>NC_064820.1:226501219-227751219 GCF_024166365.1 Elephas maximus indicus | reverse complement strand
TAGTGGGTCAGATTCCATGACCTTAAGTATTTTGTAAGCTTCTCATTCCCTGTACTCATTGGTGTTTACACCCTTAACACTTCAAGGACCCTCTATTTGCCTTTGAGCTGCAGGAGCCTGCATCCCAGTGCAGAGAGCCAGCCTGGAAAAGCAGAACCTCAAGACAGAATAGATACTCATCACTTTAAACAAGGCAGGCTTGTTAGGGTTGTGTGTAAGAATAGAGGATTCCATGAGCTTTGGATCTTGATCTGAGATGGAACCCTGGGCCTAACAGTTCTATGTAGTTACTCAAAGGAACAAGAGATACGCAGATGACTACAGTGTAAGGAGGTGTATCATAGATGCCAAATGAATGTGGAAAGGCTATCAGTATTCTGAGGAGGAAGAGGATGGTCAGGGAGGCTTTTTGGAGGAGGTGGACTTAGGATTGGGTCAGGAAGGAGGAGTGGGTTTTCACAGATGCAGGTTACAGGAGCATCCCAGGTAGGAGTGGTCTCAGCCAAGAGCAGAGAGGAGCAAGCATGTGGCATGTTAGGCAATGGAAAATAGTGCAGTTCTAGCGTGCTAGAAAAGTGCCGTTTCTGCATCACACCAGGGTGCAGTGCGGAGACTGCTCACTCTGTCCCTGGGGATTTATTAGGCTCTAAAAGTTTTTTAAAAGTCATGCTCCGCGTGGATGTTAGTTAGGGCTATGTTACTGTCTTCTAGGAACCTCTGAGTTACTCAGAGTACCCAGTGTATTCCAACCCTTGGTTATGAGTGGGCACAGAGCTGGGTATGCTTCAGTTTGGGAGCTCTCACCAAATCCTATTAGCTCTTGGGGACCTTGAAGGATCCAGAGTCACCTTGGAGACTGGGGCTGTGTGATTTGGGAAAACCATGTGATTAGGGATGCCTTTGGTCAGTGGGCTGTCACTATCTGCTTGACTGGTCCCATGTGGGGCTGATTGTCGTGTACGTAGGAAGTTCTGATGTGATCCTAGGAGATTACCCCAGATTTTTACCCAAATGTCATCCCACAGTAAAGATGGAATCCATTAATAACTTATTCTAAGTTCTTTCCTAAACCGATTAGAGGATGACAAGAAAGTGAAAATTAATGGCTGTTAAAAAGCCTTATTTTGGATTTGAGACTCGTTCTTGAGCTATTTTGATCAAAGTCAAATATTTTAACGTTAATATGAAGCCAGTCATCATTTCTTATAACCATGCCGGGTGATGTAGTTCTAAGAAGTAGATCTCTTTTGTTCAGTTTTAATTTCTTTGATTCATGTTTTGGAAATCTTGCTCTTCTTCATCGCTGTGCCCTGCCTGTGAGTATTTAAAAACACTTTATTCTCGTGTTCTTAGAGCCACATCGAGAAAGGACTGTGATTTCAGAAGATAGATGTTCCATTGGCCTGTGGTTTGTGCTGTTCCTGTGTATTGGCGGTCTGTCTGGACCTTGCCACACTTCCATTCAGCTCACATAGTTAAATTGCAGTCACTCCTCCGTTTTGAAAAGATTAGCCATGAAATTAGTCTAGGCTGGTGGCAGCCCTGCCCGATCTTAGTGTCAAGGCTGGACAGGATAATCTCTCGACTGCATGTAACGGGTCATTCAGATGTCCATACTCTTTCTGTCGCTTTTTTAAAATCGCAGACGCAGTACATGTTCATCATAGGAGAATGAGAAATATAACCCAAGGAGCTGTGTGCGTCTCTGTGTTCCAGGATCAGCAGAATGACGGAGTGAATGATGAGGAAGTTTCACCATATATGGGTCTAGGCGTTGGGATGAATCAGAAAGCGAAACCGATGAAACCCTCTGCCCTTGCAGTCGTGTAGGGTTGCTATGAATCGGAATTGACTCAACGGCAATTTTTTTTTTTTGCGCAATTGCTTTAGGGGGCTGGGAGTGGGCCAAGTTGAAAACGGTGGGAGTTTCTGAGGCAGCGGCAGTACCCTATCTGGCCACCAGGCGGCAGCTGCGCACTGTGGAGGGGGGCCTGCTTCTTGGAGCCAGTAGGAGTGCTGGATCTCTGATGCTGAGTTCTAGGTCAGCTACCTGCTGTAGATCGGGATGTTTTAGCCCTGTCCCTTTGTTACATAACCTGCACTGTGGTCATATATGGCTGAATGGAGCGAGGGGCTATGAAACTGCCACAATGAGAATTTCAGGAGTCTCTCTGGCCAAGGGTCAAAATTAATTCCTACAGATTTTTATATGCCATAAGGCTATAGAGATGTAATTTCTTGTCTTTATTATGTTCAAGTAACATATGGTTTAAAAATAGGAGTTAATGGCAAGGAAAGTGTTTTAGACCACCAATAATTTTAGTCCCTTTTTTCATTTTGTTTTACTTTTGGTCTGTGACCATATGTAGTGTGTATTTCACACATAATTACAATATATGTGTAAGTGTATGTAAATAACATATATGTTCATTTAACACTTGTAAATAGGCATCTGTGTAGTGTTTCACAGCGTAGCACTTGACTGAGAGCTGGTTTCTTGGATGGCCGGGATCAGTGGGACAAAATAAAGAATACCAGTAAAAGTCATGTATCGTACATCATAAAAGAGCAGAAAACTTGGATTTGAGGGAGAAGAAAGAGTCCAAAGTTATTTCACCCTAGTTTCTAAGAAACATTTGTAGAGCTTTGCCAGCCAATTTCATAATCTCTAGTTCAAATATTTACCCTTAGGTTCTAATGTGAACTTCTAGGGCAGAGGGGCTCTAGAAGGCATAGAGATGCTCCCAAGCTTTGTGACACTGGCCCTATAGCTGCAGGCAGTTCCCACAGGGTTCTCCTTTGGGCTTCCCCTTCTCTTCTCAGATCCCAAGGTTACCAAGCCACGCCCATTCTCTTGTGTCTACTCTTAACTGGGGGAAGTGTCTGTAACCTTTTTCTCCTCTAGGATGGAGTAAGGTTGTATTTTCCAGAGACCTGCACTTTGAGCCAGCCTCTCACACATAGCCGGCTGCCTTCTGCTTCCTTCTAGTTTTTGGTCTTTCGCATTCCTGTGGCTGGGTTCCATTGCTTGCTGTCACTAGCTGTGCGTTGTGTCTGCATTTCATTTTGTTAGTGACGTGAGACCAGGCTGTGGGCTTAGAGCAGTCACGTTCGAGCTGTGGTTCTGGGACTTGTTGGAAATGCCCATTTTCAGGCCAGCCCCGGACTTACTGAAGCAGAAACTCAGGGGTGGGGACCAACAATCTGTGCTTCAACAAGTCCTCCAGGTGATGTGGGTGCACACTCAAATTTATTCAGTAAGGAAGACCTGGTGGTGTAGTGGTTAAGAGCTATAGCTGCTAACCAAGAAGTCGGCAGTTTGTATCCGCGAGGCGCTCCTGGGAAACTCTACGGGGCAGTTCTACTCTATCCTATAGGGTCACTATGAATTGGAATCTACTCGATGGCAGTGGGTTTGGTTTTGGTTTGGTGTTCAATAAAGCAGAGGTGCCCTGGTGGTGCGGTGGTTAAGCGCTTGGCTGCTAACTGAAAGTCAGCAGTTTGAACCCACCAGCTGCTCTGTGGGTGAAAGATGTGCCAGTCTGCTTCTGTGCAGATTTACAGCCTTGGAAACCCTATGGGCAGTTCTACACCGTCGCGTACGTAGGATTGCTATGAGTGGGAATCGACTCCATGGCAGTAAGTGGGGCACTGAAGCATGGCTGCCGTAATCAGAAGGTAGACCATTAACTGTAGCATATGTTCCTTGTCAAATCTGGGTATATGTCAGCCTAAAAACTGATGATTTCTCAGCCCTTGCTATCCTTGCACTTAAAATTTTGAATTATGTATCTCTGATTTTCCTGAATGTCAATATTTCTGCAGCATGATATTTTATTTAAAGTTGATACTTTTGATTTCTGATTCGTTGACATGAATTTTTTCTTTTGGCCATTTGAATCATCAGTGGAGTAAATGTGGTAGAGAGGAAGTATCATGGGACTCGCACCCCTGCGCTCTGGCCTTCTCTTGTCCTGGTCACCGAGCCTCCCTCCCCCATTGATGACTGCTGCAGTTGTTCCATTGAGTCAGCGCACCAGTTGGTGAGACTTGCTTGTGAATCAGCCGGTGTTGGCACTGCAGACTCACTGAGCTGCCATCTGCTTTTTATGGAAAAGATACAAGTCTGTGCCATGAGACATTCAGGCTCTCAGCCCTGCCTTCAGTCCTTTAAATAACGCACTTTCTGAAAGTCCTCATCACAAGTCTGGCAGTCAAGTGTGGCCTTAAAAACACAAAACAGAAAACAAGAGTGCTTTCTGCTGTGGGCTCAAACCTGCTGAGAACATAAAAACCCTGACTTTTAGAATATTAGTTATTCAAGGACTGTGGGAAATTGGAGTAAGCCTAAGTAATCAGTACAGTTTTACTAAGAAAAAATTAGGCAAAAGAGGTGCTTAGGAGAGGTTAGTGGTTTGAAATATCTTGAGTATTTTTATGTCTCTTTCTTTTAGACCTGGAAAGGAAAGAGCAAGAATTAGAGCAGCTGAGAATGGATTGCGAACACTTTAAGGCCCGCCTGGAAACTGTGCAAGCAGATAGCATGAGGGAGAAGAAGGTACGGTGTTACAGACGGAGTTCCCCAAACACCAGGTTCACGTCGTGTCCAAAGTGGGGTTGGCTTACAACCGTTTTTAATAAGCCATAGGTCTTAGTATTTCTAGCTCTTCAGCCTTAGGAGATTGCATTTTTAAATGTGTGTATTTTGAATGAGTTGGAAAAGAGTGGAACAATTGGATTTATTTTTTATCGTGGCGAAAATATATACGCAGCAAAACATACGCCAGTCCAACAATTTCTGCGTATGTAACTCAGCAATATCGATTACACTCTCCATGTTGTACAAGCATTATTGCTGTCCCTTTCCAGATTATTCCACCTCCATCTTCAGAAACTCAGTTCCCCCGAGCAAAACCTCGCTCTTCCCCTCCCACCCATCCCTGATGAGTGCTAATAATATTTGGTTTCTGTGTATCTGCATGTTTTGTGTAAGTGAGATCATACAGCGTTTGCCCTTTTGTGACTGACTGACTTTGCTTAGCGTGTTTTTAAGGTCCATCCAACAGTTGGATTTTATAACCACTTAACAGGGTGATTATTCACTTGTTGCTTTTTAACAGTCACTGACTTAATTTTTATGTTTAAAAGGCCAATCCAAAATGTAAAGATTTGTAATAAAATATGAATAGTAAAAGAAAATACAGTATAAGTAGTGGCTTATAATTGGAGATATATTAAACCAGAAGCATTTGTAATTGGGGAGTTACTGATATTTTAGAAATAATCAGTTGTATTTTATTTTAATATTGGGAGACTATATTTCTTAAAAATTACACATTAATTTTTACTTTTTGTAATGGTGTAAATTATTTTCTCTTATACAAACCTAGAATTACTCTTCTACTTCTGGTAAAATTTTGGGCTTAGATGTATTTTTGTTTTTGGATAATGAAACAACACTATTAATAATAGTAGTAGCATTAAAAACCCGTTGCAGTCGAGTCGATTTCGACTCATAGCGACCCTATAGGACCCAATAGAACTGCCCAAGGAGTTTCCAAGGAGTGCCTGGTAGATTTGAAGTGCTGACCTTTGGGTAGCAGCCGTAGCACTTAACCACTAAGCAACCAGGGTTTCCACTCTTAATATCTAGGTAGGATGTATTGATTGTTTCCTGTGTGCTGGGCATGGGTGAAGCAGCTATCCATGCATTTCTCTTGCTTCTGTCTACATGGCACCATCAGAGGGTACTGCGAACTCATGGGAATGTTACATAATTGCTCCAGGGTCACGCTGCCTGGGTGCTGAGATCTCACTTTGTATTGCCTCCTTGTGTAAAACAATTCTAAGTGCTTGTGGTTACAATAGAGGTTTTCCCAAAGTGGTGGATTTTGTATAGATTTTAATATTGAACAAGTCAAAAACATGAGGGAAAGAGTTTTATTTTCAAATATGAGTTAGGTGAAGTGCCACATATGTAAAGTTGAAATGTTAGTTGTGTCATATTCTCTTTAGATCGTGATAAACTAAGACGGCAGTCCGGTTGATTAGTCTGGGCTTAGAAGTTTCACGGTCTGAAAGAAGTTGGCCAATGGGCGAGGAGAAATTTGATGAGTGTTAAAAATACAATCCATTGGTCTTGTCCTTCCTCGACTTGCTGGATATATCCTTGTTAAAACTGAAGTTCAAATTCAGCAAGTGCTTAGATTTCTTGTTTTCCTAAATTGATGCAGGCTTTGCTGGCATTTTGGATGTAATGCTTAAAAATCAGCCATTCCAATGAAATGCCGTATAGAAGAATGAAATGGCCATGGTACGTTAGTTTCATATCACTGCAGTGTTACTGCCCTGGTACTTTGATGTTAGTTAAAATGTGATCCTATTGTTGCTTAAAATATTACTTGTTTCTAATTACATTTCCTGTTTAATAGTCCCAGCCATTTAATATAGGTGGCAGCCACTACAGGCTTTCTGTAAACGAGACCATTTCTCATTTTCCTGCTGTGGGGAAGGCCTCTTCTTTGCATTTTCTGTGGTCACAGACAGATCATGGACAGATCATGAGGCTGGACTCTGGAAGCTTATTTTAGAGTTGAGGAACCAGGAAAGAATCCCGGGACTAGGATCCTAAATTAGATTATTGTTAGTAAGTACCTCATTGTGAGTAAGAGTCGTTACAAAAAGCCAGAATACTGAGTCCAATATGTAAGGAAAGCTCAGAAACAAAGTATGTCATCAAAGCCCTAAGGAAGTACTGTATTATCAGCAACTCCCATACAGCCTAGAGAATGCCCTCGTTGGTTGAAATATTGCCTCCGCAGTGATTGCGTTGGATCAGTGGAAGGGGCAGGCTTAGATTTGATATCTGCTCTATGGTTTGGAAGTTGGCCAGGAAAGAGTCCTGGCAGCAGAGACCTTCGAACTCTAGAGACAAATCCCAGCTTTTACTGCGTAGGCAAAGCTGTGAAGCACCAAGCTGTTACTCTAAGGTTCGACGTGGCTTTTTGTGAAGTGTCTGCTTGAGGAGCTTCTGCAGTGCCATCCTGGCTTTTTTAAGTGTTTGAGATTATCAGGTAATAGGGGCCTAGAACCCCAGAACCAAATGCTAATTACATGTACAGAGTGAAGCTGTTTTCCATCTGAGGAGAGAGCATCTCGGTTTTAGTTTTGTGATTTTTTTTTGTCAATTTACGCAGTGTACAACTGTCATTCCAATTTGGTTTGTTTTTGGCTTTAAATTTTTATTTTGATGTAATCAAGATACAGAACTGTTCCATCAGCACCAAGGCTTCTTGTGCCACACCCACCCCCTCTCCTATCCCTCACCCCTGGCAGCCATTTTTTTTTTCTATCTCTGTAATTTTGTCATTTCAAGAATGTTATATAAATGGAACCATAGAATATATAACCTTTTGAGATTGCCTTTTTTCCACCACTCTGATCGGTCTAAGTTGTTGCATGTATCAGTGATTCATTCCTTTTTATCGCTGCATAGTATTCCATGGCATGGAGGTACCATCGTTTCTTTTACCACAGTTTACTTAATCAATCACTCATTGAAGAACATTACTATTTTTTGCCTATCATAAATGAAAATGCTATGAGCATCCATGTACAGGTATTTGTGTAAATACACATTTTCATTTCTCTGAAATAAATGCCCGGGAGTACAAATGCTGAGTTGGGTGGTAATTGTACATTTATTTTTATAAGAAATTGCCAAATTATTTTCCAGAGTGGCTGTACCATTTTATATTCCTGCCAGCAGCGTGTAAGTTCTTCCACATATTCACCAGCATTTGGTGTTATTACTGTTTTTTAAATTTTTTTATTTTAGCCATTCGGGTAGGTTTATCGTGCTACCTCATTGTGGTTATAATGTGTGTTTCCCTGATAGCTAGTGGTGTTGGACGTCTTGTCATATACTTGTTTGTCATCTGTATATCCTTTTCTTTGAAATGCCTCTTCATGTCTTGCCCATTTTCTGATTGGATTGCTTGCTTTTTGTTGTTGAGTTTTGAATTTTCTTTGTATATTCTAAATATGAATTCTCTGTTGGCTTTGTGGTTTGCACATATTTTCCCCTAGTCTTTAGCTTGTCTTTCCTTTCTCTTGACAGTCTTTCATGGTGCAAAGGTTTTTAATTTTGATGAGGTCCAATTTATCAAGTTTTCCTTTTATGGGTCAGATTTTTGGTGTCAAGTTTAAGACCTTTTCACCTAGTTCTAGGTCTCAAAGATTTTCCTCCCTGGTTTTTTAAATTTTTTTCCCCGAAAGTTGTATGGATTTATGTTTTACATTGAAGCCCCTGGTTGATTTTGAGTTAGTTTTTGTATAAGGCCTGAGACTTAGGTTGAAATTGATTTTTGTTGCTTATGTTTGTCCCATTGTTCTAGCACCATTTGTCAGAAAAACTGCCCTTCCTGCACCGAATGGCTTTTATACCTTTGTCAGGAATCAGGGAGGATACCTGTCTGGGTCTATTCTCAGCTCTCTACTCTGTTCCTTTGCCAGTACCGCGCTGTCATGATTACTGCTGCTATATAGTAAGCTTTAATATTGGGTACAGTGATTTTTCCCATTTAATTATTTTTTTAAAATGATCTTAGCTATTCTAGGTCCTTTTTTTATTTTCCATATAAATTTTAGAGTAAGCTTGTCTGTGTCTACAAGGAAACTTGCTGGGTTTTTGGTAGGAATTGTATTATATCTGTAAATAAATTTGGGAAGAACATCTTTACTATGTTTATTGTTTCAATCCATAAACTCAGTGTGTTTTTCCATTTACTTAGACTTTCTGCAGTTGCTTTTATCAGCAGTTTGTAATTCTCAGAATACAGGCCCTGTTCATGTTTTGTTAGATTTATACCTTTGAATTTAACTTTTCTTTGGAACAGTTATAACTGGTATTGTGTATTTAATTTTGGTTGCCACTGTTTCGTTGTTAGTGTATAGAAATGCCCACCGCTTGTCTGTCAGTTTGTTGTACCTGTTGTACCGTGGTGGCTTGCATGTTGCTGTGATGCTGGAAATTATGTGTCTTATTATCTAGTGTTGCTTATAACAGAAATACCACATGTGGATGGCTTTAACAGAGAAATTTATTCTCTCACATTTTAGGAGGTTAGAAGTCTGAATTCAGGGCACCAACTTTAGGGGAAGGCTTTCTTTCTATTGATTTGGAGGAAGGTCTTTGTTACCAATCTTCCCCTGGCCTAGGAGCTTCTCAGCTCAGGTACCCCAGGTCCAAAGGACATGCACTGCTCACGGTGACTCTCTTGGTGCTATGAGGTCCGCCCGTCTCCCTGCTTGTTTCTCTCTTTTGTATCTCAAAAGAGACTGTCTCAAGATACAACCTAATATTTTAGATTGAGTCCTAACTCATTAACATAACTGCCTTTAATCCTGCCTCATTAACATCATAGATAGGATTTACAACACTTAGGAGAGTCACATCAGATGACAAAGCAGTGGACAGTCACATAAAACTGGGAATCATGGCCTAGTCAAAATGACACACTATTTTGGGGGACACAACTCAATCCATAACACTATGCCACAGGTATTTCAGATACCAGCAGGGTCACCCATGGTGGACAGGTTTCAACAGAGCTTCCAGACTATAACAGACCAGGAAGAAGGACCTGGCAGTCTACTTCTGCAAAATTGGCCAGTGAAAATCTTACGAATAGCATTGGAATATTACCTGATACATAGTGTCAGAAGATGAGCCCCTCAGGTTGGAAAGCGCTCAAAATATAACTGGGGAAGAGCTGTCTCCTCAAAGTAGAGTTGACGTTAATGACATGGATGGAGTAAAGCTTTCAGGACCTTCATTTGCTGTTGCAGCATGGCTCTAAAGGAGAAGAAACAGCTGCAAACATCATTTAATAATTGGAATGTGGAATGCACAAAGTACGAATCTAAGAAAATCAGAAGTCATCAAAAAGGAAATGGAATGCATAAAGGCAGATATCCTAGGGATTAATGAGCTGAAATGGACTGGTATTGGCCATTTTGAATTGGACAGTCATAAGGTCTACTGTGCCAGGAATGACGAACCGAAGAGAAATGGTGCCACATTCATCATCAAAAAGAACATGTCATGATCTATCCTGAAGTACAAGGCTGTCAGTGATTGGATAATATCCATACGCCTGCAAGGAAGGTCAGTAAATACTACTATTCAAATTTACGCACCACCCACTAAGGCCAAAGATGAAGAAATTAAAGATTTTTACCAGCCTCCGCAGTCTGAAATTGATCAAACATGCAATCAAGATGCTTTGATAATTACTGGTGATTGGAATGCAAAAGTTGGAAAAAAGGAACAAGGAACAGTAGTTGGGAAATATGACCTTGGTGATAGAAACGATGCTGGAGATAGCATGATAGAATTTTGTAAGACCAACGACTTATTCATTGCAAACATCTTTTATCAAGAACATAAAAGGCAGCTCTACATGTGGACCTTGCCAGATGGAATACAGAGGAATCAAATCAACTAGATCTGTGTAAAGAGAGGATGGGGAAGCTCAATATCATTAGCCAGGACAAGGCCAGGGGTGGACTGCAAAACTGAGCACGAATTGTTCACATGCAAGTTCAAGTTGAAGCTGAAGAAAATTAGAGCAAGTCCACTAGAGCCAAAATATGACTTTGAGTATATCCCACCTATATTTAGAGACCACCTCAAGAACAGCTCTGACGCATTGAACACTAATGACCGAAGACCAGATGAGTTGTGGAATGACAGCAAGGACATCATACTTGAAGAAAGCAAGAGGTCATTAAAAAGACAAGAAAGAAAGAAAAGGCCAAAAGGGATGTCAGAAGAGAGTCTGGAACTTGGTCTTGAATGTGGAGTAGCTAAAGTGAAAGGAAGAAATGATGACGTAAAAGAGCTGAACAGAAGATTTCAATGGATTACATCATATCCCTGGAGAAGGACATCATGCCTGGTAAATAAAGTAGAAATTCAGCTAAAAAGAGGAAGACCCTCTGCGAGATGGATTGACATAGTGGCTGCAACACAGTGGGCTCAGACACAGCAACAATTGTGAGGATGGCGCGGGACCAGGCAGTGTTTCACTCTGTTCTACATGGGGTCACTGTGAGTTGGAACCGATTCGATGGCACCTAACAACAGCGATAGAGAAATGCAATGGATTTTTTTGTGTGTGTTTGTCTTGTCTCTTGAGATCTTGCTGAACTCACTCACTTACTAGTTCCAGAAATTTTTTGTAGGTATTTTGAGATTCTTCTATGTAGACAGTCATGTCATGTGCAAACAGGGGTAGTTTCTCCCTTCCGATCTGTGGATCCTTTATTTCTCTTGCCTTGAACTGGGACTTCCAGTACTCTATTGACCAAGAGTGGTGGGAAACATCCTTGCCTTGTTCCTGCATTCAGTCTTTCACCAGTAAGTGTGATGTTAGCTGTAGGCTTTCTGTAAATGCTGTTTACCAAGTTGAGGAACAGCTTGCTGAGAGTTTTCATCATGAATGAGTGTTGGATTTTGTCCAGGTAAGTCATAGAACATTTTGGTCACCCCCAAAAGTTTTCTCATTTCCGTTTGCAGTCTGCTCCCATTCTTGCACTCAGCCTTCGATTTTTTGTCTGTATAAATTTGCCTTTACTGGCGATTTTGTGTAAATGGAACCATACAATATGTAGTCTTTTGTGCTTGGCGTAATATTTGGCAGTTTGCCCATGTTACAGCACACATCCGTGGTTTTTTTTTTTTTTTTTGTATTGCTAAATATTCCACTGAGTGGCTATACTGCATTTTCTTTATTCATTCACCAGTTGATGGACATTTAAATTGTTTCCAGTTTTTGCTGTTATAAATAATGCTGTTGTGAACATTCATGTATAAATGTTTATGTGGACATATGTTTTTATTGAGGAGATACCTAGGAGTGAAATTGCTGGGTCGTACGGTTGATAGTTTGAATCCACCAGCCGCTCTGTGGAAGAAAGATGTGGCAGTCTACTTCAGTAAAGATTTGCAGCTTTGGAAACCCTCTGGGGCAGTTCTACTCTGCTGTAGGGTCGCTATGAGTCAGAATTGACTTGACAGCAGTGGGTTTGGCAGTGGGTTTGGCAGTGGGTATGGTGTGTATATGTTTAGGTTTCAAAGAAACTACCAAAATGTTTTCCACAGTGACTACTGTTGTTGGTTGGCTGCTGAGTCATTTCTGACTCACCGCAACTTTATATATAACGGAATGCAGTGTTGCCTGGCCCTGTGCCGTCTTCATGATCATTGGCATGTTTGAGTCCCTTGTTGGAGCTATTGTGTCAATCCATCTCATTGAGGATTTCCCTTCTTTTTGTTGGCTCTTTACCCTACCAAACATGATGTTCTTTTCTAGTAATTGGTTTTTCCTGGTGATGTGTCCCAAGTAAGTGAGCTGAAGTTTGCCATCCTCACTTCTGTGGAACATTCTGGTTGTAGTTCTTCTAAGATTGATATGTTTAATATTCTTTGCCAACACCATAGTTGAAATGCATCAAGTCTTCTGTCTTCCTTAGTCCAGCTTTTGCATGTATAAGGGCGAGTCAGCTGTACATAAGTCATCAAAGTGACATCTTTGCTTTTAAAAAATTTAAAGAGATGTTTTGCAGCAGATTTGCCCAATGCAATAATGTATCATTTGATTTCTTGACTACTACTTCTGTGGATGTTGATTATTGATCCGAGTAGAATGAAATCATTGACAACATCAGTTTCTTCTCCATTTATAATGATACTGTTTATCAGTCCATTTGTGGGGACTTTCATTTTTTTCATGTTCAGGTATAATCCATACTGAAGGCTGTAGTCTTTGACCTTCAACAGTAAGTGCTTCAAGTAGTCTTCACTTTCGGCAAGCGAGATTGTGTCGTCTGCACATCACAGGTCGTTAATGAGCCTTTCCTTAATCCTCGTGCCGTGTTCCTCAAAAGTGCAGCTTCTTGGATTATTTTTCAGCATATAGGGTTAATAAGTAAGGTGAAAGGATACAACCCTGAAGCATACCTTTTCCAACTCTGAACCATGCGGTATCCTCTTGTTCTGTTTGAACAACTGTCTCTTGATCCATGTACAGATTCTGCATGAGCTCGATAAAGTGTTCTGAATTCCCATTCTTCATAATGTTATCCATGATTTGTTATGATCCACACAGTCGAATGCCTTCTTGTAGTCCATAAAACGCGGGTAAACATCTTTCCGGTATTCTCTGTATTCAGCCAAGATCCATCTGATAAGAGCAGTGATAAAAAATGAAAAACAAAGTGAATATACCAGTTGCCATCGAGTCGATTTCGACTCACGGAGACCCCATGTATGTTAGAGTAGAACTGTGTTCCATACAGGTTCAGTGGCTGATTGTTTTTCCTAAGTAGACCATCAGGTCTTCTGAGATGGACTCAAACTTTGAACTTTGTGGTTAGCAGTCGAGCACATTAACCATTTGCACCACCCAGGGACAAAGTGACTGTACCAGTCTGTATTCCCACCAGCAACGTATGAAGACCCCACTCTCTCCATATTATTGCCAACACTTCGTGTCGTCGGTCTTTGGATTGTAACCATTTTGGCGGCTGTTGAATGGTATATCTTTGTGGTTAAAATTTGCATTCCGCTAATGACTAATTAAAGAACCCTGGTGGCACAGTAGTTAAGCCTTAGCTGCTAACCGACAGGTTGAATGTTCAAACCCACTAGCCACTCTGCAGGAGAAAGATGTGGCATTTTGCTTCTGTAAAGATTACAGCCTTGGAAACCCTGTGGAGCAGTTCTCATAGGGTCCCCATGAGTTGGAATTGACTGGATGGCAACGGGTTTGATTTTTTTTTTAAATTACTAACTAGCGATTAGTATCTTTTCATGTGTTTATTGTTCACTCGTATATTTTCTTTGATTAAATGTCTATTCAGATCTTTTGCTTATTTTTAATCAGTCTGTTTATCTTACTATTGAGCTGCAAGAGTTCTGTGTATATTCTGGATACAAGTCCTTTGTCAGATATATGATTTAGAAATATTTTTTTAGTCTCTGGCTTGTCTTCACTTTCCAGTGGTGTTTTTTGATGAATAAAATTTTTAAGTTTTTTATGAGATTTAATTAATTTTTTTTCATGGATCATGATTTTGGTGTGATATCTAAGAAATATTTAACGAACCCAAGGTCACAAAGGTTTTCATTCTAGAAATTTTAAATTTTGAGTTAATTTTATTTTGTGTATCAGTATCCAGCTGTGCCAGTGTGATTTGTTGAAGACTATCCTTTATCCATTGAACTGTCTTGACAGCTTTGTCAGAAAGCAGTTCATACAGATGCCAGTATTTCACTGATCCATATATCTGTCTTTATGCTAATATGATTCTATCTTGATTTCTGCAGCCTTTTTTTTTTTTTAATTGTGCTTTAGGTGAAAGTTTACAGAGCAAATTAGTTTCTCATTGAACAATTAATACACGTATCGTTTTGTGCCATTGCTTGCCAACCCTGCGACATAGCAGTACTCTCCCCTTCTCCGCCTAGGGCTCCCCATTTCCATTTGTCCAGCTTTCCTGTCCTCTCCTGCCTTCTTATCCTTGCCCCAGGGCTGGTGTGCCTATTTAGTCTTGTGTATATGGTTGATCTACGTATTATTGTTTGTTTTATAGGCCTAGCTAATCTTTGGCTGAAGGGTGAACCTCAGGAGTGACTTCAGTACCGAGTTAAAAGGATGTCCAGGAACCATACTCTTGGGGTTTCTCCAGCTTCTGTCAGACCAGTAAGTCTGGTCTTTTTCCATGTGTTTGAATTTTGTTCTCCGTTTTTCTCCAGCTCTGTCTGGGACCCTCTGCTGTGATCCCAGAGCAGTCGGTGGTAGCCAGCCACCATCTAGGTATGGTGGACTCAGTCTCATGGAGGTTGTGGTAGTTGTGGTCCATTAGTCCTTTAGACTAACCTTTTCCCTTGTGTCTTTTCATTTTCTTCATTCTCCCTTGCTCCAGATGGTATGGGACCAGTAGATGTATCTTAGATGGCCACTTACTAGCTCTTGAGACCCCAGAAGCTACTCAGCAAAGTAGGATGCAGAACTTTTTTTTAATAAACTATGTTATGCCAATTGAGCTAGATGTCCCCCGAGACATCTAGCCCTTAACCCAGCCTTCCGCCCAGTGGTTTGGTCCCTCAGGGACCATCGTGTGTATGTGCCTTTGTTTGTTTATCCATCCATAAGCTGATGGGCACTTAGGTTGTTCCATCTTTTTTCTATTGTGAGTATTGCTGTAGTGAACATGGATGTGCTTATGTCTCTTCGTGTGATGGCTCTTATTTCTCTTGGCTGCATTCCTAGGAGTGAGATTGCTAGATCGTATGGTATTTCAATTTCTAGTTTTTTAAGGAAGTGTTGTATTGTTTTCCAAAATGGTTATACCATTTTGCATTCCTATCAGTAGTGCATAAGAGTTCCAGTCTCCCCACAGCCTCCCCAACATTTGTTATTTTCTTTTTTTGATTCGTGCCAGTAATGACGGGATGAGATGGTACTTCATTGTAGTTTTGATTTGCATTTCTCTAATGGCTAGTGATGGTGACCATTTCCTCATGTGTCTGTTAATTTCCTTAATCTCTTCTTTGGTGAAGTGTCTGTTCATATCCTTTGCCCATTTTTTTATTGGATTATTTGTAGAGGTGTTGGATTTCCCTATAGATTTTAGAGATCAGACCTTTGTTGGATTTGTCATGGCCAAAAATTTTTTCCCAGCCTGTAGGTTCTCTTTTTACTCTTTTGGTGAAGTCTTTTTTTTTTTTTTTTTTTTTAATTTTTATTGTGCTTTAAGTGCAAGTTTACAAACCAAGCCAGTCTCTCATACAAAAATTTATATACACCTTGGTATATACTCCTAGTTGCTCTCCCTCTGATGAGACAGTACTCTCCTTCCCTCCACTCTCTCTTTTGTGTCCATTCAGTCAGCTTCTGACCCCCTCTGCCCTCTCATCTCCTCTCCAGACAGGAGCTGCCCACATAGTCTCATGTGTCTACTTGAGCCAAGAAGCTCACTCTTCACCAGTACCATTTTCTATCCCATAGTCCAGTCCAATCCCTGTCTGAAGAGTTGGCTTTAGGAATGGTTTCTGTCTTGGCCTAACAGAAGGTCTGGGGACCATGACCTCTGGGGTCCTCCTAGTCTTAGTCAGACCATTAAGGCTGGTCCTTTTTACAAGAATTTGAGGTCTGCACCCCACTGCTCTCCTGTTCTCTCAGGGGTTCTCTGTTGTATTCCCTGCCAGGGCAGTCATCGGTTGTAGCTGGGCACCATCTAGTTCTTCTGGTCTCAGGCTTATGTAGTCTCTGGTTTATAGTGCCCTTTCTGTCTCGGGCTCATAATTAACCTTGTGTCTTTGGCGTACTTCATTCTCCTGTGCTCCAGGTGGGTTGAGACCAGTTGATAAATCAAAGATGCTTGCTTGCTAGCGTTTAAGACCCCAGATGCCACTCTCCAAAGTGGGATGCAGAGTGTTTTCTTAATAGATTTAATTATGCCAATTGACTTAGATGTCCCCTGAAACCATGGTCCCCAAACCTCTGCCCTGTTACACTGGCCTTCCAAGCATTCAGTTTATTCAGGAAACTTATTTGCTTTTGGTTTAGTCCAGTTGTGCTGACCTCTCCTGTATTGTGTGTCGTCTTTCCCTTCTTTTGCTGAAGTTTTTTGATGCGCATACGTGTTTAATTTTTAGAAGATCCCAGTTACCTGGCTTATCTTCTGGTGTTTGTATTGTTATTTATGATTTGTATCCAATTATGCCATATATTAGGGCCTCTACTGTTGACCCTTTTTTTTCTTACATGGTCCTTGTAGTTTTTGGTTTTATATTTAGGTCTTGGATCCATTTTTAATTAGTTTTTGTGTATGTTGTGAGGTATGGGTCCTGTTTCATTTTTTTTCCAAATGGACATCTACTTTTGTCAACACCATTTGTTGGAAAGACTGTCTTTTCCCCATTTAATGAACTTTGGGCTTTTGTTAAAGATCAGGTGACAGTAGGTGGATGGATTTGCATCGCGGGTTCTTGATTTTGTTCTATTTGTCAATGTGGTTGTCGTTGTACGATTACTGCGGTGTTTTGACTACTGTAACTGCATAGTAGGTTCTGAGATCAGATAGTGTAAAGCCTCTTACTTTGTTGTTCTTCAATAATACTTCACTTTTCTGGAGCCTGTTTCCTTTCCATATAAAGTTAATGATTAGTTTTTCCATCTTCTTAAAGAATGCTGTTGGTATTTGGATCAGGATTGCATTGTATTTGTAGATTGCTTTGGATAGAATTGATGTTTTCACCATGTTGCGTCTGCATCCATGAGCGTGGTGTTTTTTCCATTTATGTAGGTCTCTTCTGGTTTCTTTCAGTAGTGTTTTGTAGTTTTCTTTGTATAGGTCTTTTATGTGCCTAGTTAGATTTATTTCTATGTATTTTATCTTTCTAAAAAGATATGTTTATAAATGGTATTGTTTTCTTGATGTCCTTTTTTGTAGTTGTTTTTATTGGTGTATAGGAATCCAACTGATTTTCGTTTTTCTTGTATCCTGTGACTTTGCTGAATCTTTCTATTAGTTCTAGTAGTTTCCTTTTGGAATCTTTTGGGTTCTCTATGTATAGTATGACATCTGCCAATAGGGACAGTTTTACTTCTTCCTTATCAATTTAAAAACCCATTGAGATGCCCTTTAATTCTGTTTTTTTGCCTTATTGCTCTAGCTAGGACTTCCAGCACAGTGATAAATAGTAGTGGTGGTAAAAGGCATCCTTGTCTTGTTCCTCTTCTCAGGGGGAATGTTTTCAGGCTCTCTCCATTGAGAATGATGTTGGCTGTCGGTTTCGTATAGATACCGTTATTATTTTGAGGAATTTCCCTTCTGTTCCTATTTTAGTGAGAGTTTTTATTAGGAATGGGTGTTGGACTTTATCAAATGCCTTTTCTGCATCAATTGAAATGATCATGTGATTCTTTTTTGTTTTATTTATGTGGTGGATTATATTGATTGATTTTCTAATGTTGAACCATCCTTGCATACCTGGTATGAATCCCACCTGGTCGTGGTATCTTATTTATTTATTTTTGTAATGATGCTGCATTCTGTTGGCTAGAATTTTGTTGAGAATATTTGCACATGTATTTATGAGAGATATTGGTCTGTAATTTGCTTTTTTTGTGGTGTCATTGCCTGGTTTTGGTATCAAGGTTATGGTAGCTTTATAGAATTTGGAAGTTTCCCTTCCTTTTCTATGTTCTGAAATAGTTTGAGTAGTACTGGTGTGAGCTGTTCTCTGAATGTTTGGTAGAATTCTCCAGTGAAGCCATCTGGGCCAGGAATTTTTTTTGTTGTTGTTGGAAGTTTTTTAAATTACCTTTTCAATCTCTTCTCTTGTTATGGGTCTGTTCAGATTTTCTATCTCAGGTTGTGTTAGTTTATGTAGGTAGTGTGTTTATAGAAATTTGTCCATTTGCTCTAGGTTCTCATAATTTGTGGGAGTACAGTTTTTCATAGTACTCTGTTATGATCCTTTTTATTTCAGTCAGGTCTGTTGTAATGTCCCACATTTCATTTCTTATTTGGGTTATTTGTGTCCTCTCCTGTTTTCCTTTTATCAGTTTGGCCAATGATTTGTCGATTGTGTTGATCCTTTCAAAGGATCAGTTTTTGGTTTTGTTGATTGTTTCTATTTCATTTACTTCTGTTCTGATCTTTATTATTTTCTTTCTTCTGGTGGCTGTGGGCTTCTTTTGCTGTTCTCTTTCTATTTGTTCAAGTTGTAAAGCTAACATTTTGATTTTATCCCTTCTTTCTCTTTTGATGTGTGCATCTATTGCTGTAGACTGACCTCTGCGCACTGCCTTTGCTGTGTTCAAAAGGTTTCAGTATGATGTGTTTTCATTCTCATTTGATTTTAGGAATTTTTTGATTCCATCCTTGATTTCTTCTGTGGCCCAGTGGTTTTTAATCAAGGTGTTATTCAGTTCCCATGTTTTTTTTTCCTTTTCCTGTTGTATCTACTCTTATGGTATTGTGATCAGAGAAGTGGCTTTGTATTATCTCAGTGTTTTGGATTTTGTTGAGGGTTGCTTTGTGACCTAAGATGTTGTCTATTCTGGAGAATGTTCCATGTGCGTTGGAAAAGAATGTGTACTTTGTTGCTGTTGGGTGGAGTGTTCTATATATGTCTATGAGGTCAAGTTGGTTGATTGTGGTCTTTAGATCTTTCATATCTTTGTTGAGTTTCTTTCTAGATGTTCTGTCCTTTACTGAGAGTGGTGTGTTGAAGTTTTCTACCATTACTGTTAAACTGTCAATTTCTGTTTTCTGTGCTGTTAGAGTTTTAAAATTTATTTTGGAGCCCTGTCATTGGGTGCGTCGATATTTATCATGGTAATGTCCTCATGGCGTATTGGCCCTTTAATCATTATATAATGTGTTTCCTTGTCTTTTAGGGTGGATTTTTCCTTAAAGGTTATTTTATCTGAGATTAGTATTGCCACCACTGCTCTTTTTTGGTTACTGTTTGCTTAATATATTTTTTTCCATCCTTTGATTTTTAATATATTTATGTCTTTGTTTCTAAGGTGTGTCTCTTATAGACAGCATATTGATGGGTCCTGTTTGTTTATCCATTCAGATACTCTCTGTCTCTTTATGGGTGCATTTAAGCCATTTACATTCAGTGTGGTTCTCAATAGGTATGAGTTCATTGCTGTCATTTTATAGTGCTTTGTGTGTGTGTGTGTGTGGTGCTGATATTTTTTTTTTGTTCCTCTTACTCTCCTGTGCTGAGTTCGTTGTTTGTGGCATTTCTTTTTGTTTCTTTCATTTTTGCAGATTTTGTGTTTACTGACTCTGTTTTTATTTTTTCTTTTGATGAGTAGGTTTGTTAACTTTCTTTGTGGTTACCTTGAAATTTACGCCAGAATTCCTATGTTTGAACGAGTCTTTTATTACTTGATATCACCTTGACTTCCTCTACATTTGAAAGTTCTATATGTATATTGTTTATTCCCCCTTTTATTGTTCTGATGCTGTTGTCATTTACGGATGGACGTCTCTGGTTCTCTGTTGTCTTTTAGCTTTGTTTTATTCTTCAGAGTTCGTTACTTGGGTTGATATCTGGCTGATGCTGTCCTGTGTCTTAGATTCAGGTTACTGTCTGATGTTGTTTGTTTCTAACTGAACAACATTTTATAAGTAATTCTTGTAAGTTTAGTTTGGATTTTACGTATTCCCTTAATTTCTGTCTATCTGGAAATGTCTGAATTTTGCCATCATATTTGAAAGAGAGTTTTGCAGGATATATTATTCTTTGTTGGCAGTTTCTTTGAAGGTTTTATATATGTCATCCCATTGCCTTCTTGCCTGCATGGCTTCTGCTGAGTAATCAGAGCTTAGTTTTATTGTTTCCCCTTTTTGTGTGGCTTCGCATTTTTCTCTACCAACTCTCAAGATTCTTTGTCTTTGGTTCGGCAAGTGTGATTATGATATGTCTTGGTGAGTTTCTTTTGGGGTCTCTCCTATATGGGGTTCATTGAGCTTCTTGGATGATTAGCTTTTCATCTTTCTTGTAATTAGGGAAGTTTTCTGTTAGCAAATCTTTAATGATCCTCTCTGTGTTTTTCATTTTGTCCACCTGTTCTGGAACTCCAATTACATGCAAATTTTTGCTCTTGATTGTATCCCACGTAGTTCTTAGGTTTTCTTCATTCTTTTCTCTGATTTTTCCTCAAGCACAGTGGTATCCAGGAATTTGTCTTCAATTTTGCTGATCCTCTCTTCCATTGTTTCATATTTTCTCCCAAAACATTCTATTGTGTTGTTTATTTTTTGAATTTCTAATTGCTGTTTTGTATGACTTCTAATTATTTATTTTGACATTTTGTTCTTATTTTCCTGTATTCTTTCATTGCTTTGATTGTGTTTTCGCCTGATTCTTTCCCTTAGTTTTATCTGTGTTTTCTTTCATCTCTTTCCTCATCTCATGGAGAGCCCTGAATTGTTAGACTTTTGAATTCTCTACAGGTAGTCTAGAGCCCTGGTGGCATAGTGGTTAAGAGCATGGCTGCTAATCAAAACGTCAGCAGTTTGAATTCAACTGCCGCTCCTTGGAAACTCTGTGGGGAAATTCTCCTCTATCCTATAGGGTCACTATGGGTTGGAATCAACTTGATGGCAGTGGGTTTTTTTTGTGTGTCTGATAGTTCCAGTGCATTTTCTTCCACCTGAAGGTCATCTGGTGTTTTACTTTGGTCACTTACTGGAACCATCCTGTCCTATTTTTTTTGAATATGTTTTGATACTGTCTGCTGTTTCTGAGACATTCAGGAATTATTTTTTTCATTTATTGACTGTGGGTTTGTATGTTTTGTCCTGCTTTTTTGTTTTATTTGGTTGTGTCTGGGTGGGTGGGCTGAGCGTGTTTTGTTGCTTGCTCGTCCATGGGCATTATAATTCTCAGCACCTTGTCCAGGTGGTCAGGGCCGGTTGCTCAGCTGTGGTGTAGCAGGGCGGGTCCACCAGGGTTGGGAAGGGCAGGGATGTGTTGTTTGTGGCATGAACTGGGCCCAATGGGGCTAGACTGGGGGTGGTGTGGTGGGACAGTGTCCAGGAGTCCAGAGGTTTGCATTATGTCCCACTTGGTGTGGAACTTGGTGGGATGGGGCTGGGGACAGCATGGAGTGGAGTCTGGGGGTCTACATGGTGCCACTCGGGTGTGGTGCTTGAAGGGGTGGGGAGGGGCTGGGGGCAGCGTGGGGTGGGGCCTGGGAGTCTGTGTGGTGCCACTTAGGCATGGTGCTTGGAGTGGTGGGGCTGGGAACAGCATGGGGCTGGTTTCAAGGTTTGGGGGTCTGGAGATATACACCAGTGCCACCCAAGGATTTGGCACTTGGTGGGATGGGCCTGGGGGGTGGTGTGGGGTGGTGTGGGGGGTCCGGAGGTCTGCGCAAGTGGTGCTTGGGGGGGCATGGCTTTCGATGCACAGTGCAGAGAGGCAGGAGGGAAGGGAGAGGATGTGATGTGCAGAGCTAAGTGGGAGAGAGAAGAGAAAGAAACTAAACCAAAAAAAATGAAGAAAGAAAAAATATGTTAATCAAATGCTAACTCAGTGGTAGTTGGGGGATGGGGGAAGGGCAGATACAGGGGGGTGGTGTGCTGGTGGCTCTCTAGGCAAGCAGTGCAGCACGGCCCATCAAGAAGGGGCAAGGGTGGCCCATGGGCCTAGGTGGATGGGATAAAAGAAAGGAAGGAAGGAAAAGACAGAGAAGAAACAAACAAAAAGCCCCAAAACCAAAACAACAACAACAACAAAAAATACGGTGCTGAGGGAGCCAGCTGTTGAGGACAGGGTAGAACGTGGATGGCGGCTAGCTGGTATTTTGCTGGGTGGCACAGTATGGCCCATCAGGAAGGGACAAACGCTGTGCAGCGTCTAGGTGGGAAGGAGAAAGAAAAAGATAAGGAGAAATAAAATATAAAGTGCTGAGTGAGCCGGTCTGAGGGGATGGTGCAGAACCAGGGAGGCCAT
Organism: Elephas maximus indicus; assembly: GCF_024166365.1. Lineage (NCBI taxonomy): Eukaryota > Metazoa > Chordata > Mammalia > Proboscidea > Elephantidae > Elephas > Elephas maximus. The sequence goes on along the minus strand of NC_064820.1, from coordinate 227,728,661 downwards.
GTGCCAGTGTCACTCTAGATGAGTGTTGCGGCATGGCCCGTCAAGAAGGGGCAGGAGTGGTGCATAGGGCTAAGTGGGAGGGAGAAAAGAAAGGAAGGAAGGGAGAGAGAGAGAGAGAAGAAACAAAAAAACACAAATGAAAACAAAAGTATGGTGCTGAGTGTGGGGTGGACCTGGAGCAGCAGTGAGCCAGTGTCTCTCTGCCCAAGCAAACTGTGGCCTTTTGGAAAGTGGTAGAGGCATCGTACAGGGCAGAATGTTGGGGGCAGGAAAGCGTATATCTCTGGTTACTGGGTGCTCTGTCAACTGTTGGGAGCTCCGTGAAATTGCCTTCCCGTGTATACTCCCTGTCTGGGGTTATTGGTGGCTGTGATCCAAGATGGTGAATCCACGATTTGGTGCTTGGTCTAGTTCTTTATCCCTTCATTTGATGCTTAGGGTTCCAGGAGTGATGTTTGTCTCTATTTTACTTAGTATTTTGGGACTTTGCAGCAGAGGGCTGGCATGGTACTTCTGTCTGTAGTGCCATTCTGGCTCCACGTCTCGATTTCTGCAACTTTTTAAAATTATTTTATTATTTCAGTATTTTTTAAAAAATTATTTTTGTTATTGAGACTATATGGAGCAGAACATACACCAATTCAACAATTTCATCATGTGACATTGAGTATATTCTTTGAGTTGTGCAACCATGCTCACCCTCACCTTCTGAGTCATTCCTCCCCCAGCAACATAAACTCACTGGCCTTTAAATTTCTTATCTAATCTTACGAGTTACTGATGTCAGTGTGATCCCGTATAGATAGATCTTAAAAGAGCGCGATGCTCAAGGCAGACATTCTTTAGTAATTAAGTAAACTATTGTTTGATTTTAGTAATACTTCAGGGGTTTGCAGCTTTTTTTTTTCTTACTGTGCTTTAGGTGAAAGCTTACAGTTCAAGTTTTTCGTACAAAAACTTAAACACACAGTATGTTACCCTAGTTGCTATCCCTGTAATGAGATTATGCGTTCCTCCTTTCCATCCCAGGTTTCCTATCCCTTTCGGTTTGCAGCTTTTATAGAGAATTTTTTTTTCTCAAGCAGATAGTGTTAGTCCTTAGTTATCTAATGCTGCTGTAATGGAAATACCACAAGTGGGTGGCTTTAACAAACAGAAATTTATTCTTTCATGGTCTAGGAAGCTAGAAGTCCCAATCCAGGGTGCCAGCTCCAGGGGAAGACTTTCTGTCTGTTGGCTCTGGGGGAACGTCGTTGTCGTCAACCTTTTCCTGGTATAGGAGCTTCTCAGCGCAGGGACGCTGGGTCCAAAGGACTGCGCTTCTGGCTCCTCTTGCGTGGTGGTAATGAGGCCCCCATGTCTCTCTGCTTGTTTCTTTTATATCTAGAAAGAGATTGATTTAAGACGCAGCCTAATCTTGTATATTGAGTTGTCTCATTAACATAACTGCCTCTGATCCTGCTTCACTAACATTATCAAACCAAAACCAAACCCGTTGTCATCGAGTTGATTCCAACTCTTAGCGACCTTGTAGGACAGAGTAGAACTGCCCCATAAGGTTGCCAAGGAGCGGTTGGTGGATTTGAACTGTTGACCTATAGTTAGCAGCCAAGCTGTTGGCATTACAACACAGAGAAATCACATCAGGTGACAAAATGATGGACAATCACACAATACTGGGAATCACACATTTTTGGGGGACATGGTTCAATCTATAACAGTACTACAACATTGTTCCTTTTTTTCTCAAAAAACTTTTTAGTTGTTTCAAGTCCTTTGCATTTCCATGTGAGTTACAGCATAAGATTTATCACTTTGTACAAAAAAGCCTGCTGCTGCAATTTTGATGGGAATTGTGTTGAATCTGTAGGTCAATTTGGGGAGAACTACTGTCTAAACAGCATCAAGTCTTCCAATCCACAAACATGATGTGTTTCTCCACGTATTTAGATGTTTTTTCTCTCAATAATGCTTTGTAGTTTACACCTTACAGGTCTTAACGCCTCTTTTCTTAAATTTATCCTTTTTTTTTTTTTAATTTTTATTGTGCTTTAAGTGAAAGTTTACAAATCAAGTCAGTCTCTTACACAAAAACTTATATACATGTTGCTACATACTCCCAATTACTCTGCCCCGATGAGACAGCCCGCTCTCTCCCTCCACTCTCTCTTTTCGTGCCCATTTCACCAGCTTCTAACCCCCCCTACCCTCTCATCTCCCCTCCAGGCAGGAGATGCCAACATAGTCTCAAGTGTCCACCTGATCCGAGAAGCTTACTCCTCACCAGCATCCCTGTCCAGTCCATTGTCCAGTCCAATCCATGTCTGAAGAGTTGGCTTCGGGAATGGTTCCTGTCCTGGGCCAACAGAAGGTCTGGCGGCCATGACCACCAGGGTCCTTCTAGTCTCAGACCATTAAGTCTGATCTTATGAGAATTTGGGGTCTGCATCCCACTGCTGTCCTGCTCCCTCAAGGGTTCTCTCTTGTGTTCCCTGTCAGGGCAGTCATTGGTTGTAGCCAGGCACCATCTACTTCTTCTGGTCTCAGGATGATGTAGTCTCTGGTTCATGTGGCCCTTTCTGTTTCTTGGGCTCGTAATTACCTTGTGTCCTTGGTGTTCTTCTCCTTTGATCCAGGTGGGTTGACACCAATTGATGCATCTTAGATGGTTTCTTGCTAGCGTTTAAGACCCCAGATGCCACTCTTCAAAGTGGGATGCAGAATATTTTCTTAATAGATTTTATTATGCCAATTGACTTAGATGTCCCCTGAAACCATGGTCCCCAAACCCCTACCCCAGCTACACTGGCCTTTGAAGCATTCAGTTTATTCAGGAAACTTATTTGCTTTTGGTTTAGTCCAGTTGTGCTGACCTCCCCTGTATTGTGTGTTGTCTTTCCCTTCACCTAAAGTAGTTCTTATCTACCATCTAATTAGTGAATATTCCTCTCCCACCCTCCCTCCCTCCCTCCTCTCATAACCACAAAAGAATGTTTTCTTCTCAGTTTAAACTATTTCTCAAGTTCTTATAATAGTGGTCTTATGTAATATTTATCCTTTTGCAACTGACTAATTTCACTAAGCATAATGCCTTCCAGGTTCCTCCATGTTATGAAATGTTTCACAGATTCCTCACTGTTCTTTATTGATGCATAGTATTCCATTGTGTAAATATACCATAATTTATTTATCCATTCATCTGTTGATGGGCACCTTGGTAGCTTCCATCTTTTTGCTATTGTGAACAGTGCTGCAATAAACATGGGTGTGCATATATCTGTTTGTGTAAAGGCTCTTATTTCTCTAGGATATATCCCGAGGAGCGGGATTGCTGGATGGTATGGTAGTTCTATTTCTAGGTTTTTAAGGAAGCACCAAATCGATTTCCAAAGTGTTTGTACCATTTGACATTCCCACCAGCAGTGTATAAGTGTTCCAGTCTCTTCACGACTTCTCCAACATTTATTATTTTGTGTTTTTTGGATTCATGTCAGCCTTGTTGGAATGAGATGAAATCTCATTGTAGTTTTGATCTGCATTTCTCTAATGGCTAATGATCATGAACATTTCCTCATATATCTGTTAGCTACCTGAATGTCTTCTTTAGTGAAGTGTCTATTCATATCTCTTGCCCATTTTTTAATTGGGTTATTTGTCTTTTTGCAGTTGTGTTTTTACAGTATCATGTAGATTTTAGCGATCAGATGCTGATAGGAAATGTCATAGCTAAAAACTTTTTCCGAGTCTGTAGTCTTTTTACTCTTTTGGTGAAGTCTTTGGGTGAGCATAGGTGTTTGATTTTTAGGAGCTCCCAGTTATCTAGTTTTTCTTCTTCATTCCTTATAATGTTTTGTATACTGTTTGTGCTGTGTATTAGGGCTCCTAACGTTGTCCCTATTTTTTCTTCCATGATCTTTATTGTCTTAGATTTTATATTTAGGTCTTTGATCCATTTCGAGTTAGTTTTTTGTGCATAGAGTGAGGTATGGGTCTTATTTCATTTTTTCGCAGATGGATATCCAGTTATGCCAGCACCATTTGTTAAAAAGACTGTCATTTCCCCATTTAACTGTTTTGGGGCCTTTGTCAAAGATCAGCAGCTCATATGTGGATGGATTTATGTCTGGATTCTCAATTCTGTTCCATTGGTCCATGTATCTGTTGTTGTACCAGTACCAGGCTGTTTTGACTACTGTGGCAGTATAATAGGTTCTAAAGTCAGGTAAAGTAAGGCCTCCCACTTTGTTTTTTTCGGTAATGCCTTATTTATCCGGGGCATCTTTCCCTTCCATATGAAGTTGGTGATTTGTTTCTCCATCTCATTAAAGAATGTCATTGGAATTTGGCTCGGAATTGCATTAAATGTATAGGTAGCTTTTGGTAGAATAGACATTTTTATAATGTTACGTCTTCGTATCCACGAGCAAGGTATGTTTTTCCACTTATGTACGTCTCTTTTGGTTTCTTGCAGAAGTGTAGTTTTCTTTGTATAATAAGTCTTTTACATCTCTGGTAAGATTTATTCCTAAGTATTTTATCTTCTTGGGGGCTACCGTAAGTGGTCTTGATTTGGTGATTTCCTCTTTGATGTTCTTTTTGTTGGTGTAGAGGAATTCAACAGATTTTTGTATGTTTATCTTGTATCCCGATATTCAGCTGAACTCTTCTATTAGTTTCAGTAGTTTTCTGGAGGATTCCTTAGGGTTTTCTTTGTATAAGATCATGTCATCTGCAAGTAGAGATACTTTTACTTCTTTCTTGCCAATCTGGATGTGCTTTTATTTCTTTATCTAGCCTAATTGCTCTGGCTAGGACCTCTAACACAATGTTGAATAAGAGTGGTGACAAAGGGCATCCTTGTGTGGTTCCCGATCTCAATGGCAGTGCTTTCAGGCTCTCTCCATTTAGGATGATGTTCGCTGTTGGCTTTGTATAAATGCCCTTTATTATGTTGAGGAATTTTCCTTCTCTTCCTATTTTGCTGAGAGTTTTTATCATGAATGGGTGTTGGACTTTGTCAAATGCCTTTTCTGCATCAATTGATAAAATCATGTGATTCTTTTATTTATATGGTGGATTACATTAATTTTTTCCTAGCGTTGAACCATCCCTGCATACCTGGTATGAATCCCACATGGTGAATTATTTTTTTGATATGTTTTTTATTCTATTGGCTGGAATTTTGTTGAGGATTTTTGCATCTACGTTCATGAGGGATATAGGTCTATAATTTTCTTTTCTTGTGGTGTCTTTACCTGGTTTTGGTATTAGGGATATGGTGGCTTCATAGAATGAGTTTGGTAGTATTCTGTTCTTTTCTATGCTCTGAAATACCTTTACTAGTAGTGGTGTTAACTCTTCTCTGAAAGTTTGGTAGAACTCTGCAGTGAAGCCGTCTGGGCCAGGGCTTTTTTTTTTGTTGGGAGTTTTTTGATTACCTTTTCAATCTCTTCTTTTGTTACGGGTCTATTTTGTTGTTCTGCCTCTCTTTGTGTTAGTTTTGGTGTAGGTAGTGTGTTTCTAGAAATTCATTCATTTCTTCTAGGTTTTCAAATTTGTTACAGTTTTTCATAGTAATCTGATATGATTCTTTTAATTTCAGTTGGGCCTGTTGTAATATCACCCATCTCACTTAAATTTATTCTTAAGAACTTTCTTATTTTTGATGTTATTGTGAATGGAATTTTTTTCTTAAAATTTTTTTTTGAATTCTCAAGTTGTTATTTTTATTTTAAGTTTTTTCTGCCATCACTTAGTCTGCTCTGTGCTGCCCTGTGTGGGGCATGTCTGCCTGTACCCACCTTACCCAATGTGGTGAGGATGGTCCTGCCCAGTCCTTGCCAGGAGTCCTTTGACAGCCGTGCAGAAGCCCCACCATTACCAGACCACTGGGACGCAGGCTACTTTGACTGTGAAGGAAGCGCACATTCTGAAAGGGAAGGCTGTGGTGCAGCATGGGGGACCCGAGTGCTCAGCTCCATCCACCCTGAGTGATGAATCTCAGAGTTTATACATCATAGAAAGTGGTGCTAACATGCATTTTTTCTCCTAAAATCAGTGTGTATGCGTGTATGAATGCATGGGAACCTCTGCATGCAGAATGCATTGTCCCAAGGGCGATATGAATGGGGTGTCGTCGGGCAAATTATGAGGTCTACAAAGTTTGATTCGTGGCCCAGTGCCCCTTTTTCTTCCCTAGGTAGAAACCCTCCACTTCAGCTGCTCAGTATCCCCCTTTGTACAAGAAAAACCTAAAACATCTAGTATACTTTGCCTGTGGGGATTATTTAACTAATCATACTTTGGTAGGAAGGAATTTATCTAGATTTTTGTGTTTCTGAGGAGCCCTGGTGGCACAGTGGTTATGTGCTCGGCTGCTAACCAAAAGGTAGGCGGTTGGAACCCACTAGCCGCTCCATGGGAGAAAAATGTGGCAGTCTGCTTCTAGAAAGATTTCAGCCTTGGAAACCCTATGGAACAGCTCTACCCTGTCCTATAGGGTCGCTGTGAGTTGGAATCGACTTGACAGCATTGGGTTTGACTTGGCTTTTGGTTTATATTCCTAAGTTTATTTCTTGTTAAGTAAGAAAATGCTATCCCCTTTTAAGGGAATTGTAGGGAACATGAAACATTGAAGCTGGCGGTGGAGGCTGAAGAGGGCAACGCCTCAAGTCATACATCACCTAAGTCCTACCTGAAGGTGAATCTGATTTGCCTTCTTTAAGAATACTTGTGTGTTCAGAGGTGCTATCCAGGGGGGTAGTTGACTGTTCAGGCAGCGCGGGCTGAGACTTGCCCAGTTCTAGTTATCGGGCGGAGTTCTTCCGAAGGTGCTGGTGGGTAAAGTTAGAAACCTCTCCTGAGCTCCACCTTCTTCATACCCTGGCATTGGGCTTGCTGTGGCAGGCTCCTTGGAGCCCCATCCTTCTCACTCTTCTGCCTCTGCCACATTTTCCCTGCCTGGTCTTATGATGGTATTCTTCCCTCAGTTAACTATTCACAAGCACCTTAGAGAAAATTCTCGTGAGGATTGAAGGATATGTTTGTGAAGAGTAGGTCTTTCTGTAGTAAACTCTTTCCTCCAATGTTAGAATGTACCCCAGCGCCCAGTTTGGTGTCTGCCTCTGGCACAGGGTGTTTTACCATGAATAAGCGGGCTGTTTGAAGCTGCGAGCTCCTTCCCAGACCCAGGGCTCTGTGTGAGGACTGCTGTGTTAGGCTGTCACCTCATTCATTGTCACAGGTGGCACTGGTTCTGGGCATAGCCACTTGGGACAGGAGTGGCCTCATGTTTTCATTTGACTTAAAGCAGGTGAACTCAATGCTCCAGGGTATTTATGCAGTGCAATTGTGTGTTCTTTTTCAAAAGTCTTATCTTTGCCTCTGCAGTTCTTGTTTTTGTTTTTAATGTGGATTATGGCTCCTTAGGGAATAGCTTTGATTTGCTGATCTTTTTGTATAATTCTGCTTGCATTTCCTTTCTTTTAAAGATACCTTTGTGAAAGAGGCAACGTAACAGAGATGTTTTAAGGTTTGAATGCTATTGTTCATTTTCCTGGTTTTATTTTGTTTTGGTTTCAGGAGAAACTGGCTCTTCGACAACAGCTGAATGAGGCAAAGCAGCAGTTGCTGCAGCAAGCTGAGTACTGCACAGAAATGGGGGCAGCAGCTTGCACCCTCCTGTGGGGTGTCTCCAGCAGCGAAGAGGTTGTCAAATCCATCCTGGGAGGAGTAAGTATGACATGCGGCCCCATCTGGGTATTGTTGATCATGTTCGTTTAACTTAGGTCATTGACACAGTGGGTCAATTCATGTACTTACAGACTAAGTCCATTCATCAAATAGTTATTGCATACCTACTCTGTGTAGTTCATTGTAACCTGGTGCTCTGGGGGTATGCAAAGATGAATGAGTAAGACCTCTACCCTCTTAGAACCTACGCGGTATTAGTGGATATAAGATACTACCACTTTAAGATTACTGCTGGACATTTATATGCGGTTAACAAGGTTTAAGCTGCTTTTACATATGTTATCTCAATGTTCATGTTTAATTTATTGAATTTATGTATGTTATTTGGAGCCCTGGTGGCACCGTGGTTAAGAGCTTGACAGTTTGAATCTATCAGCTGCTCCTTGGAAACCCTGTGGGCTGGTTCTGCTCTGTCCTGTAGGGTCTCTGTGAGTCAGAATCGACTCGACGGCAGTGGGTTTATTTTTTTGAGGTGTTTATATGTTATTTAATATATGTAACCCCCATATGTCTGTCAGTTTGTCGTACTGTGGGGGCTTTTGTGTTGCTGTGATGCTGGAAGCTATGCCACCGGTATTCAGATACCAACAGGGTCACCCATGGAACACAGGTTTCAGCTGAGCTTCCAGACTAAGACAGACTAGGAAGAAGGACAAGGCAGTCTACTTCTGAAAAGCATTAGCCAGTGAAAACCTTATGAATAGCAGCGGAACATGGTCTGATATAGTCCTGGAAGGTGAGCCCCCCAGGTTGGAAGGCACTCAAAAGATGACTGGGGAAGAGCTGCCTCCTCAAAGTAGAGTCAACCTTAATGACGTGGATGGAGTAAAGCTTTCGGGACCTTCATTTGCTGATGTGGCATGACTCAAAATGAGAAGAAACAGCTGCAAACATCCATTAATAATTGGAACTTGGAATGTACGAAGTATGAATCTAGGAAAATTGGAAATTGTCAGAAATGAAATGGAACGCGTAAACATCGATATCCTAGGCATTAGTGAGCTGAAATGCACTGGTATTGGCCTTTTTGAATTGGACAATCACATAGTCTACTATCCTGGGAATGACAACTCGAAGAGGAATGGTTTTGCATTCATCGTCAAAAAGAACATTTCAAGATCTATCCTGAAGTACAACGCTGTCAGTGATAGGATAATATCCGTACTCATACAAGGAAGACCAGTTAATATGAATATTATTCAAATTTACGCACCAACCACTAGGGCCAAAGATGAAAAAATAGAAGATTTTTATCAGCTACTGCAGTCTGAAATTGATTGAACAGGCAATCAAGGTGCATTGGTAATTACTGGTGATTGGAATGTGAAAGTTGGAAGCAAAGAAGAAGGATCAGTAGTTGGAAAATATGGCCTTGGTGATAGAAACAATGCCGGAGAGCGAATGATAGAATTTTGCAAGACCAATGGCTTCTTCATTGCAAATACCTTCTTTCACCAACATAAACGGCGACCATACACATGGACCTCGCCAGATGGAACACACAGAAATCAAATTGACTACATCTGTGGAAAGAGACAATGGAAAAGCTCAATATCATCAGTCAGAACAAGGCCAGGGGCCGACTGTGGAACAGACCATCCATTGCTAATATGCAAGTTCAAGGTGAAACTGAAGAAAATCAGAGCAAGTCTACGAGATCCCAAATATGACCTTGAGTATATCCCACCTGAATTTAGAGACCATCTGAAGAACAGATTTGATGCATTGAACACTAGTGACCGAAGACCAGACGAGTTGTGGAATGACATCAAGAACATCATCCATGCAGAAAGCAAGAGGTCACTGAAAAGACAGGAAAGAAAGAAACAGACCAAGACAGATGTCAGAGGAGACTCTGAAACTTGCTCTTGAGTGTCAAGCAGCTAAAGCAAAAGGAAGAATTGATGAAGTAAAAGAACTGAACAGAAGATTTCAAAGGGCCTCTCAAGAAGACAAAGTAAAGTATTATAATGACATGTGCAAAGAGCTGGGGATAGAAAACCAAAAGGGAAGAACACGCTTGGCATTTCTCAAGCTGAAGGAAGTGAAGAAAAAATTCAAGCCTCGAGTTGAAATAGTGAAGGATTCCATGGGGAAAATATTAAACGATGCAGGAAGCATCAAAAGAAGATGGAAGTAATGCACAGAGTCATTATACCAAAAAGAATTAGTCGATATTCAACCATTTCAAGAGGTGGCATATGATCAGGAGCCAATGGTACTGAAAGAAGAAGTCCAAGCTGCTCTGAAGGCATTGGCGAAAAACAAGACTCCAGGAATTGGTGGAATATTAACTGAGGTGTTTCAACAAACAGATGCAGCGCTGGAGGTGCTCACTCGTCTATGCCAAGAAATGTGGAAGACAGCTTCCTGGCCAACTGACTGGAAGAGATCCGTATTTATGCCTATTCCCAAAAAGGTGATCCAACCAAATGTGGAAATTATAGAACAATATCATTAATATCACACGCAAGCAAAATTTTGCTGAAGATCATTCAAAAACAGCTGCAGCAGTATATTGACAGGGAACTGCCAGAAATTCAGGCCAGTTTTAGAAGAGGACGTGGAACCAGGGATATCATTGCTGATGTCAGATGGATCCTGGCTGAAAGCAGAGAATACCAGAAGGATGTTTACTTGTGTTTTATTGACTATGCAAAGGCATTTGACTGTGTGGATCATAACAAACTATGGATGACATTGAGAAGAATGGGAATTCCAGAACACTTAATTGTGCTCATGAGGAACCTTTACATAGATCAAGAGGCAGTTGTTCCGACAGAGCAAGGGGATACTGATTGGTTTAAAGTCAGGAAAGGTGTGCATCAGGGTTGTATTCTTTCACCATACCTATTTAATCTTTATGCTGAACAAATAATAGGAGAAGCTGGACTATGTGAAGGAGAACGGGGCATCAGGATTGGAGGAAGACTCATTAACAACCTGCGTTATGCAGATGACACCACCTTGATTGCTGAAAGTGAAGATCTGAAGCACTTACTAATGAAGATCAAAGACCACAGTCTTCAGTATGGACTGCATCTCAACATAAAAAACCAAAACCAAACCAAACCCAGTGCTGTCGAGTCGATTCCGAATCATAGCGACCCTATAGGCCAGAGTAGAACTGCCCCATAGAGTTTCTAAGGAGTGCCTGGCGGATTTGAACTGCCAGCCCTTTGGTTAGCAGCTGTAGCACTTAACCACTACGCCACCAGGGTTTCCATAACATAAAGAAAACAGAAAATCTCAGAACTGGACCAATGATCAACATCATGATAAATGGAGAAAAGATTGAAGTTGTCAAGGATTTCATTTTACTTGAATCCACAATCAACAGCCATGGAAGCAGCAGTCAAGAAATCAAAAGACGCATTTCATTGGGCAAATCTGCTGCAAAGGACCTCTTGAACGTGTTGAAGAGCAAAGATGTCACCCTGAAGACTAAGGTGCATCTGACCCAAGCCATGGCATTTTCAATCACATAATATGCATGTGAAAGCTGGACAATGAATAAGGAAGACCGAAGAAGAGTTGATGCCTTTGAATTGTGGTGTTGGCGAAGAATATTGAATATACATATCACGGACTGCCAAAAGAACGAACAAATCTGTCTTGGAAGAAGTGTGACCAGAATGCTCCTTAGAGGCAAGGGTGGCAAAACTGCGTCTTACATACTTTGGACGTGTTGTCAGGAGGGATGAATCCCTGGAGAAGGACATCATGCTTGGCAGAGTACAGGGTTAGCGGAAAAGAAGAAGACCCTCAACGAGGTGGATTGACACAGTGGCTGCATCAGTGAGCTCAAGCATAACAACGATTGTAAGGATGGGGCAGGACTGGGCAGTGTTTCGTTCTATTGTGCATAGGGTCGCTATGAGTTGGAAACGACTCGACAGCACCTAACAGCAACAACGACGACAATATATATAAATTTAAAGTAGTATATATATATATACGTATGTATACCCATTACCCATTGCCACCGAGTCGATTCCGACTCTTAGTGACCCTGTAGGACAGAGTAGAACTGCCTCATATGGTTTCCAAGGAGCATCTGGTGGATTGGAACTGCCGACCTTTTGGTTAACAGCTGTAGTTCTTAGCCAGTATGCCACCAGGGTTCCCAATATGTATATATATAGGAAAACTTCACAGAGAAGGAGGGATTTGAAGAGGGCCTTGATTAACTTTAATGGGTAGAAATAGTTGGCAGTGGGCACAGGGTGAGAAGCCTAAGGTTTTCTTTAGGGACAGTGAGTAGGTCAGTTTTCACAGAGTGGAGTTTTATGGAGCAAAGTAGTTGGGTGGTAAGGCTTAAAAGGTAGGTGCGTTGGAGCGTGGCTGTGGGAGATTTTAAATGCTGAGTTGATGACGTTCTTCTGTAGATGGGAGGCCTTTGTTCCTTAGGGAGTGACAGTAAAGGAGCAATAGGACCAGAGCAGAATGCTGGAAAGATTACCCTGGCAGTAAGGTGAGGATGGAGGTGGTGGTGGGAGACTAACTAGGAGGCCTTTCTGGCGATGCAGGCAGGTGGGATCTAGGCTTTGTAGTGGAGAGTCGGCTGTGGGGGCAGGTTGGAGGTGGTAGGCAAGAGGAATGGAGGCACCAAGGAAGACTGTGGTTCAACTCTGGGAAAACAGTGTGGCCATGGAGAAAAAGTCGAGAGGAGGATATTTGGCGGGAGAATAGTGATAAATTTGTTAGGTAACAGCTGCCTTATAGAAATAAAAATTGTATTTGACTTTAGATACTAAAAAACCAAACCTGTTCCCGTCAAGTCAATTCCGACTTACAGCGACCCTATAGGACAGAGTAGAACTGCCCCATAGTGTTTCCAGGGAGCACCTGGTGGATTTCAACTGCCAACCTTTTGGTGTGCAGCCAAGGTCTTAACCACTGTGCCAGAAACTCTTTTCCTGACTTTAGATGGAAGGGACTAAATGCATTTACATTTTTAAATGGTTTTATTGAGGTATAGCTTTAAAAAAAAAAAAAATAGCTTAAAATTAACCCACTCCTGTTCGTAGCAGATTTTCAGAGTCATGCAGTCATCAGCACAACCCAGTTTTAGAACATTTCTGTCACCCTTAAAAGTTCCCTTGTGCCCATTTGGAAATCATTGGTTTTTAAACGGTTTTTCAGAACTCCAGCACCTACAGGGGAATGCTTCCAAGACCCTGCAAGCTTGGGCATGGTATTGCCACGTAATGAAGGTCTAAACTGCCAGAGCAACCTGCTTATTGCTGTTACCTTTTTACGTGTTGAGGTTTCGATTACAGTTTTATTTGAAAAAAAAAAGTTCCGGTAGAGGTTTGAAAATCTTTGGTTTAATGCATAGATGGAACAGGCAGAAACTATATTTTCCTAGTATATTTCTGTTATATTTTTGAGTGAATTCATTCCAGTACTTCCATCATTGCGGAAATTTATTCTATTTCCTTCATATGGGTATGAACATGAGTTTTTTTTACACTTTCCCATCAGTTTTGGGGGTAATTTTTCTTGCTCCTCCTTGCCCGAACCTTCTTTTCTCTGATCTTTTCAACGGGAGCTTTTACTGAAGAAATAGATTTTAAAATAATGCTTCTGTAATTATCTTCTGTATCCTGTATTTACAAAATATTTTTATACTGGTGTCTGTGACAGGGCATGATACTTTCATTTCCAAATTTCCAGGATAAAGCCCTCAAGTTTTTCAACATCACTGGTCAGACAATGGAGAGTTTTGTGAAGTCCCTTGATGGGGATGTCAAGGAGCTTGATTCCGATGAGAATCAATTTGTTTTTGCTTTGGCTGGGATTGTAACAAGTAAGTGATTCTTTTCAAATGTAGTCACTGTTACAGGTGTGCTGTAGAATAATGCTTACCAATCAGGTGTGTGTGTGCTTAAACTTCACTTGGAAACATTTTCAAATGTTTGTTCTGGGCCTCACCCTGGAGAATCTGATTCAGTGATCTGGCATAGGTACTAAACAGTGTATTTTGGAAAATATCCCCAGGGGATTCTGATAAGTATTGGTATCATGAAGGACTGATCTAAAGGAAACACAGTATGAGCTTGCATGTTCTGTTCAGTTATGTACATTGACAGAAGTCCATACAAAACTGTAAGTTTAATTACTTGTGTGGAATCATCCTCCTTTTACTAATGCCTGATAGCTAAAGTAAAAGGCTGAAGCAAAGCTTAAGCTATATTCGTCTGTCAGTTTCTTGTGCTGTGATGCTTATGTGTTGCTGTGATGTTAAGAGCTACGCCATCAGTATTTCAAATACAAGCAGGGTCACCCATGGTGGACAGGTTCCAGCGGAGCTTCCAGACTACGACAGACTAGGAAGAAGGACCTTGCAATCTACTTCTTAAAAAATTGGCCAGTGAAAACTTCGTGAATAGCAGTGGAACATTTCTGATATAGTGCTGGAAGATGAGCCCCTCAGTTTGGAAGACACTCAATATGACTGAGGAAGAACTGCCTCTTCAAAGTAGAGTTGACCTTAATGACGTGGATGGAGTCAAGCTTTCAGGACCTTCATTTGCTGATGTTGCATGACTCAAAATGAGAAGAAACAGCTGCAAATAACCGTTGATAATCAAAAGGTGGAATGTACGAAGTAGGACTCTAGGAAACTTGGAAATCGTCAAAAATGAAATGGAATGCATAAACACCAATATCCTAAGCATTAGTGAGCTGAAATGGCTGGTATTGCCAATTTTGAATCAGACAATGATATGGTCTGCTGTGCTGGGAATGACAGATTAAAGAGGAATGGCATTGCATTTATCAGCAAAAAGAACATCTCAAGATCTATCCTGAAGTTCAGTGCTGTGAGTATAGGGTAATACCAATACATCTACAAAGACCAGTTAATATGACTATTATTCAAATTTGCACATTAACCACTAAGGCCAAAGATGATGAAATTGAAGATTTTTACCAACTTCTGCAGTCTGAAATTGATCAAACATGCAATCAGGATGTACTGATAATTACTGGTGATTGGAAAGCAAAAGTTGGAAACGAAGTTGAAGGTTCAGTAGTTGGAAAATATGGCCTTGGTGATAGAAACAGTATAGGAGATCGCATGGTAGAATTTTGCAAGACCAATAACTTCATTGCAAATACCTTTTCTCACCAGTATAAACGGCAACTATACATGTGGACCTTGCCAGATGGAATACACAGGAATCAAATTGACTGTGTCTTCGGAAAGAGACAGTGGAAAAGCTCAATATCATTAGTCAGAACGAGGCCAGGGGCCAACTGTGAAACAGACCATCAATTGCTCATACGCAAGTTCAGGCTGAAACTGAAGAAAATTAGAACAAGTCCACGAGAGCCAAGGTATGACCTTGAGTATATTCCACCTGAATTTAGAGACTGTTTCAAGAATAGATTTAACACATTGAGCACTAATGACTGAAGACCAGACAAGTTGTGGAATGACATCATACATAAAGAAAGCAAGAGATCATTAAAGAGACAGGAAAGAAAGAAAAGACCAAAATGGATGTCAGAAGAGACTCTGAAACTTGCTCTTGAATGTAGAGTAACTAAAGGAAGAAATGAAGAAGTGTAAAAGAGCTGAAAAGATTTCAAAGGGCAGCCGGAGAAGACAAAGTATTATAATGACATGTGCAGAGACCTAGAGTTAGAAAACGAGGGAATAACACGCTCGGCATTTCTCAAGCTGAAAGAACTGAAGAGAATATTCAAGTCTTGAGTTACAATATTGAAGGATTCTATTGGGAAAATATTAAATGACACAGGAAGCATCAAAAGAAGATGAAAGGAATACACAGAGTCACTGTTCCAAAAAGAATTGGTTGACATTTAAGCATTTCAGGAGGTAGCTTATGATCAAGAGCTGAAGAAGTCCAAGATGCACTGAAGGTATTGGTGAAAAACAAGGCTCCAGGAATTGACGGAATACCAACTGAGATGTTTTCAACAAACAGACGCAGCCCTGGAAGTGCTCACTGGCCTGTGCCAAGAAATTTGGAAGACAGCTACTTGGCTAATGGACTGAAAAAGTGCCCGTTCCAAAGAAAGGTGATCCAACAGAATGCAGAAAATGTTGAACAATATTAATATCGCACACAAGTAAAATTTTGCTGAAGATCATTCAAAAGTGACTGCAGGAGTACATCAGCAGGGAACTGTTAGAAACTCAAGCCAGACTCAGAAGAGGACGTGGAAAAGGGGTCTCATTGCCGATGTCAGATGTATCTTGGTTGAAAGCAGAGAATGCCAGAAAGATGTTTGCCTGTGTTTCGTTGACTATGCAAAGGCATTTGGCTGTGTGGATCATAACAAAGTATGGATAACATGAAAGATGAGAATCCCATAACACTTAATTGTGCTCGTGTAGAACCTGTACATAGACCAAGAGACAATCGTTCTAACAGAACACAGGGATACTGCATAGTTTAGAGTTAGGAAGGGTGTGTGTCAGGGTTGTATCCTTTCATCATACTTATTCCGTCTATATGCTGAGCAGATAATCTGAGAAACTAGACTATTGGAAGAAGAATTCTGCATCAGGATTGGAGGAAAACTCATTAATGACCTGTGATATGTAGATGACACAACTTTGCTTGTTGAAAGTGAAGGAGACTTAAGTACTTACTGATGAAGATCAAAGACTACAGCCTTTAGTATGGATTGCACCTCAACATTTAGAAAATAGAAATCCTCACAACTGGACTTACAAGCAACATCATGATAAACAGGGAAAAGATTGAAGTTATGAAGGATTTCATTTTCCTTTGATCTGCAATCAGTGCCCATGGAAGCAGCAGTCAAGAAATCAAAAGATGCCTTGCATTAGGCACATCTGCTGCCGAGACCCCTTTGAAGTGTTAAAAAGCAAAGATGTCACTTTGTGTACTAAGGTGGGCCTGACCCAAGCCGTGATGTTTTCAAGTGCCTCATATGCATGTGAACGCTGAACAATGAATAAAGAAGACCAAAGAAGAATTGATGCTTTTGAACTATGGTGTTGGCCAAGAATATTGACTATACCATGAACTGTCCCAAGAACGAACAAATCTGTCTTGGAAGTAGTACTACTGGAATGCTACTTAGAAGCAAGGATTGGCAAGGCTTCAACTCACATACTTTGGACATGTTATCAGGAGGGACCAGTCCCTGGAGAAGGACATCATGCTTGGTAAAGTAGAGGGTCAGCAAAAAAGAGGAAGACCCTCAAAGAGATATATTGAAACAGTGGCTGTAACAATGGGCTCAAGCATAACAGTTGTGAGGATGGCGCAGGACCAGGGATGTTTCGTTTTGTTGTACATAGGGTCACTATGAATCAGAACTGACTCAGTGGCACCGAACAACAGTGAAAGAGAGAAGGACCCTCGATGAGATGGATTGACACAGTGGCTGCAACAATGGGCTCAAACATAGCAACGAATATGAGGATGGTGCAGGACCAGGAAGTATTTCGTTTTGTTGTATATAGGGTTGCTATGAGTTGCACCAACTCCACGGTACCTAACAACAACATCCCAAACCTAAATTGTCTCTTTAGCAAATTTCTCTGAAAGGGCTATAAAATAAACTTTTCACTTGGAGTTATGATAACATTCCATCCAAATTGTTTTCAAGAATAAAGCCAAGGGACTAAGTAATTGCTTAGTGTAGTGGGAGGTGGGATATTCTTGTAATTAACGTCTTTGTTCTGAAGTCAGTGAAATAGTTAAATACATTGCTATGGCTTTTTTAATTGCAGTAAAAATGTACAACCAGAACATTCACCAGCTCAACAATTTCTACATGTAAAACTCAGTGACATCGATTACATTCCTCATATGTGCACCATTATTGCTAGCCTTTTCCAAATTGTTTACCGTCATTAGTACAAACTCAATGCCTTCTAAGCAAAAACTCCCCCTTCCCCCTCTGAGTTACTTTTTTTGCATTGATCTTTTATCTTTGCTGTATCTTAATGCTACTTTTAGGGTTATCGTTGTTAGTTGCTGTCAAGTGGGCTCCAACTGATGGTGACCTTAGTATAACAGAACGAAACATTGCCCAGTCCTGCACCATCTTCAGGATTTTTGATGTTTGAGCCCGCTGTTGTGGCTTTTGTGTCAGTCCATCTCATTGAGGGTTTCCCCATTTTCTGTGTACCTTAACTTTACCAAACATGATGTCCTTTTCTAGGGTTTGTTCTTTCCTGATGATGTATCCAAAGTAAACAAGACTAACTCTCCCCCACACAAATCACAATATCCTCTAACCTGAGACCAGTAGAACTAGATGGTCCCCAGCTACCACCACTGTGTTTCTGACCAGGGACACAATAGAAGGTCCCAGATAGAATGGCAGAAAAATGTAGAACAAAACTCAAATTCCTAAAAGAGACCAGACCTATTGGACCAATAGAGACTGGAGGAACTCCCAGGAATATCGCCCTAAGATAGCCTTTGAACTTGAAATTGAAGCTGTTTCTGCAGGTCACCTTTCAGCCAAATACAGATTCGCTTATAAAATAATCAACCCCACCTGTGCTGTGCACCCTTCAATGGTCAACTCTATGAGACTAAGCAGTCAACAGTTACCGGACAGCATAGAGGAAATGGCAAGGAGGGAAAGGGAAGCTAGATCAGTGGAAACAGAAGGAACAGTACGGAAATAATGAGAATGCTGATGCATTGTAAAAATTGTAACCAGTGTCACAAAACAGTTTGTATAAAGATTATTAAAGGGGAACCTAATTTGCTGTGTAAACTTTCACCTAAAACACAATAAAATTAAAAAAGTTTCTGTCCTTCTAAGGAGCATTCCAGTTTTATTCCTCTGCTATTAAACACAAGGAAAATTTTGTTTTTCCTCATAGTAATATCCTTCATGTACTGAAATTCCAATGAGACAAATCCTGTGTAGAAGGTTTTTTCGTAATCCTGTAAAGATTGGTGTTTTTTTTTTTTTTTTTGATGTGGGGGTTAGATGTTGAGAGTCAGGTAGTCTTTGGGCCAATACTGATTTGCCCAGCAATTTAATCTATTTTGGGCAGCATTATACACTTTCATTATGTACTCCTCAGTTAAAGGAGACTTGTATTTCTCAACTTAAAAAAATTTTTTAAGGTCTTTTATTTTCATAGAAGACATTTGCAAAGTTGACGATTGGGTTTTCTGCTTTTTGTGAGTGACCCCAAAGGCCCGTGAGCTATGTGATTCGTAATTTTGCTGAGCTGTGAATTTGAGTTGCCCGAGTTGCCCAGCTGGTATATAGTGAAGTGGGTGGGGCAGTAAGTTGCCCAGCAGCCAAGCTCAACTTGCCTTTGTTTTTCTCTGCTTTTGATGGCTTACGTAGGCACACTTATTAAGGGTTGGAAAATGGGCTTTTTTTTTTTTTTTTTTTTTGTGCTTTAGGTGAAAGTTTACAGTGCAAACTAGTTTCTCATTCAAACGTTTATACATAAATTGTTTTGTGACATTGATTGCAATCCCCTACTCTCCCTCTTCCACCCCACATTTCCTGTGTCCATTTGTCCAGTTTTCCTGTTCTTTCCTGCCTTCTTGTCTTTGCTTTTGGGCAGGTGCTGCCCGTTTGGTCTCCTATACTTGACTGAACTAAGATGCACATCCCTCACATGTGTTATTCTTTGTTTTATAGGCCTGTCTCATCTTTGGTGGAAAAGTGGACTTCAGGAGTGGCTTCAGTTCTGAGTTAGCAGGGTGTCTGGTAACCATTGTCTTGGGGGTTCTTCTAGCCTCTGTCAGACCAGTAAGTCTGACTGTTTTGGTGAATTTGAATTTTGTTCTATATTTTTCTCCCGCTCTGTCCTGGAGCCTCTGTTGTGATCCCTGTCAAAGCAGTCCGTGGTGGTAGCTGGGAACCATCTAGTTCTGGATTCAGGCTGGTGGCGGCTGTGGTTCATGGGATCCATTAGTCCTTTGGACTAACATTTTCCTTGTGTCTTTGGTTTTTTTCAGTCTCTTTTGCTCCATACAGGATGGGACCAATAGATGTATCTTAGATGGATGCTTGCAAGCTTTTAAGACCCCAGATGCTACTCACCAAAGTAGGATGTAGAACATTTTGTTTATGAACTGTGTTATGCCAGTTGGCCTAGATGTACCCTGAAACTATGGTCCCTAGTCCTCAGCCCTGGTAACTCAGTCCTTCAAGGTATTTGGATGTGTCTAGGAAGCTTCTATGACTTTGCCATGGTCATATTGTACTGACTTCCTATAATGTGTGTTGTCTTTCTCGTCACCAAAGTTAACACTTGCCTACTATCTGGTTAGTGATTTCCCCTGCCAACACCTCCTCTCCCTCATAACCATTAAAGATTTTTTTTTCTCTGTGTAAACCTTTTCTTGAGTTTTTATAATATCGGTCTCATAAAATATTTGTCTTTTTGTGGTCAACTTATTTCAGTCAGCATAATGCTCTCTGGATTCATTCATGTTATGAGGATTTGTCATAGGATCGTTGGATAGTATTCCATTGTGTGTGTGTGCCATAATTTGTTTATCCATTAAGCTGTTGATGGGCACTTAGGTTGTTTCCATCTTTTTGGTATTGTGAATAATGCAGTGAACATGGGTGTGCATATGTCTATTAGTCTGACAGCTCTTATTTCTCTAGGATATATTTCCTAGTAGTGGGATTGCTGGATTGTATGGTGTTTCTATTTGTAGATTTTTACCGAGGCACCATATTGTTTTCCATAGTGGCTGTACCATTTTACATTCCCACCAGCAGTGCATAAGAGTTCCAGTCTCCCCACAACCTTTCCAACATTTATTATTTTCTTTTTTTTTGATTTGTGCTGATAATGTCGAGGTGAGATGGAATCTCATTGTAGTTTTGATTTGCATTTCTCTAACGGGTAATGATCAGGAACATTTCCTCATGCGCCTGTTAGCTGCCTTGAATGTCTTCCAGTGAAGTGTCTGTTCGTATCCTTTGTCCATTTTTTAATTGGATTATTTGTCTTTTTGTTCTTGAGGTATTAAAATATCTTACAGATTTTTTATAGATTTTAGAGATTAGGCTGGATATGTCATAGCCAAAAAGTTTTTCCCAATTTGTAGGTTCTCTTTTTACTCTTTTGGAGAAGTCTTTTGATGAGCATTCCCACCACCCCACTGCCGTTGATGAGCATTAGGGTTTAATTTTTAGGAGGTCCCATTTTTCTAGTTCATCTTCTTCAGTGTGTGCATTTTTAGTTATGTTTGGTTTTCTACTTACGCCATGTATTAGGGCCCCTAGCATTGCCCCTATTTTTTCCTCTATGATTTTTATAGTTTTAGGTTTTATATTTAGGTCTTTGATCCATTTTGAGTTAGTTTTCGTGTATGGTGTGAGGTATGGGTCCTGTTTCATTTTTCTATATATACATATTCAATTTTGCCAGCACCATTTATTGAAGAGACTCTCTCTTCCCCATTCAGTAGACTTTGGTCCTTTGTTGAATGTCAGCTCTTCATAGGTGGATAGATTTACATCTGGGTTCTCAATTCTGTTCCATTGGTCTGTGTGTCTCTTGTACCAGTACCCAGGCTGTTTTGAATACCATGGCTGTATGGTAGCTTCTGAGATCAGGTAGTCTTACTTGGTTGTTGTTCTTCAGGAAAGTTTTACTTATTCGGGGCCTCTTTTCCTTCTATATAAAG
This sequence comes from Elephas maximus indicus, assembly GCF_024166365.1. Lineage (NCBI taxonomy): Eukaryota > Metazoa > Chordata > Mammalia > Proboscidea > Elephantidae > Elephas > Elephas maximus. The sequence goes on along the minus strand of NC_064820.1, from coordinate 227,707,266 downwards.
TTAGTGATTAGTTTTTCCATTTCGTTGAAGAACGCTTTTGAAATTTGTATCAGAATTGCGTTGTATCTATATATCACTTTGGGTAGTATTGACATTTTTCACTGTTAATGTTCATATCCAAGAGCATGTTTTTCCATTTATGTAGGTCTCTTTTGGTTTCTTACAGTAGGGTTTTGTAGTTTTCTTTGTATAAGTATTTTACATCCCTGATTAGATTTAGTCCTAAGTATTTTATCTTTTGGGGGGCTGTTATAAATCAGGTATTGTTTTCCTGATTTCCTTCTTGGAGTTCTCTTTGTTAGTGTGGAGGAATCCAACTCATTTTTGTATGTTGAATTTGTGTCCTGCCACTTTGCTGAATCCTTCTACTAGTTCCACTAGCTTTCTTGTGAAATCCTTAGGATTTTTTATGTCTAGGATCATATAATCTGTGAATAGGGATGGTTTTACTTCTTCCTTGCTGATGTGATGCCCTTTATTTGCTTTTCTTGCCTTATTGCTCTCATTAGAACTTCTGATACAATATTAAGCAAGAGTGGTAATAAAGGGTGTTCTTGTCTCATTCCCGTTCTCAAGGGAAATGCTTTCAGATTCTCTCTCTTGAGGATAATGTTGGCTGTTGGTTTGGTATAAATGCCCTTTATTATGTTGAGGAATTTCCCTTTTATTGCTATTTTGCTGAGAGCTTTTATCAAGAATGGGTGTTAGACTTCATCAGATTCCTTTTCTGTGTCAATTGATAGGATCATGTGATTCTTTTCCTTTGTTTTATTTATTTGGTGGATTGCACTGATTGATTTTCTAATGTTGAACCATGCTTGCATGCTTGGTATGAATCCCACTTGGTCATGATGTATTATTTTTTTGATATGTTGAATTACATTGGCTAGGATTTTGTTGAGAATTTTTGCGTCTGTATTCAAGAGGGATATTAGTAGTAGTTTTCTTTTTTGGTAATGTCTTTGCCTGCCTTTGGTATCAGGGTTATGCTGGCTTCATAGAATGAATTTGGGAGTATTCCTTCCTTTTCTGTGTTTGGAAGAGTTTGAGTAGAATTGGTTTCAGCTTTTCTCTGAATGTTTGATAAAATTCTTCACTGAAGCTGCCTGGACTGGGGCTTGTTTTGTTGGAAGTGTTTTTTTTTTTCTTTTTAATGACCCCTTCAATTTATTTTGTTATGGATCTGTTCAAATATTCAACCTCAGTTTGTGTTAGTTTAGGTAGGTAGTGAGTTTCTAGAAATTTGTCCATTTCCTGTAGGTTTTCAAATTTGTTGGAGCACAGTTTTTCATAGTATTCTGTTATGATCCTTTTTATTTCAGATGATTCTGTGGTAATGTCACCCATCTCATTTCTTATTTGGGTCATTTGCATCTACTCCTGTTTTTCTTTTGTCAGTTTGGCCAGTGGTTTGTCAATTTTATTAACCCTTTCAAAGAATCAGCTTTTTGTCTTGTTGATTCTTGCTATTGTTTTTTGTTTCTCTACTTCATTTATTTCTGCTGTAATTTTTATTATTTCATTTCTTCTGGTGACACTGGACTTCTTTTGCTTTTTTCTTTCTAATTGTTCAAGTTATAGGGTTATTGTTTTGATTTTTATCCTTTTTTGATGTGTGCGTTTATTGCTATAAATTGACCTCTGAGCATTCCTTTTGCCGTGTTCAAAGGTTTTCGAATGTTGTGTTTTTCTTATTTTGTTCTAGGAATTTTTAAAATTCCATCTTTGATTTATTCTATTACCCAGTAGTTTTTAAGTTGGGTGTTATTTAGTTTCCATGTATTAGGTTTTTCCCCCTTGCTCTTCCTGTTGTTGATTTCTACTTTTATAGCATTGTCATCAGAGAAGATGCTTTGTGTTATTTCAGTGTTTTTGAATTTGTTGAGGCTTGCTTTGTGGCCGAAAATGCGATCTATCCTTGAAAATGATCCGTGGTCATTGGAGAAGAATGTGTACTTTGCCGTGGTTGGGTGAAGTATTCTATATATGTCTCTGCGGTCAACTTGGTTGATTGTAGTATTTAGATCTTCTGTATCTTTACTGAGTTTCTTTTTAGTCATTGGTCCTTCACCAAGGGTGCTGTTTTAAAGTCTCCTAGTGTTACTGTGAAAGTGTCTATTTCTCTTTTCAGGGCCGTTAGAGTTTGTTTTATGTATTTTGGAGCTCTCTGTAGGGTGTGTATGTGTTTATTTTGGTTATGTCCTCTTGGTGGATTGACCTTTTAATCATTATATAATGTCCTTCCTTGTCTTTTATAGTGGATTTTGTCTTAAAATCTATTTTATCAGAGATTAATATTGCCACTCCTGCTCTTTTTTGGTTATTGTTTGCTTGATATCTTTTTCCATCCTTTAAGTTTTAGTTTGTTTATATCTTTGGATCTGAGGTGTGTCTCTTGCAGACAGCATATCAATGGGTTGTGTTTTTTCATCCATTCTGCCAATCTCCATCCTCTTTACTGGTGCATTTAGACCATTTACATTCAGTGTGATTGTCCATAGGTATGAGTTTATTGCTGTCACTTTGTTATACCTTTTTTTTTCTTTCTGAGGTGTTGATGGTTTCTTTGTTCCACTTAATTTTCTGTGCTGATTTTTTTGTTTTTTGATTGTGGCTTGTCTTTTTATTGTGCCTTAAGTGAAAGTTTACAAATCAAGTCAGTCTGTCATACAAAAATTTGTATACACCTTGCTATGTATTCTTAATTGCTTTCCCCCTAATGAGACAGCACACTCCTTCCCTCCACTCTCTCTGTGTCCATTAGGCCAACTTCTGACCCCCTCTGCCGTCTCATCTCCTCTCCAACGTAGTCTCATGTATCTCCTTGATTCAAGAAGCTCATTCTTCACCACTATCATCTATCCCATGGTCCAGTCCAGTCCCTGTGAAGAGTTGGCCTTGTGTATGGTTCATGTCTTAGGCTAACAGAAGGTCTGGGGACCATGACCTCTGGGGTCATTCTAGTCTCAGTCAGACCATTAAGTCTGGTCTTTTTATGAGAATTCGGGGTCTTCATCCCACTGCTCTCCTGCTCCCTCAGGGGTTCCCTGTTGTGTTCCCTGTCAGGACAGTCATTGGTTGTAGCTGGGCACCATCTATTTCTTCTGGTCTCAGGCTAATGTAGTCTCTGCTTTATGTGGCCTTTCCTGCCTCTTGGGCTCATAATTACCTTGTGTCTTTGGTGTTCTTCATTCTCCTTTGCTCCAGGTGGGCTAAGACCAGCTGATGCATCTTAGATGGCCACTTGCTACCATTTAAGACCCCAGATGCCACTCTCCAAAGTAGGATGCAGAACGGTTTCTTAATAGATTTTAATATGCCAGTTGACTTAAATGTCCCCCGACACCATGGTCCCCAAACCCCTGCCCCTGCTCTGCTGGCATTCGAAGTGTTCAGTTTATTCAGGAAACTTCTTTGCTTCTGGTTTAGTCCAGTTGTGCTGACCTCTCCTGTACTGTCTGTTAACTTCCCCTTCACCTAAAATAGTTCTTATCTACTATCTAATTAGTGAATACCCCTCTCCCCTCCTCCTTCCCTCCCCCATCTCGTAACCGTCAAAGAATATTTTCTTCTCCGTTTAGACTATTTCTTGAGTTCTTATAATAGTGGTCTTATGCAATATTTGTCCTTTTGCAGCTGACTAATTTCATTCAGCATAATGCCTTCCAGGTTCCTCCATGTTATGAAATGTTTCACAGATTCATCCCTGTTCTTTATTGATGCATAGTATTGCATTGTGTGAATATACCATAATTTATCCATTCATCCGTTGACGGGCACCTTGGTTGCTTCCATCTTTTTGCTATTGTATACAGTGCTGCAGTAAACATGGGTGTGCATATATCTGTTTGTGTAAAGGCTCTTATTTCTCTAGGATATATTCCGAGGACTGGGATTGCTGGATCGTATGATAGTTCTATTTCTAGCCTTTTAAGGAAGCACCAAATTGATTTCCAAAATGGTTGTACCATTTGACATTCCCGCCAGCAGTGTATAAGTGTTCCATTCTCTTTATGACCTCTCCAGCATTTATTCTTTTGTGTTTTTTGGATTAATGCCAGCCTTGTTGGAATGAGATGGACTCTCATTGTAGGTTTGATTTGCGTTTCTCTAATGGCTAATGAGCGTGACCATTTCCTCATGTATCTGGTAGCTACCTGAATGTCTTCTCTGGTGAAGTGTCTGTTCATATCTTTTGCCCATTTTTTAATTGGGTTATTTGTCTTTTTGTAGTTGAGTTTTTGCAGTACCATGTAGATTTTCGAGATGAGGCACTAATTCGAAATGTCATAGCTAAAAACTTTTTCCCAGTCTGTAGGTGATCTTTTTACTCTTTTGGTGAAGTCTTTGGATGAGCATAGGTGTTAGATTTTTAGCAGCTCCCAGTTATCTAGTTTTTCTTCTGCATTCTTAATAATGTTTTGTATACTATTTATGCCATGTGTTAGGGCTCCTAACGTAGTCCTTATTTTTTCTTCCATGATCTTTATTGTTTTAGATTCTATATTTAGGTCTTTGATCCATTTTGACTTAGTTTTTGTGAGTGGTGGGAGGTATGAGTCTAGTTTCATTTTTTTGTGGGTGGATATCCAGTTACATCAGCACCATTCCTAAAAAGACTGTCTTTTCCCCATTTAACTGATTGGGGGCCTTTGTCAAGTATCAACTGCTCATACATGGATAGATTTATGTCTGGATTCTCAATTCTGTTCCTTTGGTCTATGTATCTGTTACTGTACCAGTACCAGGCTGTTCTGACTACTGTGGCGGTATAATAGGTTCTAAAATGAGGTAGTGTGATGCCTCCCACTTTGTTCTTCTTTTTCAGTAATGCTTTACTTATCTGGGTCCTCTTTCCCTTCCATATGAAGTTGGTGATTTTTTTCTCCATCTCATTAAAAAATGTTGTTGGAATTGTATTAAATCTATAGATTGCTTTTGGTGGAATATACATTTTTACAATGTTAAGTCTTCCGATCCATGAGCAAGGTATGTTTTTGCACTTAAATAGGTCTCTTTTGGTTTCTTACAGAAGTGTTTTGTCGTTTTCTTTGTATAAGTCTTTTACGTCTCTGGTAAGATTTATTCCTAAGTATTTTATCTTCTTCGGGTCTACTGTAAATGGTATTGATTTGGTGATTTTTTCTTTGATGTTCTTTTTGTTGGTGTAGAGGAATCCAACTGATTTTTGTATGTTTATCTTGTATCCCGATACTCTGCTGAACTCTTAGTTTCAGTAGTTTTCTTGAGAATTCCTTAGGGTTTTCTGTGTATAAGATTGTGTCATCTGCAAATAGAGATACTTTTACTTCTTCTTTGTCAATCTGGATGCCCTTTATTTCTTTATCTAGCCTAATTGCTCTGGCTAGGACTTCTGGCACAATGTTGAATAAGAGCGGTGATGAAGGGCATCCTTGTCTGGTTCCCGATCTCAAGGGGAATGCTTTCAGGCTCTCTCTATTTAGGATGATGTTGGCTATTGGCTTTGTATATATGCCCTTTATTGTGCTCAGGAATTTCCCTTCTATTCCTATTTTGCTGAGAGTTTTTATCATGAATGGATGTTGGACTTTGTCAAATCCCTTTTCTGCATCAATTGATAAAATCATGTGATTGTTCTCTTTTGTTTTATTTATATGATGGATTACATGAATTGTTTTTCTAATGTTGAACCATCCCTGCATACCTGGTATGAATCCCACTTGGTGATGGTGAATTATTTTTTGATATGTTATTGAATTCTATTGGCTAGAGTTTTGCTGAGGATTTTTATATCTAAGTTCATGAGGGGTATAGACCTGTAATTTTCTTTTTTTGTGGTGTCTTTACCTGGTATTGGTATCAGGGATGTCCTGGCCTCACAGAATGTGTTTGGGAGTATTCCCCCCTTTTCTATGTTCTGAAATACCTTTAGTAGTAGTGGTGTTAACTCTTCTATGAAAGTTTGCTAGAACTCTGTAGTGAATCTGTCCGGGCCATGGCTTTTTTTTTGTTGGGAGTTTTTTGATTACCTTTTCAATCTCTTCTTTTGTTATGGGTATGTTTAGTTATTCTACCTCTGCTTGTGTCAGTTTAGGTAAGTAGTGTGTTTCTAGGAATTCGTCCATTTCTTTTAGGTTTTCAAATTTGTTAGAGTACAATTTTTCATAGTAATCTCATATGATTCTTTTAATTTCAGTTGGGTCTGTCATAACATTGCCCAAAACCAAAATGCACTGCTGTTGAGTCGATTCTGACTCATAGCAACCTTATAGGGAAGAGTAGAACTGCCCGGTAGAGTTTCCAATGAGTGCTTGGTGGATCCGAACTGCCGACCTTTTGGTTAACAGTGGTAGCGCTAAACCACTATGCCACCAGGGTTTCCATTTCACCCATCTCAATTCTTATTCGGATTATTTGCTTCCTCTCCTGTTTTTCGTTTGTCAGTTTATCCAGTGGTTTATCAATTTTGTTAATTTTTTCAAAGAGCCAGTTTTTGGTCTTGTTAATTCTTTGAATTGTTTTTCTGTTTTCTATTTTATTTAATTCTGTTCTAATTTTTATTGTTTGCTTTCTTCTGGTGCCTGAGGGCTTCTTTTGTTGTTCTCTTTCTATTTGTTCAAGTTGTAGGAATGATAATTTGATTTTGGCCCTTTCTTCTTTTTGTATGTGTGCGTTTAGTGACATAAATTGACCTCTGAGCACTGCTTTTGCTGTGTCCTAAAGGTTCTGATAGGAAGTGTTTCGATTCTCATTGGATTCTATGAATTTCTTTATTCCATCCTTAATGTCTTCTATAGGCCACTCTTTTTTGAGCAAAATCCAAAACACTGAAGTGTTACAAAGCATCTTCTCTGATCGTAAGACCATAAAAGTAGAAATCAATAACAGAAAAAGCAGGGAAAATAAATCAAACACTTGGAAACTGAGCAATAAATACCCTTCTTAAAGGACCCAATATGTGGTCTATTCTAGAGAATGTTCCATGTGCACTAGAAAAGAAAGTACACTTGACTACTGTTGGGTGGAGTGTTCTGTATATGTCTGTGAGGTCAAGTTGGTTGATTGTGGCATTTACACCTTCCCCATCTTTATTGAGCTTCTTTCTGGATGTCCTGTCCTTCACTGAAAGTGGTGAGTTGAAGTCTACTACTATACTTGTGGTGCTATCTATCTCACTTTTCAGTGCTGTTAGGGTTTGTTTTGTGTGTCTTGCAGTCCTGTCATTGGGTGCATAAATATTTAATATGGTTGTATCGTCATAGTATATTGTCCCTTTAATCATTACATAGTGTCTTTCCTTATCCCTTGTGGTGGATTTAACTTTAAAGCCTATTTTGTCAGAAATTAATATTGCCACTCCTGCTCTTTTTTGATTGTTGTGTGCTTGATATATTTTTTTCCACCCTTTGAGTTTTAGTTTGTGTCTCAAGTCCAAGGTGTGTCTCTTGTGGGCAGCATATAGACGGATTGTGTTTTTTAAATTCATTCTGCCACTCTCTGTTTCTTTATTTGTGCATTTAGCCCATTTACATTCAGCGTAATTATGGAAAGGTATGAATTTAGTGCCGTCATTTTGATGTCTTTTTTTTGTGTGTTGTAGACAGTTTCTTTTTCCCACTAAATTTTTTTGTGCTAAGTAGTTTATATATTTTCTTTTCTTCTCATTCGTTGTTGATTTTGTTTCTGCTGAGTCTCCATTTTTTTTTTGTATTTTATTTTGATGTGTAGGATAGTTTGTCTCCTTTGTGGTTACCTTAATATTTACCTCTATTTTTCTAAATTTAAACCTAACTTTTATTTCTTTATATCGTCTTGTCTTCCTCTCCACATGAAAGATCTATGACTACATTTCTTAGTCCTTCTTTATTGTTTTAATGTTGTCTTCTTTTACATAATAACATCGCCATTTCCCTGTTGGGAGCATTTTGTTCATCTTGATTTATTTTTGTGATTTTCCTTACTGGGTTGACATCTGATTGCTCTGCCCAGTGTTGTAGTCTTGGGTTGATACCTGATATTATTGATTTTCTAACCATAGAACTGCCTGTAGTATCTCTTGTAGTTTTGCCTTGGTTTTTACAAAATCTCTAAACTTCTGTTTATCTGGAAATGCCCTAATTTCACCTTTATATTTGAGCGACAGTTTTGTTAGATATATGATTCTTGGCTGGCAATTTTTTTTCTTCAATGCTTTATATAAGTCATCCCATTGCCTTCTTGCCTGCATGGTTTCTCCCAAGTAGTCCAAGCTTATTTTAATTGACTCTTGTTTGTAGGTGACTTCTCATTTATCCCTTGCTGCTCTTAATAGTCTCTCTTTATCTTTGGTTTTGGCAAGTTTGATTATAATATGTCTTGGTTACTTTCTTTTAAAATCTACCTTATGTGGAGTTCAATGAGCATCTTGGTTAGATACCTTCTCATCTTTCACGATATCAAGGAAGTTTTCTGCCAACAAACTTTCAACAATTCTCTCTGTATATTCTGTTATCCTTCCGTGTTCTGGTAGTCCAATCACCCGTAGGTTTTTTCTCTTGTTAGAGTCCCACATGATTTGTAAAGTTTCTCCATTTTTTAAAATTCTTTTTATCAGATTTTTCTTCAAATATAATGGTGCCAAGTGCTTTATCTTCAAGTTCACAAATTGTGCCTTCCACTTGCTGAATTCTGCTCCTCTGGCCTTCTATTAAGTTGTCTAATTCTGTAATTTTATTATTAATCTTCTGAATTCCTGATTGCTGTCTGCCTATGGATTTTTCCAGCTTATTAAATTTTTCATTATGTTCCTGAATAACCTTTTTAATTTCTTCAACTGCTTTATCTGTGTGTTCTTGGCTTGTTCACTTCCTGATGTCTTGAATGATTTTATATATTAATCTTTTGTATTCTGTATCTGGTAATTACAGGAACATACTTGCATCTCAAAGACCCCTTGATTCTTTGTTTTCAGAGCTTATTGAAGTGATCATGGTCTGTTCCTTCATGTCATTTGATATTTACTGCTGTCCCCAAGCTATCTATAGGTTATTGTATTAGTTTATTTTGTTTGCTTACTGTATCCTAGATTCTTGCTTTGTTTTGTTTTGAAATGCCCAGGTGGGTTGCTTGAGTGAGCTAGCTTGATTATTTTCACCTTTGAAGCTCTGACGTCCTGTCCCGAGATGGCAAGAGCTGTTATCAGGTGTATCAGTCTAGGAGTCCATTCACTTTTCTTGTATGGATTAAGTTCAGGTGTCCAGGTAGCTGCTCATCAAGTGTGTGGTACAGGCCCTGTCCTACAGTCTTAGAGGGGCAGGAGTGATTGGTGTAGGTACCGGTATTTGGTCGCAGCAGTGGGTCACGCTCCGAACAAGGCAGGGAGCTGAGAATCATCCCCCAAGTGTGTCTGAGGAAAGCACGTCCATCTTCCCTAGAGCATATAGGTGGGTGGGTTCTGCTGATGGACCATGGGCACCCAAAGTTTTTGGTTGTAAGGACTGGGAGGTACCAGTTATCCTCGGACCCCTGTTGCGGGTGGCTAGGTGACCTGAGTGGAGCCACCAGTCCTTAGGCCCCTGATGTGGGTAGGTCAGGACCCTGTTTAATAGGCAAACTGGTGTCAAACATCAAACACCCACCTCTTTACCGCACAGCTGAAACAGTTGTAGTCTGCCAGCAAGGGCCTGTTCTCCTGGAGTAGGCCCACACTGGTCCATGCAAGGGCGAAAGGTACTCTAAGTCCATGGACCGTTTATGGCTTGACAGGAGCCGCTTCTGTCCTGAGCTCCCTGATTTAGTGGAGCTAACAAATTATCTTTTTCCCCAGCTGTGATTTATTCCTTCTCCAAGGCTGAGAGGATGGCTCTAGGGACTTGACAGGGCCTATCTCAGGCCCAGGGAAATACACAGCCTCTGAAGACAGCTTTGGGAGGCGGGGGGCGTGGTGAAATATATGCAAGTACTTAACTTTTGCCGAGAGCACCGTCCTTCTCTGGTTCCAGAGATGTGAGTAGGCTTTGTGGCTGGCTACTTTTCCCTGAGGAAAGTGTGGCTGAACTCTAGTACCAGCCCGTTGTAGCTGCTCTTGGGAATGGTGCCTGGGGGCTCCTGGCGATTCAGGTCCGGTAACTCCTCTCCACTTCTGAACCTTCTCTTCCTCCCCCTGCCGCTCAGTTCGTTTTCTAACTTTGCCTTTGACGTTCAGGGCTCCTAGCTTGTCATAAATATACTTGTTTCACTTGGTTTTTTTTGGTCTTTATTGTAAGAGGGCTCACTGGAAGAAGCATCTGTCTGTTCTGCCATCTTGGCCCTGCCTGTCTTTTCATTGTTTTTGGTTTTGTATGTACTAAGTCTTTACAGCTTTCTTCTTTTACATCTTTGATGAGTAGGTTTGTTAACTTTCTTTGTGGTTAACCAAAGTTTGAAGTAGTAGCTTATCTACTTTTTTTTTTTTATGGTGCTTTAAGTGAAAGTTTACAATTCAAGTAAGTTTTTCACACAAAAACTTATACACACATTGTTATGTGACCCTGGTTTCTCTCCCTACAATGTGACAGCACACTCCTTCTCTTTGCCCTGTATTTCTCGTGTCCATTCACCCAGTTCCTGCTTACCTTTGCCTTCTCATCTGGCCTCCAGATAGGAGCTGCCTACAGAGTCACGTGTATCTACTTGAGCTAAGAAGCAGACTCCTCACCATTATCTTTTTATGTCTTATAGTCCAGCCTAATATTTCTGTGAAGAGTTGGCTTCGGGAATGGTTTTATTTCTGGACTAACAGAGAGTCTGGGGGCCATGACTTCTGGGGTCCCTCCAGTCTCAGTCAGACCATTAAGTCTGGTCTTTTTACTAGAATTTGAGTTCTGCATCCCACTTTTCTCCTTCTGCATCAGGGATTCTCTGTTGTTTTCCCTGTCAGGGCAGTCATTGGTGGTAGCGGGGAACCATCTAGTTCTTCTAGTCTCAGGCTGATGGTGTCTCTGGCTTATGTGGCACTTTCCTTCTCTTGGGCTCATATTTTCTTTGTGTTTTTGGTGTTCTTCCTTCTTTGCTCCAGGTGGGTTGAGACCAATTGATGCATCTTAAATGGTTGCTTGCTAACTTTTAACACCCCAGATTCCACTCACCAAAGTGGGATGCAGAAGGTTTTCTTAATACACTTTGTTATGCCAGTTGACCTAGATGTCCCCTGAAACCATGGTCCCCAGACCCCCGCCCTCCTTCTCTGTCCCTCGAAGTGTTAGGTTGTATTCAGGAAACTTTTTAGCTTTTGGTTTAGTCCAGTTGTGCTGACTTCCTCTGTATTGTGTATGTCCTTTCCTTCACCTAAAATAATTCTTGTCTACTATCCCTCTCCCTCCCCCTCCACTGTCATAACCATTAAGAAATATTTTCTTCTGTGTTTAAACCTTTTCTTGAGTTCTTACGATAGTGGTCTCATATGATATTTGTCCTTTTGCAACTGACTAATTTCACTTAGCCTTCCAGATTCCTCCATGTAATGAGATGTTTCATGGATTCATCGTTGTTCTTTATTGTTGTGTAGTATTCCATTGTGTGAATATACCATAATTTGTTTATCCATTCATCTGTGGGTGGGCACCTTGTTTGTTTTCATCTTTTTGCTGTTGTAAACAGGACATGGGTGTGCATATATCTATTTGTGTGAGGGCTCTTAATTCTCTAGGGTATATTCCAAGGAGTGGGAGTGCTAGATCATATGGTAGTTGTCTTTCTAGCTTTTTAAGGAAGTACCAAATCAATTTCCAAAGCGGTTGTACCATTTTAAATTCCCACCAGCAGTGTATAAATGTTCCAGTCTCTCCAGAACCTCTCCAACATTTATTATTTTGTGTTTTTTGGATTAATGCTAGTCTTGTGGGGGTGAGATGGTATCTCATTGTAGTTTTGATTTGCATTTCTCTAATGGCTAATGATCATGAGCATTTCCTCATATATCTGTTAGCTGCCTGAATGTCGTCTTTGGTGAAATGTCTGTTCATATCCTTTGCCCATTTTTTAATTGGGTTATTTGTTTTTTTGTTGTTGAGATCTTATAGTGCCGTGTAGATTTTAGAGATTAGATGCTGATCAGATTTGTCTCAGCCAAATTTTTTTTCTCAGTCTGTAGGTTCTCTTTTAACTTTTCTGTGAAGTCTTTGGATGAGCACAAGTGTTTGACTTTTAGGACCTCCTTGTTATCTATTTTCTCTTTTGGTGTTTGTGCGTTGTTAGTAATGTTTTATATTGTTTATGCTATGTATTAGGGCTCCTAGCATTGTCTCTATTTTTTCTTCCACGATCTTTATCATTTTAGATTTTATATTTAGGTCTTTGATCCATTTTGACTTAGTTTTTGTGAGTGGTGTGAGATGTGGGCCTTGTTTCATTTTTTTACAGATGGTATCCAGTTATGCCAGAACCATTTGTTAAAGAGACTGTCTTTTCCTCATTTAACTGACTTTGGGCCTTTGTCGAGTATCAGCTGCTCATAGGTGGATGAATTTATTTCTGGATTCTCAATTCTGTTTCATTGGTCTATGTATCTGTTGTTGTACCAGTACCAGGCTGTTTTGCCTTAAAGAAGCAGTTTATTTCTTGATATCACCTTGACTTTACTTCCTCTCCGTATGGAAGTTTTAAGCCTGTGTTCCACTCTTTATTCCCCTTTTATGTTTTGAAGTGGTTGTCAATTACAGACTGACATCTCTGCTTCCCTGTTTTCCGTCTTTTAGCTTTATTTTATTTATGAGGGTTCTTTATCTGGGTTGATATCTGTCTGATGTTGTCATGTGTTTTAATCTCAGGTTGTTGTCTTGTGTTGTTAGTCTTATGTCTGAAGAACTCTAACATTTCTTGTAAAGTTGGTCTGGTGTTCACAAATTCTCTTAATTTTTGTTTATCTGGAAATGTCCTAATTTCACCATTGTATTTTGGGGATAATTTTGCTGGATATATAATTCTTGGTTGTTAGTTCTTTTCTTTCACGGGTTTGTATATGTCATCCCATTGCCCTCTTGCCTGCATGGTTTCTGCCAAGTAATCAGAGTTTAGTCTTATTGATGCTTCTTTGTGAGTGATCCTTGGTTTTTCCTGGGCTGCTTTCAGAATTTATTTATTTATTGTGCTTTAGGTCAAAGTTTACAGCTCAAGTTAAGTTCTCATACAAAAATTTATACACATATTGTTTTGTGACATTAATTCCAGTCCTCACAATGTGACAGCACACTCCCACTTTCCACCCCAACCAGTTCTTGTAACTTTCTGTCTTCTCATCCTGCCTCTGGACAGGAGCTGCCCATTTGGTCTTGTGTACGTACTTAAACTAATAAGCACATTCCACATGTGTATTATTTTTTGTTTTATAGTCCTGCGTATATCTGAAGAGTGGGCTTCAGGAATGGTTTCAGTTCTGGGTTAACGGAATATCTGGGGGCCATAGTTTCAGGGATTCCTCCAGTCTCTGTTAGATTTAGGATCTTTGAAAGAAACAAAGTCTTTGGTTTTGGAAAGCTTGGTTATGGATGTCTTGCTGTTCTTTTGGGATTTACGCTTTATGGTGTTTATTGTGTTTCTTGTATGGTTGTCTTCCAGTCTTTCATGATTTTAGGAAAGCTTTCCGTGAGCAATTCTTCAACAATTCTCTCTGTACTTTTTGTTGACTCTTCCCCTTTGCGATTCTCATCATGTGTTATTTATTTTTCTTGATGGTATCCCACATAACTCTTAGGCTTTCTTTGTTCTTTTTTTTTTCCTCGAACAGATTAGTTTGAAGGGATTTGTCTTCTATTCTGCCGATCCTGTCTTCCATTGTTTCAGTTCTACCCTAGGAACTTTCCATTGAGTTGTCAATTTCTGAAATTTTATTGTTAAGCTTCCGGATTTCTAGTTGCTGTTTTTATGTGGTTTTCAAATGTCTATTTATTTTGTCATTTTGTTCTTGTATTGTTTTCCTGAGTTCTTCTAGTGTTTTTGTCTGTGCCTTCCTTGGTTTTGTCTGTGTTTTCCTTAATTCCTTTGAGGACCCTATACATAAGTCTTATGAATTCCTTATCAGGAAGTTCCATTACCTTTTTTTCCTTACGGAGGATTGCTGGTTCTTACTTTGGCCACTTGCTAGGGCCGTCTTGCCCTGCTCCTTTAGGTGGTTTGCTATTGTCTGTTGTCTCCAGGACATTAAGGGGTTATTGTGTTTATTTTTCAATCATATAATTGTTTGCTGGGTTTTGTTTTTTTTGTTTGTTTGTTTTGATGATTCCTGGCAGGCATGGCTGGTGTGCTGCTCTGGTCGCTGGACTGGTCTTGCTGGGGCACTCCCTTTCTCTGGGCAAGTGGTGTGGTGGGTAGGTATGGGAGCGTGGGTCTCTGTTTACTGGTCTTGTGGGATAACTGATGGTGGGTTGGTCAGGCTTTAGCCTCTGTCTCTCTTTGGTGGTGCAGGAGCTCCACTTCCTAGTGGCGCTTTTGTTGCAGGTAGAGCCACCAGTGTGGTGGGCGAGTGGGGTGCGGTTGTTACCTCTTGCCAGTTGGGGGGCAAGGTATGGGTGGTAGATGGGGGCAGTGGGCAGACGTGTGTAGTTGCTCTACCTCCGCCTCCTCCTGGGCATGGGGAGGGAGGAAGGAATGGCAGGCGGTTGCTGGCTCAGTCACCCTGCATCTATCTGTCGGTGGCAGGGAGAAGGGAGGAAGGTGAAGTGGGTGGGTGCACCTGTACTCCCTCCTCTTCTGCCTTGTGCTGGTCAGGGGGAGGGAGGAAACGGCCTCGGGGAGGGGGGTGTGCACGCGGTTATGACTCCTCTGCCCTGGCTGGGGAGGTTGAGGCAGTTGTGACTCCCCTGCACCTGGCTGGGGAGGTTGAGGCAGTTGTGACTCCCCTGCCCCTGGCTGGGGAGGTTGAGGCAGTTGTGACTCCCTGCCCCTGGCTGGGGAGGTAGAGGGAGTCATGCCTGGTGGATGCGTGCGTTGAGGTGCTGCCTCATGTCAGGCAGGGGGAGGAAGGAAGGGACTACAGGAGGATGAGCACACAGTCACAGCTCCTCTGCCCCTCGCTGGGCAGGTTAAGGGATGGAGTTACCCCTGGTGGATATGCACACAGTGGTGCTGCCTTGCACCAGGTAGGGAGAGGGGAGAAGGGGTTGTGGGGAGATGCTGTGCACAGTTGTGGCTCCTCTGCCCCTCACTGGGCGAGTTAAGGGAGAGAGTCATACCTAGCAGATGTGCACACAGTGGCGATGCCATAACCTCATGCCGAGTGGGGGGGAGGAGGAGGTGGCAGCAGGCAGGCTCTCTCTCTGTCTCACTGCTGCTGCTCTCCACTGAGCCCTTGGGGGGTGTAGGTGGCGGGCATGGGTACATGTGGGGACACACCTAGTCTCCCTTGTCAAGTGGGCAGCGGAGGGTAGTGGCTGGAGTTGGATGGGATAAGGGGGAAGAGGACAGGCTTGTGCTGTGGTCCCCCAGTATGACAAGGCAGTGGGGTATGGGACCCTTTGCTGCCTTCCATCAGGAGGATGGGGTGAGGGGGAGTGCATTCCTCCAGCTAGGATACTTGGGTGCTGGGGCACCTTGTGTCTGCTGCAGGCAGTGAGTGGGACCTATCCTCTTTCAAGTGTGAGGAGGAGCTGCGTGGGGACCAGTTGGGTGGGAGAGCTCCCGTCCACTCTCTGTGAGTCTGCTGCCTTGTGTGCTGCATTAACCCGTGAGGTCAGGGGCCACGGCTCCTGAGTATCTCTGGTTCTGGATCCCAGTGCCCCCCCCCGTCTCTGCTTCATTCCGTGTGTGTCTGTAGAGTTTCTCTGTCCTTTTTGGGATAGTTGTGAAGTTGCCTTGCTGTTTTCTTCACCTGGGGTCACTGCTGGCTTTGTCCTGAGATAGCTGCATTGGGCTGGGTTGGCTGACTGAGCTCCTCCATTCCAGGTTACCCCTCTTTCGCTGCTTTTACTCACTTTTTCTTTCCAGCTGATATTTGGTTCAGCTCTTAGACCTTTGTTGATATTCAGGGTTCCCAGATTGTTATCTGCTTCTGTTTTGCTTCGTTTTTTGGGTCTTTAGTGCAGGGGGATGTTATGGTGTATTTGACTAAGCCGCCATCTTGGCTCCACCTCCGTTAGGGTTTTTAAAACAGATAACATTAGGTGATGGCAGGGATTAGTGCAAAGAATAGTCCTTTTCCTGTTTAGCTGGTTACAGTTGGTTTGAGACCTTCCTTGACTTCAGCTTTAGAGGGTATTGAAGAAGCTTAGGGAAAGATTGAGAAGAATCATTTTGGATTCTTGACCTTTGCTCCATTTATTTTGCTGTGTCCATGGAATCTTTTGCCCACGGGGATTCTAGGACTGTAGTTAATTCTTTGGTTATTTCTTGAATCATGCGTAGTATGGACAAATTAATATTCAACTAAGCTATAATTTGTGCACAGGAGAATTTTCTGGGAGTTCTAAAAATAATCCTTCTGCAGTACATTTTATCTGTCAATTCAGCTTGCAAAATACATCTCTTATCTATTAAATTTTTGGGGGATTGTGTGACCCAGAGCAGAGGGAATGTTCCCATTGGTACCAGAGTAACAGTTCCAGGTTGGCAGAAGTGAGAGACACTGGGTGTCTTCCTTTCTTGAGTGAGCACTCTGGTGCTGAGGTAGAAATCTGAGCAAATTGAAAGCACAGAACTGTGCTTTAGATAAGCCACAGGACAGATGGGGAATTTCTCGCCTGGAGCTGTTTTCTTCACGGTGGATCAACAGGTTGTAGCAGGTCAGAGCGCTTGGTGGAAGTGGAACTGCACCCTCATGCCTTGCCATTCCCTCTTCGAGATTGGCCTTCCCAACAGTGGGACAGGCTCCAGGAGGACCTTATCTGACCTGGGCAGGAGGCAGGCTTGCAGGCGAGGGCACAGCAGATTGTAAGCGAGATGGGAACATCTCCTAGGAGTCACTGTGATGCTACTGAGGGAGAGGATGGGCTCACCTCTGTCAAGCAGCCCTCAGGTCACAGGCCACTTCTCTCCAACCTGGCTTCTCACCACAGAAGCACCATCAACCCACAGTGAGAACGAGACTGAATTCCAGGGGCCACTTCCCAGTGGGACTGGGCATTCCCTCCTCCAGGGAGAATTGACTCCCCTGTGAGGGGCTTTCTGTAAACAGTACACAAAGAAAGAATCCCCAGATTGGGATTACCCATGGCCCTGTTCCCTTCCCCAAACCCGACAGCTGGAGAGGTGAACTGATAAGAGACCTACCACAGCTAACCCAGCAAATACAAAGAAACAAAATCCAAAAACCAAAGTAGTGTGTCACAGGATTAATATCAAAAGAAACTTACATAGTTGCTCATTTTCCTAACCCCAAAAAGAAACCCTGCTCCCTTAGCTGTCACTCCCACCCCACAGTCCTACCACCTACCCCCTCAGTCTCCCAGGCCTAAAAACAAAACAAACAAAACCCAGACCCATTGCCATCAAGTGGATTCCAGCTCATAGTGACCCATAAGACATGGCAGAACTGCCTGATAGGGTTTCCTGGGCTGTCATCTTTATGGGTACAGACTGCCACATCTTTTTCCCTAACAGTGGCTGGCGGGTTTGAACTGTTGACCTTTTGGTTAGCAGCCGAGTGCTTAACCACTGTGTCACCAGGGCTCCTAGCCTTTCCTGGAGAGTTCCTGTAAGTGGAATCATACAGTTTGTGACCTTTTGTGATGAGCTTCTTTCACTTAACAGTGTTTTCAACATTCTATGTTGTGGCATTATTGAAACTTCATTTCTCTTTATTGCCAAATATTCCATGTTTTTTATAGGTATACCGTATTGTATTTATCCAGTCATCAGCTGATGGACATTTGGGTTATTTCCACTTTTTGGCTATTGTGAATAAGGCCGCTATGACATTTGTGTACAGAATTTTACATGGACATGTGTTTTCATTTCCCTTAGCAGTTCCACCTGAGTGTAGAGTTGCTACGTCATATGGAAACTTTAACTGTTTGAGGAATTGCCAGACTGTTCTCTAAAGGAGCTCCATCATTTGATGTTCCCATTAGCAGTGTATGAGTTTTTTCAGAATCAATTTTCGTACCCACTTGTTTGACCTCATATGATTTCCATTTGCTTTTGTGGTTGAGAGTCCTAACTGGATATAAGGCAGATTTTAGGGTCATTGGTCCCAGCTATGATAACCAGCCTCCATCTCACGTTTGGACCCCGACTGCCCACAGCTGTTTGGTCTGTGTATGCTGGGTCAGGGTGCAGACGTGCTCAAATGAAAAGACTGTGTCCCATCACGGAGGCATTTGCTAATCACAGTGGATCTTACTCACTGATTTCGCAACATGCTGTGGTTGTCAGTCTTCCTGGGCCATCAGCTGTGTAATAAAACCACAGTTTAATACTTGCTTTGCGATTCTGTGTTTTCATTAGGTCTGTTAGTAGAGAAACAACAACAAATACCCTGTACTGGATAGACTTTGCTAGATGCTGATATACCTGCGATCTTGACGCTTTGTTTTCTCTCTCTGGTGCAGACGTGGCTGCCATTGCCTGTGGCCGTGAATTCTTGGTGAACTCAAACCGGGTGCTCTTGGACACCATACTGCAGCTTCTGGGGGACCTGAAGCCAGGACAGTGCACCAGACTTAAAGTGTATGCTGTTTATTTTATTAAAAAGCTGATGTTTATTCTCAAATTATTTAGAATATGCTGACTGGGCCTCTTTTCAAGCAAACTTGGTAAATTTGGCAATGGTTCTAAAAAACAGAAGAAACAAATTGCCTGGAGAATTAAGGGGCACACTGTCTATTAAATACTATTTTGGAAAAAAAATTTAAAAAGAATGTTCTCACCTTAGAGCAATCAGTGAGTTCCAGATACTATCAGGTGACACTTCAGGGTTATATTATCTCAAAATGCATTTAAGCTTAGTTGTCTTCAATAAAAAAGTTACATGCCTGAAATACAAACAGTTACAACAGTCATGTGATGAACTCTCTGATAAGGGCAGAGTAGTGCAAAGCAGGACATTTTTATTCACTAATTTTGACAGGGCTGCAATAAACGGGTCAAATTCAGATGCAGAATTTTTACCACGAGGCAATCTATGGAGCAGATGTTTTTGACTGTCCTCATCCCTTGTTTTGTCCCAGAGCCTCCTTGCAAAGAAGGCAGGATGGGGTGAGACAACTGCCACATACATTACTTGGATTGAAAAACAAACACCAAAACTGAAGTTGTGGTGGTTTGTTTTGGGATCACAACTGTTTTGTTCACATTGCAGCATCCCTCTTTCTCCACGGATGGACTCTTCCCTTTGCTGTGTTGTCTCTACCAGCGTCCCTTCTCATTCTGGCTCCCAGCATTCTGTGTGTTGCCGTGACTGGCGCGCCCACCAGGTTGGCTTTGACTTGGAGTGGACCTAGTTATGCTTGTACTCTTCGTTTGCTTTGGTTTTGCCCTTTGCTTTGGGTTTTGCCTTGACTCAGCTCTTACGTTTGCCTAACTGCTTTTAGAGTAGACCTTCAGCATGTTCTGGTTTTGCTTTCACGGTTCCCATTGGACAAAACCTGTCTCCAGGAAGCACAATGAAGAGTTTGTCACCCGCCTTACTTATGCCCTGCTAAGTCTTGCCCACTGTCCCCTCTCCCTTGTAGGGTGGGGTTTTTCAAGCTCAGCACTATTGACATTTTGAGCTAGGTAATTCTTTGTGGTGGGGGGCTGACTGTGCACTGTAGAGTGTTGAGCAGCACCCCTGGCCTCTCCCCACTAGATGCTGGTGGCACCCCTTCCCCCAGTTGTGACAACCAAAAATGTCTTCAGACATTGCCAAATGTCCCCTGGTGGGCGGAATTGTCCTGGCTAAGAAGCACTGCTGTGGGGCATTATCACTCATGGTCTCCTGGAGTTCTAATGAGAGTTCAGAAGGTGTCTGGTTTCTTCAGCCAGTTATGCCAGATCCAGAGACACCTGTGTTTTCCACAAAAGTTGTGTGTTACTGTCCCCGTGAGGGCTCATGTGTAAGGGGCTGGCCTATGACTATGGAGAGATCCAGGATCCAGCATGTGGAGATCTTGCGGAGCTCCTGCAGTCCCTCAGAAACCACACCAGGCATTAGAGCGCTAAGTGAAGTGTGCCAATTTTAAAAAAGTAGCTTGACTGAGGCATAACTGATATACAATAAACTGTACATATGTAATGTGAACAATTTGATAAGTTTTGATGTATACCCCTGTGAAACCATCACTTTCATCAAGAGAATACCCATCATCCCCCAGAGTTTACCTCTTTCCTCCTGTCCTTCCCTGCCCACCCCTGTCCTCAGGGACAACCAACCACTGACCTGCTCTCTGTTACTATGCATTAGTTTGCATTTCCCAGTATTCTATATAAAGCTTTCGGGGGGGGTCTGCTTTCATTCAGTATGATTATTTGATATTCATCCACGTCGTAGCATGTATCAATAGTTCATTCATTTTCATTGCTGAGCTGTAGTCTGTTTTATCAGTACACATAGTTTGTATCTGTAGTTGCAGGCTGTGACAGTGTCCAACGGGAATTTGTTGATCACAGCCTGACTTTTGGGCTGTTTCTGGTTTTCAGTTAATACAAATAAAGCTGCTATGAGCATTTGTGTACTGCTCTTTATGTGGACATATACTTGTATTTCTCTTGGGTGAATACCTAGGAGTGAAATGACTGGATCATATTGTGGGTAAATATTGAATTTTTTAAGAAAGTACCAAACTGTTTTCCAAAGAGGTTATACTATTTTACATTCCCCCCACCAGGATATGAGAATTTCAGTTCCTCTACATCCTTATTAATACTTGGTATGGCATTGCATTATGGTTTTAATTTGAAAGTTTCCTTAATGACTAATGATGCTAAGCATCTTTTTCATGTCGTTATTTGCCATCTTTATATCTTCTTTAGTGAACCATCTATTCAAATTTTTTGCTTATTTAAAAAATTGGTTTGTTTCACTATTACTGAGTTTTAAGGGTTCTTTATATATTCTGGGTATAAGACTCTTATCATATATGTGATTTGCAAACATCTCCTCTCAGTCTGTGGCCTGTTTTAGCCTTTTGACGAAGTATCTTTTGGAGAGTAGGAGTTTTTATTTTTGGTAGAGTCCACTTTTCAGTTTTTTCTTTTATGGGTCATGCTTTTGGTATGGTATCTAAGAAATTTTTGCCTAGCCTAAGATTACAAAGGTTTTTTTCCTGGAAGTTTTATAATTTTAGGTTTTATGTTTAGGCCTCTGATCCCTTTTGAGCTAATTTTCATATATGGTGGAGGTATGGATCAAAGTTCATTTTTTAAAAAAATTTTTATTGTGCTTTAAGTAAAAGGTTACAAATCAAGTCAGTCTCTCACACAAAAACTTTTACACACCTTCCTACATACTCCCAATTGCTCTCGCCCTAATGAGACAGCCTGCTCTCTCCCTCCATTCTCTCTTTTCGTGTCTATCTTGCCAGCTTCTAACCCCCACTACCCTCTCATCTCTCCTCCAGGGAGGAGATGCCAACATAGTCTCAAGTGTCCACCTGACCCAAGAAGCTCTGTCCTCACCAGCATCCCTCTCCAACCCATTGTCCAGTCCAATCCCTGTCTGAAGAGTTGGCTTTGGAAATGGTTCCTGTCCTGGGCCAACAGAAGGTCTGGGGGCCATGACCACTGGGGTCCTTCTAGTCTCAGTCAGACCAATAAGTCTGGTCTTAAGAGAATTTGGGGTCTGCATCCCACTGCTCTCCTGCTCCCTCTGGGGTTCTCTGTTGTGTTCCCTGTCAGGGCAGTCATCAGTTGTAGCCGGGCACCATCTAGTTCTTATGGTCTCAGGATGATGTAGTCTCTGGTTCACATGGCCCTTTCTGTCTCTTGGGCTAGTAATCGCCTTGTGTCCTTGGTGTTCTTCATCCTCCTTTGCTCCAGGTGGATTGAGACCAATGAATGCATCTTAGATGGCCACTTGCTACCATTTAAGACCCCCGAACTCTGGGTTTTTTGTAGATGCCCTCTTTCAGGTTGAGGATGTTCCTGTCTATTCCTAGTTTGCTGAGAACTTTTTTTTAAAATCATAAATGAACGTTGAATTTTGTCAGATTTTTTTTTGGGTCAGTTTAAATGATCTTGTGGTTTTTCTTCTTTAGACTGTGACCATGGAGGAGTACATTGATTGGTTTTCAAATACTAAACCACCATTGCATTTGTGGCATAAACTCCACTTGATTGTGGCTTATTATTAATATTATTTAGTATTAATAGCCTTTCTTAAGAGCAGTTTTAGATTTACAGAAAAATTATGCTGAAAATACAGTTCCCATATATTCCTCTCCCCCCTGCATACTGTTTCTGTTATTAACATCTCACATTCATGTGGTACATTTGTTAAAATTGATGGACCAATATTGATACAGTACTGTTATCTACAGCCGATAGTTTACATTAGGGCTTGCTCTTTGTGTTGTATAGTTCTGTGGGTTTTGACCAAATATATTATGTATCCACCATTATGATATCATACATGATATTTTCACTGCGCTAAAAATCCCCTTGAGCCAGTAAACAGCATCATGCATGATAAATGAAGAAATTGAAGGTGTCAAGGATTTCATTCTACTTGGATCAACAATCAATGTCCATAGAAGCAGCAGTCAGGAAATCAAACTATGAATTGCATTGGGAAAATCTGTTAAAGACGTCTTTAAACATTTTTAAAAACAAAGACGTCACTCTGATAACCAAGGTGCGCTTGACCTAAGCCAGGGTCTTTTCAGTTGCCTCATATACATGGGGAAGCTGGAAAGTGAAAAAGGAAGACAGAAGAATTGATGCCTTTGAATTTGTGGTGTTGGCGAAGAACATTGAATATAGTGTATACTGCTGGAAGAATGAACAAACCAGTCTTAGAAGAAATAACAACCAGAGTGCTCCTTAGAAGAACAGCGAGACTTCATCTTCTTTGCTTTGGACACGTCATCAGGAAAGACCAATCACTGGAAAAGGACATCCTTCTTGACAAAGTAGAGGGACAGTGAAAATGAGGGAACCCTCAATGGGATGAATTGACACAGTAGCGGCCCCAGTGGTCTCAAACGTCCCCTCACGTATCACACAGGGTTCCTCCCCGTGCTTCTGTGAGCACCCTCAGATTCCTTGCCGCTATGTCCTGATGCCTCCAACCTTGGACTGGCTTGCTGCCATGGTCTCCACCCCCGCACCAAGGCTGCTCAGTGATGCCTGAAGGCTGCTTTTCCAGGTGCACACACTGATGTCCCTGCATCCTCACCTGGGCCTTGCACCTGTTGGCATCCTTTCCTGTGTCCTTACTCAGTTTCCATGGTGACTAGACTAGACTTCTAGCGCTCTCTTTGCTACCCTTTTCTCTTAGCTGCTCTTCCTGTCTCTGTAGATGGCGTCCTAGTGGGCAGCTTTACTTCCTGCTTCAAAGGGAGGATGGTGGGTGTGGCTGTGAGCTTACTCATCTCAGCCTCCTCATTTATTTATACCCGCGCCCACCCTCACTTTCTTCTGTGTCAGAGGAACACGGGCCCTTGGGTCTTTTTGTGAGTAATCGGGCCACCTCTGCTTTTGACTTGCTGTCCTCTGGGACTTTGCTCAGGGAGTTACACCTCTTGCTTCAGCATTTCCAAGTTCTTCCTCTCTTCTGACTCTTCCAGCAAGCCCTCAGGGTCCCCATCAGAGCAGGTCTGCTGGCATTTGGGTGGCCTTGGGTGTACCATGATGCTACCCATGAAGGACCAGCACAAGTTCCTTTTGCTTCCCCTTGGGGTCCCCAGGCACCCTGTAAGTCCCAGGCTTAGAGCAAACTGGATTGTACTGTGAGGACACAGTGCCATCTTTCTGGTGGCAAACACCCATCAGGGGACGTGTGGGGCCTTTCGTGACTCTCTCTGCGTTCTTTCAAGGCTGTGGCCTCCAGGTCATACAGTCTGCCAGTTTTGGGAAGCACTTCTTTTTAACTCTCCAAATCTCAGTCACCCAACATCTGATGATCAGACACTGCAGCTGACTTTGGGGCCCCAGGTGCTTGTACTGCAGTGGATGACTGGACACTGGCTCTGTGGTAGGCCGTGGGGCATCCCCTGACACCTAGACCTCCAGTGAGGCCTCGCGGCTACACCAGTCAATGCCAGTGCCTTCTCTATTAGAAATTCTTCATAGTCAAATCTGTCTCATTGTTGTCTGCCACCAGCAGTCACTTCACAGGCTGAATGCATGCAGGCTGCCCCCAGTCTAGGCTCCTACCAGTTAAGGCTGTTAACAAGTACTCATTAATACATGCACACAGCACGCCGCTGGCAGGGGTCCTCTTGTCTGTACAATCTCCTCAGTCCCTTGGAAACCTGGACAGCATGCATCAGGAGCTTTCCCATCTCAACGTCCTCGGCCCTTTGGCCTTCTATCTCTGGCCGTGAGTCACCGTGTGGGACCGGTACCAGCAGCTCCTCTCTGTACCCGGAACTGCCTCAGTTGCCCCTTGTGTTTGCAGAGATGCCATTTAACACCCTCCTGACCCTGCTGCTGGCAGGGTGGCCTCTGAGTCTCTCTCACTGCTGTGGCTTGTCTTCACTACTGCTGTCACAGGGCCCAGTACAAGATCATTCTTCTGATACCTGTAAGAGCTAGACAGCCGAAAGCTTTGTTTCATATTGGAAATCTGTTTCAGGAATTAGGATTGCCTCCAGCCATTTTAAGTTTTCTTTCTCCCTTACCTTCTTCTCTTCGTTCCTCCCTCCCTCCCTCCCCTACTTTCTTCCTTTGTGTCTCTCTCTCTCTCACTTTTTCGCTTTCTTGTTGAGGCCAGATTACTTTTTCTTATTGCCCAAGCTTCATTATGACTTACAGCAACCCTATAGGACAGAGTAGAACTGCTCCATAGGGTTTCCAAGGAGTAGCTGGTGAATTCGAACTGCCGACCTTTTGGTTAGCAGCTGAATGCTTAACCACTACGCCACCAGGGCTCCTCATCATGACTTACCAACCTTTATTGACGAGGCTACAGAAGGCTTTTTAACATGTGATTCTAACTGCTCCTTAGCATCCTTAGGGTCAGTATTGGGGTCAGACCTGCTGGAGTTCTGGACTTGTATCATTAATGGGTTGGTTGAAGGCCCAGAATTTAAGGTGGTTGCTTAGCTGGAGGGAGGAGCCACTGGCAGGGGAGCTGGATGCCAGGGAAAGGTGAACGTGCATATGCCTGTGATAAGTGATCCATTACGACATATCTGTTCTAGAGAAAGTGTATGTATACACACCCATGGACAGAAGTGTGATAGCAGCGCTTTTAATAGCAAAACTAGGAACCTACCTCAGTATCTATGAGCTGGAGAATAGATAAATAACTTAAAATCAGTTAATACGTGGCAACCCAGCCATGAACATACATGAGAACTGTACACATCAACGTAGATAGATCTCACCGTAGTATGTAAGATGTACAGTATGCTGTCATTGATATAAACATGCAAATCACGATTAGGAGGGCCCAAACATACACAGTAGAAGTATACAGAGATGCATGGCTATTTCAGATACCGACCGTCCGATAGTGGTTACCACTCCGTGAAGCAGAAGCGCAGGACAGTTAACTCTGGTGGCAAGGTGCTCTTTCCTAAGCAGGGAGGGATGTATGAGGGCTGTTCATTATGTTGCTCTTTATGTAGTTTTTGTGTGTTTGCAACGTTACATGATAGATAAAAATTAATAGATATTTGATTAGGGCCACACATGTTAGAGGCCACAGATTTTTAGGTTCGATTGGAAGGGGGCACAGAATTTAAGTCGTTAGTTACTGCATTTCTTCTTATTAAAAATTAGTAAGTTATTAGAAACTGCAAATTTCTGTCAAGAGTCATGTGGTCTGAAAATGTCTGATTGCATTGCTGTGCCAGTTGCTTCTTTCTCAAATAATTCATGCAGCCTTTTGTGAGAATGTTATTGCTCATTGCTGTGTAGAGTTTCTTTATGGTGATAATTTGGCCACTTCAGATTTTAGTCCCTTTAGGATGACTGATTAGTGTTACTTGTTTCTGGGCAGTGCACGTCACCACCATGGCTTTTTTCTTGTTTATTTTATTGCTAGTTTGTTTTGAAGTCCTGGGTATGTTTATTCTTTGTCACTCCTAGGTTATGAGTTATATTTTCTTTTAAAATGAAGAATAAGGTGGTTGAGTTGCATTGCTTTTACTTTCGGTGACTCTTTTTGTACGTCAGACTGTTGAGAGGAGCTTTCTTACTGTTCACTGGAGAATGTGTTCATCCCTCAAGCCTTGTGCATTGAGGTAAAGAAAGCTTCCTTTTTGTGGATGGTGAGTTAACTGTGTCGCTCTCTAGCCTTTCACATTTGTTAATACCTTTATTTTAACTTTGCTTTCAGTCCTTTTATTATAAATGTCAGATGTATCTGAAATTATCAAGTCTGCAGAGATGGAGAAGTTGCTCTTTTAGAGCCCATTAGTCCCATTTACAGTGGATTTTCTGCTTAGGTTTGTAGTAGGAAACAGAATTTGCTTACCTTTTTTTGTCTTTGGAATAAAAAACCTGACTCCTAGTACCAAACCAAACCAAACCAAACCCGTTGCTCTTGAGCCAATTCAACTCACAGCGACTATATAGGACAGAGTAGGAACTGCCCCATAGGGTTCCCAGGGAGCAGCTGGTGGATTCGAACTGCCAACCTTTAGTTTAGCAGCTGTAGCTCTTAACCACTAGACCACCAGGGCTTCACTCCTAGTACAGTAGTTTGGAAATGATATTTACTTTTAATATCTCAATTCTAGAAGAGTGAATTGAATGGGTAGTCTCTTTTGACCTGAAAGTTAGAAATTTGATACATTGTTTAAAAAATGCTTGGAATAGAAGTGTTATGTTGGAGAAAATACTTTGGAGCTTGTTGTTTGCTAACTCCTCCTGTGACCTTGAAGAAGTAGCTTTGGTCTTTTGTAAGATGAAGTTGGGGGTAATGACATGCGTTCTCAGGTGGCACCGTGGTTTACACAGTTATAGTTGTTCCATTTTAGCTTCTTATCAAGAATGTCTGATTTTAACCAAATATGAAATTTCAAGACTCTTTTGTCAATTTGTGAGTCTTTTTTTTTTTTTTTTTACCACTTTAAAGTTGAATGGCAGTCAGTGAAGGATTTCAAGTGAACGTGTTTTCTGAAGTTTGCCCCGTCTTAGAGTGATCATCCAGATGTTGTCTTTACCTTTTAAGATCTAGGAAGATTGGGCCTTGAAGGCAGGTTTCAGCAAACTTTTTCTGGAAAGTATCAGATAGAAAATATTTTAGGCTTTTTGGGCCACCTGGCCTCTGCTGTAGTGACTCAGCCCTGCTCTTGTAGCGTGAAAGCAGATGTAGACAAGACATAAATGAATAAGTGTGGCTGTGTTCCAATAAAACTTTTTACAAAAACAGACAGCTAGCCCAGTTTGACTTGCAGGCAGTGGTTTCTGGACTCCTGCCCTAAAGGATGGTGCAGCCATCGAGGGTGCATTACGTCTGCAGAGGCTTCAGTAATCACCGACATTACAAAGAGAGCTGGAAGCTGCCACCTACAACCCGTGTCCAAGTGCAGCATCAGCTGGCACTGGTCACGCAGTGGTTGGTGTGAGGCTCCTCCAGCGCCATGATGGCAGACTGTCCAGTGCTTGATGATTGTGGATAAAGCTGTCATAAATATTTGTGGATAGGTTTCTGTGAGGACATCAATTTTCACTCCTTATGGGTGAGTATGTAGAAATGCGATTACCGGGTCTTAACGGTGGGTATGTTTAAAACCTTCGTGAGAAACCGCCAAATGGTTTTTCATCCCTATCAGCAATGTAAGAGAGTTTCAGTATCTCCTTATTCTCTCCAGCACTTCACTTTTGCCAGGTTTATTTTTTATTTTTAGTTCTAACAGGTGTGTAGTGGTGTCTCATTGTGGCTTTAATTTACCTTTCCTTAATGATTAATGAACGGAGCCCTGGTCGGGTAGTGGTTAAGAGCTCAGCTGTGAACCTAAAGGCTCGCAATTCGAATCCAGCAGCTGCTCCTTGGAAACCCTGGTTAGATTCAGATTGCGAGCTCTTTCTTATTTTTTTCTAGGTGGTGGTTCTAATGTCAGTTTAGTTTTCAAAGCCTTTGCTGTGGTGTTTTGGGCTTTCCCCTCACATGTACCACTCTGGGGTTGGTCTGGGATGTGGGCTGTAATTTATACTGCAGTTCAGTTCTCCAAGCCTTTGTCATGCTGCTTTGGTTCTGTTCTGTCCTCCTGCGGCTCAGGGCACAGTCAGTTCATCTGCAAAATCAGACCTCCACTCTAGCTCTCTTCTCTCTGGGATTTCCCCCACACTCTGTGGCTCTCAGAAGGCCCTTGCCCTGTTGCTCTGCTCCGACAGTTGGGCTTCTCCCAGACTTTCAGCATCCTGTGCTCTCATGCACTTTCTCACGACTGGGCACCTCAGGGCAAAGTGGCCTGAGAAAGGAGAGAGAAAAATAGCATTCCTTGGACCTCAGGGCCCCTTTCCTTATTCCTCTGCCTGGAGAGAAGAGTTTTTCTTGGGTCTTAGGTGCACACTGCTTGCTGTCTTTCCTGTGGCAGCAGTGCAGCGCCTCAACTTGAGCCACCCTCAAGTCAGGGCTAGGGGAGGAACAGCAAAATAAAAGGAACAGAAAACCTGTATTCTACTGTACTCTTCTACTTACATTGTTGTTGGGTGCCATCGAGTTGGTTCTGGCTCATAGCGACCATCTACATAACAGAACGAAACACTGCACGGTCCTGTGCCATCTTGTGATTGTTATGCTTGAGCCCATTGTTGCAGCCACTGTGTCAATGCGTCTCGTTAAGGGTTGTCTTCTTTTTTGCTGACCCTTTGCTTTACCAAGTATGATGTCCTTCTCCAGGGGCTGATCCCTCCTAACAACACGTCCAAAGTGTGGAAGACGGTCTCGCCTTCCTTGCTTCTAAGGAGCGTTCTGGTTGGACTTCTTCCAAGACAAATTTGTTTGTTCTTTTGGAAGTCCATGGTATATTCAATATTCTTCCACTTATAGGGGCCTCTTTTTCTGGTCCTCTGGCCAGAATGAGTAGTTTTCTCTTGGAGTTTTAAATGTCTGCACCTGTTGCACTGTTCTGCATATCTGGTCACACGTGGGTCAAAGCCTGGCCAGAACCTCCATCCAGTGTTGATTAGAAGTGGCAAGAGAAGACTTCTTTGTATTGTTCTGTAGGTTTAATTTTTTTTTTTAATTTTTATTGTACTTTAAGTGAAAGTTTACAGATCAAGTCAGTTTCTCATACAAAAATTTATATACACCTTCCTATGTACTCCTAGTTGCTCTCCCCCTAATGAGACACCACATTCCTTCTCTCCACCCTATATTCCCCGTGTCCATTCAGCCAGCTCCTGTCCACCTCTGCCGTCTCATCTCCCCTCCAGACGGGAGCTGCCCACATAGTCTCACGTGTCTACTTGAGCCAAGAAGCTCAATCCTCACTGTAGGTTTAACTTTAAAAAAAACCAAGAAACCTTTCTAAAGTGGTTTTGGAAACCCTGGTGCCCAGTGGTTAAGAGTTTGGCTGCTAACCAAAAGGTTGGTGGTTCAGATTCACCAGGTGCTCCTTAGAAACCCTGTGGGGCAGTTCTACTCTGTCCTATGGGGTCACTATGAGTCGGAATTGACTCAGCAGCAGCGGGTACAGGTAAAGTGGTTTCACCTGCTTTTCTTTTTATCCTTGTGAGGATTCAGTTAGTAGTAACAATAACTTTCATTCTTTGCATACTTAATTTCTGGCTGGCATTGTTTTAAACTTACTAGACTTTAAATTCTGGAATGGCACAAATATCTCTGTTTCTCATTCTGTGCCCAGAGCCTAGCATAGTGCCCACCATACTATAGATGAATGAATTTACTTATTTTAATCTTTGCAGTTTGTTTAATCTTTGCAACAACATGTGTTTGGGAAATATAACTGAAAGTTAGGAAGTGTTAAGTATTGCTTGGAGGCACAAAGCTGGGATTTGAACTGAACTCTGACTTCAGGGTTCTAGCCCTTAACCAGTAAACTAAAACGTGTGTGCACCGTGACCTACCAGCACTGGGGGTCGCCTGACTCTAAGAGGAGGGATGAGGATCAGGATCATCAAAACAAAGCTGATCCCTGTGAGGTACGGGTCAGATACACTTCCACTCGCCAACTTTCTCACTGTTTCTGACACCATCCATCCCCCCAGCACGGTGTACTTCTCTGCTGGGCTCAGTAACTCGTTGCAGTGGCCACACAGAACTCCCAGAGTATACTCATGATTAAGTGATTTGCTAGGCAAGTAACAGGCTACAACTCAGGATCAGGATCAACTTGGAAGTATCAGGATACAACTGAGGGGACAGGATAGTTCTTCAGTCAGGACAGTTTCCGCCAAGAGAGCTCACAGCTTATTCTTTTTTTTAAAAATAATTTTTATTGTGCTTTAAGTGAAAGTTTACAAATCAAGTCAGTCTCTCACATATAAACTTATATACACCTTACTATATACTCCCATTTACTCTCCCCCTAATGAGTCAGCCCGTTCCCTCCTTCCAGTCTCCTTTCGTGACCGTTTTGCCAGTTTCTAACCCTTTCTACCCTCCCATCTCCCTTCCAGACCGGAGATGCCAACAGTCTCAAGTGTCCACCTGATAGAAGCAGCTCACTCCTCATCAGCATCTCTCTCCAACCCATTGTCCAGTCCATTCCATGTCCGATGAGTTGTCTTCGGGAATGGTCCCTATCCTGGGCCAACAGAAGGTTTGGGGACCATGACCGCCAGGATTCTTCTAGTCTCAGACCATTAAGTCTGGTCTTTTTATGAGAATTTGGGGTCTGCATCCCACTGTTCCCCTGCTCCCTCAGAGGTTCTCTGTTGTGCTCCCTGTCAGGGCAGTCATTGGTTGTGGCCGGCACCATCTAGTTCTTCTGGTCTCAGGATGATGTAAGTCTCTAGTTCATATGGCACTTTCTGTCTCTTGGGCTCATAATTGGGTTGAGACCAATTGATGCATCTTAGATGGCCGCTTGTTTGCGTTTAAGACCCCAGATGCCACACTTCAAAGTGGGATGCAGAATGTTTTCTTAAAAGAATTTATTGTGCCAATTGACTTAGATGTCCCCTGTATCACAGCTTATTCTTGGCCATACCTGCTGGCAGAGTGACAAGTGCCCAGAAGCACCCCATTCCACCAGCGACCCTTCTGCCTAAAGACAGTCAGCTGTCTCTCACTCCATGGGTCAGCAAGCCCACTGCAGCCGCCCTGCACCAGTCCTCTGCTTAGCACTGCTCGTACTGCTGCCACCATTTCTCTGCCACTGGCCTCTGCTGTGGTTGCTGCCTTGTCTTGCTGTCTTGCTCTGTCTCCAGTGTTACAGCTCTCTTTCTCTTGTGTCTAGGAGGTTCTCAGCACAGGGACCCCAGGTCCCAAGGATGCGCTCTGCTCCAGACTCTTCTTGATGGTAATTAAGTCCCACAAGACTCTGTGCAGTTGGCTCTTATGTCCTACTTCTTGTCTGTTTCAAGTCATGGTCCTCCCACCAGACCACGAACTAACCAGTCTCCTTGGTAGGCCATAATCACTTAATTTATGTAGTAATCGACTAATTCCCAAAAGGTCATTTAATCCTGTGGGGTGGTTTTACATATTGTATTTGAATAGTAGACTAACCAGTTGCTTGTAACATTGTGTCCCAGCCAATCATTTTTGGCAGAATTATAAACCCAAGGCTAGAAAGGCCACATATAAAGAGAAACCCAGTGGAGCCAAGATGGCGGACTAGGCAGACGCTACCTCAGATCCCTCTTACAACAAAGACAAGGAAAAACAAGTGAATCGATCACATACATAACAATCTACGAACCCTGAACAACAAACACAGATTTAGAGACGGAGAACGAACTAATACGGGGAAGCAGCGATTGTTTCCAGAGCCTGAAGCCAGCGTACCAGTCAGGTACGGCACAAGCACAGAGAGCTGCTCCACCCCCCTGAACTAACCCCGGGAGGGGGACCAGCCGGTTCCACGGGCGGCGTGGGACGCAGCTGGTAGGAGAAGTCCCCGGGAGGCAGTGACTGGTCTTGGAGCAGAAAGAGCAGCGTCCGAGCCGGGGAACCATCCCGCAGGGATTTGGACTGGACGCAGGTACGGCATAAACACGGAGAGTTGCTCCACCCCCCTGAACTAACCCTGGGAAGGGGACCAGCCGGGTCGCGTGGGCGGCGTGGGACTCAGCCGGTAGGAGAAGTCCCCGGGAGGCAGCGACTGGTATTGGAGCGGGGAGAACAGCGTCCCAGCCGGGACACTCGGTCACGGCACAAGCACGGGGAGCTACTCCACCCATCTGAACTAACCCCGGGAGGAGGCCCAACTGGTTCTCGGAGGCGGAACAGCCACGCGGCTGGAGGGACGAGAAGTCCCCGGGAGGCAGCGACTGATTTTGGAGTCGAGAGCGCACCGTCCCAGTAGGGGAGCCTTGACGCTGGGCATGGGGCTGGAAGCGGAGGATCTGACCGTGACTCCAGCGGGCCAGACCCCCGGGGGGCAATCTCCACACAGCCAGCACACATAGGCGATGCGCCCGCGGGAATCTCAGATATAATAGTCATTCCAAGCAAGGCAAGCAACTCTGGCTATATTCTGAGGTGCTACTCTCCTATCTCTCTGTTCCCTCCCCCACCCTCCCCAGGCGGCTTCATTAACATCTGAATAGCCTGAGCCAGAGGGAGAACTCTGATAGGGATCTGACTGCATTTTTTTTTTAGCGGATTTTCTGGAAAAACTAGTTTCCCAGTGATGGCTCGGAGACAACAATCCATATCAAACCACTTAAAGAAGCAGACCATGACAGCTTCTCCAACCCCCCAAACAAAAGAATCAAAGTCTTTCCCAAATGAAGATACAATCTTGGGATTATCAGATACAGAATATAAAAAACTAATTTACAGAATGCTTAATGATATCACAAATGAAATTAGGATAACTGCAGAAAAAGCCAAGGAACACACTGATAAAACTGTTGAAGAACTCAAAAAGATTATTCAAGAACATACTGGAAAAATTAATAAGTTGCAAGAATCCATAGAGAGACAACATGTAGAAATCCAAAAGATTAACAATAAAATAACAGAATTAGACAACGCACTAGGAAGTCAGAGGAGCAGACTCGAGCAATTAGAATGCAGACTGGGACATCTGGAGGACCAGGGAATCAACACCAACATAGCTGGAAAAAAATCAGATAAAAGAATTAAAAAAAATGAAGAAACCCTAAGAATTATGTGGGATTCTATCAAGAAGGATAACCTGCGGGTGATTGGAGTCCCAGAACAGGGAAGGGGGACAGAAAACACAGAGAAAATAGTTGAAGAACTCCTGACAGAAAACTTCCCTGACATCATGAAAGACGAAAGGATATCTATCCAAGATGCTCATCGAACCCCATTTAAGATTGATCCAAAAAGAAAAACACCAAGACATATTATCATCAAACTCGCCAAAACCAAAGATAAACAGAAAATTTTAAAAGCAGCCAGGGAGAAAAGAAAGGTTTCCTTCAAGGGAGAATCAATAAGAATAAGTTCAGACTACTCAGTAGAAACCATGCAGGCAAGAAGGGAATGGGACGACATATACAGAACACTGAAGGAGAAAAACTGCCAGCCAAGGATCATATATCCAGCAAAACTCTCTCTGAAATATGAAGGCGAAATTAAGATATTTACAGACAAACACAAGTTTAGAGAATTTGCAAAAACCAAACCAAAGCTACAAGAAATACTAAAGGATATTGTTTGGTCAGAGAACCAATAATATCAGATATCAGCACAACACAAGGTCACAAAACAGAACGTCCTGATATCAACTCAAATAGGGAAATCACAAAAACAAACAAATTAAGATTAATTAAAAAAAAAAATACACATAACAGGGAATCATGGAAGTCAATAGGTAAAAGATCACAATAATCAAAAAGAGGGACTAAATACAGGAGGCATTGAACTGCCATATGGAGAGTGATACAAGGCGATATAGGACAATACAAGTTAGGTTTTTACTTAGAAAAATAGGGGTAAATAATAAGGTAACCACAAAAAGGTATAACAACTCTATAACTCAAGATAAAAACCAAGAAAAACGTAACGACTCAACTAACATAAAGTCAAGCACTATGAAAATGAGGATCTCACAATGTACTAAGAAAAACGCCTCAGCACAAAAAAGTATGTGGAAAAATGAAATTGTCAACAACACACATAAAAAGGCATCAAAATGACAGCACTAAAAACTTATTTATCTATAATTACCCTGAATGTAAATGGACTAAATGCACCAATAAAGAGACAGAGAGTCACGGACTGGATAAAGAAACACGATCCATCTATGTGCTGCCTACAAGAGACACACCTTAGACTTAGAGACACAAACAAACTAAAACTCAAAGGATGGAAAAAAGTATATCAAGCAAACAATAAGCAAAAAAGAAGAGGAGTAGCAATATTAATTTCTGACAAAATAGACTTTAGACTTAAATCCACCACAAAGGATAAAGAAGGACACTATATAATGATAAAAGGGACAATTGATCAGGAAGACATAACCATATTAAATATTTATGCACCCAATGACAGGGCTGCAAGATACATAAATCAAATTTTAACAGAATTGAAAAGCGAGATAGATACCTCCACAATTATAGTAGGAGACTTCAACACCCCACTTTCGGAGAAGGACAGGACATCTAGTAAGAAGCTCAACAGAGACACGGAAGATCTAATTACAACAATCAACCAACTTGACCTCATTGACTTATACAGAACTCTCCACCCAACTGCTGCAAAGTATACTTTTTTTTCTAGCGCACATGGAACATTCTCTAGAATAGACCACATATTAGGTCATAAAACAAACCTTTGCAGAGTCCAAAACATCGAAATATTACAAAGCATCTTCTCAGACCACAAGGCAATAAAACTAGAGATCAATAACAGAAAAACTAGGGAAAAGAAATCAAATACTTGGAAACTGAACAATACCCTCCTGAAAAAAGACTGGGTTATAGAAGACATCAAGGAGGGAATAAGGAAATTCATAGAAAGCAACGAGAATGAAAATACTTCCTATCAAAACCTCTGGGACACAGCAAAAGCAGTGCTCAGAGGCCAATTTATATCAATAAATGCACACATACAAAAAGAAGAAAGAGCCAAAATCAGAGAACTGTCCCTACAACTTGAACAAATAGAAAGTGAGCAACAAAAGAATCCATCAGGCACCAGAAGAAAACAAATAATAAAAATTAGAGCTGAACTAAATGAATTAGAGAAGAGAAAAACAATTGAAAGAATTAACAAAGCCAAAAGCTGGCTCTTTGAAAAAATTAACAAAATTGATAAACCATTGGCTAGACTGACTAAAGAAATACAGGAAAGGAAACAAATAACCCGAATAAGAAATGAGAAAGACCACATGAAATTAAAAGAATCATTTCAGATTATTATGAAAAATTGTACTCTAACAAATTTGAAAACCTAGAAGAAATGGATGAATTCCTGGAAAAACACTACCTACCTAAACTAACACATTCAGAAGTAGAACAACTAAATAGACCCATAACAAAAAAAGAGATTGAAACGGTAATCAAAAAACTCCCAACAAAAAAAAGCCCTGGCCCGGACGGCTTCACTGCAGAGTTCTACCAAACTTTCAGAGAAGAGTTAACACCACTACTACTAAAGGTATTCCAAAGCATAGAAAATGACGGAATACTACCCAACTCATTCTATGAAGCCACCATCTCCCTGATACCAAAACCAGGTAAAGACATTACAAAAAAAGAAAATTATAGACCTATATCCCTCATGAACATTGATGCAAAAATCCTCAACAAAATTCTAGCCAATAGAATCCAACAACACATCAAAAAAATAATTCACCCTGATCAAGTGGGATTTATACCAGGTATGCAAGGCTGGTTTAATATCAGAAAAACCATTAATGTAATCCATCACATAAATAAAACAAAAGACAAAAACCACATGATCTTATCAATTGATGCAGAAAAGGCATTTGACAAAGTCCAACACCCATTCATGATAAAAACTCTTGCCAAAATAGGAATTGAAGGAAAATTCCTCAACATAATAAAGGGCATCTATGCAAAGCCAACAGCCAATATCACTCTAAATGGAGAGAACCTGAAAGCATTTCCCTTGAGAACGGGAACCAGACAAGGATGCCCTTTATCACCGCTCTTATTCAACATCGTGTTGGAAGTCTTAGCCAGGGCAATTAGGCTAGACAAAGAAATAAACGGTATCCGGATTGGCAAGGAAGAAGTAAAGTTATCACTATTTGCAGATGACATGATTATACACACAGAAAACCCTAAGGAATCCTGCAGAAAACTACTGAAACTAATAGAAGAGTTTGGCAGAGTCTCAGGTTATAAAATAAACATAAAAAAATCACTTGGATTCCTCTACATCAACAAAAAGAACACCGAAGAGGAAATCACCAAATCAATACCATTCACAGTAGCCCCCAAGAAGATAAGATACTTAGGAATAAATCTTACCAAAGATGTAAAAGACCTATACAAAGAAAACTACAAAGCTCTACTACAAGAAATTCAAAAGGACGTGCTTAAGTGGAAAAACATACCCTGCTCATGGATAGGAAGACTTAACATAGTAAAAATGTCTATTCTACCTAAAGCCATCTATACATTTAACGCACTTTTGATCCCAATTCCAATGTCATATTTTAAGGGGATAGAGAAACAAATAACCAATTTCATATGGAAGGGAAAGAAGCCCTGGATAAGCAAAGCACTACTGAAAAAGAAGAAGAAAGTGGGAGGCCTCACCTTACCTGACTTCAGAACCTATCATATAGCCACAGTAGTCAAAACAGCCTGGTATTGGTACAACAACAGACACATAGACCAATGGAACAGAATTGAGAACCCAGACATAGATCCATCCACGTATGAGCAGCTGATATTTGACAAAGGACCAGTGTCAATTAACTGGGGAAAAGATAGCCTTTTTAACAAATGGTGCTGGCATAACTGGATATCCATTTGCAAAAAAATGAAACAGGACCCATACCTCACACCATGCACAAAAACTAACTCCAAGTGGATCAAAGACCTAAACATAAAGACTAAAACGATAAAGATCATGGAAGAAAAAATTGGGACAACCCTCGGAGCCCTAATACAAGGTATAAACAGAATACAAAACATTACCAAAAATGATGAAGAGAAACCCGATAACTGGGAGCTCCTAAAAATCAAACACCTATGCTCATCTAAAGACTTCTCCAAAAGAGTAAAAAGACCACCTACAGATTGGGAAAGAATTTTCAGCTATGACATCTCCGACCAGCGCCTGATCTCTAAAATCTACATGATTCTGTCAAAACTCAACCAGAAAAAGACAAACAACCCAATCAAGAAGTGGGCAAAGGATATGAACACACATTTCACTAAAGAAGATATTCAGGCAGCCAACAGATACATGAGAAAATGCTCTCGATCATTAGCCATTAGAGAAATGCAAGTTAAAACTACGATGAGATTCCATCTCACACCAGCAAGGCTGGCATTAATCCAAAAAACACAAAGTAATAAATGTTGGAGAGGGTGCGGAGAGATTGGAACTCTCATACACTGCTGGTGGGAATGTAAAATGGTACAACCACTTTGGAAATCTATCTGGCGTTATCTTAAACAGTTAGAAATAGAACTACCATACAACCCAGAAATCCCACTCCTAGGAATGTACCCTAGAGATACAAGAGCCTTCATACAAACAGATATATGCACACCCATGTTTATTGCAGCTCTGTTTACAATAGCAAAAAGTTGGAAGCAACCAAGGTGTCCATCAACGGATGAATGGGTAAATAAATTGTGGTATATTCACACAATGGAATACTACGCATCGATAAAGAACAGTGACGAATCTCTGAAACATTTCATAACATGGAGGAACCTGGAAGGCATTATGCTGAGCGAAATTAGTCAGAGGCAAAAGGACAAATATTGTATAAGACCACTATTATAAGACCTTGAGAAATAGTAAACCCGAGAAGAACACATACTTTTGTGGTTACGAGGAGGGGAGGGAGGGAGGGTGGGAGAGGGTTTTTTATTGATTAATCAGTAGATAAGAACTGCTTTAGGTGAAGGGAAAGACAACACTCAATACATGGAAGGTCAGCTCAAATGGACTGGACCAAAAGCAAAGAAGTTTCCGGGATAAAATGAATGCTTCAAAGGTCAGCGGAGCAAGCGCGGGGGTCTGGGGAACATGGTTTGAGGGGACTTCTAAGTCAATTGGCAAAATAATTCTATTATGAAATCATTCTGCATCCCACTTTGAAATGTGGCATCTGAGGTCTTAAATGCTAACAAGCGGCCATCTAAGATGCAGCAATTGGTCTCAACCCACCTGGAGCAAAGGAAAATGAAGAACACCAAGGCCACAGGACAACTAAGAGCCCAAGAGACAGAAAGGGCCACATGAACCAGAGACCTACATCATCCTGAGACCAGAAGAACTAGATGGTGCCCGGCCACAATCGATGACTGCCCTGACAGGGAGCACAGCAGAGGACCCCTGAGGGAGCAGGAGACCAGTGGGATACAGACCCCAAATTCTCATAAAAAGACCAAACTTAATGGTCTGACTGAGACCAGAGGAATCCCGGCGGCCATGCTCCCCAGACCTTCTGTTGACACAGGACAGGAACCATCCCCAAAGACAACTCATCAGAAATGAAAGGGACTGGTCAGCGGGTGGGAGAGAGATGCTGATGAAGAGTGAGCTAATTATATCAGGTGGACACTTGAGATTGTGTTGGCAACTCTTGTCTGGCGGGGGGATGGGAGGATAGAGAGAGAGGGAAGCAGGCAAAATTGTCAAGAAAGGAGAGACTGAAAGGGCTGACTCAATAGGGGGAGAGCAAGTGGGAGTAGGGAGTGAGACGTATGTAAACTTATATGTGACAGACTGATTGGATTTGTAAACGTTCACTTGAAGCTTAATAAAAGTTATTAAA
This sequence comes from Elephas maximus indicus, assembly GCF_024166365.1. Lineage (NCBI taxonomy): Eukaryota > Metazoa > Chordata > Mammalia > Proboscidea > Elephantidae > Elephas > Elephas maximus. Next base: position 227,668,207 of record NC_064820.1, on the reverse strand, counting down.
AAAAAAAAAAAAAAGAGAAACCCAACTACGCTGTAGTAGGTTTTCAGTGGTGCACCTCTTATTAAGAAGTGATAAAGCCCGTTGATAAGCACACTCTCTGAAATTAAGTATCTGTATAGTGTCGTGACTGTCCCTCCTTTTATAGTTGTTTGTCATGTTTGTCCTTCTGTCTCTGCTCCCTTTTCCCAACAAAAAGTAAAGTATGTACAGTTGTGTGCATAATCCAGACCCTTGTGAGGTGTGACTGCTTCTCATTGGTCAGTGCTCGGTCAGGGTAGGGAAGGTAGATGGAGTCTTTGTGGCTTGTTTTACTCCCAGTCTGTACTGACAGACCTGGGAAGGCTGAAGCGGGGTCAGGGTGTGAACCAGGCTGCCAGCCCTTCTGGAAGAGCGAGGCTACAGGGGCATAGATTTTGGGTTAATACAACAGGGTTACTGTGCTTCTCTTGGGACGCTGCGGCCATAAGCCTGCCGATTCTGCTTAATCCTGCTTTGAAGTGGAAAAGAACTTTGTGTTATTAATGAAATCCTGTGCTGTAGCTGAGCAGTTGGGGTATTTCTTTTACGCTGCCCTGATGGCACAGAAAGCGTAGAAGGTAGTGCATATATGTCTGAAAATGTAGTTTTTGGACAGCTATAGTCCCGAAATGCCAATGACAATAGGCATTACCACACAGTGAAAAGAGAACCAAACTGCAGCCAACTAAACAGATGTGATAGAGTTATTTTTGTGGTGCTGTTGTGGTGTGCTGTTGAGTAGATTCCAACTCACAGTGACCCTATAGGACAGAGTAGAACTGCTAGTAATCATTTAATTAAGAAATGAGAATAACAGCAATCAAAAAAACTATGTCATGCCAGAACAGTACTGATGGTGCCCTGACTAAAGCGAGAACTACGGCTGCTAACCAAAAGGTTGGCAGTTTGAAGCCACCAGCTGCTCCTTGGAAACCCTATGGGGACAGTTCTACTCTGTTCTGTGGGGCGCTATGAGTCAGAACTGACCTGACAACAGTTTTTTTTGGTCTTAAGACTGTAGGAATTCTACCTATGTGTGTTTGTGATTGGAAGTAGCAATTTTTCTCTTTTGTGCACTGGATTAGATAGAGACCTGGGTAAATTCTAGTTAAAGTGTTGATTTGCTTATGAACACTACATTCAAGTAGCTCTTAGTAACTCATTTAGTGGGTTACTGGTTAATAGCTTTTGGAAATGTGTAAAAATTGAAGCCTTGCAATTTTGTCCCATTTTGTAGCCTGTTAGGAGGCGGAGGATCATTTGACGATTGAGAACTGCCGCTCTGTGGGTGCTGACGTGGCTTGGTCCCCTCTGCCTCGGTCATTGCCACTGACTTCCTACTTGACAATGCCCACGGAAATGGGAGGGAAAGAAGGCCTTTTGTCTGTACCTATTTTGCTCTGCTGAGGCTCTCAATCCCTGGGGGTTGACTCCACTTTCAAATATAAATACTGAATACTGTTGTGTCCTGGGTACTGTATCGGTCTGTGAGGATAGAAAAACAAGTAAGCCACAGAGCTTGCTTTTGACAAACCAAGTTTAGTGGGAGAGCCAGGTATTTTAATAGAAAACGATGATGAAACTATCCCAGGGCATGTCTCTATGCATGTACCACAGTTTATCTCCCTAGAACCCCCGTGTGGGCTAGATCAGCAGCCCTGATTTTTCCGTCTGCCTCAGGCCCGACCGCATCTTGGCTTGCACTGTGAGTTAAATTTTTGTCCCTGTACTGGACAGTGCAGAAGATGCATTGTAGAGACTCTGAATTCTGTTACCTTTTTCTGAAGAGAATTGATGTTTGTCCTTGCAGGTAGGGAGTTTTGCCTGACTCACCCTTGACCTCTGTCTCCCCTGAGGTGCTCAGCAGCCACAGCTTGTATCCTCGCCCTCGGTTTCCTGCCCTCCCTGCCACTGGGCTCCTCACATCTGCCCTCCTGCTGCAGAGCTCCAAGGCCAGCCGAGGGCCTGGCAGGTACTCGTGTGCATTTTCCTGTGCTTCCCCTGCTCTGGGACCCTCCTGTCTGGGTTTCCCATCCCTTTTTGCCGCCATGGCAGCCCTGAGCTCTGTCCTCTTACATCATGAGCCAGTGATACTCTAACAGCCCCAGTCCCCATGCTGTATGGTCCAGGGTTGCCCAGAGGCGGAAAACTGCCCAAACCCATGTCTCACCTAGCACAGGCCCATTCTTTCAAGGGGTGCCACTCTCCAGTTTCTGCCTGCTTTTAGTCGCTTTCTGGTACCTATAAGTAGTTTTCTTTCTTTTGTCCATAATTGATAATTATGATCTGTGGGAGGGTTATTCCAATGCAAGTTATTCTGCCATTACTTCAGCTCATTAATTTTTAACCTTTTTTTTCTAAAATAAGCATTTAAACCACTCTTGATGTCTATATACATACACACACGTATATGTACACACATGTGTATGTATGTGTGTATAAACACACATACCTGGGTAGTGCAAACGGGTAAGCACTAACTGAAAGGTTGGCAATTCAAACCTACCCAGAGGCACCTTGGAGAAAGGCCTGGCAGTCTGCTTCCAAAAGGTCACAGCCATGAAAACCCTGTGGAGCACAGTTCTACTCTGCATACATGGGGTCGTCATGAGTCAGAATTGACTCAGCAACTGGTTTGGTGTGTGTATATTGGTATATGTTACTAGCTGCATTTCACAAGTTTTATGTAGCACATTCAGGATTGTTCAATTGTGAATGTTGTCTAGTGTTCGTCATAATTTCTTATTTGACCTATTGTAATAGAGGCATAGTTTTACATTTTTCAAATGTTTGCATTTTAAAACTACTTTGAAATTGATTTTTAACTTAATTGCATTGTGGGTCACAGAACACAGACTCTGCGATATTGATTCTTTACTAACTGCTGAAGTTTGCTTATGGCATAGTACAAGGTCAGATTTTTATTAGCATTCCAGGTATACTTCACAAAAAGCTTATTCTCTAATAGTTGGTTGCAGGACCAAACTTGTTATTTTTTTTGCTCAAATAGTCTATATTCCTTTTTTAATCAGCTTACTCTGTCAAGTACTGTAAGAGCTGTGTTAAAATCTCCCATTATTGTGACCTCGTCAGTTTCTTCTTGTAGTTCAGTTTGTGCCTTTAGATATTTTTGAGGCTGTTAGTAGGTGCATGTAAGCTGAGGATAATATCCTCCCGATGAACCGAACCTTTCATCATCACATATACCCCCTTTATCACTCAGAATCCCATTTCCCTTATTTTATTATCTCGCTATATAGCTGTCTCATTGTTTTTCTTAGTATGTGCTTAGTCTGTCTTTTACTTCCTATGAACCTTTCTATGAACTTTCATTTTGGGTGTGTTTCTTTTAAACAGTATGTGCGACAGTTTATAACCCCTACCATTTAATGGGAATAGTCCATTAATATTTGTGATTAATGAAATACCAGGATTTCTGTCTTTCATTATGTTTTGTTATTTCTATTTGTCATGATTTTTCTGAGTTGTTTAAAATTTTTCTTTTGAATTCACCAAGATCTCTTCGGAGTTCATTTTTTTCTTCTAGTGTTTTGGAAGTTTTACCTCTATTTCTGTCTTTCAATGATTGAAAAACCAAACCCGTTGCCGTCAAGTTGATTCTGACTCATAGAGACCTATAGGACAGAGTAGAACTGCCCCATGGGGCTTCCAAGGCTGTTATTGTTTTTTGTTCGTTTGTTTAAAGCCTCTTCAGATTTTAGAAGCCAAGCATTACAGGACTAGAAAACATTCAGAGCAGTCATGTGCGCTTACAAGTGTCTTTGTATGGTCTTCAAGTTTAACCATCAAGGACTTTGAGAGCTGGCAGGTCCCTGGTGACTGTTCTTGTCACCATATCAAAACCTGAGGTGAAACAGTGCATCAGCTGATGATGACAGCAGAGGGTGGCAGGGCTGAGAGCCCTATATTCACTTCCAGGCTGCTAGAGAATAAATCAGTGTGCTTACAAAACAAAATGAGGGAGGTCAGAGCCTCTTTCCAGCCTGACCTGATGGCTCCTGGCCAAAGCAAGGAAGTGTCACGGGCAGTGTGGGGTGGTAACGGTGCAGTAAGGGACTTTGGCAAGAGGAAGGAAAAAGCAGCACCCTTCAATCAGGTGTGGGAAGAGAAGATGGGGGAAAGCCCTGAATTCCTCACCAAAGGCCAATTTCAGAAGGGAGCGGAGGGGATTACAGTCTATGCTTTGGCCAAGGGTAGCAGTGGAGGAGAGCGGGGAAGGACGATGGCTTGGAATGGGGGGCATCCTTTTAGACTTAAGCACCCCACGCACCCAGCAGTGTTCCCATAGGCTGCAACCTGAAACCTTCACATCTATTCTAGCAAACCACCCCAAGCTGGAGGGCTATTGCAGGGAGAGAGGGATGAAGGCAGGGGGAAGGGAAAGGGGAGAAGGCAGAGACCCCAGGCCGTGTAATCAGCAGCAAGGTGATTGTGTGATGTGCCTTTTCACAGTTGAGTTAGATCTGCCTTGCCAGTTATGATGGGAATCAATTTAAATATGATGTCTTGGTCCCAGGAGTTCAGCTACGTGGACAGTGGTTGCACCTGACAGGATGATTTGTTACACCACTACTTGTATATTTCAAGGGGGCAAAAAAATTAGCATCATTTACCATTAAAATTAAAAAAAAAATTTAATTTTTTCATTTACCATATCTTAAGATAAATCGCCTCTGAATGAGATCTTCCCTTCCAGTACTTTGAGGTCTACAGGATGTGTCTAGAAAATTTGCTACTGTAGAAAATGAAGACTGCGTACATCGAGTGGAGGGGTGGGGTGGGCTGTGGCTTTTCTTTTTGATTAATTGCTGTAACACTGTCCTTCAGGCAGTTAGGGGAGTTTCATACTTTGTTTAGACATCATTAGGCGCCAAAGCTCTTGCAGGACAACTTTGGTACTGTATGAATCCTGCAATTTTGCTAGCGCTGATAGGGCTTTTGGGTCCATCACTCCATTAGAGCTATTAACTCCATTCATATTCATTTTTGTTATAAATTTTACAAAAGGAGGTGCTTCTGGGTATTTAGGTGCACACTGTATTCTAAAGCTGTATATCCAGTTTTCATAAATTGTCTGAGCTTATGGTGATTGCCATCTTGCATCGCCGTTGCTTAAAGGCTGGCCCCTTTTCCAAGGCTGTGATTTTTACGCAAGCAGACTGCCACTTCTTTCTCCTGTGGAGCGGCTGATGGGTTCGAACTGCTGACCTTACTGTAAGCAGCCAAATGCTTAACCACTGTGCCACCAGGGCTCTTTCTTCAGTGATTACCCCCTTTTAGAGCATGTACATAAAACACTTGAAAGTAATGCCTTTATTTTCCTCTTGGGGTTGCCATGAGTTGGGGTGAACTTGATGGTAACTGCTTTTTTGTTGTTGTTGGTTGTTTGTTTGAATGACAAATAGATAGACCTGGGAATGCTTTAATACCTATGTCCTGGATTACATGCTTTCGTGGGCAGTGTCTTAACGCTATTTAGGATTTTTTTTTTAATTACATACCTTAGACATTTTTCATTACTGCTTTTACTATCAGTGTTTGCGTATCTGTACTCATGTCATTATTTTTACTCAGTATTTCTGCTTGTATCTGAGAACTTTCTTCTGAGATAATTTTCCTTTTTTCTGGAGTTTATCTTTCAAATTTTTAGTTCAGGTTTGTTTTGGTAAAATCTCTGAGGTTTTCTTTGACAGTATTTTTACTTTATCTCCTTTGCTGAAAACATGTTTCCTGAGTTAAATTCTGAGTTTACTATTATTTTCTCTCTATCCTTGAAAGATATAATTTTCCTGTGTTTTAGATTCCATTGTTGTTACTGAGATCCCAGCTTTCAGAGTAATTGTTGTTCCTTTGTAAGTAATCTGTCTTTTCTCTCTAGCTGCTTATAAAGTCTTCTTTTTATCTTTGGTGTTCCACAGTTTGACTGTAATGTGTGTAGATTTGTATTTATTTTGATTTTTTTTTCCTAGTATGTGTGCTTCTTGAATCTCAGGGGTTATATTTCCTCATTTCTGGAAAAGTCTCATTCATTATCTTTCACATCCTTTTGTCCATTTTTCTAGTTCTATTTTCTGTTTAATATTTCTCCTTTCTGATGTGTCTAATTACCCTTGAGTTTTCCATTTTGCTTATTATAGTTTTCATCTTTGTAAGTTCTGTTAGGTTTTTTGTGAATTGCCTGGTCATTTATAATACTCAGTAATTCCTTGGCCACGTTTTTAATTTCCTTTTTACCAATTTGTACTTTTTTAAACATATCCCTTTTCTGCTTTGCAGTCGATGTAATTCTAATATCTGAAAGTCTTTTGGTTCTGCCTTTTTCATTGGTTTTTGTGCTGACAATTTCTTTTTTCCTGTATCTGTGACTTTTATTGTGAACTCACATTGTTAGTGCTGTATTTGTGGGAGTTCTTTGAAGACCAGGTTGAGGTTCCTTTCTTTTAAGAGAATGGTTGTGTTCACTTTAATTAGGCAGCTGGAGAGCTACTATCCTAGGTCTACTTTTTGTTAATTATTGGCTCGTGGACTTTCTGGTCATATAAAAAAGTGTGAATTCATGCCAAGCTTGAGACAGGTAAGATTTTTAAATTTTGTTTCTAAGTTCACTCTTTTCTGGCTTTATGCAAGGGCCTGTGATCTGAATCCAAACTGGTGTGGATGGCCTGACCTGGTACCCAGACGTTATATATATAAAATATTCTTTTAAGAAAAAGATATGATTATAATTTAAATGGCTGTGTTGAACTTTTAGAATAAAGTACACTTAAGAATTGAAGACTCCTAGTATATAAATGGAAATAAAAGAGGGGTCAACAAATGCGATTTGTGAAGTTTCACGTGGACCTCTCGTTTCATTTGCGTGTCTTCACTTTGGACGTGTTATCAGGAGGGACCAGTCCCTGGAGAAAGACATCATGGTTGGTAAAGTAGAGGATCAATGAAAAAGAGGAAGACCCTCAAAGAGATGAATTGATATGGTAGCTGCGACAATGGGCTCAAATATGGCAATGATTGTGAGGATGGCAGAGGACCGGGTGGTGTTTCGTTCTGTTGTACTAGGGTCGGTGAGTTGGAACCAACTTCATGGCACCTAAGAACAACAATAAGAGGTGGTATTATGTGAGTAGAATTGCCCCCCATGGGGTTTCCAAGGCTGTAAATCTTCACAGAAGCCGACTGCCACATCTTTTCCTGTGGGGCCACTGGTAGGCTTGAACCACTAACCTTTCAGTTAGCAGCCAGCCTCTTAACCACTGCATCACCAGGGCTCCTGTATGCAATATTAATGCTAAAGCTTTCCATTTTCCTGTAGCCTCATACAGACAGATAGAACTTCATATATCTTATGTTATACCTGTTACCCAGATTGTAGAAGTTGGGCATCTGAAATGTAAGCGAACTCCTAACTATGTTGAGGTTCTATAAACTATGAGATGTATTTAAATTGAAATATAATGTGGATGGGCCAAAATTTCAACACCATCTCCTTTTACATTTCAGGCTAATGCTGATGTCCTTGTACAATGTGAGCATCAATCTGAAAGGCCTAAAGTACATTAGCGAGAGCCCAGGATTCATCCCTTTGCTGTGGTGGCTCCTCGGTGGTGAGTGGGGTTTATGTGTCCAGCTCCACGTACAGCTTATATGCCTGCTACTTCGGAGCTAGACTGAATGTTAAAGTAGTAGACGTTAGGGCTGATTATCCCAATATTTTGTAATTTCTTTTAAAAAGTGGCCATAAGTTATAGAAAACTAAGTGGTATGGTAGAAGTTATTTCTAGTTCTGTTTCTGGAGTATCGCTTTCAATTTGGTAATGATTTACAGTGATTCTATGACACAAAGAAAAGTTATTTTATAAAACAGATGATAATGGCCTTGGCTTGTCCCTTTCGCTGTAAACAATGTAGTACTATGTGTGGTGTGTGTGGCTTTGCATATATCAGGCAAAGGAGAAGTCCCATTGTTGAAGATTTTGGGTAAAAAGAAATCTGATCGGTACTGCAACATATATGTGTATATATATATACACACACATACATAATGTCTATGTGTGTATTTATTTTCTTTGAAATAAAAACTGCAATACAGTGCTGCTTTTCCTTCTCACCTGTCGTAGGGTTCTCTAGAGAAAGAACCAGTGAGACACACACAGATTGATTGACTTCAAGGAATTGACTCAAACAGAGTTGTGGGGGCTGGCATGTTTAAAGTCCATAGTTGAGGCAACAGGCTGGAGACTCCTGCAGGCTTGTGTCCCAAAATCCAGAGGTCGGGCGTTGGGAGGAGTCAAGGGAGCAGGAGCTCTGGCAAAGCGTCCATTGCTCCTGAAGCCTTCAGGTGATCAGGTGAGGCCCACTCACAGTGTGAAAGGCAGCCTGCTTTACTTGAGGCCAGCTGATTTAATCACGTGACTACAGCAGCTAGACTAGGGTTTTACTAAACAGCTGGGCACTGTAGCCTGGCCAAATAGACATAAAATTACCATCACCGCACCCTTACCACCAGTTTAACCCAGACCTTTGTCCCAGTTGGTTATCATTTTTTTTAATTTTTATTGTGCTTTAAGTGAAAGTTTACAAATCAAGTCAGCCTCTAACACAAAAACTTACATACACCTTGCTACATACTTCCAGTTGCTCTCCTCCTAATGAGACAGCCTGCTCCCTCCCTCCACTCTCTCTTTTTGTGTCCATTTCACCAGCTTCCAACCCCCTTTACCCTCTCATCTCCCCTCCAGGCAGGAGATGCTAACATAGTCTCAAATGTCCACCTGATCCAAGAAGCTCACTCCTCACCAGCATCCCTCTTCATCCCATTGTCCAGCCCACCGATCGGTTATCATTTTTTTTGACACTGTCTTGTATCTCACTCAAATATGCAAAAAAGTATGACTTTCCTTATTTTGCATAATTCCGCTTAGTCTCTGTTTTTGAGCTTCTTTCCCACTTGGTGGTGAATTCCTTTTTTTTTAAACAGCTTTGTTGCAGTATAATTGATGTACAATATGCTGCACGTATTTAAAGTGAGCAATTTGATACGTTTTACATAAATATGAACCTGTGAAACCATCACCACAATCAAGAGTGAACATACCCATCACTCCCAAGGCTCCCTCATGCCCCTTTGTGCTCGCTCCATCCTCCCCCTCTGCTCGCCCATTCCCAGACAGCCACTGACCTCCTTTCTGCACTGTAGGTTAGTTTTCATTTTCTACAACTTTATATAAATTGGAATCATACATTTAGTATACTTTGTTGCCTAGCTTCTTTCACTCATCATAATTATTTTGCGATCCATCCATGCTGTTGTGTGTATCAAGTGTTCATTCCTTTTTATTACTAAGCAGTATGTCATTATGTGGATAGGCCTCAATTGGTTTGTTTATTCATCTGTTGATGAACAATTGAGTTGCTTCCAGGTTTTGGATATTATAAATAAAGCTGCTGTGAATGTTCATGTTCAGGTCTTTCCATGGACATGCGTTTCATTTTTCTTGGGTAAATACCTAGGAGTAGAATGGCTAGATCATACAGTAGGTGTGTGTTTAACTTTTATGAAACTGCCAAACTGATTTCCAAAGTGGTTGTACTTTTCACATTTCCCACCAACAGTATATTAGAGTTCTAATTGCTGCGTATTCTTGCCAATACTTGATGTGGTCATTGTGTTTAATTTTCTACGTTCTAATAGTCATGTTGTTGTTGCTCGTTGCCATCAAGTTGATCCTGAATCATGGTGGCCCCATATGTGCAGGGTAGCACTGCGTTCCATAGGGTTTTCATGGCTGTGACCTCTCGGAAGCAGATCACCAGGCCTGTCTTTCGAGGTGCCTGTTTTCCACAATGGCTGTACCATTTTGTGTTTCCACTAGCAGTGGATAAGGGTTCCAGTGTCCCACATCCTCACCAAGATTTGTTATTTTTTTTGTTTTTTTAATCTTAGCCATCCTATTGGGAGTGAACTGGTATCTCATTATGGTTTTGATTTGCATCTTTCTGATGGCTAATGACGCTGAGCATCTTTTCATGTGTTTGGTGGCCATTTGAATGTCCTCTTTGGTGAAATGTGTATTCAAGTCATTTGTCCATTTTATGATTGGATGTATTTGTCTTTTTGTTGTTAAGTTGTCGAAGTGTTGTATATATTTTGGTTATTAGATTCTTGTTGACTATATGGTTTCCAAAGATATTGTTCCGGTTGGTAGCTTGTTTTTTCACTTTTTTGGTAAAGTCTTTTGATGAACAGAAGTTTTAAATTTTTATGCTCTATCTATACTGTATTCATTTTGTTTTTTGCTGTTTGTGCTTTTGTTATTAGATAATCCATTGCTAAAAGTTAGGCCTGACAACCTTGTCCCTGCTTGTTCTTCTGAGAATTTCATGGTTTTAGTTTGCACATTTACACTCTTAATCCATTTTGAATTTGTTTTTGTGTATGGTGTGAGGCATGGATCCTATTTCATTTTCCGCATGTGGAAATCCTATTTTCCCAGAACCATTTATTGAAGAATCTCTTCCTTCCCCAGTGAATGGATTTAGCACCCTTGTCAAAAATCAGTTGACCATAGATATTTCTGGACTCTCAATTCTATTCCATTTTTTTTATGTATCTGTTGTTATACCAGTACCAGGCTGTTTTGATTACTGTAGCTGTATAGCTGTGTAGCTGTATAGTATATTTTAAAATCAGGAAGTGTGCATTTTCCTACTTGTTCTTCTCTTCTTGCCCTACCATATAAAGTTGAGGATTGTTTTTTCTATTTCTGTAAAGACGGCTGTTGGAATTTTGATTGGAATTATGTTGAATCTATAGATTGCTTTGGGTAGTATTAACATCTTAACAATATTAAGTCTTCCAATCCATGAACATGGAACGTCTTTCCGTTTATTTTAGTCTTCTTTAATCCCTTTCGGCAGTGTTTTATAGTTTTCATTGTTTAAGTCTTTTACATCTCTGGTTAGATTTATCCATAGCTATTTTATTCTCTTAGGTACTATTGTAAATAGAATTGTTTCCCTAATTTCCCTTTCAGATTTCTCTTTGCTGGTGTACAGAAGCCCAGCTGATTTTTGTTTATTGACCTTGTACCCTGAAACTTTGCCATATTCCTCTATGAACTCTAGATATTTTCTCATGGACCCTTTGGGATTTTCCATATATAGGATCATATTATCCACAAATGGAGATAATTTTACTTCTTCTTTTCCAATCTAGATACCTTTTATTTTTTTCCCCTTGTCTTTTTGGTCTGACTAGGACTTCTAATACAATATTGAATAGACCTGGTAAGAGCAGGCACCCTTGTTCCCAATTTCAAGGGGAAAGCTTTCAGTCTTTCTTAAGTATAATGTTGGCTGTTGGCTTTTCATATATCTCTTGAATCATATTGAGGAATTTCCATCTACTCCAACCTTCTTTAGGGTTTTCATCAAGAAAGAATGTTGGATTTTATCAAGTGCTTTTTCTGCATCCATTCAGATAATCGTGGTTCTTTTCCTTTGTTCTTTTGATGTTTTGTGTATATTGATTGATTTTCTAATTTTGAACCATTCCTGCATTCACCAGTACGGTTGTATGTCAACTTGGCTGGGCCATGATTCTCAGTGGTTTGGTTTGATTCTCATGTAGTTTGGCAGTCATATGATGATGTGATCACTTCCATGATGAGATTTGATATAATGTGATCACCTCCGTGATGGGATCTGCTGTGAGTAGCCAGTGAGTTGAAAGGGAGTTTCCTTGGGGATGTGGTCTGCAACCAATATAAGTGGACTCTCTGGCAAGGCTCACGGGCTTTTGCTCTCTCTGGATCCTGCAGCTGGCCCTTTTTTGCCTGACCTCCAATTCTTGGGACTTGAGCTAGCAGCTGATCTGCTGTCTTGCCTGCCAGTCATGGGATCTGTCAGTCTTCGCAGCCTGTGAGCAAGAGCCCTGCTGTTTGATCTACCAGTCTTGGGTTCACCAGCCCCCAGGCTACATGAATCAGGAGGAACCTCTAGCCTGACCCACAGACTGGGGATGTTCTAGGCTGTACAGTCACATGAGCCATTTCCCTGATATAAATCTCTCTATATATTTCTATGTTTTACTCGTTTTGCTTCTCTAGAGAACCCAGCCTAAGACAGTCGTGGTGTGTGACTCTTGTAATACGCTGTTGAATTCTGTTAGCTAATATTTTGTTGAGGATTTTTGCATCTATTTCATAAGAAATATTGGCCTGTAGTTTTTTTTTCCTTGTGGTGGCTTTGTCTGGTGTGGGTATCAAGGTTATGTTTGTCACATAGAGTGAATTAGGGAATATCCCTTCCTTCTCTGTCTTTTGGAAGAGTTTAAACAGTATTAGTACGAATTCTTCTCCAAATGTTTGTGAGAATTCTCAAGTGAAGCTGTCTAGTCCGGACTTCATTTTATTAAGAGGTTTTTTTTTTAAAAAAAAAAAAAATTTTTTATTGTGCTTTAACTGAAAGTTTACAAATCAAGTCAGTCTGTCACACATAAGCCTATATACACCTTACTCCGTACTCCCAGTTACTCTCCCCTGTTAGGAGGTTTTTGATCACTGATTTGAACTCTTCACTTGTTAGGAGTCTGTTGAGACTGTTTCCTATTGAGCCAGTTTGAGTAGGTTGTGTGCTTTTAGGAATTTGTCCATTTCATCTAGGTTATCCCGTTTATTGCCATACAGTTGTTCATAATATTCAGTCACATTCTCTTTATTTCTGTGAGTGGTCCTGTCCTCCAGACTCTATGTTGGCCACACTCTCTGGATCCTGGGTGGAGGCTGCTTGGCCCTGGGCTTCAGATCCACCTTCCAGGCCCACTGGAATGGCAACCCTGCTGTCATGAATTTGGGCTGCCCCATTCTCCTAGTCATTCTGAGTGGTGACTCCATACTTTAAGACCCCAGAGGCCGTGGCTCTACCCTGAGAGATTGAGGCAGCTCTGCTTTTTGCGTTCCTTGTCTCTTCAGCTTCTGCTTCCTAGTTCCTTGGCCTTTTGGCCCATTGGACCTTGCAGCCTGCTCTGCCATGCTCAGTCAAGTGTTCCAAAGCTCTTTAGCTCCACAGTAAGGGCCTGGAGGCACCCGACTCTGCCAGTAAACTTCAGAAGGCACTCAGCTCTCTTGCTCATGGGTTGGCAAGCCCAGCTCCACTGATAAGTTCCTGGAGGCATCCCACTCTGCCAGGAAGCCTCCTGCACAAAGGCACTCAGCTCTCTCACTCCGTGGGTCAGCTCCAGTGCTGTCTCATGCTGGTCTCCTGGTTCTGCTACTGCTGTTTCTCCACTGCTTTTGTTTCTCTGTTGCTGCTGTTTCTCTGCTGCTGCCATTTCTTTGCTCCTGCTGTTATTCTGCTGCTAATTCTCACCATCTACACTGTCTCTAGTGTAACATTTCCCCTCACATCCTTCTGAGTCCTCACCAGAATTGTCTGACATCTCTTGTCTCTTCGAGGCAATCTAGGCTTTTACAATTAAGCATTTTAAAACTCTTCGGGGCGGAGCCAAGATGGCGGAATAGACAGACGCTTCCGTTGAGCCCTCTTTACAACAAAGACCCAAAAAAACAAGTGAAATGAGTATATTTGTGACAAGCTGGGAGTCCTGAGCATCAAAGGCAAGCTTAGACAAGGAACTGAGGGGCAGGGGGAGGAAGAGGCTGTTCAGAAGTGGAGAGGAGTTACTGGACCTGAATCGCGGGGAGCCCTCAGGCACCATTCCCAGAGCGGCAGCGGTGGCGGCTAGGGTTTGGCTGCAGTTTCCTTAGGGAGAAGCAGCCAGCCACACAGCCCACTCACACCTCCGGAACCTGAGAAGAATGGCGCGCTCCTGTCAAAAGCTAAGTACTTGCATAAATTTTACCCCGCTCCTTCCACCCCCGCAAGCCGGCTTCAGCGGCTGAATCCCTGGGCCTGAGATAGAGCCTGGTGAGCACCTAGAGCCGTCCTCCCGGCCTTGGGGAAGGGAAAAAATTTGCAACTGGGGGAAAAAGATAATTTGCCAGCTCCATTAACCGGGGGAGCTCAGGACAGAAGTGGCTTCTGCTCAGGCATAAACCGTCCGTGGACCTTGAGCACCTTTCCCTTCTGCGTGGACCTGTGTGCGCCTATATCCGGAGAATAGGCCCTTGTTGGCAAACTCCAACTATTTCAGCTGTGTGGTGGAGAGGTGGGTGTTTGACGTTTGATATTGCTTTGCTTATTAAACAAGGTCCTCACCTACCCACAACAGGGACCTAAGGACGAGAAGCTCCACTTAGGCCACCCAGCCACCCACGACACAGGTCCAAAGATAACTGGTACCTCCCAGTCCTCACAACCAAAAACTTTGGGTGCCCGTGGACCCTCTGCAGAACCCACCCATCTGCACGCTCTAGGGAACAGGGATGCATTTTCCTCAGAGACACTCGGGGGTCGGTTCTCAGCCCCCTGCCTTGTTCAGAGCGTGACCCCCTGCTGCAATCAGATACCGGTATATACGCCAATCATCCCTGCCCCTCTAAGACTGTAGGACGGAGCCTGTGTCAGCTACCTGGAAACCTGAGGTGAATTCATACAGGAAAACTAAATGGACTCCTAGACTGATATACCTGGTAACAGCTCTAGCCAGCTGGGGACAGGACACCAGAGCTCCAAAGGCAAAAATAATCAAGCTAGCTCACTCAAGCAACCCATAGGGGTATACCAAAACAAAACAAAGCAAGCAGCTATGACACAGTAAGCAAGCATAAACTAATACAATAACTTATAGATGGCTTGGAGACAACAGTCAATATCAAGTCACATAAAGAAACAGGCCACGATCACCTCAACAGGCTCTCAAAATAAAGAATCCAGGGATCTTTTAGATGAAAGTGCATTCCTGGAATTACCAGATGCAGAATAGAAAAGTTTAATATACAGAACCCTTCAAGATATCAGGAAGGAAATGAGGCAGTATGCCAAACAAGCCAAGGAACACACAGATAAAGCAACTGAAGAAATTAGAAAGATTATTCAGGAACATAATGAAAAATTTAATAAGCTGGAAAAATCCATAGATAGACAGCAATCAGAAATTCAGAAGATTAACAATAAAATTACAGAATTAGATAACTCAATAGAAAGTCAGAGGAGCAGAATGGAGCAAGTAGAAGCTAGAATTTCTGAACTCGAAGAAAACTCACTTGGCACTAATATATTTGAAGAAAAATCAGATAAAAGAATTAAAAAAAAATGAAGAAACCTTAAGAATCATGTGGGACTCTATCAAGAGAAATAACCTAGGAGTGATTGGAGTACCAGAAGAGGGAGGGATAACGGAAAATACAGAGAAAATTGTTGAAGATTTGTTGGGAGAAAACTTCCCTGATATTGTGAAAGATGAGAAGATATCTATCCAAGATGCTCATTGAACTCCACATAAGGAAGATCTTAAAAGAAAGTTACCAAGACATATTATAATCAAGCCTACCAAAACCAAAGATAAAGAGACAATTATAAGAGCAGGGAGGGATAAAAGAAAAGTCACCTACAAAGGAGAGCCAATAAGAATAAGCTCAGACTACTCGGCAGAAACCATGCAGGCAAGAAGGCAATGGGATGACATATTTAAAAACTTGAAGGAAAAAAATTGCCTGCCAAGAATCATATATCCATCAAAACTGTCTCTTCAGTATGAAGGTGAAATTAAGACATTTCCAGATAAACATAAAACATAAGTTGAGGAAATTCGTAAAAGACCAAACCAAAACTACAAGAAATACTAAAGGGAGTTCTTTGGTTAGAAAATCAATAATATCAGGTATCAACCCAAGACTAGAACACTGGTCAGAGCAACAGAAATCAACCCAGACAGGGAAATCCAAAAACAAAAAGCAAGATTTAAAAAAAAAAAAAGCCCAACACAGGGCAACAGTGATGTTATTATACAAAAGAAGACAACATTAAAATAATAAAGAGGGACTAAGAAATGTAATCATACACCTTCCATATGGAGAGGAGGATATGGTGATACAAAGGAATAAAAGTTAGTTTTAAATTTAGAAAAATAGGGGTAAATAATAAGCTAACCACAAAGGAGACAAACTATCCTACTCATCAAAATAAAATACAAGGGAAAAATACAGACTCAGCAGAAACAAAATCAGCAACAACAAATACGAGGAAAGGACAATATGTAAAGAAAATCTACTCAGCACATAAAATCAAGTGGGAAAAAGAAACTGTCAACACACAAAAAAAGACATCAAAATGTTAGCACTAAATGCATACCTGTCCATAATTACCCTGAATGTAAACGGACTAAGTGCACCAATAAAGAGAGAGAGAGTGGCAGAATGGATAAAAAAACAAGATCCGTCTATATGCTGCCTACAAGAGACACACCTTAGACTTAGAGATACAAACAAACTAAAACTCAAAGGATGGAAAAAATATATCAAGCAAACAACAATCAAAAAAGAGCAGGAGTGGCAATATTAATTTCTGGCAAAATAGACTTTCAAGTTAAATCCATCAGAAAGGATAAGGAAGGACACTATATAATGCTTAAAGGGACAATACACCAAGAAGATATAACCCTATTAAATATTTATGCACCCAGTGACAGGGCTGCAAGATACATAAAACAAACTCTATCAGCATTGAAAAGTGAGATAGACAGCTCCACAATAATAGTAGGAGACTTCAACAGACCACTTTCAGTGAAGGACAGGACATCCAGAAAGAAGCTCAATAAAGACACGGAAGATCTAAATGGCACAGTCAACCAACTTGACCTCATAGACATATACAGAACACTCCACCCAACAGCAACCAACTATACTTTCTTTTCTAGTGCACATGGAACATTCTCTAGAATAGACCACATATTAGGTCATAAGCCAAGCCTTAGCAGAATCCAAAACATTGAAATATTACAAAGCATCTTCTCTGACCATAAGGCCATAAAAGTGGAAATTAATAACAGAAAAAGCAGGGGAAAGAAATCAAACACTTGGAAACTGAACAATACCCTGCTCAAAAAAGACTGGATTATAGAAGACATTAAGGATGGAGTAAAGAAATTCAGAGAATCCAATAAGAATGAAAATACTTCCAATCAGAACCTTTGGGACACGGCAAAAGCCGTGCTCAGAGGCCAATTTATATCAATAAATGCACACATCCAAAAAGAAGGAAAGGCCAAAATCAAAGAATTATCTCTACAACTTGAACAAATAGAAAGAGAGCAACAAAAGAAACCCACAGGCACCAGAAGAAAACAAATAAGAATTAGAGCTGAACTAAATGAAATAGAAAACAGAAAAACAATTAAAAGAATTAACAAGACCAAAAGCTGGTTTTTTGAAAAAAATCAACAAAGTTGATAAACCACTGGCCAAACTGACAAAAAAAAAACAAAAAAAAAAAAACAAGAGGAAGCAAATAACCCAAATAAGAAATGAGAAGGGTGATATTACAACAGACCCAACTGAAATTAAAAGAATCATATCAGATTACTATGAAGAACTATACTCAAACAAACTGGAAAACCTAGAAGAAAGGGATGAATTCCTAGAAACACATTACCAACCTAAACTAACACAAACAGAGGTAGAACAACTAAACAGACCCATAACGAAAGAAGAGATTAAAAAAGTAATCAAAAAACTCCCAACAAAAAAAAAAAGCCCTGGTCCGGATGGCTTCACTGAGAGTTCTGCCAAACTTTCATAGAAGAGTTAACACCACTACTACTAAAGGTATTTCAGAGCATAGAAAAGGACGGAATACTACCAAACTCATTCTGTGAAGCCACCATATCCCTGATGCCAAAACCAGGTAAAGACACCACAAGAAAAGAAGAGTGTAGGCCTGTATCCCTCATGAATGTAGGTGCAAAAATCCTCAACAAAATTCTAGCCAATAGAATTCAACAACATATCAAAAAAATAATTCACCATGACCAAGTGGGATTCATACCAGGTATGCAGGGATGGTTCAACATTAGAAAAACAATTAATGTAATCCACCACATAAATGAAACAAAAGACAAGAATCACATAATTTTATCAATTGATGCAGAAAAGGCATTTGGCAAAGTCCAACATCCATTCATGATAAAAATTCTCAGCAAAATAGGAATAGAAGGAAAATTTCTCAACATAATAAAGGGCGTTTATACGAAGCCAACAGCGAACATCACCCTAAATGGAGATAGCCTGAGAACATTCCCATTGGGATCGGGAACCAGACAAGGATGCCCTTTATCACCACTCTTATTCAACATTGTGCTGGAAGTCCTAGCCAGAGCAATTAGGCTAGATAAAGAAATAAATAAACAAATGAAGGGCATCCAGATTGGCAAGGAAGAAGTAAAAGTATCTCTATTTGCAGATGACATGAACTTATACACAGAAAACCCTAAGGAATCCTCCAGAAAACTACTGAAACTAATAGAAGAGTTCAGCAGAGTATTGGGATACAAGATAAACATACAAAAATCAGTTGGATTCCTCTACACCAACAAAAAGAACATCAAAGAGGAAATCACCAAATAAATGCTATTTACAGTACTCCCCAAGATGATAAAATGCATAGGAATAAATCTTACCAGAGATGTAAAAGACTTATACAAAGAAAACTACACTACACTTCTGCAAGAAACCAAAAGAGACTTACATAAGTGGAAGAACGTACCTTGCTCGTAGATAGGAAGACATAACATTATAAAATGTCTATTCTACCAAAAGCAATCTATACATTTAATGCAATTCCGATCCAAATCCCAACGACATTCTTTAATGAGATGGAGAAACAAATCACCAATTTCATACGGAAGGGAAAGACGCCCCGGATAAATAAGGCATTACTGAAAAAGAAGAACAAAGTGGGAGGCCTTACTTTACCTGATTTTAGTACCTATTATACCGCCACAGTAGTCAAAACAGCCTGGTACTGGTACAACAACAAATACATGGACCAATGGAACAGAATTGAGAATCCAGACATAAATCCATTCACATATGAGCAGTTGATACTTGACATAAGCTCCAAAACAGTTAAATGGGGAAAAGGCAGTCTTTAACAAATGGTGCTGGCATAACTGGATATCCATCTACAAAAAAATGAAAGAAGACCCATACCTTACTCCATGCACAAAAACTAACTCAAAATGGATCAAAGACCTAAATATAAAATCTAAAATGATAAAGATCGTGGAAGAAAAAAAAGGGACTACGTTAGGAGCCCTGATACATGGCATAAACAGTATACAAAACATTATAAGGAATGTAGAAGAAAAACTAGGTAACTGGGAGCTCCTGAAAATCAAACACTTATGCTCATCCAAGGACTTCACCAAAAGAGTAAAAAGACTACCTACAGACAGGGAAAAAGTTTTTAGGTATGACATTTCTGATCAGCGCCTGATCTCTAAAATCTACATGATACTGCAAAAACACAACCACAAAAAGACAACCCAATTAAAAAATGGGCAGAAGATATGAATAGACACATCACTAAAGAAGACATTCAGGTAGCTTACAGATACGTGAGGAAATGCTCACGATCATTAGCCATTAGAGAAATGCAGGTCAAAACTACAATGAAATTTCATGTCACTCCAACAAGGCTGGCATTAATCTAAAAAACTTAGAAGAGTAAATGTTGGAGAGGCTGTGGAGAGATTGGAACACTTCTACACTGCTGGTGGGAATGTCAAATGGTACAGCCACTTTGGAAATTGATTTGGCACTTCCTTAAAAACCTAGAAACAGAATTACATATGACCCAGCGATCCCACTCCTTGGAATATATCCTAGAGAAATAAGAGCCTTTACACAAACAGATATATGCACACCCATGTTTATTGCAGCCCTGTTTACAATAGCAAAAAGATGGAAGCAACCAAGGTGCCCATCAACGGATGAATGGATAAATAAATTATTGTATATTCACACAATGGAACACTACGCATCGATAAAGAACAGTGAGGAATCTGTGGAACATTTCATAACATGGAGGAACCTGGGAGGCATTATGCTGAGTGAAATTAGTCAGTTGTAAAAGGACAAATACTGTATTAAGACCACTATTATAAGAACTTGAGAAATAGTTTAAACTGAGAAGAAAACATTCTTTCGTGTTTACGACAGGGGGGAGGGAGGGAGGGTGGGAGACGGGTATTCACTAATTAGATAGTAGATAAGAACTACTTTAGGTGAAGGGAAAGACAACACACAATACAGGGGAGGTCAGCACAATTGTTCTAAACCAAAAGCAGTTTCCTGAATTAACTGAATGCTTCAAAGGCCAGCGTAGCAGGGGCTTGGGTCTGGGGACCATGGTTTCAGGGGACATCTAAGTCAATTGGCATAATAAAATCTATTAAGAAAACATTCTGCATCCCACTTTGAAGAGTGGCATCTGGGGTCTTAAATGCTAGCAAGCAGCCATCTAAGATGCATCAATTGGTCTCAACCCACTTGGATCAAGGGAGAATGGAGAACAACAAGGACACAAGGTGATTAGGAGCCCAAGAGACAGAAAGGGCCACATGAACCAGTGACTACATCATCCTGAGACCAGAAGAACTAGATGGTGCCTGGCTACAACCGATGAGGGCCCTGACAGGGAACACAAGAGAGAACCCCTGGGGGAGCAGGAGAGCAGTCGGATGTAGACCTCAAATTCTCATAAAAAGACCAGATTTAATGGTCTGACTGAGACTAGAAGGACCCCGGTTGTCATGGCCCCCAGACCTTCTGTTGGTCCGGGACAGGGACCATTCCCGAAGCCAGCTCTACAGACAGGGATTGGACTGGACAATGGGTTGGAGAGGGATGCTGGTGAGGAGTGAGCTTCTTGGATCAGGTGGACACTTGAGACTGTGTTGGCATCTCCTGCCTGGAGGGGAGATGAGAGGGTGGAGGGGGTTAGGAGCTGGCGAAATGGACATGAAAAGAGAGAGTGGAGGGAGAGAGCGGGCTGTCTCATTCGGGGCAGAGTAATTGGGAATGTGTGTAGCAGGGTGTATATGGGTTTTTGTGTGAGACTGACTTGATTTGTAAACCTTCACTTAAAACAGAATAAAAATTATTTAAAAAAAAAAAAAATCTCCGGCCTCTGTGCTTTCAGGGTTTGAGAACGCTTCCACATTTTAGGTATCTGTTAGAGTAGTATCCAACTCCATCACTACCAAATTCTGTCTTAGTTATCTAGTGCTTCTATAACAGAAATAATACAAGCGGATGGCTTTAACAAAGAGAAATTCACTCTCTCACAGTTTAGGAGGCTAGAAGTCCAAATTCAGGGTGCCAGCTCTAGGGGTAGGCTTTTTCTTACTCTCGGTCCTCAGGGAAGGTCCTTGTCATCGATCTTCGCTGGTAGAGGAGCTTCTCAGTGAAGGGACCCCAGGTCCAAAGGACCTGCTATTCTTCTCTTGGTGGTCTGAGGTCCTGATGTCTCTGTGCTTGCTTTTCTCTTTTATATTTCAAAAGAGATTGACTTAAAACACAACCTAATCTTATAGATTGAATCCTGCCTGATTAATATAACTGCCTCTAATCCCCGTTCATTATCATCATAGAGGTAGGATTTACAACACAGGAAAACTCACATCAGATGACAAAATGGTGGACAGTCGCACGATACTGAGAATCATGGACTAGCCAAGTTGACACACACCTTAGGGGGGACACATTCAATCCATAATCTATTTCTTGCAAGTTTATTTTGGTTTTTGTGAATTCCCTTAATTTCTGATTATCTGAAAATGTCCTGACTTCGCCATCACATTGAGA
The DNA here is from genome assembly GCF_024166365.1 of Elephas maximus indicus. Taxonomy (NCBI): domain Eukaryota; kingdom Metazoa; phylum Chordata; class Mammalia; order Proboscidea; family Elephantidae; genus Elephas; species Elephas maximus. Next base: position 227,646,404 of record NC_064820.1, on the reverse strand, counting down.
GAGTTTTGCAGCATATGCTATTCTTGGTTGGCAGTTTTTTCTCTCAAGATTGTATATATATTATCCCATTGCCTTCTCGCCTGCATAATTTCTGCCAAGTAATCAGAGTTCAGTCTTATTGTTTGCGCTTTGTATGTGACTTTTCATTTTTCTTAAGCTGATCTCAGCATTCTTTTTTTTTTTTCCTGGCGTGGACTGGTGAGCTTTTTTTCCCCCACCTTGTTCTTAGGATAGTTTGTTTTTTAACTGTTGTTGAAAATACACACAGCCTAACATACACCAGTTGAACAGTTCCTACATGTACAATTCCATGACATTGATAACATTCTTTGAGTTGTGTTACCATTCTGAACCCCCTTTTCTGAATTGTTCCTCCGCCATTAACATTAATTCACTGCCCCTTAAGCTTCAAGATTCTTTCTTTGTCTTAGGTTTTGGCAAGTGTTATGACATTTCTTGGTGATTTTCTTTTGGGGTTTATCCTATATGGGGTTTGTTGAATTTCTTGGATGGTCAGCTTTTTGTGTTTCATAATATTTTGGAAGTTTTCTGCCAGCAGGCATTCAACAGTCTTCTCTGTGTTTTCTGTTCTCTTCCCCTGTTCTAGAATGCTGAGCATGTGCAGATTTTTGCTCTTGATTGTGTTCCATAAAATTCTTAGATTTTCTTCATTCTTTTCTCTGATTTTATGAAACAAAGTGGCATCCATGGATTTGTCTTCAGTCTCACTGATTCTGTGTTCCATTATTTCAGATATGCTCCTAAAGCCGTCTATTGAGTTGCCCATTTCTGAATCCTTTTTCCAACTTTTGGACTTTTAGTCGCTGTCATTGTTTTCTAATTACTTGTTTCGATGTTTTGTTCTTGTATTATTTTCCTGAATTCTTCTATTACCTTGCCTGTGTTTTTGTTGATTTTGACCATTTTTCTTTGTTATGTCTGTGTTTTTCTTGGTTTTGTCTGCATTTTTCTTGATTGCTTTCCTAATTTCTTGGAGAGCCCTAAATATTAGTCTTTGGAATCCCATATCAAGTAGGTCCACTGCCCGTTCTTATACCAGAAGGTTATCTGATTCTTTATTTTGGTCTCTTGCTGGAGCTATCTTGTCCTGATTTTTTATATGTTTTGATATTATCTGCTGTGTCTGAGACATTAAGGTATTATTTTCTTTGTTTATTGATTGTATGTTCCTTTACTTCTTCCTGCTTGTTATTTTGTTTTGTTCTGTCACGGTAGGCGGGCCAAGCATGCTTTGCCGCTTGCCAGTCTGGGCACGATAGCTCTCACCACCTTGTCTCTGTTGGCAGGGCAGCAGCAAGTAGGGCAAGAGCTCTTTGCTGTACACTGGTTTGGCAAGGTGGCTGAGTGTGGACTGGGCAAATGCTCTGTGTCGCTTGTTATCGGTCCAGCAGTGTGGGAGCATTCACAGCACCTCACCAAATGGGTGAGGATGTTGGACGAGGAGTGGTAGAGGCTCACTTCCCCCCCTTCAGCCACTGGTCAAGTGGTGGGGTGTGGAAGGGTATCGCGGGCCCTGCACAGCAGCAGGCCTGATACTGTAGCTGCAGTGGCACTGTGAGTGTCAGCAGAAACAGGGGAAAAGGGCATATGGGGCTAGGTGGGAAGGAGAAAGAAAAGAGGGGGACTTAAAAAAAAAAGAAAAAAAGGATGGTACGATGGTAGCCAGTGGGTGGGGATGGTACACACCTGGAGACTAGTGGTAAAGTAGGGGAGGTGGCATACAGGGTTATGTGGGAGGGAGAAAGAAAAGAAAGAACAAGAAAAAAAAATTAATTGGCTGTGCAGTGGAGGCACTCTCATTTTTTATTTTGGCTATTTAAAACTTTTTTCTTTGTCATTCTAGGTAAAGTTTTGTCAATTTTATTGATGTTTTCAAACAGCTAACTTTTGGTTTTACTGATTTCTCTTTATTTTTTTTCTGATATCAATTTTAGTTATTTCTGCTCTGATTTCTTTATTTCCTTCTGGTAGGTTTAGACTTAGTTTGCTCCTTTCTTTCTAGTTTCTGGAGTTGTCCAGTTAGGCTCTTAATTTGAGATCTTTCTTATTTTTTAATGTAGACATTTATTGTTGTAAGTTTCCCTGTGAGTACTACCTTTGCTGCATCCCATAAGTTTTGTTATGTTGTGCTTTCATTTCATTTGACTCTAAGAAAGTAGGATATCTCTTTTGGTTCCTCCCTTAACACATCGGTAGTTTAATTGTTCAATTTTCATATGTTTATATGTTTTCCAGGCTTTTTTCTGTTACTCATTTCTAGCCTTACTCTGTTGTGGTCAGAGAAAATACTTTGTATGGCGTCCGTCTTTTTAATTTTATCGAGACTTGCTTTGTGACCTACAATGTGGCCTATTCTGGAGAATAATCCATGTGCACTGGAGTAGAATGTATATTGTGCTGTCATTGGGTGGAGTGTTCGATCTATGCCTGTTTAAGTCTACTTGATTTATTGTGTCATTCAGCTCCTCTGTTTTCTTGTTGATCTTCTTTCTAGATGTTCTGTTCAATATTGAAAGTGGCGTACTGAAGTCTCCAGCTATTATTGTACTACTATCTATTTCTCTGGAGCCCTGGTGGCACAGTGGTTAAGGGCTCAGCTGCTAACCTAATGTCAGCAGTTTGAATCCACAGGCTGCTCATTGGAAATTCTGTGGGGGCAGTTCTACTCTGTCCTATGGGGTCTCTGTGAGTTGAAATTGACTTGACAGCAATGGATTTTGTTTTGGTTTTTGGTATCTATTTCTCCCTTCAATTCTATCAGCATTTGCTTTATATATTTAGGTGCCCTGATGTTCAGTGCATATATATTTATAATTGTTAAATCTTTTTAATAGGCCCTTTTATCACTGTATGATGTCCACCTTTATCTTTTCTGACAGATTTTGTCTTAAAATCTACTTTGTCTGATATTAAGACTGCCACCCAGCTCTCTTTTCGTTATTATTTGCTTGGAATATTTTTTCCATCCTTTCATTTTCAACTTATTTGTGTCATTGGGTTTAAAGTGTGTCTCTTGTAAACAGCATAGTTGGATAATATTTTTTTTAATCCATTCTGCCATCTGTGCCTTTTTTGATTGGAGCATTTAGTCCATTTACATTCGCTGTAATTACTGATGATAAGTGACTTCTTCCATTTTGTTGGGTTTTTTTTGTATGTCTTAAGCCTTCTTTGTCTTTTAGTACTGCTTGCCTTTGTGCCTTGCTGGTTTATTGTAGTAACCCTTTTGGTTCCCCCTTTTTTTATGTACATATTTTCTTAGTGGTTACTGTGAATTTTACATTTAAGAGCTTATATTTCTAACATTCTAGGTTAAGTTGATACAAGCTTAACTTCAGTAACAGAAGAAATTCTCTATACCATTCCTCTCCCCACATTGTTGTCAGTAATTATATCTTTATAGTTTCTGTGCCCTGTAACATAATTTTATTCTTCCCTTTTATGTATTTGTTATTAAAAATCATGGAGGACAAAACATGAATACCTTATTTCTATCCCTAATACTTGTCCATGAATTTCCCTTTATTAGGGATCTTTCTTTTTATGTATAGCTTTGAATTACTTTCTAGTGTCTTCTCCATCTACAGAACTCCCATTAGTATTTTTTGTAGGACCTGTCTGGTGTATATGAACTCTGTCAGCTTCTGTTTGTATGGGAATTTTTTAATTTGTTCCTTATTCTTGAAGGATAGTTTCTCTGGATATATGTCTTAATCAACTAGTGCTGCTGTAAGAGAAATATCACAAGTGTATGGCTTTAACAAAGAGAAGTTTATTCTTTCACAGTCCAGTAGGCTAGAAGTCTGAGTTCAGGGCACCGGCTCCAGGGGAAGGCTTTCTCTCTTTGTTAGCTCTGTAGTAGGGTCCTTGTCATCAATCCTCCCTTGGTCTGGAAGCATTGCAATGCAGGAATCTTAGGTCCAAAGGATGTGCTCTGCTTCCGGCCCTGCTTTCTTGGTGGTAGGAGGGCCCCATGTCTCTCTGCTCGCTTCTCTCTTTTATATCTCAAAAGAGATTGGCTTAAGACACTATTTAATCTTGTAGACCTCATCAATATAACTGCTGGTAATCCATCATATTACATCGTAGTGATAGGATTTACAAGACATAGGGAAATTACATAAAATGGTGGACAACCACACAATACTGGGACTCATGGCCCAGCTTAGTTGACAGATATTTTGGGGGGACACAATTCAACCCATGACTGTATAGGCATCGATCATTTTTGTATTACACCCTCTTCTGACTTACTGACATGATTAGGTTCCAAAGACCAGGTGGATATGCGAAATTCGTGTTAGGCAAAAAGGAAGGATGACCACATCAGATCCCAAAATGGAGGATGAATTATGTCATTACACAGCTGCCAAGTTACATCATTACATAATTGCTAAACCACTGAGAATCATGGCCCAGCCAAGTTGACACATAACCTTAAACATCAAAGCCAGCATAACTTTCGCCTTGTATCTCGGTGTTCATTTTACCAGACATATATCATTAAAGTGCAAGATACTGTAGATTTTTTCCTATTGCTGTAAATGCTAAATGTCAGATAATGAGAGAGTCAATTTAAGTGAGGACGAAGTGTATTATGCCAATAACACAATTTATAATAAATTTTGATAGCTTTATAATAAACTTTAAAGCCAGGTAGCGTAAGGACTCCACCTTTGTTCTTCTTTTTCAAAATTGTTTTGGCTTTTTCTAAGTCCTCTCCATTTCTATATGGTTTTGAGAATCAACATGTTAATTTCTACCAAGAAAAAAGTCCCTTGGGATTGTTATTGGGATTGTGTTGAAGGAACAGTTTAGTTGGGGGAGAATTAACATTTTAACTGTATGTATGTGTGTGTCTGTCTGCACTGTACATGCAGACAGGCTGTGCCTCAAACTTCCAGGTAGCCATAAGACTGCTAGGAAGGAGATACATACACTCACTGGCATCAGTTATTCTACGGGTGCTATATTCATCTGTGATTTAGTCGGTTACACAAGGCACACACACAGTGTTGGCAAAGTGAAAGCCATTGTTATTATTCATAGAAGCAAATGGGAAAAATTATAAATCGTGCAGGAGGCATCAAAAGCAGATGGAAGGAATGCACAGAGTTTACTGTACCAAAAAGAATTGGTCAACATTCAACCGTTTCAAGAGGTAGCATGTGATTAGGAGCTGATGATACTGAAGGTTTTGGCAGAAGACAGGGTTCCAGGAATTGATGGAATACCAATTGAGATGTTTTAGCAAATGGATGCAGCATTGGAAGTGCTCACTCATCTATGCCAAGAAATTTGGAAGACAGCTACCTGGCCAACCAACTGGAAGAGATCCATATTTATGCCTATTCCCAAGAAAGGTGATCCAACTGAATGTGGAAATAACTGAACAACATCATTAATACCACATATAAGTAAAATTTTGCTGAAGATGATTCAAAAGTAGCTGCAGCAGTACATCGACAGGGAACTGCCAGAAATTCAAGCCAGATTCAGAAGAGGACGTGGAACCAGGGATGTCATTGTTGATATCAGATGGATCCTGGCTGAAAGCAGAGTACCAGAAAGATGTTTACCTGTGTTTTATTGACTATGCTAAGGCATTAAACTGTGTGGATCATAATAAATTATGGATTACATTACGAAGAATGGGAATCTCAACACTTAGTTGTGATCATGAGGAACTTGTACATAAATCCAGAGGCATTTGTTCGAACTGAACAAAGGCATACTCTGTGGTTTAAAGTCAGGAAAGGTATGCCTCAGGGTTGTAATTCACCGTACTTATTCAGTCTGTATGCTGACCAAGTAATGCAAGAAACTGAACTATGTGAAGAAGAATATGGCATCAGGATTGGAGGAAGACTCATTAACAACCTGCGTTACGCAGATGACACAGCTTTGCTGAAAGTGAAGAGGACTTGAGGTACTTAGTGATGAAGGTCAAAGACTACAACCTTTAGTATGGATTGCACTTCAACATAAAGAAAACAAAAATCCTCACAACTGGACCAGTAAGCAACATCATGATTAATGGAGAAAAGATTGAAGTTCTCAAGGATTTCATTTTACTTGGATCTGCAATCAACACCCATGGAAATAGCAGTCAGATCAAATGACAAGGGTCCAAATTCCATCAAATGGGGACAAGACGGTCTTTTTAACAAATGGTGCTGGCAAAACGATGTCCATCTGCAAAAACAAATGAAACAGGACCCACACCTCACAACATACGTAAAAAGGAATTCAAAATGGATCAAATACCTAAATATGAAACCAAAAACTGTAAAGATCATAGAAGAAAAAATAGTATCAATGCTGGAGGCCCTAATACATGGCATTAACAGGATACAAACCGTAATCAACAATACACGAACTCCAGAAGATAAGCTAGATAACTGGGATCTTCTAAAAATTGAACACTTATGCTCATCAAGACACTTCACCAAAGAGTAAAAAGAGAACCTACAGACTGGGAAAAAATTTTTGACTATGACACATCTGAAAAAGGTCTAATCTCTAAAATCTATAGGAAAACCCAATACCTCTACAACAAAAAGACAAATAATCCAAATCCAATTAAAAAATGGGTGAAGGAAAGGAACAGACACTTCACCAAAGAAGACATTCAAGTGGCTGACAGACACGTGAGGAAATGCTCGAGATCACTAGCCATTAGAGAAATGCAAATCAAAACCACAATGAGATACCATCTTACTCCAGCATTACTGGCACAAAAAAACAAAACAAAGTAGAAAATAACAAATGTTGGAGAGACTGCGGGGAGATTGGAACTCTTATGCTGTACTAGTGGGAATGCAAAATGGTACAACCATTTTGGAAAATGATATGGCACTTCCTTAGAAAGCTAAACATAGAAATACCCAATGACCTGGCAATTCCACTTCTAGGAATATATCCTCAAGAAATAAAAGCCATCACATGAAAGACATATGCATACCCATGTTCACTGCAGCATTGTTCACAGTAGCAAAAAGGTGGAAACAACCTGGATGCCCATCAATAGATGAATGAATAAACAAACCATGGTACATACATACAATGGAGTACTACACAACGATAAAGAACAATGATGAATCTGTGAAACATCTCACAACATGGATGAATCTGGAGGGCATTATGCTGAGTAAAATAAGTCAACCACAAAAGGACAAATATTGTATGAGCCAACTACTATAAAAACTCATGAGAAGGTTTACACACAAAAAGAAACCATCTTTGATGGTTACCAGGGAGAGGAGGAGTGGGGATGGAAAAACACTAACTAGACAGTAGATAAGTGGTAACTTTGGTGACGGCTAAGACAGTATACAGTACTGGGGAAGCCAGCACAACTTGTCCAAGGCAAGGCCATGGCACCTCCATAGACATATCCAAACTCCTGAGGGACCAAATTGCTGGGCCAAGGGCGGCGGGGACCATGGTCTTGGGAAACATCTTGCTTAATTTGCATGACATAGGTTTTTTGTTTTTTTTTTTAATTGTGTTTTAAGTGAAAGTTTACAAATCAAGTCAGTCTGTCATACAAAAAGTTACACATCTTGCTATGTACTCCTAACTGCTCTTCCCCTAATGAGATAGCACATTCCTTCTCTCCACCCTGTATTCCCCACGACATGACATAGCTTTTAAAGAAAACGTTTTACATCCTACTTTGGCAAGCAGTGTTTGGGGTCTTAAAAACTTGTGAGCAGCCATCTGAGATGCTCCAGTAGTCTCACCTCATCTGGAGCAAGGGAGAATGAAGAAAACCAAAGACACAGGAGAAGATTAGTCCACAGGACTGATGGACCTGAAGTACTACAGCCTCCACCAGACGGAGTCCAGCAAAACTAGATGCTGCCTGGCTACCACCACTGACTGCTCTGACAGGGATCAGAGCTGGAGAAAAATGTAGAACAAAATTCTAACACACACACACACGCACGCACGCACGCACGCACGCACGCACGCACGCACGCACACACACACTGGAGAAACCCGAGAGTATGGCCCCTGAACATCCTTTTAGCTCAGTAATGAAGTCACTCTCGAGGTTCATCCTCCAGCCAAAGATTAAATAGGCCCATAAAACAAAATAAGACTAACAGGGCACACCAGCCAAGGGGCAAGGAGTAGAATACAGAAGGGGACAGGAAAGCTGGTAATAGGAAACCCGAAGTCGAGAAGGGGATAGTGTTGGCATGTCTTGGGGTTGGTAACCAATGTCACGAAACAATATGTGTACTAATTGTTTAATGAGAAGGTAGTTCTGTAAGTCTTCATCTAAGGTACAATAATTAAAAAAAAGAAAAAGAAAAATGACACATCGCATTGGGGAAAACTGCTGCAAAAGGCAAAGAATATTGAACATACCACGGACTGCCAAGAGAGCGAACAAATGTCTCTTGGAAGAAATACAGCCAGAATGCCCCTTAGAAACAAGGATGGCAAGAGTACATCTGACATACTTGGGGCATGTTATCAGGAGGGACCAGTCACTGGAGAAGGACGACATGCTTGGTGAAGTAGAGGGCTAGTGAAAAAGAAGGAGACCCTCAACAAGATGGATTGACACAGTGGCAGCAACAGTGAGCTCAAGCATAACAACAACTCTGAGGATGGCGGAGGACCATGCAGTGTTTCGTTCCATTGTACATAGGGTCACTATTAGTCTGAACTGACTTGGCAGCACCTCGCAACAACAGCAGAAAAGAAACATTATGTAATAACAACAGATTCTCAGAAGGAGAACTGCTTAACCTTCTCCAAATTTCCATGTCCATTCTTTTGTCACTGGGGAGGCACACCATGGTTCAGGTGAGATGCTGTGTTCATGTCATCGCTGCCTACGGCTATCACCATGCTATTTGGGGGTAGGGTGGGGGGGGGTCACGTGGCTCCTGATGCTTCTTCTCTATCGCTAGGCCTTGCTGGCCTCTGCTGCTGGCTTCTGCCATGCTACCTGGGCCTGTGGCTCTCTCTTGCTGCCACATTATCTGGGCCCCTACTTCCTCAGAGTGGAAAGGCATGCAACCCGTGTACGGGCACACTCAGGCCTCTCTTTCCCTGTACAAGCGTTATAGCTCTTTTAGTTCTTCTGGCAAACCTCCTGTCCAGAGGCATCTGGCTCCGCCCCATTGTAGGAAGACCCTGCACAGGATCTTCCAAGGCAACACCTGCATGGGGCACACTCAGGCCTCTGCCCAACACAGCAAGTGTGACTTTTAGTTCTGCCGGAAAACCTCCTATTCAAAGGTGCTCAGCTCTTGCTATGTGGGCTGGCGAGCCCACTGCAGCCACCTTGCTCCATGGGCTAGCAAGCCCACTGCTGCTGTCTCTTGTCTTATGCTATATTTTGTGTTGGCTCTTTCTTCTGGGTGTAGGAGGTTCTCAGTGCAGGAACCCTGGGTTCTCGTTCCAAGGGATGCACTCTGCCCCCCCCCCCTCCTCTTCTTGGTGGTGGTGAGATCACCCTGAACCTCTGTGGGGTTGGCGTTACTCCCTGTCAGTTTTAAGGCATGGTTCTCCCACCAGGACCACAAACTAACCAATCCCGTCAGTAGATGATAAGTCACTTCAATTTGCATAGTCCAAGCCCGTCATTTTGTGGGAGTTACAAGGCCATGGCTAGAAGGGCCGTATAAAAGCAGTTCACGGTACCATATTAACATTATTGAGTCTTCAAATCCATGAATACAGTATATATCACCATTTATTTAGACATTGCTGGGGGTGAATCTCTTGTATTCATGTCTTATGAGCAGAGGCGTTGACTGTGTTTATTCCTGGTTATCTTTTCAAGGATGTCTGTGTAGTGAAAACCCTTGGAAGATAGAGATACTGTCTCCTCCAGAGCACAGGGCAGGTTTGTTTACTCACATGCAAGGGCAAAGTTCAGGCAGGCTTATGACCCATTATAAAACACTTGGTTCTCCAGGCTTGGAGTTCCTCTACTGTAACATGACCCCCTGTGTGTGCACGGCCCTGTGGAATTAGGTCTTCATGAACGAGTGCCATTGCTGATACTCTGACTACTGCTATTGCTGAGAATAATAAAGTCCTTTGTCTCTGACCCATAAGTCATATGTCTTCTGCCAACATCCATGAAACTGGCAGGCCAACTTGTTAGCCTGTGAGTTGGCTAAAACCTCAGACCTTCCACAGTTTAAGCGCAGGCAAGGGAGTACATTTGTACTAAATGATAATCTCCACCCCCAGGGTTGGGTACTTGACCAAATCGCTTTTTTTCTCTTGAAAATTTGAACTACAAGACCTGTGGAATCAGTGGTGGGTGGGTTCTGGACTCTAAAATGACTTATCAAGATTAGTTATCAATCTCACTCCAACAAGGCTGGCATTAATCCAAAAAACACAAAATAATAAATGTTGGAGAGGCTGCAGAGAGATTAGAACTCTTATACACTGCTGGTGGGAATGTAAAATGGTACAACCACTCTGGACATCTGTCTGGCGTTTTCTTAAAAGGTTAGAAATAGAACTACCATACAACCCAGAAATCCCACTCCTCGGAATATACCCTAGAGAAATAAGAGCCTTTACAGGAACAGATATATGCACACCCATGTTTATTGCAGCACTGTTTACAATAGCAAAAAGATGGAAGCAACCAATGAATGGTTAAATAAACGATGGTATATTCACACAATGGAATACTATGCATCAATAAAGAACAGTGACGAATCTGTGGAGCATTTCATAACATGGAGGAACCTGGAAGGCATTATGCTGAGTGAAATTAGTCAGAGGCAAAAGGACAAATATTGTATAAGACCACTATTATAAGATCTTGAGAAATAGTATAAACTGAGAAGAACACATTCTTTTGTGGTTATGAGAGGGGGGATGGAGGGAGAGTGGGAGAGGGTTATTTACTGATTGGTTAGTAGATAAGAACTACTTCAGGTGAAGGAAAGGACAATACTCAAAACAAGGAAGGTCAGCTCAACTGGACTGGACCAAAAGCAAAGAAGTTTCCGGGATAAACTGAATGCTTCGGAGGTCAGCGGAGCAAGGGCAGGGGTTTGGGGACTATGGCTTAAGGGGACTTCTAAGTCAGTTGGCAAAATAAATTCTATCATGAAAACATTCTGCATCCCACTTCGAAGTGTGGCGTCTGGGGTCTTAAATGCTAACAAGTGGCCATCTAAGATGCATCAATTGGTCTCAGCCCACCTGGATCAAAGGAGAATGAAGAACACCAAGGTCACACAATACCTATGAGCCCAAGAGACAGAAAGGGCCACATGAACCAGTGACTACATCATCCTGAGACCAGAAGAACTAGATGGTGCCCGGCCACAACCGATGACTGCCCTGACAGGGAGCACAACAGAGAACCCCTGAGGGAGCAGGAGATCAGTGGGATGCAGACCCCAAATTCTCATAAAAAGACCAGACTTAATGGTCTGACTGAGACTAGAAGAATCCCGACGGTCATGGTCCCCAAACCTTCTGTTGGCCCAGGACAGGAGCCATTCCCAAAGACAACTCATCAGACATGGAAGGGACTGGACAATGGGTTGGAGAGAGATGCTGATAAAGAGTGAGCTACTTGTATCAGGTGGACACTTGAGACTATGTTGGCATCTCCTGTCTGGAGGGGAGATGGGAAGGTAGGGTTAGAAACTGGCAAAATGGTCACAAAAGGAGAGACTGGAAGGAGGGAGCGGGCTGACTCATTAGGGGGAGAGTAAGTGGGAGTATGTAGTAAGGCGCATATAAGCTTATATGTGACAGACTGACTTGATTTGTAAACTTTCACTTAAAGCACCATAAAAATTAAAAAAAAAATAGTTATCATACTGGACCATGTGTACGCTTGGGTGGTGGTGGTGGTGGTGGTGGTGGTGAGAGGAAGAAGGGAAAGAATCATGTACTAAGAATACCTAACACTTCTTAAGTGCTAGCTGTTGTAAGTGCTTTACATATATTCACCGATCAATTCTTTCAACACCCCGTTGTTGTTAGGTGCCACTGAGTCATTCTGACTCAGCGACCCTATGTGCAGCAGAATGAAACACTGCCCAGTCCTACGGCATCCCCACGATCATGTCTGTGTTTGAGTCCGTTCTTGCAGCCACTGTGTCAGTCCATCTTGTTGAGGGTCTTCCTCCTTTTCAAGCATGATGTCCTTCTCCAGGGACGGGTCCCTCCTGATAACATGTCCAAAGTACATGAGATGAAGTCTTGCCATCCTTGTTTCTAAGGAGCATTCTGGGTGTACTTCTTCTAAGACAGATTTGTTTGTTCTTCTGGCAGTCCATGGTACATTCAGTATCCTTCACCAACACCGTAATTCAAAGGCTTCAGTTCTTCTGTCTTCCTTATTCATTGTCCAGCTTTCACATGCATATGAGGCTATTGAAAATCCAATGGCTTGGGTCAAGCACAACTTAGCCCTCAGAGTGACATCTTTGCTTTTTGACACTTTAAAGAGGTTCTGGCAGCAGATTTGCCCAATGGAGTACACTGTTTGACTTCAGCTGCTTCCATGGGCATTGATAGTGGATCCAAGTAAAATGAAATCCTTGACAGCTTCAATATTTTCTGTTTGTCATGATGTTCCTTATTGATCACTTGTGAAGATTTTTGTTTTCTTTGTGTTGAGGTGTAATCCATACTGAAGGCTGTAGTCTTTGACCTTCATCTGTAAGTGCTTCAAATCCTCTTCACTTTCAGCAAGCAAGGTTGTGTCATCTGCATGTCACGTATCCTCCAATCTTCTTCATATAGCCCAGTTTCTTGGATTGTTTGCTCAGATTGAATAAGCGTGGTGAAAGGATGTAACCCTGACACACACCTTTCCTGATTTTAAGCTATACAGTATCATCCTCTTCTTTCTGTTCAGAGGACTGCCTCTTAGTCTGTGTACTGGTTCCACATGAGCACAATTAAATGCTCTGGAATTCCCATTCTTCACAGTGTTCTCCATAATTGGTTATGATCCACAGTCAAATGCCTTTGCATAGTCAATAAAACACAGGTAAACATATTTCTGGTATTCTCTGCTTTCAGTCAAGATCTATCTGACATCAGCAGTGATATCCCTGATTCCACGTCCCCTTCTTAATCTAGCTTGAATTTCTGGCAGTTTCCCGTCAATGTACTGCTGCAATTGTTTTTAAATTATCTTCAGCATAATTTTACTTGCATGTGATATTGGTAATATTGTTTGATAATTTTTGCATTTCTTTGGATCACCTTTGATTGAAATGAGTGTATATATGGATTTCTTGCAGTCGGTTGGCCACGTAGCTGTCTTCCAAATTTCTTGGCATAGACGAATGAGTGCTTCCAGTGTTGCGTCCATTTGTTGAAACATCTCAGTTGGTATTCCATCAATTCCTAGAACACTATTTTTTGCCAGTGCCTTTAGTGCAGCTTGGACTTCTTCCTTCAATACCATCGGTTCTTGATCATGTCCTATCTCCGAAGTGCTTGAATGTTGACCAGTTCTTTTTGTACAGTGGCTGTGTCATCCATCCATCTTCTTTGGATGCTTCCTGTGTTCAGTTTTTTGCCCATAGAATCCTTCAGTATTGCAGCTCGAGGCTTGAATTTTTTCTTTAGTTCTTTCATCTTGAGAAATGCCAAGTGTGTGTGCCTCCCCTTTGGTTTTGTAATTCCAAGTGTTTGCACATTTCATTGTAATGCTTTACTTTCTTTGTCTTCTCAAGGTGCCCTTTTAAATCTTCTGTTCACTTTTTTTACTTCTTGTTTCTTCCTTTTACTTTGGATACTCTACATTCAAGAGCAAGTTTCAGAGTCTCTTCTGACATCCATTTTGGTCTTTCCTTTCTTTCCTGTCTTTTTAATAACCTTTTGCTTTCTTTGTGTATGATGTCCTTGATGTCATCCCACAACTGCTCTGGTCTTCAGTCATTAGTATTCGATGCATCAAATCTATTTTTGAGGTGGTCTCTAAATTAAGGTGAGATATATACTTAAGGTTGTACTTTGGCTCTCACAGACTTGTTTTAATATTATTTAGCTTCAACTTGAACTTACATAAGGGCAGTTGATGGTCTGCTGTGTAGTCAGCCCTTGGCCTTGTTCTGACTAATGATATTGAGCTTCTCCATTCTCTCTTTCCACAGATGTAATCAATTTGATTCCTGTATATTCCTTCTGGCAAGGTCCACATGTATAGCCACCTTTTATGGTGTTGAAAAAAGTATTTGCAATGAGTAAGCTGCTGATGTTGCAAAATTCTACCATGCACTCTCTGGCGTCATTTCTGTCACCAAGGCCATATTTCCAACTACCGATCCTCCTCCTTTGTTTCCGACTTTTGCTTTCCAATCACCAGTAATTATCAGTGCATCTTGATTGCATGTTTGCTCAATTTCAGACTGCAGAATTTGGTAAAAAATCTTCAATTTCTTCATTTTTGGCATTAGTGGTTGTTGTATAAATTTGAGTAACAGTCATACTAACTGGTCTTCCTTGTAGGTATAGGCTATTATCCTATTACTGACAGTGTTGTACTTCAGGATAGATCTTGAGATGTTCTTTTTGATGACGGGTGGGACATTTTTCCTCTTTCTACTTGTCATTCCCAGCATTGGTGATCATATGATTGTCCAATTCAAAATGGCCAATACCAGTTCATTTCAGCTTGCTAATGCCTAGGATATCAATTTTTAAATTTTCCATTTCATTTTTGACAACTTCCAGTTTTCCTTGATTCATACTTCATACATTCCACATTCTGATTATTAATGAATGTTTGCAGCTGTTTCTTCTTATTTTGTGTCATCCTACATCAGTAAATGAAAGTTTTGAAAGCTTTACGCCATCCATGTCGTTGAGGTCGATTCTGCTTTGAGGAGGCAGCTCTTCCTAGGTTTTATTTGGAGTGCCTTCCAACCTGAGCGGCTCATCTTCTGGCACTATACTAGACAGTGGTCCGCTGCTATTCATAAGGTTTTCATTTTTTTTTTTTTGAAGTAGATCACCAAGTTCTTCTTCCCAGTCTCAGTCTGGAAGCTCTTCTGAGTCCTGTTCACCGTGGGTAGACCCAGCTGGTATTTGAATACTGGCTGCGTAGCTTCCAGCATCGTACCAACACTCAAGCCACCATAGTACAACAAACTGACAGACGAGTGGTGATCAACACTGCTATAAAAAAAAAAAAAGAGTAAATAATTTTATTTCCATTTTATAGATGAGGAAACGGAGGCACATAGAGATGAAGTAACTTGCCCAAGGTTATACAGCTACTAGGTGGCCTGTCTGGGATTTGGAACCCAGACAGCCTGGCTCCAGATTGCCTTTTCCTACCACTCAGGGAGGCTGCTTCTCAGCTGGAAGCACCTTGTGGAAGCCTTTGCTTCTGGTGACTTCTCACCTGTAGTTGCCAGCAGGTCTGGCTGTGCTGGACTTCTCAGACATTTGTCCTGAAACATTGCGCCCTCTCTATTTAAGCCAGCTTGTAGCCAGGGCTTCTTCAAGAGGCTTTTGTGGATTGTTTACCTCTCCTGAAAGTCTGTTTTCTTATTTAGAGAGGGTTTTAGTCCCTTTCCAGCTCTGGTACTCCAGAAAATTTCCCAGGGTGGGTAAAAATTGTTGGGTTTCATTTTAGCGTATGCAGCTCTATGAATAGCAAGCAACCCAAGAGTGTCAGTTTCTGACATTCATCAGAGAGACTGCTGTTTCAGCAGTGTGGGTTGTTCTTCCTTAAACGTTAGTCATGTACGTTATGGGATTGTTGTTTCATCCTGGCTTTGTTGTATCTTTTTGTGACGTTGGTTGTAAGAGAGTAAGCTGGGATATCCGAGGCCTTCTTGTCCACGGAGACAATTACTGTTTCTTCTGGCACGCCTGAGTACAGTCTCAACCCTAATAAATCTATATTAATAGCATCTTACTTGATATCTTACAATCATTTTTCATAGTCAAATAAAAAGCAAGGTCTGTTCAAGCCCAGAATGTTTGACCCCTGAGTTATATATGGAATTATTTTAACTTAAATTTTAAAATTTGTTACAGAATTTGGTATGTATTTTAGGGAGGGGAATATTTATGTTTTATTATGGAATAAAAATCTAGGAACGAAAGCAGTCCCTGAAAAATAAAATAATATGTGCTTCCTGGTGCTGGGTACTGTTGGTGGTGTCATTTTTAGAGTTTTAGACTGTCATAACCTCTTAAGATTAACAGAGAATTTGAAAATTGGCCTCTTCTACACATTTGCTGTTTAGGTAGTGTCTTAGTTGTCTAGTGCTGCCATAACAGAAATACCACAAGTGGATGGCTTTGACAAAGAGAAATTTATTCTCTCACAGTCTAGTAGCTAGAAGTCCAAGTTCAGGGCGTCAGCTCCAGGGGAAGTCTTTCTCTCTCTGTCTGTTCTGGAGGAAGGTCCTTGAAGTTCAGGGTGTTGGCTCCAGGGGAAGTCTTTCTCTCTCTGTTCTGGAGGAAGGTCCTTGTCCTCATTCTTCCCCTGAAGGAGGAGTTTCTCAGGTGCAGGGACCCTGGATCCAAAGGACACACTGTGCTACTGGTGCTGCTTTCTTGATGGTATGAGGTCCCCACTCTCTGCTAGCTTCCCTTTCATTTTATGTATTGAGAGATAAAAGGTGGTACAGGCCACATCGGATCAGGGAGGTGACCTGAGTAAGGATGTGTTACAATCCCACCCAAATCCTCTCAACGTAAAATTACAGTCACAAAATGGAGGACAACCACACAATACTAGAAATCATGACCCAGCCAAACTGATACACACATTTTTGGGGGGACATAATTCAATCCGTGACAGGTAGATAAAGTTTATGAAAATATACTAGACATGTAGAATCTCTTCTAATTTTTAAATTATCTAGGAAAAAAGGATTGTATTTCCTCCCTTAATAATTGATTCCTACTTTTATCAATTTTCTCTGTTAGGAAGTTTGATATATTTTAAAGAATATGGACTTTGAACTCTTCAAACTCATATTTGAATTGTAACCTTTCTACCTGGAAACTAACCTAACCTTTTAGAATCCCCCTTTTCTGATCTGTAAAATGGCGATTTCTACCTCACGGGTCTTCATGAGTATGAAAATGCAGTAGTGCCTGGTCCAACACCTAGTTTAACCCAAAAACCAAAAACCAAACCCATTGCCGTTGAGCTGGTTCCAACTTGTAGCAATCCCGTAGGAGAGAATAGAATTGCCCCATAGAGTTTCCAAGTAGCAGCTGGTGGATTTGAAATGTCAACTGTTTGATTAGCAGCTGAGCTCTTAACCACTGTGCCACCAGGGGTCCACACCTATTATAAAAACCCATTGCTAGTGGATCAGTTCCAACTCATAGTGACCGTATAGAACAGAGTAGAACTTCCCTATAGGGTTTCCAAAGAGTGGCTGGTTGATTGGAACTGCCGATGTTTGGTTAGCAGCCAAGCTCTTAACCACAGTGTTAAATAGGTGTTTTCCTTTTTATTTGGAACCTATACTCACGCCACAGTGAAAGCTCTTTTACCTTAATTTTGTTTGACCTAGCAGCGGCAAGTTGGTTTCAAGCATTGGAACCACTTTGGACCAGAGTGTAGGAGCAATCATTATTAATCATCGTTGATGGAGTAATCTCATTTCCTTTAACCTTTGCCGGATTTTATTTTCCTTCCCTTTGGTCAACTATGTAGCTAGCTTTTTCCCAGGCTTTCTCCACATTCCTTTTAAGCTGCGTAACTGTCACACAACACTGACAATTAGCCCGTGAGGACAAGGGAGTATTGGAATGATGACCATGTGCTATGTTACTGCTAATGTACGCTAATATTGGGAGTGCATTTCTAACAGTAGTGCTGCACTTACCCAGGCTTACACTGTCAAAAGGGCACGTAGACATTTACTCCCCATTTGACATTTATTTAGTTTGTCTGAGGACTGTGAAACATTGATCAGGTTCTCCCAAATTTGTATCTCCAGCCCAGAGCTCTCTCCTGAACTTAGACTCATATATCCCACTACTTACTGCCTATCTTCACGTGGACGTCTAATAGACATTCAGACTTAGCATCTTCAGTCTAAATTCCTAATCTCCCCATACACCAAACTCTGTTCACGGCCTTCCCAGCCTCACTTGATGACAAGTCTTGTTTTTCTAATTTCGCAGACCTTTGGTTTTCATGATCTCACAGGATGTAAGGGATATGAGACAAAGTCCAGGTCCCACCAAGGTCAGTGGTCCAATAGGAGACTACAGAGGTATTTACCGATAATGGAAGGGCAAACTAAAGATATTCCACCAACCCCTGGAGACTGTAGACATTGCCTTTTGGCCTTTGGTACTTTGCATAATGAGGAAATCTCTTCTGAGAATTTATGACCATAGGCTGATTGTCATTCACTTTTGAAGCTTTAATTCAAACTACCTGGGTGGACCAAAACACCTCCAGCCAAAAATGTAGTTTCAAGTGATCCTTGGTTGGTAGGATTTCCAGCCATTTAGAGAAAACTGCAGATCTCTTCTGGAGGATTGTTTGATTTTAACAAGGCCTTAAAGAAAAAGCCTCGGGAGACGTCATTAGGGAAGACCAACAGAAACATCATCAGATCTGCAGAGGGTTTCAGACAGAAGAATTATCGGATCAGTATAAAATAAGCACGTTTAACATGCTCAAAGAAATAAAAGAAGGGATTAAAATGTGAGTAAGAGAGTATAAAAATGACCAGGTATATCTAAAAAAAAAAAATCAATATTTCTTGAAACAAACAAGGTAATGATTACAACTATAAATTTGTTGGACAGTTTTAACAGCTTATCATACATATTTGAAGTGATCATTCAAAGAAATAGAAAATATGAGCAGATAAGAGATGTGAAAGAGAGACTAAGAATTTAACATTTGACTAATCAGAGTTCTGGGAAGAGAGTGAGTGGGACAGAAGCAACATTTGGTAATGGCTGTGAAGTTTCCCAAACCTATGAAAGAACCAATCCTTAACTTGAGAAGTCTGTCCAATTCTAAGCAAGATAATTGAAAAGAACTCTACACTTAGACACATCATAATGAAAACTACAGAGCACGAAAGATAGAATGGATCTTAGAAATGGACAGACAGAAAAGATGAACCAAAGGAATGACACTTAGGCTGAGAGTCGACCCTTTAACAACAGCAGTGGAATATCCTCATGCTGAGAGAAAATAACTGTCAAACTGAATTTGTATTACACCCCCTCCGCAAGTATCTTTTAAGAACAGGGTGAAAAAAAGATGTTTTCAAACAAACAAAACCAAGAGAGCCTGTTACCAACAGACCTTCTGAATAGGAGATTCTAAAGTTTGTATTTCATGAGGAGTGTGGTCTCAGATGGAACAGTAACGACTGAAGACCAGACAAGTTGTGGAATGATATCATACATGAAGAAAGCAAAAGGTCATTAAAAAGGCAGGAAAGAAAGAAAAGACCAAAATGGATGTCAGAAAAGACTCTGAAACTTGCTCTTGAATGTACGGTAGATAAAGCGAAGGAAGAAATGATGAAGTAACTGATATAATGACATGTACAGAGACCTGGAGTTAGAAAACCAAAAGGGAAGAACACGCTTGGCATTTCTCAAGCTGAAGGAAGTGAAGTAAAAATTCAAGACCCGAGTTGCAATACTGAAAGATTCTGTGGGAAAAATACTGAACGACCCAGAAAGCATCAAAAGAAAGTGGAAGGAATACAGAGTCACTGTACCAAGAATTGGTCAGCGTTCAGCCTTTTCCAGAGGTGGCATATGATCAAAAACTGATGGCATTGAAAGAAGTTCAAGTTGTTCAGAAGGCATTGGTGAAAAACAAGGCTCTAGGAATTGGTGGATTTCTAGTAGAGATGTTTCCACAAACAGATGCAGCACTGGAGGTGAGCACTCGTCTATACCAAGAAATTTGGAAGACAGCTACCTGGCCAACCAAGGGTAAGAGATCCTTTATTTGTGCCCATTTCAAAGAAAGGTGATCCAACAGAATATGCAACCCTACCCTCAATCAGTGCCATTTTCCCATCACCTTTAACCCCCTTTTTCCTCCTGCCTACCACCCTGGGTAACCACTGATAAACTTTGACCTCTGTACGTGTGCCTTTTCTTGTCTTTTTATATAAGTGAGGTCATACAATATTTTTCCTTTTGTGATTGGCTTGTTTTGCTCAGCATAATGTCTTCAAGCTCCATCCATACTGTAGAATGTATTAAGACTTCATTTCTCCTACTGTCTGAGTAGTATTCTGTTGTATGTTTTGTACCACAGTTCTTTATCCATTCATCTGTTGATAGGCATTTAGGTTGTTTCCACCTTTTGGCTATTGTGAATAGTGCTGCAGTGAACATTTTTTTTGAGTCTGCTTTCAAGTCCTTTTGGTGTATACCTAGGAGTGGGGAATTGCTGGATCATATAGTAGTTCTGTTTTTAGTTTTTTGAGGAACTGCCACACTGTTTTCCACAACAGCTACACCATTTTGCGTTTCCACCAACAATGGATAAGGGTTCCAGTTTTCCCACGTCCTTGCCAACATTTGTCATTTTCTGTTTTTGTTTTTTTTAAATCTTAGCCGTCCTAGTGGGAGTGAAATGGTATTTCATTGTGGTTTTGATTTGCATCTCATGGCTAAATGACACTACCATCTTTTCATGTGTTTGGTCGCCATTTGAATGTCATCTTTGGTGAAATGTGTGTTAAAGTCCTTTGCTCATTTTATGATTGGGTTATTTGTCTTTTTGTTGTTATCAAAGTTTTATATATATTTTGGCTATTAGATTCTTGTTGGATATATGGCGTCTTAGTCATCTAGTGCTGCTGTAACAGAAATACCACAAGCGGATGGGTTTAACAAAGAGAAATTTATTCTCTCACAGTCTAGGAGGCTAGATATACAAATTCATGGTTCCAATTCCAGGGGAGGGCTATTTCTCGCTGTCAGTGCTGGGGGAAGATCCTTGTCATCAATTGTTCTCTGATCTAGGGACTTCTCAGCACAGGAACCCCAGGCCCAAAGGACTCACTCTGCTCCCAGTGCTGCTTTATTGGTGGTATAACGTCCCCTTGTCTCTCAGCTCGCTTCTTTTATATTTGAAGAGTTTGACTCAAGATGCAGTCTAATCTTGTCGATTGAATCCTGCCTCCTTAACATAACTGCTTCTAATCCTGCCTCATTAACATCATAGAGGTAGAATTTAAAACCTACAGGAAGACCGCATTGATGACAAAATGGTAAACAATCACAATACTAGGAGTTGTGGCCTAGCCAAATTGACAGACATTTTGCGGGGGACACAATTCAGTACATAACACATGATTTCTGAAGATATCCTCCCAGTAAAAACTTTTGATGAACAAAAGTTTTTAATTTTTATGATGTCCCATTTATTTTGTCTTACTGCGGTTTATGCTTTTGTTATTATATTAGAAAATCCGTTGTTGAAAGCCGCCTTTCCTGTCTTTTTAATGACCTTTTTCTTTCTTTATGGATGATGTTCTTGATTTCATCCCACTATTCATCTGGTCTTCAGTCATTAGTATTTCAATGCGTCAAATCTGTTCTTGAGATAATCTCTATATTCAGGTGAGATGTATTCAAGGTTATACTTTGTCTCTCATGGACTTGTTTTAATTTTCTTCAGTTTCAACTTGAACTTGCATATGAGCAATTGATGGTCTGTTTTGCAGTCAGCCGCTGGACTTGTCCTGACTGATGATATTGAGCTTATCCAACGTCTCTTTCCACAGACTTGGTCAGCTTGATTCCTGTGTATTCCATCTGGCCAGGTCCACATACATAGCTGCCATTTATATTGTTGAAACGGTTTTTGCAATGAATAAGTTGTTGGTCTTGCAAAATTCTATCATGTGATGCTCAACATTTTTTCTGTCACCAACGCCATATTTTCCAGCTGGTGATCCTTCTTCTTTGTTTCCAACTTTTGCATTCCAATCACCAATAATTATCAATGCATCTTTTTTAAAATTTATTTTTAATTTTTATTGTGCTTTAAGTGAAAGTTTACAAATCAAGTCAGTCTCTCATACAAAATCTTATAGACACCTTGCTATATACTCCTGGTTGCTCTACCCCTAATGAGACAGCACACTCCTCCTCTCTACCCTGTATTCTCATGTCCCCCTCTGCCTTCTTATCTCCTCTCCAGACAGGAGCTGCCCACGTAGTCTCATGTGTCTACTTGAGCCAAGAAGCTCACTCTTCACCAGTATCATTTTCTATCTTATAGTCTAGTCCAATCCCTGTCTAAAGAGTTGGCTTTCGGAATGGTTTCAGTCTTGGGCTAACAGAAGGTCTGGGGACCATGACCTCTGGGGTCCTCAGTCAGACCATTAAGCCTGGTCTTTTTATGAGAATGTGAGGCCTGCATCCCACTGCTTCCCTGCTCCCTCAGGGGTTCTCTGTTGTGTTCCCTGTCAGGGCAGTCATTGTTTGAAGCTGGGCACCATCTAGTTCTACTGGTCTCAGGCTGATGTAGTCTCTGATTTATGTGGTCCTTTCTGTCTCTTGGGCTCATAATTACCTTGTCTTTGATGTTCTTCATTCTCCTTTGCTCCAGGTGGGTTGAGACCAATTGATGCATCTTAGATGGCTGCTTGCTAGTGTTTAAGACCCCAGATGCCACTTGCCAAAGTGGGATGCAGAATGTTTTTTTAATAGATTTTATTATGCCAGTTGACCTAGATGTCCCCTGAAACCATGGTCCCCAAACCCCCACTCCTGCTACTCTGGCCTTCGAAGCATTTGGTTTATTCAGGAAACTTGTTTGCTTTTAGTTTAGTCCAGTTGTGCTCACCTCTCCTATGTTGTGTGTTGTCTTTCCCTTCACCTAAAATAGTTCTTGTCTGCTATCTAATTAGTGAATACCCCTCTTCGTCCCTCCCTCCCTCCCCACTCTTGTAACCATCAAAGAATATTTTCTTCTCTGTTTAAACTATTTCTCCAGTTCTTAAAATGGTGGTCTCATACAATATTTGACCTTTTGCAACTGACTAATTTCACTCAGCATAATGCCTTCCAGATTCCTCCATGTTATGAAATGTTTCACAGATTCATCATTGTTCTTTATCAACGCATAGTATTCCACTGTGTGAATATGCCATAATTTATTTATCCATTCATCCATTGATGGTCACCTTGGTTGCTTCCATATTTTTCCTATTATCAGTGCATCTTGATTGCATGTTTAATCAATTTCAGATTGCAGAAGTTGGTAAACATGTTCAGTTTCTTCATCTTTGGCCATAGTGGTTGGTACATAAATTTGAATAATTAGTTGTATTGACTGGTTTTCCTTGTAGGTGTATGGATATTATCCTATCACTGACAGTGTTGTGCCTCAGGATAGATCTTAAAACGTGCTTTTTGATGATGAGTGTGATGCCATTCCTCTTCATTTTGTCATTCCCGGCATAGTAGACCATATGATTGTCTGATTCAGAATGGCCAATACCAGTCCATTGCAGCTCGACTAATGTCTGGGATATCAGTCTTTATGAATTCCATTTCATTTTTGACGACTTCCAATTTTCCTGGATTCATACTTTGTACATTCCACGTTCTGATTATTAATGCATGTTTGCAGATGTTTTTTCTCATTTTGAGTCATGCCACATAAGCACATGAAGGTCCCGAAAGCTTTACTTCATCTCTGTCATTAATTAAGGCCAACTCTACTTTGAGGAGGCAGCTCTTCCTTAGTCGTATTTTGAGTGCCTTCTGACCTGAGGGCTTCATCTTCCGGCACTATACAATGTTCAGCTGCTATTCATAAGGTTTCCTTGGCCAGTATTTTTAGAAGTAGATCGCCAGGTCTTTCTTCCTAGTTTGTCTGAGTCTGGAAGCTCCACTAAAACCTGTCCACTATGGGTGACCCTGGTGGTATTTGGAATACTGGTGGCATGCATAGCTTCTAGCATCACCACAACATGCAAGCCACCACAGATAATATAGGTGAATATTTTTATTACCTTAGTAGAAGAAAGGTTAAAACATAACAAAATAAAAACCATAAAGAAGTGGATCAGGAACTCAGTTACATTAAATGCAAGATCTTACATTCATCAAAAAGCACCTCAAATAAAGGTAGAAGACCAAGTTACCACTGGTAGGAGACATTTTAAATAAGAGAGTAAACAAATGATTGGTATGTAGAATACAAAGGGGGAAAAATAAGAAAAAACCTTCCCCGATAAATTAGTTTAAAAAAAAAGATTTTCACTTGAGAAAAACACGTGAATAGCCGCGAGACACAAGAAGAAGCTCAAATGCCATATGAGAAAATGCGCATTAAGTGACAGATAAGATACCATTTTACACGCACCAAATTGACAAAAACGTCATTTGGGAATCCCCAACACACTTCTAAATAACACATGGATCAAAGAAGAAGTCACAAGGGTAATTAAAAAAATATCTTTAAATGAAAACAAAAACACAACATGTCAGTATTTACGTATGTAGGCAAAGCAATGTTTAGAGAGAAATTTATAGGTGTAAATACCTATATAACAGGAGAAGAAAGATCTGAAATCATTTAACCTAATATCCCACCTTCATAAAATAGAAAAAGAAGATCAGCATTCTTCTCAGGCCTCTGTGTCTTTTTGTCGCTGCCTGCTGCCTGCCTGTTGCCTGCCTGCCTGCCCGCCCACTCACCTCAGCCCCCAGCATCGTGTGCAGACTTCTGTTATGCTGTGCTCACCAGACTGACTGCTCAGATAGATCAGCCCATCTGGGTTGAGATCATGTTCCCCAGGTTAACCTGGAATGGTATGATCGACTTGGTTTCTATGGCGCTATCCCCTTGCTCTGCTTGTTCTGCCCCGCTCCGCCCCATCTCCTGTTGCTTGTGGGACCCAGGCAATGCCAGCTATTGGAGCACAGCCTCAGTGACGATCTCAGTGATGGGCTGTGACCTGAGCTGGACCAGAGTCTTTCTCCTGGATTTTCTAATGGGAGCTTCCCCCACTCCTGTGTTGTGGGTCTGTTAGATGTAACTTTAGAGCTGCCCATGGCGGTGATTCTGGCCACCTGGAGAAAGTTGATCAGGGCTGACAACTGTGAGGCTGAGACAGAGAAGCTGAAACAGAGGTAGAAGACAGAGATGGAAGAGGAGCCCTGCAGTCCACTGCCCCATGTCACCTGGCCTTTCCAAGGCTTGTGCTTTAGGTTTTTCTCAAATTTTGAGTTACGCTAGCATTTTCCATGAATAACTCCTCTGGTTTTCCTTGAACCAGCTTAAGCATCACCTTCCTTTCAGTTAGGGCAGCATACCCCCCTCCTCCCTAACACACTGCTTCATCTTTTCCAACGACCTACCATCTTCTTACACGCTGTATGGTGTTTGTCTCCCCGAAGTGCGGTGAGAGTTTGAGAGGGCAGGGTCTGCGTTTGATTCATTGATGTGTCCCAAGCACCCACAGGACAAGGGAGGTGCTGAAATTACACATCAAGTGGATAAAGAAAAGACTCAAGTTTGTGCACAGCCGTGCACCATCCCAGCGTCTGGGGGAAAGCCATTGTTTGGAATTTGGTTGTATTGTCATAACAGAGAAAGGCTGAGGGGTTTGGTTACTAGTGAAAGCTTTGTTACATGGCCTCAGAATTCTTACCAACTCAAATAAACGCGTGGCATTGCCAGAGTGCTATGTGTGTTACGACTGCAGTCAGCCTCAGCTCCATGACATGAGCGGTGTGTCACCATTTGATAGAAAAGCAAGCTTTTAAGGCCTTTATTTGCAAAGATTGTCAATATAAATGTTTTATTTTGTTGGTTAACTAATTCTCCTAATACTTTTGTATTAGCCCAATGTTCAGACTGTTAGTCCAACAAGCTCCTGATCTGCTGGTGTTTGCCTTTAAAAAACAAACAACCCTCAAACATTATTGACTTGAAACTTGTCCTTCAAACACCCAGTGGAACAAAGAAGTCACTCTTTCCACAGGAGAGCACGGGGCCATTCTCTTTGATTAATTAAAGCTTTGATGATAATTTTAACAAGAAACATAATCTAAACATCTTTGATTTCCAGCTGCTAATAGAATTGAGTGGTCAAGTGACCATTTCACATGTTGAAGGGTGTCAGAAAGCATTTGGCTTGCATATGTCAAACCCAACAGGTGGAGAGCAGTCTAAATCTTATTGGAGTGTGATCAAGGTACAGTTAACTCATAGGCACAACATAGAAAGGGGAGTTAGTATATATGGGAAGATAAATTTGGTTCAAGACATGCTCAGTTTGAAGTAACAGTAAAAAATATCCAGATGGAAATATCCAAAAGGTAGTAGGAGATGAGAAACTTGCAGTCCATGTGATCAGCTAGTAACATTGGCTTGGGAGTCATTCTTTAAAGAAATGACAGAGCAGAGAGACAGGGGAGCTAGCTGTTCAAGGGTGCGTTGGTAGAGAACTTCAAAGAGCTGAGGCTGGGCCCTAGGGCAGAGGAGAGGCCTCTGCAGCAGATGGGGGCCTCTAGGAGCCCTGGGTCAGGAGAGGCAAGCCTAGGGGTTGGGAGATGGTGCTAGTCCCCCTCCTACTGTTTTCTAGTTTTGTGGCTCTGGGTGAGTCCCTTAAACACCGCGATACTCAGGCTTGTCATGTACAAACTAGAAATGCGAATACAGCCCGTCTCCCTCACAGGGGCTCTGAGCACTTGGAGCAGTGAGGAGAGTGCGTGATGCGCTGACAACAACAGAGGACAAACAGTTCTTGGAGAAGAACAGAATGGTCATTAATGTCAGCTGTAACTCAGAAGTCAGGAAGACAGGAAAGGAGAAAACCTTTGACAAGATTTTCGGTAGAGTACAGAATTAGGAAGGAGGACGCTTTAAGGGGAGAATAGAGAAGAAATAGGCGGAGTGAGGATAATGCCACATTTGGGGGAGACTTGCTAGTGAAAGGAGAAAGAGTTTTGCTTGTTCGTATGAAGGGAAATCAGATTCAAATGTTCAGGTTTTCAATTTAAAATGGAAAAGAATTAAAAGCAAGAATTAATATCTTACTTTAAAACACATTGTGACCTTTTTAACATTTCTTGGACTAAGAGTTAACTATTCTCTTGCAATTTCTCTTTAAATAGTGGCTTCTTTTATGGCTTAAATGTAGGTTACGACAACATGTTATTTGTTCTACTTTTGGTGGTTGGTTTCGATATAGACCACAGATGCTGGAGTAATTTTTATAATCCTTTCCGTCTGAGTTCTGCATTATTCTTTAAGAAAGGCTGTCATTGAGGTTCTTCATTAACTCACTGCTGAAAGATTAGGGCTTAGGATGATTTTTTAAATAAGATTATTAGACCTCAGCTAATTGAATTTCCCCTGCGATTTGTAAGCCTTCCAGCTGTGAACATAGTCTACAGGTGGCAATCTTCGTTACCTGACACCTTGGCAGCCATTTTATTCAGAGCATCTAAGCCTTTAAAAAAAAAAGATGAAAATCAGGGAGTTAGCGCTTATCAAAGGTTTGTTGAGTTATATTTCTTGGACATAAATGTAGCATTTTAAGGGCTAAAATTGTAGGGAAAAACATTCATGTCCCAAGGTCATATGGTTCCAGAAGAGGCCCCGGCTAGAAGTGGAAGGCACACAGCTGGAGCATCTTCTTATCTTGCCTACACCACCCCTGCAAACCAGATGTCCTGCCAAGCAGAGGGATTTATGTGCAGAGACTGCCAAGGCCTCGGGTAGCCACTGTGGCTTCAACCCAGGAAAAGCACAGAAGGCAGAGGATTCCTCCTGCCATCTCCCCGCTCCCTCCGCTCCCCGCACATGCACTTAACCTGGGGGTATGTGCATTAGAGCTCTGCTTACCTTACCTGGGGGTTACAGGATTCTTCAGAGCCATCTCTTACATCGTATCAGGTCAGAGCACTCTAAGATTATTATTTGCATTTTAAAGCTGCCCACTAAATAGCGCTAAGAATTAATACAGTTCTTAAGCTTATTATAGCTTGGATTGGGAGTCACATGGCCTTTCTTCCGCGGCGTATGTGGCCGTATTCCGCGGCGTATGTGGCCGTAGCTGTATGTCATGGACACCACGGACGGCTTAGCCAGCCCTTCGTCCCCTTCCTTATTTCTCACAGAACTCCAGCTTATTCAGGAATCCATTCTCCTTTTCATGGGCCATAGGATTCAGGGAAAGAGATCCTACACTCTAGCAGGGGGCTTTGTTAAAAAAATAAATAGCCCGTGTCCTGATCTTCATGTCCCCCTGGCCCTGAGATTATACTTTAATTCATCTGGAGTGGGGCTAGACATCAGGAGTATTAACTCTCCTCAGGGGATTCCGATGTTCAGAGCAGGGCTAAGAAGCAGTAATCCCAGCCGGTCCTGGCTGTCCTACCTTTGTACCAGTAACTGGTGTAGGATTCAACGGGTAAGCCAGTCTGCTCCTGGTGTCCTGCAAGCAGCTGCTGGCCCAGCGGTGGGTGTGTGACCTGAGGAGGACCACTCAGACCCACAAGGTGGCCCAAGGCTTCCCCTGTGCTGGCGTGAATGAGGAGACATGCAGCCCTGGAAACTGGTTGCACCATACCGACAGAGAGGCAGCCTCACAGCTGAGGAGAAGGAGGAACCTGGTCATGAACCACGGAATCCAGCCCGACCTGGGCTTTGGTGGCTTGAGTGAGCCACGGAATCCAGCCCTACTCCTTTACTTCCTGTCCTAGGAGGTAAATGTTGTTACCGTTTAAGCCAGTTTGATCCTGCCTCACTGCTTCTGCAGTAAATACAATTACAAAGTTTGCACATCAGTTCTGAGTTTTTCTGTACGCAGAATGAAGGGCTTTAATGAAGGTGTGATAGCAGGGATGGTGTCTGCATTTGTTCCAGGACAGTCCTGTCAGCGTCAGCTGACCTGCTCTGCTTTTTTCAGCAAAAGCGGAAGAGCCACGGTGCAGACAGAGAAGCGTGCATGAGAGCTCTGCCCTGCCCGAGCCCTCTGCATGTGGTAGAGGGTGGTGGTGGTGGGGCAGGCTGCTGGAATGCCAGTCCCACCTGTCAGTTGTACATCTCGATCAGGCCCACTGATTAACCTGTGCTCCAGCTCCTCATCTGTAAGGTGGGGCCCCTGCTGCCTCCTTCCGAGCCGTGTAAGAGCTAAAGGAGTTGGTCCGCATAAAGCACCCAGCACAGTGCTTGGCCCAGGCATTAGGTGGAGCCGCACAAAATTGCCAGCATCTGTCCATTTAAGACCTATGAAAATGGCAGCTTCATGTGGTTTAATGGAATAATTGCTTTAAAAATGGATTAACAGTAAGTGAAATTGAGAGTTGAGGATGTCATCAGGATAAGAGAAGCATTATTTTGGCTTCAAACAATGTTCAGTGAAAGTTTTTTTTGTTTGTTTTGTTTTTAGCTGTGTTTGCCATTTCACTTCACTGTGCATGATTTAAAACCATAGGTAAAGAAATAACTTGCTCAGTTGTTTTCAAGACTGTGGAGTGCTTAATTCACAGTAACTGGAATGCAGTAATTTTGCCATTTCTTTAAAGGTTTAGCATCACCGAAGCGAGGTTTTCATCTATGAATTGAGATAGTGGAGTGTTGCCTTCTGTAAAGTATCTCGTAAGATAGATGTAATGGTTTATTTTTTAATCGCTGGTGACACACGTCGTGTATCTGTGGTGAAAAGCAGCACGTTTTCTTGTGCACTTAACCACGTGACAGCCACTGGACTAAAGTCTTTACTTAACGCACTTGGTTTGATCTTTACAATGGGCTAATGTATGAAGACACTAGGGCTCCCTGAAGTGTAGAGACCCTCCACAGCCACACGGCTAGTAAGTGATGGTTCTCCGAGAGCTCTGGCTTAAGTGGATGGTTGTAGACAGGGTGGGTGTGGACACTCAAAACCAAACCAAACCCACTGCCATTGAGTTGATTCTGACTTATAGCAACCCTATAGGACAGAATAAAACTGCCCCCCAGGGTTTCCAAAGAAAGGCTGTGATCTTTATGGGAGCAGATTGCTCTATCTTTCTCCTGTGGAGCAGTTGACGGGTTCAAATCGCGGTACCTTTTGGTTGGCAGCCAAGCACTTTAACCACTGCACCACCAGCGTTCCTTGTGGATGGTCAGGAGGCATAAAACAAAGGGCTAGCTTCAACCTCCATTCCATTTAGAATTTGAAGTCACTGAGTTCAAGGCCCAGGTGGGTGGTCCCATAGCTGATGTTGGTATTGCTGCACACTACAGGATATGGGAATTTCAAAATGACTTTCAAGTTAGGAGTTAAATGTCCTTGGGATTTTCCACTACCTCTCATTTTGCCCTTATCTTGGCTAAGGATAAAAGATGTCTTTGGGGTTTTTCTTATTCCACGGTGGAATCCTGACAGTAGTTAATTCCACCATCCTGTGGAATCTGTTCAGATGCACTTATGTGTATGGCAGGGTTGCTTCCCAGCAGCGTTGCATTTTCTTTGGGGCTAATGAAATTTTTCCTCAAAGTAAAAGTGCAGTAGTGTGTGTGAAAGTACCTTGTAAGTGGTAAATTGGTAGTCAAATGTTAGTTATTCTTAGCAGCTTCTCCTCTTGGAAAGAATCAGACCTTCAGAGAGCAGCCAGGACTCCAGTCTGTCCAGCAGTAGCCAGAAATCCATTCCACCATCTTGTAGTTGGAGAGAGACACCTTCCCTCAGGCT
This sequence comes from Elephas maximus indicus, assembly GCF_024166365.1. Taxonomy (NCBI): domain Eukaryota; kingdom Metazoa; phylum Chordata; class Mammalia; order Proboscidea; family Elephantidae; genus Elephas; species Elephas maximus. Next base: position 227,615,730 of record NC_064820.1, on the reverse strand, counting down.
GCTGAGGGCGTCGGAAGTCATAGCGAAGGGCGCCATTTTCTATGGCAGGTGATGGCTTCTTCCTCAGAATTGCGCAGGCTTTTACCACATTGTTCTTATTTTAGCCTAAAGGGAGGGAGCTACATTTCCCAATAGAGAGGAGGATGCTCCTGCCTCCAAATGTGGCCTGATGCTTTGTGTTCTGCAGCCTTTGTGGCCAACTTGACTGTACCTGCACAGGCTGTGATACAGACCCACTGTAATGTTGGGAATATACCAGGGACTTTGAGTTCCAATTTTTCAGGCATGGGCTGTTTTACGTCACAAAACTCCATTAACAGGCCTCCCAACCCATTACCTTGATTGCCTGTAAGTGATACCTGAGGGCTCCTTGGCCTGGGAGGAGAAGGAAGTAGAGCAAGATGCCCTGAGCTCTGTGTGTCTTCTGTGGCTAGTCTTGCTGGCTTGTCTTTGCCACCCCGTAATCAGGAGAGAGCATGAAGCAGCTCTATTTGGCCATCTTCTAGCAGTCCCAGCAGGCTGAGGAGAGGCCAGGAAGTGTCTTCCAGCAGGAAAATCAAGGCAGATCCTTGTATCTTTAAGGTGCGTTTGTGCTGGGTGGGGGGAGGATTGGTCCTCAGTGGTGTCAGTTTTAAAAGGACTCAAAAACAAACAAACGAACGAGGTGTTAAGAACCATTGCTCCTAACGTAGCTAGCCACCTTTTTGGTTTGCTGGGTACCTCCAGAGAGGATGCAGCCAGTGTATGCCAGCTGACCAACAGTGAGGATCCTTGATTGGTTTTTTTCTAATTCAAGTGCTGAATGTAGTGCTGCAGGTTGAAAGGGCGTGATGCTGTGGCTGTGATGTTTTCAAGGAGGCTTGATGACGGTGACATCAGCTAAGAGCCCTTGTGGCCAAGCCTTCCACTTTTAGGATCCCAGAACGGTCTCAATACAGAGAGGCTGACTCAGGTCGTGCTCACTTATAGAAACTGAGGTATATAGAGCCCAGTGAGTACTTGACATCAGGGATGGTCACTGCTTGTGACTGAGATGCTCCTGCCCTATTCATACCTGTGGCTTCTCTTCCAGTGTCTGACTTCTTAGCATGCCAGACCACCAGCCACAGGCTTGCCCCAGTGGTGTGGGAAAGAGAACAGAGGGAAGGCTGTGGAGCGTATAGAGGCTGACAAGGCCGCTCGAGGCCTAAAGAGTTATCCCTGCCTCTCAGCATGGTGGTTGTCTCCAGGGGTTACACCCCAGCCTCCCCCCGCCTCCGCCGCAGTCCTTAGCACTCTCCCCTGATGCTGCCCCTTTGTATTTCAATCCAGCTCAGCCAGCCCCTCCATCCACACAGTCTTGACCCACTGGTTATGTCACACACTGTGCCCTGTGGAGCAGAGACCGAATTCTGTCCTGCTGGAAACTCAGCAGTTACAGAGTTGGGGGTATCAGTGTCCCATCAGTATTTATTAAATGAACAAATACATTTTGGTCTGTCCTTCCAGAGATTGCAGTGAGGCCACTTTGGAGTTTTGGGTAGTCCATGTGTTTTCAGTGAGGCTCCTGTCTTAGGCTGGGTTTTCTGGAGAAGCAAAACCACTGAAGCATATATGTATATATACATATATATATATAAAAGCCCTGGTGGCACAGTGGTTAAGGGCTTGGCTGCTAACCAAGAGTCCAGCAGTTCGAATCTACCAGCTGTTCCGTGGAAATCCGGTGGGGCAGTTTTACTCTTTTTTTTTTTAATAGGGCCACTATGAGTCAGAATCAACTCATTAGCAACAGGTTTAGAGAGAGAGAGAGAGAGAGAGATTTACATTAAGGGAATAGCACATCCGATTGTAGATGCTGAAAAGCCCCAAGTCCATGGGTCAGGCATCAGTATGGAGGCTTCTCCTGACACATAGCTGCAGGAGCTGGCGAACCCAAGATGGCAGGTCAGACAGCAGGCCTCTGGCTCACATGCTGTGAAGGCTGACAAATCCTAAGATCAGCAGGTAGGATGGCAGGCTGCCGGCTTACCGACTGTAGAGTCTGACAAATCCCAAGATTGACAGGCAAGCTGCTAGCTCAAGTCCCAAGAACTGGAGGTCAGGTGAACAGAAGCCAGCTGGAAGATCCAAAGAGAGCAGAAGCCTGGGAACTTTGCCAGAAAGTCCACCTGTATTGGATGCAGGCCACACCTCCATGGAAACTTCCTTTTGACAGATTGGCTGCTCATAACAGTTCTCATCTTGGAGGTGATTATATTATACCAGATCTCATTATGGAGGTGACTACATTAATACATAGCTATGAAACTACATCATAACTGCCAAACCACTGAGAATCATGGCGCAGCCAACTTGACACACAGCCTTAACCATCACAGCTCCTAAGTAATTTTCCAAGATTTCTTGTCGTGCATATTCCAGGTGTGTAGGTTTTTCTAGTTCCATTCTCAGAGGCAGCATTACTAACCCCTTCTCAGGGGGACCCACGCTCTTTTGGCCTGTAAACCACAGCTCACTTTGAGGCCCCACAGTGCCTAGGAGTCTCAGGCACTGCAACACAGCTGACAGTACAGATGCCACCCAGTGGGGCATGCTCGTCCCGGCCTCACACTGAGCAGCAGCATGCACAAAGGTTATTTTTCTGTGGTCACAGGGTTAGGAAATGGTGGATCCAGGCCTCATACCTCATTGTGTCTTACTTCAGGGCACTGTGCTTTGCATTTAGGGGATATATTCATTTCTTCACTCACCCTTTCATGGATTCGTTCAGTTATTCACTGGACATTTAGTGAGCAACTACTCAACGCCAGGTGCACTGCAGGGTGGGGAGCACGGTAGGTTTGGTTCTTATTCTCACAGCTCATAGTCTGTACACCCCATTGCTCATATCTTTATGTACGTTGTCATTGACTAGCACAGTGAAGTGAAATTGATTTGGGCCCTGTTCAAGTGTTATAGTATGGGGAAGAAAAGTAAAAAATATGCAAAAACACCTAAGGCATGGACAGCCAGTTTAGTCAAAGATAGAACTATTTTTCCCTTTCCTAAAACTTGTGATTGTGTGAAAACATGTGTGTCTCAGAGGACCCTGACTCTAAGGCGGCTGACAGGGAAAAGAAGCCTGTGTCAGCTGTGAACTCTCCACCCAGGAGAGGGCTCTGGTGGGGCTGGGCTCCAGCGGGTTGTCTGAGCTCTTGAAATGCCTGTGAGCCACCAAGAACGGAGAGAGTGGATGTTGCCAGAGCACACTGAGGGAGCATTGCTGTTACCGTGTTTACCGTGGGCCCCTCTCTGTATTGTTTGGCTGGTATTGGGAGTGTGGACAGCATCTTAACATGCTCTTTTTTCTGGTCTACTGCTGATGGCATTTTCCTCAGGCTTTCCTGGGGCCACCTCTTCTTCAGCCTCCCCTTTAATCATTGGTGTCCCTGGCAGCCTTCTTTTCCCAAACCATACATTCTCTCTGGGTAGCCATGTCTATACCCACAGCTTTAACTACTTCCTTCATTCCAGTAACACTCAGAGCCCTAGCCCAGAGCTTGCTCCCAAGCCCTAGGCCAGCATATGCAAGAGTTCACGGATCAGCTCGATACCTACAGACATCTGCAGCAAGAGAGGCCCAGAGCCCACATTGTCATATTTCCTCTAAGGCTTCCTCGTCTATTCCCTGTTCTCCAGGCCCTCTATCCCCACTCCACGTGCGCTGTACTCCCTACTCACTGTTCCTCAATTACCTGCTGTCCGTTCCCTCTACTCCCTACTCACTGTTCCCTCTATTCCCCACTCTCTGTGTCCTCCCTGCTCACTGTTCTTCTATTCCCCACTCTGTGTGTCCTCTACTCCCTACTCACTTTTCCCTCTATTCCCCACTCTCTCTGTTCTCTAATCCCTACTCACTGTTCCCTCTGTTGCCCACTCTCTGTGTCCTCTACTCCCTACCCACTGTTCTCTACTTCCTAGTCTGTGCCCTCTACTCCCTACTTACTGTCCCCTCTATTCCCCACTCTATGTGTCCTGTACTCCCTACTCACTGTACTTCTATTCCCCACTCCCCATGCCCTCTACTCCCTACTCACTGTTCCCTCTATTCCCCACTCTCTGTGTCCTCCCTGCTCACTGTTCTTGTATTCCCCACTCTCTGTGCCCTCTGCTCCCTACTCACTATTCCTCTGTTCCCCACTCCCGTGCCCTCTACTCCCTACTCACTGTTCCCTCTATTCTCTACTCTCTGTGTCCTCTGCTCCCTACTCACTATTCCTCTGTTCTCCACTCCCGTGCCCTCTACTCCCTACTCACTGTTACTCTATTCCCCACTCTCTGTGTCCTCTACTCACTACTCACTGTTCCTCTACTCCCTACTCTCCAGGCCCTCTACCTGCTACATACTGTTCCCTCTATTCCCTACTCTCTGTGTCCTCTACTCCCTACTCACTATTCCTTCTATTCCTCACTCCCCATGCCCTCTACTCCCTGCTCACTGTTCCTCTATTCTCCACTCTCTTGTGCCTTCTACTCCCTGCTCACTGTTCCTCTATTCCCTACTCTCTGGGCCCTCTATTCCCTACTCACTGTTCCTCTCTTCCCCACTCTCTGTGTCCTCTACTCACTACTCACTGTTCCTCTGTTCCCCATTCTCTGGGCCCTCTACACCCTACACACTGTTTTCTCTATTCCCTACTCTCTGTGTCCTCTACTGCCTACTCACTGTTCCCTCCATTCCCCACTCCCCATGCCCTCTACTCCCTCCTCACTCTTCCTCTATTCCCCACTCCCCGTGCCCTCTACTCCCTACTCATTGTTTCCTCTATTCCTACTCACTGTTCCCTCTATTGCCAACCTGTGTCCTCTACTTCCTACTCACTGTTCCCTCTGTACCCCATTCCCCGTGCCCTCTACTCCCTACTCACTGTTCTCTCTATACCCTACTCTCTCTGTCCTCTGTTCCCCTTTTCTATGCCCTGTATTCTCTACTCCCCATGCCCTGTACTCCCTGTTCTCTGTGCCCTCTCTTCCCTATTCCAGTTGATGGTGCCACGCCGTGCATCACTCAGGCCAGGAAGTGGAGTGAGCCCAGCCTCTCCCTTCTCTCTTCTCTGCACGTGCAATTGGGCTCCCAGTCCTGTCGATTCTAACTTAGTTCTTGTAGAGAATTTAGAACTAAATTCTCTTCTAACTTCCCAGAATATCTTTCTGGTTTTTCCCCTCTTCCTGCCCTCATAGACTGTGGCTTTGTCCAGGCCCTTACATTTCTTGTTTCGGTCATTGTAGCGGTCTTTTCGTGGTTTCCTCTGCTTCAGGTATGGCCTCTTTCTAACCCAGACCTTCTCTCCCCTAAAGTGTTGTTAGATTGATCATTTCAAAATGGAAATCTCACCACTGTCCTCACAATTGAAAGGCAGCAGTGACATACGATTGCCTTCAGGATAAACTCCAGACTCCACGATGCCCTGCTGTCTCCTCTTACCCTGCTCTCATCACACCTTCCTCCACACACACCGTTCCTTGGTTTGATGTGCATCCTTCCCCGGCCTAAGTGTTCTCCTGGTTAACTCCTACGAATCCTTGGGGCTTGGTGTAGGTGTCAGTTCCTCCTGAAGCTGGCTAGGATGCATCCCTCCCCAGGAATCCTGGTGTGCCTGTGCTTCCTTCTTCTGTCACATCACTTGACCTACCAACATTCCATTCGTAATTGTCAGGTTTCTTGTCACTTCCCCACACTAGGCTGAGGTATCTGTGTCCTACCTCCTAGCAGAGTTTTTAGGTACCTGGTAAATAAATATTTGCTGGTTGAAGGAATGAGTAATTGTCCTAAAAGGCTTTAATAATTTTATTCAGAATTGGATATGCTACCATGTCTTACCATTTTTCTGTTAAGGTATGTAGATAAATGGTATGTATCAGGAAAGATTCCAGTACAGAAAATAGGAACCAATTTGGCTATATCAAGAAAAGGAATTTATATGAGAAATTGGGGGAGAAGGCTAGAGGGGCAGGCATTAGGCTGGGCCTCAAGGAATGGCTCTTGGAACAGCATTGCTAAGTTGGCTATCCTGGGAAACTGCTGTTTGCCGCTTCAGAAAACTGGAGACATGAGAAGGTTTTTGCTGGAAATGTTAAGTCCAGGAGCTTGCTGCTTTAGCTGTGATCCAGGGACCAGAAATCCACTGTCACAATTCTGTAAGATCACAGTGAGGTCCTGCCTCTCAGATCCAAACCCACAAAGTAGGAATGTGCCACACTGAACCTTGTTGGTAAAATTTTTTTTTATTGTGCTTTAGACAAAGGTTTACAGAGAAAATTAGTTTTGAAAATTAGTTTCCTGTTAAACAATTAATGCCCATATTGTTTTATGACACTGGTTGCCAACCGCATAACATGTCAGCTCTCACCTTGTCAGTTTTGGGTTCCCCATTTCCACTTGGCTGCAGCACTGTATCAACAGGGAACTGCTAGAAATTCAGACCAGTTTCAGGAAAGGACATGGAACCAGGGATGTCATTGCTGATGTCAGATGGATCCTGGCTGAAAGCAGAGAATACCAGAAGGATGTTTACCTGTGTTTTATTGACTATGCAAAGGCATTTGACTGTGTGGATCATAACAAACTATGGATAACATTGCGAAGAACAGGAATTCCAGAACGCTTAATTGTGCTCATGAGGAACCTTTACATAGATCAAGAGGCAGTTGTTCAGACAGAACAAGGGGATACTGATTGGCTTAAAGTCAGGAAAGGTGTGCGTCAGAGTCGTATCCTTCGACCGTACCTATTCAGTCTGTATGCTGAGCAAATAATCTGAGAAGCTGGACTGTATGAAGAAGAACGGGGCATCGGGATTGGGGGAAGACTTATTAACAAACTGTGTTATGCAGATGACACAACCTTGCTTGCTGGAAGTGAAAAGGACTTGAAGCACTTACTGATGAAGATCAAAGACCACAGCCTTCAGTATGGATTGTGCCTCAACATAAAGAAAACAAAAAACCTCACAACTGGACCAATGAGCAACATCATGTTAAACGGAGGAAAGATTGAAGTTGTCAAGGATTTCATTTTACTTGGATCCACAATCAACAGCCATGGAAGCAGCAGTCAAGAAATCAAAAGATCCATTTCATTGGGCAAATCTGCTGCAAAGGACCTCTTCAAAGTGTTGAAGAGCAAAGATGTCACCCTGAAGACTAAGGTGCGCCTGACCCAAGCCGTGGTATTTTCAATCACATCATATGCATGTGAAAGCTGGACAATGAATAAGGAAGACCAAAGAAGAGTTGACGCCTTTGAATTGTGGTGTTGGCAAAGAATATTGAACATACCATGGACTGCTAAAAGAATGAACGAATCTGTCTTGGAAGAAGTACAATCAGAATGCTACTTAGAAGCAAGGATGGCAAGACTTTGTCTTACATACTTTGGACATGTTGTCAGGAGGGATCAGTCCCTGGAGAAGGATATCATGCTTGGCAAAGTACAGGGTCAGTGGAAAAGAGGAAGACCCTCTATGAGGTGGATTGACACGGTGGCTGCAACAGTGAGCTCAAGCATAACGATGATGGTGAGGATGGTGCAGGGCCGGGCCGGGTTTCATTCTGTTGTGCATGGGGTCGCTATGAGTTGGAACTGACTCGACAGCACCTAACAACAACAACATGAGTTTACTGCCGTCATTTTTTTTTCCACTTTTTTTTGTGGTGTCAACAGTTTCTTTGTTCCACTTAATTTTCTCTGTGGAGTTGTTTTCTTTATGTATTTTCTTTCACCATTCTCATTACTGTTGATTTTGTGTTTGCCGAATCTTTATGTTTTTCTTTTTTCTTTTGATGGGTGGGTTTCTTAGCTTCTCTCTTAGTTATCTAGTGCTGCTAAAACAAATACTACAAGTGGATGTCTTCCACAAAGCGAAATTCACTCTCTCATAGTCTAAGAGGCTTTAGTCCAAATTCAGGGCATCAGCTCCAGGAGAAGTCTCTTTCCCTCTGTCAGCTCTGAAGGAAGGCCTCTGTCATCAATCCTCCCCTGGACCAGGAGCCTCTCAGTGCAGGAATCCCGGGTCCACAGGACGTGTTCCACTCCTGGCCCTTCTTTCCTGGTGGCATGAGGTCCCTATGTCTCTCTGCTCACGCTTCTCCTTTATATCCCAAAAGAGATTGGCTTAAGACACACAATCTAATCTTGTGATCTCATCAATATAACTGCCGCTACTCGATCTCATTAACATCATAGTGATAGGCTTTACCACACATAGAAAAATCACATCAGATGACAAAATGGTGGGCAGTCACATAACACTGGAAATCATGGCGTAGCCAAACTGACACACACATTTTGGGGGACACAGTTCAATCCATAACAGCTTCCTTTGTGGTTACCTTGAAGATTACCATTATTTTTCTAAGTTTAAATCAGTCGTTTATTTCTTGATATCACCTTAACTTTCTCTCCATATGGAAGTTCAGTGATTCTACTGTTTATTCCCTCTTTTATGTTTTGATGTCATCGTTTACATATCGACACCTCTGGTTCCCTATTTTCAGTCTTTTAGCTTTGTTTTTTTTGTGTGTGTGTGTGAATTCCCTATCTGGGTTGATAATTGATCGATCTGTCCTATGTCCTTGTCTTGGATTGTTGTATGATATTGTTGATTCTGTAACCAGAGGACTCCATTTAATATTCCTTGTAATTTTGGTTTGATTTTTACAAATACCTGTAACTTCTGTTTATCTGGAAAGGACTTAATTTCATCGTCGTATTTGAGAGACAGATTTGCTAGATATGTAATTCTTGGTTGGCATTTTTTTTTCCTTCAAGGCTTTATATATTTCAACCCATTGCCTTCTTGCCTGCATGGTTTCTGCTGAGTAGTCAGAGCTTAGTCTTATTGGTTCTCCTTTGTAGGTGACTTTTTGTTTATCCCTAGCCACTCTCAAGATGGTTTTGTCAGGTTTGATTATGATATGTCTTTGTGACTTTCTTTGGGGGTCCACACTGTATAGGGTTTGTTAAGCTTCTTGGATGTCTTCTCATCTTTCATGTTGTTAGGGAAGTTTTCTGCCAGCAGATCTTCAACAATTCTCTCTGTGTTTTCTGTTATCCCTCCCTGTTCTGGTACTCTGATCACTTGTAGGTTTTTCCTCTTGATAGTGTCCCACATAATTCTTAGGCTTTTTTCCTTTTTTAAATTTTTCCTCAGATAAATTGGTGTCAAGGGATTACTTTTCAGTCTCACTAATTCTGACTTCCATTTTCTCAATTCTGTTACTATGACCTTCTATTGAGTTGTCTAATTCTGAAATTTTACTGTTAATCTTTTGGGTTTCTCGTTGCTGTCTCTGGGGGGTTCTCTATCAGCCTGTTAATTTTGTCGTTTCGCTTTTGTATTGTTTTCCTGAGTTCCTCTGTTGCTTTGTCTGCGTGTTCCTTGGTTTGGTCTGAGTTTTGCCTGATCTCTTGGAGAGCTCTGTGTATTAGTCTTTTGAATTCTTTTGTCAGGTAGTTCCATTGTTCCATTACCTTCTTCCAGAAGGTTTTCTGGTTCTTTATTTTGGTAGCTTGCTGGAGCCTTTTTGAGCTGCTTCTTTATGTGATTTGATATTTACTGTTGTCTCTGAGTCATCAATAAGTTATTATATTTATTTATTGTATGTTTGTTTACCGTGTCCTAACTCTTTGTTTTGTTTTGATATGCCCAGGTAGGCAGGGCATGTGAGCTACTTTGGTTGTTGGCATCTTCGAAGCTCTCATGTCCTACCTCCAGGTGGTCAGAGCAGCTGCTAGGTGTGTGAGCCTAGGAGTCTGTTCACTTTTTTGTGGGGGTGTGCACAGGTGTCCAGGTCATCGGTCACCAAGTGTGTGGTACAGACTCTCAGCTACAGACCTAAATGGGCAGGGCTGTGTAGGGGTGTTAGGAGCAGGCATAGGTGTCTGGCTGCAGTAGGGGGCTATATATGGTGCAAGGCAGGGGGCTGACGGCTGCCCCCCAGTGCCTGGGTGAAAGGCGTGTCCCTCTCCCCTAAAGTGTGTAGTAGGGGGGTATTGCAGCCAGTCCTTGGGCACCCAGTGCTGTTAGCTGGAGGGACTGGGAGGCGCCACTTATCTCAGACCTCTGTCATGGAGGCTACTAGATGGAGTGGGTGGTACCACCAGCCCTCAGGCCTTTGGTGTGGATAGGTGAAGCCCCTGCGTAGGGGGCAGGGCGGAGTCAAATGCCACGAATCTGTAGCTCCCCCTTGACTGCTGCAGTTGAACATGGCCTTCACATATATGCCCTGCTGTTTTATGCTAATGAGGGCGTGCAGTGTGGAATCGGCCCACACAGGTCTGAGCAGGGGTGAAGGGTGCTGCGAATCTGTGGACCCCTTATGCCAGTGGCTGGGTGAAGTGGCTGCAAGACTGGTGTGGGAGTGGAGAGGCCCGAGTTCCCCCTGTAGGGGGTGTGATGTTTTTTAATACCTCAGGATTGGTGTTGGAGTGGAGCAGGGTGGGGAACGGGTGAGCGGAAGGAAGCGCTTCTCTGCCGTGAAACTCGGGGAGGAGGAGGGGTTGTTTTGCCCTCACGCAGTAGGTTAGAAGCTTGCGCTCTCTCAGGTCTGGTGTTGCGCCTGCTTGGTTTCGGAGGTGTGTGCAGATTTGCTGCTGCTGGCGTACACCTGGTGTGGTGAGGCAGGCCTCAGAGTGTTGCTGCTTGCCGCAGCCCACGTGCGCCGCGCAGACTCAGCTCGCGTGGCTGGCGGTCTCGCCATGCGTGCTTCTCCTCTGCTTCTGAATTGTCTCTCCTTCCGCCTGCCGCTCAGTCCAGTTTTCCTAGATTGCTTTTCCAGGTCTTTGTTGTAAGAGGGATGACAGCAAGAGTCTTGACTGTTGGGCCATCTTGACCTGATAATATTTTTTAGGTCTCCTACTTCTTTACTGATATTCTGTTTCTATCAGTTGGTGAAAGAAGGATGTCAAAATCTCTATCTTTGTAAATTTGTTTCTCTTTAAATTTTTGTCAGTTTCTGCTTGTTGCGTTTTGAAGGTTTGTTGTTAAATGCATACACATGCAGGCTTCTTATGTCCTCTTGATTAATTGACTCCTTTATTATCATGAAATGTCCCTCTGTATCCCTGGTAATCCTTACTCTGAAGCCTGCTTTGTCTGATACCAGTATAGCCATTGTAGCTTCCTTTTAACTAATGTTAGCGTATTATACTTTCCCTCATCCTTCTACTTATAACTGACCGTTGTCTTTATATTTTAAGCAGCTTTCTTACAGACAACATGTAGTTGGGTCTTGTTTTTTAATCCAATCTGACAATCAGTTTTTTAACTGAAGCATTTAGATCATTTATATTTAATGTCATTATTAACATGGTTGGGTTTAAATCTACTGTCTTGCTATGTGTTTCCTACTTATCCTATCTTTTTTTGTTCCTTTTTTCCTCCCCCAATTCCTGCTTTTCTGGGGGATTCATTTAGTAATTTTGTTTTATATCTATTATTGTCTTACTAGCTATCTCTCCCTGTTTTCTTTCCTTTTTTTCTTTTATTGGTTGCTCTAGGGTATAAAATACACACCTTTATCTTATCATAGTCTGCCTTCAGATAATATTATAAAGCTTCATGTGTAGTATAAGAAACTTGGGACAGTATACTTCCTTTTCCCCTTTCCACCTTTTTTTTTTTTTTTTTTACTGTTGTTGTCATGTTGTTGTTGTGTGTCCCTGGTGGTGCAGTTGTTAAGCATTCAGCTGCTAACCATAAGGTTGGTAGTTCAAACCCACCAACTGCTCCACAGGAGAAAAGACTGATGACCTGTTCTCGTTAAGATTATAGCCTAGAAAACCCTATGGTACAGTTCTACTCTGTCCTAAAGGGTTGCTGGGAATATGATTGTTGTCATGCATGTTAAAAACCTCAAAAATAATTTTTATTATTTTTGCTTTAAGCATCTACCTTTTAAAAAGACTGAAAAGTATGGGAAAAATCCATGTATTTACCATTTTTGGTGCTCTTCATTCTTTTGTGTAGATCCAGATTTCCATTAAGTATCATTTTTCTTCTGCCTAAAGAACTTCCTGTAACATTTCTTGTGGTGCAGGTCTGCTGACATTGAGTCCTCTCAGTTTCAGTCTGTCTGAAAAACTCTTCATTTTACCATTATTTTTGAAGATACTTTTTCTGGGCATAGAATTCTAGGTTGATACCCCCCTGCCCCCAGTATTTTAAAGATGTTGCTTCATTGTCTTCTGGCCTGTGTAGTTTCTAACAAGGAGCCTGCTGTCATTCTTTGTTCCTTTGTATGTGTTTTTTCCTCTTGTTGGTTTTAAGAGTTTCTCTTTATCATTGGTTTTCAGCAGTTTGTGTTGTGCCTCAGTATAATATTCTTCATGTTTCTTTTACTTGGAGTTCATTGGATTTCTTGGATTTATGGGTTTATTGTAATAAAATATGGATATTTCTGGCCGTTATGTCTTCAAAACTTTTTTCTGTCCTCCCCTCCTCTTCTAGGAATCCAATTAATATTGCACCATGGGTCACTGACGATTTGCTCCCCCCCCCCCCCCCCCGCAGTGTTCTTTTCTCTGTGTGAGGGCAAAATGTCCAATGAAGAAAATCATGATATGAGGATTTGGTAACTTGGTGTTTCCCCTCGGGGTTATAGCCATCATCATTCTCAGAAAGCATTTAGGAGCAGCCTGTATGTGCTCACAACCTTTTCTTCATATTTCTACCACTGCTTCACCCCATGTTGTAGTATCACAAGAAAGAAAGACATATGTACTGACACAGACCCTCATATTTAAAATTTACTAAGACCTTAGCTGCTAACTAAAAGGTCAGCAGTTCAAATCCACCAGCCACTCCTTAGAAACCCTATGGGGCAGTTCTACTCTGTCCTGTAGGGTCGCTCTGAGTCAGAGTAGACGGCAATAAGTTTATTTGAATACTTGAAAAAAATTCTTGAAAAAATAATTCGTTTAGATTAGGTCACAAGTACTTGATAATTCTCATGGCTGAAGGAAGCACACTAACCAGTAAGAATTCTAAATAGCTACTACTTATTGAGTACCTACTCCATACCTGGCAGATGCTTTATATCCGCTGTCTGATGTACTCCATAAAACTCTTTGAGATGGGTGTGCTTTCTCTTTCACTGACAAGGAAACCCAGGCTCGGAGAATATGAATACTTGCCAAGGCTAACCAGGATGCGTCATATTTGGCATCCATATCCTGGCCCTGACTACACACCCTCTGCTTGAGCTTGTGTGCTTTCTCCTGTGCCATGCTGAATTCATAAATTTAACCTACATTTAATTCTGAAATGTAAAAATTATATGTTGCCTCCATTTAATAGATGATACACCATTCTGAGAACTCTGTGTTTGCCAGTGGTATTTCTGTTCTGGTTCCTGACATCTGCTTATTTTAATGCATTTTGACATGTGTTGACATGGGGCTAATTTGGTTGTTCAGGCTCTGCGTGTGTATGAGAGCTGACACATCTGCCACACATGTGCACTTTAGAAAAGGAGCACGTTCCTCGCTGGGCTCAGTAACACCTTTCCACTTTTCTCCGTGTGTGATCTGTTGTCTAAAGTATCGTGTTGAAAAAGTCAAGAAGTGATTTTGGAAAGAGAGAAGTGAGGAATCTGTTGCTAGAATGTCATTCAGAAACACATGAGCTAATGGAAGAAGCCAAGATGGTCGCGTTCCACTACATGGGAGTTGTTATTTTACTGTAAAGGTCAAAGTAACAGCATCTTTTCCGATTTCAGAAGGAAAAAAAATTAGAAATATACAGCAGCAAGGCTATCAAATAAAACAGCCTACAACATAAAAGATTTACTAGTTGTATGGATTGACTTGTATCCTCTGAATCTGTGCGCCAGCTTGGCTAGGCCATGATTCCCAGTTTTGTGTGGTTGTCCCCCATCTTTTGATCTAATGTGATCATCTTGTATCTTGTAAATCCTTGCTATGAGTCGGAATTGACTCGAGGGCACTGGGTTTTTTGGTTTTGTTTTTATGATGTTAATGAGGTAGGATTAGAGGCAGTTATGTTAATGAGGCAGGACTCAATCTACAGGATTAGGTTGTATCTTGAGTCGGTCTCTTTTGAGATATAAAAGAGAGAAGCGACCAGAGAGGAGAGGGAACTCATTACCACCAAGCAAGAAGAGTCAGGAGGGGAGCATGTCCTTTGGTCCAGGGACTGCTCTGAGAAGCTCCTAGACCCAGGGAAAGATTGATGACAGGGACCTTCCCCCAGAGCCAACACAGAGTGAAAGCCTTCCCCTGGAGTTGGTACCCTTCATTTGAACTTCTAGCTACCTAAACTGTGAGAGAATAAATTTCTGTTTGTTAAAGCCATCTACTTGTGGTATTTCTGTTACAGCAGCACTAGATAACTAAGACATCAGTCCATCTCATAATTATTCAAGTGGCTAAAGATGTTGTGTTTCTCGACCTTCAAAATCCATCTAGAAACAACTCTCCAGGGAGCTTTTGCAGGTTTCCCGCCCTCAAGTCTGACCATGCCTTTTTATGTAACCCACAGTGAATATTACAAATAGAGTCATACGTCTACCTTGTGAAATGTGGTTGTTAATAGTCTGGAGCTATTTCAATTATAAAAAAAAAAAAATCCCTGACTAGGTAAGAGTGTAGGGACTAGAAGTTGTATTTCCTTTGCCTCTAACGAGGTATAGTCATGGGGCTAAGCACCTCCTCTGCAGATACTGTTGCTGTGTGGTCATGCTTGACCTTCAGCCAGACAGTGCTGTGGGGCAGACGTGTGATGGAGCTCAGAGCTCACTAGGGTAGATCATCCCAGGGTGTCAGGCGAGCTTCATTTATGAGCTCCCAGCTCAGTAAGAGAATAAGAAGTGAACAAGACAAGTTTTCGCCCTCATGGAACTTTTATTCTGGTCAGGAAACCTGACCATAGACAACTATAATGTTGTGTACAGTATAGTAATACAAAGAAAAATGGAATGACATAGGGAAAGAAGGTGATGAAGGTGGGGTGCTGTTTTTGGGATTTGAGCGGAGACCTGAATGAAGTGCAGGACAAGGGAGCTGAGCATCGTGGACCAAAGATGGGCAGTGGAAAGGCCCTGGGGCAGCAGTGAGCAATAGAGCATTGAGGGAGTGACGAAAAGGCCTGTGTGGCAGGAGAGGAGGTCAGAGGCAGCAAGAGCCAGATCACCAAGGGTATCGTAGGCAGATTGAACATTGAACCATACCCTGAGCAGGGGGTGTCAGCGTCTGATAGACATTGGACAAAGCTTATTCTGACTGCTGGAGAGGAGGGGGGGTGAAGGATTGGGGGTTGGTTAAGAACAGCAGCAGGAGGCAGTTGCAATTGTTCAGGTGAGAAGACAGAAGTAATTGGATTCAAGATACTTTTTAAAGGGAGAGGGAGGTGAAGCAGGAGAGAGATCACAGGTGACTTGTAGGTTTCTGGTCTGGGTAACGGGGTCACTGGTGGTACTTTTGGAAGGACTAGGGGAGGAGGGGAGCCCTGGTCTTGCAGTGGTTAAGAGCTACAGTTGCTAACTAAAAGGTTGGCAGTTCGAATCCACCAGCTGCTCCTTGGAAACCCTATGGGACAGTTCTGCTCTGTCCTATGGAGTTGCTGAGTCAGAATCGACTTGATGGCAACAGATGTGGCTTTTTTTGGCCCAGCGGAAGAGTGAGTTGAGGGACTCAAGAGTTTGGTTTGAAGCGTGTTAAGCTTGTGATGCCTGTCAGATGCTCGAGGGGAAGGGTGGAGCACACAGTAGGATTTGTAAGCCAAAATTCAGTAAGAGTTTGGGCTAGGATTCACAGGAGGGGCTAGGACTGGAGATTGAGCTTTGTCACAGTCACCATTGTGCAGAAGGTGCTTTTAGCCTTGGTAGTGGATTGCACTAGGGGGAGCCTGAAGATGGAGCCTGGGGCCATGCCAGCCTTCCGTACAGGTGGAAGAGGAAGCCGAGGAGACCTATGGGAGCTCCAGGCTGCAGGGTGAGGCAGGAGAAGAGCTAGAAGGACATGGTGTCCTTGAGGTCCCAGGACGCTGTGTTTCAAGGAGGAGAGGGTGGCCGTGTTGTGTGCTCCGGAGAAACCAAGCTGGAGTAGCCTGCAAGTTGGAGAGTGAGGGGCCCCGGTATGTGGGTACTGGAAGGATCTAAAGCTGTACTCCGGCACACCTGGTTCCCTCACCTACACCAGGCTCACTATCACTGCCCAGGTGTATGTGCTGTGATTAACGTAAGTACGTATCTGGCATCAGAACCCTGATAAGGACACAGGGTCTGACTCTACAGGAGTGACACATTTGCGTGTGGCTCAGAGATCAGCTCTGAGGCAGCTGCGGGAAACGTTCCAGAAATGTCCTGAACGGTGACAGCTTTGGAGCTATGATGGAAACTCCCACGGGTGGCTTCCTTGTAGGAGAGCACGTTTAGGTTGCATGAGCTCTGGTTCTTTGTGGCAAGGTTACTCCCATTACCCTAGTGCCCTGGGGACCCCCTGGGCGGTTTCCATTTGACTAGGATGCCCCAGGGGAAGAGCCGGCTATGAGAGGCAGGGAGCAGATAGCTGCCTACTCAAGCCCCCCTCTGCCACGGAACCACTGACGAGGGACCAGGGTTCTTCCTGAGTGATTTGTTTCATTTAGTAGATCCTTAATGAGCACTTGATTTTGGTAGAGAGGAGTTTTTTTCTGCAGACTCCTGGGCTTTCTGTTTGATGGCTTTTATGTGTTCAGCTTGCCCTTCTGGGTGCCACACAGTGGTAACCACCTGCCTGTTTTTGCCTTTGAGAGAGTTGGCTGGATTTCTTTCTGCAATCTCTCAGTTCCTTCCTCAGAACCAGCCAGATCATTTTTCCCCAGGGAGGGCATTCGTTTTTATTTTGTATTATGCTTGTATATACTTTGATTTACTCAGTAAATGTGATCTTAAAAATCAAATTATGTTTTAATTGTTCTTATAGTTTAATAGGATCCTATGGTCAGTCCTTTTGTAGAGTCACCTTAAAAGGAATCTGTTTTGTAAATCTCTCTTTCATTGTCTTAAATTTACTCAAAACGTGCAAAGCACAGCTGCCTGCTCTTTTCTTAGGGTCGCGTGCAAAGGAGTCTAATTTCCTCATGTACGTTGCCTTCTTGCAGCTAGTTGTATCTTTGTACCAACTCTTTCAGAGAAGAAGATAGGCAAGGTGTGTGTCATGGATTGAATTATGTTCCCCCCACCCCCCCAAAAAATATGTACGTCAACTTGGTTAGGCCATGATTTCCAGTATTGTGTGGTTGTCCTCCATTTTGTGATTCTAATTTTATGTTGAGAGGATTAGGGTGGGATTGTAATACTGCCCTTACTCAGGTCACCTCCCTGATCCAAGGTAAAGGGAGTTTCCCTGGGGTGGGGCCTGCACCACCTTTTATCTCTCAAGAGATAAAAGGAAAAGGAAGCAAGCAGAGAGTTGGGGACCTCATACCACCAAGAAAGCAGCACCAGGAGCAGAAGTACGTCCTTTGGACCCAGGCTTCCTGCACCTGAGAAGCTCCTCAACCAGGGGAAGATTGAGGACAAGGACTTTCTTCCAGAGCTGACAGAGAAAGCCCTCGCCTGTACCTGACACCCTCAATTTGGATTTGTAACCTACTAGGCTGTGAGAAAATAAATTTTTCTTTGTTAAAGCAATCCACTTTCTGTCATGGCAGCACTAGATGACTAAGACAGTGTGGAACTTTCCAGAACTCACTTTCCTAATAGCCAAGGGCGGTAATGATAGCACTGTGGTAGGGAAGTGGGTATTACTCAGTTGCTCGTAGAAGGATGATCAGATACTTTGTCAAGATTAAGCATTACCCTCAAAAGTACTTGTGCATTGTTTTTATATTCTAGTGCTACATCGGGCAAATCTGCTGCCAAAGACCTCTTTAAACTGTTAAAAAGCAAAGATGTCACTTCAAGGACTAAGGTGCACCTGAACCAAGCCATGGTATTTTCAGTTGCCTTCATATGCATGTGAAAGCCGGACAATGAATAAGGAAGACTGAAGAAGAATGGACGCCTTTGAATTGTGGTGTTGGCGAAGAATATTGAATATACCATGGACTGCCAAAAGAACGAACAAATCTGTCTTAGAAGAAGTACAACCAGAATGCTCCTTAGAAACAAGGATGGCAAAGATGTCACCCAGAAGACTAATGTGCGCCTGACCCAAGCCATGGTATTTTCAATTGCATCATATGCATGTGAAAGCTGGACAGTGAATAAGGAGGACCGAAGAATTGATGCCTTTAAATTATGGTATTCGCGAAGAATATTGAATATACTATGGACTGCCTGAAGAACAAACAGATTTGTCTTGGAAGAAGTAACAGCCAGAATGTTCCTTGTAAGTGAAGATGGCAAGACTTTGTCTCAGGTACTTTGGATAAGTTATTAGGAGGGATCAGTCCCTGGAGAAGGATGTCATGCTTGGTAAAGTAAGGGGTCAGTGAAAAAGACGACCTTCAGTGAAATGGATTGACACAGTGACTGCGAGAATAGGCTCAAAAATAATGGTTGTGAGGATAGCGCAGGCCTGGGCAGTGTTTCATTCTGTTGTATATGGGGTGGCTATGAGTTAGAGCTGACTTGATGGCACCTAACAAATGCTACATTTGTGCAGATGGGCATTTTAATCTGAGGATTCCTATAGCAATATTCAGCATACTGAATCTGGCCTGTCTTAATGTTTAAGACCCAATAAGTGCCTCCTGGTTAGAGACTTAGAGCATTTTGGCTAATTTGTAAAATGAATTTTCTTTTTATCTTAATGGGATTTTTTTCTTGATCCAGTGGCTTTCTCCTCCTCAAGCCACAGAGAAGTGATTGTAAAGAAATGGTTTGTGTCATTTCTTTCAAGAAGAATGTACTTTCCATTTACATGTAAGCACTGTGATAATCTGTGAGGAGTGCTCAGAGGCCATTCCAGGAACAAGAACAGTTGCCACTGATGACATGGTGCAGTGAATGGCTAAGAAGAGTCATAAAGAACTTGACAAAAATGAGGGAGTTCCTAAAGTGCTCATTTGTCAGTAGGAGCAAATAGTCTACAAAGAAAAAAAAAAATGAAGATTCCCTGGGGACTCTTTAGAGGCTGTAGAAGTCCTTTTACATTACGGTTCAATGCTCGTGGCGCCTATCTCTTTAAAGGGAAGAGAGCTGCAGGATCAAACGAAAACCAAGAAAAGACTTCACTTCCTGGCTTGATGAGGTTGTTGCAGATGGTGTGTGGCCTGTTGGAAAGGCAGCTTGGTGTGATTTATTGTTGGAATGTGTCTACAGACAGTGTGGGAGACTGGGCTGGGCATCTTCCTGCTCTGGGTCACCGCTGCGGGGTACGACAGCGGCCCTCATGCTTGGGAAACTAAAGGCTGTCTGCGCAGTGGCTGTTGCTGTGACGCAGGCCCCTCTCTGTGGCTCCAGCTGGCTTTGTTTCCCACACGTTTCTGTGTACTCAGGTGCAGTATCAGCGGTTACCACAAGTACGAGTGCCTGTGAACCCACACAGTGCTGGGTCTGGGTCTGTGAGGTTACTCCTGTGCCCTGTGGTAGAGAACATGAAATGTGCAAGGAAGGCAAGACTTACGTAGATTAACACGGTACAGAATCTTGATGGTGATGACGAGGAGGATGATGAAGGTGATGACAGCAGCTCACATTTCAAATGCTTGCTCTGCGCCGAGCCTGTTATGAATATTTTCCTGTAATGACTCACAGAGTTCTCATAATAGCCCCGTGAAGGCAGTACTGATGGTACCCAGGAGCATGTGGTATCAGTAGGATTGGAACCGAGGCAGGGGGTACCGATAGAGGAAGTAGTTTGGAGAGGAGAGACATCAGGATGGACTGGAGCTGATAGGCAGGGAGATGCCAGGCCATCAGAGGAAGATGGTGCCGAGATAGGTAGGAAAGGCTTTTCTGGAATCATGTTGGCAAATTTGTTCTTTTTCTCTTTCCCTCATTTACTTCCTCCTTCCCCTTCTCAAAAAATTTTTGATGAGAAGTGTGACATAGACAAAAGTACACAAAACATAAAGCTCAGAGTTCAGAGAGTTATCACAAAGGAACAGTCGTTAACCACCACCCAGATTAAGAAATAGAATGTTCCAGCACCCCTCGGCCTCCCTCTTAACCACAACACACTCGCTCCTGTTTTTCCTGTTTGTGAAACTTTACATAAATGGAATCATACTTTTATATCAGCTTTTTCATGCAGCATTTTATTTGTGAGTTTCATCCGTGCTCTGGATGTAGCTGTAGGTTGTTCATTTTCATTACTGTGTAGCAGAGTTCCTCAACCTCAGCACTCTTGGCATTTGGGGCTGGATCATTCTCTGTGGTGGGAGACCATCTTGTGCACTGTAGGATATTTAGCAGCATCCCTGTCTCTACCCATTAGATGCCAGTAGCACCCCCCACCTCAAGTTGTGATGACTTAATGTCTCCAAACATTGCCCAGTGTCACCTGGGTGAGGAGAGGAGGGTGATAAGGATGCCATCCTCCTCCCCACTTCCCCATTGAGAACTACTGCTGTATAGTATTCCGTTGTATGAATTTATCATGGTTTGTTAATCCATTTTACTATTTATGGATATGTGATCTTCTCCTGGTTTTTGGCTTTTACACATAATGGTGCTCTGAACATTCTTATACTTGTCTTTTGGTAAATACGTGCATATTTTTCTGTTGGGCTTGTATTATAGGAATAGCAGTTAGCTCTATGGAAGTGCACATCTTTAACTCTAGTGGGCTGTTACACTTTTGCCAGCAGTATATGAATGTTTTAGTTGCTTTTTATTCTCACCGACCCCTGGAATTGTCACCCTTTTTCCTTTTAGCTATTCTGATGAGGTAGAGTGTTACCTCATTATGGTTTTAATTTGCATTTCCCTGATGAGTCCTGATGGTGAGCACCTTTTCCTGTTATCGGCCACCTGGATATCCTCTTTTGTCAAGTCGTGTTCAAATCTCTTACCTGTTTTTTTATTAGGTTGTTCGCTCTGTCTTCTTATTAATCTGTGATTATTTGTATACTCTGAATACAAGATCTTTGTTGGTTTTTATAAAAGTTGTCTTTGTATTTTACCACTGCATTACTTGCTCTTTTTACTCTTAATGGTGGCTTTTTTTTTTCTTGTTCTTTCTTTTTATTTTTTTATTGTGCTTTAAGTGAAAGTTTACAAATCAAGTCAGTCTCTCATACAAAAACTTACATATACCTTGCTATGTACTCCTAATTACTCTCCTCCTAATGAGACAGCATACTCCTCTTCTCCACCCTGTATTCCCTGTGTCCTTAACGGTGGCTTTTGATGAATAGAAGTTCTTAAATTTAATGTAATGTAAGTGCTTTATCTATCGTACCTCAAGGTCATGAATATATTCTTCTGTATTATTGCTGGAGCCCTGGTGGCACAGTGGTTAAGAGCTTGGCTGCAAACCAAAAGGCTAGGCCAGTTCAAGTCCACCAGCCGCTCCTTGGAAACCCTATGGGGCAGTTCTGCTCTGGTACCATTGGGCCACTATGAGTCAAAATCGACTCAATGGCAACGAGTTTACATTATTGTCTAGAAGTTATCTTTTTTTGCCTGTTACATTTAAGTGTTCAATCCACCTGATGTTTGTATGTTGTGTGGGTAGGGGCTGTTTCATTTTTTCCCATGTAGCTCTCCCTTGACTAGCACCATTTTGAGAAGATTGTCCTTTCCCCAGTGCTCTGCAGCAGCCTTTGTCATTTAGCAAATGCCCATGTATATGTGGCCTGCTTCTGGGTCCTCCATTCTGCTCTGTGGTCTGTTTGTCTTTCTGTATTACCGCATCGCCTTGTCAAGATTGTAATTCTTGATATGTAGTACAGAGATTTCCTCCTACCTTTTTTTCCTTCAGGAATATCTTAGCTATTATTGGCTCTTTTCCATATTGTAGTACAATGAATTACTTAATGTGGCCCTTCTAGCTGGCCTCCACCTCATAGGAATCAGCCTTGGGCTGTTGATCTTGATTCTCCTTCCCTCTCGTGAAGTTGGACGAGGAGGTCAGATGCCCTACTATGCCATTTTTACACATATAAATTTTAGGATCTGCCTGTCAAATTCCACAAAGGAACTATTTTGGTTTGATTTGGAACTGCATTGAATCTGAAGATCCGTTTAGGAAGAATTGACACCCTCATCATATTGAGACTTCCACATTATGAACAATACATATCTCATCACTATTAGGTCTTACTTTTTCTCAACAGTATTTTGTAGTTTTCTTCGTAGAGATCTTGGGTATCTTTCTTTAGGTTTACTCTAGGCATCAGTCTTTCTTTTGGATGTAATTCTTCTGTCACTGTTGTTGTTGGGTGCTATTGAGTTAATTCTGTCTCATAGTGACTCCACACGACAGAGTAGAACTGCCTCAGAGGGTTTTTTAGGCTGTAATCTTTTTACGGAAGCAGATTGCCAGATCTTTCTCCTGTGGAGCCGCTGGGTGAGTTTGACACACCAGTCTTCTGGTTAGCAGCTGAGTACTTAACCATTGCATCACCAGGGCGCCTTCCTTTGTCACTGGACACTGTTAATCCATTCCACAAATACTTATTGAATGACTGCTCCTACTGTGTGCCAGGCTCTGTTCTAAGCACTGGGATCACAACAGTAAGCCAAATAGTCCAAAATCCCTACCTTCATATAACTGGAGTGAAGAGAAACAATAGAAAAAACAAGTAAGCAAAATGTACAGTATGTTATATGATATTTAATGCTATTAAGTAAAACAAAGCAGGAAGGGGAACCAGAAGGTGGGTTTTTGTTTGCTTGCTTTTTCTTTTAATTTTAGGATGGTCATGGAAGGTTACTGAGTAGCTGACTTTTGAACAAAGACCTGATGAAGGTGGGAAGTGAGTTGTTAGGATATCCAGGGAGGAGTATTCTAGTCAGAGGGGCCAGCAGGTACAAGTGCCACGAGGACAAGAGTGCTTGCTGTGAATGAAGAACAGCAGTGAGCCTCTGTGGGAGAATGGAACACTGGGGAAGGGAGAGGGGTGAGGTCAGAGGGGAGCTGGTGCATGGGTGTGATGACTTACTAGGCACTAGGGTTTGGCTTTAAGAGGACAGACCCATGTAATTGGGAAATTACTGTTTGTGAAGTGCCAGCTACGTACCAAGCATTTTGATAGACAGGTGCACATGTATCTCTTCACTTAGTCTTTATAGTAGTGAAATAGATAATTTAAAGCTTCAGTTTATGGATGGGAAAACAAAGGCCCAGAAAGGTAAGATAGCTTTCCCAAGGCTAAGCTGGTGAGTAACTCCAGCTTCCATGTGCTCATCCTATCCTTGCTCCTGTTCTCAGTCATGGTAAGGAGCTCTCAGTTTACCTTACATTTTAATTCATGCATTTAATATATGATTTGGAACTGTCAGAAGTTCAAGCTGGATTCAGATGAGGATGTAGAATGAGGAGTATCATTGTTGATGTCAGATAGGTCTTGACCAAAAGCAGAGAATACCAGAAAGATGTTTAACTGTGTTTTATTGAATACATAAAGGAATTTGTCAAATTATGGATAACATTACAAAGAATGGGAATTCTAGAACACTTAATTTTGTTCACGCAGAACCTGTACATAGATCAAGAGGTAGTTGTTTGAACAGAACAAGGGGATACTTTGTGGTTCAGAATTGGAAAAAATGTGCAGGGTTTTATCCTTTCACCTTACTTAATCCAATATATATGCTGAATAAATAATCTGATAAAATGGATTATATGAAGAAGAAGGGGTCATCAGGATTGGAGGAAGACTCATTAACCATCTGTGATACATAGATGACACCTTGCTTGCCAAAAATGAAGATGACTAGAAGCACTTACTGATGAAGGTAAAAGACCACAGCCTTCAGTATGGATTATGTCTGAACAAGAATAAAATGAAAATCCTCACAACTGGACCAATAAACAACATCATGATAAACAGAAAAAAACTGAGGTTGTCAACAATTTCATTCTACTTGCATCAACTGTCAGTGTCCACGGAAGTAACAGGAAATCAAATGACATATTACATTGGGCAAGTCTGCTGCAAAAGACCTCTTCAGAGTTTTAAAAAGTGAAGGTGTCACTTTGATGACTAAGGTGTATCTGACCCAAGCGTTGGTCTTTTCGGTCACCTCATATGCATG
Organism: Elephas maximus indicus; assembly: GCF_024166365.1. Taxonomy (NCBI): domain Eukaryota; kingdom Metazoa; phylum Chordata; class Mammalia; order Proboscidea; family Elephantidae; genus Elephas; species Elephas maximus. Next base: position 227,591,556 of record NC_064820.1, on the reverse strand, counting down.
TGAAAGCTGGGCAGTGAAAAAGGAAGACGGAAGAAGATTTGGTACATTTGAATTACGGTTTTGGCAAAGAATATTGAATATACTGTGGACTGTCAGAAGAACGAACAAGTCATACTTAGAAGAAATACAACCAGAATGCTCTAGAAGTGAGAATGGCAAGACTTAGCTTGCTTACTTTGAACAGGAAATACCAATTGCTGGAAAAGGACTTCCTGTTTAGAAAAGTAGAAGGCTATCAAAAACAAGGGAAACCCTAGATGAGATGGATTACATAGTAGTGGTAACAATGGGCTCAAACATACCAAAGATCATGAAGGTGGCGCACGACTGGGCAAGGTTTCATTCTGTTATACATAAGGTGGTCATGAGTCAGAGCCAACTCGACAGCAGCTAACGGCAATTATCAAAGAAGTAGAGATAGGTAGATTTGTTTGTTTTAATTATAAGGTGTGATTAAGAACAAAAAGGCCATCTGAGGTAAGCCTTTGTTAAGGAAATAGTACAGCTGTAATGAAATCCATTGGGGCTGAGTGGCAATTTTTCTTTGAGTCAGCATGAGTGACCAAGTTTGAGAAACATGGCATTTTCTCATGATGAGAGCTGTCACAAGGGCATGTGGAGTTAGGAGTGTTGAGTGTGGAATGTCTCAATGCGATATCATTGTCCTCCAGTCCTTAATCAGCCAAAACTTAATTACCAGAGTGTGTTGTTTTGTCCCTCCTTTCCTTCCTCCTCCCTGTGGCAGTGGGTGTGGTCATAGATGGGAAAACCTATTTCCATCTCAAGGAACTAGTGCTCCGATGAACCATTGATCTAGCTTCATCCTGATAGTGTGTATATGGAGAATAGGAAGGGATGGAGAAGGAGAGGATAGAAAAGGAGGGAGTCTTACACCTGTCTTCCTGCTATACAGAGAAGTTTGTGAATGTCAGAAGCTTCGTTCCAAGGAATCTCAGATCAGCCCTTGACAGCTTTAGGGTAAAACATTTGAGTTCTGCTGTGTGTTCAAAGAAATGGATTTTTTTTAATTTGAAATAATTTTATTGAATTAATGGTTGCATTCTAATCTCCATTCTGGGTTTCCCCCACATCCTTGAACATAATAATAGGGAAGAGTATGGCCTGCCACTAAATATTGTCAGTCAGTCACAGCAGTAAGTCCTCTGTCCTGGTGCTCAGGGGCCGGTGGGCACATGCCAGTTGTGTTGGCACAGCTGGCAGAGCTAGTTGCTTCTGTGGTGTTTACCATGGCTGTGGTACAGTTACTTAAACCTAGCTATAGGCTCGCTATCGGTTGGAATCGATTCGATGGCAGCAGAGTTTTTTTCGGTTATAGGAGCAGTTGGCTGTGGTGACAGATGTGACTGAGTAGGCTACATGCTGATGAGAGGCTTAGTCAGTGACAGATCCATGACAAGACCACAGTGCTATGAAGGATGCCAGCCTAGGGGAAGTCGTATCACCTTGTTAAAATTACTTTGGTGTTTTCCAATAGGGGTGGCCCTCTTACACACTTTGTTGCAGATCATTAGCACGGGGTCTTTCCCCCCTCTCCTACTCCCACGTGATTTGAACATAAAATCATTAACAGAGAAATCTGTCTGCTGTTTGGGAGAAAACATGGTATGATGCAGTGATTTCATGTCCATGTAAACTCTCGATAGGACTGCGTGAGAAGAAAATAGCCCCAAAATGGTGAGAGAGGATTGCATAGAGAAACTATAAAAAAAGAGCACACAGAGTATTATTTCACTTGTTTTGATTTGCCTGAGCTTCCATAATGAAATAACCTTTCCTTCCTTCCCTCCTTCCTTCCTTCCTTCCTTCCTTCCTTCCTTCCTTCCTTCCTTCCTTCCTTCCTTCCTTCCTTCCTTCCTTCCTTCCTTCCTTCCTTCCTTCCTTCCTTCCTTCCTTCCTTCCTTCCTTCCTTCCTTCCTTCCTTCCTTCCTTCCTTCCTTCCTCCCTCCCTCCCTCCCTCCCTCCCTCCCTCCCTCCCTCCCTCCCTCCCTCCCTCCCTCCCTCCCTCCCTCCCTCCCTCCCTCTCTCTCTCTCTCTCTCTCTCTTTCTTTCTCTTTCTTTCTTTCTTTCTTTCTTTCTTTCTTTCTTTCTTTCTTTCTTTCTTTCTTTCTTTCTTTCTTTCTTTCTTTCTTTCTTTCTTTCTTTCTTTCTTTCTTTCTTTCTTTCTTTCTTTCTTTCTTTCTTTCTTTCTTTCTTTCTTTCTTTCTTTCTTTCTTTCTTTCTTTCTTTCTTTCTTTTCTTTCTTTCTCTCTCTCTCTCTCTTTCTCTCTCTCTCTCTCTCTCTTCCTCTCTTCCTCTCTTCCTCTCTTCCTCTCTCTCTCTCTCTCTCTCTCTCTGTCTCTCTCTCTGTCTCTCTCTCTTTCTGTGTGGTTCCATTGATATTTTCAAGAGCAGACAAAACTAACTTACATAGTGACAGAAACCTGAACGCTGGCTGCTTGTGGGTGAGACTTGGCTGGAAGGGGCCCGAGGGGACTTTACAGTGATGGAAATGTTCTGTATCTTGATAGGCTTATGCTTTATGAGGGTGTATACATTCGTCAAAACTTACTGACTTACACACATAAGGTTTGTACATTTTACTCCATGTAAATTTTAACCTCATTTTGATGAGAATATCTAGGGAAAATTTGGTTTTATTCATGTAATTTTACATTATATGTACATAACTAATCATTGCCTAAGGTCTTGACATGTTACCAGTCCCAGTGGAGTGTAGAAGCTTTACCTCCCTTTATGTCCCTTTACCTTTCCTCATTTGTAATTACAATTATCTGAAATATTTCCTCTACATACAGTGACAATGACATCAGTATAAGTTTTGCTTCATCCATCAAACATAGTTTAGAAAACTCAAAAGGAGAAGGAGAGTCTATTATATGACCCATATTTTTACTCTCTATTGCTTATTCTTCCTTCCTGGTATTCCAGGATTTTTTCATTTATCATTTCCTTTCTGTTTAGAGAACTTTCTTTAGCCATTCCTTTTTTTTTTTATTTCATTTTTAGGTTTATAAAAAGTAGGCAAAAATAGTGCTGAAGAGTATACCCCTTATTCAGCAACCCTTAATGTTAACATCTTATATAGACATTTAATGGTTATTGAAACCAGGAAAATAACATTTTTTTATGAACTAATCTTCAGCCCTAATTTGAGTTTTGCCTTTTTTTTTTTTTTTTTCAGGCTCTTTTGGGTAATTTCTACTGTTCTGTCTTCCAGTTCACTGGATCTTCCTGTGTCTTCTCCATTCTGCTGTTGAGCCCATCCATTGAGATTTTTATTTCAGTTAATGTACCTTTCAGATCTAAAAGTTCCATTTGGTTCTTCTTTATATCTTCTGTTTCTTTGCTGAGACTTTTTGTTTGTTTCTTTCCAGCATGTCATAGTTGCTCACTGAAGCATTTTTATGCTGGCAGCTTTAAAATCCTTGTCAGGTAATCCCAACATCTGTGTCTTCTCTGTGTTGGCCTCAGGGTATTATCTTTTCTGACTCAAGTTGCCTTAAAAAAAAAAAAATTCAGAATTGAGCCATGACATTCTCGAACTGTTCTCAGTTTGAACTAATGAGGTTGTCCGTAATTGTTTTAAAATACAAATTATGTATTTATAACTCAGACCTTGGTGATCTGCAACCAAACAGACCTGTGTTCAGTGTTAACCCTTATTGGTAGAGTTTTGTCTTTTCTTTGTCTGTGTTCCCTTCAAATGCTATCTTATCTAGGAACTGAGCATTTTTCCCTTATGATAGAATAATTGTGAGGTTACTCCTACTGGGCTGGACTCTCGACTGCGTTTGTCTCATTTACTCCTGAGCCTCAGTGGCCTGTTTTATTTTACCCTTTTTGGAACCACACAGCTTCAGTTCACCTAGTTATTTTGTTGATTCATGAAATTTCTTTACCATTTGTATTGAATCAGCCTTAGTCACATACAATATTAGAGTCCTCCTCTAAGTATCGGAGACATAGGCATAAGCAAGACAGACAAGGTCCTTGCTTTCATAAAGCTTTCAGTCTAGTGGAGAAGAGAGAAGATGCCTTCACTGAGCAGGTGTTATACAGAGCACTAAAATAGGGGGGTAGGGTACAGAGGGAGTAGGTGGTTACTTTATATTTGGTGGCCGGGAAGGTCTCTTCAAGAAGATATTTAAACTGAAATTTGATTCTTAGGATTTTCATATCTCTGCTTACATTACCTATCTGTTCTTGTATGTTGTCTGTTTTTTCCATTAGTGCCTTAGCATATTAATCATAAAAAAATTAAAAAAACATAGTTATTTTAATTTTCCTGATAATTTTGACACATATGAATCTGGTTCTGATGCTTGCTTTGTCTCTTCAGACTTTTTTTTCTTGCCTTTTAGTGTGCCTTGTAATATTTTTGTTGAAAGCCAGACATGACTTACCAGGTAATGGAAGCTGAGGTCAATAGGTATATTCAGAAAATTGAGAGCGGGCCAGTGTTAGTGGTTCACGGTGAGGAGGAAGGGAGTGTGCTGTGTGATAAGCCCAGGGAAGCAGGCAGGGGCTTGATCGCATGGGGCTTTGTTAGCAAGATTGAGGATTGGGCAGTAACCAGAGGCCTGTTTGGAGTCAAGGAGGATTATTTTCTTCTCTCTTTCCTTTTTCTTTGAAGTTTGTAAGCCCTGAGCTCATAGAGCTGCTGGAAAAATCCATGTTCCTAAGTGCCCAAGGAGGATAGTTCATAGCCTAATGTGTGGCCAGTGTGGCTCCAGGCTGTGGTCCAGGTTCCATATATGCCTTTTAATTGGCTTGCAAGCCACCAGGAGGTGACACGCACAAACAACATATGCCCTTTTGTGAAATGCTGGACAGAAAAATGTTTGATTACGTTAGAAATCCATTGGCATTGTGATGGAACATTTCATCAGCAGATGAAAAGATTTGTTAGAGTCTTTAAATATAATTTCAACTGTTAGAAATTCTGAATGGTTGTAAAACAGTTAAAAAAATTTTTAATACTACATGTGTGAACAGATCAGCATTATGGTGGTTATCAAGAATTTGAATAGATCATTATTATAAATTCTAAATTAGAGATTGTATAGAGTCATTTAAAGCATGCAACCTAAAATAGTCATGCTCACAGGAATAAATTCCTCATTAAATTTGATAACTTTTTTTTGGATGTTTTGTACAAAGTCGGTATTTAATATCTTAATACTTTGGGTTTTATTTTTCTTGCTGTGATTGTACAATATAAAAATCATTATTTTTCCCATCAGATTCCATATAAAAAAAAACTGTTGCCATTGAGTTGATTTCAACTGATAGCAACTCTATAGGGCAGGGTAGAACTGCCCCATATGGTTTCCAGGGAACAGCTAGTGGATTTGAACTGCCAGCTTTTTGGTTAGCAGCCTGAGCTCTTAACCACTGTGCCACCAGTATAGCCAGTCACAAATCTCTTTCAGGTTACTGTCATGTGCTCTGTAGATATCATTTTTTATGTGGGCAGTGTGAAAAGGTCATGTGCCCTGTAGATATCATTTTTTATGTGGGCAGTGTGAAGCACTACTCCAAATTATATCTTCCTGATATTTAGTTTTAAGCATTATCTATTTTTTGTTAGAAAGGAAGATGACTCTGGTCTTGTTCTTCCTCAAGTCCTCTCTCTTCCATAATTCAAATGCAGTCATTTTTGGGTTAGGTTAATATTTGGTGTTTACATTGTTATGACTACTGTTACTCAGAGTTGAGCCATAAAGTAAACTATTAGAACTTTTCCTTTCCTTACAATTTCTTGTTTCTGTTTCTTACAATCTCTTGTTTCTTACAATTTCCTTTCCTTTCCTTACAATTTCTTGTTTCCCTCAGCAGGAAAAATTTCTTGCTTCATTTATTTAGTTTTCTATGTGTTTATTATTAATTTAATTAAATCCTCTAGCAGTTGTTCAGATCTCCTCTCAAGATGTTCAGTTCTTTCAAGTATATTCTTAATTTCATATTCCTGAAGAAATCTCTGCTGGAGCTTCTGACCTGTTCCAATCTGAGTAGGCTACCCTCTGTACCCAGTGCACAGCTGTGATCTGAGATTTCCCTTCACCGTTATGCTGAGGATTCTCTTCTCCTTTCTTCTGTTGATGCTTCTGTCTTCTGTTTCCCATGTCATCTTCTTTCTCGGTTTACTTCTTTGTTTAGGTGGAGCATATCTAGAGTAGTCTCTAGAGAATGTGTGTGTGGGAGATAAAGCTTTTGAGATATCTTAACGTCTGAAATGCTCTTTTTTATTCTCACCTAAGATAGTTGGAGTTTGGCTGGATATAGTATTCCAGGTTGGAAATAATTTGACTTCTGAATCTTGAAGACATCATTTCATTATCTTCTCATGTCCACTGTTGATAAGTTTTGATTCCTGATTCTTTGTATATGATGTTTTTCCCCTTCTAGAAACTTATACGTTCCTTATAGCGGAGGCCCTATGTGGCAAAAACTGTTAAGCACTTGACTAGTAGGTGAAAGGTTGGTGGTTCGAACCTACCCAGAGACACCTCGGAAGACTGGTCTGGCCTACTCCTGAAAGGTCATAACCTTGAAAACCCTGTACTTTTACTCTGCACACATGGGGTTGCCATGTGTCGGAATCAACTTGACAGCAACTAACAACAGAATCTTTTCTTTGTTTCATTTTCTGAGCTGAAATCTTATGTAGATGTGCCTGTATATATTACATATATCTCTTATCAGTTTGGCTGGAAATTAAAAGAACCCTCTCATTTTGGAAACATATCTCTGTTTTGGGCATTAAAAAAAGTTAATGGTGATGTCCTCCTCTCTGTTGACTTAGTTCACTCCTTTTGAAATACCTGTTAATTGGATGTTGAACCCCTATGTCTAGTCCTGTTTCTTTTTTCTGTTTTTCATTTCTTTGTCTTTTAGTACTACTTTCAAGAACTTTCCTTGACTTTATTTTTTACAATTTCTATTGAAGTTTTCATCTCTACTATTATATTACTTTCTAAGACTACTTTTTTAAAAATTTTTGTTTTATGTGAAAGTTTACAGTAGAAATTAGTTTTTCATTTAAAAATTTTATATACAAATTGTTTGTGACATTAGTTGCAGTACCTGCAATGAGTCAGCACTCTCCCCCTTTCCCCTTGCCGCCTGGTTTCCCTGTGCCCATCGTCTAGTTTTCCTATCCCTGCCTTCTCATCTCTGCTTTTCGGCTGGTGTGCCCACTTGGTCTCGTATACTTGATAGGACTAAGAAGCACATTCCTCACATGTGTTGTTTGTTTTATGTTGTTGTTGTTAGGTGCCATCAAGTTGGTTCCGACTCATAGCAGCCCTGTGTACAACAGAACGAGACACTACCCAGTCCTGTGCCATCCTACAATCATTGTTATCCTTGAATCCATTGTTGTAGCCACTGAGTCAGTCCATCTCACTGAGGGTCTTCCTCTTCTTTGCTGACCCTCTACTTTACTTTACTTTTGTTTTATAGGCCTGTCTAATCTTTGGCTGAAAGGTGGACTTTGGGAGTGGCTTCAGTTCTGAATTAGCAGGGTATCCAGGGGCCATACTCTCAGGGGTTCCACCACTCTCTATAAGACCAGCAAGTCTGGTCTTTTTTGTATGTGTATGAATTTGAATTTTGTTTTACATTTTTCTCCTGCTCTTCTGGGACCCTCTATTGTGATGGCTGGTGGAGTCTGTGGTTCATGTGGTCCATTAGTCCTTTGGACTAGTATTTTACTTGTGTCTTTGGTTTTCTTCATTCTCCTTTCCTCCAAACATGATGGGGCCAATAGATGTATCTTGGATGGCCACTTTTTAGACCCCAGATGCTACTTCACCGAATTAGAATGTAGAACACTTTCATTATGAATTATGTTATGCCAGTTGACCTACGTTGTCCCCTGAGACGATGGTCCCCAGGCTTCAGCGCCAGTAACTGGTTAACTCAGGGTGTTTGGCTATGTCTAGGAAGCTCCTATGACTTTGCTTCGGTCAAGTCATGCTTGTCTGTTGTCATTGTATGTTGTCTTTGTATGTTGTCTTTTCCTTCACCAAAATTAACACTTGTCTATTATCTAGTTGGTGATTTCCCCTCCCCAACCTTCCTCTCCCTTATAACCATCAAAGATTTTTTTTTCTGTGTGTAAACTTTTTCTTGGGTTTTTATAATAGTGGTCTCATACTATGTTTGTTATTTTGTGGCTGACGTATTTCACTCAGCATAATACCCTCCAGATTCATCCATGTTGTGAGATGTTTTGAAGATTAACCATTGTTCTTTATTGTTGTGTAGTGTTCCATTATGTGTATGTACCTGTCATGCATTGAATTGTGTCCCCCAAAAATATGTGTATCATGGCTAGCCCATGATTTCCAGTATTATGTGATTGCTCACCATTTTGTCATCTGATGTGATTTTCCTACGTGTTGTAAATCGTCCCTATGATGTTAATAAGGTGGAATAGGTGGCAGTTATGTTAACGAGACACAGGACTCAATCTACAAGATTGAATTGTGTCTTGAGCCAATCTCTTTTGAGATACAAAAGAGAGAAGTGAGCAGAGAGACAGGTGGACCTCATACCACCAAGAAAGCAGCACCGGGAGCACAGCAAGTCCTTTGGACCTGGGGTTCCTGCTCAGAGAAGCTCCTAGTACAGGGGAAGATTGATGAGAAGGACCTTCCTCCAGAGAGAGAAAGCCTTCCCCTAGAGCTAACACCCTGAATTTGGACTTTTAGCCTACTGGACTGTGAGAAAATAAATTTCTCTTTGTTAAAGCCATCCACTTTTGGTATTTCTCTTGTAACAGTACTAGATAACGAAGACAGTACCCTAATTTGTTGACCTGTTCATCTGTTGATGGGCACTTAAGTTGTTCCCATCTTTTTGCTATTGTGAATAATGTTGGGTGTACATATATCTGTTTGTGTGACGGCACCTATTTCTCTAGGATATGTTCCTAGGAGTGGGATTGCTGGATTGTATGGTATTTCTATTTCTAGTTTTTTAAGGAGGTGCCATATCATTTTCCATAGTGGTTGTACTGTTTTACATTCCCACCAGTAGTGCGTAAGAGTTCCAGTCTCCCCACAATCTCTCCAGCATTTGTTATTTTCTGTTTTTTTGATTAGCACCAGTAATGTTGGGGTGAGATGGTATCTCACTGTACTTTTGATATGCATTTGTCTAATGGCTAATGATTGTGAGCATTTCCTCTTAACATCTGTTACCTGCCTGAATGTCTCCTTTGGTGAAGTGTCTGTTCATATCGTTGCCCATTTTTTTTAATTGGATTATTTGTCTTTTTGTTGTTGAGGTGTTAAAGTATTCTACAGATTTTAGAGATTAGACCCTTGTTGGTTATGTCATAGTCAAATTTTTTTTCCCAGTCTGTAGGTTCTCTTTTTACTCTTTTGGTAAAGTCTTTTGATGAGCGTTAAGTGTTTAATTTTAAGGAGCTCTCAATTACCTAGTTTATCTTCTGGTGTTTGTGTGTTATCACCTATGGTTTGTATTCTCTTTATGCCAGGTATAAGGGCCCCTAGCATTGTCCCTATTTTTTTTCTAACATGATCTTTACTGTTTTAGGTTTTATATTTAGGTTTTTGATCTGTTTTGAGTTAGTTTTTGTGTATGGTGTGAGGCATGGGTCCTTTTTCATTTTTTTGCAGATGGACATCCAATTTTGCCAGCACTGTTTGTTTAAAAAGACTTTTTCCCCACTTAATGGACTGTGGTCTTTTCTTAAAGAGAAGCTGACCACAGGTGGATGGATTTACATCTGGGTTCTTGATTCTGTTCCCTTGGTCTATATGCCTGTTGTTGTACCAGTACCAGGCTGTTTTGACTACTGGGGCTATATAATAGGTTCTGACATCAGGTAGTGTTAGGCTTTCTACTTTGTTTTTTTTCTTCAATAATGCTTTGCTTATCCAGGGCCTCTTCCTTTCCATGTGAAGTTGGTAATTAGTTTTTCCGACTCATTAAAGAATGATGTTGGTATTTGGATTGGGATTGTGTTATATCTATAGATTGCTTTGGGTAGGATTGACACTTTTACAATGTCGAGTCTTTCTATCCACAAGCATGGTATATTTTTCCATTTATGTAGGTCTTTTTTGGTTTCTTGCAGTGGTGTTTTGTAGTTTTCTTTTTATAGGTGTTTTATGTCCTGGATTAGATTTATTCCTAAGTATTTTATCTTTTTAGAGGCTATTATAAATGATATTGTTTTCCTGGTTTCATTTTTGAAGTTCTCTTTGTTAGTGTGTAGCAATCCTACTGATTTTTACATGTTGATCTTGTATCCTGCTAACTCTGCCCAATCTTTCTGTTAGTTCCAGTAGTTTTCTTGTGGAATCTTTGGGGTTCTCTATGTATAGTATCATATCATCTGTGAAGAGGGATAGTTTTACTTCTTACTTTCCAATTTGGGTGCCCTTTCTTTTTTTTGCCTTACTGCTCGAGCTAGGACTTCAGCACCATACTAAATAGGAGTGGTGATAAAGGGCAACCTTGGCTTGTTTCTGTTCTCAGGGGAATGCTTTTAGCCTCTGCCCATCGAGAATGATGTTGGCTGTTGGTTTTGTATAGATGCCCTTTATTATGGAATTTCCCTTCTGTTCCTATTTTATTGAGAGGTTTTTTCAGGAATGGGTGTTGGACTTTATCAGATGCCTTTTCCGTGTTGATTAAGAGGGTGACATGATTATTTTCTTATGTTCTAGTTATGTGATGGATTTCAGTGACTGACTTTCTAATGGTGAGCCATCCTTGCATATCTGGTATGAATCCCTCTTGGTCATGGTGTTTTTTGTTTTTTTTTTTGATAGGATGCTGAATTCTGTTGACTAGTATTTTGTTGAGAATCTTTGCATCTATATCCATGAGAGAGACTGGTCTGCAATTTTTTTTTTGTGGTGTCCTTGCCTGGCTTTGGTATCAGGGTTATGTTGGCTTTATAGAATTAATTTGGGAGTATTTCTTCCTTTCTATGCTCTGAAATAGTTTGAGCAGTACTGGCGTGAGCTTGTTTCTGAAAGTTTGGTTAAATTCTCCAGTGAAGCCGTCGGGGTAGGGCTTTTTTTTGTTGGGATTTTTATTTATTTTTTTTAACCTCTTCATTCTCTTTTCTTGCTATGGGACTATTCAGAATTTCTGTCTCACTTTGTGTTAGTTTAGGTAGGTAATGTGTTTCTAGAAATTTTGCATTTTCTCTAGCTTCTCAAATTTGTTGCAGTACAATTTTTCATAGTATTCTGCATTTTTCTCCATATCTGTTTTCAAAGATCACCAGAAGCAGTTTGTCTTCAGCTGGCAATGCCAGCAAAACACCCTCACTGTCCTACCTCGCATGTAAAACCCTGGTTGGCATAGTGGTTAACTGCTATGGCTGCTAACCAAAAAGTCAGCAGTTAAAATCCACCAGGTGCTCCTTGGAAACTCTATGGGACCATTCTACTCTGACCTATAGGGTCACTATGAGTAGGAATTAACTTGACAGCAATGGGTTTTGATCCTACCTCACAGGTATATCAGCTGTCCAGCGCTGTTATAATTTCGTCCACAGGGACCTTGATTGTCTTTCCCGTCTATAAGACATCACACTGGTCCATTACATTGATGACATTATGGTGATTGAACCGAGTAAGGAAGAAGTGTCAATAACTCTGGACTTACTGGTAAAACATTTGCATGCTAAACCAAAAAACCAAACCTGTTGACCTCGAGTTGATTCTGACTCATAGCAACCCTATGGGACAGAGTAAAACTGCCCCATGGGGTTTCCAGGGAGCGGCTGATGGATTTGAACTGCCAACCTTTTGATTTGCAGCTATAACTCGCCGTAGCTCTTAACTACTGTAGCACCAGGGCTCCATTTGTGTGCTAGAACGTGGGAAATTAACCCCACAGGCATTCAGGAGCCTTCTACCTCAGTGAATTTTTTAGGGGTCCAGTGGTGCCAGGCGTGTTGAGATAGTCCTTCTAAAGTGAAGGATAAGTTACTGCATCTGGTCCCTGCTGCAACTAAAAAGGAGGTACAGTGCATAGTGGGGCTCTTTGGATTTTTGAGGCAACATAAATCTCATTTTGATGTGCTACTCCAGCCTGTGTATCAAGTGACTCGAAAAGCTGCCGGTTTTGAGTGGGGCCCAGACCAAAAAAGGCTCTGTAACAGGTTCAGGCTGCCATGCAGGCAACTCTGCACTTGGGCCATGTGATCCAGATGATCCAGTGGTGCGTCAAGTGTCAGAGGCAAATAGAAATGCTGTTTGGAGTTTTTAGCAGGTGCTTATTGGTGGATCACAACGCAGACCCTTAGGATTTTGGAGCAAAGCGCTGTCATCTTCTGCAGGTAACTTACTCTCCTTTTGAGAAACAGCTTTTGGCTTGTTACTAGGCCTTGGTAGAGACTGAACGCTTAACTGTGGACCACCAAGTCACCATGCAGCCTGAGCTGCCCATTGTGAACTGGATATTGTCTGACTCACAGAGTCATAAATTTGGATGTGCACAGTAGCACTCCGTCATTAAGGCAGGACCTGAAGGCACAATTAAGTTGCATGAGGAAATGGCCAAAATGCCCATGGTCTCTCTACTTCTGTCACATTACCTTCTATCTCCCAGTCTGTACCTTATGGCCTCATGGGGAGCTCCTTATGCTCAGCTGAGTGAAGAGGAGAAAATTCATGCCTGGTTTACATGATTCTGCACGATATGCAGGCACCACTCAAAAGTGGACGTTGGCAGCACTACAGCCCCTTTCTGGGACCTCCTGAAATGCCAGTGGTGAAGGAATCCTCCCGGTGGGCAGAACTCTGAGCTGTGTACCTGGTTGTTCACTTTGCTTAGGAGAAGAAATGGCCAGATATGTGATTATGTACTGCTTCATGGGTAGTGGCTGATGGTTTGGGTGGATGGTCAGGGACTTGGAAGGAACATGATTAGAAAATTGGAGACAAAGAGGTATAGGGAAGAGGTATGTGTATAGACCTCTCTGAATGGGCCACAGAAACGAAGATATTTGTGTCTCATGTGAATGCTCACCAAAGGGTGATCTTGGAAGAGGAAGATTTTAACAATCAAGTGGATAACATGATGCGTTCTGTGGAAACCATCATCCTCTTTCCCAAGCCACTCCCATCATTGCCCAATGGACTCATGAACAAAGTGGCCATGGTGGCAGGGATGGAGGTTGTGTATGAGCTCAGCAACATGGACTTTCACTCAACAAGGCCCAGTTGGCTACAGCCACTATTGAGTACCCAGTCTTCCAGCAGAGACCAACACTGAGTCTCCCCGATAAGGCACCATTCCTAGAGGTGATCAGCCAGCAACCTGGTGGTAGGTTGATTACATTGGACTGCTTCTATCATGGAAAGGGCAGCATTTTGTTCTTACTGGAATAGACACTTACTCTTGGTACAGATTTGTCTTCTTTGTGCTTAATGCTTCTGCCAAAACTGCCATTCGTGGACTCACAGAATACCTTATTCACCATCGTGGTATCCCACACAGCATCGCCTCAGATCAAGAGACTCACTTCACAGCAAATGAAGTGCAGCAGTCAGCCCATGATCATGGAATTCACTGATCTTACCATGTTCCCCAATCATCCTGAAGTAGCTGACCGGATAGAATGATGGATTGGCCTTCTAATGACACAGTTACGGTGCCGACTAGGTGGCAGTATCTTGCAGGGTTTGGCAGCATTCTCCAGGAGGCTGTCTATGCTCTAAACTAGTGTCCAGTGTATTGTGGTGTTCCTTGCATACCCAGGATTCATTTATCCAGGTATCAAGGGGTCTAAATGGGAGTGGCACCAGTCAGTATTACCCCTAGTGACCCACTCGCAAAATTTTTGATCCTGTCCCCAGTACTCTATGCTCTATGCTCTATGGTCCAAAGGTCTTAGTTCCAAAGGGAGGAGTGTTCCCACAAGGAGTCACAACTCCAATTCCATTGAACTGCAAATTAAGAATGCCACCTGGCCACTTTGGGCTCCTTGTACCTCTGAATCAACGGGTAAAGAAGGAAGTTACCATATTGGCTGGTATGAATGATCCTGATTACTAAGAGGAAATCAGATTGATATTATATAATGGATGTAAAGAAGAGTGTGTTTGGAATACAGGCGATCCCTTAGGGCATCTTTTAGTACTACCGCGCTATGTGGTTAAAGTCAATGGAAAGTTACAGCAACCCAATTCCAACATGACTACTAATGGCCGAGACCCTTCAGGAGTGAGGGTTTGGGTCACCCCACCAGCCAAAGAACGACGACTAGCAGAAGTGCTTGCTGAGGTTAAAGGGAATACGGAATAGGTGGTGGAAGAAGGTAGTTCACAATACCAGTTACGGCCGCGTGAGCAGTTGCAGAATCAAGGACTGTAATTGTCATGAATATTTTTTCTTTGTGTGTATGCATCAGATATTTTTGTTTTCTTCACTTAAAAAATAATAAGATGTAAATAGTTCTAGTGCACTTTTGGTTGTTTGCCTGTTAGTTGTATCATATTAGGCGCAAGTACGACTTTATGATTGTCTTCTTTTAGAGATGTGTATGGGTGCTAAGTTGACATATGGTGGACTGTGATGATTAAGGTTGGGTGTCAAGTTGGCTGGGCCACGATTCTCAGTGGTTTGGCAGTTATAATGTAGTTTGGCAATTCTGTAATAATGTAATAACTTCCGTAATGAGATCTGATGTAGTGTAATCACCTGCAGGATGAGATACGTTATAAACAGTCAGTCGAGTTTCCTTGGGATTGTGGCCTGCATCCAGTATAGGTGAACTTCCTGGCAACACTCACTGGCTTTTGCTCATTCTGGATCCTGCAGCAGGCTCCTGTTTATCTGACTTCCAGTTCTTGAGACTTCAGCTAGCAGTTTACCTGCCCATCCTGGGATTCATTGGCCCCCGTAGCCTGTGAACCAGAGGCCTGTCTGACCTGCTGATGATGGATTCTACAGCCCGTGCAGCTATGGGAGTGAGGAGAAGCCCTAGCCTCACCCTAGACTTGGAATTTCCATCACTACCACCACGTGAGCCATTTCCTTGATATCAGTTTCTCTCTCTCTATATTTATGCACTTCCCTGGTTTTGCTTCTCTAGAGAACCCAGCCTAAAACAGTATCTTCCAAGGAATTTGTTAATTCTGTGCAAGTTGTTGTATTTACGAACATAAAGTTGTTCGTAATGTTACCTTATTATCCTTTTAATATCTGCAGAAATTGTAATGATGTCCTCTCCTTCATTCCTGATATTTGTCATTTTTCTCTTTTTCTTGACTAGTCTATCTAGAGGTTTATCAATTTCTGTAGACTTTTGAAAGGATCAGCTTTTGGTTTTATTAATTTTTTCTGATTTTTTCAATTGCTTTGACTTTTGCTCATAGTTATTTTTTGTCCTTTTTGTGTATCGTAGGTTTGATTTTCTTTTTTTCTTGTTCTTTGTTTGCTGTTGTATTGAGTATTATTTTTTAATATTTCATCTGTACTGTTGACTTATTTAACACTTTTAAAAAAATTTTAGTGTTCACAATATGATCTTTAATCACAATCTGTCTTTAAATACTCTACTGTTTCACGTGTAAGAGCCTTAAAACAATGTATTCTCATCTATTAATCATCTTTATTTTAAGTTTCCTTTCTCCCAGAAAAAGATTATGCCAATATCTCTGAGTCTGTGTTTGTTGATTGGTTTATTGTTTGACAGTGGCCCCCTCCCCGTTGATTTTTCATTGTAATTTTTGATTGCATGCTTGATATCGTGTATAGGAGTAGATCACAGATCAGTAAACTTTTCCCGTAGTGAGGCAGATAATAATATTTTGAGTGTTGAGGGCCACATATGATCTCTGTTGCATAGTCTCCTCCTCCTCTCTCTCTTTCTTTCTTCCTTCTCCTTTTTTTTTTTTAAAGCTTTAAAAATGCCAAAGCCATTCTTAGCTCGTGGCCTGTACAGAAACAGGTCACAGGCTGCGTTTGCTTCAGGGCTGTAGTTGACCAACCTCTGCAGTAAAGACTGACGCAAATCGTATTTATTCCTGGAAATGGCCACATCTCTTCTTCTGCTAGGTTGTTAATGTAGGGGACTGAGCTGGGTTTGTGGTGGTGGTGGTTGTTGCCGTGGTTACCCCGGTGCACCACTGGCTTCAGATTCCTCTAACCTTTTCTTGTGCTAAAGGGTGAGGGCTGAGTTGACAGAGTATTTTTCTCAGCGTTCTTGGCCCACCCTCAGCTTGTGGACTTCTCTCTGCAGCTGTGCCTCAGAGGGGCTCCTTGCATTCTCTTGCCTCTCCCCCAGCTGTAGACTGGGTGTTTGCCAGACACATGGTAGAGGACAGCAGGGAGTTCCCTGTTGTTTTGGTTCAGCCTGAGTCTCAGGCAGGCCCTGTCCACCTGCATCTGGGTGGTGGTGCTTTCCCCAGTACTCCTGCCCCATCGCCCTGGGACAGCTGCACTCTACCCAGCATCTTTGGCAGGTCTGTGCCCCTCCCCTACGGTAGGAGCCTGCTAGTGGTCTGGGCCATGCTTGCCCTTCCTCTCCCTAAGGGTACAGGGGATGGGAGAGGTTGGCAAACATAGGAAAAAAAAAAACTGTTTTTTTTTTTAGAAGGTATGCATTATTTGGATAAAAATATGGTACTCCCTAAAAGACTTTTTGAGTAATTGTAGTGCTAAGAAAGAGATACTGGTTTTGAGCCTTGTTCAGTTATACTGCCCAGTCCAGAAGTGAATTAATAGTATGTTTAAGGTTCCCAGTAGGGATAAAAGGTAAGGAGAGTTGGTGTCATCCTGGTTATGAAGTATAGCTTTGGGTTGGGGCTCTTGTTTGTCCTTTTGTTTTTTGGTAGTTACTACGATATATGCAGGGCTATCAGGTTATATAGGAGCCCTGGTGGTGTAATGGTTAAGTGCTCAGCTGCTTGTCAAAAGATTGGCTGTTTGAACCTACCACCTGTTCCATGGAAGAAAAGACCTGGTTATCTGCTCCTATAAAGATTACAGCCTAGGAAGCCCTATGGGGCAGTTCTGTTCTGTCCTATAGGGTTGCTGTGAGTTGGGATCAACTTGGCAAGCATACAACAGCAACCACTAGGTTGTATAACTCAAGGGACATTCACTTGGAAAATGTGGAATAGTGTGAGTAGTATGCCTTGCAACATTGTATAACTCATTGGCCCGTAACATATGCATGTGGACTTGGAGGGACTTGCTGTAATCAAAGGGAAAATGAAGCAGTACCTTTTCTTAAAGATCTCATAAGTGGACAGAATTATAACAGACAACAGGAAAATCTCTCATATCTCATATTTTAAGGTCAGTATTTTCAAATCATATGATTGTGAGTAATAGATGATAAATGAGTTTTCTCATGTTGCTCTTATGACCTAAGCTTTTACATCAAGAAGTGACTCTGTTTCTGGGTCAGCCATAGTCTTCAAAATTTTCTCAAATAAGTCTGTCATTCACAAAGGCCAGAAACCCCTCAAAAGGTAGAACTGCATCCAGATACTGTAGAAAGTTTTATTCTAACGAGAAGCTTTACTCATTTTCCCACAGACCCAGATGCAGAAGTGTGTCTCCATGTGTTGCGTCTGGTCCAGTCTGTGGTTCTAGAACCAGAAGTCTTCTCCAAGGCAGCCTCCGAGTTCCGGAGTTCCCTGCCTCTGCAGCGCATCCTGGCAATGTCAAAGAGCCGCAACCCGCACCTCCAGAGCGTGGCCCAGGAGCTCCTGGAAGACCTGCAGGTTCTGGAGCATGATGCATAGGGGTGCTTGCTTGTCCACAGAGGGTTTGGTAAAAATGCCAGTGTTCCTTCCCTGCCCCCATGCCCCTTACTTTGCGTTTTAAAAACTATCACCGTGTGCCATGAGTTGCGAATGGCTAAATGTGATTGACTAGAGATGGATGTGAATTGAGATATGTATCCTACTTAGCTTCCTCTTATAGGTGAAGTACTTGTAGATGGTTGGTTAATCTTTCCAAAGGTGAACCTGAAAAGACCCGTCCTTCCAGAAAGGTCTTCTGTACCTGGAAGCTCTAAGAGTGGTTTCTTGCTGCTTAAACTTTCTGTGACCTCTAGGTTCACCTGTAAAAATGGGAGCTTAAAGAATCATCTACCCCACTGGTCAGCATTTTCCTGAGGTACATTTATTTTGAAAAACAATTCATAATTATAATTAATTCCCCCAAATGCAGGTTTACTTTTGGTAAACCTGCTATTTCAGATGACATCTTAGTTCTATATTTTTGTGCCTCTTTTATTTTTGAATAAAGAAAGTCAGAAGGCTCATTGATGTGTTTACAACTATTGTTTCCTGAAATATTATAAACTTAGGGAATTATTTTCCTTTTGTATTTTATACATACACATGGTTGAATCGGAATCGACTCGATGGCAGTGGGTTTGGTTTTTGGGTTTACACATGGTTGCTATAAAAACCTCTCCTTACATTGTTCTGGTCCCTTTGGCTATAAAAACTTAGAAGTTTGGTTTTTCTTACAAGAAGTATCATAAAAACAGCATCATAGATTTGAACACATATAATTGTTTGAAATTCTGTAAATGATCATCATTTCTCTGTTCTGTACATGGGTGTCTTAGTTATCTAGTGCTGCTATAACGGAAATACCACAAGTGGATGGCTTTAACAAAGAGAAGTGTATTTTCTCGTAGTAAAAGTAGGCTAAAAATCCAAATTCAGGGCATCAGCTCCAGGGGAAAGACATTCTCTCTCTGTTGGCCTTCTCATCAGTGTTCCCGTGGACAAGGAGCTTCTTCACACAGGGACCCTGGGCCCAAAGGACACACTCTGCTCCCAGTGTTTCTTTCTTGGTGGTATGAGGTCCCCCTGTATCTCTGCTGGCTTCTCTCTTTTATATCTCAAGAGATAGCCTCAAGACACAATCCAGTCTTGTAGGTTGAGTCCTGGCTCCTGAACACAATTGCTGCCCCTCCTCCCTCATTAACATCATAGAAGCATGATTTACAACATACAGGAAAATCACACAATACTGGGAATCATGGCCCAGCCCAGTTGATACACACAGTTTTTGGGGGACATAATTTTATCCATGACAATGGGTATGTCTGTATACCAGGGCCCCCCACCCATGTGTAGCTGCCTCATCTGCTTGTCAGGACATCTAGCTTGTGATCTAGGCCACTAGCCGAAAACAAAGGAGAATGCACTTGCTTCTCTCAGAAACCATGACGTGTGAGAGTGAAAGCTGCCATTTCAGTTAGTCCTTAAAGTCACATCAGGCAGCATGTTCCCTACTTCATCCTGTTGCTGCTGCCCCCATATGACGCTGTAGGACTGTAAGAGCGAGGCATGTGCGGGCATCACCTTCCACAGGCAGTCCGAGGTACACTGAGAGGCTGTCTCTGCTGTGTGTGGTGTTTTAAAATAACTTCACTTTTCTTTTTAGTAGGTTTTTATGGCCAATGTGCAGTGTGGGGCTGAGGCTGAATGGAGGAGCGAGAGGAAGGCACAGTTGCTTGAATTTCACAAACCAACATATTGTGCAGCATTAGCTCTTCGGTGCCAGGGAAATGTTGTAAAAGGCAATTTAAAATTCATGGAAGCAGAAATTTGTCCATCTGTGCTGTGTGGCTGTGTAGGTCCTGATTATTGGTGAATAAAACAGAGGATGCTGTGTTTTTGTACTTATTCTAGCATGGTATCATTTTCTTTTTGGTTGTTACTCGTTTGTTAAGGTAAGGTGATAAACTGGTGTAATTGGTTTTTGCCCCCTCTAGAACTGCAGGGTTTTTTCCTGCCAGAGATGGATGGGGTCAGTAGGGTATAGAGAGAAAACTGGACCAGACTCTTGAGTGTTGCACAGTTTAGCTAATTAGTAGGTGGCTATGATTAAGAAGGATGTCTTTCCTCCTGATTTTAAGGTGCTAAAGGTAAGGAGAGTTCTTATTAAAGCTCCATCAGGAAGAAACAGCTGACAGGTACATGCTCTGTGTATCACAGAAAAGGCGCTGAAGGCCAATTTTAAGGAGTAAATAGCTTCTCTGATATTGCAGCTCTTCATATGAAGGTTAAGAGAAGAGCATAGATTCTTTCATTTTTCTGTATCTAACAATCTAAAGAAAACCCACTCAGTAAAAAAAAAAAAAGAGGTATATATCCAACAATGTACTTTGCAGTTTTGAAGTCTCTTGTGAATTTTAAAATTGGAGACAAAAGCAATAAAATAATTCACATAATTTTTTTTATATATATTATCTCTTTATTGAACTTTTCATTTTGTTTATATGTCATTTTCTTTAGTTTTTTGTGTTTTCCTTTAGCTTTTTGAACATATTTAAGGCAAATGTTTTGAAGTCTTTATCTAGTAAGTCCCATGTCTGGCTGCCTCAGGGATGGCTTCTCTCACTTTATTTTTTCCTTATAATGGGTCATCCTTTTTTGTTTCTTTGTATATCTTGTGATTTTTTTTGTTGAAAGCCAGGTATTTGAATATTATTACAAGGTAACTCTGGAAATCAAATTCTCCCTCTCCCTAGAGTTTGCTGTGGTTTTGTTTGTTTAAGGCAGTAGTAATCCATTTGTTTAGTGATTTTTTTCATACTGGGTGGGGGGTGCAAAGACTGTATTCCTTGTTGTGTGTGGTCACTGAAGTCTCTGTTCCTTTAACTTGTGTTCAGCTGGTATTTTGACAGAGAGCTAAAATAAAGAAAAAAGAAAAAACTTTTCCTCTCTTGGTCTGCACATTGGCTCTGTGCTGGGGCATGCCTTCAGCACCTAGCCAAGCTTACACTGACCTAGGGATCAGCCTGAGGTAAAAGCTTAGGGTCTTCTCAGGTGTTTTCTGAGCATGGGTCCAGCCCTGGGCATGCACGTAAGTTTGGAAATTTCCCCGTTGTTTCAGTTTGACCCAAAGGGGTCTATGGGTGTCTTGGATGGTCTGTCAGATGTGTTATGAGGAAGTGAGACTCACACAGGAAGACCAAAAAACAGGATATATTACTCACAGGTCCTACAGGGGAAACCACAGTATGCCTTGATGCAGGGGCACACAGAGTTATACCTAGAAACAAGGCAAATAAGCTGAAATTGTAGGAAAGGGCTTATGTATGGAAAGCAGGGTTGGGTTAGCTAGGTTTTGCAGGCTGGGGATTGGACGATTTGAGTATTCTACAAGCTCAGGGGGCACAGGGGCTGTCCCTACTTGTTGGGTACCTGGCCCCAAGGAGATTAGGACAGTTGCATAGTGGACCAGGAGTGTGAGAACCTGCCAAGGGCAGTGGCTGGGGAGTGGACTTAATCAGCTGTTCAAGAAGGGGAACAGACTGGCCTCCATCAGGGCCTCAAAACTGGGTCAAGACAGCATGTAAAGGGAGAGTATTACACTTGTAGGCACGGGTGCTTTTGAATATCCTAATTTCCGAAAGAAACTCTTCCAGCATTCCTTCCAAACTTTAGACAGCCTTTTGTATGTCTAACTGCAGTCCCTTGCTCCAGGTATCTGAGGTCGTTGGTTAGCCTTACAGTGTTTTCAAACAATAATCACTGCTTTTCATTTCTGGCCTGAGTGAGCTCAAAGTTTGGGGAAAAAGAGGCCTTGTGTCAGTTCCTCAGGTAGTTCTCAGACAAGTTAGAGCAAACATATGTAATAGTTTGTGAATAAGGTCAGCTTTGCTCCCTCTGGAACTAGGGACCGCTCCCACCCTGGGAACATGGGCTGCTCTGCCTCCCAGCTGGGAAGAGGGTGGGGCATGGGTGTGTGAAAAAGCCAAAAAGCTTTCCTACTCCAGCATTCACTTGGTTGCTGCAGGCCTTTGACTGTTTTCCAGAGTTCTGATAGAGTTGGTTCTGACAGTTTCTGGTGGTTTTTTGGTGTTTCTGTGACAGCACTCACATGTCCCTCTGCCTCCCCTGCCCCCATCAGAGTAGGCCTCTTGCCATCTGGCTTGTTGTTAAAAACAAAACAAAAAAAAACCCAAACCAGTTGCCGTTGAGTAGATTCTGACTCATGGTGACCCATGAGTGCAGAGTAGAACTGTGCTTTTTAGGGGTATCAAGGCTGTGACCTTTCAGAAGTGGATCTCCAGGCCTTTCTTCAGAGGCATCTCTAGGTGAATTCAAACTGCCAACCTTTTGGTTAGTAGGTTAGCACTTAGCCGTTTGTGCCACCCAAGGACTCCTCATTAGCCCACCTAATTTGTGTTCTGTGAAGTCAGAAAAAGAGTAGATCCTCACTAAGATGCAGATCGGTGCAGAATACCGATGGCTAACGTGTGTCCTACTAGCATGATTATATATTGGGATAAGCTGGATGCTATAAGCATCTACTTTGAGCTGCCTCCTCAAAGTAGAGTCAACCTTAATGACATGAGTGGAGCCAAGCTTTCGGGATCTTCATTTGCTGATGTGGCATGACTCAATATGAGAAGCAGCAGCTGCAAGCATCCATTAATAATTGGAACATGGGATGTGCGAAGTATGAATCTAGGAAAATTGGAAATTGTCAGAAATGGAATGGAATGCATAAACATTGATATCCTAGGCATTAGTGAACTGAAATGGGCTGGTATTGGCCATTTTGAATCAGATAATCATATGGTCTACTATACCAGGAATGACAGCTTGAAGAGGAATAGCTTTGCATTCATTGTCAAAAAGAACACTTTTTCAAGATCCATCCTGAAGTACAACGCCATCAGTGATAGGATAATATCCATACACATACAAGGAAAACCAGTTAATATGACTACTATTCAAATTTACACACCAGCCACTGAGGCCAAAGATGAAGAAATTGAAGATTTTTACCAGCTTCTGCAGTCCGAAATTGATCAAACATGCAATTGGAATGCAAAAGTTGGAAATGAAGAAGAATCGATAGTTGGAAAATATGGTCTTGGTGATAGAAACAATGCCGGAGATCACATGATAGAATTTTGCAAGACCAAAGACTTCTTCATTGCACATTCCTTTTTTCACCAACATAAACGGTGACTGTACACGACCTTGCCAGATGGAATACACCAGAATCAAATTGACCATATCTGTGGAAGGAGATGATGGAAAAGCTCAATATCATCATTCAAAACATGGCCAGGGCCAACTGTGGAACAGTCCGTCAATTGCTTATACATAAGTTGAAGTTGAAACTGAAGAGAATTAGAACAAGTCCATGAGAGCCAAAGTATGATCTTGAGTATATCCCACCTGAATTTAGAGACTATCTCAAGAATAGATTTGACGCCTTGAACACTAATGACCGAAGACCAGACGAGTTGTGGAATGACATCAAGGACATCATACATGAAGAAAGCAAGAGGTCATTAAAAAGACAGGAGAGGAATAAAAGACCTAACTGGATGTCAGAAGAGACTTGGAAACTTGCTCTTGAATGTTGAGCAGCTAAAGCAAAAGGAAGAAATGATGAAGTAAAAGAACTGAACAGGAGATTTCAAAGAGTGGTGTGAGAAGACAAAGGGAAGCATTACAATGATATGTAAAGAGCTGGAGATAGAAAACCAAAAGGGAAGAACATGCTTAAGCTGAAAGAACTGAAGAAGAAATGCAAGCATCACGTTGCAGTAGTGAAGAATTCTATGGGGAAAATATTAAACGACGCAGGAGACATCAAAAGAAGATAGAAGGAATACACAGAGTCATTATACCCAAAAGAACTGGTCGATGTTCATCCATTTCAAGAGGTAGCATGTGATCAGGAACTGATGGTGTTGAAGGAAGAAGTCCAAGGTACACTGAAGACACTGCCGAAAAACAAGGCTCCAGAAATTGACAGAATACCAGTTGAGATGTTTCAACAAACAGATGCAGCACTGGAGGTGCTCACTCATCTATGCCAAGAAATTTGGAAGACAGTTACCTGGCCAACGGACTAGAAGAGATCCATATTTATGCCTATTCCCAAGAAAGGTGATCCAACCAAATGTGGAAATTCTAGAACAATAACATTAATATCACACGCAAGCAAAATTTTGCCGAAGATCATTCAAAAGTGGCTGCAGCAGTATATCGACAGGGAAAGGCCAGAAATTCAGGCTGGATTCAGAAGAGGACATGGAACCAGGGATATCATTTTTGATGTCACATGTATCCTGGCTGAAAGCAGAGAATACCAGAGGGATGTTTACCTGTGTTCTATTGACTATGCAAAGGCATTTGTGTGGATCGTAACATTGCGAAGAATGTGAATTCCAGAACACTTAATTGTGCTTATGAGGAACCTGTACATAGATCAAGAGGCAGTTGTTCGGACAGAACAAGGGGATACTGGGTGGTTTAAAGTCAGGAAAGGTGTGCATCAGGGTTGTATCCTTTCACCATACCTATTCAATCAGTATGCCTAGCAAATAATCCGAGAAGCTAGACTATATGAAGAAGAAGGGGGCATCAGGATTGGAGGAGGACTCATTAACAACCTGCGCTGTGCAGATGACACAACCTTGCTTGCTGAAAGTGAAGAGGACTTGAAGCACTTACTGATGAAGATCAAAGACCACAGTCTTCAGTGTGGATTGTACCTCAACATAAAGAAAACAAAAATCCTCACAACTTGATCAATAAGCAGCATCGTGATAAATGGAAAAAAGATTGAAGTTGTCAAGGATTTCATTTTACTTGGATCCACAATCAACAGCCACGGAAGCAGCAGTCAAGGAATCAAAAGACGCATTGCACTGGGCAAATCTGCTACGAAAGACCTCTTTAAAGTGTTGAAAAGCAAAGACGTCACCTTGAACACTAAGGTGTGTGCCTGAGCCAAGCCATGGTATTTTCAGTTGCATCATACGCATGTGGAAGCTGGACAGTGAATAAGGAAGACCGAAGAAGAGTTGACGCCTTTGAATTGTGGTGCTGGCGAAGAATATTGACTATACCATTGTCATGGATGGAATTATGTTACCCCCAAAATGTATCAACTTGGTTAGGCCATGATTCCCAGTATTGTGTGGTTGTCCTCCATTTTGTGATTCTAATTTTATGTTGAGAGGATTAGGGTGGGATTGTAACACCACCCTTACTCAGGCCACCTCCCTGATCCAAGGTGTAAAGGGAGTTCCCCTGGGGTATGGTCTGCACCACCTTTTATCTCTCAAGAGATAAAAGGAAAAGAAAGCAAGCAGAGAGTTGGGGACCTCATACCACCAAGAAAGAAGCACCAGGAGCAGAGCACGTCCTTTGGACATGGGGTCCCTGTGCCCGAGAAGCTCTTCGACCAGCGGAAGGTTGAGGACAAGGACCTTCCTCCAGACCAGACAGAGAAAGAAAGCCTTCCCCTGGAGCTTATACCCTGAATTTGGACTTGTAACCTACTAGACTGTGAGAAAATAAATTTCTCTTTGTTAAAGCCATCCACTTGTGGTATTTCTGTTATGGCAGCACTAGATGACTAAGACAACCAGACTGCCAAAAGAATGAGCGAATCTGTCTTGCAAGAAGTACAACCAGAATGCTCCTTAGAAGCAAGGATGGCGAGGCTGTGTCTTACATACTTTGGACATGTTGTCAGGAGGGATCAGTCCCTGGAGAAGGACATCATGCTTGGTAAAGTACAGGGTCAGTGAAGAAGAGGAAGACCCTCAAAAAGATGGATTGACACAGTGGCTGCAACAGTGGGTTTAAGCATGACAACGATTGTGAACATGTACAGGACTGGGCAGTGTTTTGTTCTGTAGTACATAGGGTTGCTATGAGTCTGAACCGACCCAGCGTCACCTAGCAACAACAACATAAGCAGTTCTACTGATCCTAGGTATTTATATAGCCTAGTATCTTTCACTTTTTCCAGAGGATTTTTAATTAATTAAAGTAATTAGCATTGGATCACACGTTTGGGGCCTAAAGAAAGTTAGACCGAGGGTAGGAGTGAGGTCATGGGGAAGGAGGATTTTAATTAAGGTGGTAACTATACCCACTCTACCGATTCCTCCCTGCCTGCCATTGTCTGCATCACCGTGACATTAACATGAATCTAAGAGGTTGACAAATACTTCTGTAAGGTCCTAGAGATTTCTTTTGAAAAGTCCTCAAACTGCAGTTTGCTCAGTTTTCTTCCGTGGCGTAGATGCCAAGAGAGCATCACCAGGACTTGTCAGACTGGTGCAGGATCTGCGGTGTAGACAGTGGGGCAGCGGAGGGTGCACCATAGGCCGCACCATGTCCTGTAGGGTGCTGTAGGCCCAGGGGCAGTGCGGACCGCGGGAGAGACTCGGGGTACTGTTGGGCCAGGTTCAGGTGGGAGGGCAGGAGACCACGGGCCACGCCGCTGTCTTCAGGAACTCACCCGGGGCCCCGGGGTCTCTGCTCAGAGCCTGCGTGTTTGAAGTTGTCGCCACATGTCGCATTAGAAGCTGGAGTTCCCTGAGTGGGCTCGTGACAAGGAACACTGTTGTAACTGTCATTGGAAAGTATTATTACTTAGATGATTTTTCAGAATTAAACTTTGATTTATGTTATGCTTCTCATATTTTTAACATATTTGGTTTGTTTCCTGAATAGCCTTTATCGGAAAGATTTTTAAGTTGCCCACAACGGCGCTCCCTAAGTGGTTGCCTTTCCCACCACGGAGGACTATTTCATTTTCTTAGAACAGCGCACATGACTGCCAGTAAAGAAACGTGACACCGCTCATAGTCAATTACATTTCAGTTGAGGACACATGTCCAGAACAGACAGTTTTCTCACAGTAAATGGTGACTGTTTGAACATCAGAGAGAGAGAGGAGGCGCTGTCAGCGCAGAGGACTGCTCGGGTCTTGATCAGGGCATGTGAAGACCAGCGAGGAGTGGGGAGAGGGCCACTGGAGGAGGTGGCCCAGGGGCTCAGGGCCATGGGAAAGACTTCTCGAGTTGACTGTGTGACGGCAGACTGTGTGTGGTTGGGAGCAGGAGCAGTATCTGATCCACATTTTAAAATGTGAAAAAACTGATTTGGATTCTAAGATTAAGATGGCTACGCCATGCCCTTCACCTCACCGTAGGTGAAATGTCCCTGACACCAAGGCCAGCAAAATGAGTGTGTCTCCAGAACTACCCTCCCTGTGGGTGGAGCCTCCGCTCTTCTTGGACTTCTTGGGCCCCATCCGTCTGCCCCCGCCCCCATGCCCAGTGAGCCTCATGGGGGTTGGACACTGGCTCCCCCCCCTCATCAGTGGGCCATACCTGTTCAAGTCCTGTGCTGCTGTAGCTGCTGTGGACATGTGCAGAGTGTAGGCGGCATAGAGGCCCAGACGTCCTTGTCGAGGTGGGGCCCCGGCTTCTCTGCATGTGAGACACTGCCTGGGGAGAGCACTACCTTGGGGCTGACAGCCGTGGGAGTCCCGCTCTCAGCTTCTCACCCACTGGGTTCAGCGGTGCCTGTGTGCCTGTGTCTGCGCTCCTCTCCGGTCACACACCCTTAGAACAGTGGTTCACAGCCTTTCTGGAGTCATGAGCTGCTTTAAGGATCTGATGAATTTTCTCTAAGGAAAAATGCACCAAAGCATATACACCGTTCTGGATCCCATTTCTGGGGATTTCTGAGGCCTCCTCTGACCCAGGATTAGCGGCACTGTGGTGAGGAACCCTTTCCCCAGACCTGGAAACTCCAAGTGCAGTGCCAGGCCGTGTAATGAGGCACTTTTCTATCAAAAAGCATGTGGTCGTGCCCTGGTGGTGTGACTGTTTTTAAGGTGAGAAGGTAGCAGCGGCGCGTTCTTCAGTGTCCAAGGGAGGAGACAGCTCCGAGGGGCTCAGCTCAGAGGCAGGGCCGAGAGCCGGGCTCTGAATCTGGACCCCTTTCATGCCCTTGATCACAGTGCCCATCAGCTCCACTCCCTGGATGCGTCCTCTTCTGTGAAGTGGAGCAGTCGGCCATTTGTTCTGCAGAACGGCGTCCTGTCCTGCCCTTGGTTTCAGAGGTCTGGTGATTGGCTGCTTACGTGCCAGCAGCAGAGGGGTCAGCACCCTCTGCCCAGCGTTCTCTTCCCCAACCCCCAGGCCTGTGCGATCGTGGTGCAGGGGAGGGAGGGGAGGACACTCCTCACATGCTGTGAGACGGCCACCAGTGAGCCCTTCTGGTCCCGCCGCTGGTGTGGACAAGCATGTGTTATAACGGACAGGTTCAGGGCCCGTCTGAGAGCATTGTAACATTTCAGAAAGAGTAGGGAGCAACATGTATTAAAAATACCTACTTATAAAGGTTCTGTTCAGTATCCACATGTCAGTTTACAAAGTTAATATTCACTCCTGCCTCAGAGAGATGATAGCTAGCAACCCATCTGAGCTTTGCTTGCAATAGTTGAGTCTGACTTCCTTAGAGTCAGTCTTCGAGATTCCAGCGCTGAGACAGCCAGATTTGGAGCAGGACAGATTTCCTTCCCTACTCTAGGGTGGAAACCCTGGTGGTGAAGTGGTTGAGTGCTGCGTGCGGCTGCTACCCAGAAGGTCAGCAGTTCAAATCCACCAGGTGCTCCTTGGAAACTCTTATGGGGCAGTTCTGCTGTGTCCTATAGGGTCGCTATGAGTCAAGATCAGTTCCACGGCAAGGGGTACCCTAGGGCAAAAGGCCAGTGCCGGACACTGCAGGAGGACACTGGAGACAGAACGCTTGGCACCTCAGGTCTGGGGCAGGCTGGTCACTGGCCTGGGGAGTGACAGTGAGTTTACCAAACTGGGGGGTCAAGAGGCAGGCAGCAGGGAGAGGGGCACCCCTGTGGAACAGCTGAGGCTTCTTTCTTTTTCTTTTTTAACTTAACGCTAACAGAGAAGACAAAGAGGCAGCTGAAGTTTGAAGGAAATGAAGATCTTCCTTAAGGGCAGAGGCTCTCTTATAAGCGTAAAATTGAGAAAAAGTGTGTTTTTCTGGGAGCTGAGGCTTACCTCTTCAGCACCAAAGCTGTTTTTGACCTGAGCCATTTTGGGGGGGAGCCTGTGAAATGTCACGTATTTCCTGCTTTTACAAATTGCGCTTGGAATGTTCAACTTTCTGGATGAGTCTATGTCCTCCCCCAACCCCCTAGTCAGGGAGGTCAGATTTCTAGAGTCTCGGCTCTGCTGCTGCTGCTTGCACACATGTCCTCAGTACAGGAGCAGATGGCTGCTCTCACATTCGGGTCACCTCCATGTACCTAAGAGCCTCTGTGAAGCTGGTTATAAGGAGGAGGGGGCACTTCTTGGCCCTGAACCCCATTCATCAGAGGGCAGGCAGGTTTGGTTCTGAGAGGGAAAGGACCCTGGGTCCTAGTGGAGCTGGGATTTTACCCATAAATGGCGCTGGCCCACAGCAGCCTCAACGAAGTAGGCCGGTTTGGGAGGCAGGGCACGGCAGGACCTCACCGTTCTCCTGTCTGGCCTCCCTGGTCCCCTAGAAAGTTAGCCTTGGAAAACTGTTCAGGACAAGAGGGCAGGCCCTCGCCGTGACACTTGTTCTTGGGAAGCTCTGCCCAGGGGCTGTGCCCCAGGACTTACCTGGCCTGGGGCGGGTGGGGAGTGGTGCCAGCCAGCCTGTCTCCTGAGCCTGCTGAGTGCACACAACCCAGGCTTTTTGGGACCTGGCCACCACCCAGGTAAAATTTACCCCGCTTTTCTTTTCACATTCAGTACATCAGCACCTTTCTGGGAACAGGCGTCTTTCTGCTGCAGACCCGGTGTGCCTCTCGGTCCAGCATTTGATGAGGTCAAAGGAGGCTGTGAGAGGAGGCAAGGCCATCACGGAGACCAAAGGACAGTCAGAAGCCCCCGCTGATCTGAGTCTAACTAGCATTAGGTTTGCATTCCTATAGAGATAAACCGTCCCCCGCCTGGAGGCTGGACTGCAGACTAACCCCCAATACTGGCTCTGCTCCAACCTGTATCACGATCTAAATCTGCATTTGTCATCTCGCATCTCTCCTGGGCCAGAGAGTCCCTGGAAGTTGAATGATGAAAAGCCTGACCTTCAGGTTAAAGAGCTGGACTCAGTAGGTGAACAAGCACACCCAGAGAGGCATGCCTGGAAGCCCAGTGCCTGTGACCAGCTGCCCTGCTCCTCCTGCAGGCCACAGGCATGTCCCAGCACAGAGGCTCAAGGACAAAACCACGAATGCCCTCGGGAAGCACGACCTGGGTCCAGGTAGGTACATGGGCTTCCTGTTTGTCCTTTCAACTTAGCCACACCCAAGGCCAGGCCAAGACATTGTCTGCTCCAATTGTAAGTCCCTGGCAGCCAGGGGGCAGGGCAGGCCAGGTTGCACCGAGGGCAGCAGGCACAGTGTCCCTCCAGGAGGCGGGCACGCTTCTCGTCTCCATCTGTGCACACAAGCCTGCACTCTGCACACGGTTCTCTTTTCCAGAGACTTGTGGCTGTTTGGAGGTGGACCCTACTCCACCCTGCTCAGGAGGGGGCCGCCTTTCTCCTGAGAGCCCCTGTGCTATGTGAGGCTCAGCCTCGCCGAGGGGTTGCAGCTCTGGGCTGACTTACAGGTGGTGTGAGGACCCCAGTATTTCTCGTCTATGGCCAGAGCGCTTGGTGAATGATGTCCGGGGGACTAAAGAAAATGCATGAGCAGAGCAAGCCCACGTTCAAGGTCCTCCTCTACACAAGTCTGCGTGTCCTGTCTCGGGGGAAATCCACCTAGTGCTCTATGGTGGCGTCTCTGAGCAGCCTGCTATGCCAGTGGCAGGGGCATTTCCCATGGCTCCAGACCTGCTGTCTACACCTGGCCTGGTGCCCCCAGCTTACAGCCCTCTGGGCCACCAGGTGTCCCCAGGCCCTTCCCCTGCCCCAGGGCTCTGCCCTCTCTGGGGCCAGAAGCAGCAAGCCCCTGCCCTTCTCGCTGTGTTCCGAACCCCCATCAGGGGCTGACCCAGGAAAAGCAGGAGAGGAGAGCCCAGATTGGGTCCCTCATCATAGAAGAGGGGGCACATCCCTGCCCTGGCTGACTTCCACGGCCCCTTCTCCTCATATTTGACAGCTATTCATACTTAGAAAAAGGAGCCCTGCTGGCACAAATGGTTGAGTGCTCGGCTGCTAACTGAAAGGTTGGCGGTTAGCACCCAGCAGCCACTCCATGGAATAAAAGACCTGGTGACCTACTCCCAGAAAGACCACAGATAGGCAGCCCTATGGGCAGTTCTGCCCCGTCGTAGGGGGTCACTGTGAGTTGGAGTTGGCTCAGCGGCACACAACAACTTACCTAGAAAATGCCATGGTTGCCACATGCTGGAGCAGGAAGAAAGAACCTTGGTGGCTCAGTGGTTAAAGCAGTCGACTGTTAACCAGAAGATTGTTGGCGCAAAACGGCAGGAGAAAGATGTGGCAGGCAGCTTCCCTAGAGATTTATAGCCTCGGAAACCCTGTGGGGTTGCTGTGTGTCAGAATCGACTTGACGGCAGTGGATTTTTTGGTAGCAAGAAGGGCCAGTGCCGAGCAGACAATCTGAAATAGCGAATTACAGTCTAAAACATCTCACTTTTTTTTTCTAACTTTTTTTTTTAATTGTAAAGATACATGTAACACATTTGCCATTCCAGGATTTTCCATATGTACGATTTAGTGACACTAAGTACATTAATCATTTGTTCAACCATTACTCTCCGCCCCATGGTGGTGGGTGGGCTGTCGCCTCATACTCCCAGAGGACGAAGAACTGGGTGACAGGGTACCCTGAAGGCTGTTGGCCAGTTCTCTCTGTAAGGTGCCAAGACGGAGAGAAGGATGCTAGAGTTCTGGCTCTCTGGGGTCTCAGCAGAGGATGGGGCCCAGGAGAGGAGGGGTGAGTGGTCTCTATTTACAGTTGGGGACACTGAGGTATGGTGGGGCTGCCCAGGATCATGGTCAGTGCGAGGATACTCTACCCAGTCCTGGCTGCTCGGGAAGGCTCATGACTTCATCCCGGAGTTGGCTCTCTTGCCAGTTCTGGGAACAAAGGAAGTGGAGGAAGTGCTCAAGTTTCCTAAGAAATTTCTTCAGAGAACTACAGCCAGGGGGCTCAGATCTGGTACTGGATGCAAGCCTAAATGTCACAGCAGAGGCGGGGGTGCAGGGGACAGGACAGGAGGCGGGACAGTGGGTCCAGTGGCAGCCCAGGTCCCCAGGGTTCAGCATTGCAGGCCAGAGATGCCCCAGGCTTCCTGGATCGCCCAGGGGGACTCTGCCAAAAGTGGGGTGGGGGAGGAGGCAGTGGATGATGTAGCACCCCCAGCCCAGTCTGTCCCCCAGGAGTAATGCTGGGCCTTCCAGGAACTCCCAGCCTGTGACGGCTTGCTGACCCATTGATTTCCAAAGCAAGGATCAGATCAGACTCCAGCCAGAGGAAGAACCGGCTCCAGCTCCGACTGCCAGCCAGCCTTAGATCAATACACAGACAGATCTGTCTCTGAGGAGCAGGGTTGGTGGGGGCCAGAGCAGGGGGCAGACTCCAGCCGGCCCTTCCCTAGGCACCAGCCAAGTCCAGCTTCTAGAGGCCATAGGGTGGCAAGGCCAGGAGGGCACAGTTCATCCATCCTCCCAAGGTGTCCCGCCCAGGAGGGCCACTTCTGGGTCCCACCCATCAGTGGCGCTGAGGCTGCAAACGCTGTTCCAGCAGCGTGGGGAGGAGGGAGTGAGTGCGTGGCCGTGTGCACAGGTGGGGGCGTCTTATTTATCTCCCAGACTTTGTGCTCGCAGTGGTGCTGGGTACCTGCTGTCGCCCGCAGACACTCCTGTGGTCACTGCCCAGGGAGCAGAGTTCAGGGTGAGGGCAGGCCTGTTGTTTGGCTGCTGCAGCAAGGAAGATGGGCACAGAACCCAGTGGAAATGCAGGTTACCCCAGGAGGGAGGCAGAGTTGAGGGGAGGTGAGGCCAGTACAGGGCAGCCCCAGGAGGGCAGGGCCAGCCTGCAGTCAATCCCAGCCTGGCAGCACCTGCTCCTTGGCTGGGATGTGGGCATGGCGGTGTCTCCCTGGGGGCAGCTGTGCGAGGACTTGGGGGCCCCCAGTGTCACAATGTCTGCCCTCTGTCTCTCTTCCCAAGCAACTTGGAGCCTCACCTTCCCAGGGAAGCCTGGCCCAGCCACCCCACCTTCCTCACATCCTCTCCCTCTCTTCTTGATCTTCCCCCATGTGGGCATTGAGGTCTCAGGTGCAGCAAGCAGGCCCTACTCCATCCCAAGGCAGGGGCACAGCATGACTCCAGGTTCTGTATGGATGAAGGACAGGAATTCACCTGCTGCCCATACAGCTTATTCAGCCATAGCAGTAGCAGGTCAGGGTGGGGACCTCCCGGCCACCATTCCTCCAGACCCGTGACTGGGAGTGATGACAGACAGCCTGAGCCAGTGTTGTTGGCGGACTGTGAAGGTGACCGCTTCAGCACTTTTCTCTGACTAGGAAACTGTCCAGGAACACACAGGCCCGTCCCCCTTGGTCTGTGGGCTCCCAGGCACACCAGAGGGGGTGGACTAGTACAGGGGCTGTGAGGTCTGGGGAGACTGTATATGGGCCTGGGCAGCTGTGGCCCCAGTGACTCCCCTGCTCGGGCAGCCCCCGCCCAGGAGCAGGTAGGCCAGCCTGGCCTTCACCACACCCACATCACCATCACAGCTGAAACGTGGTCTTGTCGGGCCACGGCTCCACTGTGGGGGGACACCCCTCATGGCCTGCACAGGAGCACCTGCTGTAGCCTCAGCTCCCGGCACATGGCCCTTGTGATGTGGGTCAGGGAGGGGACTGCTTTGAGGTCAGGCCTAGGAACCTGCTCCAAGGCAGACACCGCCCAGGGAGCTGGTGGAGCTGGTGCAGGTGGTGGACGGTGAGAAGTAAGTTCTGAGAGGATTGTGCTGTGGGGGCTGGGTCTCTGGTGGGGGCGAGCATCAGGAGTGGGGACGGCAGCTGCCCCCGGTCCCCATGAGCAGTGCCACAGCTTCTTACTGGTTGTCAGTAAAGAAAGATCTAGAAATCCCACCTTCCGAGCCTGGATTTTGGCTCCTTTCAAAGCAAGCAGCTCTTGTCACTGCAGAGGCCCTAGGAAAGGATGGAAAGTGAGGACCTGAGGTGAGGCTGGAGGGAGGGGTGCCAGACAGGGCTGATCCAGGGTCTCCCGCCCTTGCAGCCAGGTTTGTGTGGCTTCAGGGGCAGGGCAGGGGTGGATGGGGGCTGGATGGCGTCCCCCTGCCCCAGGTCTCCTTCACTGGTGTGCGGTCTCTGGAAGGCTAAATCTTAGTTGTTTTTGCCAGTAGGTCCTCAGCAAATTTACAGAATGAAGACCTTGCTCCCTGCTGACTCTGCAGCTGTGGACTGGTCCAGCCCTCTCAGCTTGGTGGCTGGGACAGTACCTATGCCTGTCCTCGTGTTTGCCTAGACATTAGGAAGGTAAATTGCGTCTGTAGTGTGATGGTTAATTTAATGGGTCCACTTGGCTGGGCTGTGGTGCCCAGTTGGTCAAACTTTAATCTAAATGTTGCTGTAAAGTAGTTACACGTGATTAAATCAGTTGACCTTTAAGTAAAGCAGGTTATGCTCCTTAACATCAGTTGAAGACCTCGATCAAAAAGGTTATTTCCTGAGAATGCTGGTCCTCCACTTCACCAAACATGATGTCCTGCTCTAGTGATTGATTCTTCCTAATGACCAAAGACTCATACTCATAGTGACCCTATAGGACAGAGTAGAACTGCCCCCCATGAAGTTTCCAAGGAGCCCCTGGCAGATTCGAACTGCCGACCCTTCGGTTAGCAGCCGTAGCACTTAACTACTACGCTACCAGGGTTTCCTATGAGTGGGAATCGACTCAGCGGCATTGGGTTTGGTTTTTTTTTTTAACGACCAAAGCAAGAGTTGGACAGTGCTCTGTTGTGATCCATAAGGTTTTCATTGGCTAGTTTTTGGAAGTGGCTCGCCAGGCCTTTCCTCCTGGTCTGTCATAGTTTGGAAGCTCTGCTGAAGCCTGTCCACCATGGTGACCCTGCTGGTATTTGAAACACCAGTGGCATAGCTTCCAGCATCACAGCAACACACAAGCCACCATAGTCAGACATGCTGCCAGACGGGCGGTGGATGTGTCGGTGAAAAGCTGTTGTCAAGTGCCGTCGGGTCAGACGACTCACAGCCACTCTGTGCACAACAGAACGAAGCACTGCCTGGTCCTGGGCCGTCCTCACAATTGTTGTTATGCTTGAGCTTATTGCTGCAGCCACTGTGTCAATCCACCTTGTTGAGGGTCTTCCTCTTTCCTGCTGACCTTGTACTCCGCCAAGCATGATGTCCTTCTCCAGGACTGATCCCTCCTGACAACATGTCCAAAGTATGTAAGACACAGTCTCGCCATCCTTGCTTCTAGGGAGCATTCCAGTTGTACTTCTTCCAGGACAGGTTTGTTCATCCTTTTGGCAGTCCCTGGTATATTCAATAGTCTTCGCCAATGCCACAATTCAAAGACGTCAACTCTTGTTCGGTCTTCCTTATTCATTGTCCAGCTTTCACATGCATGTGACGCAATTGAAAATACCACGGCTTGGGTCAGGCACACCTTAGTCTTCAGGATGACATCTTTGCTCTTCAACACTTTATAGAGGTCCTTTGCGCAGATTTACCCAATGCAATGCAAAGTTACATGTATATATTAAATGTTTTCCAGGAACCTCCAGCCGATTTGGTGCACTGCTGTTTCTAGGGAGTACACACCCTGAAGAAAGTTTGCAGAGCAGGCTGCAGGCTAGCACCACCTTCCTCTCTCAAGGCCGGTGTTCTGCAGGGCAAGCAGCGGGCCTTCCTTTGGGGACCCTGTTGCCCCTCTTCCAGGGATGAACTCACTGTCTTCAGTCTGCTCACCTTCCTGCCTACCTGTGCCCAGCTTTGCACAGGTCTGTTGGGGGCTGCAGGAGGCTCAGGTCACAGGACCAGAGAGTGGACCAAACCCTCCCGGGTGCATGCCAAAACCTGTCCCTGGATGCCCCACCACCACCACCCACCTCCTTCTCTTGCTTAAAAGCCTGCATGTCTGGTGTAGTGGCAGGGACTCACATTGCAGAGGCTCTGTGCTCACTTGGCACTTCTGAGCCACGTTTCCCAGCTTACAATGGAGGTGGGAGATGCGCCTCCTCACCCACAGCTGGCTCTGTGGACAACACCTCCCACATTCATCGCTTGCAGTGTTGGCTCTTTAGAAAGACGAGGGAGCAGGCCCTGTGGAGAGGGGCGGGGACACGGGCGATGGCAGTTGCTGGAAGCGGGCGATGGCAGTTGCTGGAAGTGGCCATTCATCAACTCAGGTCTCCGGAGGAAAGTGCAGCCGGGATTAAGCGTCATAGCTGGAATCCCTGGGCAGCCGCTGGGCTACCTGCAGCCCATCATCTCAGCCCTGTCCCCAGTGGAGAGTTGATGGCTCTCCTGAACCTGCTGGCACTGTGATCAAGGGGCTTTCTCAGGTGACATAGGACCGTGTAGGAGGGTGTGATTTTAGCGTTGCATTATTGTTTGGCACCCCAAACCCCAACACTCACCGATCGCCCTCAGCATGGACAAATGCTCAGGAATCGTCCAGCAGCCATGTGGGTAATGTAGGCAGGATGCACCGTGATGGCCTTGGGCTCTACGTGTTCGCTTCTTTCTCTGAGTGGTCCAACATGGCCACCTAAGTTGAACATAAAGTTACCGTTTCTTGACTGAATTAAAAAAAGCAGCGAGGTCATTATAGGGAGGACCCCTGCCCCCAGGCTGGGGGGCCAGCTAGTTTGACAGTCCTTTCCAGACCCTCTCAGTGCCTGCCCCTTGTGTGTGTGTGTGTGTGTGTGTGTGTGCGCTCACACATCAGTGCACTCCTGTGTGTGCGTGCATGTGTGGGCTCGTATGTACAGGTCCCTTTGTGTCTGTGTGCACACGTGTGTGCTCATGTGCACGTGTGTGCACGTGCCGGCAGGAGCGTGTACGCACTTGTGCTGGGGTTCAAGGCGTGGGCATCTTCCAGGCCTGCCATGTCTCCAGGCCAGAAGGGATGTGGTCGGGCTTCGTCCACCCTAGCGATGCTGCATTTTTAGTCAAGGCCAGGGGGGATTCCTACCCTGGAAGCTCCTTGTACGTCATTCTGGGAGCAGCACACAGCTAGGCTGGGGGGCTCATGCTGGTGGGGATGGGGTTGGTGCTGGTTCACAATGACCTGCCTGAGCAGTGTCCAGAGCCGGCGCCTTCCTCTGCCAGGGCCACCCTCGCCCACACTCCCCAGCGCCTCCACTCCTTGCCCATCAGCTGATGCCCGAGAGGAGCAGCAGCCTGTTTGGGAGGATGGGGTCGCCACTGCAAGCGGAGCTCCCCCAAGAGACGTGCCACTGGTTTGCATACCACTCAAGTGAAAACACAGCTAAATGTTTCCCAGAGACAGGGGCTGCTGAGGGCTCACCAGGGGATGGGTCCATGGGCCCTTATAAGGAATGACCTCTACTTCCAGCCCTTCCCCCTTGCTGACCAAGAAGCTGCTGTGGGGGCTGCTCCCTCACCTGCAAGCCTGTGGAGTCGGGGTGGGTTAGAGCTGGAGTTTGGCTGTGTCGGAGGGAGGGGCTCCCTCAGGCTGGTCACGCCAGACTGCTGCAGGATGGCCTGGCCATTTAAGGGCCCAGGGTGTGAAATGGGGCGGAGAGCTGCATGAGGAAACAGCTCTCTGAGGGGAGCTTCCGGCACATGGCAAGTCTGGAAGCTTCTGCCAGACCATCTGCCGTCTGCCCATGGCAGGTGGGTGCGTCTAGAGGCCCTGACATGGGGTCCAGGGCAGACTGGCCGGTTCCTGCCCAGGGGCTGCAGGTGGACAGGCCACCTGAGGGGGATCATCACAAATCAGTGTCTAGAGTGGCTCTGACCCCTCAGGTGTGTCTGTAATTACCTGGCGTCACGCACGACTTTGGGGTCAGCATCGCCATCTGGCTGTGTCAGTCCTGGAGCCGGGAGGTCCAGTTCTCACGGCCTGGATACCCCCTCTTAGGGGCTGTAGCTCCTGAGCAGAGAGGGAGACTAAAGGGGGGTGGGGGCGGGGGTGGGCTAACTGCCAGGGCGGCTCGGGGGCCTTTGAAGATCTACACAGGCCTCCCCCTCTCCACCCCTGCCCACGTGTTGGGCTTTGGAACCAGCTAAAAGGAAAACCCCACCCACAGGCTGAGGTTTTCCTGCTCTTTGAAAGGATCTTGGTTCCAGTGTCCCACCCTCAGAAGGTTCTGGAATCTACTGTCTGGGCCCTCCCCCCCAGAGGTACACTCAGGGAAGGTTGGGGGACATGAGAGAGGAGGGTGGGTGGCTCTGTTTGCCCTGGAAAGCGCTGAAGATTTGTGCACCCCCACCAACACCAGAGTGTTTGCTCTCTGTATTCCAGAGCAAAGAGGACTATGACCACACCCTTATGGCCTCTGAGCAGCAGGGGAGGGTGCCCACTGGGCCCTTCACAGAGCACTGCCAGAGCCGGCTTGGACCCAAAGGAAGACACAGGCCAGGTGGTGGCACTGGCAGAGGGGGGCCTATCTCGCGCCTTCGCCCACGAGTGGGCATGGTTTTTGGGTTTGGGAAGGGAGCCTCATAGCCCTGGCGACCTCCTGTTGGCACTTCTGCGTGCTGGCATTGCCCTGTGAAAGCAGACCCTGGTGGACTCTGCTACTTTCCCTGGGGGTGTGCTCCTGGGAGGCCCTTACTGCTCCTATGTGTCTCACTTTTCTCATTTGTGTCACAGAGAAGACACCCTCCCAGTGGGTTTACTGTAAGGCTGGAGAGAGTTCCATGTGCAAAGCTCCTAGAAAAGTGTCCTGCATGTGCCAAGCTCTGGAAACTTCCACAGCACAGTTCACCTGAGGCCCAGGGTCACTGAGTGGGCAGCATCTGAGCCTGAGTGCGAACAACACCCCCCAGGCAGCAGCTGCTTTTGTGGCCGGGGTGCCAAGGGCAAAGACATGTCCGTGACCCTAACCCCACGGCTTCCTTCATTCCAGGCCCCATCGGGTGCCTTTTATTTCCAAAATTTTTGCTACCTCATGGGTAACACTCCTGGAACATCTTCCTGTGGCCTTTTGGATATTGGCACCATCTGAACCGGCTGCTCTCAAACCCTAACACGGGGTGTCTGTGGTGTTACGGGGGGCCCCCTGCCCTGGAGAAAGCCCTGCCCCAGCCCTGTAACTGCCTGCTGTGTGTGTGCCTGCGCAGTCTTCCAGCTTCTGGTGGGGTTTTTGAATCTCACCAAATCCTTCCTGTGACTGGGCTGTAGGGAGAGGCGGGCCTTCTCATCAGAGGGTGGAAACAGCTGGTCCTCTCCCCTCCCTGGGAGCTGCTCTGGGGTCCTGCCGGCTTCCTGTCACAGGCCTTGGATGCCTGCCTGCCCTGACCCCTCTGGGGCGGTGGGTGTCCTGGGCCAGGCCCAGCTTTGTACAGGTTGTGTAGCCCCCCTCACCCCTGCCACAATACTCAATCACTAAATGCCCATGGTACCCCAGGAGTGGCCTCTCTGTGTACTCCTGACCCTTCTTACTGGTGCTCACGGACCAGCATCTCAGACCGGATCCTGCTGGGACTTGTGTGAGGGGGGCTTGGGGAGGGGAGGGGACAGCCCGCTGACCTTCACTTCCCCCATTGGCAGCCCAGGAATGTGTCATGGTTGTGCACACGAAGCACGTAGGGAAGACAGGTCTGCAGAGAGGCAGCAAGCACTCGGATTCCATACATTCCAGCTCAGGCGGCTCTGACAGCCTGCCCAGGCCCACCCATTCCTGGTCGACGGGGGGCCGCTGGTGCCAGGGTACACATGCATGTCTCCTGTACGCGCAGTCTGCACATGCGTGCATATGCTGTGCATGCACATGCCGTTCACACATGTCATGCACACACATGTACACCCTGTACACACATGGGCTCCATACATACTTGTGCCCTGGATTCGCATGCACCATGCACACGTACGCCATGTACACACGTGGGCTGCACACACACCTGTGCCCTGGATTTGCATGCACCATGCACACGCATGTACACCATGTACACACGTGGGCTGCACACACACCTGGATATGCATGTACCGTGCACACACATGTACACCATGTACACACGTGGGCTGCACACACACCTGTGCCCTGGCTATGCATGTACCGTGCACACACATGCACCACAGGTACCCTCTGCACCCATGCCATACACATACACATGATCTGTATATGCATGCATGCTGTGCACATACATGCACCCTGAGCAAACAGGTGTGCACCGTGCAGACATCACACACGTGTGTGCCACATGCACATACACACACTATGCCCATACGCATGTGCCACATGCACATACACACACTATGCCCATACGCATGTTCCATGCACACACTGCACACTCACAGGCCTGTAGACACATGGGTGTTTGCAAACTCACATTTGCAGACGCTGAGGCATGTCCTGCCCACCCCAACCATGGGATTATGGCAACGGGTCCTGAGACCACAAGCAGTGGTCGCTCGGGTCTGTAGGTGGGAGCACCAACGTGCTGAGGATGGCCGTGTGGGAAGGCAGGAAAGACCAGGCCCCTGGTGGCATGGCTGTCTCCTTTTAGATGTGTTCCCAAGGCAGCCTGCGTTAGATGGGGTGTGTGACTGCAGCCGAATGTATATATCAGAGGCCGTGAGAGCTGCAGGCACCCATCTCTGCACAAGGACCCCTTGCTGTCACCTCTAAGGCCTGCGCCTCCCTGCCCAGTCACGTGGCACAGTGCGAAGCCCCAACTCCCTACTCCCGAAGCCCCCCGAGCCACCTCTTGGGGGTCCTGAGCCCCTGCTCCATGCTTGCTCCTCTTCCCCTTTTCCTTACATTTATTTGTTTTGACAAGTTAGAAAAGCACAATGAAGATCATAGCAATCTCCACATTTCTATCCCCAGAACTGACTGCTGGCCTCCTGTCAGGTTTGCTCAGTCTCTCTTCTGTGCTGGTGTTTACTTAAATTACACATGGATTCACACTTTCTTAAAAACACATGGATGATCACAGCGCTAAGATCCATTTTGCCCACCTCCTGGACTTCTCCTCCTCCCACTTCCCCTGGGGGGTCATTTCTGCCTTTCAGCCCTTCTCTTATCCACTTAAAAAAAATTCCTTTACCTACAGGGACACAAAAGAAACCAAAACCAAACCTGTTGCTGTCGAATCGATTCCAACTCACAGCGACCCTGCAGGACAGAGTGGAACTGCACCATAGGGTTTCCAAGGAGTGCCTGGTGGATTCGAACTGCTGACTCTGTGGTTAGCATCTGTAGCTCTTAATCACCATGCCACCAGGGTTTCTGTGATAGGTATAAGTTGGGACATATGGTGTTTTTTAATTTAAATGTATGGCTCCTACTCTTTGTACCCTTTTTTATCACTTGTACAATCTACAGTATGTTTATGGGACATATCTGTATCTGGGTACGTGTATCTGTACAGTCATGCACCCATGATGTCTGTTAGGGCAATGTCTAACCACATGTACGTCCAGGGTCCCGTCAGGTTATGACAGAGTTCAGAAGTCCTGATGGGAGAACCGGACGTAGCAGAGGTAACCGGACGTAGAGAGTGCACCAGCTTCCCACACACAACATGTTTATCTCATGTCTCTTGTATAGCCAGCAATTGCACTGGCAAGCATATAATGGTACAATGCGAATATAACCTGTAATACATATGTCTTGATGGTCATAATAAACATGTATGTTACTGGCTTACGTGTGTACTGTACCGTACTTTTTGTTGTCCATAGTTTAAAGCAACCCCTGTAAAGCCTATTGTATTAAAAATTCAAGATACATAAGGATGGATGGTTTGATGCTACTTTTCAACATGCATCAAAACATTGTTACCACTGTTACTGTATTAAAGTTGCTTTCATGTATCTGGAAATGTTTAATATTTTTAATGCATAAAAAGATACAGTCTGTACTATATACTAAGAGAAACATCGGACTGACACTGCATACCAACTGTACCTGACTATTCTGACTTATGTACAAATTCGACTTAAAGACAGACCTGGGAACGGAGCTCATTGGTAATCCAGGGACTGCCTGTGTATAATATGATGCTCACACAATGTGCGAATCACATAATGCCCTATTTCACAGAACATGTGGTGGACGTTTAGTGACACATGACTGTTATATAAAAAAGTTGCTGTTCAGCCAGTTCCAGCTCACGGTGACCCCATGTGTCAGAGTGGAACTGTGCTCCCCAGCATTTTCAATGGCGTGACCTTTTGGAAGTAGATCGCCAGGACCTTCTTCCAGAGTGCCTCTGGGTGGACTCAAACCTCCAACTTTTCAGTTAGTAGCTGAGTGCTTAACTATTCACACCGCCCAGGACTCCTCATCTGCATCATATCTGTCTTTATACCCATACCCATATCTATAAAAAAAAAAGACCTACCACCATTGAGTGGATTCCAGCTCATAGCGACCCGATACGACAGAGTAGAACTGCCCCCTAGGGTTTTCAAGGAATGGCTGGTGAATTCCAACTGCCCGCTTTTTGGTTAGTGGCCAAACACTTAACCACTGTGCCACTCGTATCTATATCTCATACCTACATCTATATCATATATCTATATCCACACCCACACCTAGGAAACCCTGGTGGCGTAGTGGTTAAGAGCTACATCTGCCAACCAAAAGGTTGGCAGTTTGAATCCACCAGCCGCTGCTTGGAAACTATGGTGCAGTTCTATGCTGTCCTGTAGGGTTGATATGAGTCAGAATCGACAGTAGTGGGTTACCCATACCTATAACTATACCTGTAAAGCCAAACCAGTTGCCATCGGGTCAGTTTTGACTCATGGTGACCCCACGTGTTACAGAGTAGAACTGCTCTCTAGGGTTTTCTTGGCTGTGATCTTTATGGAAAAAGATGGCTAGGCCTTTCTTCCAAGGCACCACTGGGTGGGGATTCAAACCACCAAACCTTTAGGTTAGCAGTCAAGCACTACCATTTGAATCACCAGGGACCTTCCGTCTGTCTCCACCTTTCTCTACATCTAGTTCCTCTTTGTGAGGGCTGCTGGTCTTCCGTGGTGCACACACCGCATGTATTTCACCCGTTCCCCGCCGATGGACGTCGAGCTGCAAACGGCTGCAGCCAGTGCCCTCCCGTGTGTGCCCTGGTGAGGTCTCTGGGGGTCTACACCCGAGGTGGAAGTGCTGGTTGTGGCGTGAGCATGTCTGGATTAACAGACACAGCCAGA
Source organism: Elephas maximus indicus (assembly GCF_024166365.1). Classification (NCBI taxonomy): domain Eukaryota; kingdom Metazoa; phylum Chordata; class Mammalia; order Proboscidea; family Elephantidae; genus Elephas; species Elephas maximus. Next base: position 227,548,402 of record NC_064820.1, on the reverse strand, counting down.
CTGCCCTGGGAAGCATGGCAGGCCGCCCACCCCCTGTCTTGGCTGGCTGGGCACCTTCTCTGTGTGGCCGCTGCTGAGGGCTGTTTCCTTGGCAGTCAGGGTTGGGGCGACCTGACCTCTGTGTGCCTGGGCCTGGCGCCTGGCCCCCGGGGCCATCTGTTAGATACTGGCAATGGCCGCTGTCGGTGAAGGGGGCTCGAGCCAGGGGAGGCATCTGACTGGGTGGATGGGTGCCTAGAACATGTGGTTGGGTGAGGAGCTCCAGGATGGGAACCCCAGGGCAGCCTGAGCGCAGATCACGAGGTAAAACTGGAGCTCCCATGGGACCGCGGTCCTTTTGCTATGCCCACCGGCCCCCAGGACCCAGCCTGACAGATCCTGGGCTGACCTGGTCCCCATCACTAATGGCTGTGAGACCTGGGGAGGGTTCCTCCCGTTTTACACTACTGCCTCCTGGTTTGTGCCTCGCCAACTATGTGGGGGACTTAGGTTGTGGGTGTGTGGTGAGCGAAACTGCTGAGGTGTCTGGTGAAGGTGTGTGGGGTCTTCTACTTCACTAGGAATCGCTTCAGGTGGACAAGGCGCTGTTCTCCACCTCAGCCACCACTGTTCACGAGTTTCAGGGAGGGCCCACTGAGGTAGGGGGCAGCCATGATGGTGAAAAATCGGAGGTGGGGACCACGGGCAGGCCATCAGGTCACGGGCTTGATGTGTAGGAGATTCATGGGACGTGTGTGTGTGAAAGACAGTATGTGAGTTTGGTGTGTGTGAGTGTGAGTGTGTGGTGGGTGTGAGCTTGTGTGGTGTTAATGTGTGAATTGGTATGCAAGTGTGTGTGGTATATGTGTGTGTGTGAGTGAGTGTTGTGTATGAGAGTGAGTGGCGTGTGTGAGATTGGTAATTGTGTGTGGTATGGTGAGTGTGTGGTTGTGTGTGTGCTGTGGTATGTGTGAGTGTGTAGTATATGTGGTGTGCATTGAGTGTTGCGTTAAATGTGGTGTGTTGTGTGTGTGTAGTATATGCGGTGTGTGTTGAGTGTTGTGTTAAGTGTGTGTGTACTATATGTGGTGTGTGTGTGTTGAGTGTTGTGTTAAATGTGTGTGTTGTCTGTGTAGGATATGTGGTGTGTGTTGAATGTTAAATGTGTGTGTGTAGTATATGCGGTGTGTGTTGAGTGTTGTGTTAAATGTGTGTGTGTAGTATATGCGGTGTGTGTTGAGTGTTGTGTTAAATGTGTGTGTAGTATATGTTGTGTGTGTTGAGTGTTGTTAAATGTGGTGTGTTTGTGTGTGTGTAGTATATGCGGTGTGTGTTGAGTGTTATATGTGGTGTGTGTGTGTAGTATATGCAGTGTGTGGAGTGTTGTGTTAAATGTGTGTGTGGTATGGGTGTGTATGATTTGTGTGGTGTGATTGTGAGTGTGCAGTATGTGTGCACGTGAGACCGTGGCAGGGGAGGGAGAGGGGTCGGCCCAGTCCTGTGAACAAGCTGGCCGCCTTCACTAACTCCCATTTTGTCCCAGACACCCCTTCTTGACATCCCCCGCCCGGTCCCCGACCTCCCCCACTTCCCTCCCTCCCCTCTCCCCCCCCCCGCCCCAGAGCTGCCAAGAAGAGAGAAGAGCCAGTTTTGGGAAAAGTAATTTGTTTGGGTGACTCTTCATTGATTCTAAATTCCTTGGAAACTCAGAAATGCAGCGAGGCAAACTGGGAAGCTTCAGTTCTCCTCTCCTGACCAGCCCTCCACAAAAACGTGGCCCAGAAAGGGCCTAGATCTCCCGGGACTCAGGACTCGCAGACCTGTCATCACCCAGGACACATTTCGCCCCTGGGGAGGGATTGGAAGGGCTGTGGCTGGCCAGGTGGGGCGGGCAGGACCAGGTGGCCGTCTGCCGAGGAGACTGGGCCACCTGTCCTGGCAGCTCACCCTCCTCGTCATCCCACCCTTCCCACAGTGACAGCCTGGCCTCGCCTCCCTGGCCTGGCTGTATCCAAAGCTCCCCTCCCACCCCCGGGGGCAGCATAGGCACTGGGAGGGGCATGTGGCCGCTGACAACAGAGCTTCCTATTCACATGGCCACCTTCTCTAGACCAGTGGCTGACCATCTGCCCCAGCCGTCTGTCCTTGTGCAAAGGGCTTTATGTCCTGTCCACCCTTCCAGCAAGAGGCTCAGAAGACTGGGGTGGCCCCGGGCCCCCTGCGCCATGTTCTCCAGCCCCAAAGCTACCACTTTCTTTTGGGCATGCCGCTATCAGTAGAGGTGTTTGCACCCTGGCAATTTATACTTTTTAAAATTATGTTATTTATCCTATTCTCATTAGCTGACATCTCCAGGTGCAATGTACACTGAGGGTGAGGTTCCCTATTTCGACAGCAGACCAACTTTTACAACATAAAGAGCTATTTAAGATGGGAAACAATATAAAACCTCCCGCCTTAAAGGTCCTTCCAGTGACCCTGCTCCTTCGTACCATTCCCGCTGGGTCTCTGGGCCCCCAAGAAGCAGACCCCTTGGAGGACTGTCGTCCTCGCTGGCTGCCTGCGTGTCCCCATCTGTGCTGACTCCACAGGGCTGGACCCACGTCACACACAGCTCGTCCACTCCCTCCCCCACTGGCCTCCTCAGGTCCCTGGTGTCTCCCTGGCCATCACAAAGACTTTGGTGCTACACAGGCCTCTTCCTCCTTAACAGTGTCACGTGGGTGCTCAGCATGTCCACACCTGAGCGCTGACCACCTAGCCCCCTCCCATCACCCCGCCACAGCCCCTGGTCCATGGCACTCTGTCCTTCCAGCCATTCAGGTCAGACCTCACTCCTGTTCTGCAGGGACACTCAGCGGGCTCTCAGCCACCTTTGCTGCTCCCACCTGTCTGAGCCTCCAACTCCTCTCAGCTTAGTGGCCAGAGGGGTCCTTTACATGGACATCGGATCATGTCATTCTCTGCTGGAGACCCTCCAGGAGCTCCCCACGTTGGGCTCTGACCTCGGTGGCCCCACCCCACTCCTGCCCCAGCTCGACAGGCCCCCATGGGGTCCCGGTGGCCCAGACCCTGCTGTCTTGACCACTCAGCACTTATTCCTGGCATTCCCTCACCCGCACAGATGTCCAGGGTCAGCGTCCCACCCATCTCCCTGCACTGGGGGAGCTGAGCTTGGGGGCCCTCTTGGGGCACCTGTGGGCACTCCCATCCCCAGCAGCCTGGTCTGGTGCTCCCCCTAGTATTGCTGCAATGGCCTCAGGCTAACAGAGCAGCTGTCAGGGGTCAGCAAGGAAGGGAAAGGAGCAAGCGTTGGTGCAGGTGATATCAGACTCCAAGCACTGGCAGGTGCCCCGGCCCCAGGGCTGCAGCTGCCCCATGAGCCCCATTGTGTGGCTGGGGAGGCGGAGATGGTGTGATTTGGGAGAGGAGACCCCAGTGCACACCGTGATGGCTGGGCTTGCACCTGTGACCTGTGGCCGTCTTTGCGACTCACCCTGACACCTGCTCTCTCTGCAAGGGTATGTGCTCCCGAGGGGCTTCCTGAAGCTCCTGGCCAGGCAAGGACAGCTGCCCACAGGGGTAGGGGGAGCCTCTGGCTGCTACTAGGGGATGCTCCCTGCCCAGTCCTCCCCCAGGATCCCCTACTACTTGCCCACAAGCACTCAGAAATCTTTGCAGAGCATCTACTCTGCTGAGCGCTGTGCTGTCTGGGAGAACAAGCACTCAGAAATGTTTGCAGAGCACCTACTCTGCTGAGCACTGTGCTGGACTCTGGGAAAACAAGTACTCAGAAATGTTTGCAGAGCACCTTCTCTGCCAGGCACTGTGCTAGAATCAGGGAGAACAGGCATTCAAAATGTTTACAGAACACCTACTCTGCTGGGCACACTATGCTAGACTCTGGGAGAACAAGCACTCAGAAATGTTTGCAGAGCATGGGCTGCTTTCTCCCTAGACTGATCCCTGGCCTCCCAAAGCCACGATTCCTTCCTCTAGGAGCTTCCTCAGCTCGGCATGCCAGAGTGATGCTCACCATCACAGTGGGACCCTGGTGGACGAAGACCCCACCCCGTGCGCCTCAGCCTAAGGCGGTCCCACACCTTTGGCCTGTCCTGAGCACATAATTTGGGCTTGGCTCTGACCCCCCATCGACCAGAAAAAGACCCCATGCTCCACTTTGTGCCGCACAGCTGAAGTTATATTTCAGAGCGAACTTTGTAGGAGAGAAAACTTGTATAATTACAAGGGAAGAACACTGGTGTAGGGTGGACAGGTGCTGATGGGAAACTCCCCTCCCAGGTGATCACCACCCTGTGCCACAAACGGCAGCCTCAAGTGAGAGGGACCGCCCAGCCCAGTGGGGGGCTAGCAGGAGAGTAAGTCCTCAGCCCTTGGCCCCATGGGGGGTGAGGATTCTCGGGGTGCAGTTGTGGGAGCAGCCACCCCTTCTTCTGGGTGTGGGAGGAGTGAGGGGGACTGGGGTGTGGTGAGGGGATTATTACCCAGGAGGGCCCCAGGGTCTCTGGGCAAAGAGGATTGATTTTGACATGATTCCATTGCAAACTCATTTATTCAACAAATAGGTATGGAATTTGGGAAACCTTGGAATTAAAAAAACTTTTTTGGGGGGATTAGGATTATGAGGAGGGTGCCTTTCTGTTCTGGGAGATGGAGGGGCCAGGCAGGGTCCCAGAGGAGAATGGCCAGGACACTGCTATGAGGACACCTACGAAGTCATACTAACGCAGACCTCTCTTTGTTAGGGTTTCTGGGGTGCATTTCATTCTGACGTCCCCCCATTTCACCCTTTGAGGTCAGGATCACTGTGAAGATGGCAGCATCATGAGGGGCCATGGAGGTGGGAACCCTTTTCTCTGGCCTAGAGCCCCCTCTTCCCACCGCACACTGGCTGCCCCAGCCTTCAGAACGAGAAGGCCCTCTCCTCCCAGGAGCCTCAGCAAAGGAGGGGAGGAGGGCCACAGGCTGGCCCTGCCCTGCCTGGGGCCTGGAGGTTTCTGTGGGGCATCTGTCAGTGCAGGGGTGGGGAGGGAATGGCTCAGCTTCCCACTGTTTGCCGTCCCCTCACCCACACCCCACACTCGGCCTTGAGGTGGGGCTGTGGTTGTCTCTGATCGTAACACCTCCCCACCAAAAGCCTGGGTAGGCCTGGCGGAGTCCTGACACATAAGCCTACTGAGACCTTCTCAGCTCTGACTGGTGTGGGGCTGACAAGGGGTGAACCAGCTGGGGGAGCTGCATCCCTGTGTGAGTAGGTGTGTGTCGGTGTATATGAGTGTGGGTGTGAGTTGGTGTAAATGTGTGCCTGTGCATGACTGTGTTTCTGTGTGAGTGTGTGATTTATGTCTCTGTGTGAATGTGTCTGTGTGTGTCTGTGTGTGTGAACATGTATGTGTCTGTGAGCATGTATGCATACGTGTGTATGTGGTGTTGAGTGTGTGTGTGTGAGTGGTTCTGTGTGTAAGACCGTGACTGTGTGTGTGGGTGGTGCGAGCGTGTGTGTGAATGAGTGTGCGTGGACACGGAGCTTTCTTGGGGGTGGGAAGAGATCTGGTCACCCCACCCAAGCAGTACCGCCCCTGGGAGTCCCCTGATCCCTGAGACGAGGAATTGAGGCTGGAGCATCAGCTGTAAGATTGACATAAATGGCTATTTTCACAGATGTTTCTAGATTTTAGTAGTCCAATTCCAGCTGCAGAAATTGGTGGTACTTTGAATTATTTTAAATTGTACTGGTCTCCCAGCCCGTGGTTCTCTGACGCCCTGGCAGAGAAAAACATGGCCTAGGACAGAATCTAGAGGTGGGTCTGTCTTGCCTGGGGTTGTCCCCGCTTTGGGCAAGAACCAAGCCCCCATTCAGTTGGGGACGGACAGTTAACCCAGGTGGGCGGCAGGGGGAGGCCCTCCGTGGGTCTTGATGCAGTGGGGTCTCTGGTCTCCTTCCCACGGGAGCTGTCAGCATGCAGTTAGCCAGGACCCAGTGTGCTCTCTGACCTTCTCTCACGGGCTCTCTGGAGTGGGGGGGGGGTGGGGAGGGGGCGCTGAGATGCTCAAACACAGTAGAGAGGGGTGTGTTGAGGGTCTGCCCATGATCTGAGCCTCAGTTTCTTCACCGTCAAGCGGGGCCTGAAGCAGTCCTTTTATGCAGGGCGTGGCAAGAATGACAGGTGAGGTGTTCAGCACCAAGAGCTCAGTCCAGGCGCAGCTCTTCTTTCACTGGGAGTGAGCGTCCACTTGCTCTCCCTGCCTGCCTGACTTGGGGTGAATCTGTGAGCATGACAGGTAACAGCAGACATGCTGTGCTGACACACCCAGGAATCCCAGCCGCGTGTCTCCTATCCCCCCAGATGAGCAAGTGGAGGCATCCCTTGTCCGTCACTCCCCTCAGGGGCTCACTGTCAGGGACTGCGCCCTTTGTCCCCGTGCACTCTTCCACCAACGTTGATCTCTGCTGGAGAAATGCTCGCTCATGCTCCCCCGTCCTACCTGGCACCTGTCAGGCCACTTGGCTGAGTGCTGACAGCGGGCGGTGCCACTCACACTGGGCACCCCACGAATAGCCAGCGGCCAGTGCCGCCTGCCTCTCCGTCAGCCTCACCCTGCTCTCCACACACTACACATCACCCAGGGGCCGTTTGGGCTGTGAGTCATCACAGTTAACACAGGCCTGCCTTTCCCACGGTTAAAATATGAGAAATACAGGACAGGCAGTCCTGTCCTAGCTTTGGGATTGTGTGTGTGTTAGAGAGAGGGAGAGAGACAGGCAGAGAGAGAGAAAGAAAGAAACAGAGAGGAGAGAGTGTAATGGATTGAATTGTGTCCTCCAAAGTATCTGCTAACTTGGCTCGGTCATGATTCCCTTATGGATTGTACGACTGTCTACCATTTTATTTTCTGACGTGATTTCCCTATGTGTTGTAAATCCTATCAGTATGATGTAATAGGATGGATTACCCCCCGCCCACTGCCATTGAGAATGGATTAGTGGCAGTTACACTGATGAGGTTCATGAGATTAGATAGTGCCTTAAGCCGATCTCTTTGAGATACAAAAGAGAGAAGCGAGCAGAGAGACATAGGGACCTCATACCACCAAGAAAGCAGTGCTGGGAGCAGAGTGTGTCCTTTGGACCTGAGGTTCCTGCGCTGAGATGCTCCCAGACCAAGGGAAGACCAAGGACCTTCCTCCAGAGCCAACAGAGAGAGAAAGCCTTCCCCTGGAGCCAGCGCCCTGAATTCAGACTTCTAGCCTGCTGGACTGTGAGGGAATAAACTTCCCTTTGTTAAAGCCATCCACTTGTGGTATTTCTGTTATAGCAGCACTAGATGACTAAGACAGAGAGAGAGAAAGACAGTGTGTGGGGGGGGGCAAGGAGAGAAAGAGACAGTGTGTGTGTGGCGGGGGAGAGCGCACAGCCAAGAAGAGGAAGAAAGAACCAACACAGTTGCAATGTCCTTTCTGGGTGAGAAGATACAGTGTCTGCCTGCCTAGCTTTGTGACCCCCAGGGCTCGTGGTGGGTTGCCTTGGCCTGGCCCTTCCCTGGGCTGAAAGAACGGAAACACTCAAACCTACCCTGATCCAGGACAGCCTGTGGGAGTGCTGTGGCCCCAGGACCTATTCTTGAAGCAGGATGGGGCAGAAACACCCTCCCAAGTCCCCACCCCACAAGGGACAGAGATAAATCTCCTTTGCACTTAGTGAAGTGTAAGCGAACTTTCTGATACCCGTTTTTTATTCTTGGTGCTGTAACCCAACTCATGTTGTTGGCTCCCATGGAGTTGACCCTGGCACCTGGTGACCCCATGCAGAAGGAAACCAAGTGCTGCCTGGTCCTGCATCATCCCCATGATCGGCTGTGGACTGGACCATTGTGATCCACAATGTCATTTAGGATCACAGTAGATGGAATCCCACCTCCTGCAAAGGCTCAGCAGGGCGCTGGTAAATGTTTCACCACCAGCTCTGGGAGGGGGTGGGTGGAGGAGAGCCCTAACTTGTAGCATTTGCCAATTTCCGTGGTGTAAATATTTCAAGCTTCCAACGTGATGTCACAGAACAAAGAGATGGGGAGAGATGTGGCTGGAGGCATTAGCACCCTCCTGGCTGCAGGGAGGCCACAGGAAAGGGGCTGGTTATTGCTTCACCCTCTTTTACAAGTTCTAAGTGTTGGGGGCAGTGGTGGTTTGGTGGTAGAATTCTTGCCTTCCATGCAGGAGACTCTGGGTTTGATTCCCAGCCAATGCACCGTCTATCAGTGGAGGCTTGCGTGCAGCTGTGATGATGAACAGGTTTCAGCGGAGCCTCTAGTCTAGGATGGACTAGGAACAAAGGTCTGGTGACCTGCTTCTGAAAAGCAGCTAATGGAAACCCTGCGTATCACAATGGTCCAATCCACAGCCAATCATGTGGATGGTGTAGAACCAGACAACACTTTGTTCCACTGTGTATGGGATCGCCATGTGTCAGGGTCGACTCAACGGCAGCCAACACGTGAGTTGGGTTACAGCACCGAGAATAAAAAACAGGTATCGGGGCACTGAGCGACCTTGCCCCATGGTGATGCCAGCTTGGAGAGCCTGGCCCGGCTGCTGCACAGGGAACCACACCTTCAAGGACTCCCCACTCCAGGATCACCCAGGGCCCTGCACCACTATTGTACCCACAACTTCAGATGCCACCCCCCCAAGACAGCCCTCCTGGTCATCCCAGGATGGGCCCTCGCCTGTGGTGGGAGCACAGCCACACCCTGGGGGGGGGGGGTGCCCAGATCCTGCCTGAAAGTGGGGAGGGGCTTTACCCTCTGACTGTGTGCCCTGAGCAGAGTTCAGGCCCTGGCCACAGTCAGTTCGCTCTCCCACCTCCCAGGAGCCCCAGGAGCAGGCCCCATTCTGTTCTCCTTTAGACACACAGGGAGGTGACACGCGCCAGAGCCAGGGGACACTCCTGTTGGCTCCGTGAAGGTGTGAACCCTGCCCCACAGCCCTGGTTGGAGACCAGTGGACGGACGCCAGCTGTGCGTGCTAATCCTGGCCAGAGGAAGGTCCACTCAGGGGTGCCTCGGGTCCCAGGGTCCCATGAAGTTCCCTCCGGGGAGAGAGCTGGGCGCCCTGCTTTCTCTTTGAAGCTGAGACACATTTGCCACCTGAAGGCCAGCCCAGCGGCGGAGGGGACAGACAGGGGGCTGGTGTGATTGCCCCAAAGTCCCCTGGGCGCAGCTTCCTTCAGAGGAGTGGGCACACGTGAGACCAACCTGGGCACAATGCGCGCCAGCATGTGACCTTGGGCACACCGCTCACTTTCTGGCCTCAGTTGTCTCTTCTACAAAATGGTGGTGACAGTGGTTCTGCGCAGGGGTGCAGAGAGGAATAAGTGATACAAGCACTTAAAAAGCTTAGCTGTGATGACCCTACTGTCACCATTTTTGTCTAGGGAATTTTGTCTCAAGGAAGCTTCTGTTAAAATGCAAACATGTTCGGCTTTAAATTTCACCCCCCCCTAGCTGACTTATGGGAAGAGCAGCAAGCTGGGGGTCCAGGGAGTGGGGCCAGAGGTGGCAGGGGGAACGCTGAGCCTGCAGCTTCAGAGGGGACGGCAAGTGACGCTCAGAGGCGACTGTCCATGAAGCCCCTGCCTCCACAGCCCAGACTGCCCCAGACCAGCCCCCCAGGTGTCCTGCCTCTGTATCCTTCCTGAGGCCCATCCTCCATCCACCACTCACTGTCAGGTCACCTCAGAGCCAACATCACAGGTGAGGGTCACCCCGGCTGAGCCACCATCTCTCCACCAGACTCCCTCCCCGACCTCCTTCGCTTCTGCTATCTTTCCTTTCTTCCCTCCCCTCCAGGCACCGCTCCAGCAGTGCTTTGACCTTCCTGAGACCTCCAACCCACAGACTATCTCTGTCTACTGTCCATCCCCTCCTGTCCTGAACCATCATGTTTTTTAAATTACGGTAAAGAATATATATAAATATATATAACCATTTTTAAGGGTATAATTTGTGACATTAATTACATTCACCATATTGTCTACCATCACCGCCATCCATTTTCAAATCTCATCCCCTCAAACAGAAACTCAGGGCCCCTTAAGCAGTGACTCCTGTCTCCCCACCCCCAGCCCCCGGTGACCACTAAGGACCTCTTGATGAACCATTATTTAACCACTGTTTGCAGGACCACAGCTTCTTTGCCCCGCTCCCTCTACTGGGCAGTCCTGGAGTGTCCTTACCCCTCAATTCCTCCCCGGTCCCTGAGCAGCAGAACAACAAGGCCTGTGGCCTTGGGCCTGGCCTCACTTCAGCGTTGCCACCACAGAGCATTAGCGCTCGCTCAGTGCTGCCCAGGCTACCCATCTCCTACTTCAGGGCCCCCTCCTGATCCCTCCCCACCTTCTCTCCCCTGGTGTTCCAAAGAAGAAAGAGGAGATCAGGGAGAATGAGGTCATCTTCTCAGCCTACCTGGGCCATGCCCGGCGTGGGACTATGCCAGCCTGCCTGCCTGGGGCCTGGGATGACTGTCCATATCTGTCCCTTTGAGGTATGTGTCTGTCTGCCTTGCTTACCGGAAATGTCACCATACTCTCTCCAGCCCTGGCCCGTCCTCACTTCCTAGGAGAGCTGGCTTCACCATGGCCTCGGGCCCCACCACTGGGAGGAAGCCATGGAGGGCCATGTTCAATGTTCTGTCCAGTGCAAGAGGCCATCCTCCGGCCACACCTGACCAACCCCTCAGGAGCTCAGGGTGCGTGCCCTCCATGGCTCTGAGGACGCCCGTGGCTAGTGACTGGCTCTGTATGATGCTTCTTCCAGCCCAGGCGTTGGTGCTCCCAGGGTGTGTCCCAGCCCCCTCTGCAGACACTCTTCCCCAAGGGGTCCCACCCAGGGTCATGGCTTCAGATTCCATCATTTCTCCACCACAGCTCCCACCTTTCTGTCCGGGCTGAGACTTCAGAGCTCCCTCGTCTTCCCAAGCCTTCAGAGCATCTCACTCCAACAGGCCCACCCCACTGGGAATTCCACCCCCCCCCCAAGCCTGCTCCTCCCCTGGCTTCTGCCTCTGGTTACAACTTAAGCTCATTCTCCACCACCCCACCCACACTCTACTCTTTACCCCACCCAACCCCTGATTTCAATCAAACCTGCTTCAGACCCATCTAAGCCCCCAGGCTGCTGCCACCTGAGGCCTCCTGATTCCCCTCCCTGCCCCCGTGTGGGCTCTGCCAGGGGAATCTGAGCTAACTTTTGGTAAAAATGTATTTTGTTGTTGTTGAGAATATACGCAGCAGAACATACACCAATCCGTCAGTTTCTACATGTACAATTCAGTGACGTTGATTGCATTCCTCAAGTTGTGCAACCATCCTCACCCTCCTTTTCTGAGTTGTTCCTCCCGCATTAACAGAAACTCACTGCTCCCTAAGGCTCCTATCTAGTCTTTTAAGTTGCTGTTGTCAATTTGATGCCATATAGATACTTCTTGAAGAGCACAATGCTCAAGGCAGACATTCTTTACTAATCAAGCTAAACTATCATTTGGTTTGGAGCCCTGGTGGTGCAGTGGTTAAGAGCTGGGCTGCTAACCTAAAGGTCGGCAGTTTGAATCCACCAGCCGCTCCTTGGAAACCTTAGGGCAGTTCTACTCTGTCTTACACGGTCACTATGAGTCGAATTGACTGCAATGGGTTTGGCTTTTTGCTTTATTGTTTGATTTAAAGAAGACTTTAGGGGATTTTTTTTTTTAAATAATTTTTATTGTGCTTTAAGTGAAAGTTTACAAATCAAGTCAGTCTCTCACACAAAAACCCATATACACCTTGCTACACACTTCCAATTACTCTCCCCCTAATGAGACAGCCTGCTCTCTCCCTCCACTCTCTCATTTCGTCAGCTTCTAACCCCCTCTACCCTCTCATCTCCCCTCCAGGCAGGAGATGCCAACATAGTCTCAAGTGTCCACCTGATCCAAGAAGCTCACTCCTCACCAGCATCCCTCTCCAACCCATTGTCCAGTCCAATCCATGTCTGAAGAGTTGGCTTCGGGAATGGTTCCTGTCCTGGGCCAACAGAAGGTCTGGGGGCCATGACCACTGGGGTCCTCCCAGTCTCAGTCAGACCGTTAAGTCTGCTTAGGGAATATTTTTGATTTAAGGTTTAAAGACTATCTCAGGACATTAGTTTCAGGGGTTTATCCAGCCTCCATGGCTTCAGAAAATCTGTATTCCATGAAAATTTGAAATTCTGTTCTGCATTTTCCCCCTTTTGATCAGGATTCTTCTATGGAATCTTTGATGAAAATGTTCAGTAATGGAAGCCAGGCACCATCCAGTTCTGGTCTCATGGCAAGGGAGGCAGTTGTTCACAGAGGCAACCAGCCACACATTCCATGTCCTCCTCCTGTTCCTGATTCTCCTTCTTCCTCTGAAGTTCCAGGCAAGTAGAGACCAGTTACTGTACTTTGGGTGGCCACTTACAAGCCAGGCACTACACAATGAACTAGGAGATAAAACAGAAGCATGAAACAAGATGTTAGGCCAATTAATTGGGATGTCCCATGAAACCACTCTGCAAACCAAGGTATCAAATCCCGTAAAGTGTTTGGCTGTACAATAGCAGTCTGGGTAGCTGCTTTTTTGTTGTTGTTGTTGTAAATTTATCTATCACACAACCTTTGCCAGTTCAACTTTTTGCATGTGTACAAGTTACTGACAGCAATTACATTAATCAACTGTGTAAGCCTAACTTTAACCAACGCGATTTTCCCATCACCATAAATTTAATAAGTGGTTTATTTTAGGAGGTCTCTGGGGGCACAAATAGTTAAGTGCCCAACTACTAGCCAAAAGGTTGTTGGTTCAAACCACCCAGAGGCGCTTCGCAAGACAGGCCTGGCGATCTGGTTCTGAACGGTCCCAGCCTTGAAAACCCTATGGAGTAGTTCTACTCTGCACACATGGGATCGACATGAGTCGGAATCAACTCGATGGCAACTCACAACTAGTTGGCCCCGAAGGTTTTTGCTCAAGTACTAACCTAAAGGTTGGCAGTTCTAACCTACCCACAGGGTACCTAGGAAGAAAAGCCTGAGAATCTGCTTCTGTCAAAATCTCAGCCATTGAAAACCCTATGAAGCAGTTCTACTCTGCACACGTGGGGTCACCATAAGTCGGAATTGACTCAATAACAAAGTTTAAAAATTTTCAATTTTATTTTAGAGTAATTTGACATTTACATGAAAATTGAGGTGATAATACAGACAGTTCCCATATAGCCCCCTCTCACCGCCCCCCCCCACACATACACATGCTCACCCAGTTTCCCCTATTATTACCATCTTTTTTTTTCATTAGTGGGTACATTTGTTACAATTGATGAACCAATATCGATGAATCGTTATTAACCAAAGTCCATACTTTATTCAGAAGTCCTTAGTTGTTACCTAATGTCCTTGTTCTGTCCCAGGATCCCATCCAGGATACCACGTTACATTTAGTCATCATGTCTCCTCAGGCTCCTCTTGGCTGTGATGGTTTTTCAGACTTCGTTTGTGATACCTTGATGGTCTGAGGAGTGCTGGTCAGATATTTTGTAAAATGTCCCTCTATTGGGATTTGTCTGATGTTTTTCTCATGACTAGACTGGGATTATGGGTTCTGGGGAGAAAGACCAGAGAAGTGAAGTGTCATTCTCATCTCATTCTACCTGAGGGTACCTACTATCAACCTGACTTATCACAGTTGGCGTTAACCTTGATCACCTGGTGGAGGTAGTGGTTTCTCCACTGTGAAGTTATTCTTCTCCCCCTCTTCCATACTCTGCTCTTTGAAAGAAAGTCACTCTGGAAGGAAGGAAGCCCACACTTAAGGGGTGGGAGTGATGCTTCATGTTTTTGAGGGCAGAGTGTCTGCATGCATTACTTGGGTTCTTCTGCATGGGAGATTTATCTCTTGTCCCCATTTATTTATTTATTCAATCATGTATTTTCACAAGTATAAACTCATGGATGTTTATTTTATACTTTGGGTTATAATCAAGTACTACTTTATTTTGCTGCTCAAATAGTTCCAGCTTTGGCCGTTGGGCGTTCTTCAGTTGGCTCCTCTGTCTGACATCCCCATCAATGTGGGATTTTTGTAGGGTTGTGTTTTGTTTTTGAGCACTTCCTTACTTTCTGGCACTGAAAGATGTTCCAGGTTCATCTTGTACTTTCACTGTCCCAGCCCTGGATTCAACCGTTTCCCCAAGGAGCCTGGGTCTCCTGGATTGGAGAACGGTGTCAGAAGCCAGGATCTGGGTGCTATTTGTGTTTTTTGCTTCTAAACCCTCTCATCTGACAAAGCAAAGAATTATGTGTAGTCACCTATGTGTATATACACACACCTCTATAAATATTTCTTTCTTTGTAAGCTAAACATGAGTTCATACTGATGTCTCTGACACTAATCCACCACTGCATGGATCATTCTAGCCCCCTCCCCTTGCTTATCGGTAAACTCTGGATGTTATGGATTGAATTGTTGACGTCCTAACCCCTGTACTTGTGAATGTGACCTTGTTTGGAATAGGGTTTTTTGTTGAAGATGTTATGGGTTAAGTTAATGTCATACCAGAGAAGGGTGGGAACTAATCCTATATGACTAGTATCTTATGAAAGGGGAGGACAGACATGGAGATAGAGTCAAGTACAGGGGCAAGGTGCCATGGGGAGATGCATCCATAAGACAAGGTATGCCAAGAAACACCTGGGGCTACTATAAGCTCAAAGAGACAAGGAAGGATCTTTCCCTAGAGCAGACAGAAAGAGCATAGCACTCCCAACACCCTGAATTTGGACTCCTAGCCTACAGAACTGTGAGAAGATAAATTTCCATTCTTTGAGACCACCTCCTTTGTGGTATTTTGTTACAGCAGCCCTAAGAAACCCAGACACTGAGGTATCTTCTAAAAATGTAAATCAGACCATGGCCTGCTCAGAACCTCCTGGCAACTTTGTGACACACCCAAAATGCAGTTTTAAGGTGTTTTAAAATCCTAATTCACCATGGTAACCAGGCTCCGTGTGCTACAGACACCACTGGTGCTGTGGACTCCTCCGCTTGTCTCTACCACTTTTCCTCTCACACTTCTTTTTTTACTTCTGAGTTTGGAGCACACTGTGTTCCCTCCAGCCTCAGGACCTTTGCACGTGATATTCTCTCTTCTGGACAGCTCTTCCCCAGATTCTTGCAAAGCTCACATCCCCACTTCATTCAGGCCTCTCTATGACGTCGCTTCCTTGGAGAGGCTTCCTGCCCACATGTTGTCAGGAGCTTACTACCCCCAAAAAAAAAAAAAAAAATTCAAACCCATTACTGTCAAATTGACTCTAACTCATAGTAACCCTATAGGACAGAGTAGAACTGCCCCATAGAGATTCCAAGGATCATCTGGTGGATTTGAACTGCCAACCTTTTGGTTAGCAGCCGTAGCTCTTAACCACTATACCACCAGGGTTTCCCAATAGCTCACTGGCCAGGCTCATTCCCCTCATTCTCTTTACTTTCTGCCTCACGGCCCTTACTCATCATCAAGTTCATTGATATGCTTATTAATTAATTAACTCTTCACCTTTGGAGGATGTCAGGGAACCAGCTCCTTATTCTGAAAACTGATAAAGGGAGAGAACCAAGCATTCATCCTACCTTTCCTAGCAAATGAAGAGTTAACGAGGAAAAATTCTTCTTTAGAAAAAGTCAGCTAAAAAACAAAGAACGAATAATAGAATTAAAATATTGTTGCTTTGCAACTTCTGATGAAATAATGGGCCTAGGCAAGGGTCCTTGATGTCTGCTGAAATGAAGAGGTAACAGCTGTCAGGGACCTTCACAGTTGGGGGGTAGTTTGGCCACCTCTGAACCCCTGATCTATCTAACACAAGGAGGAGGCCAAGCAGACATGTATGCCTCCCTCTATGGCATGCTGGAAAGCACAGAGCCCCCATCAAGTTGATTCTCTTCCTGCCCCCACATCACACTGAATTATATCAAACCTCAAGCTCTAACTGCTAGTTTGCAGGAAACATAAACGACAGAGGAACCCACCATGAGTGTACACCAGCCAGATGAGGGGACACCAGAACAAACCACCTGGTGTCCTCAACAAATAAACTGAAAGAAAAAACTCAGGATCAGATCAGAATCTATTGGCTAAAAAAAGATTTAAGAACCACTATAACCTCATTAAGCCTCATTAGAATAGCTAAAATCCAAAATACTGACAACGTCAAATGTTGATGAGGGTGTGGAGCAACTAGAACTCTCATGCATTGCTGCTGGGAGTGCAGAATGGTACGATCACTTTAGAAGACAGTTTGGCAGTGTCTTACAAAGCTAAACACAGCTTACCATACGATCCAGCAATTGTGCTCCTAGGTATTTATTTGCTTGACTTATCTGAAAACTTATGTCCACATAAACACCTGCATGCAGACATTTATAGCAGCTTTATTCCTAATTTCCAAAAATTGGAAGCAACCAAGATGTCCTTCAATAAGTGAGTTGATAAACTATAGTTCATGCATACGATGGAGTGTTAATTACTCAGGGATAATATAGGGTCGCTGTGAGTTGGAATCGACTCGATGGCAGTGGGTTTGGTTTTGTTGGTTTTTACCATGCTATGAAAAGACATGGAGGAACCTCAGATGTGTACTGCTAAGTGAAAGAAGCAGGTCTGAATAGGCTGCATACTGTATAATTCCAATGATAGGACCTTCTGGAAAAGGGAAAACTATGGAGACGGTGGAAAAAGTAGTAATTACCAAGAGTTCAGGGGGATGGGGGATGGGGGTATATGGTGAACACATGACATTCTGAATTTGTCAAAACCCATAGACTCACAGAGTGAACCCTACTGTGCACTATGGACTTTAGTTAACAATTATGTGTCAATACTGGTTCATCAAATGTAACAGATGATCCAGACCAATGTAAGGTGGTAATAATGGGGAAATTGTGCAGGCGGGAGAGGGGTGTAAGGGAGCTCTATGTTCTGCACAATTTTTCTACAAGCTTATGACTAAAAAATCAAATGCGTTAAAAATTAAGGTGTAAGAGACATAGCAACCAAATGCAACGCGTGGACTTTGTTTGGATCCTGATTTTAATAAACCTATCATATAAACAAACAAAAACTTCCAGAAGAATTTCTGGGGCAATTAGGGAAATTTGAGCATTGATGGTATTAAGGAATTTGTAATTTTATTTTAAGAAGCCCTGGTGGCACAGTGGTTAAGTGCTACAGCTGCTAACCAAAGGGTCGGCAGTTCAAATCCACCAGGCGCTCCTTGGAAACTCTATGGGGCAGTTCTATTCTGTCCTATAGGGTCGCTACGAGTCGGAATCGACTCAATCGTACTGGGTTTGGTTTGGGTAGGTTTGGTGGTGCAGGGGTTAAAGCGCTCTGCTGTGCACCAAACCTGCCAGCTGCTCCACAGAAGAAAGATGTGGCAGCGTTCTTCTGTAAAGATTTACAGCCTTGGAAACCCTATGAGGCAATTCTACTCTGTCCTATAGTGTCGCTATGAGTTGGAATTGATTTAATGGCAATGGGTGATTTTTGTTTTTGTTTTGTTTTAATTTTACTTTGGAATGTGATCCTGATGTTGTGATTATGTTAAAAAAAAGTTATCTTTTAGAGAGGCCATTGGTCATTGGTCACCGTGTTGGTAATTGTCCACGTGGGTGGTGGGCACAGGGGAGTTCATTACACTCTTTCTATGTTAGCATATGTTTGACAATTTCCTAATAAAAACTTAAAAATCGGTCAATCAATCAACAGGTGGATTATACATTCCCATACCCAAGATTGGTCTGAGAAGGTAATATTTTTCCTTTGGGTCACATAAAAAATTAAAAAAAATAACTGACATCAAGTTGATTCCAACTCATGGGCACCCTGTGTGTGTCAGAGCAGAACGGTGTTCCATAGAGTTTGCAGGGGGTGATTTTTTGCAAGTGGATCACCTTTCTTCTGAGGTACCTCTGGGTGGATTCAATCCTCCAACCTTTTGGTTTACACTTCCCGGGGAGTCCTGTAACCCCGGCAAAGTATGAACTTAATATTATTAGAACTCCAGAAAGACTTCAAAACAAGCAGAGCTATAACCTAGGAAGCTTTGAGCACTAGTATAGAAATAAATACAAAATGAAGTCAACGCACGGCGCCGATGTTTCAGAACCTGCTTTATTGCAGCCGTAGCAAGAGTATCTCTGATAACTGTACGCTCCTATGTTTTGTCTGCTGTTCAAGAAGGTTAAAGCGTTCAGAAGAATCGGTCGTACCGAATCAGTAACTGCAGTTTTAATGGTTTGAGAGAATTTACTGATGCTTATAATCAAACACTCAGTGGCTAAGAAAAACTGCTTTTCCAAGTCCCTTTTATTCTCACTTTAATTTAATGAATAAAGCTTTAGAAAGATAAAAGAATACTGTATAACGTTCTCTTTTTTATGATTCTTCCTAGCGCTCATCTGGACTTACCATCCTATAAGCCTGTTTACTAGGGATGGTTTCCCCATGGACTAAAGGGCGTGTGGTTATGACTTTGTCTTGCTTGTTGCAGAGAGGGGTGGGCAGTGGGGACAGGAGCTAGACAGACATATGGGATTGGAGAGGTCCTCAGAGTCCTCCGTAGTCACTGGGTGGCACAAACGGTTACGAGATAAACTACTAGCCAAAAGGTACTGGTTCAAACACCCAGAGGTGCCTCAGAACAAAGTCCTGGCAATCTTCTTCTGAAAGACCACAGCCATTGGAGACCCCGTGAAGCAGCTCTACTCCGCACACGGGAGGCTGCCACGAGCCGGGATCGCCTGGACGGCCACTGACAGCACCAATAATGTCCTTGCGTGTAAAGTGTGGGAGCGCCTTTTCCTGGTCCTTAGCACAAGCCCAGAAGTGGGCAGGGGAGAGGCACTTGAACGCCTTTGGTAGCTGTGGACGTGTTAATGCTGAGCAGAACATTGCCCAGCTGGCACCATGCCCGTGAGATGGCCCAGCACCTGTGTCTCCAGAGCCCCAGGTTGTAGAGAGAAGGCTGGGCTGTGGCAGGGCACCCTGTCAGTGGGGAGAGCCCAGCTGTGTCTCCAGAGCCCCAGGTCGTGGAGAGAAGGCTGGGCTGTGGCAGGGGCACCCTGTCATGGGGGAGAGCCCAGCTGTGTCTCCAGAGCCCCAGGTCGTGGAGAGAAGGCTGGGCTGTGGCAGGGGCACCCTGTCGGGGGGAGAGCCCAGCTGTGTCTCCAGAGCCCCAGGTCGTGCAGAGAAGGCTGGGCTGTGGCAGGGGCACCCTGTCAGGGGGGAGAGCCCAGCTGTGGGCACTGACATCACGCCCATCCTTGCTCAAACAGAGAAGGAGGGGCAGAGACAGAATGTTCCCACCGCAACAGGGACACCTTGTTCAGCTGCCGCCACCACTTGGCAGCTTTTTCTGTTTGTTTATTTGTTTTAAGCTTTTCTCTTGTGAGTTACAGACATGAACTTGAGACAGGAGTGCGTTGCAGTTGAATGACTGTATCCTAGTTAAGTCTGAGTTCAGGCCTTCTGGGAAGTGAGCCCCAGCAGGAAGGTCTGCCCCACGTCAGGTTAAGACCCTTGACTCTGCTGCCGCCCCAGGGAGCTGGTGGGCCCCCATTGCTGCCCGCCCCCTCAATTCCTTTTGGTGTGTCACTTTTTTTTTTTTTTTAAAAAAAAAAATTTTATTGAGGTATGATTTATGTATTCCACTGGTCCAAAACAAAAAACCAAACCTGTTTCTGTCAAGTCGATTCCAACTCATAGCGACTGTCCTGTACGGTTTCCAAGGAGCAGCTGGTGAATTCAAACTACCAACCTTTTGGTTAGAAGCCAAGCTGTTAACCGCTGCGCCACCAGGCTCCAGTGGTCCAGATGGACTTAAATATGTTGGTAGTTTGGAACTACTGTACTGAACGGAGAGGCTGTTAAAGAGTTTTACAAGAGGCTGTAACAATTTTTAATTATTAGGTATAACATGAAGGAAAGTCTTTTTAAAAAAAAAAAAATTTTAGGAAATGCTAAATCAAATGTTGAAGGCAATACTAAAAATATAGCAATACATTAGCCCCCCCCAGAACAAGTTGATTGAGGTATAATTTATGTATCATAAAATTTATTGGTTTTAAGTGTATAATTCAGTGATTTTTTAGTAAATTTACCAAGTTGTCCAGCCACACCATAACCCAGTTTTAGAACACTTTCATCACCCCCAAAATATCCCTCATGGCTGTTTATACTTAATCCTCATTCCCACCCCGGTTCCAGAATCTATTTTCTGTCTCCATAGGTCTGTCTCCTTTGGACGTTCATATGAATGGAATCATACAATGTGTCGTCTTTTGTGTCTGGCTTCTTTCACTCTGCGTGTTTTCAAGGTTCATTCACGTCACAGCGTGTGTCAAAACTTCATTTCTCTTTATGGCTGAATAATACTGTGTTGTTTGGACACCAAAAAAACCAAACCAAACCCGTTGCCATCGAGTTGATTCTGACCCATAGCCACCCGATAGGACAGAGTAGAACAGCCCCCACAGGGTTTCCAAGGAGCAGCTGGTGGATTCGAACTGCCGACTTTTTGGTTAGCAGCCATAGCTCTTAACCACTGTGCCACCAGGGTTCCATTGTCTGGATGTCGCGTATTATTTATCATTCTCCAGATGACGGACACTTGGGTCGTGTCTACCTTTTGGCTCCTATGAATAAAATGGCTGAGCATTTTATGAACAGTTGTGTACAAGTCTTTAGATGGACAATGCCTTCATTAGTAGATGCCTAGGAGTTAATGACTTTTATTTAAAATACAGGGTTTTTTTTGGAATATATGTATATTATGCAGTATTCAAGGGGAACAAAAGGAGGATTGGGCATGTATCTCAGACCAAGTCTCTCCCAAAGTTATGGCCGGATTCTTGTGCTTCCTTCCAGAGCTGCTTTCCACACCCACTAGCAAAAAGACACCTTGTGTTTTATATAATAGAGCCAGGTCTCAGTTTGGATCCCTGGGTACAGGTGGGTGCTTTGAAGTAACCCCAGGAAAACAGCATGAGGGAGTCAACAGGGAAGGAGGAGGAGTCCCTGAAGGAGACTCGGGACTGAATTATGTTCCCCAAAAACGTGTGTATCAGTTTGGCTGGGCCAGGATTCCCAGTATTCTGTAGCTGTCCTCCATTTTGTGATTGTAATTTCACGTTAAAGAGAATTAGGGTGGGATTGTAACACCCATACTAAGGTCACATCCCTAATCCAAGGTAAAGGGAGTTTTCCTGGGGTGTGGCCTATACCATCTTTTATCTTAGAAGAGATAAAAGGAAAGGGAAGCAAGTAGAGAATGGGGACCTCATACCACCAAGAAAGCAGCACCGGGAGCAGAGCGCATCCTTTGGACCCAGGGTCCCTGTGTGGAGAAGCTCCTAGTCCTGGGGAAGATGGATGAGAAGGCTGACAGAGCAAGAAAGCCTTCCCCTGGAGCTGACGCCCTGAATTTGGACTTCTAGCCTACTAGACTGTGAGAGAATAGTCTTCTCTTAGTTAAAGCCACCCACTTGTGGTATTTCTGTTATAGCAGCACTAGATGACTAAGAGAGTGATGAGGAGGTCCCATTGTGGACTTCTGAGAACAGGTGACTGGGTCATCGGTCTGAGAACACAACCCCCAACGCTGAGGGTCCCCCCAAAAGGAGTGACAACTCCACTCCAAGCTATGGAGGTAGGAAGGCCTGTGAGCTCTAGAAGTTTTGGAGAAAACCAGAGGCAGGAAGGCTGTTGGGGGTGGGGTGGGGGGTTGGGGATTCTGTCAGTTTACAGGGGATTGTCCAATGTCCTGAGGTATGCTGGGGATGTGTCTGGAGCCAGCAAAGGGCATCGGCTGTAATATAGACAAATGTGTAATACATGGAGCCCCTGGGTAGTGCAAATGGTTAACATCCTCGACTGTTAACTGAAAGGTTGGAGGTTCGAGTCCACCCAGAGGTGCCTTGGAAGAAAGACTGGCAATCTGCTTCCAAAAAACCAGCCATTAAAAACCCTATGAAGTACAGTTCTACTCTTTCACACATGGGGTTGCCATGAGTCAGAATTGACTCAATGGCAGTGACGTATATATATATATATATATATATATATATATATATATATATATATATATATATATATATATATATATATATATATATATATATATATATATATATATATATATCTCTAAATCCATTCCTGTTGAGTCAATTCTGACTCACAGTGACCCTATAAGACACAGTAGAGCTGCCCCACAGGGTTTTCAAGGAGCGGCTGGTGGATTCAAACTGCTGACCTTTTGGTTAGCAGCCAAAAGCTTAACCACTGTGCCATCAGGGCTTATATATGTATATAGATATAGATGGATTGATGTTGGGATAGAGGGATGGCCAGACGGATGGATTGTGATGAGCCAGTGAAGTAAAACAAGAGTGGTAGAATCACTGTGGCCGCTGCACCGGTGTTTGAACTTTGCTGCAGGTTTGAAAATTTAAACATGAAATGCAGGAGAAACATGGCGGCGAGTAGCCGCATATAAGCGCATCTGTGTGGTCGGTCCCCAGCAGGGACGGCTCAGGGTAAAGGCTGTCCCAGGGCTTGTTTTGAAGACACTGCTGAGGTCCCCTCCATGGAGCTGGCCCTGAGCCACCCCCACCGGCAGCTGGCATGTGAGCCACGGCCTTTCTATGTGTAAAAGCCCCCAGGACGGGGACATGGCAGGTCTTCAGGAATGGGTGTGTGGTGTCCATTGACTCAGCTTTCTCTGAGGCAGGTGAGGGTAGGGGGCTGAGAACCTGGGTCCCTGGTGGAGGTGCCGCTGGAAAAAAGCAGGAAAGGCCTGACACAGAAGGTGGCTGGATGAGGGATAAGCTTTGCCCAGCAGGAACACGGAGGAGAAGCAGGACTTAGCCTAAGAGGGAGAGGCCCTCCCCTGACCAGGCCGTGCCTTGGGGATCACCTTGCCCAGGTGCCAAGTGTAGTCCTGTTGTCTGAATGCAGGGCCCATCCCCTTCTCCTGGCTGCACTTCACTCCTGGGATTCAGGACCATGTCACTCTGTCCTCAGCAGGCCCAGCTCAGTCCACATTATTGGCTGACACATGGAGGCCCCTTGCTGTGTGGACACTGTTCTGAGACTCCTAGCACAGGAGCTCACCTGGGCCTGCCGAATGCTGACCTGTGGGTCCGGCGTACAGGGGCGACGTCTACATTACCCACGAGGCCCTCCTGCCCTCCCATCTCTGGAGTGAGTTGGTGTCGAACCCTCAGGTCTTGGCTGGCTCTGGGAAATGTTCAGCCTTTATCACTGCCTCCTGGGCTGTCCGGGGCCTGCCCGGGACAGGTGGACTCTTACAGTGGAGCTGGCAGTGGGGGCAGTGTTTGGGCTTGGGGTGCATCTGATGTGGGGTTTGCATCATCTGTTCAGACGGTGGCTTCAGCTAGAGAAGAGGCAGTGGGATGGGTGGTGGCTGGGAGCTGCAGGAGCCAGGGTCAGCCTGGGGGCACCCTGGAGCAGGTCAGTGCTCTCCCAAGTCCCAGCCTGTCTCAGCAACTTGCAAGCAAGGCCTTGCCTGGGTCAGTTGGGTACTCCTGGTGCTGAGCAAGGCACCCACCAAGGACGGGAGTGGAGCTGGCTGCCTCTGAGAACGGGGACAGGACGGGTGGGGAAGACCTGTGACCCGTGGGCTCACCGGCCACATAAAAACTGCGTATCAAAATAGGTGGCGGAGCCATACGGATTTTGATGTCCCCTGCTGCCGCCTCTGCCACCGGCTGTGTGACGCTGAATCTGATTAACTGCACCAGCTTCCAGCCCCACGCGAGATGCACAGGGCTGAGCTGAATGTTTGAACTTAGATTTCCTCCTAGGCTCAGAATCCCTTTCTGTCCCCAAGTATGGGGAGCCAGGGGTCATGTGGGTGCCTGGGCAGGACCAGAGGCAGCATCGGCTTTGGGGGACCCACATCAATGGGAATGGCAGATTCACAAGAGAAAGTAGAGGCCAGACATTGGAAAATTATAGGCCAAAATACTGCTGATGCAAACACCCAGTGCTACACTCTAGACATTAAACTGCTGTTGTTGCTGTGGCATCGGTTCTGTCTCATGGTGGCCCCATGTGTTGTTACAGAGCAGAACTGCACCACAGGTCTTTCTTGGCTGAAATCTTAACAGAAGCAGATTGCCAGGATATATTTTCCATGGCACTGCTGGTGGGTTTCAACTGCCAACCTTTAGGTTAGCGGTCAAGCTCGAACTGTTTGCACCGCCCAGGGGCCTTAGGTACTAAACCATCCTTCAATAAAGCAGGTTGATAATGATGAAGCACAAACCACAGTGATGCTGGCAGTCACTGAACACTCTAGCAACCTGGCAGCGCCAAGGGTGCCCACGACGTGTAGGTGCCCTCAGGGGCATGCACACAGTAGGAGTGTGTGTACAGTAGGAGAGTGAACCTGCAGGGATAGTAAGAGGATCATGTGCACAGTAGGAATGTGCACACGGTAGGAGAGACATACCCACAACAGGAGGAGCACATGCACACAGCAGGAGCTGTGCATGGTAGGGGGGCGTGTGCGCAGGAAGAGGAGCGTGCACGCGGTAGGAGCTGTGCATGGTAGGAGGGGCGTGTACACTGTAAGAGGAGCATGCACACAGTAGGCACTTGAGCACAATAAGAGGAACGCATGCAGAGTAGGAGAGTGTATACAGTAGGAGTAGCATGCACAATAAGAGTGCACACAGTAGGAGCTTGCTGGATGCCTGTAGTGGCCAGACTCCTGAGAGCGCAGCATCAGCTGTCACCCAGTTCAACATTGAGCTGACTTCTCCTCCCCAGTACTATGCTGAGAGCCCTTAGTGACGCCCTGAGCGGCAGTGTACTGGGAAGCCTGCAGGGTGGTCTTTGCTGCAGCGGGAATGAGCATTGGTGGACAGCCCTCACCCCAGAGGAGGCCCTGGGTGTGTGTGTGGTGGGGGAGAGTTGCTGGTCAGGGCCGAGGGGATTAAGGACCCACCCTCCTCCATTTACTATTGTGCTGGACGTCCAGCGCCCAGTCCTAGCAGAAAAAATGTTGTCGAGGGCCCAACATGGCTGCTCGAAGGGTGGCTTGGGGCAGCTGGGAGCTCATGCCCTGAGCTCTCCAACCCAGGAGTGTTACCAGCTCCCACCAACACTTGCTTGGTGTGATCTCAATCCTTACCATCACCCTGAGAGGGGGAAACTGAGGCACTGGAGGGGCAGTGACAAGCTCAAAGGCACACAGCTAGTCGAGGGGGCAGAGCTGAGATTCCACATCACCTTAACTTCTCTCTGCTGCATCGTCAGGATTAGACCCATTTGCCAAAAATCGTTGTTCTTAGAGTCAGACAGACCCAAACTGATTCACTGAGGCATCTCTTTGTGAATAACTGGGCAGGTCCCCGAGGGCTTCGCTTTCTTACTGCTTTGTTGTGGCCATTTTTGCCGTGATGCATTGGTCCAGCTCAGCCAAGTATCTTTACTTCTGAATGTGTGCTGGGCCCTGGCTAGGGTGTTTGGCTGCAGGTTTCAGGCCCTGCTCCTGCCCCCACTGGCAAGCAGCTGCAGCCACTGCCCCAGACCTAGCTTCAAGCATTTGTCTCAAGTTCTGGGTGAATGGATCACTAGAGAATTGATCTTCAGCAAACTGGTCAGTCAAGGTCATTTTGTGAGTGGGCTTTCAGAGAATTGATTTCCCATATCTTGATCCAAATTATTTCACAGTAGAACCCAGAGTGCTTGAATGGGTTTGGCGAGGAAGCCAGAGGGAAGCAATTTCTTCGGAAAGTTTCTGTTGATGGTCACAAAAAAAGAAAAAAACACAGAGAACCCAAGGAACTTCCTTGGTGGGATAATACCTTGGGCTTGTTTTGGGGACACACATGGTGTTCTAAACCAGGGGAGAAGGGGTCACAGGCATCCACCACCTGGTGTTAGAAGAGTTTGATGGGAAGGGTGGGAGTGAACCAGCCTGCCTCCCGCCCACGCCCTAGGGCTCTGGATACGCACACCCCAGGGTCTTGGTGGGGCTCGGGAAGTGCGTACCCTCTGCCCTTTCAGCCTCTCTCCTCTTCCTCCACCCCTGCTCCTCTGACGGCCCTGCCTACACTCTCTTACTCCATTCCTAGCAGGCCTGACCAGCCTTCACCTGTGTTGGGGCCAGAGTCCCTTCTCGCAGGGGTATGCTTGTATTTGGGTTCTATCTCTTTGACGTCTGTGAAGCGAATTTCTTTGGCCAGGGTGGGACAGGCTTTTGGCAAGAACTGGTGCTTGGAGCTGGACCACTGGTTGAAACCCCTGACATACAGCCTGAAGGCCTTCCTACTAAAGAAACACCCTGCTGCCAACTGTCTAACTTGGAGAGATTGTTTCTGCCCTCCCTCCCTCCCCAAATCTGTCCCCAGTACAACAGGTATGCTTCTGGGTGAAACGGCCCTGTGAGTTTAAGTCTCCACACCCCTCTGACGGAGGATGAGAGCTCAGTGACATGGTCAGCATCTGTGTGGAGGGAAA
The DNA here is from genome assembly GCF_024166365.1 of Elephas maximus indicus. Taxonomy (NCBI): domain Eukaryota; kingdom Metazoa; phylum Chordata; class Mammalia; order Proboscidea; family Elephantidae; genus Elephas; species Elephas maximus. Next base: position 227,521,805 of record NC_064820.1, on the reverse strand, counting down.
GTCATTTCAGAGGGGCGTGAGCGGGGCTGCATTGAGCCCACGAGCTCTGGCTGAAGCGCGGAGAGTCTGTGTCTGCCCCTCTGAGGCCACCCAGCTGCCTGGAGCCAGGCCCACGTCTCACAGGGCCTGGTGGGCTTGTGCAGGGAGGCTGGACAAGGGTGCTGGTGGCCCCAGCTATAGGAAGCTGTGGGAGATGGGATCAACAGCAAGCACCGCGGTCAGGAGCGAATCTGTGATGTTGCCACGTGGCTTCAGATGAACAGCCCAAATGCCACTGGGGGGTTTGGGGCTGGACTGTGGGGCTGGGTGGAAGCAACTGCAAAACTTCTAGACAAGGAACCCAAAACCAAACCCATTGCTGTTGAGTCAATTCTGGCTCATAGCAACCCTATAGGATGGAGTAGAACTTACCCTTAGGGTTTCCAAGGAGCGGCTGGTGGATTTGAGCTGCTGACCTTTTGGTTAGCTTCTGAACGCTTAACCACTATGCCACCAGGGCTCCGCTAGATAGGGAGGGACAGGATAAAAGCGAAACTTAGAAACCCCAGTATCAACAGAGCTGCTCAAAATGAGTCTGTGATCCCAAATGCAAAAGCATAAGGAGATTATATATGTGAAAAACCAGTCATAATGGCACAACACGGTCAGTGTACTATCACTGAATTATATACTTTATAATGGTTAATTTTGTTAGGTGAATTTCACCTCAATACAAAGAAAAAAAAGAAACAGCCAACAAATTCCATGCTTCAGAACATGAATTTATTTTAGATGGAATTAAGTTTGTAAATGACTCTCACAAAGACCGAAATAATCTGTCTACAATGCTCAAAGAGATAAATGGACCGCATCCATTAAGAATAAATAAGAAATTATGAAATCAAACTGGCAGATAGAAAACAAGAACAGCTGGAAATGAAAATGGCAAGTCTTGGAAATGAAAAATCTAGTCATTGAGACAAAAAAACTCAAGCGAGTTGGAAAGAGAAACAGTGATGGAGAAGATAGACCTAAGAATTTGCCCAGAATGCAAAACCGAGACAGAGGTAAAAATATTTTAGATGCACACACGCACACACAAACACACACACGAACACTCAAGAACAGTTAAGAGACAAGGGAGGTGGAGTGAGAAGCTCCAACATATGTCCAATAGGAGTCCTGGGAGAAGAGACTGGAGAGTGGGTCAGATAAGCAGGATTTGAAGAGATGATAGCCAAGAATTTATACCCATGCAATTTAGATTGAAAACGCTCCCTAAGCACAGAACAGGACAATGATAAACACACACTCCATTTGTCAGGATTCTTAGATGCAGATCAAAGGATCCGTTCTAGCTGGTGTAGACATAAAGGGTAATTACAGGTGTGGATAACTCTCAGAATTACTAAGAGGGCTGAATAGGCAGAATCAGCAGAGTCTCGAACTCACACCACAGAACTGGGCTGCCAAGAGTTTGGGCAAGGGATTTAGGCACATCTAGGTGGCACAGTGGTTGAGAGCTCAGCTACCAACCAAAAGATAGGCAGTTTGAATCCACCAACTGCTCCTTGGAAACCCTATGGAGCAGTTCTATTCTGTCCTATAGGGTTGCTATGAGTCGGAATCGACTCGTTGGCAACAGGTTTGGTTTGGTTGGTTTAGTGAATATCAAGAAGAAAGGGGAAATTTTGTAAGCCACCAGCGAGAAAAAACAAATTGATTTCAATGGAATGACAGAATGAAAACAGATTTCTACACCAGCAGAGGCTGGAAAAAATACCATCGGTCTTGAATTTTATTCTTTCTAATTTGATATTGAGGCAGGAGGGAAAACAGAGACATTTCCAGGTATACAAAGATGAAGCGATGCTCTCAGAATGAACTACTGAGAAAGTGAGGAAAGGTGTGGAATAAAGAAACAAGGGTGAGGCAGTGAATTAAATTAACTATTGTCTAAGAAAGTGCTATTTTGCAAACTGTTTTGGGTGGCACAGATGATTAAGTGCTTGACTACTAAATGAAAGGTTGGCAGTTTGAATCAAGAGGCATCTCGGAAGAAAGGCCTGGTGATCTGCTTCTGAAAAATCAGCCCCTGAAAACCCCACGGGGCACCGTTCCCCTCTGGCACACAGGGGGTCGCCGTGAGCTGGAACGGGCTCTGTGGCAACTGGTAACCTGGGGGCTTAAAAAGGCTGAAACCAAATGTCTAGGCAATAACAAAAGACGGCCAAGACGTAGGGAAGAGGTGCCCGGCAGGAGAAGGAGGAGAAGGGGAGGGAGGGGCAGGGGGAGGAAGGAGAGCAAGAGAAGGAAGGCAGGCGGGGGGGGAGGGGGGAAGAAAACAAAGATGAAAAAAAAAGAAAACCCAAAACTCTCTGTCTTCAAATTTATGTAACTGAGAATAAGACAAAAAGATGGACAGCACATTTATGGAGAAAACAAGAAATCTCATTCAATACAAAGAAGACCTGACTCAGCTGAGAACTCTACCCTGAGGGAGGATCACAGCCTGAATAACTAAGGCAGGGAGCCACCAGCTCAGGAATTAAAACAAAAAAAATTTGAAAGAAACACGCGAACAGTCAGAAATATCCCTACCCCCCCACCCCCCGCGCCCGGCCCCCACATCCACGAGTACTTTGTCTGTGGCACTGCAAATCAGAGAGTCCTTTTAGGGATCCTCGTCGCTTCTTGGGCATGTCCCTACCTGCTGGACAAGACAGCCCAGGCCCATCTGGTACCTTCCCTGCCTAGCTCTGGAGTCACCTGGGCCTCCAAGAAGCCCTGGCTCCCTATAGTGGGGAAAGTCCACTCTGCCTTTGATGTCTTTCTGAGACAAAACAACAACGAAGCCTGATGCAAGTGTGGTAACGTTGGGAGTCACTGCAGCCGGGTGGTGAGTAAGTGGGTGCTTACGTTGCCCTCCATACACTCTGTGTGTTTGCCAGGTTACGACATAAAACAACATGGCAGTGGAACAAAATGACCACCGCCCTCATTGAGTGCTGCCCTGTCCCTGACACAACCCCATCTGGAATGTTCTATTTATCCATGGAAATAGCACTCGAGAAATCAAACAACATATTGCATTGGCAAATCTGCTGCAAATGTCCTCTCTAAAGTCTTAAAAAGTAAAGATGTTACTTTGATGACTAAGGTGCACCTGACCCAAGCCATGACCTTTTCAGTTGCTTCATATGCATGTGAAAGCTGGGCAATGAAAAAGGAAGACCACAGAAGGATTGATGCCTTTGAATTGTGGGACTGGCAAAGAATATTGAATAACAAATAATAACAACTGGTAAGTAACTGACCTTCTGGGCTGGGGGGATAGGTAAGAAGACAGACCCTGATTTCCCAGGGGCTTTCATGCCAAATTTTTCATTTTGAAATAAAAACCACTCTCCCCAAGCCTCAAGTAGTGAGGACTTGACTGTGTCCACTTGAGAGAGAAAGACATGGAGGCACCAAGGGTTTAATGCCAGTTGGCACATCAGGGGTGCCTGGAGCCCTGGAAGCTGACCTCAAGGGCGAGGCCATTTTAGCTTCCAATGTCACGGAATCTAGAGCCACTTCTCTGCTTGGGCTTGTGCTCTTGGGAAGACAGTGGTGTGGTGGCTGGTGGCCAAGGCCCTCTCCCCTACCCCAAAGAGGTCCACTGAGAGAAGGGATCAGCCCCTCTGCCCATCTCCCAGTACAGGCTGAGGGCCCCTTACTTCCCTCAACACATCAGGTGGTCAGAAACGAGCCCTCACCGGGGCCTGCCTGGCCAGTGCCGGCTGCAAGCGAGAGTCCAGCACATGTGTTGAGAAGGCAGGGCAATGGCAGTGTCCTGCTGTTCACCAGGAGAGGGTGCCCAGGATGCAGAGTGGGCATGGGGGTGCAGGCTGCCTGCTCAGAAGTGGAGTGGTTTCTCTAGTGTGCTCCCCAGGTGCGGCTGGCACAAGCCACAGGCCGAGCCCAGGTGGGGATTCATTGCCTGGGGAGCTTGGTTGTCATCTAAGACTGCACGCAGGCGGCGCACCCTCTTGGGGAATGTGTGGGTGCACCCTGCACGGGCCAGGGCTTGTCCAATGCACAGATGGTCCTGGGCGGGGGGCATCTTGGCACAAAGATGGCTGGGCTCCTCCCCCCCTGTGGTTGGGTGGAGTGGAAGCCATGCCTGTCCTGGAGGCGTGGGCTGTGCAGTCATGCTCTCTGTCCCTGCCATGGCCCTGTGCAACCACACATGGGTTTTCCCATGACTGTGGGACATCTAAGGCTGCTCTGGCCACCCATCCCTGGCCAGAGGTCAGAGCCAGCTCCCCGGACCTGACCCGATCACAGGAAACTCCCATGGTGTTTGCAGACCCTGCCTCCCTCCCAGGCCCGTTCACTTCCTTGGGGGTCTGCTGGACTCCATCTCTTCTGGGTGGGCTCTCAGGAGGCTCCCGGGAGGCTCAAGGTAGAAAGGAAAGCCCCTTCTCCCCGCCACTGAAGGGGTCAGCACTACGGTCCATCCTCACCCATCTCCTCTTGTCTCTGAACTGCCCCGCACTTGGGATTGAATTACAAAGGCTGCTGGTTCCCTGGCCTTGGACCGAGCGGAGGGGCTGGGGTAGAGGGGTGAAGAAGCCCATGGCCAGAGGGTGCTCCAGGGACCCAGCTCCACTGTCCACCTTTCCTAGCACACTCGCTCTTCCGTGTGCCCCCGTCCCCTCCTGCTGTGGGTCCAAGGGGGAGGACTCAGGTGCCCCTGTCCTGCATTTCTACTGGGACTCCTTCCAGCCCCTAACACCCAGCAGGGCGTCTCTCTCCCCCTCCTCAGCCCCTTCTGCCCAAGCTACCTCCTCCGAGTTGAAACTGGCACCTTCTGAGCCCCACCCCACCTCAGTTCATCGCTGTCCCAGGTGTCAGGCCCAGCTGTGGACAGCAGGTCAGTGGCCCAGCCCTCAGGAGCTGGCTCCAGTGGGGTTCCATCTCGTGTGGTTCTGCTCTTTAACATAACAAAAGAAAACCTCTATTTGCAAACAGGGTCACGTTCATGGGAACTAGGTAGGACTCCATGATTCTTTTGGGGGGACCCAGTTCAGTCTATCAGAGCATTTAAGTCACTTGGTCTGGCGCTTGGCACAGGAGACCGGGAGGATGAGTGGCCTTCTGGCTGGGGAGGTATCTGGAGGGACTTAGGTGGCACCTGTCCCCATTTCCCTCCATCCTGTGTTGGCCCATCTCTTAATAATCCCTCCTCTGTGAAGGCCCCCAAGGGGGGCCAGGGCCAACGAGAGAACCTTCCCTGCGTTTCAGCACACCACCCTGGTGTGGCCTGCTCTGCTGGAGACAGCACCTTGTACAGATCCCTCCCCATGTCTAGTTCACTGCGTCGGGGTGGCACGACTCTGCGGCCCACTGGCCCTAGCTCTGCCTCCCGTTGACTGCCAGAGAGCACTCTGGTGCTGAGGGGATGTCTCTAGATGCCAGGAGAAGCTGGCATGGTGTGGCTGACTCCCCAGGTCCTCAGTGTCTTCTTTTGATTTGCAGATTTCAGATTAGGCCTTGGTACCTGAGGGGTGGGGGCTACAGAAAAGAAAATAATAAAAATAACAATGGGATGAATGATAATAGCAGTAATAATAGCGATGGTGCCAATAGCAAAAATAGTATCAGTAATAATAGCAGCCACAACAACAATAAAGCAATTAATAATAGTATAATAGCAACAATAATGGTAAGAACAATGATAGGAGCCCTGGTGGTGCACTAGTTAAATGCCCCGCCACTAACCAAGGGTTGGCAGTTGGAACCCATCAGCTGTTCTGCAGGAGAAAAGACCTGGTGACCTGCTCCCTAGAGATTTTAGCCTATGAAACCCTATAGAGACAGTTCTACTCTGTCACATAGGGCCGCTATGAGTTGGAATCAACTCAATGGCACACAACAACAATAGATAATAGTAATAACAGCAGCAGTAATACTGATGGTGATAAAAGATGTTTTCCATGGTTCTGTGTGGGCAAGCCTGTCTGGCTCTCTCTGAGGCAGCGACCCTGCCCTCACCCGTCAGACCCTGCGGGTACACCCAGGCCGTCCCTGGGTAGGAGCTGCTGGTTGACAAGGATGGCCGTGCTGGCTGGCTTTGCTCTGCCCTGTGGGATGGACACGCGTCATCCCTAACATCTAGGTGCTGAGTTCAGTATTCTCTTAGAGTTAACCACAGCACTCTGTGGCCGTTTTAGCCAGCTTTCTCAGGGAGATGGAGAAATTGCATGAAGCAGGTTTTGACAAACGATGAACACGTAACCTGAGTGCTCAATCCTTTCCTTTTTAGAGTGGTTTTCCCCAGATGCAAACATTCAATTGAACCATATGAAGTTGCTGTGTTTGAGGGTCCAAGGGGTCGAATATCGGCAATTTCATACAGTTCAGCTGAATAGTTCTGGCATCTGTGGCATGCTTCTCTGCTTTCTAAAACAGGCGTCACACAGCCTCGTGGCGACTCCAGGTCCTTCTCAGACCTGCTTGTCACTGTTCTGTAATGGACTGAGTGACACCGACCAGCAAGTGTTTGTTACTAGGATACCTCACGGCCCCTGACTCCAGGCATTTCTACTTTTGGGGTCTTGCCTCTGCGTTCCTTCTTCAGGCCCTGGCTTTGCTCCTGAAGGTCACGCTTTGCTGTGTATCAGCACCCCATTCTCCTAATTAGTGCTTTTACCGTCAGCTGGGAATCCAGATAACCGTGGGATTTCGTCTCAGGTTGGAATAAAAAGGCCAGGAGTGAGGGCCTCTGGGTCCTCTCTGAGCACAATGTCAGTGGGATTTTTTGCAGGAAGTGAGACTTTTTCTGGCTTTCCAGGGACATTTTCTGCCCCTTATGGATTTCTGGGTGTGTTTTTTTTTTTCAGGAGCGGAGGAGCCAAAGAAGTGACACGGGGCTGGCTTTCGAGGTCGTCCCCGTGCCGGCCATGACACAGCCGCACGCCCCTGCTGGCTCAGGGCCCAGCCAGAAAGTGCTTTCTCCTCTGGCGTCTTATCGCTTATCGGGTGCTTTAGGTAACAAGACTTCCTGTCCATTAATCTGGGGCTGAAATGAAGTCAGCTTTCCACATATTTGGCAAGAGCATCACAGAGGGCTTCCTATCTGGGGAGTGAACAAGACCGTGGCATGTGGAACGTTCCGGAAGGGGAAAGCCCTGGCTTCCTGGTGGAGCCTCGAGAGAGCAAACAGGGAACACAGCTCACAATGCAGCTAAGTGTGCACGTAAATACCCAGCCACCCCAGGAAGAAAACACTCAGGTGAGGATGTCCAGGCGGCCGGCTGTCCTCGAGGCTGACGTCCGGCTTGCGCAGAACGTGCCAATAGGAAACAGGCGGGCTTAGGAGCTGCTGCTTCTAGGAAGTTTGCGGATGAACCCAATCCTGGCCAAGGTCTGGGTGTAAACGCCAGCGCACTTCCTCCTCCCAGACCTGCCCAAAAGCCTGTGTCCCTGGCAAGGCCTGCCGGAGGGTCGTGGTGTCCCCCTGCTGTGGCCTTGGCCGTAGCCTCCACCTGACTCCTCATGGTGCCTTCAGGCTGACCCACCCTGACCAGGCTCTGCTCTGAGTGGCAGGGCCTGACCCCAGCAGGCCACGTTCCCAGGTTCTACCTGGGTATCAGCTGGCTTTGGCCAATGGCGTACACTGGAGGGAGCCTGGAGGTAGGAGCAGGGGGAGGCCGGGGGTACTTCTCTCCCTCTCTCTCTGCCTCCAGTGGTATTTCCAGTTACTGTAACTTGAGCTTCTATAGAGTAACCCTGGGTGAGCCTTGGGTGCTTTTAATACCCTCATCCTCTCCCCCTTCAGCCCAGGGTGGGAGCAGCTGGTAGCAGGCACTGCTGGTGGTCACTGGCACTCACTGTCCTGCACACACTGATGGTGCCCACCCCTGCCCCCGCCACGCTGCCTGAGGGCTTGGCCTGCCTGTGGTAGGAGCTTCTCCATCAATGGCAGGTGGAAGTTGGGGTATAAATGGCTCAGCTCCCCCACAGGAGGGGCCACCCTTGGGTATGTCTACAGCCTCCTGAGTCCCCTGTGATGGGGACCTCTCATTGTATTGGCCTCCTGCCTGGCCCATTTTCCCTACTGGAGTGTCCTGGAGTCACCTGCACATAAACTACCTGTTCCTGATTCTCTCTCAGCCTTTGCTTCTGGGGGAACCCACCCAAGTCAGCCCCCACTCTTGCTAATCTCTGAATTACCTCATTCCCCCTGCCCATTGGCCTCTCCACAGTCCCCTCACCTGTTTTTCTCTCAGGACCCCTGAAGCCACCTTGGCCAGGGTGGGGGTGGCCTGCCATTTGGTTGAGCTGCCACCTGCTCTCCGGTCCCGGGGACTGCGTGCAGGTGGGAGGAGGCAGGGCTGGGAAGGGGACCATCAGAAGGTGTCACTGACCATATGGCTGGCCACTCACCGTATCTATCCATCTGAGTGTTGGGGACCCTCAAGCTTGGTGCAGCCCCCAGGCCTGGGACGCGGCCCCCTTGCTGATGTACTGTGGCACAGAGCCTGGTGGTTACGTAGGTGCAGGTTACGAAACCCAGGAAGATATGAAAAGCCCCGAGCAAGTCAAAACAACTGTCCATGGGCGGGGAAACCCAATGGACAAACGCCGGGAGAGTGGTGAGTGAGGAGGAAAGCCCCAGCCTCCTCAGGAAAGGGATCCAGGCAGGCAGCCCTGGGAGGGAGAGTGATCTGGGGAAGGGCAGAGGCCCCGCCTGCCTCAGGCCCAGGGAGGAGGGTGGTGGTGGGGGACACAGCCTGCAGCTGCCCGCGGGACCCATGATGACAGCCCACCCAGTTCCCTTGTGGCCCCAGAGGCCCCTGAGCATTAGCCCTGCAGGCAGCTCACAGGGTGCTCTGCACTATGCTGTAAAAGGAGCCCCCTGCATATCAGACTTTGCACCTACTTTGCTCTGAGCAGGAAAACCCTGGGGACTTAGGGCAACAGAAATGTATTCTCTCACAGTCCTGGGGGCCAGAGGCTGACATCAGGGTGTTGGCGGGGGCCGTGCTCCCCCTGAAGGCTCTAGGGAGGATCCTTCCTTTTCTCTCCCAAGCATTCCTTGGCTTGCGGCAACGTCGTTCCAATCTTTTCCTCTGTCTTCATATGATGTCCGTCTCTGCTTCTGTGTGTCTTCTCTTCTATCCCATAGAAAGACGCTTGTCATTGGCTTTGGAGCTCCAAAGCCCTGGTGGTGCAGTGGTTAAGGGCTCAGCTGGTAACCAAAAGGTCGGCTATTCAAATCCACCAGCCGCTTGGTGGAAACCCTATGGGGCAGTTCTACTCTGTCCTATAGGGTCACTATGAGTCGGAATTGACTCGACAGCCAAGGGTTTGGTTTGGTTTTTGGTTCTAATCAGGATGGCCTCATCTCCAGACCCTTAACTTAAACACAGCTGCAAAGTCCCATTTTCCAAATAAGGTTCAGTCACAGATACCAGGGATTAGGACATGGCCATATCATTTTGGGGGGCCACCATTCAACCCACTAGAGTTGGCATAGGGAAGTCCCCGACTGCCACCACCTGGCTTTCCCTGTGAGCACAGGGAAGGGCCTGGGGTCACAGTTAGGGATGACTGTGTTGCTGGCCCCAACACCGGCCTCTCAGCAGGCCTGCTGTCCTGAGACCCCACCTTGGCGTGCTCCTTTCTAAGCTGGGCTTACCACAGTTACGATGCTTCCACCCCAACCTTTCTCCCACTCTCCCTTACCAAACTCTCGAGGCTAGGGACCCAGCCACCCCTCTGTGGGTCTCAAGGGGGTCTTGGGAGTGTTTTCTTCCTGGTTGCAGACCCTTGCGTGGGTTTCCACCTTGTGCTCTCTTATGCATTGAATTGTGTCTCCAAAAGGGTTGTGTTGAAATCCTAACCCCTCTACCTGTAAATAAGGAGCCCTGGTGGCTCAGTTGTTAAAGATCTGGACTGCTAAATTTAGGTTTTTGGTTCAAACACACCAGCTGCTCTGTGGGAGAGAGATGGGGCAGTCTGCTTCTATAAAGATTACAGCTTTGAAAACCCTTTAGGGTAGTTCTACTCTGTCCTGTAGGGCCTCTATGAGCTGGAATAAACTCAACAGCAATGGGATGGGTACCTGTAACTATGACCCTGTTTGGAGATAGGGATTTTCTCTTGTTATGTTAGTGAGGTTATGCCAGAGTAGGGTGGGTCCTAAACCTAATCCCTTGAGTGGTGTCTTATACAAAAACCCAGGATAGACACAGAGACACACACGCACACAGGGGGAATACGGGAACTATCTACCCGCCAAGGAACTCCCAGATTACTGACAAGGAAGGACCCTCCCCTAGAACCAATGCCCTGATTTGGGCTTTTAGGCTCCCAAACTGTGAGGCAATGAACTCTGTTCTTCAAAGGCACCCACCTCTGGTATCCTACAGCAGCCCGAGGAGACTCAGGCTCCAGCTTCCCTGGGCCTGGGGCAAAGCTGAGACCATCCACCTCGTCCTGGCATCTGTGCTTCTCCTCCACTTTAGACCACCCCCCCCGCCAGGTGGGAGAGCAGGGGTGCCCAGGTAGTCCTGAGGGAGTGGGCCAGGGGACAATAAAAGAGGGGGCAGGGAGCCCAGGATGCCCTTGGAAACCTCAGGGGCTTAATCTCAGCCATCTTTGCTCTCAGTTTTCACGTTAGCCCCCTTGTAACTTAAACCGAGGCACTTCTCCATTCTGTCTCCGTCTCTTCTGAGAAAGCCATTTGTCTTTTCTCACCTAGGACTCCAAGGAAGCAGAACACTTGAGTCTAGGCTGTTCTAGTGCAAACAGCATTTTGCTCAGCATTGAGCACTATATTTGCTTGTAATAATAGAAATAAATCAGCTGATGACAATGGCTGTAAGCATTAGGCCACAGAAATCAAGAAGTTAGCCTCCAGACCCTTTCCTGGAGCCCACCGCCCCCTCCCATGCTGGCCCCCTGATGCCCAACCAGGGACGGATTACCTAACAAGCAAGGTATGCATGGGCTTGCTTGTGCTTACTTATTAATCTGTAGTACAGTTTCACCTGTTTTTTACCACATCAAAGATGTGGTAAAACCCATGTGAAATTGTTTCACTACAGATTAGTAAGTAAACACAAGTAAGTTTGTGCATACCTTGCTTACTAAGCCCACGTATACCTTGCTTACTGGTTAACCCGCCCCTGCCCCAAACCGAAAACCAAACCCACTGCGAAACCCAAGAGGCTCTTGAGGGAGCATGGCCCCGTGAAACTGATTTCGAGTTTCTGACCTCCAGAACTGTGAGGGAATAAATTTCTGTTGTTTTAAGTCACTAAGTTTGAGGTAATTTGTTACGGTGGCCTCAGGAAACTAATACATCTATTTTTTTCTAATTTTATTTATTTTGTTATTGTTGAGCATATACACAGCAAAACCCACACCAATCCAACCGTTTCTACATGTACAATTCAGTGACATTGATTGCATTCCTCAAGTTGTACAACCATCCTCACCCTCCTTTTCTGAGTTGTTCCTTCTTCATTAACATAAACTCACTGCCCTCTAAGGCTCCTATCTAATCTTTCTAGTTGCTGTTGTCAATTTGATCCCATATAAATAGTTCTTAAAAGAGCACAATGCTCAAGGCAGGCATTTTTTACTAGTTAAACTATTGTTTGGTTTTAAGAAGACTTTAGGGGATATTTTTGGTTTAAGGTTTAAAGACTATCTCAGAGAAATAGTTTCAAGGGTTCATTCAGCCTCCATGGCTCCAGAAAGTCTGTATTCTATGAGAATTTGAAATTCTGTTCTGCATTTCCCCCCTTTTGATCAAAATTCCTTTATAGAATTCTTGATCAAAATGCTCACTAGTGGTGGCTGGGTATCATCTAGTTCTTCTGGTCTCATGGCAAAGGAGGCAGTTGTTCATGGAGAAAATTAGCCACACACTCCATATCTTCCTCCTATTCCTGACTCTCCTTCTTGCTCTGTTGCTCCAGGTGAATAGTGACCAATTGTTGTGCCTTGGATGGCTGCTTGCAAACTTTTTTTTTTTTAAATTGTATTTTAGATGAAGGTTTACAGAGCAAACTAGTTTCTCATTAAACGATACACATGTTGTTTTGTGACATTGGTTGACAACCCCACGACACGTCAATAGTCTCCCCTTCTTGACCTTGGGTCCCTGTTACCAGCTTTCCTGCCCCCTTCTGCCTTCTCGTCCTTGCCTCTGGGTTGGTGTGCCTGTTTAGTCTTGTTTTGTTTTATGGGCCTGTCTAATCTTTGGCTGAAGGGTAAACCTCAAGGGTGACTTCATTATTGAGCTATAAGGGTATCTCGGGGCCATACTCTTGCGGTTTCTCCAGTCTCTGTCAGACCAGTAAGTCTGTTTTTTTTTTGTGTGTGTGAGTTAGAATTTTGTTTTACATTTTTCTCCAGCTTTGTCCGGGGCCCTCTGCTCTGATTTTTGTCAGAGTAGTTGGTGGTGGTAGCAGGCACCATCTAGTTGTGCTGAACTCAGTGTGGTAAAGGCTGTGGTAGCTGTGGTCCATTAGTCCTTTGAATTAATCTTTCCCTTGTGTCTTTCGTTTTCTTCATTCTCCCTTGCTCCAGATGGGGTGAGACCAGTGGAGTATCATAGATGGCCACTCACAAGCTTTTAAGACCCCAGATGCTACTCCCCAATGTAGAACGTAGAACGTTTTCTTTATAAACTATGTTATGCCAGTCGAGCTAGATATTCCCGGAGACCATGGTCCCCACAGCCCTCAGCCCAGTAATTCGGTCCCTCAGGGAGTTTGGATGTCTCTATGGAGCTTCCATGACCTTGCCTTGGACAAGTTGTGCTGAATTCCTCAGTACCGTGTACAACGATTGCAAGCTTTTAAGACCCCGGGCACTATGCAACAAACTAGGAAGCAGAACAGAAATATTGAACACATTATTAGGCCAATTAACTAGGATATCCCATGAAACCACAACCCTAGACCTCCAAACCAAGGAACCAAACCCCATGAGGTTTTTGGTTGTCCACAAGCTAATACACCTATTTTTGAGATAGAGACACAGAGTCTTGGAGAAGTCAACTAACTTGCCTGAGTGCCACAATTAAGAACTCAGTGAATCTGGAGTTGAGCCCAGTTATCCGGCTCCAGAGCCCACGGTCTTACCTCTAAATCATAACACTTCACCGTCTCTTGTTGTTGTTGTATGCCTTGGAGTCTATTCCGACTCATAGTGACCCTATAGGACAGAGTAGAGCTGGCCTGTAGGGTTTTCTAGCCAGTAGTCTTTACGGGAGCAGATCGCTAGGTTTTTTCTCCTGCAGAGCTGCTCATGGGTTCAAACCACTGACCTTTTGGTTAGTAGCCAAGCAATTAACCACTGTGCCACTAGGGCGTCTTTTGACCCTTCTTGGCCCCTTTCAATCCCTGACAACAGGGAAGAAGTACCCTTCATCCCCCAGTCTGTGGGCTGTTGGCAGAGAATGGACCCAGCCACTGGAGAAGGAGGCTTTGGGTTTGGCTGAGTCACTGGGTCCCTCCCCATCGGTGGGCTCATTTCCGAGACGGGTGGCGAGGGCGTGGCCTCTGTGGGAACCCACAGGCTGTGAGGATCCTGATCTTGGCAGTGAAACCCAAAGGATACCCGAAGGCCACCTGAGGGAACTTACCAACTGCAGGCACAATGGGAGGAAGCCATATTTCCTTTTACTTAAAGGAAAAAAAAGTAAAGTTCTGAACAAACCCACGGCGAGGGAGTCTCAATTTCCTCTCCCAGAATCTGGAGGTGGTGGTGCCAGTGAGGAGCATGGAGATGGGTCTTGAGGCCCAGCTCTGCCGGGACGCACCCCCGTGACTCTGAACAAGTCGCCCCGCCTTTGCCAGACTCAGTTTTTCCATTTACAGGTCCAGGGGCTGGATAAGGCCACAGTGTACGAACTGACCAGAGTCTGGTTGCCTTCTTAGCCCTCATGGTGCTGCCCACATTTAAACCATGGGGTCCTCTGCCTGGGCAGGACCTCTCCTCGGGTCACTGATGCACCCGGCTTCCCTTGGTCCCAGCCAGCACCATGGCCTCCTCTGAGCCTGGCCTTGCTGACCTCTGACAGTCGGTGGCAGGCGGGGGTGGGAGGCAGGCCCTTGCGGTTGTTTCAGGAATGCCAGGAATCAGCACTGTGAACTCAGTTTCATTCAGGCAAAACTTCCTTGAACTCTGCCATCATCCTACTCCTTCCTGGGGACCAGGGGGGACATCAGACATGCTAGGGCCCAAAGGAGTTTTCTGGCCCCTGCTTCTGGACGCTGGGCTTCTGGCTTGGAGCTGTGCTGAGTCCTGACTGGCTCTTTGTCCCCTGGGAGTAAAGACGTTCATGAATGATCTGAACGTTGCTCCTCAAACTGTAGGGAGCTAAACCTCTGGCCGTGACGGTCTGGCCGCCCTTCTGCGAAGCAGCTGCTCACAGCTCATGTGGTGACTTACTGTAAGCTGAGAGCTATACCAGGCATGCTGCACGCAAGTCCTAAATCACATGCAAGACAACACATGTATGCTTGTGGGGGCGGAACGGGGCCAGCCAGGATCCCAGGGCACCGGGGTCTTCAGACAGCCATGGGCCTCCCCGCAGTACCCTGTCCTTCTCCGGCTGCCGCACAGCTGGCCCAGGCACTGGCACCCTTCCTGGAATCCCCCTCTGCCCTCGCTCTGTTTTCTGGAAGATGCCTGGGGTCCCTCCACCACTCATAGGCCGGAAGTGCCCATTTTACTGAACTTCCTGTAGGGGGAAGGCCCGAAGTTTATGCCCTGTGCCTGGCCAAGGGGGTTTCTGCCCACACTTCCCACCCTCGGCCCCAGCCCGGAAAGGTGAACCTGGGTGGGAGGGACAGACCCTTGAGGGACAGACCACCAAACATTCCCCCAGATGGCTGTGATAACCATGGCCTGGGTCCCGGGCTTTGTCACATCATGCATCACTGCCGTCCTACAGGCTTGGGCTTGATGGAGCTGCCCGTGGTGAATGGCTGGGTGATCTCTTCTGAAGATCCTGGAAAGTTCTCCATGACAGGTGACTGCACGGGGCCCAGAATGCCTCTCCCTGTGGGCTTCTGCCCCATGTTGGGGTCCTCTTCCTCACCCACTGTCTCACCATAAGGTGGCTCTCCTGTGTGAAGGCTGGCCTTCAGCCATGGAGGGAACAGTGTAAGCCCCAAGCCTGTGCTGAGCAGCTGTGACCTTGGGTCATGGGGACACTGATGCTGACCTCAAAGGGCTGTCACCAGCGTCGTTAACACAGCAGAGGCACATGGAGGTCTTCAACCAAATTAAGTCCCTCCTCCTTTTCCAGTTCCATCCCTTTCTCAGAATTTTCTTCTCTTTGGCTGACTTCAGTCAACATACCCCTTCTCCTGGGTCTGTCTCCTTCCTCATCCTTACTTCTCATTGGGGAACCAAAGTTCCTATTTACTTATTTATTCAGAGTCAGTATTTGTCAAGGATTTACCCTTTGCCAGGAGCTAGGACACTGGTGTGGCTGTCTTGGAATGGGCTGTGAGGAGGGTGTGTGGGCTGGCATAGGGGCCCTGCCAGGCCCATGCCCCAGGTGTCATGGCTTCCAGCCTGCTCCTCTGCAGTGCCTTGGAGCTACAGGGCCTGGTGGGTCGATCCTATGACGGCAAACTCCCACGCCCCACTAGACCAGGCCTCAGGGGCTGACCCTGGCTGAAGTGTTGACGTTGCTGTACACCCTGGCCACCTGAAGGAGACAGCCTGGCTGTCGGCAGTGGATGGTCTTATGACCAGAGCTCTGCCCTCTTGGCCCAGGGCCCAGCGTCACTGGCATGCTCTGCTGTGCTCAATCGTTAACAAATTAGACCCTCAAGTGGTCAGTATCCCAGATCACGTTCCCCTGGGAGCCTGCTGCCTGGCAGTGCCAGCCAGCCAGGCAGACCAAGGAATTCCAGCAGGCATGTGCCCAGCACTTTGTACATACTGCCCAGCACTACTACCGACTGGATGGTTTAGTGAGGCTGTTATGAATTGAGTTGTGTGCCCCCAAAGATGTGTGTCAACTTGGCTAGGCCCTGATCCCCAGTATTGTGTGGGTGTCCAACATTTTGTGATCTGAGGTAATTTTCCTGTGTGTTGTAAATCCTGTCTACGATGTTAATGAGGCAGGACTCAGTCTACAAGATTAGGTTGTATCTTGAGTCACCCTCTTTTGAGATATAAAAGAGAAAATCCAGCGAGAGGACAGGGACCTCATGCCATCAAGAAAGAAGCACCAGGAGCAGAGCACGTCCTTTGGATCTGGGGTCCCTGTGCTGAGAAGCTCCTAGACCAGGGGAAGATTGATGGTGACAAGGCCCTTCCCCAGAACTGACAGAGAGAGAAAGACTTCCCTGGATGCTGGCACCCTGAATCTGGACTTCTAGCCTCCTAGACTCTGAGAGAATAAATTTCTGTTTGCTAAAGCCTTCCACTTGTGGCATTTCTCTTATAGTAGCACTAGATAACTAAGACGGAGGCCCTTGGATCGGCCCTACCGGGTCAGCCCATGGCCCTGGTGGAGTGCTGGGAAGACGGTTGAACTGGACTATCTAGAAGAAGTAAAAGTCGTAACAAGGTTTCTGTAGGTGGACCCATGGCAGGATCATTAATAAAGCAAAGATGTCACCTTGAGTACTAAGGTGCACCTGACCCAAGCCGTGGTGTTTTCAGTCTCCTCATATGCATGAGAAAGCTGGAAATGAATAAGGAAGACCAGAGAAGAGTTGATGCCTTTGAATTATGGTGTTGGCGAAGAATATTGAATATGCCACGGACTGCCAGAAGAATGAACAGATCCGTCTTGGAAGAAGTACGGCCAGAATGTTCCTTAGAAGTGAGGATGGAGAGACTTCATCTCATGTACTTTGGACTTGTTATCAGGAAGGACCAGTCCCTGGAGAAGGACATCCATCAGGCTTGGTAAAGCAGAGAGTCAGAAAAGAGGAAGACCCTCAACGAGATGGATTGACACAGTGGCTGCAGCAATGGGCTCTCGAACAAAGCAATGATTTTGAGGATGTGGGGGATCGGGCGGTGTTTCCTTCTGTTGTACATCTGCTCGCTATGAGTCAGAACCTGCCCAGTGGCACTTAACAACAACAACAACAACAATGTGCCAAGGTGGATGGAAAAAGAAAGATTTATGTCCAACACTCAGGACTCCTTACGTCTCTCTCTCCTCCCCTTACTCCAGTTCTTGACACATGCACACATCACACACACATACATGCACATGTATGCACACACATGCACACTCACATACCAAACACACACACACGTGCACACTCACATCCCAAACACACACATGTGCATACTCACACACCAAACATGCACATACACACAAACACATGCATGCACACTCACATACCAGACACACAATACTCACACATATATGCACACACCCACCACATACATACACATACATGTGCACACATAAACACACCACACATACATACCACACACACTCTAACCTTTGCTCATGCCTCCCCTTCTCCGTGCCTCTCGTCCTGTCTGACTTCAAGGTCTCAGTCTCTGGACAATGAATCCGAGTCGGGAAGGGAGGGAGGCAAGGACAGGAAGGAGGTGAAGGACAGTGGGCGATGGTGAGACAAATGGAAGGTTGGTTCTAGGGAAACTGAAGAATTGCTGGCATCAGGCTCTCAAGGGAGTGAACTTGAGAGACAGAGGCTGAGGTTGGGAAGGGATTGTGACATTGGGGCCCTAGGGGGGAGGGGCGGTCATTGTGCTGACCAGACCTCAGGGCTGGCCAGGATGGCAAGTGTGTGGTGGGTGAGGTCAAGGGATTGAGCAGCAGGTAAGAGAAGGTCCTCCAGGTAGATTGTAACGTCTCCAAGAACCAAGGGGACAGCTATCAGTGCCAAGGTCTTAAGTAGTAGGGAGGGGTCCCCGAGGGTGTGGGTGATGCTATGGGGAGGGGGTGAAGTCTGAAAGGCTGTGCTGCAGAGTGGAGGGCGGGGGACAACGGCTTGTGTGGTAATGAGGAGCCGGGAGGAAATTCAGACCCCACCAGGTCCTGAGGGCAGGAGCCCAGAAAGAGGACACATGGATGGCTGGCTGGTGGGGAGGGTATGGGGGAAGCGTGTTTCCAGCGGAGGCTGGGGCCCACTTACACCAGGAAAGGACTAAGGGTGCAGATGACTCTGTATGGGGTTTGCTGGTGATCATTTGTCTCTGAAGGTGCAGGGCAAGGGTAAGGGGCAGGGGCTGGGTGCGGGGTGGGGGCCGGATTAGGGCGTGTGCAGAGCCATGTGGGGACCAAGGTAATGCCCTTGGGGTGGCTGGCTTCTTGTGGGCACTGATGTGGACGGGGGCCAGCACGTGGAGGCTGGTCTGCTGACCTCTAGACAGGGTGAGGGTGAGACCATGGGTGTGAGTGTGTGTGCGTGGTGTGTTCGTGTCTAGTGTATGTATGTGTCCTGGTGTGTGAATGTGTGGTGTTTGTGGCATATGTGTATGTGATGTGCATGGTATAGGTGGTGTCTGTGTGCATGCTGTGATGTGTGTTTGCATGTGACTATGGTGTGCACGGTGAGTGCGTGTGTATGATATATGTAGTGTCTGTGTGTACTGTGGTGTGTGTATATGTGTGAGGTCCATGGTGAGTATATGGTGTGTGTGAGTCTGTGTCTGTGGTGTGTGCGTGCTTTGTGGCGTGTGGTGTATGTGAGTGCTTGTGTGTATGGTATATGTAGTGTCTGTGTGTACTGTGGTGTCCTTGTATATGTGTGAGGTCCATGGTGAGTATGTGGTGTGTGTGTGCTGTGTTGTGTGTGGTGTGTATGGGGTATATATGTATGTGTCTGTGGGGTATGTACGTGATATGTGTGTGGTGTGTATGAGTGTGTCTGGGGGGTGTGAGTGTGTGTCTGCGGTTTGCGTGGTGAGTGTATGTGATTGTGTGTGTGTGTCTATGGTATATATGCATGTGCCTGTGGCATTTGTGTGGTGATTGTGTGTGGTGTGTATGTATGTGGTATATGTGCATGTGGTGTGTGAGTGTGTCCGTACAGTGCATGTGTGAGTGTGTGTGGTATGTGGTGTGTATATCATGTGTAAGTGTGTGGTGTGTGCATCTGTGAGGTGTGTGTGAGTGTGTGTCTGTGGTGTATATCTGTGGGATGTGTGTGAGTGTGTGTATGGTGTGTATCTGTGAGGTGTGTGTGTGAGTGTGTAGGGTATGTAGTGTGTACATGGTGCATAAGTGTGTGGTATATGTGTGTGTGGCGTGTGTCTGTAGTGTGTTTCTGTGGGATGTATGTGAGTGTGTGTGGTGTGTGTCTGTAGGATGTGTGTGTGTATGAGTGGTGTGTGTCTGTGGTATGTACCTGTGAGGGGGTGTGTGTGTCTGTGGGATGTATCTGTGGGATGTATGTGTGTGTAGTGTGTGTCTGTGGTGTGTATCTGTGAGGTGTGTGTGGGATACATGTGAGTGTGTAGTGTGTGTCTATGGTGTGTATCTGTGAGGTGTGTGTGTCAGTGTGTGTGGTGTGTATCTGTGAGGTGTGTGTACATATGTGTGTCTGTGGTGTGTATCTGAGGTGTGTGTGTATCTGAGGTGTGTGTGAGTGTGTGTGTGTCTGTGGTGGGTATCTGAGGTGTGTGTATGTGTCTGTGAGGTGTGCGTTTGTGTG
This sequence comes from Elephas maximus indicus, assembly GCF_024166365.1. Lineage (NCBI taxonomy): Eukaryota > Metazoa > Chordata > Mammalia > Proboscidea > Elephantidae > Elephas > Elephas maximus. The sequence continues at coordinate 227,502,150 of NC_064820.1, read as the reverse complement.
GTGTGTGTCTGTGAGGTACGTGTGTGAGTGTGTGTCTGTGGTGTATATCTATGAGGTATGTGTGTGAGCTGTGTGTGTCTGTGGTATGTATCTGTGAGGTGCATGTGTGAGTGTGTATGTGTCTGTGGTGTGTATCTCTGAGGTGTGTGTGAGGTGTGAGTGTGTCTATGGTGTGTATCTGTGAGGTGTGAGTGTGTGTCTGTCTGTGGTATGTATCTGTGAAGTGTGAGTGTGTGTGTCTCTGTGGTGCATATCCGCGAGGTGCATGTGTGACTGTGTGTGGAGCAGCAGGGGAGGTGAGGGGATCTCTCCCAAAATCCCAGAAGCCCTGCCCACTCCTGCATTCCCGGCCTATTCACTCCCCTGATTCCAAGTGCTAAATTCAGGCAGAAGGGATTTTCCAAGGGCTGGAAGCCTTGAGTTTGGCCCTGAAAAGTGCTTTGAAAATTAAGAGGGAGGGCACTGGAACTCTTAAAAAAAAAAAAAGAAAGAAAAGAATGTAAGGGATTTAGCTAAGAAAAAATGCTAAGTCCTTTCAAGGGGCCATCCTGAGGTCAGTATATGGTCAGCCCACTTTTGTTTCCGGCCCAAGCAATCAGATCTGCTGTTGGCCAGAGTTCCGGAAGGTTTCGGACCCCTGAAGTGTCAGCTAAGCCTTCTATTTTTCTTCCTGAGCTGGGCAGCCAGACTAGCAGGTTTGAAGAAGATTTTCAACAGGGTCCAAAAAAAGGGGTGTGTTCCTAACCCCGACTTAGCCAGAAAGTCACCTCCCTCCCCGCCCCCAGCCGGGAATTCGGTCTCCCTGGAACAGGTAGAAAAGCTGGCCCCGAAGGCTCCTGTCCTTTCCTGGAAGGCTGGAGCTCCCAGAAGTGTTCGCATACTCCCAGCATCTGATCGGGAGCCAGCAGTTGTTCCCTGGATTTCTTGGAATCGTGTCCCCGCGCTCTTGTCCGGGGGGAATTAAATTAAAACAAACAAAACCCAAACCCAGAATGTGGTCCAGTGGGGAGGTGGGAGTGGGTGGGCTTCATTAACCAGCCTGTGTGTAATAAAAACGTTGCTACATTCTTCACCACTCAGCTCCTGGCTTCCAGAGCTGGGTGTTCAAACAACAACGACCTGAGATGATTTACGGAGGAGAAGCCTACACACATGTTAAGAAGAATCGTCATTGAAATGTTCTTCAGGAGTTTCTGGACATTGCCAGAGAGTGACCAGGCACTGGCTGTGTGATTTATGATCTCAAAATTACATTCAAGAAATTTGTCCTTTGGGTGAAATTTGTGATTCCTGGCATCTATTTTTTTTTCCTGGAAAAGTGACCTCTGGGGCCCTCCCTCGTGGCCCCGCACTCTGAGGAAGTCCCCATTCTATGCACTGCCCCATAGAGTTTCCAAAGAGTGCCTGGTGGATTTGAACTGTTGACCTTTTGGTTAGCAGTCATAGCACTTAACCACTACACCACCAGGGTGTCCAACATTCCATGCACAGTGAGTGGTAATCAAAGTGTGGGCTCAGATAACCGTGTGTGCTGGGGCAGTACCTTGATGGGGAACCCTCCAACACCCCACTGTGGTTTTCCTTAGGGGTTTGGTTGGATGGGGTGTCATAGAGCTTTAGATAGATGGATAGCTGCCTTCGAGTCGACTTGACTTGTGGTGGCCTTATGCACAACAGAATGAAACACTGCCAAGTTCTGCACCATCCTCACAATCGCCACCAAGTTCGATTCCATCGTTGCAGCTGCTGTAGCAATCCATCTCGCTGAAGGTCTCCCTCCCACTTGCTGGCCCTCTGCTTCACCAAACCTGATGTCCTCCTCAGTGATTGAGCCCTCCTGATGATGTGTCCAAAGCAAGCAAATCAGATGACATTCTGTTGTGCTCCATAGTGTTTTCGTTAGGTAATTTTCAGAAGTAGATCACTAGGCCTTTCTCCCTAGTCTGTCTTAGACTGGAAGCTCCGCTGAAACCTGTCCACCATGGGTGACCCTGCTGCTATTTGAAATACCAGTTGCATAGCTTCCAGCATCGTAGTAACATCCAAGCCACCACAGTAGGACATACTGACAGATAGGTGGTGGCAGAGAACTTTAGTCCCCAACTTTCTGTTGGCAAGTAATTTTTAAAAGACTTAACTTACAATGCAGCCCTGGCATTTCTGTGCTATTGGACAGGTAGTGCCCAGACCCCAGGGGGAACCAACACATCCCAGGAAAACTGTCATTTGCAGAAGGACATCAATGGTGAAGACCCAGGGCCAAGCGTCAAAGCTATCCAGCCAACCAAGGGTATACCTATCAGCTCTCAGCTGTGTGTGTGGCCTGGACTGCCAACAGACCAGGAATCTTCCAGAGTTCATCAAGGCAGGGTGGATTTTGGCCAATGAGGGCAGGACTTCTAGCACTCCTGTTTCTTCAATTCTCTAGAGCAGTGGTCTCCAAGCTTTTGTTATAGCCCATTCTTTAACAATAAAAAGTATTTATACACGCACTCCCTTTTAGGCAATCGTTTGAGCAGAACAAGGGAATACTGCATGGTTTAAAGTCAGGAAAGGTGTGCATCAGGGTTGTATCCTTTCACCATACTTATTCAATCTGTATGCTGAGCAAATAATAGGAGAAGCTGGACTATATGAAGAAGAACATGGCATCAGGATTGGAGGAAGACTCATTAACAACCTTCAATATGCAGATGACACAACATTTCTTGCTGAAAGTGAAGAGGACTTGAAGCACTTATTGATGAAAATCAAAGACTATGGCTTTCAGTATGGATTATACCTTAACGTAAAAAAAAAAAAAAAAAAATCCTTACAACTGGACCACTTAGCAACATCATGATAAAAAAAGATAAACGGAGAAAATTTGGAAGTGGTCAAAGATTTCATTCTACTTTGATCAACAACCAATGAATGCCCATGGAAGCAGCAGTCAAGAAATCAAACGACATATTGCATTGGGTAAATCTGTTGCAAAAGACTTCTTTAAAATCTTAAAAAAGCAAAGATGTCACTTTGAGGACTAAGGTGTGCCTGACCCAAGCTGTAGTATTTTCAGTCGCCTCATATACATGCGAAAGCTGAACAATGAATAAGGAAGATGGAAGAAGAATTGATGCCTTTGAATTATGGTGTTGGTGAAGAATATTGAATATACCATGGACTGCCAGATGAATGAAGAAATCTGTCTTGGAAGAAGTACAAGAAGAATGTTCCTTAGAAGCAAGGATGGTGGGGCTTTGTCTTACATACTTTGACATGTCAGGAGGGACTAATTCCTAGAGAAGGACATACGTTTGGTAGAGGGTCAGCGAAAAAGAGGAAGACCCTCAATGAGATGGATTGACACAGTGGCTGCAACAATGGGCTCAAATATACCTACTACTGTGAGGATGGCACAGGACAGAGCAACGTTTCATTGTGTTGCACATTGGGTTGCCAGGAGTTGGAACTGACTTCAAGGCACCTAACGACAATACATGGACCAACCTATTGCCATCAAGTCGATTCCAACTCATAGCGACCCTATACTAAAATATCGTATATTATAAAATATGGTTGTTGTTGTCGTGTGCCGTTGAGTCAATTCCAACTCATTGCAACCCTGTAGGTCAGAGTAGAATCGCCCCATAGTGGTTTTTAGGCTGTAAGCCTTACGGGATCAGATCACCAGGTCTTTTCTCCCACAGAGAGGATGGTGGGTTTGAATCGCCAACCTCTTGATTAGCTGCTGAGTGCCCAACCATTGCACCATCAGGGCTCATTAATAGCAATAACAATAATAATAGCAGCTCCATTCCCCTACAGGGGCTCCGTGCTTTCTTCACGCAGCAGGCACTCCGGCCTCATGGCATTTCCATCTGCTGGCCCCCTTGACTAGAACATTCCTCCTCTGATATCCCAACAGCTCACTTCCCACCTCCTTCAGGTCTTTGTTCAAAAGTCACCTACTCAGTGATCTTCCATGACCACCCTAAAATTAAAACAAAAAGCAAGCAAACAAACCACCCTTCTATTCCCCTTCCCTGCTTTGTTTTTCTCGGTAGCACTAAATATCCTATAACATACCATATATTTTGCTTACTTATTTTCTCTCTCTGCTCTGCCGCATGGGGTCACTTGGAGTTGAAAATTGACCTAGCAACAACAATTATAAAATATAAGCATTTAAATTTTTTTTTTTTTAGAAGATGAGATACAAATAAGTCTAGTAGAGGTGTTAATATTTTCTCCTTGCACATCCCTGGGGTGCCAGGGTCCCACTTGGCTGATCCCTGGTCTAGAGTTAGGAGAAGGTAGAAAGTTTAGCCCCACGGTAAGGACGGTTTTGGCTTATTGTTGTTGATTTTTGTTATACATTTTAAAGTTTTTATTATGGGGTTTTTCAAACATCCATAATTTTAGAAAGACCAGTCACATGGCCAATCTTGTTTGATCCAATCCTACTCTCCCCACACCTCCCTACCTCTCCCCAGCCCCCTCCATCTTCTCCTGGATTCCTTAAAAGCAAGTCTCAGACATCATTTCATCAGAAAAATATTTCAGTGGGTAGCTCTACAGAATATTCTTTAAAAAATATAACCATAACATCCTTATTACACTGTCATGGATTGAATTGTGTCCCTCCAAAATATCTGTCAACTGAGCTGGGCCGTGATTTTCAGTATTGTGTGATTGTCTACCATTTTATGTGATTTTCCTATATGTTGTAAATCCTATCACTATGATGTAATAAAATTGATTAGCAGCAGTTATATTAATGAGATCTACAAGATTAGGTAGTGTCTTAAGCCAATCTCTTTGAGATATAAAAGAGGGACGTGAGCAGAGACACGGGAACCTCATACCACCAAGAAAGCAGTGCCAGGAGTGGAGCGTGTCCTTTGGACCTGAGGTTCCTGCGCTGAGATGCTTCCAGACCAAGGGAAGATTGATGACAAGGACCTTCCTCCAGAGCTGACAGAGAGAGAAAGACCCCCTGGAGCCGGTGCCCTGAATATGGACTTCTAGCCTACTGGAGTGTGAGAGAATTAACTTCTCTGTTAAAGCCATCCGCTTGTGGTATTTCTGTTATAGCAGCACTAGATGACTAAGACATACACAGAAAAAATTAATAATAGATTCTTTACTATCATCTGCTATGGATTGAATTGTGTCCCCCCAAAAAGATGTGTACCTGTACCCGTGAACGTACCCTTGTTTGGAAATAGGGTCTTTGAAGATGTTATCAGTTAAGTTAATATGAGGTCAAACCAGAGAAGTGTGGGCCCTAATCCAATTGTAGTAAAACACCAGAAACCAAAACCCCCTGCCATTGAGTCAATTCTGACTCATAGCGACCCCCCAGGACAGAGTAGAACTGCTGCATAGGGTTTCCAAGGCTGTAAATCTTTACGGAAGCAGATTGCCTCATCTTTCTCCCGTGACTGGTAAAGCCCCAATCCTAGTAGTGTCCTATAGAAGAGGAGAGCACAGAGGAGGGACAGCCCTGTGTAGCTGCATGTACAAGCCAAGGAATGCCTGGGGCTACCAGAAGCTGGGAAAGACAAGAAAGGGTCTTCTAGAGAACATGGCTCTGACAACACCTTGACTTCCAACGCCTGGCCTCCAGAACTGTGAGACAATATGTTCCTGTTATTTAAAGCCGCCCAGTTTGTGGTGTTTTGTTACAGCAGCACCAAGAAACTAATACATCATCTAGTATTCAGCCAATATTGAAATGTCCTGATTGTCTCATGTCTTTCTAGAGCTGATCTGTTTGAGTCAGGATACTAAGTCCACAGTTTGGTATGACTCGGAAGTCTCTTAAAAATCTCATCCTGTCACCTTTCTCCTCCCTTGTCTCCTCCCTTTCTCTTTCTACTTCCCCTCCCCCTCCTCCTTCTTCACTGGCCATTCCTTGGTTGAAGAAATCAGGTCATTCGTCCCGCAGACTTCCCTACATTCTGGAACCTATGATTGATTCCCTTTAGTGTCATTTAACATGTTCCTTTGTCCCCAGAGTTTCCTATCAGCTTAATCAGGCTAAATCAGATTGCAACATGGTGATGATGGTGATTTGCAAAGACAGCATGTCCTTTTACAGGAGACTTGTAATGTTCAGTCGCCCTCTTTGGAGGCATTAAGAAGCAGCAGTGCCTTCAGGGGTTGTCAGTCCCTGATCTGTCTGTTATAAATCACCCACCATTCTTCCTCCTGGGGAGTCTGGTTGCCTTTGGAGATCATTGCCTCACTCCATTATTAGTTTTTTTTATGGGCTAGAGTAAGGGATCTGCACTGCCATCATAAGAGGCATCCCTGTTGCCGGGGAGCTAGACCCTGAGGGGAGGTGGCAGAAGCTGGGTCTGGTGCCCTTGGTTTGGCACTGCCGTCACTGACAGGACCAGGGACAAGTCCTTTCATCTCTCTGAGCCTCAGGCCCCGGCTGTAAGTGGAAGCTGGGCTGGTTTCACTTGATCCAATAACTTGAATACCTGAGTTCCAACCTCAAGGGCCACTTGTTGTAGTAGAGGGGCGAGCTGGGACCTCCTCCTACGGGAGACTGTCACGTTTGGGGCTCCAGGAGGGAGTGAAGCTAGAGGCCAGACACACCACTAAGCTACCTTCTCTTGTGGGTGTCTAGAAAGGGGCGGGCTGCCACCACCCATGGGTGAGTGGAGAACAAAGCCACTCAGGTCAGTTTTTGCAGGACTTCATTCTCTCATGAAATCCTAGTTGAGAAAAGCTGGTTAAAGGAATGATCTGCAGAAATGTGAGGTAGGAATGTGTGAGTGTGTGTGTGAGAGAGTACATGTGGGAGTGAGTGTGTGTATGAGTGTGAAGGTGTGAGTGTGTGTGTGCAAGAGACAATGTGTGTGTATCTGCTTAGGAAAATGAATTGACTTAGAAAATGACCCTGGGCAAGAACTGGGAGCAGAGTCACTCTTTCAGATACTGTTGTCAAGAGGGATCTCAGCACTGTCCCATCTGGCCCCCAACACTGTGGGCACTGAGGTGGGGTCTGGGACTGGCGTGGCACAGTCACTAGGACACAGCCCTCTTTCTCAGGGCTCGCACTGGGTACGGAGCTCCTGTGGGAAGGTCAAGTGGATGCGGTGTCTTGGTAAGTCAGTGATGACCTGGAGTGAGATTCAAGAATGTCAAAAACATGGCACTGCAGAAGGGCACATTGATGGGGACCTGTCATTGATGCTCCCAGTAATCATGGTCCTTGGCCCCAGTGACAATTGCCATGGAGACAGTGGTAATGGGAGAGGTGATAGCAATGGTGGTGGCGATGGTGGGGGAGGGAGGGAGGGAGAAAGAGAATGAAGGAAGGAAGGAAGGAAGAAAAAAGGAAAGAAGAAGAGAAAGAAGGAAGGACGGAAGAAAAAAAGGAAAGGAGAAAGAAAGAAAAGGAAGGAAGGAAGAAAAAAATGAAAGAAGAAGGAAGGAAGGAAGAAGCCACAGGGGGCAGCAAACCTTGCAGACCCAGGCACTAAAAATCTGGGGTGCAGAGAACTTCACTGCAGGCTCCTGAGGTTGGGGTATGAGCTCCTTCAGTAATGCCCTGAGTCCCCAGAAGACTCCACACATCCTTGTGGTCCCTGCCTGAACCTCTCGGCTCCCAGGACCGAGACCTACTTCTGAGTCCATTGAGTCCAGGGAGCCCCTCCCTCCTGTGCCTACCAGTGGCTATCCCGGGCCGGAGCCCAGCTGTAAAGGCTGGGAGGCAAGGGGCATCTGCCCTCAGTGAGGAGCATCTTTGGAGAGGACTATGGGGCTAATGGAATCACTGTGGAGCTGGGCTGGAGGTCTGCCTAAGCTCACTCACTGCTCCTGGCCCCATCCCAGCGGTAATTGAGAGCTGGCCATGACTATGCCCTTGTAGGAGAAGGCGTCCGGCAGCACTGGGCTGGCAAATGGTCTTCATTTCTGTTCCAAGGCTGCTGAAAACCCGGCTCTGAGTCATCTGCACCCTGGCCAGGTTCCCTCGCGTCACGGGGAGGGGGTATCTTGTTCAATGTGCTGACTTTTGGCTTGCTTACCCCTGGCTGCGCCCAAACACTGTCATGATCCAGGCCTGCTTCTAGCCACCTGGACACTCGAGAGCCCAGCCTCCCTCGGACCAGGGCGAGCAGCTGCCCTCGGTTCCCAGGTGTGGCATGTCCAAGCTCATGAGCCCTGGGTCCTGGGCCCCAGAGAGAGGAGGTGGTCCTGGTTACCACCCTCTCAGCCTTTTTCAGAATGGCTCTGTGGCCTTGGGCAGGTGACTTAACCCTCTCTGCCTCAGTTTACCCATCTGAGTAATAAACCCCTCCTCTATAGGGCATCGGTCATTGTGTCAGCGCAGGTCAAGCTCCTTGGTGTGCACTCGATAGATGTTGGCCCTCTACCTGGCCATGCTCACCTTCTGGTTTGTAGTGTAAAACAAAGAGTCTAGAATCAAGAGCTGCCACCAGGCCAACTCCCTGAGCCCCCTCTGGTAGCTTCAACACGTCTGCAGTGGCATGTGGAACATGGGCTCACCCCTTGGTGGGCACCTGAGCCCAGCCCCCCTCCACACCTAAAGTGTGCCATGGACCGGGGGTGGGAGTGTCTGAGTCTCTTAGTGCTGCACTAACAATGCTAACAAGTGGGGGCTTCAAAGGACAGGAATTTATTTTCTCACAGCTTTGGAGACTGGAAGTCCAAATTCATGTTGTCTGCCATAGGGAAGGGTCCCTCCTTGCGGGTAGCCTGGGCGTTTTCAGTGCTTCTTGGCTTGTAGATGGTTCTGTACACAGCATCTCTCCCTGTATGTGTGTCTGTCTCTCTGTGTCTCCTTCCCCTCTATACGACACCACTCAGAAGGGATTAGGTTTAGGACCCACCCTGCTCCAGGATGAATCCGTTAACGTGAACGAAAACTCTAATTTCCAAAGAGGGTCACATTCACAGGTACAGGGGTTAGGACTTCCACATATGCTTTTGGGCATGATAATTCAATCCACAACAGATCAAAAGAAGAAGTACAAGTCAACAAAAGGCCACGTCTGTTCCAGGTGCTGCTTGCTGCCAGAGAGAACTTTATGCACACTAATCTCAGCAGGGAGGGCCTCCCCATTGTCCACAAGGGGAGCCCCAGCCCCTTGACCCCACCCCCCCAGGCCCTTCTCTGATTGGCCTGGTGGACTCGTTACTCTCTGAGACCCCATCAAATGCCAGGCCTCCATGCACACTTCTTTTATCATGACCCCTGCCTGTCTCCCACCCTCCTCTGTGAGGCTCCTTGCACCCTCTCAACTGAGGTACACACCCAAGAGGGCATGGGCCATACCTGTCTGCCTTTGTGGACCCAGGAGCCCGTGAGGGCTAGCAGTGGTCCGCACAGCAGGGCCAGGTTTTCTGGGAAAGCCGAACCATCCCTCCAAGCCCCTGTGAACTCCCCTCCCACTGCCCCCCAGACCCTCTACTTGCTGTGGGCCTCAGGTTGGGTCCCCAGAGGAGGGGCTTGCTGTGGGGGCCCTAGACCAGCTGCCCAGGGGCTGGGCAGTCTCTGCCATCTTTGTAAGGGGCAGTTGCGATGCTGAGCTGGGCCAGACCTGAGGGAGGCTCACTGAGTGTTCCAGAGCCCCTTCTGTCTCCTCTCCTCACCAGGTTCTGGCCACTCAGTGCACCTGGGGGCATCCATGCAGCCTGCTCCCCTCCCACCCCATTCCCAGCTCTGGAAGGGTACACTCCACCTGTCCAGCCTCCACCTGGTCCTTGTTGGTCTCCTGTGCCCGGACTTACCCCAGCCAGGCAACACATGGACACCTGAGGAGACGGATCCACCGTTAAGGAGTGGGGTCACAAGGCTGACCTCAGCTTTGCCCAGTGGCCCCTTCCCTAGAGCCACCCCTCATGGGGTGGGAGGGAATGTCTTGATGCCTGTTCACCAGGGAAGACCCCGCTCCTCTCTGGCACCAAGGGAGGCTGGTGGCTCTCTAAGGCTCTGCACCTTCCACCCTCCCTCCGGCTTGATCAGCCCCACCCTGGAGGCCTGGAGCCCCCAAGAACCCCAAACCAAACACTTGAAATGTTGCAGTAGGAAAAAATAAGTTATGACATATTAGTTCTGAAGGCAGGGCTGGCCAGCACTCCCTGCTTCCCCCAGGAAAAGCTCTGTCCCCTAGGTGGATCTCCACCAGCTCTGGCCAGCAGGGCTGGGACATGGTCAGCTGCTCGGGTCCTAACGCAGCTTGGCCCCTTCTTGCTGCTCGCCTTTGGTGGTGAGCCCTCTCACCTCTCCGTGCCTCAGTGTCCCCACCTGCCAGTATGAGGGGTCATGTAAATGAGACAGCATGGACAGTGCTTAGTGCACATTGGCCCAGCACCCCAAGGAGGGACCCTGTTCGCACTTCTTGGCCACTGCATCTGGGAGGTGGGCTATGCTCTGAGGTGGGGAGTAGGTGGCCCACAGAACCACCAGCTTGGCCCACCGACACCTGTCCTCATAGTCAGGGGTCAGATGCCACCCCCAATGATCTTAAGCTCTTGGCCTAGAGAATCCTGATCTTTATGCTCTGCTAGGAGACCAGCTGTGGAGTCCATCTGTCTGTCTGCCTGGTTCTTTATCAGTCATCGGTTCTTTACCAGTTAACTAGCCAATTCTCTCACCAACCTGAGGAGTGAGTATCGTCTACCCATTTTACAGACAAGAAGACTAGGGCACGGTGACTTTCAAGGTCACACAGCTAGGCAGACTTTTCAGATGTAAGATCTAAAGGGTAGCAGGCTTACAGAACTTCCCTAGATCCCAAGCAAGGGTCAGCACCGGGAAGGAAACCCATGTGGGGAGCCTCCTGCAGAACATAACCGTGTTCTTGAACAGAGCAGGTGTTTCTGAGCCCAGGGACTAAAAACCACGAAGGCTGGGCCTTGGATGCCACCTCCCCCAGAGCAGGGGATGGGGTCGGACCAAGAGCTGTGCTGCTGAGAAATTGTGCTACAGCCACACTCTTGACGTTAGAGCACCCCTAAATGGAGCTGGCCAGCCAAGGGGGTTCCCTCCGCCCACCCATTGATCTACTTCCTAAGCCCAGCCCGTCACACTCGGGTGCTCCCACGTAACACCAGGGTAAGAATCATCCCCTTCGACGTCAGGAGCCTTGGTGTCTGAAGCTTTTGCCAACTGTGCAGTCGTGTGACCTTGGTCAAGTTATTTAAGGACCAAGAGCCTCTTTGTTCCCTTCTGTGGGAACGTCTGTGTCACAGACAGGTGGGTGGAAGGGGTGCTGGGGCTCGAACTGTGGCAGCAGTGATGCCCTCCCAGGCAGCTCTGTGTACCCGTGGCTGAGGTTCCGCCGTGTTTGCACAATCCCAGATGCAGATGTGGGGTCAGTGCTGTGTGCCCCGGGCTCTGCTGAAAGCCAACTAGTGAGGGGTGAGCCACTAACCCGCTTTCCTGGGACTGTCCTGGTTTTAGCACTGGATGTCCCATGCCCTGAGAAAACCAGGTCCCAGGCAAACCGGGGCTCTCGGTCACCTGCGAATGAGGGAGGCAGCCTGGGCGGGGCCTGGTGTCCAAGGAGGAGAGGATTAGCCAGGGCAGCCCAGTGGCCATGGGCGGCCTGTGCTCTGGGGGTGGGCACAGCAGGCCCTGGGGCCAGCCCCGTGTGGAAAAACTGGGAGACAAGGCAGTGGGGAGGGCTGGAGAGGGGCTGAGGGCATTTTTGTCCCCCTCTCCTCTCTGAGCCATCAGGTGGCCCTCCTGAAGCTAGTTCCTCCTATTTGTGCACACCGACCCTGCAGTCCCAGAGCAGAGGGGTGGTTGGAGATTGCTTGTAATGAGACACCTCCTGTTCTCCCCATTCCCAGAGGAGTCTTCAGGCCCCTGACTCACCCTGTGGCTGCTCCTGTGAGAGGGTTCAGGTGGGCAAAACTGGGCCACCGACGTGTGCCTGTGGGACGAAGGCTTCTGGGGGCGATGTGGCAGGGTCGTGGGGGGCTCCTTGGGGTACTGTCTTGCCTGTCACTGTGCCTATCAGGGCCCCCAGGCCTGGTCCAGCTCACTGCTCCTCCCCGACCATGCACACCCAGCCCACAGGCTGCATGGCAGCTCTGGTGAGAGGGAGGGAGGCAGAGATGCTGGCGGCAGCTCTGCACAGGCTCCTGAGAACACTCAATAATTCAGGCTTTCGAAACTCCAGCGATCTTTAAAATGCATTCCTCTTTTGATTCAGGGTCTTAATGAAAGTCCACACACTCCAAGGATGATTTAATATTTAAACAGTGGCCTTCAGCTTTGAAGGTCGGTCCAGAGTGTGCAGCTGTGGGAGGGAGGGTGGGCCAGGTGGGAGGGTGCTGGGGTGAGAGGCCCCTGGGAGGTGGGGGGACACAGGGGGCATAGGAGGGGATGGAGGGGACAGAGGAGGGGATGGGGGGACAAAGGGGGGGATGGCGGGGGGACATAGGAGGGTGTTGCAGAGGGAGACGCAGGGGACACAGGGGAACTCAGAAATGACATGGAGGTGGAGATGCAGGGAGGATATGAGGAGTCCCTAACCTGTCCCTAACTGGTCACAAGACCTGGAACCCAGCAAGAAACTTCTCCGAACCTCAGTGTCTCCGTCTAAAACCTGGTCTACAGCCTAGGGGTGCTAACACTGAGAGGAGGGTGGGGGGCAGTGAGGGGGTGAAGGACCGAAAGCCGCAGGACGTGGGGTACCTCTCTGTGGTTTAAGCTGATGAGGGCACATTGCCATGGGAAGAACGTCCCATCCCAGAGGCCCTCCAACCTGGGTCGTCCACCAAGTCCTGCTCAGGGCGAGAATGCTGATGCTGACCCCACCCCTCCACGCGGCTATCTGAGGACCAGCTCAGCGGCCTCCACCCTGGACCTTCTCTCCATCCCCCACTCTCCCCACGATTCTCAGGAGCTCACAGGAAAGCTGTCTTTTATAACCAGAGAAAATTAATTTTGAACAGCTGGGAAGTCTTACGAATATAAAAACAATCGTCCAAAGCTTATATTGTTTTCTTAATTTGGAAAGGACTTAAAAAAAATCCCTGTTTCAATCACAGACACGCTCCAAAGACACGCAAAGTCGGAGTTCAAAGCTTTGGGGACGCAGTCAGTATCTGGCTGGCTCAGCTATAATCTCCCGGAGTTTGCCATCCTTCCAGGTTAATTCTAACCTGGGAACTGAGAAGTTTGGGAGGATTCTAAACACCAGTCCTCTCTGGGACAGACTTTTTTTGGCAGGAAAGAAATGTGGGAGGTGGAAGCCTACTGTGTCATCGGGCTGTTGCCCCCGCGGATGTGGGCATCTATGCCTTTATGGTGACACGTGGCCCTCAGGGACGAACTCGCCACCTCGTGAGGTTGTTGTCCCTTTCAGGGTCTGGCTCTGTGCTGTGATCTTCCTCACGGACAAGCTGTCCCATCCTCATCAATCTCAGATGCTTTGTACTGGAAGGAAACAATAACAACACCAGAACCCTAAAAACAGCAAACCAAAAAGGCATCAGAGCTGCCAAAGCTCTCTGGTGGTGCGTAATGCCCTCCCCCACGTCCTCCCCTGGGAGGCCTCTATCTTTCCTCTGAAACATCAGGCCAGGGCTGAGGGGGCCCCCAGGGCTGATGCTCGTGGCCTTGTGGGGTTCCCTGGTTCCTGACAGCCGCCCTGCCAGCTGCCACCTCTGCTGAGGATGAAGCAGAGGACTGTGGCGAGGGGCGCTATTGGCCACCCCCCAGCCCAGGCTGCCTCCACCCCCTTCAGCCTGAGCTGTGACCCCAAGAGGCAGAGCCTCTGTCTTCCTGCCAACTTTCATCCAAGGGCAGTTCCTGAAAGAACGAGCCCGTCCATACTTCTCAGGCCATCGGGCTTCCTCCAGCAGGAGTGGCAACATGTGGAGCAGAACAAGACACAACTCTGGAAACCCTGTGTGTTCACAGTCTCCCTGCCCTCAGCCCTGCCCACCCTACTGACAGTATTTCTCACGTGTGGGACGCCCTTCCTTGCTTGGTTCCATAGAACCCCCCAGAATACTCTCTACTCTGCCCCGCCAGTGCTCGGCCATGAGCTCACGTGGAGAAAAGCTTCCAGCCATTGAGAGCTTTGGGGCTTTCCACCCAGGGTCTTGTCTGTCCCCACAATCGCCCAGCCTAACAATGCAGCCACAAACACTTGGCTGGTGGTTCCCCCGGTCAGGGTTCACGCAGGGTCTGTTAGGTCTCTGGTCTCGTGGTCTGAGTTCCAAATCTCCTGGTGGGAGCCACGGGGCTCAGAGCTCATGATTACTATGGGGGTGGAGGGGCCAGTGATGAGGTCCTGTACAAGACATGTGACTTCACATGGAGCATAGCCCCCCAAGCCCTGCCCTCCTCCCATAGCCAAGCCAGGCTCCCCCAAACCCCCCAACCCAAAACCAAGCCCCTTGCCATCGAGTTGATCCCAACTCACAGTGTCCCTATAGGACAGAGTAGAACTGCCCCATAGGGTTTCCGAGAAGTGGCTGGTGGATTCGAACTGTCAACATTTTGGTTAGCAGCTCAGCTCTTAACCGCTGTGCCGCCAGGGCTTCCCAAGCCCTCTGAGGTCCCCCAAGCCCATCTCGCTCCCCTAAGTTCAGCAGACTTCCCCAAACTCACCAGACTCCCCTGAACCCACCTGGCTCCCCTGAGCCCAGCCAACTCCCCTGAGCCCACCCAACTTTCCTGAATCAACCTGGCTCCCCTGATTCCCCAGGCCCCCCAAGCCCCCCAGTATCCACCAAGCCCACCAACTCCCCCTCGCCCACCTCCCTCTTCCCTGATGTTCTGCATTACTGCAATCATGAACCACTTCCACCTGGGTGGTAATAGCTGCTCCCTGAAGCCCCTGGGTGCCCTTCCAGCCTCTCCTCCAGACCCCCAGAGCCCCTATCACCATAGAGGGGCTGATGCTGGAGTGGAGGCCCAAGCTCAATGGGCCCCGTGTGCCTGTTCTTCTTGGTTGTGTTCACACTATCCTATTGTTACCCACAGTGACTGTTGCCACTCATGCTGGCTGCTGCTCCTCCCCCGTCCCACCCCCGAGGCCCTACCTGTCACACTTGATTGGGAACAGGCAGACTGGTCACAGGGGCTCATGGGGAGTTCCTTATGGTTAGTTCACTGAGAAAGAGAAAACTCGTGCCTGGTTTACAGACGGTTCTGTGCAATACACAGGAACCACTTAAAAGCTGACAGTGACAGCACATCAGCCCCTTTCTGGGACCTCCCTGAAGGACAGTGGTGAAGGGAAATCCTCCCAATGGGCAGAACTTTGAGGAGTGCACTTGGTTGTTCACCTTCTTTGGAAGGAGAAGTGGCCAGATATGTGATTGTATACTGATTCATGGGCTGTGGCCAATGGTTTGGCTGGAAGGTCAGGAATTTGAAAGGAACATGATTAGAAAATTGGGGACAAAGAGGTATGGGGAAGTAGTATGTGAATAGACCTCCCTGAATGGGCCAAAGAATGAAGATATTTTTGTCTTACGTGAGAGTTCACCAAAGGGTGACCTCAGCAGAGGAGGATTTTAACAAGTGGATAGGATGACACATTCTGTGGAAATCAGTCATCCTCCTTTCCCAGCCACCCCTGTCATTGCCCAATGGGCTCTTGAAAAAAGTGACTATGGTGGCAGGGATGGAGGTTATGCAGGGGCTTAGCAACACAGACTTCCACTCACCCAGGCCAACTTGGCTACAGCCATTTCTGAGTGCCCAGTCTGCCAGCCGCAAAGAGTAACCCTGAGTCCCGGATATGGCAACATTCCTCAAGGTGATCAGCCGGCAACCTGGTGACAGGTTGATTACAGTGGACCACTTCCATCAAAGAAACGGCAGTGTTTCATTCTTACTGGGATAGACACTTACTTTGGTTATAAATTTGCCTTCCCTGCACTCAGTGCTTCTGCCAAAATTGCCATCTGTGGACTCACAGAGTGCCTTATCCACCATCATGTTATCCCACACAGCATTGCCTCCGATCAAGGGACTCACTTCACAGCAAATGAAGTGCGGCAGTGGGCCCCTGCTCATGGAATTCACTGGTCTTACTGGAGCGGCTGGCTTGATAGAATGATGGAATGGCCTTCTAAAAACATGGTAACGGTACTAGCTAGGTGGTAATATCCAGCAGGATTAGGGCAATGTTCTCCGGGAAGCTGTATAAGCTCTAAACTAGCATGCAACATATGGTGCTGTTTCCCCCTTAACCAGGATTCACAGGTCCAGGAATCAAGGGGTGGAAATGGGGGTGGCACTACTCACCATTACCCTAGTGACCCACTTGAAAATTTTTTTGCTTTCCGTCCCTGTGACCCTATGCTGTGCAGGTCTAGAGGTCTTAATTCCAAAGAGGAATGTTCCCACCTGGAGACACAACATAAATTCTGTTGAACTGGAAGTTTAGAATGCCACCTGGCCAGTTTGGGCTCCTCATGCCTCTGAATCAACAGGCAAAGAAGGGAGTTACCATATTGGCTGGTGTGATTGATTCTGATTACCAAGAGGAAGTCAAATGAATATTACTTAATAGAGATAAAGAAGAGTATGTCTGGAATACAGGAGATTCCCTAGGGCGTCTTTTAGTAATACCATGCCCTGTGATTAAAGTCAGTGGAAAACTACAGCAACCCAGTTCCAACACGACTAATTAATGGCCTAGACCCTTCAGGAATGAAAGCCTGGGTCACCCCGCCAGGCAAAAAACCATGACTAGCTGAGGTGCTTGCTGAGGGCAAAGGTAATACAGAATGAATGGTGGAAGAAGGTACTTCTACATACTAGTTATGATCATCTGACCAGCTTCAGAAATGAGGACTGTAGTTGTTATGAACACACACGCACACACACACATATATATATATACCAAAAAAACCAAACCTACCGCCATCGAGTCAATTCCGACTCATAGCGACCCTATAGAACAGGGTAGAACTGCCCCATAGAGTTTCCAAGGAGCGCCTGGTGGATTTGAACTGCTAAACTCTTGGTTAGCAGCCGTAGCACTTAACCACTATACCACAAGAGTTTCCATATATATATATATATATATATATATATATATATATATATATATATATATATACAGCAGACATTTCTGTTTTCTTATAAAACATAAGATGTGAACGAGGCTAGTGCTTTTTGGTCGTACACACGCTAGCTGTATCATGTTAGGTGCAAGCATGACTTTATAATTGTCTTTATCTAGAGATTATGTGTGATTTAAGGAGATGTGTGCAGATGTTAAATTGACAAGGGGTGGGTTGTGATGGTTAGTGTTATGTGTCAACTTGACTAGGCCATGATTCCCAGTATTGTGCAGCTGTCCTCTGTTTTGTGATCTAATGTAATTATCCTTCATTTGATCTGTTGTAAATCCTAACCTCTATATATTAATGAGGCAGGATTAGTCTGGGGTGTATCTCGAGTCATAGCCTTACTAGAGGGTGTGAATCAAGTCTTATCTTTACTCAAGTCACACCTTTACTTAAGTCACACCCTTACTCTGATGTAAGAGAAGTTTCCTTGGTGGTGTGGCCTGCTTCTGATATGTATATGGATGCTCTGGCAAGGCTCTCCCTTGTTGTGGATCCTGCATCTGGCTCGTCATCATCTGACCTCTGTTTCTTGGGACTTGAGCTAGCGACCTGCTGTCCGACTTGCCATTCTGGAATGTGCCAGCTTCTGCAGACCAGTGAGCCAACAGACTGTCGTCTGACCTGCTAATTGTGCGTTTGTTAGCCCCTGCAATGTGAGTTAGGAGAAACCTCCAGCTTGACACCTGACCCACGGATTTGGGTCTTGTCAGCCCCACAACAGCATGAGCTATTTCCTTGAGATAAATCTCTCTCTGTGTGTCTTTTTCCTCTCTCTATGTGTGTGTATGTATATATATATGTACGCTTGCACTGGGTTGGATGTATGCTTCAGTAGTTCTGCTTCTGTAGAGAGCCCAGCCTAATGCAGAGGCTAAGCAGGGTTATTTTTTGATCGCTCAATTCTTCATTTCTTATACAGTCGTGTATCTTCATTAAAGGGGGTGCCACCATACAAGCTGCATAGCCTGTCCACGCCATTTGGAAATTTGGTATGAATCCAATTTAGCAGCTCCTGGGATGGGACCCAGCAGGGTGAGCCTGGACTTTGGAGTCAGACTCACCTGACCTTGAACTCCAGCTCTATCACTTACCAGAAAGTGAGTCCATTGCATTTATTGGAGTTGAGCATGTATTTGGGTATCTGCTCGCAGCATCTTAACTTTCTATTTTCCTCACATTTTTTTCTGCTTCTTTTCCTCCTTTCTTATTTTATTAATTGATTTTTCTTTTAATCTTGGCTTGTTCATTCCACTTCACACTAAGCTGGCATGGAAGCTGTGTGTTTTTTTTTTTTTTAATTGGGGTGAAAATAGATACAAGACATTCTCCAATTCAATAATTTCAACATGTATAATTCAGTGACGTTGGTTACATTTTTCATGTTGTGCAACCATTCTCACCCTCCTTTACTGAATTATTCTATCACCATTAACATAAACTCAACGCACCCTATGCAAAAACTCCACCTCCCACCCTCCCTCCCACTCCCGGTAACCACGGGTAGACTTTGGTTTCTATATATCTGCTTATTTCACATAAGTGAGATCATACAGTATTTCGTCCTTTTGTGACTGACTTAATTTTGTTCAGCATGATGTTTTCAGGGTTCACCCATGTTGTGGCATGCATCAGGACTTCATTTCTCTTCATGGCTGAGTAATATTCCAAATCTGTCTTGGAAGAAGTACAACCAGAATGCTCCTTAGAAGCAAGGATGTCAAGACTCTGTCTCACATACTTTGGACATGTTATCAGGAGGGATCAGTCCCTGGAGAAGGACATCATGTTCAGTAAAGCAGAGGGTCAGCGAAAAAGAGGAAGACCCTCAGCAAGATGAATTGACACAGGGGCTGCAACAATGGGCTAAAGCGTAGCAACGACTCTGAGGATGGCGCAGCACCAGGCAGTGTTTCGTTCTGTTGTGTGTAGGGTCGCTATGAGTTGGAACCAACTTGATGGCACCTAACAACAATAACAATATTCCTTTGTATATATAGACCACATTTTGTTTATCCATTCATCTATTGATGGACATTTAGGTTGTTTTCACCTTTTGGCTGTTGTGAGAAGTGCTGGAACGAACATTAGTATACAGGTTTCTGTTTGCACTCAGCATTCTACTTTTATTTATTTAGTAGTCACCCCTGGAATTTAACCATGTGTGCTTAACCTGAGGATGTCTGAAGTGAGCATCCTAGTGCTACCTCGTGAATAGAACATTTGCCTCCTCATGTCCAGGCTGTCGGTATTCAGTATTTTAGTTGTTTTTGTTAACACTACAAATTAGACGAGATGATGATGATGATGATTTTGTAAATTTACTTCACATTAGCTACACATTTGCCATGGGGGCAGTGGTGGTTCAGTGGTAGAATTCCCACCTTCTGTAAGGGAGACCAGGGTTCGATTCCCAGGCAGGGCACCTCATGCGCAGCCGCCACCCGTCTGTCAGTGGAGGCCTGGTGTTGCTGTGATGCTGAATGGGTACCAGTGGGGCTTCCAGACTAAGACAGACTAGGAAGAAGGACTTGGAGATCTACTTCTGAAAATCAGCCAAGGGAAACTTTATGGATGACAACGGTCTGATCCACAACCGATCTTGGGGATGGTGCAGGACTGGGCAGCATTTTGTTCTGTTGTGCAAGGGGTTGTCATGAGTTCAGGGCCGACTCAACCTCAGCAATAACAACAACAAAATATTTGCGAAGTTTGTGGCCTGCCATTTGTTATGGATTGAATTGTGTCCCCCAAAAATGTATGTCAACTTGGTTGGCCCTGATTCCCAGTATTGTGTGGTTGTCCACCATTTTGTAATCTGATGTAATTATCGTATGTATTGTAAATCTTAACCTCTATGATGTTAGTGAGCCAGGATTAGAAGCAGTATTGCTAATGAGGCAAGACTCAATCTACAGGATTAGGTTGTATCTTGAGTCAATCTCTTTTGAGATATAAAAGAAAGAGTTGAGCAGAAAGGAGGCGGACCTCATACCACCAAGAAAGAAGTGCCAGGAGTGGAGCGCATCCTTTGGACCCGGGGTCCCTGTGCTGAGAAGCTCTTAGGCCAGGGGAAGATTGATGACAAGGGCCTTCCCCCAGAGCCAACAGAGATAGAAAGCCTTCCCTGGAGCTGGCACCCTGAATTCGGACTTTTAAGCCTCTTAGACTGTAAGAGAAAAAGTTTCTGTTTGTTAAAGCCATCCACTTGTGGTATTTGTTATAGCAGTCCTAGGTAACTAAGACACCAAGAACACCAAGGATTGCTGAGAACACCAGAAATAAGAGAAGGGCATGGAACAGATTCTCCCCTAGGCCTCCAGAGAGAGCATGGCCCTGCCAAAACCTTGGTTTTGAACTTCTGGTCTCCAGAATTGTGAGAGAAGATATTTCTGTTGTTTGAAGCCACCCAGTTTATGGTACTTTGTTACAGCAGCCCCAGAAACAAATACAGTGTGTCTTGTGTTTCCTGTACCTATGGATTCTAGATAATCCTCAGCCATCTGTTATTCAAATTTTGCCTCTCCTCCACTCCCTGTTTTCCCTTTCTGGGACTCTGATTAGGTCCATGTTAGATCATCTCCTCCTACCCTACATTGTTCTTAATCTCTTTGTCATATTTTCTACCACCTTGTCTCTGTGCTCCATTTTGAAAATTTCTTCATTTGTCTGACTGTTTGGAAGCCCTGGTGGCGCAGTGGCTAAGTGCTACAGCTGCTAACCTAAAGGGTTGGCAGTTCAAATCTGCCAGGCATTCCTTGGAAACTCTATGGGGCAGTTGGTCGCTATGAGTCGGAATCTACTCGATGGCACTGGGTTTGGTTTTTGCTGGCTGTTCACTAATTGCTTTTTAGTTCCATCTAACCTGTTTTTTAACTTACACTCATTAAAAAAAAAAAAATTAACAACAATAATTGTTATTTCTAGAACTTGTATTTGTTTTTTTCTCCCCAAAATATTATGTCCTTGTGTTGCTTGCTTATTTTTGTAATTCTGTGTTTTATTTCTTTACCCATCTCAGAGAGAGTTATATACTCCATATCTGATAACCCCAATGTCTACAGTCCTTGAGAGTTCAAGCCTCTTGTTGTTTCTGTGATCTCACTGGTGGGAGATTGTTCTTTGTGCATTTGGTAATTGTTAATTGTGAGCTCATATTTGCTTGATGCTAACCTGCGGAGCCTTCAGGTCTCTTGTTCAATTCAAGAGTCCAAGAGGCCAGTGGCCTAGGGCTTATTCTCTCTAGACTGTAGTGTTAATGCTCACTTTACAGGCAATCCTGCCTTTGGGGTAGACTCTTGGGCCACCCTCAGGCATCAGCTCTTTTTTTTTTTTTCTTTATTTCCTGTGACCCCAGCAAAGCAGCCAACATTGTGTTTCACACAGCTGTGCCGCAGAGTGAGAACTCTTCAGAGCCTCTGGTCCGCCATTCTGCCAGATGGAGGTCTCTGCAATTACCCTCTTGTGGCTTTGGGAAAGTCTTTCTGAGTCTTTGTAAAATGGGAGAATACTTCCACCTCCAGTAGTCCCTGGGTGGTACAAACTATTAACCTGTTTGGCTGCTAACCCAAAGGCTGGCAGTTCGAGTCCACCCAAATGCACCTCAGATGACTTGGTGATCTGCTTCCAGAGAACCAGCCATTGAAAACCCTGTAGAGCACAGTTCTACTCCGACACACACGGGGTTGCCATGAGTCAGAATCGATTCCATGGCAACTGGATTAGTGGTGAGATTGAAGAAGACAGTGTATTAAGACCCCAGCAAGCTGTAGGTGCCCTCCCCCAGTCTCCTTGGTCAGAAGAATTCTTTCCAGCGCCTGCAGTCTTACGGGTCACCTCCTGGTCCCCTGCGTCCAGACTCTAATTCTTTGTTAGTTCAGCAGCGTCAGGCCCAGAGAAAGGTGCCACTCCACACACCCCCCACCCCCACTCACAAGCAAACTTCAAGCTCCGAAAGGGAGAAAAAGCAGATGTAGCCTCAGCAAGCCATTGAGACCAGGCGTGATGAACAATTCCAGGGAGCTCCACCTCTCCAACCGTGAAACCCGGATTGAAAAACCGCTGCAGATTGATGAGAATGTGGTGGGGATGGCAAACAGGCGAATGTTATTAATACCTTTGTCTGGTGGCAATCAGCAGCTGTGGCTTTGAACTTCACTTAGGACTGTCAGGCCCCATGGGTGTGAAGGTTCACTAGTCTTCCAGGGGGCTCAGATATCTGTCAGGGCAGGGCATCTGAACAGCGGGAAACAGCCTCTGCAACAGCTAAACTTTCTTTCTGAGCTGCCACACGAGGGCTACCCCCTGCAGGTGCCTCCATCCACCTTCTGTGCTCTTAAGTGAGGTCCTTGGCCATCTAGCTCTCAGTTTCCCTGCAGCCTTCATGGCCCCTGCACAGGTCTGCTCACGGACAGAGCCCTGCTTGGCCGTACAGCAAGCTGGCACTGCGTCCTCAGAAATCTCAGTGTCCCCAGCAAGAGAGGGTGGCCCACGACAGCTGTGGAACAGTGCCACAGCTGCCCAGCACATCCCTCCCCAGGGCTGAGGTGGTGAAGGTACGGGCTCCACCCACCCTCGGTGCTGGGGACCCAACCCCTGTCATTTCCTGTGTGGGAGGGGCTGTCCTTCAGGGGAGTCTGGACCTGAGGCTCCATCCACGGAGTGGTGGGTAAGCGGGGAGCCCAAGTAGGGGCCAGAGAACAACTTTCCACAAGGCCAGCCTCAAAAGGCATGCTGCTGTGGCAGTGGTGTGGATGGACACCTCAAGAGTATGCATAGGGGACTGGGGGGGCCTGGAGCCTGAGGGCAGCGAGAAGGGAGCCTGGATGGCCATGAGCAGGCAACTTGTTGGGGGACCTTAGTTAGTTGGGGCTGCAGAGGCAGAGCGAGCGGGATGCCCACGCTGGCTGGTGGGGGGAGGGGGTGGGAGAGCAAGAAAGATGTCGCTTCCAGGGTTGCACAGCCATACATCCACTGGGGTCAAGGAGGCTGTACAAATGGACATGCAGGCTTGCAGCTCACTTACACGGCAACCCCACAGACACACGCTCACTCTCACACTCACACTGCATCCCCACAGACAGACAGACAGACACACACACGGCCGCACCCTCTGTAATTTACCTCCCAAGACCAAAAAGGAGGGTGCTGTGAGCAATTACACCAGGATGGTGGTGGACACCAGGCTCTCTCTGGCACCTGGGGTGTACGAGAAGGGACCCCAGACCCCGGCTGGCCCAAAGG
Organism: Elephas maximus indicus; assembly: GCF_024166365.1. Classification (NCBI taxonomy): domain Eukaryota; kingdom Metazoa; phylum Chordata; class Mammalia; order Proboscidea; family Elephantidae; genus Elephas; species Elephas maximus. Next base: position 227,478,834 of record NC_064820.1, on the reverse strand, counting down.
CGCCTGCGGCCTCCCCTGCAGCCCCGAGAAGCGGAAGGCTTCACATGGGCCCTCCCTCCGCCGGCAGCACCTGCATCTGTGCTCTGCAGAGCATTAATTATCTGCCTCTTTAAATTAGAGTCTTCCTGGATTTCAGACATTTTTCTCCTTTAAAAGGGGGTGGAGGAGATTTCTTAAGTGGGAAGGGGAGCTCATTTGGCAAATTGCTAAAGCAGTACAGTCTCCGCCCGCTCAGTGTGGAGGACGGCGAGGTCCTGCAGCCAAATGGGGCCCCCAGGGCAGACCGTCTGCGCTGAGAGGAAGCAGCTGCTGCTGGGCGGGGGGGGCGGGGGGGGGTTGCTCCTTGGGAGGGATGGATGTAGAGCCCTGGGCATGTGCAGGGTGCACAGCAGGGGTGAGGCGCTCCCATCTGTGACACCCCTCCAGGGACAGCAGTACAGGCCGGCGACTGACCCCAGACTGATAACGCAGAAGTGAACCAGACTGCCTCTGACCATTTATGGAGCCCAGGCTGCCCAAGAGCCCCAAATTAGAAAGGCGTTCAGATGCAGTCTGGAAGATAAGCCCAGCCACCCGTCATCCTGTGGGAGCCGCTCAGCATCCCCTTGGGCCCCCCGCTCCCCAGAGCCTGGTCATCATCATGGAGTTTGAGAGCTGGTGGCCGTATCTGGACTGCTGATGCCTGGGAGGTCAGGCCCAGTCTGGCAGCAGGTCTGTGTGGGATGGGGGCTGCACGTGAGGCCCCATCTTTGTCCCATTGTACTTCGAGCACTGCCTGACCTCACTGTCTCTGAGTCCTGCTCACACTGTCCCCTTGCTCCGATGCCTTCCCCTGTCTCCCTCCACCCCTCTGCCCAGTGAACTCCTGGCTGTCACCTTGCCTATGAGGCCTTCCCCGCCTACTCAGGGTACACTCTGTGTCCTCCAGTGAGTGTCCTGAGGTCCCTCCCTCTGCTGACAGTTGTGGTGTGGTCCTTGTCCTCCAGGGGTCGTGGGCACCTGGAAGGGGTGGGTGGCTTGTGCTCTCATCCCTAGAGGCCTCAGCCATCAGCACAAAGCCTAACACAGGCTGTACACTCCATCAACACTTGTTCAACAGAGCAACTAGGTTGGACTCTATTCCTACTGGGGCTGGGGAGGGAAGGCTCTGGAATGAGGCTGGCCAGGGCTGTACCACCCCATGCCTCCTTGGCTTGGCTTGTTCTGAGCCTTCCCTGAGGGAGAGTTTGCAGTGGGACAGGAAGTGTGGTAGGCCCTAAGAATCTTCTCACTGGCTCCACACCAAAGTCTTCCTGGTAAAAAGCGCACTCCTAGAATGCTCTTTAAAAATGCTTATTAAATGAAGGTGTAACTTACATAGATTAAGGGGTCCATATCCTGAGCTTCTAGCTCAAGACATGTTTTACACATATCTACCTACACCCATGTAAGGAGCAGTGATGGTTCAATGGTAAAATTCTCAGCATCCACGCAGGAGACCTGGATTCGATCCCCAGACTATGCGCCTCACGTACAGAGACCACCTGTCCGAAAGTGGGGGCTTGCGTGTTGCTATAATACTAAACAGGTTTCAGCGGAGCTTCCAGACTAAGACTAGGAAGAAAGGCCTAGGCTATCTACTTCTGAAAATCAGCCAGGGAAAACACTATGGATCCCAATGGTTCAAATCAACAAAGGATCATGGAGATGGTGTGGGACAGGGCAGTGTTTCTCTCCTTTGCACATGGTGTTGTTTAATAGTTAACAACAACGCATCTAGGTAGCCACCTCTGGAGCCACATTGAGAGCACACCTGGCACCAACCTGAGCAGCCCCTTATGCCCCCTCAAGCCCCTCCCGGCTACTCTGACCTCTGACCCTATTCTCTTCGCCTGTCCTTGAACCTCCTACAGATGGAAACCTTCGGCGTGTGCGGACGTCACGTCTGTGAGGTTTGTCCGTGTTGCTCCGTGTGCGGGGGTACTTGCCGTTTATTGTCACGTGATGTCCTAATGAATGCATAGATAAGGTAGCCGTCCGCCCCACTGAGGGGCATTCGGGCAGATTCCGGTTTGGGGCCGTTGTGCATAATGCGGCCGTGAACGTTTGCATCGGTATCTCCTGCAGATATTACACGTGTCTCAGCTGGTATATACTTAGCAGTGGAATTTCTGGGCACAGGGTGGCCATGTTCCACTTTAGGAGATAATTCCAAGTGGTTTTCCGAAGTGGGGGTATCAGCTCACCCTCCTTCCAGCAGTGGGTGAGCATTTCAGTGACTCCACATGGTGCTTTCGGGCATTTTAACTTTAGCCAGGTGGGTGGGTGTAGAGTAACATTTTGTTGGGAGGTCTTAGACTACCCGTGGGCTCTATTAGCCATCAAAGTTGTGTTTTGGTGAGCTTTTCGAGAACTTTCTGTTGGTGTTGGGCAGCTGGCCTGGGGAGCAATATTTCTGCAAGGCCAGAGCAATAAGGGCCCAAACAAACACCCAGAAGAGGCTCCTTCCCTTATGGCGCCAGGCCATCGGGGGTAAACTGTGGGCTGGCAAGCCTGTGTGGCTGACGGGCAGAGGGAGTGACCAAAGGCTGGTATTGGGAGGACAGCAGGATGGGGGCTCTGGAAGTGAGGGATGGGCTCCCGGGTAAGGAGAAGCTCCATGAGTGGTGCCCATGAGGAAAAGTGGGCTTCCGGCATGGTCAAGAGAAGCTGACGCCATAACCTGATGAATGTTGCCTGCACACGTGGAGTCCCTGGTTGATGCAAAAGGTCAAGTGCTCGGCTGCTAACCAAAAGGTTGGAGGTTTGAGTCCACTCAAAGTCACCTCAGAAGAAAGGCCTGAAGATCTACTTCTGAAAAAATCAGCCAGTTCCACTATGATACACATGGGGTCGCAGTGAGTTAGGGTCAACCCAATGATAACTGGTTTGGTTTTTTTAGTTTTTTTTATGTTTACATGATTAAAAAAAAAAAAAAAAAACACAAACCAACCCCAAACTGAAATGCCCTGAACATCATAGCCCCTGTGGTCTGGACCCGGCACCAGGCACTAATTCCCAAGGTCAGGTCGGGCCTGGACCAGGGGGAGCTAGGCTCTCCCCAGCAACCCCACCCCCACATCACTGCTCAAAACCTGACCTTGGGAACTAGTGTCTGGGGCTGGACCTCTGACCCACAAGGGCCTGCTCAGAGACCAACGTACAAGGGCTGCCAGGTGGAGGAGTGTTCTCCCTTGATGGCCCATAGTTTCGAGGATGCCACCATATTAAACAAGAAACCTAGAACTGATCACAAGACATTAACACAGATGCAGACCACGGACTGAGGTGGTCACATCCTGTTGGGTAAAGTGGCGGACCACCAGAAACAGGGGAAACCCTCCATGAATTGGATTGATGCAACGGCCACGGCTATGGACTCGAGCTCATCAACGATCAATCCTGAAGACGGCGTAGGACCGGGTCTGTTGGACCTAAGGTCACCACGAGCTGGAGCTGAATCCGCGGCAGCTAACAACAACAACCTGCCGTTACCTTTGCCGGACGTGGCATGGGTCCCCTGCTTTGTCCCTGACACCAGCTCCGTGGGGAGTAGGGGGAGGGGGGTCATTTTAAGATGTGGGGACAGAAGTTCAGGGAGGTTAGGTCGCAGGGCGGGTCAGCGGGAGAGCTGACGTTTGCTCACAGGCTCCTGAGCTTTCAGCACACGTGGCCCACGCTGCGCTGCCCTGACCCAACGTGTGGCTCTGGAGACACCTCAGCCCATCCAGGTGCCCCTGGGATGAAGCACACAGGGCACTGGACATCACGGACAGATGGGAGACAAGCCTGCCACTGGCTCTCCACTGGAAGTCACAAAGCCAGGGTCCCAGCCCAGATCTGCCTGATGCCTGGACCTCCAGGCCACCAGAAGCCCCACTGCAGTGCAGCTCCTGAATACTGAGAGCCGGTGGGTGCAGGTATGGGGCGCAGGTGTGGGCCTGTGCTCCAGAGGAGGGGGTGGCAAAGGCTGGGGAGAGTGTGTAAGGGCAGAGACCAGGACGTGAATGCTGAGGGGTGGTGGTGGACAGGGCAGGCCAGCGTCACCTGGACCACTTGGACTTGCCCAGACACGGGCAGCTCAGGTGTGATGGGCAGTCACCAGGTGCTGTGGGCATGGAGAGAGGGAGCCAGCCAGAAGAGCACAGGGTTTGTGTGGATGGGTGTGCATGCTTGTACATGTATGTATGTATGTGGGGGATGGTGAGGGCATGTGTGCAGGTGTGTATGTATGTGTGTGTGTGAGTGTCCTATAAATATGAGTACATACACTCTATGCATATATATGTGTGTGTATCTAAATGTGTAGGAGCCCTGGTGGTACAGTGGTTAAAAGTATTTGGCTACTAACCAAAAGGTTGGCAGTTCGAAACCACCAGCTGCTCCTTGGGAGAAAGGTGTGGCAGTCTGCTTCTGGAAAGATTCACAGCCTTGGAAACTCTGTGGGGCAGTTCTACTCCGTCTTATAGGTTACTATGAGTTGGAATCCACTTGAAGGCAGTGGGTTATCTAAATGTGTATGTGTGTGGAAGAACGTGTGTGTGAATGTGCCTGAGGCACTCCCAACATCTGGGGGTCAGGAACAGGAGGAAGACCTAGAGAAGAAGGTGGGCGGGGCCTGGTGGGATAGGAGAAAACCCAGCAGAAGATGGGGTCCCAGATGCCAAGTGTGGGGAGATTTTCAACAAGGAGGGAGAGGGGCAGAAAGATAGAGTGAGGTCAGGACAGAAGATTGGCCTTTGGGAGTGGTGACAGGGAAGGTCAAACCAACCCAGAGAGACCTTGGATCTGCTTCCAAAAAGTCACAGCCTTGAAAACCCTATGGAGCAGTTTACTCTGCTCACATGGGGTCATCATGAGTCAGAAATGACTCGACAGCAACTAACCACAGCAGTAACAGGGAAGTAAAGGTGACCTTGAAGACCCAAATAATAAGAGGCAGTGGGCTTCCTTTTGGGGAAGGAAGGAGCACAGGGGCTTCGCAGGTGCTGAGAGGGCCCCCATTATGGATTGAGCTGCATCCCCAGAAAGATACATGGAAGTCCTAACCCCTGTCCCTGCTAAATGTGACTCTGTTTTTTAAATAGATTCTTTCTCTGAAGATGTTATCAGTTAAGTTAAGGAGGTTGTACCTGAGTAGGGTGTGTCTAATCCTATACTAAAAAAAAAAAAAAAACAAACCAGTTACTGTCTGGTTGATGCTGACTCATGACAACCTTATGTGTGCAGAGTAGAACTAACTGTTCCGTAGGATTTTTACAGCTGTGACCTTTCAAAAGCAGATTGCCAGGCCTTTCTTCCAAGGTGCCTCTGGGGAGGTTTGAACTGCCAAACTTTCAGATAGTAGTTGAGCATTGAGTGCTTAACATCACCCAGGGACTAATCTTATAAGATGGTGTCCTAAAGGAGGAGAGACACAGTGAGACAGGCAGAGCGAAGACGGCCACGTGACAATGTTTCTACAAGCCAAAGAACGCCAAGGATTGCCAGCCGTCACCAGAAGCTAGAAGAGGCATGTGATAGCTTCTCTCTCAGAGCCTCAGAAGGAGTCAATACGGCTGATACCCTGAATTTGGACTTCTAGTCTATGAGTTGGAATCAACTTGACGGCAACGGGTTTGGTTTGGTTTGGTTTGAGTCTCTGGAACTGTGGGAAAATAAATTTCTGTCCTTTAAAGCCACCCACCTTGTGGTATTTCCTTACGGCTGCCCTGGGAAGCTGAGATAGCCGTGTGGGGTGGAGAAGGGCTGGGGCCGCTCTCCCACTAACTAGGGCCGGGGTTTCATAGCTGTCTGGCCTCCCTGTGGCCCCCATGGGAGCCTGAGTCGGGAGCCTGAGTCAGTAGCCGAAACAGGCCCAGCTGGCTCCACAACGGGTCTTTCTGCCCAGAGCCCCCACCAGGGCCACTGGTGTCAGGGCAATGAAAGAGCATGCCTGCTCCCACGCCCCCCTCCCCAGGGACCAGCCACGGAGCTGGTCTGGCCAGTGTCCCTGAGCCTATGACATCTGGCAAGTGTTTTGATGAGCGTTGGGTTATCTGCTTTCTGACCCTGCCAAGGCTTCAGGCTGGCTCTGGGTCCTTGTTGCCATGACTCAGATCTGAAAGGAGCTACCAACCTTTTGAGGTCATATCTGCTGATCGGAAATCCAGACCACCCACACATGTCACCACGGTGCTTGGCCAGGCACACCTGCCCACATGTCATGGAGTCAATGCCAGGCTGCACAAAGTCCAGGGCCGAGTCAGCAGGAGTGGGGGTGGCTACTCCAGCACCATTGCTCCTAATGTCGCCTGGCTCAAGAGGATCCACTGGCCTCTGGTTGGGAGTGGCTGGCCTCTTCTCCATGGGGTCCTCATCCCCTACAGGGCTCTCGCCAAGAAACCTGCTCCCTCCCACCTCCCCTTTGCCCACACCAGGGACCACCTTTGCTCTCGTGGGTGCTGCCCCCTGCTCCCTTTAGAACACCAGGGATTGTGGGAACCCCTGAGAAAGGAGCACCCCGAGGGGAACACCAGCCCAGAAGACATGGCCTCAGCATCTGCTTTTCTGGAAGGAAGATGCCCCTTTCCTTGTCTGCTGGAGAGACAGGCTTGCGGGCTTGCACTGTCTCCCCCAGGGGGCAGCCTTCCGTGGCAGTTAGAAGCCCAGGAGACATTTGTCACGGCTGCCATCCTTGTTCTGGAAAGTCACTGGGAATGGCCTCTGGGTCTCAGTTGGTATTATGGATTGAACGTGTCTCCTAAAATATGAGTTGGAATCGTAACCCCTATACTGTGTTTTTACACAAATAGTGCATGTGTTGTACGTTTTTCTGCCAGCCAGAGCCCTTCCCTGTGAGGTAGTTTTGTATGCGTGCTACACTAATTTTTTTTACACGTTGCAGTAAAAAAAATAGCGTGCTTGTGAGAATACCTGGCAGGGAAGGGGAAGGGCACCGTTGGCAAAAACAACAGAACACACGTGTTATTTGTGTAAACACACTGTACTCATGGGTGGGGTGTAATCCTCTTTGGAAATAGGATCCTCTCTGTTATGTTAATGAGGTCCTATCAGTGTAGGGTGTGTCTTAAACCTAATCACTGCTGAGTTATAAAGAGCAACATACCAAAAATACCAAACCTGTGGCCCTAGAGTCCATTTCCACTCCTAGCGACCCTGTAGACTGGAGTAGAACTGCCCCATAGGGTTTCCAAGGAGCACCTGGTAGATTCGAACTGCTGACCTCTTGGGTAGCAGCCGAACCCTTAACCACTACGCCACCAGGGTTTCCAAGTGGCAACCCAGACACCAAAAAAATCAAACCCATTCCCGTAGAGTCAATACCGACTCATAGCTACTCTACAGGAAAGAACATAACTGCCTCATAGGATTTCCAAGGCTATAATCTTTACAGAGAGCCCTGGTGGTACAGTGGTTAAGAGTTTGGCTACCAACCAAAAAGGTTTTCAGTTCAGATCTACCAGGTGCTCCTTGGAAACCCTATGGAGTTGTTCTACCCCGTCCTATAGGGTCACAATGAGTCAGAATTGACTCGACATGTTTGTTTTTTTTTTGGGTTTTTAACCTTTATGGAAGCAAATTGCCATATCTTTCTCCCTCAGAGCAGCTGGTGAGTTCGAACCCCTGACCTTTTGGTTAGTAGACGAGTGTTTAACCACTACACCACCAGGGCTTCTTAACATAGACACAGAAACGAGCAAATACAAGCAGGGGAACATGGATGCCCTGTGAGGACTGCCAAGGAACCAAGGAACGCCGGGCCTACAGACCCTGAAAGAGACAAAGATCTTCCCCCAGAGCAGGCAGAGAGAGCATTCCCCTAGGGCCAGTGCCTTGAATTCGGACTTCCGGCCTCCCGAGCTATGAGAGAATAAATTTCTGCCCTTTAAAGCCACCCACTTGTGGTATTTCTGTTGCAGTGGCACTAGGAGACTCAGACAGGTGGGGCATGTGAGGGGGAGTCCAGCAAGCTGGGCAGGGGGCGGACACAGGCAGCGGGGCTTTCTGGCTGTCACGCATTCAGGAGGCTGGGAAGGTGGGAACAGCCCCAGGTGGGGCATCCATTGACAAGGGAGCTGGAAACCAGGAGGCTGGTTCCGTCAGCTGCAGAGAGAAACTGAGCAGAGCTGAGTCACTGTGGCTGGGGTGGAGGGGGTGGCAGAGGATGACAGGTGGGATGCTCCATGCCAGGCAGCCTGCTTCCTCCAGGCCTGCAGCCAAGCCAAGGGGATGCAGAGGGATGAAAGGACCAGCCAGCAGAGGCGTGGCTGTCGCACTGACCCCAGCATCCTTCCACGGAAATGTGCCGGAACATAAGCAGGGCGTGTCTCAGACCCTGGCCAGAGGGTGGGAAAGGAGAGAATACGAGAACAGACTGAGGTGTGGAAAGTGAGCGTGAGCTGTGGTCAGGCCTGGTGCTGCCACAGACGAGACCCCACGTGTCCCCAAGGTTAGGGCTAAGACCGGGGCCGTTCTCCCCCTTCCTGTGGCTTATACCCTTCCCTCAATGGGGGAGGACATGGGGAAGGGTCTGGGGAGGGAAGCAGGTCGGGCACCCTGTCACGCGGAGTCTCATGAAGGATGACTGTGGCCCATCCTGCAGGGGCCTCTGAGACTCTGGGGTGAACCCTCGGGGACAGGGGGCTGGCAGTTTATCCTTCTGAGTGGCATGTCTGTCCACAGTGAAGGGCTGCTCCTAGGGGCAGGAATCTCTGGCCCTTCCACTTTCTGAGGAAGGGTCCTTGAGCCCCTGGGTGGCACAAATGGTTAAGCACTCAGCTACTAACCGAAAGGTTGGAAGTTCAAGTCCACCCAGAGGCACCTTAGAAGAAAGGCCTGGTGATCCACTTCTGAAAAACCAGCCACGGAAAATCCTATGGATCACAGTTCTGCTCTGACACACGTGGGGTCGCCATGAGTCGGCATCAACTCCGTGACAGCTGGCTGTTTTTTGTATTCTGCTCTGTGGGAGGGAAAAGGTTCAATGGATGTAGGTGCTGGCAGAGAGAGGCCATATGGGAGGCAGGGGCAGGGGCGACCCCAGGGGAAGACTTTATGGGGTCAGTGGCTACACAGAGGCTCCCCTCCGCCGCCACTTCCTGTGGTCAGTCAGGAGCTGGCTGAAGAGTTGCATTCGAAGATACTCAGCCCCTGTCCCGCTAGCCCATGTGGCACTCAGAGGGGACAGAGTTTGGGCCCCTTCTGGTGACAGTACCTATTTTGAAGCTCAGAGCACCTGACTCCGTTCTGTACCCCAAAGGGCTCTTGAGGCACCTTTGATGAGGGTCTCGAGTGAGAGAGGGTCAGCTCTCGCAGGCAACCGGCCCAGGATATGGGGGGCACAATGTCAGTCAAGGGGGGCTCCCATCCCTGCCAAGGGGGCAGCTCGGAGTGGCGACTGGTATCCAGTAAGAAGCCCCCAAGCGCATTTGTCGTATCGAAAGGTGTAAAGGAGGGCACACGTGAACACAGGGATGCCCAAGATTGTGGCACAGCTTGGATGTGAAAAGGGAAATAACGCCAAAGCTCACTCACATTCCCTGAGGCTCGCTGGGTGCTGGGCCTGGTCTGAAGAGCTGGCCCGCGGAGATCTCCTTGAACTCTCAAATCCGGTTCCATCACCACTTGACATGGAGGGCTAGGCACAGGGAGAAGAGGGAACTCATCTAAGGCCACAAAGCTATTGAGTGTGGGTGTGGGATTTGAACCCTGCCCAGCTCCAGGGCCTGTGCCAGTAGCTTCTCATCCTCGGGAACTGGGCGGCTCACTAGCACCTTTGGCTCTGGGAAGCCACTGCTGAGCACCAAGAAGGTGTTCGGGGCCTATCAGCTCAAAAAAGACCCTACAGCAATGCTGAGAAGTGAGCACAGTTATTCCCATTTCGTGGACGAGGAGACTGAGGCTCATAGTGGCCCTCTTCTTGTGGTCCTATAGATAGTAAGTGGTAGGGCTGGGACTTGAACCAAAATTCAGTTACGGTTGAAGCTGTCCCCGAAAGCGGAGCTGGACCAGTGGTTCTCAAACTGGGCATGTGTGGGGGCCAAGAGAGTAGCAGCAAGGATGACAGCTAACACTTCCTATGCCCTCCACCCTTCCCATGCCAGGTCCCCGACTAACTACACAGCATCATTCCTCATTCAATTCTCCCAGCAATCCCCTGAAAGCAGGGCCCTTGTTACGAACATTTTATAGATGGGGAAAGAAGACACAGAGAGGAGAGGTAACTTGCCCAGCATCACCAGGATTTGAACCTGGGTTGTTGGGCTCTGGTTCCCTGCACCCTGGACCACGGCTATCCCTTGTCTCTAAGAGACAGTGTTTGAAGATCTCTCTGGAGCAATGCTTCGTTTTCCCCCCAAAAACTTATGGAAATAAATGGTTTGAGCGGTAAATAATTCACAGCATTATTTCAAAAGTAAACACATAATTGCGGAGGAGAAGGCAACGTTCACATGCTCTTCTAGAGATAAGATGTTGCTAGTTGCTGTGAAGTTGGCCCCAACTCATGGCGGCCCCACGTACAACAAAAAGAAACGTTGCCCTGTCTCGCGCCATCTTCACAGTCATTGGTTTGCTCCCAAGTCCAAAGCGGCAGCCACTGTGTATTTTGAGTGTCTTCTGACCTAGGAGGCTCATCTTGCAGCCCTGTATTGGACCACGTTCTGTTGTGATCCACAGGGTTTCACTGACTAATTTTTGGCAGTAGATTGCCAGACCTTTCTTCCTAGTCTGTCTTAGTCTGGAAGCTGTGCTGAAATCTGTCCACCATGGGTGACCATGTCAATATTTAAAATACTTGGTGGCATAGCTTCCAGCATCACGGCAACACTGAAGCCACAAGAGTATGGACAGTTGACAGACAGGAGGTGCAGAGATAAGTAAGATATAAGACTCATTAGAGCTGCTGGCTCATGGGGGCTGTACTGGAGGGGGCTGCTCAGGCTTGAATAAGGGTGGCCCTCTGGCTGGCTGCCTGGTGTTTCCGCCTGCCTCACCCGCCCTTTCGCCTACTCACACTCAAGCCACAGCCTGGTCATCCTCAAAACTGGACATGGTCAGTGAGGCCTGGTCTCTTGCCATCCTCTGTGGACACACTGGCTCAATTGCATTGAGTTTTTCAAAAGCTGTTGCAGAACATTGTGAAGAATAGCTTTTAACATAGAGCCAACGTGACACAGGCCCCATGTGGCCAGAGCCCGGAGCCCTGGGGCCCTCAGGGTGCCTTCTTGCTCAATGCAGCTGGGGGCCTGCGGCACTCACCGAGAGAGTCCCAACAGCCCCCACAGTCGCCTGATGACCCACGGCAGCCATGGGCCCCACTGAGGGCTGGCACGCAATGGAGTTTCCTTTTTTCAGTTGGAAGACCTGGCAGAAAGGGGTTAAAGAGAGCTGAGCCCAAGATGCTGGTTGGTAAGGTGCCATGAGCTATATTTATTTTTAATTTGATGTGAAGAAAAACACACAGAATGGGTCCTCTCTGGCTGGAAATGGGCCTGGAGGGGCCCCTTGTTAGCATCCGACTCGCTCTGTGGGGATGTATTTTGCATGGTGATCAGCACGGGCGTGCTAAGGAGGAAGAGTGAGCAAGAATCCCCCTGCCGTTAGTGGGAGGGGGCTTGGGTATGGCCTTTGCTGCTCGTGGGTTTCCACCCCTAGCCCTCACCCCGAATCCCCCAGTCCTCTCTGCCGGCGGTGGCCTCCTTCCCTCAGCTCAGGAGTCGGCCCGGAGCCCAGGTGAGAGTTGGGCCCAGATACGTTCACGGGGACTCGGGTGCTGCCTTGGCTTCTGCTGTAGAAGACAAAGCACACAGTGGACAAACGGGTGGTTCGGGTCTCTCAAAGTGTCCCACCCTTCCTGACCATCAGCGGTAAGACCCCAAATGGCCACTGCAGAGGAGCTAAGAAGGGTGAGGATTTGTTCCTTGGTTGTCTTGTCCTGTGCTTTCACAGGGCCTTGGCTATGATTAGAAAGGTCGACTGCCCCTTCCACGTAAAAGAAGAGGGGCCAGAGGTGGTTCTGTGGCAGAAGTTTCCCCTTTCATGTGGAAGACCCCAGTTCGATTCTCGGCTAATGCACTCCATATGCAGCCACCACCCATCTTTCAGGGGAGGCTTGTGTGTTGCTATGATGCTGAGCAGACTTCAGCAGAGCTCCCACATGAAGACAGACTGGGAGGAAAGGACTGGTGATCTACTTTTGAAAATCAGCCAATGAAACGCCCTATGAATCGCGATGGTCTAACCTATAGCCGTTCATGGGGTGGCACAGGATTGGGCAGTGCTCGTGGGGATGGCACAGGATTGGGCAGTGCTCGTGGGGATGGCACAGGATTGGGCAGTGCTCGTGGGGATGGCACAGGATTGGGCAGTGCTCGTGGGGATGGCACAGGATTGGGCAGTGCTCGTGGGGATGGCACAGGATTGGGCAGTGCTCGTGGGGATGGCACAGGATTGGGCAGTGCTTTGCTCTGTTGTACGTGGGATCGCCATGAGTCGGGGGGCGCAGGGCGACTCGGCAGCAGCTAGCAACAACAACCTAAAGCAAGAGATAACACAACTCTCCAGCAGGCGGAAGAGAAAATTCACAGTGGCTGTCCTGCCAGAGGACACCCACCCACTTGTCTTGTCAGAGCACGTTGCAGTTTACGACGAAGTTTCCCTCCTTAAACCTGACCCTCCCAGCACTGTGGTGAGGTGAGCGAGCTGGGATGTTACCTCTTATTTGGCTGAGGACGGTATGAGGCAGGATGGGCTAGGTTCTGCTGTGGTAACAAACAGCACCAAAATCGCAGTGGATTAAGACGACAGCTCGTTTCTTGCCCCTCCTGGGTGTGTTGGCCAGGACCTTGCTCACCCTTGTCACTGAGGGGCCTGGGCTGATGTGCTAGTGGCTGCTGGGGGCTAGAACTGATCAGGTAATTGCCTACAACCTCCTATACTACCTAGCTCTGGAGGCTCTTGTCACTCTGGAGTGACTTGTTTTCAGGAAAGTTTCATGTAACCAGATGTCTAGTTATCTAGTGCTGCTCTAACAGAAATACCACAAGTGGATGGCTTTAACAAACAGAAATTCATTCTCTCACAGTCTAGTAGGCTACAAGACCAAATTCAGGGTGCCAGCTCCAGGGGAAGGCTTTCTTTCTCTGATGGCTCTGGGGAAGGTCCTTGTCATCAATCTTCCCTGGTGGAGGAGTTTCTCAGTGCAGGGACCCCAGGTCCACAGGATGCGCTATTCTCCTGACTCTTGTTTCTTGGTGGTATGAGGTCCCCCTGTCTTTCTGCTCGTTTCTCTTTTATATCTCAAATAAGATTGACTAAAGATACACTCTAATCTTGTAGACTGAGTCCTGCCTCATTAACATAACTGCCTCTAATCCTGCCTCATTAACAACGTAGAGGTCGGGATTTACAACACAGAGGAAAATCATATTAGATGACAAAATGGTGGACAATCACACAATACTGGGAATCGTGGCCTAGCCAAGTTGACTCATATTTTGGTGGGACACAGTTCAATCCATGACACCAGAGTACTTGTTGGTCAAATCATATTTAAAGGAATCCTTTGGGGAACCACTATAGGAAGAAACTAATTCCTTGGTTTTGGAAGGGTGGTCTGTCTGGGCCTCTGGGATGCGCTCCTGGGACAGCCAATGAGAAGCCTTGGACCTGGAGCATCCCTGATGATGATGGCTGGGGACTCAGCATCTCTCTCTCCACCTTCTTCTCCTTATGGGGAGACTCCCTCCCTGTTTTGGGTACACCGTAAACTCTCTCTGCTCTGCTTATACACGCGCATCACGTGGCCCTGGCCAACACCATTTCTTTATTTGTTCACGGCAGGGAGGGAATGGGGTGCCTTGATTGCAGCACAAGAAGGGTGCATGCAGCCAACATCCCTGTGTCAGCTGTGGGGAGTGACCCGTTGACCATGGAGGACCAATGACCACTATTAAATCTCACCTTGTTCTTTCTCTTCACTATGTGAATTATGAGCAAAGCATTGTTCTACCCAATCCTGTGTGTTAATCCCCTCTTTCTTGGCAACTTCTGACCTTGGCTCAACCCTTGGTAACTTGCATTTTAAATCTGGATTTGAGCATACCAGCTTTCCTTAAGGGGGCCTTCCCAGGAAAGTGCTGGAAGGACCGTGTTGGAAGGGCGCAGGCACTACCCCTAGAGGGATTTCCTGTGTTGTCTGCTCCCCACCTGGTGGAGGGCTCAGGACCCAGTGCTCCTAGTTGGGGTACACAGCACCTCAGGGGTGAGGCACCAAGAATAACAACCAGGAGTCGCTTGATTGAACCTCCCACACGTTGGTTACTTGATTGCTGCAGTTAAGAGCCATTTTCAGCTGCAGGTAGGTAACTTCATTACCAGTCTGAGTTCTAATGTATTCCAGAGTTCCTTTTCACTGATTAAATCAGTATTTGTTGCCAATGAGGTTATTCCCAACCTAATCTCAATAAGATGGGGCTCAGTAGGCTCAGCTTGGAAAGAGAAAAGAATCAAGCCCAGGGTGAAGTCATGGTGGGGGGCAGGGGTGAGTACTGTCTGAAGCTGACGTTGCCGGGATCCAATCGGTGGGAAATCTTTGAGTGGACAAAGGACTGGTGGTGTCCCTTTGTTCTCTCTTCTCTCGTGCAGCGCCGCCATCCTGAGCACACCAATAAATCCTCCTTGATGGTACCCCTTCACTCAGCTGAGTCAGAAAAACACAAGGGAACATGGTCTTCACTAGGCTCCATGCCCTCCTTCCAGTCCTTAGATCCAACCATGCTGGAAAAGGGAAAGAAAAAGAGATGGCCTGGGCACCTGGCCCCTCGGTACTCCCCTTTGATTCAAGCCATCCCCTTGGTCCAAACTGGGGGTGCCCCTGAAGTGGACCTGAGGCAAGGCTTTGGATGGAGGTGATTGATTTGGGAGGTGATCTCAGGAAGCAGGATGAGGAAGCGGGGACCTGGGAGAGGGAAGGGAAGATGGTGAATGGTAGGTGACCTCCACGGGCAGCCATGGCTCAGCCCATCTGGGGCCCTCTGGGGATGTATAGAGAGCACCTGTGAGGGCAAGGGGTTGGGGGCCTTATCCATCACTCCAGTCCCCATTGTTGAGCTTTGTTCATGGAGGCACAGTCGGGCTGAGCCATCTTTGCGGGAGAAGGCCCTCCGGTAGGGGCAGGTGGAGCCCGGGCTAAAGAGGCAACCTCATTCCACTGGCTGCAGGGAGTCTGGATTGAGGGACCAAGGAGCTAGGAGCACCAGGCATTCTCCCTCAGTGAGGCCCGGGGGGGCATGGCTGGTCGGGGTGGGCCCAGCCCTGCATCTCCCAGCCCCATCCAGCTGCTGGCACTCCAGGACACTGAGCATGAGCCCTCCCCATGCCCTCCCCTGCTCTGGGTTCTCACTGGCTGGCAGAGCAACTGTATGGTAAATGGATAGCTTGCTTGCCTTTGATGTCCAGCCAGGGTTGTGGCTGTAGCTATGATGTTGGTTGTGGGTGGATCAATGAGGCTGGATTTCTCCCTGGCATGGCACAATGCTCACCCCATAGCCTGTTCACAGGACCAGGCTGACACTGCCCTTTGTGCTCACGACCTTTCTGGACCTGCCAATCCAGACCCAGGCCCCATAAGTGCAGCAAGCAGGCCATGCAGTGTGAGCAAGGGTGACAGCTGCTGAGCTGGCCCGCCTTTGTTCTGCCTCAGCACAGGGCCTTCCTGGCAGGACGTACATCCCACAGGCCTGACGGGCAGCTCCTGTGCAGATGGGGACAGCGTGTTTACACAGGGCTCAGCCAGGGAGCACTGCCAGGTTTCTTCAGGCCATGGGGGTGGGGCAGCAAATAGCAGATGCTGGGAGGGGGCACATGAGAGGGGGCAGAGGGAGGCATGTGAGTGTGCACGTGTGTGTGTGCACAGGGTATGTGTGGGTGTGGGTTGTGTGTGTGCACGTGTGTGCACAGGGTATGTGTGGGTGTAGGGTGTGTGTGAGTGTGCAGATGTGTGTGTATGGGGTATGTGTGGGTGTGGGGTGAGTGTGCACGTGTGTGTGCACAGGGTCGGTGTGGGTGTGGGGTGTGTGTGAGTGTGCACGTGTGTGTGCAAGGGGTATGTGTGGATGTGAGTGTGTGCACGGGGGCATGTGAGTGTGGGGTGTGAGTCTGCACATGTGTGTGTGCACACGGTGTTATGAACATGGGGGATGTGAGTGAGTATGTTGGTGTATACAACTGGAAGGATGCATGTAAGAAGTGAGTGTGGGTGTGTGGGTGTAAGTGCATGAGTGTGCACATGCGTAAGTATGTGTGAGGGGCATGTGTGGGTGTGTGTATTCATGTGGGTGTGAGTGTATAGGGTGTGAGCATGTGCACACACAGGGTATATGTGATGTGTCTGGGCGAGGGTATATGAGTGTGGGGTGTGGGTGTGAATGTATGAGTGTGGGCACCTGTGCGTTCATTGTGCCATGGGCGAGTGAGTGTGCACGTGTCAGTGTGTGTGCTGTGTGTGAGCATGTGTGGGGTGTGGGGTGAGTGTGTGAGGGTGTGGTTGTAATGTGTGTGTATGTAAATGTGGGTGACTTCACGGATATGAGTGTGAGCATGTGCAAGTGTGAGCATGTGTTAGTGTGTGGGGGGCACAGTGTTGCATCCATATCAACCAAGGTTTACCCTAAAGGGCTTGCAAGCTTTTGTCTGATTTGTGAAGTTATTTCATCAGAAAGTCTACAAAGAAAGAACATTAAATCAATGTATTGGATAGAATGGAAACCCTAGTGGTGTAGTGGTTAAGTGCTACAGCTGCTAACCAAAAGGCTGGCAGTTTGAATCCACTAGGCGCTCCTTGGAAACTCTATGGGGCCGTTCTACTCTGTCCTATAGGATCACCATGAGTCGGAATCAACTCGATGGTACTGGGTTTGGTTTTTTTATTGGGTAGAATAGAAGGACAGGAAGGCAGGATTGCCCTGGAAGCACAAACTGTAGAGGCTTGCTGCTGCTCTGTGACAGCTGGGGAGCCCCCGGGGGTGCAGAGCCCCAGGACAAACCTCATGGCAGGTGCGAGCCATTGTGCTCTCTGTTAGCGTTGACCCTGCCCCCTGCCCTGTGCTCTGGTCGGTGACCCCCCAAAGCAGCCCTGGGGGGAAGCAGCACCTCGAGCCAGGGCAGCCTGAGGAGCGTGTGGGAGGGAGCTGGGCCATCCTCACGTGACTCCTTCTCCATAGTCCTGCCTTGTTCCTGCCGCCCTGGGCAGCGGTGGTCTTGGTCCTCCAAGCCTGGCCCCCACCCAAAGCTGCTCTGAACTGCTCAGCAGCCCTGATTTTGGCCTCAGTCAAGGTCTGGGCCAATCCAGCTCCTCTTTCTGGGAATGTGGAACACGGCAGAAAGGCCATCAGCAGCAGGGCATACTCAGAAAGGGTGTGGGCAGGACGCTGTGGCTAGGCTTACCTTCCAGGCAGAATTCAGGGAGTCAGCAACCCTCCTCTCAGACGCCCTCAGCTAGGTTCTGGGGATGAGTTAGCACCTCCTGTCGGATTAGCCTGGGTGAGGTTGTTTGGGGCGAAGGGAAGCACCTCTCCGCAGCTCTGGGTGTCTCTGCTGGCCTCTGGCATCATGTGGTTGCCCAGCCTGCTTTGCAGCAGGTCTAGATCCTGGGTGTTTAGAAGCAGTGGCTGCAGCAGGCATGGTGTCTTCACCTGGCTCCCTGACCACTGGGCCTCAGCTTTGCAGGCTTTGATGGTTAGTTTTATGTGTCCACTTGGGTAGGCTATGGTTCCCACTGATTTGGGCAACCACTGGTCTAGCTGCTGTCTGTAGTAGCTACACGTGATTAGATCAGACGGGGCTTGAGTAGAGCACATTACTTTCCACAATGCAACCTAATGTAATGTAATCACCTCCCGTACTGCAATCTCACGTCGTGTAATCCATAAGCTGAGGTCATACCAGTATAGGGTGGATCCTAAACCTGATCGCTTCTAGCCATATAAAGAACAGATTAGACACAGAGATATGCTCACGTGGGCGGAGTGGAATGGAGAAGGGGAGGAGACAGATGCCATGTGTGGATTGTCTACAAGCTAAGAAACCAAGGAACGCTTGACATTGCCAAGGCACTGATTTGGACTTTTAGCCTCGAGAATTGTGAGAAAATAAACTTCTGTTCTTTAAAGCCACTGACTTGTGGTATTTCTGTTACAGCAGCACTAGCTAACTAACTCAGAGCCCCGTTCTCCAACTCCCGGGGGGTTGGGAAGGGATTGGGGTGGGGTGGCAGTGACGCCTTTTCCCAGGCACCGCTCCGAGGGCGACCGTGGAGACGGTCACTCCCCCAGTGCCCCACGGTCTTGTTCTGGGGGACTTCCCAGGTGGCCAGTCTGGGATCTATTCCTTCAGCCCCCCTGCAGTTTGTAACCACCCAATCCTGGCATTAAATGCCTTCCTGCTCAAGGTCCCTGGAGTGGTCTGTGCCCTATAGGGTCATTGTGATTGACCATGCTACTGAGGGCAAGAAGAGAGTGAAACAGGCCACAGATGGGAGGAACGGAGGGAGGCAGAGCGGCTGTACTTTCCTTCATGGAGCTAGCTGGAGGGCCCCCATTACTCACCCCCCATGGTGCCCCAACTGGATAAACCTTACCCTTGGGGGGATTGGTGATTGGATGGGGCCCTCAGGGGTGTGTCTGGTGACCCTGGTGTGCTCTCCTGTGAACTGTCACTGGCACGCTCACTTTACTGTCTGTATATCCTACTTTATAAAAAGCTCAAGCAAACAGGGCCCTGGCCCCCACTCTCTGTGTACCTGCAGTGTTGTGGGGTCACCCACTTACTCTTCCCAGGGCTAAGTGAATTAGATTCCTTTGTTTCCCTTTCTGGTCTCAGTTTCCAAGTTTTGGGTTCCTTGGTGGACTCACCCCTCTGTCCCTACAGGTCATCTGCTTCCATCCTGGTGTCTTGAGAGGCTCTGATGAGTGTTCACACACATGAACTCTTATACACATGTGTGGACATATGTGGCACATATACATGCATGCACAAAGCCAGCCCATGTGTGTACACGAGCAAACATACTCTCCTATACACATGCACAGGTGCACACAGCAACATAGGTGCAGACACACAAGTGAACACACATGCACACATGTGCACATGCAAACACACATGTACAAACACACACACTCATGCCCCCGACATGCAAATGCGAACGTGCAGTCGAGCACACATGCACGTGTGTGCACAAAGCAAGTGCACCTGTGTGCATACAAGCAATCCCAAGTGTGCACACACAAGCCAACTCACATGCAGTAGCAAACATACATGTACACACGTGTGCACAAAGCAAGCACACATGTGCACAAGCAAGCAAATGCACACACGCACACACACACAGAAGTTTTGTTTTCAGAAGAGACACTGAAGGATTTAATACCATGAGCAGACCTTTCCAGGACATTTCAGGTGTGCTTTTATTAGTATTATTATTATTAAAGCATTTTATCTAAAAATACAATTTTGTTTGGTAACAATTTGATTATGGTTTACATTATATACACATCAGTAAGTCCAAACAGACTTCTTGATCTAACTTACAGTAGCTGGGTAAGTAAATCCTAGTGCCTGGGAAAATGGTTTTGTGAGTAGATCGTAATTTAGCCATTATTTTTTTCCTAAACTTTGAAAGCCTGTCACCCAGTTGCCAATACCAGGTGTCATGGATTGAATTATGTAGCCCAAAAACGTGTGTAGCAACTTGGCTGGGCCATGATTCCCAGTATGGTGTGGTTGTCCTCCATTTTGTGATTGTAATTTTATGTTTTCATGTAATTTTATGTTAAAGAGGATTAGGGTGGGATTGTACACCCTTACTAAGGTCACATCCCTGATCCAGGGAGTTTCCCTAGGGTGTGGCCTGCACCACCTTTTATCTTGCAAGAGATAAAAGGAAAGGGAAGCCAGCAGAGAGTTGGGGACCTCATACCACCAAGAAACCAGCACCAGGAGCAGAGCACGTCCTTTGGACCCGGGGTCCCTGTGCAGAGAAGCTCCTAGTCTGGGGGAAGATTGATGAGAAGGCCGACAGAGACAGAAAGCCTTCCCCTGAAACTGATGCCCTGAATTTGGATTTTTAGCCTCCTTTTTTTACTGTGAGAAAATAAACTTCTCTTTATTAAAGCCATCCACTTGTGGTATTTCTGTTACAGCAGCACTAGATGACTAAGACACCAGGTTTTTTCCCACGTCATGGGTGTCTACTTTTTTTTTTAATTGTAGTAAATACATATGTAGTAAAACATTTGCCCTTTTAACATTTTTAGGTGTATATTTGAGTGACATTAATTACATTCATCATGTTTTTCAATCATCACCTTTACCTGTTTCCATTTTTCCATTACCGTTAATAGAAGCTCAGTGGAATAGAATTGAGAGGCCAGAAATAAACCTGTACACCTATGGTCAATTGATTATGACAAGGGTGCTAAGTCCATTGAATGGGGAAAAGAAAAGCCTCTTTAATAAATGGTGCTGGGTCCCCTTATCTCCACAAACAAAAGAATGAACTTGGGCTCAGACCTCACACCATATATGAAAGAAAAGTAGCTCAAAATGGATCGAAGACCTAAATGTGAGAACTGAAACCATGAAACTCTTAGAAGAAAACGTAAGAGTGTTGTCATGGATTGAATTATGTCCCCCCCAAAATGTGTGTATTAATTGGGCTGGGACATGATTCTCACTATTGTGTGATTTTCCTATATGTTGTAAATCTTGCCTCTATGAAGTTAATGAGAGAGGATGGGCGGCAGTTGTGTTAGTGAGGCAGGACTCAACATACAGGATTGGATTGTGTCTTCAGGCAATCTCTTGAGACATAAAAGACAGAAGCAAGCAAACAGACAGGGGGACCTCATACCACCAAGAAAGCAGCACCAGGAGCAGAGCATGACCTTTGGACCTGGGGTCCCTGCACCTGAGAAGCTCCTCAACCAGGGGAAGATTGAGGACAAAGACCTTCCTCCAGAGCTGGCAGAGACAGAAAGCCTTCCCCTGGGGCTGACACCTTGAATTTGGACCTCTAGCCTCCTAGACTGTGAAGAAATAAACTTCTCTTTGTTAAAGCCATCCCCTTGTGGTATTTCTCTTACAGCAGCACTAGGTGACTAAGATAAGTATGCTTCAGGATCTAGCTTTTAACAAATGGATTCTTAGATATAACACCAAACACGTGAACAACAAAAGACAAAATAGATCAACGGGACTTCATCAAAATTAAACAATTTTGTCAGAGGACTTTATCAACAAAGTTGTGTGAATAACTTCAAACATAAGAATCAGCACAAAGCCAATTCCTACGGGCAGAGGTCAAATGTATCCCAGATTTGCACATTCCCCAAGTTGCTGTACCACTCCATCTCTGACGCCAGCCCCTCTCCCTCCTCCTCCCCTCAGCACTCATCCCTCCCCCATTTGGGTTTGGCAATTTGCTGCAACGTCTCACAGAACTCACAAACTGTACTTACAGTTAAGTGGTTTATTAATAAGGAACAGATACAACTTGGATCAGTATCAACAGGCTACAACTCAGGATCTAGATCAGGAGGCTTGTAGGCAAAGTCTCCCTTCTTCAGTGCAGGAGAGTTTTCTCAGCTCTTCTTGGCCTCGCAGGCCTCCTCTTGGCCCTGCCATCTGCCACAGCTGACTCTGTTGCTGAGCCCCTTCCAGGCCTATGGCTGCCTTCAGTGTTACAGGCCTTGACCTGTGTTACAGCTCTTTTAGGAGGTTCCTTGCCTCCTCTCTCCTGCTTCTTCTTTCTTTCTTCCTTCTGCTTCTCTTCCTGTTTCTTTCTGTCTGAAAAACCTCTGTGGGGCTGGCTGCTTATATCTGCAAATTTTTTGTCAATTTCAAAGCATGGCCCTCCCACCAAGGCCATAAACTGACCAATCTGCTTTCGGTAGGCCACATTTGCCTAGTAGGCTATAGACACTTCATTTGCATGGTCTACAGTCACTTCATTTGCATAGTCTTTTGACCAATCCCTGTAAGCTGCATACCAACTACAGGGCAGGCTGCAGCCCAGGACCAGACAAAAGGTCAACTTGTTTATAGCTTACTCAGGAAATGTCAATGAACCTGGACAAAAGTAACAAACCCACTGGGGTAGAAACTAGGGCAAAGGTAACTCCTCAGGAGTGAGGGGGAAAATCTCTCAAGCTGTTCTTCCAAAGAACCAAGGCAAAAGGCCACATAAAGGAATTTACTTCACCACAAAAGTGAGGAGACAACCTACAGAATGGGAGAAAATGTGGGGAAACTGTATTCCGATAAGAGTTTAATAACCAGAAAATATAAAGAACACCTACAACTTAACAACAAAAAGGCAAACAACCCAATCAAAAAATGACCAAAGGACTTGAATAGACATGTCACCAAAAAAGAAACGCAAATGATCAACAAGCATGAAAAGACACTCCATGTCATTGCAGAAATGCAAATCAAAACCACCATGAGATACCACTTCATACTCGCTGAGATAGCTATGATTAAAAGCACAAAAAACCATAGGTGTTGGTGAGGATGTGGAGAAACTGGAATCCTCATTCGTTGCTGGAACCTGGGTCCCGGGGTTGGGTGTTGGGTACAGGACAGGCAGGACAGGTACCCAGAGGCAGCTTCCTCCAGAGCCATACCTGTCTCTCTCATGTCACTTTCCTGAGTTACAGAGAGGTGATCTGAGCCTGCCCCTGCGCTTCTCCCTTCAGAGTATGTGTGTGACTGTATACATATGCACACAGATATACACACATGCACACATACACATAGATAAATAGACACATACACATGGATAAATACACACATACACATGAATTAATACACACACGGATAAATACACACATACACACAGATAAATACACACCATACACATGTATAAACACATACATACACACGGATAAATACACACACACACAGATATACACATGCCTTGGAAACCTGCCAATCAAAAAGTCAGCAGTTGGAATCCATCAGCCACTCCTTGGAAACTCTATGGGGCAGTTCTACTCTGTCCTATAGGGCCACTATGAGTCAGAATTGATTCAGTGGCAACAGGTTTGGTTTTTTTTTTTTTTTTTTGGAAACCCTATGGGGCAGTTCTACTCTGTTTTGTAGGGTAGGGTTGCTATGAGTCGGAATCTACTTGATGGCAACAGACGGACACACATACACGCAGATAAATACATGCATATACACAGAGATACAAACACAGACAGATATAGGTGTGCACACATAAATAATATTGCATATTATTGTTGTTGTTAGATGCTGTCAAACACTACCTGGTCCTGTGCCATCCTCACAATCGTTGCTATATTTGAGCCCGTTGTTGCAGCCACTGTGTCAATTCATCTCGTTGAGGGTCTTCCTCTTTTTCACTGACTTTCTACCAAACATGATGTCCTTCTCTAGGGACTGGTCCCTCCTGATAACATGTCCAAAGTACATGAGACAAAGTCTCACAATCCTTGCTTCTAAGGAGCATTCTGGCTGTACTTCTTCCAAGACAATTTTGTTTGTCCCTCTGGCAGTCCATGGTGTATTCAATATTCTTCACGAACACGGTAATTCAAAGGCATTCGTTCTTCATCGTTCTTCCTTATTCACAGTCCAGCTTTTGCATGCATATGAGACGATTGAAAATACCACAGCTTGGGTATTTTCATGTTATATTTTGCAAATTATAATATTCTTTAAAGAGCAGAAAATTTTTAGAAAGATCTCTAACTTTTTCTATTGCCCTTGCTGACGTGACCGTCTCCCGATACTTCCCCCTCTTACCCCCTGAGTCCCTCCAGGTCACCTCCAATATGTCTTCTGCTCTGTCAGTCCTGACATTTCCTTCCTGGGGAGAGGACAGCAAAAGGGACCCAGCTCAGTTCCCTGTAGCCAGGACCAGCCTGCACCCTGATGGGCACTGGGGACCTTGCTAGCCCTCCTGGGATGCCTCCTCCCAGAGGAGAAACCCCACCATCCAGGCAGTAACTTGGGCCACAGTTGCCCCACTGCAAACCCCTCACCACTCTCCCCCAGCAGCCCCAGTCCCAAGCCCAGCCTCCCCCCAACTGTGCAAAAAGCAACCTGCCCTCCCTGAGCCTCCATGTGCAGGGTTACGATCCTCTTATCGTGAAACTCCTTGAGCTCTGCTGCCCTGGAATTTTAAAACACAATGACATCGTAACTTGGGATCCTGGCCTTGAAAAGGGTGAGGTGGGCCAGGGTCGGGAGTCCTGGGCAGAGGCTTCTTCTCTGTGAAGGGGGTAGAGGAGCATTACTAAGGTGGACCTCCATCCCAGGGCTTCTGCCGCCCCCAGCTGCAGTCCCATCTGTGACTCCCACCTGCATGGGCAGCACGGCTGCTGAGCAGGATCAGACCACCCATTCTATTTATCTTTAGTTCATGGCCCGATCAAAAGGTGACCGAGTTCAAAGTGACATTCCTTATCACGTTTTTAAGATTGAGCAAGGACTTGAAACCACACCCAGAGGAGTCGCCCTTGCTGTTCTTTTTCTTTTATGGCATAACCACAGTCACTTTTTATAGGTACACTCATTCTTTTATTAGGTGCAGTAACTGTTTCTTTGCGTTAGCATTCACCTGTGATGTCTGTACTCACGACAATAAGCTTTTAAATGCCAATTCGTTTACTGAAGCACTAGCCACGTTCTTTTTTCCCTTCTGCTGTATGGCAGTTCACACCCAGAGACAGTGGCTTGACAAAATATTCTGACTTAACATTATTATGTAAGGGTGCTACCCAGCAAGGGTGCTGGAATAATGACACAACCATTAAACAGCATTCGATCTCCAGAAAAAAAGCCCACAAAGACAAACATAAACTAAGAAAAAATATGTGTAATGAAGATGTAAACGATTAATATCCTTAATATATAAAGAGTTCTCAGAACAAATAAGAATAACTTTTATCCTTCTAGGTAGCATCTTTTGATTTTGTCTGCCCAAAAGGGTCTGTGGCACCCAGGAACCACTGTTCTCCCCCTCTAAGTCCACCCAGTTTGGGCGGGCTGACCAGGACACAAACCTGGTATCCCTAGAACAATAAGGGGGAAAAACATGCTCCTATAGGTTGTTAAGCTAATAAGATGGTAGCCATCTTTGCTAAAAAATGGAAAGAATTTGCATAAGAACAAGGCCAACACAGTTTGAAAGCTGAGCTGAGCTGAGAGATGCTGAAGAAAAGATGGAGGAGAACAGGTACCTGAAGCATATGAGATCTAGCTCAGCCTGAACCCTATTGAACCCTGAACCTCTTTGTTATGTAAGCCACTAACTTTCCTTTTTCTAGGCCAGTTTGACTTGCATTTCTGTCATTCACAACCAAGGGAGTCTTGAGTAAGACCCACGTCAGCAGAAAATAAGGCAGGAGATGAGAACTAATGACGCTCTTAAAAGAAATACAAACTGGCAAGAAACATGAAAACAAGAATTCTTCTTAGAAAATCCACCCCTGAAACTAACAAAATATTTTTTTGGATACAAATTATTAAATGTTGGCGAAGGTTTAAGGTCAAGAGTATTGTAGTAATTCGGCAACATTGTATCCTCTTTTACCTGGTAGTTCCATTTTTAAGGCTTTATCCTAAGGAAAAATTTCATAGAGGAATTAAGAGTTTTGGAAAAGATGGTCATAATAGCATTGTTTATAAGAATGTGTCAAAAAAACAAATGTCTAAAAATAGGAAAAATGTTAAATAAATGGAAATGCTAAAGACCTGTGAGACATCATGGAGTATTAGACATAAAAATAACGTCTTTAAATAATATATAATGACAGAAAATTCTTCTTATATGAAGACAAATAGAAAAAAAAAACCAGGATATAAAACTAACGCTGTACAGGGTAAAATAAAAATTTATTTTTTAAAGATCTGTGACATGTATGCTTAGAGTTAGAAAAAATAGACCAAAGAAATAATAGTGGTGATTTCTGGGTGGGAGGACCACAGATTATCTTAATTCTATTGTTTATTATTTCTTAGATATTCCGTTTCTATATTGGCCATATGTTCAATTTTATCATTCAGGGAAAAAAGTTAAAATTCCAAATTAGTTCATCTGTACTATCTTTGTTTGAAACGAATGTAGAAGAAATAGTTGTTTAAAATCGAAGATAAAGTAATATTGCCCAACAAAGACCAATAAACTTACCACATATTTGAAGTAATAAAACAACTTAAATTTGGTAACAAAGATCTAATTATGCGGACATGGTATTTCTAGGTGATATCTGGGGAGCAAAGCAAACCTGTAGTCACTTTCTAGAACCTTCTAAAGCTTGGCCAAGTTATAGAACCGGTCACACTCCAAGTTTTAATGAACTGTGGTTTTTGGGGATCCTTACTTCTTCGTTGTTGCATTTCTTTTTTTCCTGCTTATCCCTGCAGTCTTTGAATGTCCAAGTGTGTGTGTTTGTGTGTGTTTTAGTCGCTGCTGAGTCGGCTCCAGCTCACGACAAGCCCATGTAACACGGAATGAAACCTGGCTTGGTCCCGCACCCTTTTCATGATCATTGGTATCTTCAAGTCCATTGTTACAGCCACCGTGTATTTAGAATGCCTTCCAACCTAGGAGGCTCATCTCCCAGCACTATATGGGATAATATAGAAGAGGTAGATCTCCAGGCCTTTCTCCCTAGTCTGTCTTAGTCTGGAAGCTCCACTGAAGCCTGTCCACCATGGGCGACCCTGCTGGTATTTGAAATACCAATGGCATAGCTTCCAGCCTCACAGCAACACACAAGCCACCACAGCACGACAAACTGAGAGAAGGGGAGAAGCAATCTTCCAGCCAGCGTCCTAAAACCAGCCTGTGAATCCATGTGGTATTTGCCAGGCATGAGATGAGGGAGGTGTTTAACTAAGGGATTCCTTCTGTCTAGACAGGACTGCTGAAGTCTGCTGGGAATACCCAGGCTTCCTTTTTTTAAAGCGCTTACGCCTGTTTTGGACTCTGTGTCATAGTGTGCGTTACTTCATTAGGTAACACCTGGTGATCTCTGAGGAAAATCTGAAGGTGGCCTGTGCCCTGGAGCCACACCTGCCAACTGTTACTGAGGACATGGGAAGCAAGCCCAGCTTATTTGGGGAGTTGAGACTTTCACAGTCCAACCCTGGTGGCATGGGCCCTGAACCTTTCTTGCTGATTTCAGGTCTGTGGTTTATTTGTGAGAAGAAGGTCCTGACAGCTTCCTTCTAGGATTTGAGGTGACCCAGAGATTCCTGGCCCTGACGTGGGGTTGGCTGGACACCACTGCCCAACTTAAAATTCGCATCCTGTTCTCCATAGTTTTGAAATGAGCCCTGTCTTAGAAAAAAAGTGATCTTTTTGTGGCCCTACCAAACTTATATTCTTTCAGATTAAGCAAGGATCGCAAGTGGAAATACCAGCATGAAAACGAGGTGCTGATGCCAGTGAGCGAGCAAGTCCTCTGTCTTTGCAGGCTAATCAGTTCCCATGACGCCAGGGTGGAGTCATGATGAAGTGCTGGGACTGGAGGCAAAAGCCTAGAGTCATTTTTATGGGCCAATCCTGATGACGTCTGTCTCTCCACATGATGTAAGTCAGCCTGTTTTCTTTCCAAACAAACAAGCAAAGCAATGACTCCAAAACTCACGGAAACCAGGTCCGGGAGGGCAGGTCCATCCTTTACAGGCTGTGGCAAGAAGCCC
This sequence comes from Elephas maximus indicus, assembly GCF_024166365.1. NCBI lineage: Eukaryota > Metazoa > Chordata > Mammalia > Proboscidea > Elephantidae > Elephas > Elephas maximus. The sequence goes on along the minus strand of NC_064820.1, from coordinate 227,451,078 downwards.
GAGTCTGACCTGACCGTGAAGCCGTGTCTTCTCAGGCACTCAGTGGCTCTGTGTCGCCTGGGCAACCAGAAAAAGGGCCCGAGCCTGATGGCTCCCACAGCGTGCCGTGGCGTCCATCTGCAGGTGCCTGAGAGCCATTCTTTTCCCGCGATGCCTGCCCGGGGCTCAGACTCTCCACCCCGGTGCTTTGCTGTCCTAAGCGGCTGGGCTGGGCTTCAGTCTCCACCAAGGTCTCTCAGACAGCCCCACGGGCTCCGAGGAAGTGTCTGTTAGAAGATGCGTGAGGCAAGGGTCATCAGAGTGGGGGCCCACTGTCAGCATGAGGAAGGGGGGACGACATGAAACTGAAGCCGAACAATCTGGTTCGCCCCAGGCCATTGTCACTAGTCCTGCTGTGTCGTCCTCTCACATGGAGACCCCTAGTCCTGAACCATGCTGAACCGACAAAAGGGTCAGCTCAACACCCACTACAGGGAAGCAGTTAGCCAGGGAAGGAAAATCTGTTTCCATGATGGGATATTCCAAGCTGATGTTAAAATCATGGTTCTGGTGACCATTTGAGACATGGCAAGACACTTCCTAGATAAAACCTGCTGCCATCCAATCGATACTGACTCCTGGTGACCCCATGTGTTACAGAGTAGAACTGCCCCATAGGCTTTTCCTAGATGTAACCTTTATGGAAGCAGATCACCAGGGCTTTCTTCTCAGGCCCCACTGGGCAGGTTAGAACCGCTAACCTTGCGGCTGGTAGCCGAGTGCAAATTGTTTGTCCCACCCGGGGACCTACTTCCTAGGTAAGGTTGGTAAAAAAGACAGGACACAGATCTGAAGGGTCCCAATCCTATTTTAACATATGGCTATATATATTTTCATGGAAACCCTGGTGGCGTAGTGGTTAAGTGCTCTGGCTGCTAACCAAAGGGTCAGCAGTTCGAATCCGCCAGGCGCTCCTTGGAAACTCTATGGGCCAGTTCTACTCTGTCCTATGGGGTCGCCATGAGTCGGAATCGACTCGATGGCACTGGGTTTTTTTTTTTTTTTTTGTATATATATTTTCATTAAAAAAAAACAGACAAGATGGAAAAACATTAAACTGTCAAGAGTATGACAAATGGCTTTTATTTTTGTCTTTTCACTTTTCTATTAATTTTTAATAGACATTATTGTAGAGCAGTTTTAGGTTTACAGAAAAACTGTGCAGGAAGTACAGCGTTCCCCTCTGCTCCGGGTCCCCCTGCCTCCTGTCTCCCGTGTCATCAACATCTTGCACTGGTTTGGTACATGTGTTACAATGAGAGAACCAATATTGATACATTGTAATTAACACTTGCTGTGTTGCACAGTCCTTTGGGCTTTGAGGAATGTATAATGTCATGTCTCCACCAGTACAGTATCATACAGAATTGTTTCACTGCCTTAAAAATATCCTGTGCTCCTACATAATCATCTCCCCCCGACTCCTGCTCCCCAGCCCTTGGCAACCACTGGTCTTTTACCATCTCTGATAATGTTGCCTTTTTGTATAGGTGGAGTTGTACCGTGTGTAGCCTTCTGAGACTGGCTTCTCTCACCCAGTACGCATGTGAGGTTCTGCCATGTCTTTTTGTGGCCTGATAGCTCATTTCTTTTTATCGCTGAGTCATACTCCATTGCATGGGTGTACCACCGTTTGTGTATCCACTCACCTACGGAAGGACTTCCTGGTTGCTTCCAAGTTTGGGCAGTTGTGAATAAAGGTGCTATAAACATTTGTGCACAGGTTTTTGTGTGGTTACTTTTTAAACCTAGGGAAAAAAAAGTGCTTTAGAAGAAAAGAGCCTTTCATTGTGTTCAACTTGCTGCTGCGCTAATTGCCTGGGATCCATTTAGAATCTGCTGTCCTGGCCTCTCTGTCGTTGTCTGCCCCTCCTTCAGCCCACCCGAGAACCTGCTTCTGCCCAGGGGGTGAGTCCCCCTCCACTTCCTCCAGCCTCGGCTTTGGTGGTCAGGCCATGAGATCTCAAACGGCTTAACCTTCCCAAGCCTCAGGGACCCCTCTCCACAGACCATTCTTTTCATTGTCCACCACTTCTCTGTCCTAACTCCCCACCCGCCACCAGCCTGAATCCACTCCTGGCAAACACCCTCAACTCCCTGGTCTCCCCCCTCCCCGCATCTTCACCTGGCAATGCCCCATCCTGGTTAAACCCAGTTACCCACTATGCTCCACCTGACCAAGCACCCAAAGCGCAGCAGAAGAAAGATTGCACAGCCCTGCGGGCAACAAACTGCAAACAGACGTTGACAATGCTGAATATTTTCACCCTGCTGGCTTGGCCACTTGGAGCTGGGGACTCACTCTTCTCCTCTCCCTCCCTCTATGCCCCCACAGCTGAGAACCTCTGCCCAGAAATCAGGGAGGGAAAAAGAGGGTGGTGTCTCTGCCCCTACCAGCCCCTCTGCCCCACCCACCCACCCTGTGTCCACACCCTCTGCCTTTCCTCGGGTGGAAAGGAATCACCAACTAAGGCCACCACCCTGCCCCTGCCCCAAGCCACTCTGTCCCCTCTGTTTCTATCAGTTATGCCTTCTGGAGCCATCTTTCTCATCTCCTATTGCTTGTCTCCTGGTCCTGCAGAGACTGGCTCTTCTCTGTTCCCTTCCCCACCTGTGTTCGCCTCCTGGGGCTGCACAACAAAGCACCCAAACTAAGCGGCTTATAAGAATAGCAATCAATTCTCTCACGGTCCTGGAAGCCAGACATCTGAATCCAGTGTGTCACCAGGGTCATCCATGCTCTCTCCAAAGGCTCTAGGGGAAGAGTCTACCTCTTCCAGCTTCTGGTGGCCCCAGGTGCTCCTTGCCTGTGGCTGCTTCCCTCCAATTGCTGCCTCCTACTCTTCTTTCTGTTTCTCTCTGCGTCTCTTCTCCTCTTTCATAAGGACATGACTCCAGTGAGGTTAGGCCCCTGCCCCGGCCCCGTCCTAGTATGACCTCATGTTAATTTGCCTAGCAACATCTTGTTTCCAAACAAGGTCATGTTCACAGGTACAGGGGTTAGGACTTCAATGTATCTTTTGGGGGGACACAGTTCAACCCATGACCGCTGTACTCACCCTACCCACACAGTGCTGGACTCACTGTAGGTGCTTCATAAGTCTTTATGGACCCCTGGAACTCATATGCCATGCTGTCTGCACCCCTCGGGGGACAGAGTCCTTTCCACCTTGTCCCTCCTAGTGGTGTGTCTGCATGTGACCATCCCAAGGCCACGTCTGGACCGTATTCACACACATCTCCCTCACCAGGGTCTAGCGGTTCTTGCAAACAACAGAAACCCACATACTTTTTGAACAAGTGAATAATTTTGAGAAAGATAGTACAATGCACTCAACGCCAGTGGATCACCTGGAGGAAATCTGGATGTGAGCCTCTGCTCAGAAGTTTAGAATCTCCAGAAGGAATCGTGCTCCACAAAGTCCTTGCCGAGAGTCCATAATAAAACAGTACAGTCCACGCTCCCCAGCTCCACACGGGGCTCCTGGTCCTGTTTCACCCACATCCACATGGTGCCAAAGCGCCCCTGAGGCTTCCCCACTGAAACGTGGATGAAGTAGACTTTTCTTCCCAAGTGTGCACGGCTGCCAATACAATGGTCAGAAGCCCTGGCATTTACGAACACAGCATTCCTCCCACCTGGGCAGTTTGGGAGGACCTGGTCCCTGCATCTCCCATTTGTGCCACCTAATCAGAGGCCTTGGGCCTGGAATGTTCTCTGATAGTGGAGGCTATGAACCGGGGTTTTCTCTATTTCCCAGTTTCTTCTCTTTCTTCTCTAACTTTCTCTGTCCTGTTCATGTGCAGGCACCATACGGCACCTGGCCAACCCCACTTCTATATCTGTTCCGGGCGTGTAGGGAATGGGGTCCTTTACCTGAGGCATAAAAGGGTTTGTGCAGACCACCTGCCCTACGCCGGCTGCAGGAAGTGACCTGCTGGCCATGGGGACTGGCACCTGCTAGTGAAACTGACCTTGCTCTCTCTCATCTCTATGTGAGTGAAGCATGGTTCCATCCAATGGCTGTGTGGTTTGTGTCTTTTGTTGGTGACCTTGGACCCTGGCTCGGCAAATAGTGGTTCACTCTGGGGATGCCCAGTCAGGACAGATAACCACCCCACCCCTGCCAGGTGTTTTCATCTTGCTTTGTTAAACGATCCGTGTAACCTCCCCTCCCCCCTAAACACTCATGCTTCTATTTTTGGCCCTTGATGGCTCAACGCTGCCACCGTCACCCCATGCCCCCTCTGTTTCCTTTAAGACCTCAGTCTTCAGACATGGGCTAGAGACACAGACATCAAAGGCCTCTAGGGTCCTTAGCTTCATATCACCCTTGGCCCAGCTTCTACGTCAAGGAAACCCTTCAGCTGCATGAGCAATTTCTCACTCACAACAGAGCCAGAAGTGAAGACTCACACCCTAGAAATCTGGAGTTGGAAGGGCCAATGGGTCCACAGATAGGCGGCTTCCCGTGTGTGTGTGGAAGTCTAATAAGGCAGAATTCTGCTCTGCCCACCTGCTGGATACAATAGCAGCAATAGAGACTGTGGTCACCCCTGGGGACTTAAGGAGGACTCTTCGGGTACCTGAAATCATGGGGGCTGAAGCCAGAAAAAAAGCACCAAACAAAATAAAGCAAAGCCAGGGCACAGAGCAGGGCCTCGGGTGTCTAAGAGGAAGGAGAACATCAAGAAAGAAAGGAGTCTGGTGCCACCTTCCTCCTGCAAACCAGGGAAGCTGTCTGGAGAGGAGGGTGGCCATCTGCGTCATCTTCAATTACGCAGGGAGCCAACACAGGCTTTAGAGTACTCACTTGGGACAAGCTGGGTGTACGAGTTCATTTGTCTACCCGTCACCGTCAAGCTCGGCTCTGCGTTTATTGATTTGTTTTGAGAATTTTACGACAGGTCGGTGCCCAGCGCCTGGGGTGCCCAGCCAGGAATGCATGAATATTACCGAGGCTCGCTTCCTGTCTAGGGGGCGGGGGAGCTTCCAGTCTCAAGACCAAGAAATAATAAGATGAATTCCAGAAACATTACTGTTAGAAATCAGGCTTAGGGAATTCCAAATGGAAAAGAAAACTGACTTACCTGTTTTCCCCAAATCTGCAGTAATCAAAAAAAAAAAAAACTAAACTGGTTGCCGTCAAGTCGATTCCGACTCATAGCCACCCGATAGGACAGAGTAGAATTGCCCCATAGGGTTTCCAAGGAGCAGCTGGTGGATTTGAACTGCTGACCTTTTGGTTAGCAGCCATAGCTCTTAACCACTGCTCCACCAGGGCTCCCCTGCAGTAATAAACCAAAAATCAAACCCATTGCCGTTCAGTGGATTCTGATTCATAGCGACCCTATAGGACACAGTAGAACTGCCCCATAGGATTTCCAAGGGGCGGCTGGTGGATTTGAACTACCAACCTTTCAGTTAGCAGCCAAATGCTTAACCAATACACCACCAGGGCTCCAAGTACCATCCTTCCAGTCTGTGGTGCACAGAATATTTCTTCCATTATTTTAAGTGAAGAATCCCTCAAATCATTTGCTGAAGTCTGTAGAAACACAGGTGATGCAGTTTTTTTTTTTTTCCTCATAAAATCTACAGAGGAGTGCAAGAGGGAGAACTGAGAAGAAATCAAGGATCTGAAAGGAATTACAGCCTCCAGGAGGCCAAGGACAGGGAACAATAACAACCACAGACACTCGGAAGCACAGACCCATCAGTGGTTGAGTTCATGAACTGATTCATGAGGGTGGTAGTGGGAACTGTGAGCGCATGTGCAAGAGAGAGAGCAAGAGAGGTTGATTAGATAATTTGTTGTTGTTAGCTGCTGCCTTCAAGTCAGCCCCCAGCTCATAGCGACCCCATGTACAAGGGAACAAAGCCAGGCCTGCTCCAGCGCCACCTCCATGATCAGCTGCATAGCAGACCCTTGTGCTCCACAGGGTTTTCACTGGCTGATTTTTGGAGGGAGATAGATTGCAGACTTTTCTTCCTGGTTTGTCTTAGTTTGGAAGCTCCGATGAAACCTGTTTAGCATCACAGCAACACGCAAGCCTCCACTGACGGGCAAGTGGAAGCTGTCTATGAGGTGCATTGCCTGGGGATCAAACCTGGGTCTTCCGCATGGAAGGTGAGAATTCCACCACTGAACCGCCACTGCCCCCATAGATGGACAGACAGGTAGACACATAGGGAGATATATATGGCGGACCATCCTGAGGTCAGCCTTTCCATAAACGTTCCCCGTCTTTCCCCAAACCCAGGGACGGTAGAAGGGAGAGAGAACCTGGCCATTGCTCACACAGGGCTGTTAGAAGCTCAGGAGGGCTGGAGTGGGGTCACGAACACCTGGGTCCAGGAACCTTCTCTAGGTCCAGGGAAGGCAGCTTGGGCTCTTTGGTTGTGATTCTCATTTGGTGCTGACAAAATGTTTCCAAGCTACCAGCCACGTGTTTGCAAACACCCAAGACCTTTTGAAAGATTTTAGCCAGGCCTGGGGCACGCAGGGGTGGGGCTTCCTGGGTGCTGCGTTTTGATTCCTGGGGAAAGATCTTAGGTCCCAGGATGAGAGACACGATGTGCCTTGTGTTCCTAGTCTCTTCACTCTGTGCCTTTTTCTCTTAGGAAAAGAAGAGCAGGGTGTCAGGACTCCCAGAAGGGGAGAGAAGCCATTGTAAACTATTTAGTTGGGAAAGAACTAAAAATATTCTTTTCAATTCTGGGTGTATAAACCGTGGACAAATAAGGAGCCTACTTTTTTTTTTTTTTTTTTTTCAAGTGTACACCTGATATAATTAGCTCACTCTTCATCAGCGTCTCTCTCCCACCCGCTGACCAGTCCCTTTCATGTCTGATGAGTTGTCTTCAGGGATGGTTCCTGTCCTGTGTCAACAGAAGGTCTGGAGAGCATGACCGCCGGGATTCCTCCAGTCTCAGTCAGACCATTAAGTTTGGTCTTTTTATGAGAATTTGGGGTCTGCATCCCACTGCTCTCCTGCTCCCTCAGGGGTCCTCTGCTGAGCTCCCTGTCAGGGCAGTCATCGATTGTGGCCGGGCACCAACTAGTTCTTCTGGTCTCAGGATGATGTAGGTCTCTGGTTCATGTGGCCCTTTCTGTCTCTTGGGCTCTTAGTTGTCATGTGGGCTTGGTGTTCTTCATTTTCCTTTGCTCCAGGTGGGTTGAGACCAATTGCTGCATCTTAGATGGCTGCTTGTTAGCATTTAAGACCCCAGACGCCACATTTCAAAGTGGGATGCAGAATGATTTCATAGTAGAATTATTTTGCCAATTGACTTAGAAGTCCCCGCAAACCATGTTCCCCAGACCCCCGCGCTTGCTCCGCTGAGCTTTGAAGCATTCATTTTATCCCGGAAACTTCTTTGCTTTTAGTCCAGTCCAATTGAGCTGACCTTCCATATATTGAGTGTTGTCTTTCCCTTCACCTAAAGCAGTTATCTACTGATCAATAAAAAACCCTCTCCCACCCTCCCTCCCTCCCCCCCTCGTAACCACAAAAGTATGTGTTCTTCTCAGGTTTACTATTTCTCAAGATCTTATAATAGTGGTCTTATACAATATTTGTCCTTTTGCCTCTGACTCATTTCGCTCAGCATAATGCCTTCCAGGTTCCTCCATGTTGTGAAATGTTTCAGAGATTCGTCACTGTTCTTTATCGATGCATAGTATTCCATTGTGTGAATATACCACAATTTATTTACCCATTCATCCGTTGATGGACACCTTGGTTGCTTCCAACTTTTTGCTATTGTAAACAGAGCTGCAATAAACATGGGTGTGCATATATCTGTTTGTATGAAGGCTCTTGTATCTCTAGGGTATATTCCGAGGAGTGGGATTTCTGGGTTGTATGGTAGTTCTATTTCTAACTGTTTAAGATAACGCCAGATAGATTTCCAAAGTGGTTGTACCATTTTACATTCCCACCAGCAGTGTATGAGAGTTCCAATCTCTCCGCAGCCTCTCCAACATTTATTATTTTGTGTTTTTTGGATTAATGCCAGCCTTGCTGGTGTGAGATGGAATCTCATCGTAGTTTTAATTTGCATTTCTCTAATGGCTAATGATCGAGAGCATTTTCTCATGTATCTGTTGGCTGCCTGAATATCTTCTTTAGAGAAATGTGTGTTCATATCCTTTGCCCACTTCTTGATTGGGTTGTTTGTCTTTTTGTGGTTGAGTTTTGACAGAATCATGTTGATTTTAGAGATCAGGCGCTGGTCGGAGATGTCATAGCTGAAAATTCTTTCCCAATCTGTAGGTGGTCTTTTTACTCTTTTGGTGAAGTCTTTAGATGAGCATAGGTGTTTGATTTTTAGGAGCTCCCAGTTATCGGGTTTCTCTTCATCATTTTTGGTAATGTTTTGTATTCTGTTTATACCTTGTATTAGGGCTCCTAGGGTTGTCCCAATTTTTTCTTCCATGATCTTTATCGTTTTAGTCTTTATGTTTAGGTCTTTGATCCACTTGGAGTTAGTTTTTGTGCATGGTGTGAGGTATGGGTCCTGTTTCATTTTTTTGCAAATGGATATCCAGTTATGCCAGCACCATTTGTTAAAAAAGGAGCCTACTTTTTAAAGATTCAGGAAAACTTTGGGGCTATTATCGTCCTTGAAAGACCTTTCAAAATGAACTGACCCACAAACAATGCCCGGGGGAGTGATTGGGAAATACTTGGTCAGGCTGTGGCTGTTCATCACCAGAAATGTGTCCAGTTCCTCCTCGATTTGGCATCCCCAGCTCTACCACACAAGCAGCTTCTTCAGGTGCCTGCAGCACAGGTAAGCCTCTTCCAAGAAGGTTTTGAAAGTTTTGTATCAATTTTGCGTAATTCTTCCTTCCTCCCTTCCTTTCTATGAAGTAACACTGTTACTTAACTCAAGGAAAAATGAATCTGGGTTAGATGTAGAATTTAAATCCCAAATGGGTGCCTCCCTAATATTAAAAAATTGTCATGAGCCCATACCCTCTATGTTCCCTAAAGAGAAAAGGTTTTATTTTCTGATGAGGCATAAAAGCAAAAGAAAAGCAAAAAGCAATGGCAATAGAAATAGTCATCTGGATGTCATTTTCTTGCCCCCCTCCCCTTTAATGGGACTGGCTACAGGGCTTTATGCCCCCCCACGCCTTTGGCTAGAGACCTCTCAGGTGTCAGCCCATCATTTTCTCCGGCCCCCCACTCGCCACTGCTGGGTGGCTGCTACTTTCTGAAGAAATAGTGAGGGTGGGCAAAATGGCAGACAAATACTAAACGCTCCTGGGAGGCTACAAGCTTCCAGTTTTGTTGAGAGGTGAGGTCCTGGCCCACCTGTTAGCCCTCCTGGGAGAAGCTGCTTGCTGGCAGGGGCTGGCTTCTTTTACCATCTGATTGCAGAGCACCTGGCCCAAAGAATACAGCAACCAGTGAATAAACACACTGTGGAGGGCGTTGCTAACTGGGCTTCCCAATACTTTGGTGCAAAGAATGTGAAGACCTCCTCACTGAGTGGAATCCATGTCCCCTGAGGGCCAGCGCCTTTCCAGAAATCAGCCCGTTGGGTCTTCCCTACAACTTCCTTTCCCTTCGGCTCCCTCCCTCTCTTCCTGCTGCATTTGTTCACCAAAGTTGATTCAGTAGATTCCAGAAAGAACAGCCGGGGACTTCCTCAGGCCATCAGCTGGTATTAGGTCAGCTGAAAGAGATGGAGAAGGGGCAGGGAGAGCTAAAGCACACCACTGTGGTAAAGAACATTCTGAAAACCATTCCCCACCCGCCGCCTTAGTACATCTGTCTGTCTGGAGAGAAAAACTCCATCCCACCACCAGGTCAAGAGTGCAGGGGCAGGGGTGGGAGTGGGACGTGCTCCCTGACGTGTTGGTGGGAGGTTACCAGAAGATGCCAACGACATTCTCCTGTTTCACATTTCTAACTTGCTGAGAGTTTCCAGATTTTTACAGAACGAACGTAATTGAAGTTAGACTGACATTTCTCAGTGCATATAGGTTTCAAGATCCTGACCGTTCATGCTGTCCCTGTTTGGCAGGTGGCATTTCCTCTCTGGGGTGGGGCCTGGGAAATGGCATGTGGTCACATGGTGGGTACAGCCACTCCCCTCTTCTGTGCCCCTGAAGAAAGAACTATGAATCTTTGAGATTTTCCTGGTTCCACCCCTTATCGCTTTCAGCTGACCGTGGAATCAACCCGGATCATGACGATGTCATGTGTGTCGGGGTTGAACTGTGCTCCATTTGGTTTTCCAGTGGCTAAGTTTTTGGAAGTAGATTGCCAGGCCTTTCTTCCAAAGTCTCTCTGGGTAGACTCAAACCTTAACCTTGGTTAGTAGTTCAGTGCTCTGGGTGCTTAACTGTTCGCACCGCCCAGGGACTTCACGTCCCCTGATGGATGCTCCAAAGCTTGGCACTTCCCAGGGCAGGGCAAGAATTTTAGGATGGGACACCACCGACTCGCCAGTCACAAGGACCCCAAGGATGGGCCTCAAGGTTACACACGCCTCTGCTGTTTCTGTACTTTGAAGAGTTTTCGGAACAGCCTTCACACGCCCTTCTGGCATGGTTGGAGGACTAAAGGGGCACAGACAAGAACATGGGCGTGTACGCGCTAAGCCGGCGGTACAAGCTGTGTGTACTCCAGGGGTTCACCAACGTTAGCGTTTGCAAGCGGAGCAGCGACTCGGGGGTTAAAGCCGCCTGCAGCGCCGATCGCTCCCGGCAGGGGGCGCCGCGCCGTGAACACCCGGGCCCAGCAGTCGGGATCTGTGGGCCTCCAGCGGCTGGCGCCCCTGACGTCACCTTCCCGCGGTCGCCAGGGCGACGGTCTCGTCAGCGCGCGCGTCAGAGCCGCCAGTCTCTTGGCAACCGACCGATCTCCCGTTCTCCCTCCGCCTGGCGCGCGGCCGCGCGTCCCTCTGGCGTCAAAGTGACGTCAATGGGAATGTATCAATCTGGCTGCGGCGGCGGGGCCGGCCTGACAGGGGCGTGGCCGGAGGGCGGGGTTGGCGGAAACAGGGCGGAGCCTAGCCGGCGACAAGGCCGAGCCGGTGGGCATGAGGCGGGGCCTAGCGGGTCGCAGTAGGGCATGGGGGCGGGGCCTAACAGCGGGGGCGGGACCGGCGGGCCGGGGCGGGGCTTAGGGCGGAGCCGGCCGGCGAGGGGCGCGTCCTGGCGGGGCGGGGGCGGGGCCCGGCGGGGGCGGGATCTGGACAGGCGGGCGCGGGGCGGGGGCTGGCGGCAGCGGGGCCGGCACAAGGCGGGGCCTAGCGGTGGGCGGGGCGACGGCGCGGCTGCTGGGAGCGCGCGGCGCCAGTCTCAGAGCTGACATGCGGCGGCGGCCCGGGCGGCGGCGGCCACAGCAGCGGCGACGGCACGAGCAGCAGCGGCGCGAGCGGCGCGAGCGGCGTGCGGGCGACGGGAGCCGCGAGCCGTCTGCGGTCCCCGGCCGGCCGGCTCCGAGCTGGTGCCCGGCGGGGCCCGCCCGAGGGCGGCGAAGGTGAGCGCCGGGGCTGGGCTCCCGCCGGGCTGGGCTCCCGCCGGGCTGGGCTCCCGCGGCAGCGCGGCCGGAGTTGCTGCCCGCGGCGTGGGGCTCGGCGCCGGCGGCCGGGCGGGGACGCGGCTTCCGACGGCCGCTCGGGGTCCCGCGGCCCCTCGGGTGCGCGCGCCCAGGGCCGCGGCGGGGACGCGGGCCTCGCGGCCGCCGGGATCCCCTTTGTTGTGGGGCGGGCGGCGGGCGTGGGAGGGGGATGTCGGCGCCGGGGTCGGGGTCGGGGTGCGGGCGGCGGCGGGCGGCGGGGGAGCCCGGGACCGGAGCAGGACGGCGTCGGCGGCGGGAGGCGGGGGCGGGCCGGGGCTTTGGCGACCCGCTCGGGGGCCTGGGGGCCGGAGCGACGCCGGCCGGAGGCGGAGGGGGCAGGTGTGCCGAGCGGATCGTACCGCGGGCCACGGGCTGTGCGCTCACCGTGCAGGGGCCAGGCGAGGCGGGCGCGGGGCGCTCGGGTGCAGGGTCCGGCTCGGGGGTCCAGGCGTGGGAGGTCTGGGTGCGAGGAATCCAGCGGCGTCCGGGCGGGCCGGGTGCTGAGCGCGCTTTCCTCCCACCTGTCCGGCAGGTGCGGCCGCTAGAGCCATGGTGATCATGTCGGAGTTCAGCACCGCGGCGGTGGGCTCAGGCCAGGGCCAGCAGAAGCCCCTCCGGGTGGGCTTTTACGACATCGAGCGAACCCTGGGCAAAGGCAATTTCGCAGTAGTGAAGCTGGCCCGGCACCGAGTCACCAAAACCCAGGTGCGTGCGTGGCAGCACCCGAACCAGACCTGGGGCGCCCCGGAAGGGATGGGCCAGGACTGGAACCGGGAGTAGAGATCTGACCTGCCCTGGGGGTCTACAGGGTGCGTGACGTGCCTGTTCGTGCCTGTGCGGTTGATTGCATTGATGTCCAAACGCTGGCGTTTTCTAGTTTGGTAAAGAAAAAAAATATATGTTTTTGCATAATTTGTACAAATATTAAGATGGCAAAAGGCTACTGACCAAAAAAACAGGAGTGCAGCGTCCAGGGATTCAGAGCTGAATCACTGGGAATTGACCTTGCAAACCACTTCAGGCGTTTAACTTTATTTCAGTAACAGTTTTTTTGGGACTGTCGGGGTAAAATATTTTAGAAATTTACCTGCCAGAAAATGAAATACGTAAACTAGGCTAAGGGAGGGTTTTTTTTTTAAAAAACCAAACATTCGTTTTCTTTTTCAAATCTGTAGGTTGCCATAAAAATCATCGATAAAACAAGATTAGATCCAAGCAATTTGGAGAAAATATACCGAGAGGTTCAGATTATGAAGCTTTTGAACCATCCTCATATCATAAAACTTTATCAGGTGAGGGCTGAAGTTTGCCTTTCGCTGTGAATTCTGGAAGTGAATTATTTTTTATTTTTGATGAAATAAGTCTGCAGTTTCTGAAGGTTATGCTTTTTTGGGGGGGGGTGTATGGGGAGAATCCAGGAGTTGGTTATTGAAGCGCAATAAATTGATTTTTGCAAAGTGTGCTCATATATTTAAAATGATTTTCCTGCTTTTGGATCATAATTGAGATTTGCGTCATTAAACTTTTATTTAGTGTTGCAGTTTGTTCTAGTTGTCAATGCATAGTCTGGCTGGTATATTTACTTTGCTATAAAAATAAACAACCAGTCTGCTTGTCACAGGTCAAGCATTTAGTAAAGAAGGACGAACTTGAGTGGAACTAGAAACTTCTCCCTTTGCAAAGAATTATGAAATTTTAAAACCACTCTTAGGAGTTTTCGTTAACCTACCTTTGCAGGAGCAGCACTCAGCATCTGTCTTGCTTCTGTCAGCTCTTCTGTCAGCAACGGAGAGTTGACAGTATTTTTGCAACGTTAAGAGCAAGGAATTTGTCATTTAATCCAAGTGAGGAACGTGCCTTACACTACCCATTTGTTGGGATGTTTTGTGACGTTATTTTTGTTCTTCGTTGAAACTAATCAAGTGTATCTTTGAGAAAGAAGTACTGGTTTAATTAGGACAACTGAGCAACCCCCCCCCCCCCACCCAATAAATGACCACTTTTCCAACGATGAAATCAAGTCTACTTGTAGAAGAAGAAATTTGTTGCAGATACTCAGTATTTTATCCATTTGTGCTGGGTATAAATTCCTTGTGGTGATTTTCATGGAGCCATGTGGATCTGAGATCTACATGGGATGGTCATGTATGTTTGGGTTCCAAACTGGCAAGGGTAGGTGACAATTGTGGTTGATGTTGTTCGTTCCAGCCAAGTTGATTCCGACTTGTGGCCACCCCATGTGCGCAGAGCTGTGCACCGTAGGGTTTTCAGGGCTGTGACCTTTCTGAAGCAGGCCATCAGGCCTTTCTGGGTGAGTTTCAGCTACCAACCTTGTGGCTTAGTAGTTGAGCCCTTAATCATCTGCGCCACCCAGGGTGTCCTTGAAAAGCGCGGTAGGAGAGAGAATTAATTATAGTTCGAATTTACCCCATAAAAGGTTCTTCTTCACTAAAACAGAGGTAGGAGCAGAATTATTGGCTTGTATTTCCACTGATAGGATGGGTTCTTCCGGGTCGTGTGCGTGCGGGGGCTTGCGTTTTGTTTCTGTGGTCATTTTTAAGTTGAACTACAGAGATAAGAAGCTTCTTCAAGGGTGCCTGATGTCACTTGCTGGGAGAGGCGCCTGGCCTGCCGGTCAGGAGTGGGGTGAACTGTTTCTGCTTTGACTTTGCCGAAGGGCTGGACCATAGCATACCTTCCTTTTCTTCCTACTCCTCCCCTCAGCCCACGCTGGTGGAATTAGATCGGTTAATAAACAAATCACAGGTATGATTGATACCGGACTTTTTTCTGGAGGTGAATTTTCTTCTTCTTGTATGTGATTCTTAACTGTTTAGAGACTCTAGAATTCCGGAATGAAGCAGGGTTTTTTATTACTCTGGTTTTGACGCTCCTGTCTAATTTTCAGCCAGCTGGCACAGGCCCCGGAACCCTGCTGAGACACTTTGCGCTTCCCTTCAGGTTTCTGAAACCTTAAAACATCTGTACTCTTCATTCTTTCTTCTGCTGCCACAGGCAGCAACGGCTGCTGCTTTCTCTTGAGTGGGGAAAACCGAGCTGCAGGGACGTTCTTACCAGTCATTCTCCCACACACCTTGGGGAGCAGGAGCTGTTTTAAAAATTCAGCTAACCTGTGTGGCGTTCACTTTTCTTGTTAGGTGTATGGCTCAGCATAGTTGTCTTTAAAAGCTCTTTTTAAAGAAATAACTATGATTTCAACCCAACGAAATCTTTTTCTGTAAGGACGTGTCTCTTTCTCTCTGAAATCAAATATTTAGATATATACACAAGATCGACTCGACGGCACTTGGTTTCTGGGTGCATGAGTTTGTTTTACTTTTTTCAGTACCAAAATTTTGAAGTTTATCTCGTTTGATTCGTTACAAGTTTTAAACTCTCTTAAAAACAGTTTCCAAGTAATATAAAATTCCCGATCAATAAATGAACCCTAAGTTGTGTGTTGACATTGGCTGTTGACACGTGGAAGAATTTGCTGGACAAAGGGCAGCCTATTGTATCTTACCTGGCGAAGCTACCCTCTTTCAGCTTCATTTGTCATGTCGGTAAAGCAGGCAGGAACGGGTGTATTTGTTATCCCTTGTTGACTAATCTGTGACCTGCTCGCCAGGCTTCTAATAGAAAGTCCTAGCAGAAGGTAGCAGTCTGTTTTAGGTCTGTAGCTTTTAGTGTCCCCAAGAGGTGTGTAAGGCAACCTGTGTTAATATGGTGACTTAAAAAATGTTCTAATACATTTGCTCCTTTTTAAGAACAAAGAGACAGCAAGATAGGCAAGCTAATTAGAAATTCACCTCTAATTTTTTTTTTTTTTTGACCTCTTTTCAAATAAACCAAAAACCAAACCAGTTGCTGTCACATCAGTTCTGACTCATGGCAACTCCACGTGTGTCAGAGTAGAGCTGTGCTCCATAGCATTTTTCAGTGGCTGATTTTTCAGATGTAGATTGCCAGGCCTTTCTTCCAAGGTACCTCTGGGGGGACTCAAACCTCCAGCCTTTTGGTTAGCAGCCAAGCTTGTTAGCTGTTTGCACCACCCAGGCGCTACTGTTTCTAAATAAGAATATCCTTATTTGTTTCTTTGTTGCAGAATTTTTTTTTTCAATTGTGCTTTAGATGGTTTACAGAGTGAATCGGTTTCTCATTAAACAATTAAAACAGATATTACGTTGCCAACCCTGCCACACGTTCTCTTTTCCTTTTTAAATGATGAATGCACACATCCAAGAGAAGTTAAAAACTTGCCGGCTTTTCAGTGGGTTATTTATACGATTGATACGTTCCCTTTTTGTGGTTAAATATTAAGTGTGTATTTTTTTAGGTTATGGAAACCAAGGACATGCTTTACATTGTCACTGAGTTTGCAAAAAATGGAGAGATGTTTGGTAAGTCATGCTTATTTTTAACAAATGGTATGAACATGTCTGGAATTGCCTGTGTAGGATTTGGGTCCCCCTGCCTTAAACTTCCACAGTTTTTCTGTGGTTGTTCCCAAGAGGGCGGTCAGACCTCTAGATTTGGGGACATGGCTTTGTCTTGTCCCTCCCCAGATTATTTGACCTCCAATGGGCACCTGAGCGAGGAGGAAGCGCGGAAGAAGTTCTGGCAGATTCTTTCGGCCGTGGAGTACTGCCACGGCCACCACATTGTCCACCGGGACCTCAAAACCGAGAACTTACTGCTGGACAACAACATGGACATCAAGCTGGCAGGCAAGAATGCCCATGGCTGCCTGGTGCCAGGAGAGCACGCGGGGCGTATGCTGCGGGTGGCTCTGGAACTTCAGCCTGCATTGTTCCCATTCCATCTAATCTGCCTCTTTCCGCTCAGATTTTGGATTCGGGAATTTCTACAAGTCAGGAGAAGCCTTGTCCACATGGTGCGGGAGCCCCCCGTATGCCGCCCCAGAGGTCTTTGAAGGGAAAGAGTACGAAGGCCCCCAGCTCGACATCTGGGTAAGGGGTCTACGTGGGGCCGTGCTCCTGTGGGTGCCCCGGGGTGCCCACTGACTGCTCACTGTGCCACTTGGTGTCCACAGAGCCTTGGGGTCGTGCTGTATGTGCTGGTCTGCGGCTCACTGCCCTTCGATGGGCCCAACCTGCCCACCCTGCGGCAACGGGTGCTCGAGGGCCGCTTCCGCATCCCCTTCTTTATGTCCCAAGGTAGGTGGGTGGCAGGCCTGCTCCCCCGTGGGCCAGGCTAGTCCAGAGCCTTGTTTGGGAGGATGGGAGGGATTAATTTCCTGAAATGCCTGCTTCGCTGTCCTCCCGCACGTAGGGGAGGCTGTGAATCAGCCCATATTACTGCGGGGTGTGGACACGATCCTTGTGAGAAACCCGACCCCACAGGGTTCTCAGTACTCAACTTCCAGGGTGCAGTGCCCTCCTCTATGGCCGGGTCCCCTTGTGAGCCAGCTGGCTGTATGCCTATTCTTTGGGGTCCCCTCTTAGGCCAGCACCCCAGGCCCTGCCCTCTTCTTTAGTTTTACCCACTGGCCAGTGCCAAACAAGTCCTTTTTCCTTAAAGATTTGTTGCGTGAAGAATCTTGGCCTGCTGACACTAAAGCATACAGTCACAAAGCAGGCTGGGAAGGCTAAGAGGTGCTCTGGCTGGTGGACGTTGGCAGGATCAAGGCCATGTCCTTCCAGGGGCTGGATCTCTCAGGCAGTGACTCCCCTGAGTGGGACATCTGAGCTCTTGGCCTTGGCGCTTGTCCTTGATGACTCTAATTTGCCCGTTTCCCTGCAGGGAGGGGGAGCGGGTGCCTTGCAGGGCTGAGGATCCATGGGTGGTGGACTGGCCTGCAGCCGGGCTCAGCACACCCCCTCTGCCCTCTGCAGACTGCGAGTCACTGATCCGCCGCATGCTGGTGGTGGACCCCGCCAAGCGCATCACTGTCGCCCAGATCAAGCAGCACCGGTGGATGCAGGCAGAGCCCACGCGGCCACAGCCCTCTTCCCTGGCCTTCCTGGCCCACGACTACAACTCCCACCTGGGCGACTACAACGAACAGGTGCTGGGCATCATGCAGACACTAGGCATTGACCGGCGGAGGACTGTGGAGGTGAGCTGGGCGCCTCACCTGTCACAGGTGCGGGCTGTCAACCGGAGGGCATGGCTCCCAGGATAGAACAGGAACATGGCTGATTGAAGGGCTGGCTGGCGTGCTGCTCCAGTGGTCCCTCAGCCACGAAGAACAGCCTTGGGAACCAAGTCTTACAAGGCAGCTCAGGGTTCACTGCAGACGCGTCCAAGGCACTGCTGCTTTTGGAGCTGCAAGCTTGACGGTGCTCTCCTCCGCACCTTTGCACTGATCTCCGTTTGTCTGTCTTGCAGTCCCTGCAGGATAGCAGCTACAACCACTTTGCTGCCATCTATTATCTCCTCCTGGAGCGCCTGAAGGAGTACCGGAGCTCCCAGCCGCCCGCCCGCCCAGGGCCCACCCGGCAGCCCCGGCCCAGGAGCTCCGAGCTCGGTGGTTTTGAGGTGAGGACAGAAACCCTCCTCTGGGGCCTGTTCTGCCTCTCTGCCCGGGGCCTCCCCACAGAGCTGTGAGCCCCTTGCTCAGATGTGCCCGCCTCGTTCCACCCCCAGGTGCCCCAGGAGGGCCTCACTGGTGACCCCTTCCACTTGCCCTTGCTGTGCCCGCAGCCCCAGACCCTGGGGCAGTCTGTCCTGCAGGTCGAGATGGACTGCGACCTCAGCACCTCGTTCCAGGTGAGCTCTGTGGTGAGGTGCTTCCTGGGGGTTCCATGCGCAGCCTGTGGCCTAGTGGTGATGACCCCCCATAGTGCAACCAGGTCTCGCGGGGACCTAGGAAATAACTTTGTCTCGGTCTTCTACTGCAGCCCTTGTTCTTCTCCGTGGATGCCAACTGCGATGGAATGTCCCACCACCGCTCCGTCTCCCCCAGCAGCCTGCTTGACACGGCCATCAGCGAGGAGGCCAGGCACGGCCAGGGCCTGGAGGAGGAGCTGAATGCACAGAAGCCACCAAGTGGCACGGGGCGGCGGCACACGCTGGCCGAGGTCACTGCCCACTTCTCCCCGTGCACCCCTCCATGTGAGTGTCCTGTGGGGACAGCCAGTCGACAGGGCAGGGCTTGTGGCCAGCACCCTTTTCCACTAGAGGTTTTCAGTGTCTGCCATGTGTTTTAATCCCCAAGGCCACAGGATCATACTTAAGGATACACAGTGTGGCTATTTGAGGGGAGAAGGTGGCACGGGGCTTAGTCTGTACTGGTGGTCACTCTGTGACGCTCTGGTGAGTGGCGGGGTGGGTACCTGGACTGCATAAATCACCTGCCACCTGCAGCCTCATGGTAGCTTGTTCTTGGGGCTCCCTGGGCTTCCATAGTCTCTGGCCATTAGCAGATGCGCTTTCCCTCCAGGTATGGGGGTTGAGATGAGGAGGCTGGTCTAGCTGCCTCTCCCGCTGCACACGCCGAGCTCAAGCTATCAGAGTAGGGTCTGTAGGTCCCCTCGTGGCTGGTGCAGCCCACCTAAAGACACTGCGTTTTCCCCCAGGCATCGTCATTTCCTCGTCCTGTGCCACAGCAGCGGGCCCGTCTGAAGGAACCAGCTCTGACAGCTGCCTGACTTTCTCGGCAAGCGACAGCCCAGCAGGGCTCAGCAGCCTGGCCACCCAGGGGCTGGGGGGCGCCTGCTCACCGGTCCGAGTGGCTGCGCCGTGCCTGGGGACCCAGTCTGCCACCCCAGTCCTGCAGGCACAGGGGGGCCTGGGCTGCACCGTTCCACTCCCTGTCAGCTTCCAGGAAGGGCGAAGGGCCTCGGATACCTCCCTCACCCAAGGTGATTGCTCCCGTCCCACCCACCTCCTCCTTCCCAGGACACCTGGTGTCCCTGAAGGGCATCACTCTGTCCCTGGTGGCAAATGGCGTTTCCCGTTGTCCAGCCAGCTTGAAGGAATCCCTGGGTGGTGCAAATAGTTAACATGCTTGGCTGTTAACTGAAAGGTTAGAGGCTGGAGTCCAGCCCAAGGTGCTTCGGAAGAGAGGCCTAGTGATCTACATCTAAAAAAAGTCACTGAAAATCGTATGGAGCGCGGTTCTATTCTGACACGCGTGGGGTCGCCACGAGTCGGAGTTGACTCATTGGCAGCTGGTTTGGTTTTTTGGTTTTTATCCAGCTTGGGCGGGGCCCCTTCAAAACTCTGTGGGGCAGTTTTACTCTGTCCTATAGGATTGCTATCAACTCGAGGGCAATGCGTTTTTTTTTTTTTAGTGGGCAGGGCCCACAGGGGTACAGGCTGGTAGTGGCCTCAGGCGTGAGCTCAGAGCTTGGGGCCTTGGGCCGGTGCCTGTCAGCTGGTCCTGAGAGCTCAAAAGATGCTTTGGGGCTGGGCGCAGCTCCCAACTTGGATGAAGGGGGGGTTGGGGAGGAACCCAGCAGCCGAAACATCCCCACCTGGCCGACCCCGGGGTTGGCACGCCTGTGTGCCCTGCACTGCTCGGGCCTTCCTTCCAGAAGGACTGCAGTCTGTCGAGACATGTCTGTGCGAGAATGCGGCCTGACCCTCATATCCAGGAAGGGTTTGGTGGTTGTGACAGGTGATCAGGAACAATGACAGTCCTTTTGTCCAATCACATTTTGACCTCATCCCCAAGCTGTGAAGCACTTCCTAAGCCAAGGGCCTTCAGCCCTGGGCTTGGAGACAGTGGTCTCTAGACACTTTGATCTTGTCTATCCCCAGGGCTGAAAGCTTTTCGACAGCAGCTGAGGAAGAACGCCAGGACCAAAGGATTTCTGGGGCTGAACAAGATCAAGGGGCTGGCCCGCCAGGTGTGCCAGCCTGCTTCCTCCAGCAGGGCTCCACGGGGTGGCCTGAGCCCCTTCCCACTCCCTGCACAGAACGCTGGCCCATACAGCAGCGGGGGCAGTGGCCGGGAGGGCCGGAACCTCCTGGAACAGGTCCTTCACCAGCAGAGGTACGAGGCCGAGGCCACAGGCTGCCCTCACTGCCCCAGTCACCCCAACCTGGGCGTGACGTGCACGTATTGAGGTTTTCTCTTAAGTAACCTGATCTCTTGAGCTCCCAGTTTCTCTGCATAATCAGGCACGCGCACCTCCCAGCCCCCACATGTGGGGAAACTTGTTAGGCTCAGGGCCTCACTCGCCCTATCTGGGTAGGAGGAGGCGGGCCGCGTCAGACTCTGTCACTCTGAAGCCCCTACATGGGGACCGAGGGTGGCAGTGAATAAAAATGTCACGTATGGTTGGCATCTCCGCGTTGCTATAAAAGCAAGATGGAGAATGGAAATGTCAGAAATTGCTCAGGGGATTAGTCACGCACAGCATCGCGTGTTCTGATCATCTCCAGCCGGCAGTTCCACAGGGGTGGCTTCTTACTCACGGGTGGCAGGGCAGCAGGAAACCTGATCGTGTCTGCGAGCCCAGCCAGCAAGCCCAGCCAACGCAGACTGGCTCCTTGGGGGAGGAGTGGGCAGGGCGGGAGTGACCTGCCTCCCCTCGTGTTCCTCCAGGCTGCTCCAGTTACAGCACCACCCGGCGGCCCAGCCCAGCTGCTCCCAGGCACCCCCGCTGCCCCAGGCTCCCTATGTCCTCGCCCCCTGTGACGGCTCTGGCGTCCCTCCACTCTCCAGCACCCTCCTGGTGTCGGGACTTCAGAAGGAGCTGGTGCTGGGGCCCAGCCCACTCCTGCCACCACACCTCTTTCCGGCTGCTGCCTCCCCCGCGGCCTCAGCGGCCCAGCTCCTGGACACCCACCTGCACATCAGCTCCACTGCTGCCTCCCTCGCCTCCGCTGCAACCCCACAGCCCTGCTTCGCTGTGCTGCCCCCCAACTTCGAGCCTGCAGGGCTGGTGCAGGGGGACTGTGAGATGGAAGACCTGACCGCGGGCCAGGTGGGCACCTTTGTGCTGGTGCAGTAAGGGCGCACGCCTGGCACCGGCCGCCACCGACTGTTCGAAGCAATAATTTCAGAGTATGTGAAGACGTTTTCAGACTCAAAGCCAATAACTTTCTGGAAGCGAAACAAGCAATACGTTAGGCATTTGGGCTTTTTTGTTGACTTTTCATTTGCTTTGCTCTTTCCTTGCACTGAACAACTGCAACTATGAGTAGGGACTGGAAACTTCCAGAAGAGAAATAATAATCGAGGGGTGTGTCGTTGGGGTGGGTGGATGGGCAGGGCGGGGAGGAAGGGAAGGCTGGGATGGAGGGAGGTCCGGCCCCCACCCACCATGGATGGGGGCGACTTTAGACATGGCGGTGTGGAGCTGGAGCAGGAGCGCCCTCAGGCACAGACTCACAGAGGGGTGTGGGGGCGGTCACCTCTGAGGGGATGGCGGCGTGAACCTGGTGTCCATGGGACAGAAGTGGGCGTCGTCACTGGGCATGTGTGTGTGCGCGCACATTTGTGGGCGCACGTTGGTTAGTATTTTTTTGTTTTAAGTAGTTAACAATTCACCACTTCTTGAAACATTTATGCTTTAAATGAAAACTGTGAACTTTCAGCTTTATGTATCGGTTTTTCAGAAGCTCAAATAGCCCAGGAGAGGATTATTGACAGACTCTTGGAATTCTCTCCCCCGAAGTCAGAACCCAGAATATAGGTTTTTTTTTTTTTTTTTTTGGTGAGAAGTTGATCACCTGCTCACAGATCGGTTTCCCAGGGCTCTTCAGAGAAGCCCCAGGAAGAAGCTGCGGGGCTGGGCGTTCCACTCCCCGGGTCACTTGGCCGGAAGCCCCCTGCGCCTTTGAGGAGTCAGAGGGGGAGCGTTCTCTTTGTGCTGCACGTTTTATTTCCGCTGCTAATTACGCTTTTATGCATTTCATTATCAGGGTCCAAAACGAACAACCGACTCTGGGGGGGAGCGTGCAATATCGCAAGGCTGTGATTGTATGGACTGAGGTGGGGGGCGGAGCATTGGGGCAACAGACACCGCCCCTCTGGGCCAGGACCTGCCTGGTCCTGAGCCTTTGGCTTTTGTTCAAGGGAAATGAGATGATGTCTAGGTCAGTGTTTTTAAAGCCTTTTTCCTTTTTTTAAACAAACACTGTATATGTATATAAATAGGATACAAATACACACTACTTATTTTTTATATTTTTTACTACACTTTTGTGTTTCTGCTTTCAATTTCCCTCTCTGGTAACGTTAAGACACGTTCTTGTTAGCACCTGTTTCGTGTTGAGGGGGGCCGTGGGGCCCCTTCCCCACCAAGCACCAGGGGCAGAGACCGCAGTGTCCCCTAGGTAAACTCATGTAGGGGCTCCGTTGCTCAAAAGCCTCTTTGGAATTCAGAAAGGAAAATGGCCGCTTTGCACTTGTTCTGCGTGGCCAAGTCCCTCCCTTTGCCTAATCCAGGTGCCTTCAGGTGACTTTGGCTTCTTACAACCTGCAGTATTAAACAGAGGTCATTAGGAAAGGGAGAAAAGTGGGAATTTTTACAAAAGCCAAAGACTGACCGAGTTACTGAGGGTCGGGAGAAGGGCTGGGTGGCTGGGGACACTGGTGGTGCCGTGACCCGGGCTGACTCAGGTCCAGTGCCTGTGTCTCTGCTCTTAGCCAGGATTGCTGCTAACTGTTAACCGCTGCTGCTCTGTGGCTGCGTCAAAGGCTCGGGGCCAAGGACCAACCCTTGTGGTGCCTGGCCACAGAGAAAACACCAAAGTCTCCCGCTAACTTGTAAAGAAGTTTCCAGAACGGGAGAGAGTCTCTCCACCCTCCTGGGCAGCCCGGTCCCATGCCTTCCTTATAGAGGTAGCACAGCTGATTCCAACACACAACATCGTTGCTCCTTTTTTAAAAAAATAATTTTTCTTCCCGTGCCCGAGATCAAAGGCCTCAAACTGTCGTGTGTTTCCTCTTTGAAGCAACAACAAGCACTTTACTTTCATAGTATTTTTTTTTTTTCTCATTGCTGTAGAACACCTTGGAGGACAGGAGCGTCTTGTTTTTGTTTCTTGGGTTTTTTTTTTGAGCGTGTGTGCTGTGTGCTGTGTGTTTGTAGATTCCCTGACGGTGCCGTTCTGCAGACCACAACCGCAATAGCCTATTTAAAGACACTGCGTGATTTAAGATGTACATACTTCTGTGTTTTGTGGTTTTTTTTTTTTTTTTTTACCGTACCTGAATTCTTTTTTTTTCCTTATGTTAAAATGAGAAATGTATGCCAAATGATTAGTCGATGTGTGTTTTTTAATTTAATATTTAAATAAAATATTTGGGGGACAAGCCTTGATTCTCTTTCCCGGTTTGTGTGTCTCTTTCCTTCTGAGCTGCTTCACTCAGAGGCTCTGTCCTCCAGGGTCGTTGAATTTTCCGATTTTAACAGAGCCTAGTGGGAACCCCTGCATTCAGCCCCACCACAAAGCACTAAGGGGGGGGTCTCCTCCAGGCAGGTGCAGAGCTCTCTCGTGAGCTTAAGCCTCTGTGGTTTGGGGATGGAGCCTGCCCTCCCCAAGGTGCCTTGCTCTGGTAACTCGCTGGAAGTCTCAACACCCGGGTCTATTTTCAGCTGTTTCTTCCCCTCCCCTGGCCCCAGCCCCATCCACTGTTCTCACTTCTCCCATAATGTTCCCTAGGACTGCTTATAAAATAAGGTTTTGCAAGAATCTCTCAAGCAAACTATTCCCTGGTGTATGAAAACTGTGGTTCAGTGGTAGAATTCTCGCGTTCCATGTGGGAGCACTGGGTTCAATTCCCGGCCAGTGCACCTCATGCTCAGCTGCCACCCATCTCTCAGTGGAGGCTTGCATGTTACTGTGATGCCAAACAGGTTTCAGGGGAGCTTCCAGACTAAAACAGACTAGGAAGAAAAGCCTGGTGATCTTCCAAAAATCCATGGAAACCCTATAGAACAGAATGGTCTGATCCTATTGTGCATGGGGTCACCATGAGTCTGAGGCTGCCTCAAAGACAGCTAAAAACAACAGCAATAGGGCAGTGGCCCTGGGTGGTGCAAACTGTTAACATGTTTGGCAGCTAACTGAAAGGTTGGAGATTCGGGTCCACCCAGAGACGTCTTGGAAGAAAGGTCTGGAGATCTACTTCCAAAAGATCACAGCCACTGAAAATGCTATGGAGCACAGGTTTACTCTGACACACTTGGGGTCACCATGAGTTGGAGTCAACTCAATGGGATTTGATACTGGTAACAACATGGCAGTCATGTCTGCTTATAAAAACAAAGGGTTATGTTTATTTTGACATGTAGCCCATGTTTTTAGTTAAAAAGTTTTGAGAGGCACAGTGCCAAGTGAGTGCAGAGAACCAAGGTTCACAGAGCAGGTACCCCATGGCAAGCATGTATCTGGCCAAGAGGACAAAGGGCAGATGACCAGGTGACCAGGACAGTTGGAGTCTGCGAAGACTGGGCATATGTTTACACTGTGCATCAAATGGTACAGGAATGACGGAGCCTTGACCAGCCTGCAGTCCTTCCAGCAGCCTGTTGTGTGATCCTTGGATGGAGATGGATGGGATCTAAGTGGTTAGCATGGATCCCCAAGGTTGTCTGAGGAGCCTCCTATGATATCCTAAGCAAATGACGCCATTTCTGAGTAGCCTCAGTGGATATTGCTGCTGGCTTAAGAACAAAGTTATAACATTTTAAATTGCCAGCTATCCTTAATATTGACTTCGTGAGCTGTGAGGCCGACTTTTGACAGGAAGGACAAATCAGATCATGTATCTCCAAGGGAGCTCAACAAACCTCACATGGAAGC
This sequence comes from Elephas maximus indicus, assembly GCF_024166365.1. NCBI lineage: Eukaryota > Metazoa > Chordata > Mammalia > Proboscidea > Elephantidae > Elephas > Elephas maximus. The sequence continues at coordinate 227,425,725 of NC_064820.1, read as the reverse complement.
ACCCACTCAGTCCTTGATTGTGCCCAGGAACCCCTTGCCAGCAGAATCCAGTGGGGCTGACGGGGCGGGCTCCAAGTGCTCTTGGCAGCCTTAGTTTGGCATCACTGCTCAAGGAAGTGGGGCCAATCTCTTGGCATTGAATTTGAGCTTTGTAGCATTTGCTGTACCAGAAGACTGAAGGTTTGACGTGCTAACAGAATATACGTGTTTATTGTTCTGGGGTATGGGGCAGTGGTAGAATTCTCACCTTCCATGTGGGAGATCTGGGTTCAATTCCTGGCCAATGCATCTCGTGTACACCACCACCCATCTGTCACAACTAGGACAGGCAAACTACTTCTGAAAAATCGGGCGATGAAAACCCTATGAATCACCATGGTCTGGCCCACAACCAATCATACAATGGCACAGGACTGGGGAGTTTTTTGTTCCATTGTACATGGGGTCACCATGAGCTGGGGGCCAGTTCTATAGCATCTGACAACGACGTTGGGCATGTGGAGTCCTGTAAATGAGTAAGAACGTAAGCAACATCTCACGTCTGAACCTTTCAGTATGTTTGGCTTTCATATTTGTGCCGTGTTAGTTAATAACTTGTTGTACATGTATCTTGACTCCCCAACTAAATCTGCAGCAGTTTGGGGAATGATTGCACCTCAGGGTGCTCCGGTGGCACAGCATAGTCTCAGCTCACGGCGGCTCTTCCATCCACCCTCGTTGCTTAAGCAATTCCCCCGTTTCGTGGGCTTGGTGGTGGTTCTAGGGCTGGTGATGTGCCATCATCAGCATCGTTACAATTAAACAGTGCTGCTTACAATTCTCAAGGTGTAGTCGGAGGCCCCACTCAGGGAGTCTCACGGAAACCTCAGGAGGGGCTCTTTAGAACTCTGTTCTTGGCTTTATTGATCTGCTAGTTCCTGGAATGCTGAGGGGCCCAGTGTGGCTGTGGAATTGGCAGGTCCACGGGATTCCTCACACCCCACCACCCAGGACCTTACTTCACCAGCATTTCTGTACAGAAATGGCCATGCCTACTCAGGGTGTTTTGCAAGGGATCTGCCTCGTATGTTATTTGTTCACTCCTGTTGGGTTTGGCAAAGGCTGGCCCAGGTTCTGGCCCATCTCCCTCATGGGATTGCCCATCACTGAGCGATGGTGCACTGGGGGTCCTGAGTGCCTGCTGGTGAGAGTCCAGGTTAAGCACAGCCCCAAGAAGCAAGCACCACAGACCAAACAGCTGCTTCAGTCCCTGCTAATACAAGACAGAGCTGTCCCTGACGGAGCTGACACACAGAGAAGCACAGTGGCTGAAGGACATGACTTTGGTGTCCAAGTGGTCTGGTTTGCATGCTGGCTTTGTGACCTTCCGGCTGTGTGACCTTGGGCACATCACTTGACCTCCTGTGCATTAGTGTCCTTGTCTTCCAGATGGCGCAGATTACATTGGTGTCCCCCCATCAGGGTGTGTGAGGGCTCCATAGTTCATGAAGTGCCTAGCACCTTGCCTGGCTGGCCCTGCAGACTCAGCCTCACCAAGAATGGGGCGAGATGTCCATGCGGGAAGACGCATCACAGGTTGACCAGATGGCTCAGGGTTGGGCCACTTGTCTTAATGCTGGTTGTAGAAAATGTTAACTCCTCTTGGAGGTCACAGACCTTTACCCACTTGTGTCATATAGCTTGTGACACCTGTGAGTTTATTTGTCACTGGAGTCTGTGGCACTCTCTCTGCTAGGCCATAAACCAAAACCAAACCCATTGCCTCTGAGTCGATCGCTACTCATGGCGATCCCACAGGACAGAGTAGAACTACCCCGTAGGGTTTCCAAGGAGTGGCTGGTAGATTTGAACTGCCAGCCTGTTGGTTAGCAGCCAAACTCTTAACCAGAGTATATTAGTGATTGCCCTGCTTTGAGGAAGGAAAATTTCTGGGGTCCAGAAAGATGGTTACCTGGGAAAGGGACTGGCTTCTTGTGTGTGTGTGTGTATGGGAGGTGTCCCAGCCCGGAATGGGGATCACTGGGGAATATTGTTAGGGCGTTCCTGGGTAGACACTTTTTTTTTCTGCATGTGTGCATCTCACTTGAAGACAGAACATGATTCTGACTTATGTGGGGTTGAAAGAAAAGTGTTGGCCTCTTCATTTTTCTTCCAGAATACTACCAGGATATTTCTGATGAGTGCAGTGGTTAGGGATAGGGTCCATAAGGTCATCCTAGGCCATGGCCTGTGCTCTTAGGGGGTGGTACGAAGCAGTGGATGGGACCAATCTGTGAGGTCTTAGTCCTGAAATGGGTATGGGGGGGTGCTTCTTTAAGGGCCCACTTAAAGGTTTTCAAGGTCTGGCTCTGTGGGCTCCCATTGATACTAGAGAAGAGGACAGAAACCAGAGGAGGCCAGAAATCTGGGCCCATGTGTGTAGTTGGGTGGACAGTGAGAGAGGGGGGGTAGGGAGAGGTAGAGGGAGACAGAGACAAAGGGAGAGACAGAGAGAGACATAGGGATAGGTTTTATCTTTGTGTTTTGAGATGGCAGTGAGGTTTATTTTTTTCTCTATGGATACCCAGTTGTTACAGCACCATTTATTGCAGCGAGAGAAGACATGTTCAATTCTTCACCTCAGGGGAACTCTCGAGGGCTCCATGTGACTCACTCTTAATTATCATTATTTCACTTATTTGAATGTGATTTCGATAAAAAATAGAAAGAATTTTAAAAATACTGAAGAAACCAGGTGGCCAGAAATGCCCTGTTCACAGTTCATCTGGAAAGCTGTGTGGTGGAACGAAGTGCAAGGACTGCAGGCCAGTTGGGTTTCCCCAGCAATTTTACAGGTTTTGGGGGGTTTTCTTTTAAATCTGGAGGGAAAGTTCTGTGTCTTCGGGCATCGGGTGTGTCCACTTCCAGCCTGTAAGAGGTTAAGTGAAAAGCCCCGGGACCTCAGGCTCTGCCCGGTTGTGGTTTGAAGACCATGAGGAATGACAGAAGACTTACAGGGGAATAGGAATCCCCCACTGAAAAAAAGTACCCCTAAAAACATCAGCTTTACTGAGGTATAAGTTGCATACAATAAAATGCACCTATCTTAAGCATATAGTTCAATGAGCTTTGACAACATATAGACCCGTGTAACCCAACCAACCCCAACGCATCAGCCGGTTTGTGTACCACAGGGGCTTGTGTGTTGCTGGGATGCCAGAAGCAATGCCACCAGCATTCAAATGCCAGCAGGGTCACCCATGGCAGACTGGTCTCAGCTGAGCTTCCAGACTAAGACAGACTAGGAAGAAGGACCCAGCGGTCTGCTTCTGAAAAGTATTAGCCAGTGAAAACCTTATGAATAGCAGCTGAACATTGTCCGAGTTAGTGCTGGAAGATGAGCAACCTTGGGTTGGAAGGCACTCAGAAGACAACTGGGAAAGAGCTGCCACCTCAAAGCAGAGTCAAACTTAATGACATGGATGGAATCAAGCTGAAACTGAAGAAAATTAGAACAAGCCCACAAGAGCCAAAGTAAGACCTTGAGTATATCCCACCTGAATTTACAGACCATGTCAAGAATAGATTTGACTCGTGAACACTAAAGACCAGTGACCAGACGAGTTGTGGAATGATATCAAGGACATCATGCATGAAGAAAGCAAGAGTTAATTAAAAAAAAACAGGAGAGAAAGAAAAGACCAAAATGGATGTCAGAATAGACTCTGAAACTTGCTCTTGAGCATCAAGTAGCTATAGCAAAAGGAAAAAATGAAGTAAAAGAGCTGAACAGAATATTTCAAAAGGCAGCTTGAGAAGACGATATGAAGTATTATGACGACATGTGCAAAGACCTGGAGATAGAAAACCAAAAGGGAAGAACATGCTCTGCATTTCTCAAGCTGAAAGAACTGAAGAAAAAATTCAAGCCTCGAGTTGCAATACTGAAGACTTCTACGGGGAAAATATTAAATGATGGAGGAAGCATCAAAAGTAGATGGAAAGAATACACAGAGTCACCCTACCAAAAAGACTTGATTGACATTCACCCATTTCAGGAGGTAACCTATGATCAGGAACCCATGGTACTAAAGGAAGAAATCCAAGGTACACTGAAGGCATTGGTGAAAAACAAGGCTCTCGGAACTGATGGAATACCAGCTGAGATGTTTCAACAAATGGATGCAGCATCTATGCCAAGAAATTTGGAAGAGAGCTACCTGGCCAACCTACTGGAAGATATCCATATTTGTGCCTATTCCCGAGAAAAGTAATCCAACCGAATGTGAGAATTATCAAACAATATCATTAATATCACATGCAAGCAAAATTTTGCTGAAGATCATTCAAAAGCAGCTGCAGCAGTGTATTGACAGAGAACTGACAGAAATTCAAGCAGGATTTAGAAAAGGATGTGGAAGCAGGGATATCATTACTGATGTCAGATGGATCCTGGCTGAAAGCAGAGACTACCGGAAAGATGCTTACCTGTGTTTTATTGACTATGCTAAGACATTTGACCGTGTGGGTCATAACAAATTATGGATAACATTGCTGAGAATGGGGATTCCAGAACACTTAATTGTGCTCACGAAGAATCTGTACACGAATCAAGAGGCAGTCCATCAAACAGAACGAGGGTATACTGATTGGTTTAAAGTCAAGAAAGGTGTGCTTCAGGGTTGTATCCTTTCAATATACCTATTCAATCTGTATGCTGAGCAAATAATCAGTCAAACTGGACTATATGAAGAAGAATGAGGCATCAGGATTAGAGGAAGACTCATTAACAACCTGCATTATGCAAATTTCACAACCTTGCTTGCTGAAAGTGACTTAAAGCACTTATTGATGAAGATCAAAGACCACAGCCTTCAGTATGGATTACACCTGAACATAAAGAAAACAAATATCCTCATGACTGGACAAATAAGCAACATTATGATAAACGAAGAAAAGATTGAGGTTGTCAAGAATTTCATTTTACTTGGATTCACAATCAACACCCATGGAAGCAGCAGTCAAGAAATCAAAAGATGCCTTACATTGGGCAAATCTGCTGCAAAAGAGGTCTTTAAAGTGTTGAAAATCAAAGAAGTCACCTTGAGGACTAAGGTGCGCCTGACCCAAGCCATGGTTTTTTCAATCGCCTCGGGTACACGCAAATGCTGGAATATGAATAAGGAAGACAGAAGAAGCATTGATGCCTTTGAATTGTGGTGCTGGAGAAGAATATTGAATATACCATGGACTGCCAAAAGAATGAACAAACCTGTCTTGGAAGAAGTACAATCAGAATGCTCCTTAGAAGCAAGGATGGCAAGACTATGTCTCACATACTTCGGACATGTTGTCAGGAGGGATCAGTCCCTGGGGAAAGTCATCATGCTTGGTAAAGTAGAGGGTTATGAAAAAAAGGAAGACCCTCAACAAGGTGGATTAACACAGCGGCTACAACAATGTGCTCAAGCATAGCAACAATTGTTGAGGATGGTGTAGGACTGGGCAGTGTTTTGTTCTGTTTGTTTGTGCATAAGGTCAGAACCCTTATGAGTTCAGAACCGACTCAATGGCGCCTAACAACAACAACCCAACCAAGGAGACCTGGCGGTTCAGCGGTTAAGAGCTCGGCTGCTAACCAAAAGGTCAGCGGTTCACATCCACCAGTTGCTCCTTGGAAACCCTATGGAGCAGGTCTACACTGTCCCATAGGGTCATTATGAGTTGGAATAGACTTGACGGCAACGGGTTTGCTTGTTTTTTTTTTTTAACCCAACCAAAAAACCACTACTGTTAAGTCGAATTCCCTATGGGGCAGTTCTATTCCACCCTATACTGTCACTATGAGCCGGAATCAACTAGAAGGCAATGGGTTAGCAACCCTGTGGGGCAGAGTAGAACTGCCCTATAGGGTTTCCAAGGCTGTAAATTTTTCCGGAAGCATCTTTCTCCAGCAGAGTGGCTGGTGGGTTTAAACCATCAACCTTTCAGTTAGCAGTGGAGTGCTTAACCGCTGTGCCACCAGGGCTCTTTAGACTTGTGTAACCACCCCCAAAATCAACACATACAGGACATTTCTGTCACCCAAGAAAGCCCCCCATGCTCCTTCATGGGAAATCCTTGCTGTGTTCCTGGTCCCAGGCAGCTGATGACCTATTTTCTGTCCCTGTGAACTAGTTTGCATTTTCTAAAATTTCATTCAAATGAAACCATACACTGTGTACACTTTATTGGTCTGCTTTCTTTCACTCAGCATAATTCTTTTGAGATTCATCCACGTTGTTGTATGTGTTGATAATACATTCCTTTTCATCACTGAGTAGCAGTCCATGCTATGAATGGGCCACAGTTTATCCACCCACCTGTTGATATATATTTGGGTTGTTTCCAGTCGGGGCTATTATAAATGATACCCAGAAAATTATGAATATTTGTATGCAACACTTTGTAGGGACATGTCTTCATTTCTGTTGGGTGAATAGGTAGATGTGTAATTGCTGGGTCGTATGGTATGATAGGTATTAACTTTGTGAGAAACTGCCAAATCATTTTTCAAAGTGGGTGCCCCATTTTACACTCCTATCTGCTATAGGATCATTATGAGTCAGAATCAACTCAACGTCAATGGCTTTGGGTTTTGGTACCAGCAATGTATGAGAGTTCCAGTTGTTCCACATCCTTGCCAACACTTGATATCATCAGTCTTTTAAACTTTAGCCATTCTAATAGGTGTGTAGTGGTATCTCCTTGTGATTTTATTTTGCATTTTCCCGATGACTAGTAATGAGTTTATTAGCCATTCTTTTTTCCAAGTCTCATAAAGTCTTTTCCCATTTTTAATTGGGTTGTTTGTATTCTTGGTATTGAGTTATAGGAGTTCTTTATATATGCTACATGTAAGTCCCATTGTCATGTGTATGCATGTGTGTGTGAAAAGAGAATATTTCTCCCAATCTGTGGCTTGCCTTCCATTTGAAGAGCAGAAGGTTTTAATATTAATGAAGTCCAATCCATCATTTTATCTTCTATGGTCAATGCTTTTTGTGTTCTGTGAAGTCCATGTATACTCCAATGTTGAGAAGATTTTCTCCTAAGTTCCCTTCTAGAGTTGTATAATTTTAGCTTTTATATGTATATCTACAATCCACTTCGAGTTAGTTTTGGCTTATGATATTTTTGAAGTTTATTTTTTTCTCTACAGATACCCAGTTGTTCCAGCACTTCTTTGAAGAGGTTCATATTTGCCCCATTGAATTAATTTGGCACTTTTGTCAGAAATATTTACTGACTACAAGTGCCAGTTTCTGGAATCTCTCTTCTATACGTCTACCTTTATGTCTATCTATATGTCTTCATTATTATAGCTTAAGTTTTGGTGAAATCAGGGAGTGTAAGTCTTACAATTTTGTTCTTTTTTCTTTAAACTATCTTTGCTTATTTCTAGGTCCTTTACATTTTCCTATACGTTTTAGAATCAGTATGTCAATTTCTACAATATGTATTTATATAGAATTGTTATTATTTCTTCCTTAAATGCTTGATGGAATTCATCAGTGAAGGCATTTGGGGCTGGAGTTTTCTTCTGGGGAAGGTTTGTAATTATGAATTCAATCCCTTTAATAGATTTAGAGCTATTCAGATTTTCTGTTTCATTTTTGAGTGAGCTTTGGAAGTTTATGTCTTTCAAGGCATTGGTCCATTTCATCTGAGTTGTTGGATTATTGGTCCAAAGTTCGTAATATTCTTTTATTATCCATTTATTGTCTACAGCATCCGTAGCAACGTCTTCTGCTGTATTCCTGATACTGATAATTTGTATTTTCTCTCTTTTTTGCTTTGTTCAGTCTACTTAGAAGTTTATCCATTTTTATTTATTTATTACCACCTTTTGGCTTCACCGATTTTCTCTATCCATTTTCTATTTAATTGATTTCCTCTCTTTATTAGGTCCTTTCTCTATTTACTCTGCGTTTAATTTGCTCTTCTTTTACAGCTTCTTAAGGTAAACGATTAGATCATTGATTTTATATCTTCTTTTCTAATATAAGTGTTGAAAGCTATAAATTTCTCTATAAGCACAACTTTAGAAACATCATACCAATTTAGAAATGGGTTCAAAATATTTACTGTTTTTCCTTGCAATTTCCTTTTTACCTTTGGATCATTTAGAAATGCGCTTAATTTCTAACTATTTGGTAGCTTTTGCGGTATCTTTTTTTGTTCCTAATTTCTAATTTAATTCCGCGGTAGTCACAGAACATATGTTGTATGGCCCAGTCCTTTTAGATTTAGGACTTGTTTTATGGCCCAGAATATGGTCTTTCTTGGTGACTGCTCCACGTGCATTTGAGAAGAATGTGTATTGTGCTGTTGTTGGGTGGAGAGTTCTATAGACGACAGTTAGGTCAAGCTGAGCGATGCTGTTGTCCAAGCCTTCTACAGTCTGCCAGTGCTCTCTCTTTTTCTATGAATTAATGAGCGAGGAGTGACAAAATCACCAGCTATAGTTACGTGTTTGTCTATTTTCTCAGTTCTTCCCGTTTTTGCTTCATATATTTGGAAGCTATCTCTTACTAGCTGCATACGATTTTAGGATTGTTATGTCTTCCTGCTACACTGACCCTTTGTTATCATGAACTGTCCCTTGCTATCTTTGTTAATGTTTCTTGTCTTGAATTCTATCTTAACTGATATTAATATGGGTGTTTTAGTTTTCTTATGTTTGCACAGCACATCTTTCACCATTTTTTCACTTGTGGCCTATCTTTATATTTAAAGTGGATAATTGGATCTGGGATTTTTTAACCAGTACAACAACCTCTGCTTTTTAACTGGTGTAGTTTTTTAGTTAGTCCATTTTATATTTAATGTAATTAATGGTACGGTTGAGTTTGAGTCTGCCATCTTGCTCTTTTATTCCTGTTTGTCACAACCTGTCTTTATTCCTTTTTCATGCCCTCTTTTTCTGTCTTCTTTTCGGTTGAGTGTTTTTTAATTACTCCATTTTGGCTTCTTAGCTTGAGAAAGGAGGCTGCTGCACAGTCGCCTCTGTTCATATCCCATTGGTCAGCATGTAGACCTGTGGCCACACCTAGCACAGGAAGGCTCTGGCCAGCCCTTTCATTTCAATGGAGCCACCACTTTTATCATGATTTATAGAACGGTGTCCTGTGTAAGATTTATCTTTTTGATAAAGGATTCAACAACAGCAAAAAATACTTGGAAACCATTAAGTAATGGAACAGCTTCGTTCAATGGATGTGGAGATAAAGGCTTAGTGAGGATGAGTGAATTCATGCTTCCATTAGTTCCAAGGATGGCTGAGGGCTGGGCCCATCCCTCACAGCAGGAGTGCTGAAGTTGGTCAGTGGTGGGGCAGGGTCCAGCTGCTTGCTGGCAAAGCTCTATGGCCTGGCTGAGCTGTCAAATGGCTCCATATACATTTGGGAAGCTTGTTTATTCCACCTGCCATGAGAATAGTAGCATGTGCCCCATGGTGTTCTGAGCACTTGCTGGCAGGCACCAGTGGAATGTGGTTCAGAGACCTGGGACAAAGGGGAATGACTGGCATTTTTTTTTTTTTTTTTTTTTTGGAAACCCTGGTGACATAGTGATTAAAAGCTAAGGCTGCTAACCAAAAGGTTGGCAGTTCAAATCTACCAGGCACTGCTTGGAAACTCTATGGGGCCGTTCTACTCTGTCCTATAGGGTCGCTATGAGTTGGAATCAACTTGATGGCAACAGGTTTTCTTGACACTTACACACACAGCCTGGCTCTGCCCACCTGTGTGTCCACTCCTTTTGGTGGGGGGGGAGGGGCAGAGTCCAAGGCCAGGGGCTGGAATGGGTTGTCAGCTCAAGGGCAGCCGAGCCTGACTTCTAGCCCCTGGTCGCTGGAAGCCCATCCACTCTACCTGGACAATGAGAAAAACCTGAAGGGCAAGTGAGAGGAAGAAGGGATTCTGGGCAGGACTGATTGCCCGAATGGGTATGGACCATCTTCCCTACTGTGGCCACCATCGGCCTATGTGGTGGCTACCTGACAAGGACACGCCAGGGCCCAGCTGGTCCTTGTTTCAGCACTGGCCTTGGGTGCACCAGCGAAGGGCCCTTCCTGGTGCTGAGCTGGCTCCAAAACTCAGCCTGCCAGGGGAAGCCCAGGTGGACTTCATAGCAGTGAATGGTGGTGGGGGTGGGGTGGGGGTGGGGGGGGTGGTGACAGGCCAGCTGTAGGACCCAGAGCCCTGATGGCCACCCCTGGGAGCCTTAGAGACACCTGGACTCCTATGGCTCTGACCTCCCTTTCCTGTGCTCAGAGCAGCCGGCAGGCTAAGCCGGTGGCATTCCAGCGGGTGTGTGTGAGACATTTAATGGGCGAGCTCCCTCTCGGCATGGAGTATAATTAATTTTCCTGAAATAGGCATGACAGCCCAGTAATCTTTGCCTGTCTGAGTCAGGTGGTGATTATTGCCTCTCTCGGGCCTGGCATGTGTCGGCCACTTGGAATCAGAGCACTGAGCTTCCTGGCCTGCTGGGATAGTGCTGGAGGACTCGGGGCGCTGGGAGCTCGGAGAGGCCAGCCCCACCCGAGCCACCCTGCGTGCAAGGCCTGGGTTGGGAGGCACGTGCGGCTCCCACTGCAGAGTCATGGGCACCAAGGGTGGCATGGAAAAGTCGCTGGACTGGCAGGGAGTAGGTGCCAGGGAAACTCCGAGGGGCAGCCAGGCTGCTCTTGGGGAGTGGAGTCCAAAGCCAGAGAGATGGAGGCTGAATTTGGGGCTGTTGGGTTCTCAGGCCCGGAGGTGGGGGCTGGAAGAAGTCATCAGCACACATCTGGCCCTCCAGGCAGTGGAAGCAGGAGGCGCTTTAAAACGAAATAAGCACAGTGCAAATCTGGGCTGCAGACTGGGCCACACGTGCACGCCCAGGTCCACATGGGACGTCCTGCAGCTCGGGACATCCGTGGCCCTGCAGAGGACTGCTGCGACTTCAAAACAATGAAAGGGCTATATGTGCCAGCGCTGTCACTGGTGTGTGCCCCAGGGCCTCCCTAGTTCCCTAGCTGTGCCTTCGAGCAGGCACCCAGCCAAATCTCACCCCCAACTGGGGCTCCCAGACCTGTGTGGACTCCCAAGGGAGTGGAGGGCGTGGGATGGCTCACCTCCTGCTCACCTTGCGCAAGGCCCTCTGCTTGGGCTTATGTGGGCTTCTCACCATCTCCCCAGCCTAGCATTGTTTCCCAGTGACTGGCCTGACTCCCCTGCCCTCGCAGATGCAGCCCCAGGCATCCTTCCCATCAGGCCTGACACTTTTCCTTCCCAACATTGTTTTCCATCCAGGGCAGTGTTTTCACATGACTGGGCTGAGCACTGGGGACTCACCGCCATCCAGGGTACCCTCACTGCCCAATCCCTGAAAGTTTCCATGGCATTCTGGAAACTTCGGGCACTTTCTACTGTGCTCTGGTACTGTTTTTGTGGAGCCCCAGGGAAGCTGCTCCAACTACCTCCTACCCCCTGAGCTGAATGTCGAGGCCCCAGTCCCTGTTTGAGAAAAGGGGAGTCCAGCCTCCGGGCCTCAGCCTCCACACCTCTCCTGGGGCTGCTCAGAGCCCTGTCCTGGGAGGCTACAGTCAGAGTGACATGCCCTGACACTCACTGTGTCCAGGTGGGGAAACACAGCATGTACTGCTGGCTCAGACCAGGCCTGGCTCCTGGGAGGACCAGAGGTGCCCAGGAGCCCCTGGGGCTGGGCTACCGTGGCCAGGGGTTTGGGGGTGCCAGTTCTGGCACAGGGGAGCAGAGCACTGGCATGAAGAATGCATGTGCCCTCGTCTCCAGCCCCTCCGGTGGGATAGTTGGGGGGGTTCTCAGGCACAGAGAGGGCAGGTGGAGTCTCTCGGCCAGGTGGAGCCCCACTTTTTCATCCCTGGATGCCCTCCTCTTTGGTCAGCGGGCAGGGAAGCAAGGAGGGGTGCAGTAGGGGAAACTGAGGTTTCAGAGGATAACCACAGAGCAGATAAAGGTGTCATCGGCTGAGCCAGAGGTCCAGGTGAACCTTGGGGACACACCACCCTCTTCCTTCCCTTTCCTGGGGACTCAGAGTTCCAGCAGGGGGACAACTGCTCATCCTGGGGGCTTGCTGTGCAGTGCAGCTCTCTACCTCGAGCTCTCCAGGGTCATCTCACCAAAGCCCCAACTACCCATTTTATAGACGGAGACACTGAGGGCTCAGTGCTGTCCCAGGTCACAAAGGTGGTGGAGGGCAGGCGTGGTGAGACCCAGCGGCCAGATCTGTGAAGTGATGGACTCCCCAGCCCTCCAGTGGGGACCCTGGTGTTCTGAGCCATCCCTGCCCTGGGAACCCCTCCCACTACCAAGACCCCTGCCCAGAGCAGGGCCTAGGTCAGCTCAGCAGCCAGGCTGCTGGTGAGGCTGACTGATTTTGCCTGCAAGCCCATGTCTGATGTGTAAGTTTCCGTCCTCTTTTCAAGGAGGAGAGCAAACCATGAGCATTCCTGCTCTTCAGGGAATAAAGGACTAGTGGCCTTGAGTCCTCAGGAATCTGTGGGTGAAGCCCACCCCCCTGTGACCCCCATCTGACCGCTGGAATCAGCGCATCTGGTCTGGTTGCTCACTGGATACTATTTGTTTTCCTGCCCTCTCTGTGATCCGCGTCTCCATTTTGTAAAGAAGAAAGGCATTGCGGTGTGATGAGCCCCTCCTCCAACCCAAACACGGTCATATTTCGGCTTTGAAGCTGAGGCTTCGGCATCATTTAGTAAGGGCAGTTTCCTTGTTGGGGCAGATGAGGCAGATGGGGAAGATACCACACCCTCTATTCACCGCTGCTGCTGGACCTGGCCCAGCTCTCTCCCCTCCCTGGCTCTCCCCTGTCCCCTACCCCCATCCCCTGCCCAGCTTCCACTTGCTCCTGAGGCCACTCCTCTAATCCCCAACAGCCCTGGGAATGACCAGGGCCTCTAAGTCCTGCCTGAGCCCGGAAAGCCGAGCAGTCAGATGGCCTTCCGTCTCCTCCTCTTGGGCCCCTGGTCCACATTTGCCAGCGGGGCCCTGGGCCCAAACAGCAAGATGCTCCCTTTGAAAGTGCTTGCCCTCGAGGTGGGGGTTGAGGAGCCAGGGAGTGTGTCAGAGGTGGCCCAGGTGGAGACCCGGTGGCGGTCCTGCGTCTTCCAAACATAGCTCTGTTTCCACTCCTCCTCCGGGCTGCTGGGTAAACAGCCCGTGCCTTGTAGGGCCCTATGCTTTATCCTGGGAAATATGCCAACAGAGACTCAAAACGGTCACCCCTAGGCTGGCTGGGCCCTCAGTCACTGCCACCCCACCAGGGCTGGGGGGCTGGGAGGGCTGGCCTTGCTCCTTGGGCACTGGGGAAGGTCCAGGCCAGGCCAGGATGCTAGCTGGTTCAGGGAGGGTGAGGCAGACATGTCTCTAGGGGTGTGGGTCCTTCAGAGTAGGCCGGGAGGGACAAGGGATGGGGAAGGTGGTATGGGACATGGAACAGGGTCTTCCCCATGCCAGCCCCTAGATTGTTGCTATGAGTTGCTACCGAATTGACTCTGACTCACAGCTACCCACTGTGTGTCAGAGTAGAACTGATCCATAGGGTTTTCAATGGCAGATCTTTCAGAAGCAGGTTGCCTGGCCTTTCTTCTGAGGCACTTCTGAGTGGGTTCCAACTGCCAACCTTTTGGCTAATAGTTGAGCACTTAACCATTTGTGCCCCCCAGGAACTTGAACCCCCAGAAGGGGGTGACAAAGAGGCGAGTGGGGGATTGGGCAGGCCGTCATTCCGGGCCATTGCCCTCCCTAGTCCAGTGAGTGGCCAGGGCTCCTCCCAGGGCCGGGGGTGGAGTGGGAGTGAGTGGGGGGAGGAGGCACCAGGCTTATTCCAGGAATGCCAGCCAATGGCTCTGGGCTGCTTATTCCAGTCTACTGGGCACAGGGACTGCCAGTGGGGCCCCCACAGGGGCTTTGGTCTAGGGGCGATCAGGAGAGGTGGCCCCTTGATGGAGAGGTTGTGGGGGGCTCTTGAGTGAGAGAGGCTGGACTTCACCCTCCTTCCGCCCTTGACTCTAAGAGTTGGGATTCCCTGTCCTTGTTCCCCCCCTGCCCCCGGCCCGCCAGGTTTCCACGGTGACCTGCCAGTCCCCCTGATTTGTTGCTGGGTGCTTCGTATGGGGTCTGAGGCTCAGACCTCTCCAGCCAGCTTTGTCCCCGCTGGTCTATTGTGGGGGGCCGCAAAGGGCCTGGCTGAGGGTGGCCTTGGGGCCGAGATAAGGGCTGTCTCTTTGTTCTGTGTCCCTGTGCCCTCTGGGACCAGCTCTGGCCTCTCTTGACCTCACCTTTGAGAAGACACGGAGTTCCACAAACTTCCTGAACCCTGGGAGCCAGCTCCTGTGCAGGGCGAGGGCGGCACTACTTCCCTGGATGGCAAAAAGGGAAGTGAGAATGTGCAGAGGAAAGTGGGCTTCCCCCAACGGGCAGAGAGGGTCCAGGCCAAGAGCCACAAGTCCATGGGGTGCAGAGAGGGTTTCAGAATCTCAGGGCCTCTGGGGAGCAGCACTGGGCCTGCCCACTCCAAGGCAGAGCCCTGAGCCTCCGAAACATCAGCCTCTGTCCCTCTCTGCCCCCTCACCTCCTCTCAGCCTTACTTTGTGTGGATTGGGCTTTCCAGACTCCCCTTGTCCAGCTTCCAGCCCAGCTGCACGAGGTGGGATTCCCCCACTCTCCTGAGGGACAGCTAAGATCAAACAGTCCCCCTTCTGGCCGCTCACCTAGTGAGGGGGGCTGGGTGTGAGCCCTCACGCTTCTGCCCCCTGAAGGGCTCCGCTGCAGTTTGCACCTTCCCATGGGACCAGGCGTGGCCCCTCCAGGGAGAAGTGGGGTGTCCAGTGGAGGTGACAGGATTATAGCAGGTGAGTCTGGCACTGATGCCCGAGCAGACACAGCACCCTGCTCCTGACTGCATCACCGGGCTCTGCAGCTTGTGAAGAGGCTGCTGTGTAAGACATGGGGAAAGCTCAGTCCAGACACCTCCCCCACACTCAGGGCTGCCCCGAGATGCTGAGATAGTCACAGGGTCATGAGTGAGCTCCTGCTGCCAGCTCCTCCTGGTCCCTCTTCCTTTTAGAGGATGTGGCAAGGGGCATGGACTTGTGTCCGTGGGTGGGAGAATATCAGGAGATTCCAGCCAGTAAGGACTGTGGGAGCATACTGTGGTCCTTGAGAGCCAGAGGAGAAACTGAGGCCAGAGACAGGAAACACTGCTCCGGAGCCACCCGAAACAGGACTGGGCCTTACAGTCAGGGTTGGGTGTGGGCCTTGGAGACGTGGCAGCAGAGAGGGGGCTGGGGTACCTGCCTTGTAATAGGTAACAAATCGTCAGTGCTGGGCTGAAAGCCACTTGGGCTGGGGGGCCGGGGGATGAACACTTGTCTCCTGTGATGTGCTGACCATTCACACCCAGTGGTGACACTGAGTGGGACACTCAGCCTCGGCTGGGGTGCAGCACCCTTCTGTGATAGGCTGCCCATTCACACCAGGGGTCACTGTCCCCGCACCCACTCGGCGAGGTGGCATTATGTCTCCAGTGAGCAGATGCAGAGACTGACCATCAGGAGCGTGTGCGAGGGGACTGGAGTCGTGCGGCCGGCAGCCCCACGGCTCACCATGGCCCATTCGGCCCCACTTCCACTTCACCATGCTTGAGAGAGGCAGACCCTCGAATCTTTCTTCTCAGAGAAGAAGTGGGGTCACAGGATGGGTAGAGGTGGTGGGCAGAGGCCAGGCAGTCATCACCTGTGATGGGTGGGGACATGTGACCAGCAGCTGCACGTGCACTCATGAAGCCCATGTACAAACAAGTCTGTGTTCTCACTTCTTCCAACTCAGTCACTGTGACAGGCTCCACAAACAAGCATTTCTGTCCCCACATGGCAGGAGAGGAAGCAGGGCTCAGGGATGTTAAGTGACTCAGAGGAGGCTGCACAGCTTGTCAGCCGGGATATGGCCCCTCTGCTAAGCCAGCCTCCATGGACAGTGGCAATTGTCAGCTGGCTGGCTGGCTGGGTTGACCAGTTGCCGAGACCCTGGATCTTCATCAAGGAGCTTCTGCCCCTCCAGCCCCACCACCATGCCCAGTCACCAGCTACCCCATGGTTTTTGGGGCCCCAGAGGCTCATGACACCCCCTATGCCAGCGCCAGCCTGGCCGAGAACTGCTTCTGCCCTGTGAGAAGGTGAGGTAGAGAGGAGGTGTGTGGGGCGCTGCCTGTGGGTAAGACGGGATGTATGGGTCAGCAGGAAGGACATAGTACAGGCTGGAGTGTGTGTGTGTGTGTTGTGTATGTGTGTGATAGTGTGTGAATGTGTGTGAGTGTATGTGTATTGTATAGGTGTATGTATGAGTTTTTGAGAGTGTGTGTGTGAGTGTGTATGTGTGTGAGTGTGCGTGAATGTATGTGTGTTGTGTATGTACGAGTTTGTGCGTATATGTGTGTTGTATATATGTATGTGTGAATGTGTGAGAGTGTGCGTGTGTATGCAAATGTGGGAGTCTGAGACCTATGTGCTCACAGCAAAAATACAAGAAGATTCTAACAGTGCTACTGTCTTGAAGAGGCTCAAGGCCATGGTGAGGCTGCGGTCTCCGGTCTCCACATGACCCAGGGAAGCTGAGGGAGGGATCCCTAAGCCGGAAGCACCTCCGCTCCAGAAACCAGGTAAGTGCCAATTTGCTGTTTTTTCTAGTCAAGTGGTGTCCTGTGCATCCAGGCAGAGGAATAGCTTACTGCAAACTGGTTTCCCTGTAGCCTTGGTTTATCATCAGATGCTATTATTATATAGATCTGGCTTCAAAAAGGGTCCTGCAGGGAGAGCTGGCCCAGGCCCCTTTTCTGTGGTACAGAGGAGAGCCAGTCACTGTGTGGAGGGGCAGGGTCTGCCTCGTCTTGGTTCCCATCAATCTTGCTGTTTAGCAGGGACCGAGATTACAGACCACCTGTGAGTGCATGTGTGTCCACGTGAAGCAGTGTCTTGGGTTGGCTGTAGGCTGACAGCTCTTTGGTCTTGGGATGCAGAGAGCTGAGTCATGGGCTTGTTGGGTGTATGCTTGGGCTGGACTGTTTTTCTGCCACATGTTACTATAAGTTATTTCATAAACACTACTCCTCTCCAGGTGTCAATTCCTCCTTGACTTTGAAACTTAGGTGGTTTTTTTCTTTAAGTATTATGGGGAATAGACCCAGAGTCCAACGTAGAGACCCCAATGGCCTTGACTCTGAGTTCCTTAGGACAGTGCTTCCCCTTCCCCTTGGCCTGGATCACCTTTGGTGGAAGGTCAGCTTCTCAAGGGTCCCTGCACTGTGACTTTTAGGGACAAGATGACCTCTTGGGCTGCTGTGGGTGGAGGGTCACCCTCCCTTTCTCCTTGGCCCCAGTTCAGCATAGCCCCACCCCACCCAGGAGGAGAGCAAGCCTCCAAAATGCCTCTTGTGTGAGCTCACTGTCCCATGTGTCAGCTCAGCATAGCCCCACCCCACCCAGGAGGACAAGGGCAGCCTCCAGAATGGCTTCTGTGTGAGTTCACTATCCTCATATGTCAGCTCAGCATAGCCCCTCTCTACCCAGGAGGACAAGGGCAGCCTCCAGAATGGCTCCTGTGTGAGCTCACAGCCCTCATTTGTCAGTTCAACACAGCTCTGCTCTGCCCAGGAGGATGGGAGAAGCCTCCAGAAAGGCTCCTGTGTGAACTTTCTGTCCTCATATATCAGCTCTAGCTTTCAGACCTGTGCAAGCACAGCTCTGAAAAGAGCTGGAGGCTTTATTGTAACTCAAGTAACAACACTAGAATCTTATCTCCCTGGCTTCCCTCCTGAGGGTCTGAGGCAGTAATGGATTGGGGGTGGGGGAGAAGGGGGTGGAAAGGGAGATGCCTCTGAGAGCCCATGGGAACATTCATGGGGCGAGTGCTTTCAGAGTGACTCAGGCCAGGTGTTAGGCCCAGAGGGAAGGCTTCCCTTTCTGCCCTCCCTCTGTCCTCTGCTTGGAGTAACAGCCCAGGAGGCTGGCACTGTGAACGTGGGGGTGAGCTTGTCCAGGCAAGCCCACACTAGGGTGCTGCTTCTACCCTGAACTGAGAGCCAGCAGCCCTCAAGAGTCTGGAAGAACTGGGAACACCCTGTGGCCCTTTGGGGGGCTCTGCAGTTGGGACTTCCCCATGTCCCTGGGTGTAAGCCACCCCCATGAAGCTGCTCCAGGTCCAGGAGCACTGCTGTGGCTCAGGTCAGAGTCTCAGGAGGCTGGGGCTCTGTGGCAGGCAGAAGGAGGTGCAGGACCAGTGCAGAATGTGTGCAGGGCCCAGGCAGGCAAAGCAGAGTTTGTATCAAGTGCTTTGCACCAAGTGTGGCCCTTCTGAGGGAGGCATGTGGCCATGCAGGCACACCTGTGGTCTGGGTGGTCATGCTGGAGGCTTGGGGCTGCCCACAGAGCTCTGATGTCACCTATGAGTTGAGGCAGCACTTTGTTAGCACTGAGACCCACTCAGGCGGCTGCCCCAGACAGCCACGGGAGGAGGGGCAAGCGAAGGCGGAGCCAGCAGAAAGCCCTGGAATGGAGACTTTCTTTGGGCCAGGTGGATGCAATGGGTGGGATCAGAGGCATGTGGAGGGAAGAGGCACCCTCACTCCTGGGCTGAGCCTTACTCCCCAGCTGCCCTCTGGGTCCTCATAGGTGCTCCAGGCAAGGGTCTAAGTGGCTGTGGTTGGAGTAAGGGGCTGCCAGGGAATCTTGGTGGTGGTGGTAGGTGGGCGGGTGTGGGGAGGACAGGCCCAAACCCTCCAGGATCCCTCCAAAATCCTTGCTTTCATTTAGAATGCATGCCCGGCCCCAGGCCCCATAGGAGTCTTGGGGTTTCACCCCCAACCCCAGGACACTGTGGCCATTGGTGCCCAAGGCTTCCCTCAGGTGTTGGAGGGGTTGCACCCAAACCAATACAACTTGAAAGCCAATGACAGATATGGGGCACTGGGGGCAAAGGGAGGTGCCCATCACTTCTAAGGGGAAGATCAGAGTCCACAGACACTGGGAGGGAGATGCCCAAGGTCACATCCCACCACGCTCTGGGATTTGGTTTCCGTGTGTGTGTGTGTGTGTGTGTGTGTGTGTGAGAGAGAGAGAGAGAGAGAGAGACCACCTCTGTGGGCAATGGGCTGATGGAGTCACAGCTGAGGTCACGTGTACAGAGGCCCTTCATTTGGAGGCCACAGGAGGAGCTGTGATCATCCCGGGCAGGATTCCCAGGGCCAGGCTGGGCCAGACGCCCGTCACTGCAGCATCCCAAGCGCTGTGTCACAGGATCCAAAGGAGGGGATTAAATCCTGGTGAGAATCTAAATGAAGCTGTCCTGTGTTGCCTGAGCCATGTTAATGGGACCGCAGGCTCCAGGGCTCTCAGGGGCTTGGATTTGGGCTCCCAATGGGTGGTGAGTTTCCACGGTCCCCCTCTTCCCAAGGCCCCCTCCCCCCGCCAAAGCTTCCCTGCTCTCCAGAGTCTACTCTGCACCACCCCCCCGACACACACGGGGAAAGTGACGAGGGTCAGAGTGACACAGGGAAGCCCCAGTTTAAATTATTTGCACAGACTTTTCTGGCCCAAGCTCTTTCTCAGCACTTTCCTAACAGGCTTCTTTCCTTCATCCTCTCTATTTACTAGATTAACATTGAAGGAGCCCTGGTGGCACAGTGGTTAAGAGCTTGGCTGCTAACCAAAAGGTCAGCTGTTCAAATCTACCAGCTACTCCTTGGAAACCCTACAGGACAGTTTTACTCTGCCCTGTAGGGTTGCTATGAGTCGGTACCAATTTGATGGCACCCAACAACAACAAGAGGTTAAAATTAGCTCCTAAAAAAACACAGACAAATACAATACATAGCAGCTATAATCGTTTTTCTTAAAATTGTTATGCAAGTACTGTACATTGTTGCAGAAAAAGCACAGATACACATACCTTTTCTGGAAGTAATTGGTTGCAGAGCCTCAACTCGGTATAAACACAGAACTGTTTGATGTTTTCCCATTGCTGCTTCTAGCTGTGCTCTGTCAAAACTCCTTTCCTGTCCTTTAACAATCTCTAGGGCAGGTTCCTTTAACCTCTGGTCACTTTTAATTGTCAGGATTCAGTCTAGTTCAGCTTAAAGCTCTCATCTCATCAGCCGTTCAGTGTTTTTTCCTCCTTCTCTGGGGCTAGGCTGGCGTCTCGAGGGACATGGAGTGGTGGCAGGTGGTTTCCTCTTCCCTCTGTCCCTCCCCCACTCTCCGAGCTGGTTCCTCCTGTGAGCCACCAACTCTGGTGACTCCGACTCCCCCTACCTGCCCCCAACCCCATACATAGGCTGAAGGTGGGGAGTGGGGCTTGGTGTTTACCCTGGTGGGTTACTTGTGGGGAGGTTTCTGGCCCTGGTGGGTCTCTTAGAAATTGTCTGTGTGTGTGTGTGTGTGTGTGTGGCGGGAGACAGGTAAGCCAGGGGGCCTCTTTGCCATTTTTAGCCGTGGACTTCTGTCACCAAATCCAGGGCTGGAGTAAAAGTCTCACTCAGAACTCTGTACTTGCTTTTCGTCTGTGGTAGCCAGCTTCCAAGATGGTACCCAAAGATTCTCACCTCCTGGTATGCACGCCCTTGTAGGGTCCCCTCCCGCACTAGGTCTGGGTTGGTGTGTGTTGGTCAGTGGTATCTGAGGCTATATCACAAATGGCATTGTGACTTCCACCTTGCTCTGGGATCACTTGTTCTGAGGGAAGACAGCCATCAAGTGAGGATGCTCAAGCAGCTCTGTGAAGATGCCCATGCGGTGAGGAACTGAGGCCTCCAGCCTCATGTGATTACCCATCTTAGAACCAAATCTTCCAGCCCCAGTCAGGTTTTCAGATGACTCCTGCCCTGCCCAACATCTTGACTGCAACCTCATGAGAGATCCTGAGCTAGAAACCCAGCTAAGCCACTTCCAACTTCATTACCCACAGAAACTCTGAGACAATAAATGTTGTTTTAAGTTGCTAAATTTTGAGATAATTTGTTATGTAGAAATAGATAACTCATTCTCTCTCCCCCGCCTTTTGCTCTCTCTTTCTCTATATACAAGACAACAAACATGTTTATATATTTTATATGATACCAGTATTTAATATAACTTTCTTCACAGAGATGGGATCACACTGAATATTCTGAAAAATGGATTAATTTGAGCAATGCCCTATGGTCTTCCATTTCCTCTGGAGGAAGGACAGTAGTATTTGCTAAATATTCCTTGTGCTCTCCTACGCTTCCCAGCCTCCCTTGCAGGTTAGGGTCATGTGATTAGTTATGGCCAATGAGCTTTGACTTGAGGGGTTATGTGCTTCTGCTTGCCAAAATATGTGAAGGTTGTTTGCCACTTCCATACTTTCTGGAAGTCATGCCTGTGATGGCAGCATCCCAAGGGAACCTGGGTCCCTAAGTTACCCAGTGAAGGGGTGTCCTGTAAATTGACATAGTACTTTGCAGTAGAGAGAAATTCGTAGTCTTGGTATTGAGCTGTGAGGATCTAGAGATACGTATGTTACTGCATCATGGCCTAGCCTAGCCTAACTAATGCATGGCAGAAAACAACTGCAATCAAAGCACGACTGCAGGGTCCTCACAGTAGAAGTTTATTCTGAAAACATAGGCTGAAGCAGATTCTCTAGGAAGAGTTATCTAATGAGCCATTGCAAAGCTTTGTGAGAGAGACTCCTCCACCCCCAGCACTGGAGACCAGGTAGGTGAAGGAGTATGTGACTGGGACCAAGCACCCCAGATACTCTTGGTGCCTGGGCAGCATGCAGGTACCTCAGTGAGGCAATTTCATGTGGCCTGTGAAGGACAGGTGTTCACTTCCCCAATATCCCAGTGGAGGAAGCCAAACCTTGGAGCGGTTAGTATGGATCTTGAATCCAGACTTCCTCTACACCACACCACTAGGGGTTCAGGGGTAGAATTATCGCCTTCCATGCAGGAGGGAGCAGCCAGAAACTCAAACTGGTTACAGAAGAGGACGTGGAACCAGGGATATCATTGCTGAGGTCAGATGGATCATGGCTGGAAGCAGAGAAAGCCAGAAAGAAGTTTACCTGTGTCTTATTGATTATGGAAAGGCATTCAACTGTGTGGATCATAATAAATTATGGATAACATTGTGAAGAACGGGAATTCCAGAACACTTCATTGTGCTCATGAGGAACCTGTACGTAAACGAGGAGGCAGTCGTTCAAACAGAATATGGGGATACTGTGTGGCTTAAAGTCAGGAAAGGTGTGTGTTAGGGTTGTATCCTTTTACCATACTTATTCAATCTATATGCTGAGCAAATAATCTGAGAAACTGGACTATATCAAGAAGAACAAGGCATCAGGATTGGAGGAAGACTCGTTAATAACCTATGTTATGCAGATGACACAATTTTGCTTGCTGAAAGTACAGGGGACTTGAAACACTTACTGATGAAGATCAAAGACCACAGCCTTTCACGTAGATTATGCCTCAACACGAAGAAAACAAAAATCCTCACAATTGGTCCAATTAGCAAGATCATGATAAATGGAGAAAAGATTAAAGTTGTGAAGGATTTCGTTTTACTTGAGTCCACAATCAACACCCATGGAAGCAGCAGCCAAGAAATCAAAAGACACATTGCATTGGGTAAATCTGCTGTCAAAGACTTTTTCAAAGTGTTAAAAAGCAAAGATGTCACTTTGAGGACTAAGGTGTACCTGATCCAAGCCATGGTATTTTCAATTGCCTGATATGTGTGTGAAAGCTTAACAATGAATAAGGAAGACCAAAGAATCACTGACCTTTAATTATGGTATTGGCGAAGAATATTGAACATGCCATGGGCTGCCAGAAGAAAGAATAACTCTGTCTTGGAAGAAGTACAGCCAGAAAGCTCCTTAGAAGAGAGGATGGTGAGACTTTGTCTCACATACTTTGGACATGTTATCATGAGGGACCAGTCCCTGGAGATGGACATCAAGCTTGGTACAGTAGAAGGTCATTGAAAGAAGAGTAATATCTCAATGAGATGGATTGACACTGTGGCTGCAAAGAGGGACTCGAGCATAACAACGATCGTGAGCATGGTGAAGGACTGGGCAGTGTTTCATTCCATTGTACACAGGGTTGCTATGAGTCAGAACCAACGTGAGGACACCTAATGACAACAATAGGCAAGAAATCCAAGCTTGATTCCTGGTCAGTGAGCCTCATGCACAGCCACCACCCTTCTGTCATTAGAAGCTTGTATGTTGCTGAGTTGCTGAGCAGGCTTCATTGGCGCTTCCAGACCAACATGAACAAGGAACAAAGGCCTGCTGATCTACTTCTGAAAATCAGCCAATGAATACCCTGTGGGTCACAATGGTCCAGTCCTCAACTGATCATGAGGATGGCACAGCGTTTTGTTCAGTCGCGCATGGGGTTGCAAATGAGTCGGAGGTCAACTCAGCGGCTGCTAACAACAACAATTACAACACCTGGTGGTCCTGGATCCCATGTGTTGGCAGAGAATGAGAGTGGAGGAAGGGGCCTTCTGTCTCCTGTGAAAGCCCTGAGCTTGGGGGCTCTACCTAGCCAGGAGGGAGCTGTCTGACATGGGTGGTTACAGACCCAGTCTGAAATGGCAGGTGCCAACCCTAGAAGTTCTTTCCAAGCTCTGAGTCTCCATAAGCCCTTGCCTGGCTGGGAATCTTTGTCAATCTGCTGTTCTTTCCCACCTGATCTAGGCCCAAAAGGCTGTCTGGACTGACTGGGGCAGGCTGCCTTGTTCTCGTCTTCCCAGAGAGTCAGCGGTCGGAAGCTCTGGTAGAAACCCCAGGCTGGGATAGGGGGAAAGTGGGAGGCATTTACGCTCCCCTCCCAGTGGCCGATGGCTCTCTGCACCCCTACAGAAGAGCCATAGCTCCTGTCGAGGGTCCCCCTACAGCTGTGGCTGTCGTTCTTGATGGGTCAATAGCTGCTCTTCCCCTTTTCCTAGCAGGTCTAAGAGGAGTAGACTCAGCCCCCTGTACTGCTCCTAGGAAACCCTGCATCCCTGCCTGACCACACTTTTGTAAGGAGTCCCTTTATTAGACGCTCCTCAAATTACCCAGTTTCAATGTCCCATCTATTTCCTGCCTAGACCCTGCCTGACACCCTCCCCTCAAATCAAGACACAAGACACACAGCCAGTGCCATCAGAGGGGACTTCCCATGGCTCTCCACTTTGGAGAACTCTGAACACACATTTCACCCTTCCCTCAGGCTTATCCTCAGCGTCATTGACTGAAGACAAGTTCTAAAAGACGATTCTATCAGATGCGCTGGCAACAAACTTTGCTTCCGGTCACAACCTCCATAAACAGTTGTTTAGAAGGGTGATGATAAGAACATACCCTTTAATTCAACAATTATTGATTTAGCCTCCTCTGGGCCAATCGGTAGGGCCAATCGGTGATGGGAAATACGGGTCTGTGGGGGTCTGAGGAGCCACGATCCTATGCTACAGAGAAGTTTGAAGCCTTCTCTTGGGCAGGGAGGCTGGGAGGGTCAGCCCTTCTCCCACCCTGCCCCATGCGCCCTGGGGACAGTCACTGTGGCCTGATGCGGGGGAGAGATTTATCTGTCCTCATTTTTGCATCCGGAAATTCAAGGGGAGGAGGAGTTTCCTCATCTAATCTCTTGAAAGTTGTTTTTCCTTGGAAGCCCTAGTCTCTTCCCCCCAGGGATTCCCCGTTTCCGGGTGTCTTTCAGCAACCCTTGAGCTCACAAGCCTCCAAGGTACCTGTGCTGGTTGCTATGGAAACTGCTTGGGGAGGAGGTGTTGGTCCTGGTGGCAGGAGCCCCCCTGCCTGGGCCTGGGGCAGAACCAGCCTAGGGTTAGCCTGGAGAGGCTCTCACTCAGATCCTGCAGTGCCGGCCATCCTGTCTTTGCGTTTAATCTTTTAGGTTTGATGTTTTGTTCATCATGGATTTTTGTGTGGGTTTTGATTTTTTTTAAATATTGCATTAAAATATGATTGATCTTGATTGATGACTGAGTTTGGCACCCCCTCCCCTGGCTCAGCCTGGGTCGCTGTCTGTCCCTGAGTACTGTGATACCAGAGCTGAGCTGGGGCTGGGAGTGAAATGTGGCTAACCTGCCTGTAGGAGCTGGCACCTAGACCTGGGTCTCGTCAAAAGGCCCTGCTGCCCCCTTTTCTGCTTTCGGGGTCACAGCCACAGGTAGGGGTGGTGGGGGAAAGGCTTTAGGGCCAATGGACCTGGGTCTACGTCTACTAGCTGAGTGACCTTGGCCAATGTACTTGACCTCTCTGAGCCCCCAGATCCTCCCTGGACGCAGGCATGTTGTTATGTGCCATCAACTCAATTTCGGTTCACCATGACCCTATATGACAGAGCACAGCTGCTCCAAAGGGTTTCCCAGGCTGTACTCTTTATGGGAGCCAACTGCCATGTCTTTACTCCAACAGAGCAGCTGTTGGGTCTGAACCGCTGACCTTTAGGTTAGCAGTCAAGCGCTTAACCATTTTGCCACCAGGGCTCCTTGGACACACGGATAATAGTCCCTAAAGTTGTGAGCAGGAGGTGTGTCACACAGTGGGGTCCCATAGAGCCATTCAAATAGGGCTGTTTCCTATAGAGCCTGCCATCCATGTGGACAGGCACCGGGTAGGCCTCCCTTACCTGGTGCCAGCATGTGCAAGGCCCAAGAAAGAGTCTAATAGGCATTAATGACCACTGGGGCTGGATCCACACAGGCCAGGGCTCTGGGGGTAGCAGGTCCAGAGTGCAGAATGGAGGGGCTGGAGTCCTGGGGGATGAGAGGGACAGGTCTCCTGGGCCCAGGCTCACCAACCCCTGGCTGTGCAGTGCCTGGGACAGCTGGGAATGTCTGAGGCAGGAAAGGCCTGGGTGTTGGGCTGGGTGTGTTCAGAAGAGGGTTTGGGCAGCCCAGCAGGGCCAGCAGAAGCTTTGACTCAGCAGTGGCCACAGGCTGGCCACTGTCCCAGGCAATTGTCCTCTGGTGTGGGCTCCCTGGGCCTGCCCAGCCAGCAATCTCTATGCCCTGACTCCCCCCAGGACCAGTGACACAGGGCACATCTTGCTGCCCCGTTCTGCCTTGAACGCTGGTGTCTCCTGAGCTCCATCTTGGGGTGTCACCCAGATAGTTGGTTTGGAGCCAGGTCTGTGGGCAGTGAACCCCAGTGCACAGAGTCCAAGGGGCACGTTTTCTATGTTGTTTGTCTCTGGCAAACCTGAACTTGGGGCTATTACCACATTTTCCAGATAAATGGGGCAAGCAGTGACTGTCTCGTGTGAGGGGTCATTGTCAGCCTCACTGGGAGGTGGGGATGGCACCCCCTTACTGATGAGCCATGGAGGTGCTGTGAGGCCAGGTGGCAAGTCCAGTGTTGCGCAGCTGAGACCCTGAGCCGGCTCTGGCCACCCTGCCCCCCCCCCACCCATGGGCTTTTGAAACCTTTCAGTCCCCGAGTCTTTGGAGCCTCAGGCTCATTCCGAATTAAAGACAGACAGAGGCAGGGCTGTACGAGCCCACACCACGTCTCTGCTTTCCCTTTCATTTTCTTTTTATCTGCTTACAGGACGCTTCCTCCACCCACCAGCCACGAGAGTCCTGCACTAGCTTGAGGTGTGCAAGGCTGGGTAGGAGGTGTGCCAGCCTTGGCAGCAGATGGAAAAGAAGGAGGTGGCAGGAGGGCCTGTGCCCATGAGAGCGTGGCACACCATGGCTGTGCCCGCCTGTGAGTGGAGCGCAGGGCCCTCAAGCTGGGATCTCTGCTCTCCATCCGCGAGCTGTGCAGGGCTCGGGTTTGTCAGGAGTCACCTCCCATCTCAATAGAGTTCAGCCCATGTCTGCAGGAGGCCCAGGTGTGGGCTCCCCAAGGGCAGGCATGGCCCACTGCCCTGAAGGAATTCCCTGACCCCACAAGAATGCCCAGCCCCGGGCCCGTGCCAGGCTTTCAGAGTGAATGAGTTCACCCATGCGCAAAGGAGGCAGGACACCGAGAAATCCCCTGGCAGGCCTGTGAGAGAGGGAGGGTGCCCGGCCAGGAGGAACAGAGGCTTGGCTGGGCACGCATGTGTGTGTGCACACACATGCGCTCACACACAGTCATACTACACACACACACACTCACATACATTGACATCATCTCATAGACACACTCACAACCACTCACACACTCACACCACACACTGACACTCATATACTCTCTCACCCACACCCACACCCACACTCAACCCAGAACCAGGCTTTCCTCTTAAATGACAAGCACAAAGCTCCCAAGTCCCACATTAGCCCAAGCCCCTGCCCCACATCAAGTTCAGTCCAGGCCCCACAAGGCCTACCTACCTGGGCACGGGTGGGTTGGTTCTGCCTCAGGCTTGGTCAGGGCTTTCTCAGGAGGTGTGAGTTCAGTGTCTGGACCTGCTTCATAGTCAGACCACACAAGTGGCATGTGTGGACCTTCATGGTGGAATCCAAGGTTAGCGGTAGATAGAGCTGAACAGAGGCACTCTCACTCTGGACACCATTTCAGCCTATTTCAGCTAAGGAATAGTGGCTGAGAGGCCAAGGGCTTACCCAAGGTCACACAGCACAGGCAGGCCCACAACACAGTTTCTGTTGCCAAGCTCTGCTCCCTTTTGGACACAGCCTGGGGTGGAGGGACTAAACTTGTGAACCACTTGGGCTCCTGTCTTAGTTATCTAGTGCTGCCATAACAGAAATACCACAAGTGGATGGCTCTAACAAACAGAAATTTGTTCTCACAGTCTAGGAGACTAGAACTCCAAATTCAGGGCGCCAGTTCCCAGGGAAGGCTTTCTCTCTCTGCCAGTTCTGGAGGAAGGTCCTTGTCATCAATCTTTCACTGGTCTAGGAGCTTCTCAGCATGGGGACACCGGGTCCAAAGGACGTGGTCTGCACCCAGCACGTCTTTCTTGGTGGTATGAGGTCCCTATCTCTCTGTTTACTTCTCTCTTTCTATCTCTCGTGAGATAAAAGGTGATACAGGCCACGCCACCCCAGAAAATTACATCAGACAACAAAATGAAGGACAACCACACAATACTGGGCATCATGGCCTAGCCAAGTTGACACATATTTTCGGGGGGACACAATTCAATCCATGACAGCTGCCATGTCCACCTGGGTCTTGACCACTGTGCTAGGCAGACGGTGGGCACTCGTCTTCATCTCCTGGGGCTGCTCTAAGAAAACCTCACAAAGTCGGTGGCTTAGAACAACAGGGCTTCATTCTCTCACAGTTCTGGGGGCTAGGAGTCTGAAACCAAGGTGTCAGGGGGGGCGTGCGCTTTCTGAAGTTGTTAGGGAAGGATATGGTCCATATCTCTCTCCTAGCTCCCGGTGGCACATGGCAAGTCTTGACACTTCTTGGCTTGTAGACGCATCGCTCCAATCTCCACCTCTGTCTTTACATGACCTTCCCTGTGTCTCCTCTCTGTGTCTTCAAAGATCTCTTTCCGTGTACGGACACAGTCATTGGAGTTAGGGCCCACCCTCATCCAGAAGACCTCGTCTTCACTGGATTACATCTGCAAAGACCTGATTTCCAAATACGGTCACAGTCACAAGCATAGGAGTTAGGACTTTAATGTATCTTTTTGGGAGACACAATTCAGCTCATAGCAGCACTCAATAAATATTTGCAGGTGGCTTATTGTTGAATACAGTTCTTGCTTCCCCCATCCTCTGTCCCATTAATACCAAACGAAGGACCCTATGGACTACCTACCTCACCCTCTGTTAATGAGACTGTACTGACCTGTTTTGGCCCCCTTGCTGACTCGTCTGCTCTGCCTTTAAGAGACATGTACCTTCTTGTTGTTCTTTGTATCTTCCTCCTCTTTCCTTTCTTGAAGAGAGATGAGCCTTGCTTCCCTCTCAAGCTTCCTTCCTCTTGCCACCTTCTGGGACTCTGACCCACCAAGTGCCGCTATTCCTTAAGGACTTTTTTCTTTTGTCTTTCCCATGAACTGATCCATCCTGTTTAGCTCAGTAACGCTTCTTGTCTTGAAGTCAACTGTATTAGTTTCCTATGGTTGCTGTGACAAATTGCTACAATCTTAGGAGACCCCGGGTGGTGCAAACAGTTTACGTACTTGGGTGCTAACCAGAAGACTGGCAGTTGGAGTCTACCCAGAGGTACCTCAGAAGAAAGGCCTGGCCATCCACTTCTGAAAGATCACAGCCATCGAAGACCCTATGAAGCATAGTTCTACTCCACACACATGGGGCCACCAGAAGCTGGAGTTGGCTCAACGGCAAGTGATTAAAGCTATAACTAACTGCTCAGAATGAGCACAAAACGTATTCTCCCAGACACCTCCTGATTTGTATGGAGTGACAGGAATAAGAGCAGACAGGCGGCCACGTGGATGCATCTTAGCTGTGGGTGGGGATGCCTGGAGGGCCAAGTCTCACTAATAATGCTGACACTGTGAAGTAACATGGCCCAGACCCCCGTGAGTGAAGCCTTGTGAGCATCCGTGTGCTTTTAATTACGTGCTTGCTTTCCTTCTTAATTTGATTTGTCTTTAGGACGGTGAGTTCCAAGTTCTGGGCTTGCTGCTGCGTCCTCCCTTTCCACACACAGCCGAACTCCTCTACAGGCCCTTCTACAGCTCCCCTTTTCACCAGCTTAGACCCTGTCCCCCAGCCTGATGTGAGAGAGAGGTCGAGGTGTGGCTACGCAGATCCCTCCCCCTCCGCACTCCTCCAGCCTTGCTCCTCAATTCAGTGCTTGTCCAGCTCATCTTAGGGTATTAAGAGTGTTTGGCTGGTGGGCGTGGGGGAGTCTCCACTCAAGCTTCGTGTGGGCAGAGCTGTCACTGGTTGTTCAAGGGAGCTGAAAGTGACCACGCACGAGAATGTTCTGGTGCCAGCAAGTACGTGTTCTCCACTGTCTGGTTAGAACCACTTGCCACGCCCGGTAGACCACACCTGATAACTGCCACCCACAGACCTAGGCAGGAGCCTCTTAAAAAGCTGAGACACAAAATCTTCTGGAAAGAGAGACAAAGCCTTAATCCTTTGGGGCTGTTTGCCAATGTGGGTTTGTTCCCGCGTTCAGTGAACCCTGGTTATCAGCAGGTGTTTGTTGCTGTGCAGGGCTGGTAGCTGGCTTCCCTTTCTTTTGGTGCTCAGAGAGCCTCTCTCTGGTCACCAAACAGGGCTCAGCCCCCCAGAGGTGCTGGAGCTTGGACAGGGGAAGTGTGGGCTCAGGGCCCCATCCGACTCTGTGCAAACTTTGCAGCCTTCAGATATTCCAATCACACCCATGTAGACCACGCTGTACTCTGACCCTCCCCATGCGCCTGCCCTGGTGTCAGGGTCCTGAAGTGGCCCCTGCATTTGAGGAAGGTAGAGTTGGGGTATATCTTGTTGGGGTTTAGTATGATTCTGAGCCCTTTTCTTGGTGTTCCGTCCTTTTAAACAGAACAGCAAACTCTCAAGTGTGTAGTTTCCTGGCTTCAGAAGCCCAAAGTGAAACAATCTGTCCAGGGAAGCCGTGGCTGCCCCAGGGCGTAGGTCCAACTCTTGGGGCCCGTGATAACATGGTCGGCAGGCCTGTTGGCTAAGACCTTCCACACGGCCAGGAAGCAGCATCTGAGGTCCCAGTGGCTGGCCATAGGCTGGGGCTGGAGGAAAGGCAGCCCCCCGCCCCCAGCTTCCTGGTGTGGACTTCCTGTGGGCTCTCTAAGGACCCTGGAGCCAGCCAAGGGCTGCCAAGATGAAAGCAGCTCTTCCTTCTAAGGAAAGACCTCCCTCAAGGAACAGGAGGAGGCCCCATGACACAGTGAACTTCTCCAGAATATTGGATTGTTATGTTTGATAGCCAAGAAACAAGCCAACCTGCACAAAAGCCATTATGAAAACATTCTGTCT
Source organism: Elephas maximus indicus (assembly GCF_024166365.1). Taxonomy (NCBI): domain Eukaryota; kingdom Metazoa; phylum Chordata; class Mammalia; order Proboscidea; family Elephantidae; genus Elephas; species Elephas maximus. The sequence goes on along the minus strand of NC_064820.1, from coordinate 227,394,743 downwards.
AAAAATTAACGTAAGCTGGGCCACGCACAGGAAATCCTTTGGCAGGGTCTTCAGTTGGCATGGCAACCAGGAAATGACTGAGGATCTGCCTCTATCTCTCGGGCACCTCTGCCTCACCTCCCCACGCACCTGGGTGCCTACCACCCAGGAGCAGCCCTAGCTCAGTGAGTGCTCTGCTCTATGCTGTGGTTCTGCATCCCATGTTCCAACAGGCCAGAGGACTCAGGGGCAGTGTGGGCTTCATCTTTTCCAACCCTCAGTGTCCAGGGCTCTGCTCCTTCCACCCTTGACACTCCATACCTGTGTCCAGGCCCTGCTCAGATGTGGTGAGTGCTTACTTAGGGCCACTCCTGTCCCCATCTGCATGGGAGAGATGCCTGTGTGGGAGAGGTCTCACCCTGGACTGGAGCAGACTCCCTTCCAGCCCCCAGCCAGGTCGGCATTCCTTCTTCCTTTCTTTTTCCTTTCCTCTTCTTCCTCTTCTCTCCTGTCCTCTCCCCTCCCCTCTCTTCCCTCCTCTCCCCTTCCCTTCCTTCCCTCCCCTCTCCTCTTCTTCCTTCCCCTTCTTTCTTTCCTTTCCCCTCCCTCCTCTCTTCCTTCCTCCCCACTTCCCTCCCTTCCTTCTTCTCTTCTCTTCCTTTCTTGCCTCCCCTTCCCCCTGGGTTTTTAGCTCCACCCTCCCCATGCCCAGGGAGGTATCTGGGTCTTGCCCCACTCACATGGGAAGGCTTGTCCCTTGAGTTCAGCCCAGAGCTCCCACTCTCTCACAGATGCTGTTTCAATAGTGATAAACATAGGAGAATGGCCTTTTCATCAGGAGCCACCCTGCAGAGTTGCCTTTTTCTGCCTCTGTCCCTTGGAGCTAGTTCTCAGTGTATGGAAAGGGAAGGGTGAACCCCAAATGTGCTTTCCAAGCCCAGTATTGCAGAGGGCAACCTACAACTGGTCACGGTGCAAAGTAAATTATGGCCAATGGAAAATGAAAAGCCTGTCTTCATAGCTCCACAGAGCAAGTGCACGTACACACGCATGCGCACATGCAGGGAGGCTTACTCACTTGTTAACAATTTGCAGTCATCTATCAGCAAATCCCCAGAGTTCCCATGGTATGGGGAGGCTGTAGAGAAATGGACACAGCTCCCTTGCCTCAAAGGCCCTCCCACTCAGCAGATGGGGGAGCCTTGCGCAATGTCATGGAGGTACCTGGGCAGGTAGGTGGTTGGGCAGGACAGTGTCGGCTGGGCCCTTTGGACGCTGCATGCCTGTTCTGCATCTTTCTGGGCTTGGCTTCTGTCACCCAATCTCTCTGCAGCTTGCAGCCCTTCCCACAGGCCAAGCCCCCCTTCTAGTCCATGACATCTCAGCCATGGGAGCCGAGTCCGATTTCAGTCAGCCCAGTCTCCCATGACTGTATCTCAGCCTCCTGCTTCTGGCAGGTGGTTTCAAATGTGGCCACTGGCAGACCTAGGCTTGGGTCAGAATTCTGTCACTTCTTGGCTGTGTGGCTTTAGGGCAGTTCCTTAATCTGTTGAACTTCAGGTTTCTTACCTAGAATATGAAGATAATTGTATCTACCTCAAAGGGTTGTTGGGAGGATTTAGCAACATGTTTAGAAATACTGAGTAGTGCCTGGCATGGCCAGCACTCAACAGTGACAGGCAAGCCCCTGTCCCCTCCTCTCTTGCAGCCACATTCCACCCATCCCAGGGCACTCGAACAACCCCCTCTCTGGGACCACTTTGCCATCCTGCTGTCAGAAGCTACGCTAGAGGAAAGCACTGGCTGACTGGGGCATGGTACTCAGTGACCTCTGCAGTCTTTTCCCAAGCTAAGATTTTTATCAACACTAAATGGAGTGGTAGTGGTGATGGTGATGGAGGTGGTGGTGAGGATGGTGGTGGTGATGTTGGAGGTGATATGGGTATGGGTGTGTGGGTTTCTTTCTGCTATACTCTAAGCAGCTCAAGGGCAGTTACTGTGTCCCAGGCATCTGGGTGTTCCCCACAATGAAGAAGGGCAAGACTTACATATGCTAAGTGTTTAAGAAGTGGCTTAGAATTAGTGCACACTGCGGTCGTCTCCCGGTATTCACACCCTTGTGTGGGCCACTCCTTTAAATTTGGGCTTGCCCTGTGGCTACTTTAACCAATAGAGTGTGCCAGAAAAGATGCGTTGATTCCAAGATTCAGCCTTAAAAAAATCTGGCAAATTCTGATTTTGTACTCTTGGAAGCCCTGAGCTGCCATGTTCGTAGTCCAGCTTCTCTGCTGGAGATACCAAGTAGAGAGGGAGAGGCCCTGAGGCTTCATGGAAAGAGAGAGAAGTCTACCATCCCAGCAGCCCCACTGACCACCAGCTGAATCCAGCCACACAAGAGACCATTGGCAAGACCAACAGAAGAGCCTCCCAGCTGAGCCCGGCCCAGATTGCAGAATAGTGAGCAAAGAAAATGGTTGTTTTTAGCTGTGAGGTTTTGGGAGTGGTTCATTATGCAGCGATAGATAACTAAAGCACATACTGAAGGCATTAAAAATGTTTATAAAAAGAAGTGGAGGAAGGAGAAAAAGTCAAAAGAGAAAAAAGGACAAAGAGCAAGGATGGCTCTATTTTGTGTGGAGTGCTACCTCGGGAAACCCTGGTAACGTAGTGGTTAAGTGCTATGGCTGCTAACCAACAGGTCGGCAGTTCAAATCTGCCAGACACTCCTTGAAAACTCTGTGGGGCAGTTCTACTCTGTTCTATAGGGTTGCTATGAGTCAGAATCGACTCAACGGCAGTGGGTTTTTTTTTTTTTTTTTTTTTTGGTGCTGCCTTGATATGTGGCTTCCACCAGGGTATCAGGAAATGTTTCTTGCCCGTTGCTGTGATTTTTCCCAGGCTTGGTATGCTCAAGTTATCTATAAGAATCCAAGAGCAGGGGCCACTCCTAACATTACTCTGGTTTCTGCTGAGCACAAAGACCCCATATAATTGACGGAGCATTGGCTGAAATGTCCTTTGAAGAACCACCCCCTGCAATAATTTACACATCTCGAGTACAAAAATTGAGATCATTTTAAAGACTTCCCTACTCTGCATGTGATATTAGACAAAAGAAAGAAAGTGACAGTAAAGCACCTGGAAGAAAACCAAAGAGGCCCATGCTCTTGGCACGCGTCTGGCACATCCCGGGAGATTTGCTCTTTTGCAAGCAGAAAGGCTGCGTGCTTCTCGGGAGACTAACAGCTCCCTCTGCACCTCATCTGAGATCTGCCCAGGCACTTTGGGGAGGTGCCACCTGCCACTTCCCCACCAGCCTGGGGGAGCTGACACACCATGATGGTTCTACACCTCTCTTGTCCCCCACCCATCTGAGTACCCCTGAGCAGTTCCTTCCCTGCTGCCTCTGGCCTCCTCAGCTCCGTCACAGGAGATTCATGCCTGCCATTTCAAAGGGAGCATCTCTGTTGAAGCAGCATTGTTGGCAAAGAGTTCTCTCATCCTGCCACATGGGACCCTGAAACAAGTGAACTCAGAGGACCTGGGCTTCCTGGGGCTTTTTAACGACAAGCAGGTGGCTCTCCCCGCATCACCACATTGGAGCCCTCACAGGCAAAAGCTGTGTTTGGTTTTACGAAGCAGGAGGTGCTGGGGCTGGCACCGTGAGGGCCTGCTTGACAGAAACAGCCCAGGAGCAGGTCCAAGAAGTGCCAGAAGGCTCTTCAAAGCTTGTCCACACTCTAGAGTCTGTTGGTTTGAATTTCTGGCAGATCTGTCATCCTAGCCAGCTTCCCACCTGCTGCTTTCACAGGGCCTGAAGCTCTGCAGACTGCCATCCTATCAGCATGCTGGCTCCTAACCTGGCCTGGCTCCTCCTCTCCTGGCAAAGGATTGAAGACTATCTTTCACAATGGGAAATCGAGCAGATTCTCAACCTTTGTTTGGGGTTCAGCTGTCAGTGGGGCAGAACCCAGCTCCCTTCTCTTTGGAGCTAGGTGTGACCCGTGTTCCACAAAGACAAAGAAAAATCCTCTTCGTCAGTCACACATGGGTCAGGCCAGAGTAAGTAAGATGCCTTTGATTCTGAGGAGGGCAGGAAGAGAGGCTCCTAGAGAAAGTGGGGTTCAGGAAGTCCTGAGCAGGGCAGATAAGTAGCCAAGGGCCCCAAGTGTGGGCAACTGAGGGAACTGAGGCCAGAGAGAGGGAACTGCAGCTGAGGAAGCTGGGAGGCTGGATGGGGCTCCCAGGGCTCCAAGGGACCACCTTCCTGCAGCCCAGAGGATGCCTGAGTCTGGGCACAAAGGGCCTTGTTCTTCTTTAGAGATGAAATGAGGTGAAGAGATAGGAGAAGCCAGCCAATCTAGGAAGACCTGGGGTCCTTGAGAAGCCAGCAGATCCATCATGTGAGCCCCAGACCCTTGTCCCAACCCTCAGTGTGCCCTGGGATGGCAGACAGCGGCTGCCTATCGCCAGCCCCAAAAGGTGGACATCTGAAAGATTCTTCTTGGCTACTGGCACCCAGCACTGGGCATTGCAGAAGTACAACTCAATTAACAGTCTCTGAACACGCAGAGGTGAGGGGGTATCATCGATTGAATTGTGTCACCCCAAAATATCTGTCAACTTGGCTAGGTCTTGATTTCTAGTATTATATGACTGTCTACCATTGTATCATCTGACGTGATTTCCCTCTGTGTTGTAAATCTTATCCTTATGATGTAATGAGATGGATTAGCAGCAGTTATATTGATGAGATACGTTAGATTAGATAGCGTCTTAAGCCAATCTCTTTTGAGATATAAAAGCAAGAAACCAGCAGAGAGACTGGGGGACCTCATACCACCAAGAAAACAGCACCGGGAGCAGTGCGCATCCTTTAGACCTGAGATTCCTGCCCTGAGATGCTCTCAGACCAAGGGAAGACTGATGACGGGAACCTTCCTCCAGAGCCAACAGAGAGAGAAAACCTTCCCCTGGAGCTGATACCCTGAATTTGGACTTCTAGCCTATTGGACTGTGAGAAAATAAACTTCTCTTTGTTAAAGCCATCCCCTTGTGGTATTTCTGTTAGAGCAGCACTAGATGACCAAGCCAGGGGGCAAGGCACAGGATGCTGTCTCAGGAGAAGATTTCAACCACAGGCACCTGAAGATCCCCAAGGAGAGGCAAAACAGGGAGAGGAGACTTGGGTCTGGGCCTCCCCAGGCTGCATGTGTGTCACCCCCACCAGGTGGTGTAGGATCCCTTCACAGTATGCAGTCCCCCTGAAATAGCTCAACTGCCTGCTGGGGAGCTCTGGAGCATCTCTACAGGAGACCCACGGGTGAGGGTCTTGTTGGAAGTTGAAGCCGAAGTTGTATTTGCACAGACTTTACTGAACAAACGGGTCCCTGGGTGGCACAAACAGTTTGCACTCGCCTATTAACCGAAAGGGTGGGGGTTTGAACCTACCCAGCAGTGCTGTGGAAGAAAGACCTGGTGATCTGCTGCCATAAGATTACAGCCAAGAAAACTCTCTGTAACATATGGGGTCGCCATGAGTCAGAATCAACCGGACAGCAACAGGTTTTGGTGTGGTTTTATCTAAGAAGGAAGCACCTGCTGAATATGTCAAAGAAATGCTGTGAAGATGGGGTGCAGGGGGAGCCTCCAAGCTGGCCTTGTCTTTGCACTACCCTAGCCCTCATAGGAGGAACCCCAGTTCTGGGACTACAATTGTGCTGGATGAACTGGACCCAGCCAGTGCCCCCACCATCCCGCCTCAGTAGTCATAGACACCGGGATTTTAGATTCATGCTACTATTTTAGGAGGCAGCTGAGCAATTTCTTACAGAACTAAACACAGCCTTCCTACATGATCCAGTGATCATGCTACTAGGTACTTAGGGAACTAAGTCCAAGACTTCTGTCTATACAAAAACCCACACACAAATGCCTATAGCAGCTTTATTCATAATTGCCAAAACCTGGAAGTAACAAAGATGTCCTTCAACAGGTGAATTGATAAACTGCGGTATGTCCATACGATGGAGTATTAGTCAGTGACAAAAAGAAACGAGCTCTCAGGCCACGAAAAGACCTGGGGGAAAAATAGATGCATATTGTTAAGTGAAGGAAGCCAGCCTGGAAAAGCTGCATACATTCCAACTACATGACATTCTGGAAAAGGAAGAACTACAGAGATAAGTGGGTTCAGGGAGGGCAGGAGGGGTGAACAAGGGAAGCACAGGGGATTTCGAGGGCAGTGAAATGATTCTGCATAAGGCTGTAATGGTGAGCACTTGACATCATGCCTTTGTCAAAACCCATAGGGCTGCACAACACAAAGAGTGAACGCTGATGTCAACTATGGACTTTAGTTAATAACAATGTATCGATACAGACTTTATTTACTAACAATGTATCAACCAATGGTATATTAACAGTGTAACAGTATCAACCTTAACACATGTACCACATTACTTCAAGGTGTTAATAGTGGGGGAAACTGTGTGGGGGAGAGGGGGCTTATGGGAACCTTTTCTACTTTCTATTCAACTTTTCTGTAGATGTAAAACTATTCTAAAAAATTTGTTGTTGTGTGGCTTCAGGTCGATCCTGACTCATAGTAACCCTATATGAGTAGAACTGCCTCACAGGGTTTCTTAGGCTGTAATCCTTAAGGGAACAAATTACCAAGTCTTTCGCTCTTGGAGCGACTAATGGGTTCAAACCACTGACCTTTTGGTTAGCGGATGAGTGCTTAACCATTGTGCAATCAGGGTTCCTTTAAAAATAGAATCTATTGGAAACAAAGTCTATTAATAAATAAAATAAAGTCTATTAATTAAAAAAAAAAAAAAAAGACCAAAAAACACCCAAAACTTGACCAGGGCCAGAGGGTTTGGGGAGTAGCTGCTGTCTTGCCAGCGCTTCTGGACAGAGGTGGGTGAGGGAGATCCATCATCCCTTGTCCCCTCTAAAGTACTGGCCACATACCTGCTTTAACTAGAGACTCCTGCAACAGGGGCCTGGCAAGGTTGGGGTGTTCAGTGTCCCCAGGTGCTGGAAAGGAAAGTCTTTTGAGGGCAGCAGGGAGGACGGGTGTAGAAGCTGCCTTGGACTTGTGTGAACCATGGTAAAGTGTGCTGGGTGCCATGGGATATTGTTTGTTCCCATGACAATGCCTTTGCTGGGCTGTGAGAGGGATCTGACTGGCTGATGTCTCAGCCACCCAGGTTTGTTGGTTTTCCTTTGGAAGCTCCCCCGTTCTTGCCCCTCCCCTTTCCTCTCCCATCGAGGCCACTTGTGAACAGCCCACTGGGCTTCCCTGCCTGGACTGGCCTTGCTTCTTTGCCCTGCTTTTCTTCACTGCTGCTGATTCTACATTTCCCTCAGAACATTTCTCACCTTCAGTACATGTGCTAAACTCCCCAGAGGGTGCATTCAACAACAAGGTCCAACCAATGAGAGGCCGCATCCAGGCAGCCATCTCCTCACAAAGTGGTGTCCTCTGAGGATTTAGGCCCTGCGTCTTCTGCCCACATAGCAACACCCCCTATACCTCTCATGATCTGTGCCCACCACCCACCTTTCTCTCTCCACCCTGTACCCTCAGCCCACCACCCTCTTCAACTGCCCTGTCCTCTGGAACTCTCTCTCCTCCCCACCTTGCCCTGTCTCTCTCCACTCCAGCTCCTCACTGTGAGGTCCTTCGCCAGCAGCATGAGAATCCCCAGGGAACTGGGCAGAAATGCAGACATTCGGGCCTGCCCGCCCCCCACCGCCAGCATCAGAACCCACTTTTCAGCAAGATGCTTGGGGTGCAGGAGCAAGTAGCATTTAAGAGGTGCCATTGGGAGAACTGCTGGCGGGGTGTGGGGCAGCTGGCTCTAGTGATCGGGGAATTGGGTTCCCGCAGGTAACAAGGCCACCTGGGTTTTCAGTCCCAGACACTCAGCATGAAGTGGTTGGAGGCCATTATAAACCCCGCTTGGAAGGGTTCATACTCCCCGGGGTCTGGGATTGGCTGGGTGGGCCTGGGGCTGCAGCTGGGTTGCCTTCTGCACCATGGTCACGCAGCCCCTGCTTGGCCTCTAGGGGCATGTGAGGAGTGGGGACGACACAAGGGATGAGTGACACAAAAGTACAGGTAAAGCACCAGGCTCTGGCATGCGTGTGGATTGTGGTTGCCACTGTTCCTGGCAATGAGGCCCAGGGTCTGGGGTCCCTCTGCAGTCAGTGAGAAGGGGGGAGGGACATTTGCTCTTGATGCTCAGACCGAGGCCCATCCAGTCACTGGGGAGAGGCAGGTGGGGGAAAAGCGCAGGGCACTAGTGGTGCAGTTTTATACCCCAGCATGAGGTGGAGACCCTGGGTGGGGTGAACGTTTAAGCCCTCAGCTGCTAATCAAAAGGCTGGAGGTTCGAGTCCACCCAGAGACGTCTCAGAAGAGAGCGACTTCTGGATCTCTACTTCTGAAAAATCAGCGGTTGAAAACCCTATGGAGCACAGTTCTACTCTGACCCACATGGGGTTGCCATAAGTTGGAGTAGAACCAACGGCAACTGTTTTTTTATGAGGCTGTGTCATGGCCAGGGAGGATGGTAGGGCCATCCCTCGGGTGGGTCCCTCGGTGCTTCCGCTTCTGGACTGCAAGAGGCATTTATACTTAAGGCCCAGGAAGGACAGAAACCAAGGGACTTGGTGATTTGGGGGCAATCTGTGCCATCCACTTGCTAACGCAGGCCTTGGTTCCCCCAGGCTTCAGCAGGGCCTCCGGGTGGGCAGCCCTGAAAGCAAGGCTAGCACTGAGGTTGGGGGGCCTTGGACCCATCCCCTCACTTCTTTCTGCAGTCTGGCTTCTGGAGCTCCCTCCAGCTCCTCACATGTGTCCCCCACTGTCAGTCTCTGAGGATGTGATCTTTGTGTCCCATCCTGGGCATCACAGAGAGGGGTGGGGTGGGGCGGAGCCTGCTCAAACCTGCTCTCTCAGGGGAGTGTAGGGACTGTGACACTTGAAAGTGACTTCTGTGAGCTGCTGGCATTAGGGGTAAATTGTGGATGGGGAGGTTTTCCAGGGTACCCCAGGTTAGATCCCAGGGGTATGGGGCTCAGGCACTTGCCAATTGTGTGAGTGTGAGTGGGAGCTGGGGGCCTTGGTGTGCTCACCTGCACCTGTGGTCCATGTCATAAGGCTATCTTTCATTCCATGCAGACTTTCACAGGCAGAGGGCTGCACCCACTCCTGATAGCTCCAGGGGACACTGGAGAGAGGTTTGGGCCCAGGTCCCACTAAAGAACAAAGTCTTCTTCACAGTGGCCTGGGAGGTCATCCTGGAGATGGCCCTGTCACCTCCATCCCCCTGTTCTCCCCTATTCCCCACCTGCCTCTTTCCAGCCATGCCAGCCTCCTGTTGCTCCTTGAGCCCCCCAAGCTGACCTCCACCTTAGGGCTTTGTGGGTGCCAGGACCAGCTGTACACTGGATCCCCTACTGCAAGGCCTTGCTGGACCCCCTTCTGCCAAACCCACACAGCTCTTTCCTTCCCCATCCTCAGATCTTTGCTCAAAAGCATCTGCCCCCCACCACCACCCCACTGGCTCTGTGGCAGCTCTGACACCCTGCCCCATGGTGCTGGTACTTCTACTGCTACGGCATCACTGGGATTCCCTGCCGGATGTCACAATGAGCACAGGAAATGCCCAACAGTTACCATTAGCTCACCCTCCTGGAACGCACCAGATGTGGGACTCCACCTGAGTGGGTGTGAGGGGTGCGGGGACACAGGAGGAAGGAGGGGGCAAGGGAGGAAGGGGCGGGGCAGAGGTGTGGGAGAAAGGCTTGGTGCTGACATCTGCTGACAGCCAGCATGGCCTCTTCCTCCTGCAGCAGCTGGTGGCAAAGACACATCCTTCCTCTTTCTCCATCTGCTTCGGGGATTCCCCTCTTTCCTTCCTGAAACCCCTGAAGCCAATCAAAGAGATGGCCCCTCAAAATGAGGTGAGCGTTCCCCCACACTCAGGGTGGTGCTCAGGCTGCTCTGTCACCTGGTCCTGAGTAACACTGCTTAGCCACTTACCAGGCCCTCACGTTGGCACTTTAGCCCCAAGGAGCTGATACCTTGAAAGGTGTTTTGCATTTTTCAAGGGAAAAGAGGGCACATTTGCTTCATGTCCACTGCCTTCTGTCCCCTCCTGGGTGTGTGGCCAAGTGACCACGTGCAGAAAGGTGCTCCAGGTCCTGCTCACACCAGGTCAGACAGGCATAGTGCATACCAATGGAGCTTATTTAAAAAGCCATGTGGTAGGACAAGGGCAGCTCATTGGCTGTAGCACAAGGTGCCTAAAAGAACATTCCACCTCCAGGTAACAGGGGTCAGAGAAGAGCGATGACTCAACACTTCTTAAGCAAGTAGGTGATATTATGTACCAACTTCTACCCACAAGGGGTGAGGAGCCATGAAGCCAAAGCCTATCTCCCCTAACTTATCCCTGTGCTCACCAGGGGCCCCAAGGATGAGAACCACAGGGCCCACGGAGGGTACATCTGCACACAGACGTCCTTCAGCCCAACCCTCTAAACAGACCAGAAACAACGACATATTTAGTATCAGCTACTCTGCTTGTTAAATGTTTTAGTTTCTTGTTGTTGTTGTGTGCCATTGAGTTGATTCTAACTCACAGCTGCCCTGTAGGACAGAGTAGGACTGCCCCTTAGGGTTTCCTAGGCTGTAATCTTTGCGGGAGCAGATCAGCAGGTCTTTTCTCCCTTGGAGTGGCTGGTGGGTTCGTAGCACTGCTGTACCAGAAATTGCACAAGTAGGTGGCTTTAACGGACAGAGCTTTATTTTCTCACAATTCTGGAGGCTAGAAGTCCAAATTCAGGGTGCCAGCACCTAGGGAATATTCTCTCTCTGTCGGCTTTCGGGGAAGATCTTGTCTCAGTTTCTATAGCCCGGGGTTTCTGAGTCCCTTGGAGACCTCCACGTAGCATCTATAGTCCCCTCATGTGTGGTTGCTTGTCTCTGTGCCATGTTGTTGCTGTGTGTCATCAAGTTGACTCCAACTCACAGTGACTCTATAGGACATTAGAACTGCCCCACAGAATTTCCTAGGCTGAAATCTTTACAGGAGTAGATCTCCAGGTCTCTTCTCCTACAGAGCTGCTGGTGGGTTTGAACCATCAACTTTGCAGTTAGCAGCCAGGTGCTTAACCATGACACCATGGGGGCTCCTCTGTTGCTCTTTGCATCACTCAGAAGTGATTAGATTTAGGGTACACCCTGCACTGATATGACCTCACTCACATAATAAAGAAAAGCTTATTCTCAAATGGGATTATATTCACAGTTACAAGGGTTAGAATTCCAACACGTGTTTTTGGGGGTACACAACTCAATCCATAACATTAATGTCCTTTCATTCAACAGATACTTATCAGGCTCTCTGGTGGGCTGTATTATTGTTCAGCAAATAGTCCCCCTTCTTTCCTGCCCCTGGTTGGGCAAGTGTCCTCCCCTCCCCACTAACATGCGGTTTGCCCACCTAACTTGCTTTAGCCAATGGAATCTGCACACACATGAGAAAGCAGAGGCTCGAGTGTGCTGATGCATTTGAGCTTGCCCTCTGCCATGAGAAGGGCATGACCCAGAAACAGGAGACCTATGACACAGACTGGAACTTGACCTGCAGCCCAGAGAAGTGCCATGGCAGCAGACCTGCAGGTTCATGAGTGAGAAATAGATGTCTGTTGTAAGCCAGTAAGATCTTTGCAGGATATTTGCTACATGGCATTTTTGCAGCAATGGCAGACTAAGACAGTCACCGGGCACTGTTCTAGGCACTGGGGACTCTACAGTGAACCAGGCAGGGCAGTCTCTGCCCTCTTGAAGCTTCCACCATAGAAGGGGACAGAAGGATAGTAAATGTGCAAACCACAAAAAATAAACAAGGCAATATGTGTCAGGGAGAAGGGCCATGAAGACACGGAAACAGGAGTGAGGTAGACAGAAATGGCAATATTCGACCATGCCGTCAGAGATGCCTTCAAAGAAAAGCCAGTTGAGCTGACGCCGCTAAGCCTAGTAGCCAGGACCACAGAGACATTGGGCCAGGGCATCTCAGGTAGGAAGAAGCGCTGGTGGAGATGTGCTTAGAACAGTGAGAAGGCTGTGGGGTGGGGGTGGTGGCAGTGAGGCAGCATGTGCAGCTGGAGAGAAGCAAGGGCAGCCCCCTCCTCAGGCAGCTCCAGAAGACCTGTGCCAGGGTAAGCCACGCCAAGGGCCAGCCTTGCTCATGGGCCCACTCCTCCACCTGGTCCCTGGCGGGCAACAGCAATGGATCCCAGTACTCCTTCTTGCTTCTTGCACAGCTCCAACTGCTTCTGAGCACAGCCCAGCAGGAAGTCATGACTAGAGCTGACATCCAGAAGGAATGCCATTTGATCTCCTAAAGTGACCTTGGAACCACTGAAGGCCAAATTTGTCTGCTCTTAAAGAGGAAGAGCTTCTGCTAGAGTCTGAGCTGTGCATCATCGACTCTCAGACAGAAGTCTTGATTATATGCCACGAGAGAGTTGAAGAAGCTCCACCAAAGGTCTTCCCATTCCTCCCTCCCTCCCTCCCTCCCTCTCTTCCTCCTTCCCTCCCTCCATCCATCCATGAAATGTGTGTTGAGTGCCTGCTTTGTGCCAAGATCTGAGCTAGTTCCTGAGCACTTGTGGGCGAGTCAGACTAAATTCCTGACCCCCCCAAGGCTGAGCACAGGTCCACTTCATTGGGAGAGGTGTGACTCAGAATGCCTGGCATCGACCTTGGCCAAGGACAGTTGTTTCCGTTAGTTGCCATCAAGTTGATTCCTAATCATAGTGACCCCATGCACAACAGAACGAAATGCTGCCTAGTCCTGACTATCCTCATGATGGGTTGCAGGTTGGACTGTTGTGATTAATAGGGTTTCCATCGGCTGATTTTTGGAAGTATATTGCCAAGCCTTTCTTCCTAAGCCTTCTTAGTCTGGAAGCTCCACTGAAACCTGTCACCAGGGGTGAGCCTGCTGGTATTTGAAATACCAGTGACATAGCTTCCTGCATCACAGCAACAAGCAAGCTACCACAGTACAATAAACTGACAGACGAGTGATGCAATACAGTAGGAGAGGACATTAATTACAGTAAGTGGGACTGGGGCAAACATGGAGGCATAAGCAGTCACTTCCCTGAGCAGGAACTATTGATGGTCAACCCACTGCTGGGAGTATGAATCAAAGCCTTGTGGTTCCTGGAGAACCTCCCCTGACAAGGGCCCTTCTCCCAATGCAAAATGCAACTCTGAAGGCAGAGTGTGGGCAAGAGGACATTTGGGGATTTGAGGGATGTTTGTTACATGGCATTTCTGCAGCAATGGCTACCTAGGACAATACCAACTCTGTGTCAGACACTGTTCTAGGCACTGGGGACTCCTCAGTGAACAGACATGAGCCTGCAACTCCTCAACCAGGTAATGAATCAAAGGCCTGTGTCCTCTGGGAAGACAGAGCCACTGGGGCCACAAAGAAAGCAAAACAGCCCCACTGGGGCCACAAAGAAAGCAAAACAGCCCCACAGGAGCCTGAGCCAAGGGAGAGCTCCATAAACCTGGCTCTATTACCCTCATGTGGGATTTGGCTGCCTGTGACATAGATGCTGAAAGACACCTAAGGAGGAAGTGGGTCTGTTGCCAGGAGTCAAAGAAGCTCCAATTATGTTCCATCAGGGAGATTTTATAACCTCATGTCCAGGGGTGCACCTGGTCCAACTCCTCGTTGTCATGCTACTGTGGAAGTTATGGGTCCCAGACCCAGGGATGAAGCTTGAAGACTTTGAAGACCCCTGTCTGAGTCTCCTAGTGTTGCTGTAACAGAAATACCACAAGCCTGTGGCTTTAAGGTGGCTTTAAAGAAGAGAAATTCATTAATTTTCTCACAGTTCAGGAAGCTAGAAGTCCAAATTTGGTGCACTGGCTCTAGGGGAAGGCTCTCTCTCTGTTGGATCTGGGGGAAAATCTTTAAGCTTCTGTTCCTTGCTTCCTTGCTGATCTTCATTGTGGCATCTACCTTCCCACATTTGCGCTGTTTCTAATCTGCTTTTTTTATAACTCAGAAGTGATTAGGTTTAAGATACACCCTACATTGGTATGGCTTCACTAACATAACAAAGAAAAACCCATTTCCAGGTAAGATTACATCCACAGGTATAGGGGACTCCAACACATACTTTTGGAGACACAATTCAGTCCATAATAACCCCTGAGCACATGGGTGCAACTATGGCAAAGGCCACAGGGCCAAGTGTCCCCAGAGAGGAGTGCTCAAGGACCATGAAGAATGCCTCCCACCCCGCAGTACAATGTAAGGTGGCATCCAGGTCTCTTGTTACACTCCCTTACCTGTAACTCTGGTTGCCTCCAACTGTCCCTATCCAAACCACCTCAATGGAAATTGCATATCTCATGAAGGGACAGGTTTGCAGAAAAGAGGAAAGGGGCAGATGACAGTGTAAACAAGATTGACTGAACACACACGTTCACCTCTGTTCCATCCCCAAAATCTGTTTAAATGACAAGAGAAGGCCCCCAAATGGCAGAAACAGACAAGGACAAAGAGGATGGGAGGTGAGATCATCATGCAAAAAGAGAAATCATCACTTAAGAAGCTGTTGGGTAGATGGACAAGTGATCGGTGATGTAGGAGTCCAGGAGAGCTGAAACCTACACCTGCAGTGGTACAGAAGCCAAACAAAAGTGTCTCAGTTTCCTAGGGCTTTCTTATAAAAATACCACAAGCCAGTGGCTTTAAAGAACAAAAATTTATTGTCTCACAGATCAGGAGCCTAAAAGTTCGAATTCAGGGTACCAGCTCTAGCAGAAGGTTCTTCTTTGTCTCTTTCAGCTTCTAGTAGATCCTGGCAATCCTTGGCATTCCTGGGCTCGGAAATGCATCTGTCTCCATCATCACATGGCGTCTCCCTCTGTGTGCTCTCCTTTATAAGACACCACTGTGAAGGAATTAGGTTTAGGATCCATCTAACTCCAGTATGACCTCATTAACATAAAAAAAGAAAAACTATTTCTAAACAAGTACAGGGGTTAGGACTTCCACATATCTTTTTGGGGGACATGATTCAATCCATAACAAGAAGCAAGCTGATGTTGGTATTGGCCACATTAGCCCAAATGGCTCAGTCCCTCAGAGGGGTTGGTGACAGCAGGGCTGGCTGATCAGGGAGGCCCAGACTCTCTCCTTTACTCCCTCCACACCCACACTCACACCTAGACAGTTTTCCATCACCCGCACCAGCAGAGGTGGGTTAGGTTGGCCAGAAGGACTGGGAAACCAGGTGTGGCTACAGGAGGAATGAGTTCCCACACTGAAAACCGAGGGTGAATAGGCACATAGCCTAGAAGTGATACCCTAACCCCATACCCTGCTGGGGTCATGGCTTTAAATCCTGGTGAGCGACAGGAAGATTCCTTTCTAGAAAAGCCAGTCTAGGAGAAAACACCTGGAGATGCTGGTAATTGAGGGTCCCCTAATGAAATGACGACTGTAAAGCCCTCCACTCAATAAGCCTCACCCAATTAGCTTTTGAGTGACCTATTCTTAAATATTAACCAAAGTCAAAGGCTACCAGACATTTAAGGGAACCCTAAATGAAAGACAGAGACCAAAGGAACAGTAAATAGGAACATGGAGGAAACATTAAGGATGCAGAAGAGAACTTAATCCCAACCCTGCAACTATAATCTTCTCAGAGACAAGAAGGTTCATGAAATAATAAAAGCATGCCACAAAAAGCAGAAATCAGAGAATGAGAAAGACTCTTGAAAATTACAACTGTGATAGCATAAATAAAAGATTCAACAAAAAAGAGACAGATAAAGTTAAGAAAATATCTCAGAAAGGACAGCAAAAAGCCAGAGATGGAAAATGAGAGTGAAAAAATAAAATAACATTAGACATTCCGTCCAGGAAATCCAACATTTGTTAATAAGAATTCTAGAAAGAAAGGAAATTGTGGGGAAGACGTTACCAAAGGCGTTCTACAAGAAAATTCTAGAATAGGAGGCTGTGCCTTTCCAGACTGATAGGGCCCACTTAGTGCCCACATAATGAGTGAAAAAATACCCCAACCAAGGCAAACCACACTGAGATCTTAGAGCAGATCAAACACTGGGCACCCTCAAAATCTAGCATTAGAGAGACAGCAGACTCCCCAGCAGGCAATGCTGGAAACTGGAAAACATTAGAAGAATTTTTCAGAACACTGAGGGGAAAAGAATTCCTTACTTGGGATTCTACACTCAGCTAAATTATCTATTAAATGGGGAAGAGGGTAAAGACACTTTAAGATATGCAAGATTCCAAAGATGTTAGGTCTGATGTTCCCATTCTCAATAACCTGCTGAGGATTTTATTGAGGTTTCTGTACACCAGGTACTGTTGTAATCATTTTGTAGAGATTGACTCACGTAATCATTTTGTAGAGATTAACTCACTTAGATCTCCAATAACCCCATAAGGTGGCCACTATTGTTATCCCCATTTTATAGACAAGAAAACTGAGACATATAGAGATCATGTGACTTGCCCACCACATGGAATGCAGGGGACCCAGATGGGCTAGTTCCAGAGGCTGGGTTTTAACCATAAGCAATAAGACAGTATGTGTATGCATGGGAAGGGCTCAGTCTTTCTAAGACTTCCCTGACTTCACACACCAGCTGTAAGTTTGGGGGCTCCCAGGACTACCCTCACTCTGACCTGGAGCTACAAATCCAGGGGTTCCCACTACCCCCTTGCGTTCAATAATTCAGTAGGACAACTTACAGAATTCAGGAAAGAAGAATACTTATGATTAAAGTTTTATTATAGCAATCAAAGATACAAATCAGAACCTGTCAAAAGATGAGAACACATTGGAAAATATTCAGGACAGCCTCCGGCGCACAGCTTCCGTGTCCTCTTCCCATGGAGCCAGGACTCATCATCCCCTCTAGACGTCAACATCTTTAACCAAACAGGAAGCTCACTGAGCTTCGGTGACCAGAGTTTTCACTGGGGTTTCATTAGGTAGGCATGATGGGTTGAATCATCAGTCACATAATTGAACTCAATCTCCAGCCTCCTCCTGTTCCCAGAGGTCAGATCTTTCCAGGTCTTTCTGGCCTGGCCAACCCCCGTCCTGAGCCATCTCATTAGTATAAACTATCAGGTGTAGTTGGGGCCCTCCATTAATAAGAAACTTCCCTGGGTGGTGAAATGCTTTGTACTTGACTACTAGCCTAAAGGTTGGCAGTTCAAACCCACCCAGTGGTCCCATGGAACAAAGGTCTGGCGATCTGCTTCTGTAAAGATTACAGCCCAGAAAACCCTGTGGAGCACAGTTCCACTCTGTAACACGTGGTTGCCATGAGTCAGAATCAACTCAACAGTAATGGGTTTGGTGTTTTGGTTTTGTCAGGTGTGGTCACGGTCCTCCATTTATAACAAAGACACTGAAGTCACTCAGGAAATTCCAAGGGTTTAGAGGTTACCTCGTAGGAACTGGGGACAAAGGCCAAATTCTTTGGGTAAAGTAATTCCCCGTCCCACAGGGAGGGTCGAGTTGAACTCTTCCCCTGCCAGGGTCCTGCTTGGAGCACAGCGGTGCAGGGGGTGGTGGCAGGGGTCCGCCCACTGCCACTTGGGTCGGACCCATCCTCTCCTTACAGATGGATGCTGGGATTGACTGTGTTCCAGGGCTTCTGGGATCTGAACGCCAGTGTTCAAATAAAATCTTTCACCAAGGAGGGCAGATAGAATAGAAAACAACTATTAAATTTGAATTTTGATACAGTAACTTCTTAGGATCAGTTGTCTCAGTGCTATGTTTTAAGTCTGGCATCCTGCCCACAGACAGTATGAGAGGTGTGTGGGCTGGGTGGGGTGAAAGACAATCCCTGGGTCCTGTGGCTGCGGTGTGCCCCACCCTGGCTCAGGGTCAGGAGCCCTCACTGGCCGCCTCTGCGGTCCCCTGTGGCTGGGGCTCCGAGGCAGCCACTCGGATGACGCCTCTGAAAATCAGTGTGGAGGAAGCACGGGTAGCCCCCCCCACTGTTAATGACGGGGGCTCCCACGGCACAGGAAGAGCTGAACCTCGGGGCCCAGTGTGCCTGGACAGAGCTGGCCGGGTCAAGAGACCAGCTAGTCCAGCTCAGCTGCCCGGGCTGGAAGGCGTGGCATGACGGAAGCCAGTAGTTTTTGGGTGAAGATTGCCAGGCCTTTCTTCTGAGGCACCTCTGGGTGGACTTGAACCTCAAACCTTTCAGTGAGCCATCTGAGCCATCCAGAGACTTGCCAACATCAACCCTAGAGCTTTTGCGTTAGCGTTAGTGCCTTTTGTCCTTTTTTTCCTTTTTATTGGGAGAGTTTGAGTGAGAAGGAAGAGCCAGCAAAGGTAGAACCACTTTCTAAGCTGACCCCCAAATGCCCACTGTTGCTTTGTGGCCGTGCAGTTCATGGGGAAGTAAAGGCTCGTCACTGCCCCCAGAATGAGTCCGCTCTGGTTTACCAGGCTTCTCAGGACAGTGAAAGCCCACTGCAGGCCCAGGGCCTGCCCTCAGCTCGTGTCCCAGCTGAAGGCTGAGTGCTGGCAACTCTGAGTTCTCAGGCAGTGCCACCCCTTCACCCTCACTCCCAGGACGGACGAGGAGGGCAATGCACTAATCACACCATGGCCGCCACCATCCGATCTTGTCTCGGCGTTCAGGTCTCCGTCTTCTTGGTTTGTTTGGCTCTGAGCGTTACATTTTCAGCTTTCAGGAAAATGAGTCACCTTTCTGAAAGGTAGAAGCCAGAGTCCCACCCTCCAGGTAGACAAGGCGAGCAGTGGAAATAGGTGCAGGAACAGATTCGGTCCCAGGTGAACCCCCCTGACACGCACACCTTGAGGACTGTCCACACCATCCAGGTGTCCACTCGGCTGGCCTCATCTGCACCCTCATGGTGCCCTCCAGTGACATTCCTCCTATTTTCCAGGTTGCTGTCCTCCTCCCCTTTGCCCTTGGTGGTCCCCCCAGCTCCTCCCCACTTCCCTCCCTGCCCAGCCTGGACTTCCTTCATCTCCTCCTGGGTCTGGACCAGGGGACAGGGAGCTGAGATTCTGGGCTGCTGGCCAGTCCTCGATTCTTGGCTGGGACCCACTGACCTCCTGCCCATGGAGAAGGGGGATACTTCCCAAATCCCAAGATCTGTATCTCCAGTCACAGCCCAGCTCCCCTTGATCTGAACAGTAATTGTCCATGGTCACTGAGGAAAAATGAAGATACAAACTTAAAAAGCGAAAGAAAACCTCAAACCAGCCCCCAATATTCCCTTATTTTCTAATTCATGAAGGCCAGCTATATTCTTAGTCTCTGAATCTTTGAGTAGCTTATAATGCTCCTTTGTGTTTTATTTATTATGTTTATCAAGTGCAGTTAGCTTCGCATTCCACCTCTCGAGAAGCTCCTTTTGATCTATGTTGATGTTTTAATTGGCTTGGAAGGGCTGTTAATACACTCTGCTTCTCCTCAGCGAGGTAAGCCACAGGGTTCTCTACAAGTTGTTGTCGTGAGCTGCCACCCAGCTGGCCCCTGACTCATGGTAACCCCATGCATTAAACATGTCCTGATCCTGCACTGTACCCGTAACTGGTTGTGATTGGGCTGTTGCGATCCATAGAGTTTAACTGGCTAATTTGGGGAAGTAGATGGCCAGAGCTTTCTTTCTAGTCTGTTTTATTCTAGAAGCTCTGCTGAAACCTGCTCAGCATCATAGCAACATGCAATCCTCCACGTGGGTGGCGGACACACATGAGGTGCGTTGACTGGGAATTGAACCTGGGTCTCCCACATGAAAGGTGAGAATTCTACCGTTGAATCACCACAGCTCCCAGCTGCTTTATAAGAGACGTGCTCAAACATGCATCCCTCATTCCCTCTACACTGATTTGGGAGGTGTTGCTGGGCTGCAGGCACCATGTGAAGAGCTGAGGCTATATCAGTGAACGAGACAGAGGCAAGACTGGTCCAGCCGGCACTTACGGACTGCCCAGGGAAGGCCAGCATCAAGCAAAGACTCAAGCAGATACATCTGTAAGTGTTCTGATGGATCCCACACATGTGGTCCCTGCAGCCTGTATGTCCATCCCCTGGGGGTAGCAGGTGCTTCTTTCACCTGCTCAGGTCACCCCCCCCCCCCAGGAGTGTTGTCCTGGATCACTGGCTCTCTGGTTTGGAAAATACTGTATTAATCCTGGAGTGGGGCAAACACTTAACGTGGCTTGGTTGCTGTCTTAGGCTGGATTCTCTAGAGAAGCAAAACCAGTGAAGCTGTACATATATGTATTTACCAAACCCATCGCTGTTGAGTTGATTCCGACTCCTAGCAACCCTATAGGGCAGAGTAGAACTGCCCCATAGGGTTTCCAAGGAGCAGCTGGTGGATTCAAACTTCCAACTTTTTGGTTGGCAGCCAAGCCCTTAACCACCCTGCCACAGGGCTCCTACATACACACACACACACACACACACACACACATATAGATGTATGTATATATACACATGTATATAGAGATATGTATCTCAAGGAAATGGCTCATGTGGTTGTAGAGGCTGGCAAGTCCCAAGTCTATGGGTCAGGTATGGAGGCTTCTCCTGACTCATGTAGCTGCAGGGCTGATGAACCCAAGATCGACAAGTCAGAAAACAGGCTGCTGACTCACAGGTTGTGGAGGCTGACGAATTCCAAGATAGGCAGGCAATATGGCAGCAGCTGGCTCAAGTCCCAAGAATCGGAGGTCAGATAATGATGAGCTGGATGCAGGGCCCAGAGCAAGCAAGTAACTTTTGCCAGAACATCCACATATATATTGGATACAGGAACTTCCCCAACGAAACTCCCCATACAGCTAATTGGCTGGTCACATCACATCACATCACTGAGATGACTACATCATTACATAACTGCAAAATTACATCATTACATAACTACCAAATTACATTATTACATAACTGCCAAACCACTGAGAATCATGGCCCAGCCAAGTGGACACACAACCTTAACCATCATAGTCCACCCCTTGTCAGCTTGGCACCTGTATACATCTCCTTAGACTGTATACAGTCTCTAAATACAGATAATTATGAAGTCTTACTTGCTCCTCAAGAGACACAATGAACACATGTACAACAGAAAATGCACTAGCTCCATTCACGTCTTGTATTTTACAAGCAGGGGGATAAGGGAACAAAACAAAAATAAATGCTATATGCCAAAAATCCTAACCCATTGCCATTGAGTCAATTCTGTCTTATAGCCACTCTATAGAACAAAGTAGAACTACCCCATGGAGTTTCCAAGGCGCACCTGGTGGATTCAAACTGCTGACCTTTTTGTTAGTGGCTGTAGGTCTTAACCGCTATACCACCAGGGTTTCCAATTGCTGTATATATATGTATATATATACATACACACACATACACATATAATAAAACAAGGAAGAAATACTCATAACAATTACAGTCTTTTCTTCTTCCACCACCCCTTCTGTTTTCCCTCTACCCTCAGCAAGCACCTCAGCTCGTCATGGTTCTTTGTCTGGTGGGATGACCCAAACTTTCATTCCTGGGCCGTTAGTAGTCATGTCAGAATTGGGTTGCCATAGTTTTCCATTGACTTTAATCACAGAGCATGGTAATACTAACAGATACCCTAAGGAATCTCCTGTATTCCAGACACACTCTTTTTTAACCTCCATTATGCAACATCAATCCGATTTCCCCTTGGTAATCAGGATCAGGATCAATCACACCAGCCAGTATGGTTACTCACTTCTTTACCTGTTGATCCGGAGGCATAAGAAGCCCAAAGTGGCCAGGAGGCATTCTTAACTTCAGTTCAATGGACTCTGTGTTGTGTCTCCAGTTAGGAGCATTCCTCCCTTTGGAACTAAGACCTCTAGACCCACAGAGCATAATGCCGTGGGGACAGAAAACAAAAATCTTGTGAGTGGGTCACTGTGGGTAATAGTGAGTGGTGCCACTCTCATCTCCACCACTTGTTTCCTGGAACCATGAATCCTGGCTATGGGAGAAACAGCACCGTATATTGGACGCTGGTTTATAGCATATACAGCCTCCTGAAGAACATTGCTCCATTCCTGCAAGGTATTGCCACATAGCTGGTACCATAATTGTGCCTTTAGAAGGCTATTCCATCATCAAGCTAGCTGCTTCAGGATGATGGGGAACATTGTAAGACCAGCAAATTCCATGAGCGTGGGCCTATTGCTATACTTCATTTACTGTGAAGTGAGTCTCTTGATTTGAGGTGATGCTGCGTGGGATACCATGATGGTGAATAAGGCATTCTGTGGGTCCACGGATGATAGTTTTGGCAGGGGCATTGCATGCAGGGAAATCCATATCTAGAGTTAGTGCCTATTCTAGTAAGAATGAAACCCTGCCCTATTCATGTTGGAAGTGGTCCAATGTAGTCAACCTGCCACAGTGTTGCTGGCTGATCACCTTGAAGAATGGTGTCATACTGGGGACAACAGTGTTGGTCTCAGCTGCTGGCATATTGGGCTCTGAGCAGTGGCTATAGCCAAGTTGGCCTTGGTGAGTGGAAGTCCATCTTGCTTAGCCCATGTATAACCTCCATCTCTGTCACATTGGCCACTTTGTTCAAGAGCCCACTGGGCAATGATGGGACTGACTAGGGAAAGAAGACAATTGGTTTCCACAGAACAAGTCATCCTATCCACTTGATTGTTAAAATCCTCCTCTACCGAGGTCACCCTTTGGTGAGCATTCACATGATACACAAATATCTTCACTCCTTTGGCCCATTCAGAGAGGTCTATCCACCTAACTCTTCCCCATACCTCCTTGTCCCCAATTTTCCAATCGTGTTCCTTCCAAGTTCCTGACTTTCCACCCAAACCACTGGCCACAGTCCATGAATCAGTACACAATCACACAGTGGCCATTTCTCCTTCTAAGCAAAGTGAACAACCAGATGCATTGCTTGAAGTTCTGCCCATTGGGAGGATTTTTCTTCAGCACTGTTCTTTGGGGAGGTCCCAGAAAGGGGCTGCAGCGCTGTAGTTAAAACACACGCACACACACAAAACTCTGTTTACTTTTGTTTAAGCTAGTATTTATCAAATTTACTTAGCCATAGAACTTTTTAAAAAATATCACATTTATTAGCCTCTGACAGAATAAACTTTTGTATAACTGCACCTGCTACTCCCTTTCTTGGAGGAACAGAAGCTCCTAGATCGCACAGGCAAGGACCAGCCGCAGTGGGTGTCTGTGAGGACAAACTTCCTGCCCTGAGCCCAGACGGAGGGACACAATGTTGGGTCCTCACTGTGTCTGGGCCAAGCAGAGGCTGGTGTGACCTGACCCATCGTTACCACAGACAGACCCTCCTCTATATGGTGGCTTTCTCCTCACTCCTCTGCCAACATCGAGGAATGGCCTAATGCATCATGCATGATTCATTAATCTTAATTAAAATGCAAATGCTTTGCCAACCTTCTTCAATAATTAAAGCCCGTTGTGGGAATATGCTTAAGCTTCTAGGATGACGACTTTTTTTTTTTTTTTTTTTTTGCTGAAGCAAAACAGATGACTCTTTTAGCTTTGCCTCAAGTGGTTCTATTGGTAGAATTGCAGTATGGACGGGCAAATTAAATCCTTAATGAAGAGGCACACACGCTCTCTCTCTCTGTTGCATGCAGACTCTCTGTCTCTCACATACACACACACCTCACATGCACAAACCACACACACACACACACACATACCCCTCAGGCACACATGTTCAGCTATAAACTGAGCTGTATTTTTCTCAGCAGTACCAGGCACTCCGGTTCCTGATTTGGCAAGGGAAGAAAAACTAATTATGGCTTAACTTCCTGCAAGAAAACACAGATTTCCTTCTAGCTACTCTTCAGAAACTTTCAAGTGGGTCGGAAGGACTGTGGAGCTCTTGCTGCCTTGCTGGGAAAACATCCCTGAGTAATTAAGCCAGGCTTCGTGCACTGGAGGAGGTGCTGAGAGGGCAGATGGGGCAGGAAGGATCTCGAACCATAAGCCAAGGTGCCCTTGCCCTGGCCACTGACTTAGCTGCAGGATCCGGCACATCACACAGCCTCTCTGAAATGTTGTTGTTTTGCCATGGGGGGGGGGGTGGTGGCGGGGGGGGGGTGATGATATAACTACCTCTGTTTCTCAGGGCTGTTGTGAAGGTCTGATGAGCATATCACCAAGAATGTGTGGAGAGCTCCAAGGGATGAAGAGAGTCATCCAAGGGGGCTGCCATGTTGGAAAGTTGGTCCAGCCCAACCCAGACTAAGGAGAGGTGAAAGGTATCAGGAACAGCGAGGGTGTGGGGCGGCCGCCCTATCAGAGCACTAGAGGAGAAGCAGGCTCAGCCCAGAGGTAGGGCCTGGTGTGGTCTAGGTACTTTCCAGAATGAACTGCTTCCAGAGCCATGGATGTGGTGGAGGAGGGGTCAGGGCATGACACACTGCCACCCCAGAAGCCCCAAAGCCACTGCCCACACAGACTTCTCAGCTCCCCTGGGGTCACAGCCTTCTGTCTTGGGTATCCTTCTGTTCTTCCTTGCATCTTTGCCCCAGTTTGGCCTGGGTGGCCCCACAAGGCCCTACTTCTGCCCCAGGCATGTGGACACTTATGAGGTAACCATGGATGAGAAGTTCCAGGCCTCCTCACACAGCTGAGCTTTCTCAAGCCTGCCTACCTCCTGAGCTCAGGGGCACCCTGAAGTGTGTGATGGTGTGAGGCCATAGTTTCTTCAAGCCCAGGGCTTTGTGCACCTTCATTAAGGTGCAGCTTTGGGACGTGCCTGATGGCCAGCAACTGAGAGCTGAAAGCTGAAACTTTGCCTGCCAAGACAACTTGGTATCACAACAATTTTGGAACTGGTGTGAAGCCTGAATATAAGCCCCCCACCACAGTGCCCCCTGTGGACCAGTCCATGCAGGGAGTTTCTATCAGTGATGTGTATCCCAGCCAATACAGAGCATTTTTCAAGAATCCCAGTCTTTCCCTGTGCATCTTGGACCATTCGCAGACACCATTTTGTGACTCGTGGCAAGGCTTCCCGGGAGCACCTCCTCTGCCCCTCGGTTCTGCAGCCCCACTGCCTGGTTGCCTTCCCTCCTACCACCACACCCGCTCTGCAGCCCCAGCTCATTCTCTTCTCAGCCCTGCTCCTTGTCCAGCTCTTTGTGATGCTGCCACTTATGGTCCTTCTTTTTCTTCTTGCTTCTCAGTTCCCCTCTGTTTCCTGATTCTGCTTCAGAACGATCCAGTTCTGGGCTGATGAGGACCGGGGAGTGGTTGATGAGGAGCGGGGGTGGTTAGAGAGAAAGACAAGGCCTCTGCCCAGTAACGCCTCTTGTCCTTCACAAGCCCATGTGGCCAGGTGCTGGGTTTGCCTGGCCTCATTAAGGAACATCCTATTCCATGAATGATGTAAAGGGAAAGTAGTCACCATCGTCCACGGGATCAGCTGGCCTTGTAATCGAGCTGTTCTGTCATGGAATAGTCTTCATAGTTTGACATACAGTCAGTGTGTCTAGAATCATTTTTTTCATTGACTTGATCAAAAGGAATCAAAGACTAGCTATGTTCCTCAGGCTCTAATTTAAGAACACATACATGCATGCAGACGCATGTACACAGACACATGTATGCACACACACACACATATGTGCACACAGATACACATAAATACATGTGCACACATGTATAAACACACATGCACACACATGTGCACACACACAGACCCGCACACACCACGCTGCTTTGTTTTAACTTTTAATTTTGAGATAATTATAGATTCACTGGAATTTGCAAACATATGTCCAGCAAGGTCCCATGCACCCTTCAACCGTTTTCCGCGATGGGAGCATCTTGCTTTTCTGTAGTTCAGGATCAAGACTGTTCTGTTTATGAAATGCTCTCAAATTTATATTTGAAGGGTTAACATGGGACGTTCCTGTGGCGTGCACTCCTGTGTGTTTCTGTGAAACGTGGCATTCCTGAAGTTGCAATGACATGGCTGGTTCTGGTCGCTGCCTGTAATCAGGCTGCTGTGGAAACCTCCCAACAGGCCCCTTCTCATTATGTTCAAAGGCAGCCACTGACTTCCGGCCCCCTCCTCTGCACTCTGGAACAGCTTTGTCTATTCAGAGTGCTTGGCAGGACTTGTCTCCCGGTGAAGGGTTGTTGTTGTCCACAGTGAGTTTAGAGCCTCTATTTCTGGGGACGAGGCATTGGTGGTTCAGTGGTAGAACTCTCACCTTTCATGTGGGAGAGCAGGGTTCGGTTCCTGGCTAATGCGCCTCATGTGCAGCCCACTACCCATCTGTCCATGGAGGCTTGTGTATTGCTGTGATACTGAACAGGTTTCAGGGAGCTTCAGACAAAGATAGACTAGGAAGAAAGGCCTGGTGATCTGCTTCCAAAAATCAGCCGATGAAGACCCTCTGGATCATGATGGTCTGGTCTGCAAAGGATCATGGGGATGGTACAGGACTGGGCAGTGTTTCATTCAGCTGTGCATGGGGTCACTCTGACGCAGGGACTGGCTCCACGGTAGCTAACAGTTTGTGGGCACACGGAAATGCTCCAGCGCTGATGCCGCTGGGCAGGAATGGGATCCTATCCGCAGCACTGGAGCTTGGTCCTTGTGGAACATCTTCCTCTCAGCGTTGACCAAGACTTCTGGGCCAGCTGCCTCCAGTCATCGCTGGCATTCCTCTCAGGGCGCCAGGGAGTGCTCACCTGACAGAAAACCTGCCGTGAAGGGCCCACTGTTGCCTGAAGGTGGGGAGGGGTACAAGGGGCCAGGATCTGAACTGGGTGGTTCTGGGAGGAACCACGCTTGTCTGAGGTCTGACCGCTGGAGCCTCGGAGGCAGCAGTCACGAGGTGAGGAGACAGCCTTGACCTCTCGCCTGTCCCCGGCCTGACCAACTCTCAGTCCTCCTGCCCACCCAGCTGGAGTCCCAGCTCTCTGTGGACGCCTTCTTCCTGTGTGCACAATGCCAGGTTCTCTGCTGGCCTGGCTACCCTACCTCGCAGGACTGGCCCAGCCCCTTGGGGGGCAGACTCAGCACCTGCATGAAGCCTGTTTCCCATGAGTTCCATACGAGGCCCTTTGCAGGAAAGAGTGAATGAGTGTGTACAGGAGTTTTCTTGCCTCTCACCTCTGTGGCCTCATCTCCACCACCCTTGGCAGAGTTATTCGGCGTTTAGGTTCTGGATGGGCTGAAGAGTTTGTCCCCACTGGTGCCAGACCGAGGTGTCTGAGTCCCCAGGAGTTGGGGACCCTGCGCCACTCCCTGGTTCCACCCAGAAGCCTATGTGGTTCTTGACAACCTTTCCTACATCTGGACCCTGTCCCTGCATCTGTAAAGCTCAGAGGGCCATGGGGTGACTGGCAAGATCTCCTGGTCCGAGGGAGGCTCTAAAAGTCTATAGTGGTTTGAATTGTGTCCCCCAAAAGATGTGTTCAAGTCCCAACCCCTGTGTCTGTAATGAGACTTTGCTTGGAAATAGGGTCTTTGTAGCTGTAATTAGTTAAGATGAGATCATGCTGGAGTGGTGTGGCCCTAATCCAACCTGAGTGGTGACCTTATAAGAGGAGAAGAGACACAGGGAAGTTGGCTGTGTAAAGACGGAGGCAGGGACTGGAGTGGTGCATCAACAAGCCAAGCAATGCCAGGAGCCACCAGAAACTGGAAAAGACAACGAAGGACCCTCCCCTAGAGTCTTCGGAGACAGCATGACTCTGTCAACACCTTGATTTGGTTGGACTTCTGGCCTCCAGAACTGTGACAGAATGCATTTCTGTTGTCGGACGCCACTCAGTGTGTGGTCCTTTGTTACCGCAGCCACTGGAAGCTCATACACACTCACTAAGTGTTAGTGCACATAGGATCTCACAGCGGCCACAGGCGGCCCACTTCCCCTCCACTCTGGCAACATAGCCAGCCCTATCCACACGTTGCTGGTGCTCAGACAGGGGCTCCCGAGTCTGGGTGGTCCAAGTGCACATGCGGACAAGGGGCCTTGGACCAATGGAAAGAGGACGACACTGTGGACATTGCAGCACTTTGAGGAATCCTTCCTGCTTACAGATGAGAAAGCTGGGTCATGGCAGAGCCCAGCCGAGCAGCCAGGGCTGGGTCCCGCCTGGTGTGCACCCTCTACCCTGCACAGACCTGCCATGGAGCTGGCTGGCAGGACCATTGGCTTCCTGATACCTCTTGGACAACAGGAGATCAACAGCACAGTGTTCTTGAGCACATATCACCAGCCTCTAGTGCGCTGTTTGAAGATTTAAACATTAAAGCAAATATGCAATATTTTACTAATGAAGAGAAATTTGAGTTTTTAGGGAAAGTCGTGTTTCCAAGGACTCTCAGGAGTGTGTTTTTGTTTTTGTTTTTTGCATGATAGATAATGAGGTCAGATAAGTTTTTTTTTTTTTTTTTAAATTGTACTTTAAGGTTTACAGAGTAAATTAGCTTCTCATTAAACAGTTAGTATTGGTTAACAACCCCACGACATGTCAACACTCTCCCTTATAGACCTTGGGTTCCTTATTACCAGCTTTCCTGTCCCCTCCTGCCTTCTAGTCCTTGCACCTGGGCTGGTGTGCCCCTTTAGTCTAGTTTTGTTTTATGGGCCTGTCTAATCTTTGTCTGAAGGGTGAACCTCGGCTGTGATTTCATTACTGAGCTAAAAAGGTGCCTGGGGGCCATACTCTCGGGGCTTTCTCCAGTTTCTGTTGGACCAGTAAGTCTGGTCTTTTTTTGTGAATTAGAATTTTGTTCTACATTTTTCTCCAACTCTGTCCAGGACCCTCTATTGTGATCCCTGTCAGAGCAGTCAGTGGTGGTAGCCGGGCACCATCTACTTGTACCGGACTCAGTCTTGTGGAGGCCATGGTAGGTATGGTCCATTAGTCCTGTGCACTAATCTTTCCCTTGTGTCTTTGGTTTTCTTCATTCTCCCTTGCTCCCTGAGGGGTAAGACCAGAGAAGTATCTTAGCTGGCTGTTCACAGGCTTTTAAGACCCCAGACGCTACTCAGCAGGTGTGTGCTTTTTAATGAAGCATCAGTCTGAGTGTAAATGAGAGAAGCCAAGAATGGGAAAACTCAAGGGCCTGCAGGCAGCATCCTGCGGGCAGCAGGTGGGAGGTCTGTAAGGGAGTCACCCTGGGGGACCTGGCTGTGCCCACCTGGCTTCAAGGCTCCGAGGCCAGGGTCTGGCTTCTGTTGGAGGCCCAAGATTTTACAGTAAATGCAACAAATCCTTGTTCAACAAGGCTGGGGGTGGGGCGGCGCTCAGTTCTAAGGGCCTGGCTGACTTGGGTCAGGCCCTTGTGGGCCTGAGTAGCAGTGGGGGCTGTGGGCAAAGGATGCCACCCAGGAAGATCCAGAACAGCCTTGACCTTGGTTCTGCAACCCTGCAGTGGAGGCCACTTGGTCAGTTGCCAAGGGGATGAACCAGTGTGACAGTCCCTCTTCTCCAGACAGTTAAACTTGTGGCCACACCCCCTCCTTCACCCACCTGCCTCTTGCCCTCCTGGCCCCTCTCCTGGGCTCATCCCTCCCCCTCCCCCACACCTGGTGGTGACATTTGGCCTCTGTCTGTGTATCAGGCCTGGAAAGTCCTGGATCGCCATGAATTACTCCTGGCACAGAGAGGAGGCCCACGCCCAACCCTGGGGACTCTACCAGGTCCCCGAGGCCCCACCGACACTGTCAGTGTCCAGCTTGGAGCCCAGCAGCCTGCGGCTCCAGAGCAGTTTACTTGTGGTATGAAGCAGTGGGGTGGGGAGCCAGTCTGGCCACTGTCCCCCCACCGAGAGGCCAATTAGAGGTCACAGGCTTGTCTCTGACCAGGGTCCCTGGGCAGTAGCTGGGGCAGCATCCGGCCCTGCTTGGCAGAGCTCCAGGTGGTCAAAAGCCACAGGGATGAGGAACAGCCAGATGGGGTCATAGCTTGGGCCTAGGGTGCTTCCAGCTCTTGGGGGTGACTACATACATGCTTAGTGAGGTTTATCAGTTCCGAGCCATCTCAGGAGCAGGGCCTGAGCAGAGCAGGAGCTCTGGGTGATGGGCTGTGGAGGGCTCTGCTTCCCACTGGGTCACCTCTGCCCTGTGGTTTTGACCAGGGTCAGCCTTTCTGAGCCATGTCTCCCTCATCTGTGGAGGGGACAGTCCTGTGCTCATCAGTACACTCTCAGTTGCAGGAGACAAAGGTCCAATCTAACTGGCTTGTTCCAGAAATGGGGATTTCTTGACTCGCATAAAGAGAAACTGTAGTGCAGGGGTCAAACGCTACCTTCACCTGTTTGTGAGGCCCTGCGCTAACAGTGTATTTTACAACTTTAAGAGGTTGTACAGTAAACACAAAACAACAAAAAGCAAACCCATTGCAGTCAAGATGATTCTGACTCACAGTGACCGCCCCCCCGCCCCCCCCCCCCCCCCCGTGTTACAGAGTAGAACTGCTCCATAGGATTTTCTTGGCTGTAACCTTTATGGAAGCAGATTGCCAGGCCTTTCTTCTGTGGTGTCACTGAGTCGGTTTGAACTGCCAACTTTTTAGGTCAGTAGTTATGTGCAAAGCACTTGCACCACGCAGGGACCTTAAAAAAAAAAAAAAAGAAGAGGAAGAATATGTGGCTGACCACATCTGGCCCCCAAAGCCTAAAACATTCCCTGTCTGGCTCTTTACCTAAAGCAGCAGCAGCCCCAGACACCCTGCTGACTCAGAATTAACGCCAGTCCCGAAAGTTCACCCTTCAGCCAAAGAAGACACAGGTCTGTTAAACAAACAATAACACACCTGAAGAACGTGCTTCTTGGTTCAGTCACATATATGAGACCAAAGGGACAACCCCTACCCCAAAGCAAAGATGAGAAGGCAGGAAGGGACAGGAAAAATGGACAGATGGAAACGGGGAATTAGGGTGTAGAAAGAGACAGTGTTGACACATTGCAGGGATTGCAGCCAACGTCACCAAACAATTTGTATACAAATTGTTGAAGGAGAAACTAATTTGCTCCGTAAAATTTCACCTTAAGCACAATAATAAAATAATAACAACAATAAAATAATGAAGAAAACCAAAAGAAAAAAGCGGGAGTGGGAGGATTGGGGTGTTAAGCACCGTCCTGCCCCGTGCCTAAGCTCTCTTTCCTCTGAGTTACCTTCATTCTTGGGTCAGTTTCTCCAGGTGGTGACAAGATGGCACCAGGAGCTGCAGGTTAATTCATTCCAAGAAAAGGGACTTTCCTTTCTCCGGTTGTTGTTGTTGCTAGGTGCCATCGAGTTGGCTCTGACTCAAAGTGACCCTATGTGTAACAAAACGAAACATTGCCCAGTCTTGAGTCACTTCATGATCGCTGGTGTGTCTGAGTCCATTGTTTCGCCTATCGTGTCAATCCATCTCATGGAGAGTTTCCCTCATTTTTGCTGACCCTTTACTTTACCGACCATAATGTCCTTTTCTAGCGAGAGATCTTTCCTGATGTGTCCAAAGTCTCACTATCCTCACTTATAAGGAGCATTCTGGTAGCATTTTCTTCTAAGACTGATGTGTTCAGAGTTCCAGTTTGGATAATAAATTATAGAGTCGCATCGTCATGCCTCATCTCGAAGGAGGGTGCTTTCCATCAAGAGACCTAACATGCAAAAACCAGCCTAACTAATTGTTAGGGGGTGAATTGCATCCCCCTGGAAAGATATGTTGAACTCCTAGCCCTGTTGGTGCAGTGAATTACTTAATATGACCCTTCTAGCCACAGTCTTTGTGACTCCCACACAGTGATTGGGTGGGACTATGCAAATAAGGTGCTTGTGGCCCACCAAGTGGATTGGACAGCTTGCTGATAATGCAAATAAGGTGCATGGAATCCTTTGGGGGTGAGACCATGCAAATAAGGTATATGGAACCCTAATGAGGAAGTTGGTCAGTTTTGCCATCCCATTAGACTTAAAATTAGCCATCCCAGAGTTAGAAGGGAGGACTGACTACCACCAAGAAGAAGAGATGGGAGCGGAGTGTGTCTTTTGGACCCAGGATCTCTGTGCTGACACCCTCCTAGACCCAGGAGACAGAGACAGAGAGTTGTAACACTGGAGATAGCCGGATGGTGAGAAGCAGCAGCAGAGAAATGGTGGCAGCAGAAGCAGCAGGACCAGGAGACCAGCAGGAGATGGCACGATGAGCTTCCCAGCCATGGAGTGAGAAAGCCGAGGGCCTTCAGGTGGGAGGCTTGCTGGCAGAGGCACTCATTGGAGCTAGGGTTGCCAACCCACAGAATGAGAGAGCTGAGTGCCTTTGGGCAGGAGGTTTCCTGGCGGAGTGGGGTGCCTCCAGGCACTTACTGGTGGAGCTAAAGAGCTTTGTAACACTTGTCTGAGCAGAGCAGAGGCTGAGCCAAGGGGCCAAGTGCCAGAGAGTGACCTGCCTGCTGGCATGGCTGAGAAGAGAACTGTATCCTGAGCATTTCTGAACCTGAATTTTAACCTATTACTTCCCTAATAAACCCCATACTGTGAGTATGATCTGTGAGCTCTGTGTGGCCATTGCAGCGAATATCGAACGCAGCAGAAAAATAGAGTGATGTGGGAGAGATGGGTGGTATCAGAACTGGTAAAAACGTTGGAGAGATGAAATATGTCTAACCTCTGCCTCATACGAATCAGCCTTGGACTGATGCTGATGGTGATTCCCTCTCCCCCTTGTGAAGTTAGAGGTCAGATGCTGTCCCCATGCCGTTTTTATGCCCTGAGACCTGTGGGTGCGACCTTATTTGGAAATAGGGTCTTTGAGGTTGTTATCAGTTAACATGAGGTCATACTGGAGTAGGGTGGGCCCTAATCCTATATGAATGAGGTCCTTATAAAAGAGAAGAGACAGAGACCCAGAGGCACAGAGGGAAGACAGCCATGTGACAATGGAAGCAGAAATTAGAAGGCCAAGGATCGCCTGCCATCACCAGACGCTGGGAGTGGGGCATGGAATAGATTCTACCTGAGAGCCCTCCGACCATATCAGCACAGCTGACACCTTCATCTGGGACTCCCAGCCTCCAGAACTGTGAGAAATAAACTCCTGTTCTTAGAAAACCCTATTGCTGTGGAGTCAATTCTAACTCAGGGAGACCTCATGTGTGTCAGATTAAAACTGTGCTCCACTGGATTCT
Source organism: Elephas maximus indicus (assembly GCF_024166365.1). Classification (NCBI taxonomy): domain Eukaryota; kingdom Metazoa; phylum Chordata; class Mammalia; order Proboscidea; family Elephantidae; genus Elephas; species Elephas maximus. The sequence goes on along the minus strand of NC_064820.1, from coordinate 227,361,455 downwards.
CAGTGACTGATGTTTTGGAATTAAATCACCAGGCGTTTCTTCCGAGGTGCCTCTGGGTCTACTTGAACCTTCAACCTTTTGGTTAGCAGCTGAGTGTCTTCACTGTTTGCACCACCCAGAACTCTGTTCTAAAGCCACCCATTTTGTGGGGGCTTTATTTTTTTTTTTATTAGGGTAGTCACAGGAAACTAAGACAATCAGGTAAATTAGGAAGAGATTATTCACTTTCCAAAGGATTTTTTTTTTTGGCCCGGAAAAAAAACACCCTTAACTTGCCAGCAGATACCAATAGCCACTTCCCTTAGTGCACTGAACGTATAATTCCATTGTTTGAAAATGAGACCGTGGCTCAGGATCAGAGCCAGGGTATCCGGAGAACTCCCCCTTGCTCTGCAGGCTCCCAGGAGCACACGGCTGGCTGGGGCAGAGGCACAGGAGGCACAGACGTGGAGGCGGGCAGACAAGGAGCACTCGGGCCCCCCTAGGTTTTAAGGGAAGAGGCTGGCACAATGGAGACAGCATTGCTGCGCTGCGCAGGGTCTCCTCCGGGCGGGAGGGAGGAGGGCTGCGGGCCTGTGACAGGGAGATGTGACTGCTGGGGGGACTTCAAGGAACAGCGGTCACAGGGGAGCGCGGATGACGCCACAGGTGACGGCAGAACGGAGGCGTGTCATGAAGTGTACGTGTGACATAAGAAAGGGGTTGTGAGGAAACACACAAGAAAACAAATCAACAACCCTGCGCGTTCCTCTGAGCCGGGATTCGGGACCCCAAATTTTGCCTAAATTAAGCCCCGGTGGGCTTTCGCCTTGCTGGTGGGCCCTGGCCACCGTGGATTTGCAACTTCCAGTTCTGTGTGTGGCTTCCGCCCAGTCGTTTCCCCAGTCACAGGGCAGGTGACCGGCGGGGAAGACAAAAATCTATTAGGAATGGCTCCGGGGTGTTTGTAAGTAACAGCGTATTTCTCTGTAGGGTCGCCAGGAGTCAGAAAGGACTTGATGGCAGTGGGTCTGGTCTGGTTTGGCCTGAGGAGCCCTGGCCGTGCAGTGCTTAAGAGCTTGGCTGCTAACCAAGTAGTTGGAATCTACCAGCCGCTCCCTGGAAACCCGATAGGGCAGTTACACTCTGTCCTGTAGGGTGACTATGAATCGGAAGCGACTTGACAGCCACTCCTGACATGGTGCTGGCTGCCCTCTCTACCTAGGAGGGAGCTGTTTGGGAACCGGATTTTAAAATCTTTCCTGGATGCCAAGCAAGCCTGTATGACTTCTATTACTGTAATACTTTTTGATCTTCCTCCTCCTACCCCCCGGGAACATTGGTGGCTCATGCGGCAGACCCAGGCTCCATTACCTGCCAATGTGCCTCGTACACGGCCACCACCTGTCTGTCAGTCGAGGCTTGTGTGTGGCCATGATGCTGACCAGGTTTCAGTGGAGCTTCCAGACTGTGACAGACTAGGAAGAAAGACCTGGCAATCTACCTCCAAAAATCAGCCAACGAAAACCCTCTAGATCGTGACAGTCCTATCCGCAATGGATCATGGGATGGTGCAGGACCAGGCAGCCTTTTGTCTCATTGTGCATGGAATTGTCACGAGTTGGGGATTCACTTGATGGCAGCTAACAGTGACTTCCCACCCCCGCCCTATTTGGCTAAAGCTTATTTATATGTGCATTGTCACTTGAACACACAAGTGGACAATTCCAGGTCTTCACTAACACATAGGCCACAACGAGCCTGAGCCATTGCGCTGGACATAAGGTTATCTGCTCCGGGGCCCCACTGACCTGGGCTAGTCTCCTGAGTATGGACATTAGAAATCAGGAGGACCAGACCCTTGTTGCCTCATCCTGAGAGCCAGGGCCACCGTCAAACCTCTGTGACCAAAAACATCCTACAGGTTTTGGGAACTAAAAACTAATGCTACCGCAGCAACCGTGCAGACAGAATGTGCCCTCCCATTTTACAGATCAGAAAACCGAGGTGCAGACAGGTAAACAAGCCAGCCCAAGATTAAATGCTACCAGGAGATGGAGCCATGAAAGGAGGCTCCTGCCGCTTGCATGGGCCACGCTGTCTCCAGCTCCCAGATGCCCTGTGCCCTCTCTCCTGAGGGCCCCGGAAGCTTTCTCTTGGTGAGTTGTGACCCCGGGGGGAGAGAACAGCCTGCTCCTCTTGAATGAGCCTAGGACATGTGCGTGCCCGGGAGCCAGCACACACCCCAGAGACACCAGAGCAGGAGAGCTGGGCTACCCGGTTACCCTCGAAAGTCTTACTTTCTATTATGTATGTAACACGAACCCAGCAGTCGTGGATGGAATTGCGTCCCCCTGAAATATCTGTCAACCTGGCTGGGTCATGATTCTCAGTACTGTATGACTGTCTACCATTTTATCTTCTGATGTAATTGCCCTAGGTGTCGTAAATCCTATCACTATGATGTAATATGAGGGATTAGCAGCTGTTATATTGATGAGGTCTACAAGATTAGATAGTGTCTTAAGCCAGCCTCTTTGGAGATATAAAAGAGAGAAGTGAACAGAGAAACTTGGGGACCTCATGACCACTGCCACCCACTGCCGTCGACTCGATTCTGACTCATAGCAACCCTATAGGACAGAGTAGAACTGCCCCATAGAGCTTCCAAGGAGCACCTGGTGAATTCAAACTGCTGACCTCTTGGTTAGCAGCTGTAGCACTTAACTACTATGCTGCCGGGGTTTCTGGGGACCTCATACCACTAAGAAAGCAGTGCCAGGAGTGGAGCGCGACTTTTGGACCTGAGGTACTGAGATGGTCCCAGATCAAGGGAAGACTGATGCATCACAGGGACCTTCCTCCAGAGCCAACAGACAGAGAAAGCCTTCCCCTGGAGCTGGTGCCCTGAATTCAGACTTCTAGCCTCCTGGACTGTGAGAGAATAACTTCTCTTTGTTAAAGCCATCTGGTTGTGGTATTTCTGGTAAAGCAGCACTAGATGACAAAGTCACCAGGGAACACACTCCTCAACATCCTCACTCAGAGGCCAGTTCACATTATTTGCATAAAATAATAAACCCACAAGAAAATCATCTTAGCTGGCTGCACAGTCCCCTCATGCCTATCAGCTTGCAGGCTCCTGGAGGAGGGCTCTGCTCGGCAGGGATGGGACGAGTGTACCCCAGAGGACGTGAGTGGCCAGAGAGGTGGGGGCCTGGGCACAGGCGGGTGCACGGCTCACTTTAGGTCAGAACGCACAGGTCTCACAGCTAGGGCAGTGTGATCCTTGCCCTGTGCCCAAAGGTAGATAGATGCCCAAAGCCTCCTTGCCCAGCAGCCTGGTGGCTTCTGGTTGTTGAGTTGGTCCCTGACTCATGGTGACCCCATGCACAAGGGAACCACACATTGCCTGGTCCTTCACCATCCCCATGATTGGTTGTGGATCAGGTGGTTATGGTCCACAGGGTTTTCACCAGCTGATTTTCAGAAATAGATGGCCAGGCTTTGCTTCCTAGTCCATTTTAGTCTAGAAGCTCTCCTGAAACCTCTTCAGCATCAGAGCAACAGGCAAGCCTCCCCTGAAAGATGGATGGTGGCTGTGCATGAGGTCCATTGGCTGGGACTAGAACCCTGGTCTCCTGCATGGAAGGCAGAATCTTACCACTGAACCACCAATGTCTGCTTCTTCTGGGAATAACGTCGTTGCTGCCAAGTTGATTCAGACTCACAGTGACCCCGTATACTACAAAGTAGAACTGTTCTTTAGGGTTTTCTTGGCTATAATCTTTATGGATGCAGATCACCAGGCCTTTCTTCCATGGCACTGCTGGGTGGATTTGAATCTCCAACTTTTAGGTTAGTGGTTGAGTGCAAACTGTTGGTACCACTCAGGGACCTTCCACCATAAATTACTTTCACCGGAATCCCTGCCTTAGGCTCTGCTTTGGAAAAACCCAACCCGACAGGAATCCACCCACCTTCCTGCCTAAAGAAAGGAGGTGGCGTGCCGTCCTGGGAAGTGTGGGTCTGCTCTGGGAAGTCCCCCAGCTCTGGAGGTGGCCTCAGAGAGGATCTGCAGACAAGCCTCGGGCACCTGGGCTGGGCTGCAGGTCAGGGGAGAGGGCATGTGAGCCTGGTGTGGGAATTCACTTGGTCTTTTGCCTGTGTTAAAATGTGGCTTTGTTCACCAACTGTCCCAGTGTGACCTTTCGTTGACTGAAGTGTAAGATTTTCTCCAAGTAATAACCAGAGTTGTTTATCAATAAAAGTAATTTGCACCTTGCATTGGCTGATGTGTGCAGTGTGTGATTCCTGGAAACTCAGAGGAACAAATAGAAGCTTCCAGGACGGGAGCAAATCTCATTCTGCAAATGTGACCTCAGCTCCCTCCTGGGTGCTGCCCGGCGGGGTGGGGACCTTCAGCTGTTTCTAGGTACACAGAAGGCTGAAGGGTCTCCAGCAGCGAGCCCCCACCATGCTCCCAGCCCAGAGAAGACTCCGGGGGAACTACAATGATTTAATTGACATCTCTGCTTTCTCCCTCTCCGCAAAACAGGGCCCTGGGTACTTGCCGCTGAGAAGCTCCTAGATCAGGGGAAGATTGATGACAAGGACTTCCCCCAGAGCCAACAGAGAGAGAAAGCTCTTCCCCTGGAGCTGGTCCACTGAATTCAGACTTCTAGCCTCCTAAACTGTGAGGGAATAAATCTCTGTTAAAGCCACCCATTTGTGGTATTTCTGTCATAGCAGCACTAGACGACTAAGACAGTCAGTGAGAGAGGCCAGATCACCTACCTCCTACTTCCTGAGATTATTCCCCCCACACCCCGCAAAACCACCTGCCCCTAGCTCTGCTTCGGGGGAAACCTAAACCAGCCCCCATCACTCCCGGGCAAGGGTGGGAGCTGGGCACCATCTTTTGGTCCACTGGTTTATTGAACACCCTAGACCTTTTCCTCCCAAAAGCAGGTCCCTAAGCTCTTGCCCCTCCACACCGCGTGAGCTCCTGGGAGACCACACCGCATCATTCATGTCTCTCATCCAGCCTTAATTCTGCTCTGAGAAGCCTCAAGGTATATGTTTGCTGCAATCGATCCAACATGCCAAGTCCTATGACTGGGAATTCCAGAACACTTCACTGTGCTCATGAGGAATCTTTACAGAGATCAAGAGGCAGTTGTTGGGACAGAACAAGGGGACACCAATTGGTTTTAAGTCAGGAAAGGTGTGTGTCAGGGTTGTATACTTTTGCCATGCCTGTTCAATCTGTATGCTAGCAAATAATATGAGAAGCTGGACTATGTAAAGAAAATGGGGCATCAGGATTGGAGGAAGACTCATTAACAACCTGTGTTATGCAGATGACACAACCTTGCTTCCTGAAAGTGAAGAAGGACCACAGCCTTCAGTATGGACTGCACCTCAACATAAAGAAAACAAAAATCCTCACAACTGGACCAATGAGCAACATCATGATAAACGGAGGAAAGATTGAAGTTGTCAAGGATTTCATTTTACTTGGATCCACAATCAACAGCCATGGAAGCAGCAGTCAAGAAATCAAAAGACGCATTGCATCGGGTAAATCTGCTGCAAAAGACCTCTTCAAAGTGTTGAAGAGCAAAGATGTCACCTTGAAGACTAAGGTGCGCCTGACCTGAGCCATGGTATTTTCAATCGCATTAATATGCATGTGAAAGCTAGACAATGAATAAGGAAGACTGAAGAAGAATTGACGCCTTTGAATTGTGGTGTTGGCGAAGAATAATGAATATACCATGGACTGCCAAAAGAACGAACAAATCTGTCTTAGAAGAAGTACAACCAGAATGCTCCTTAGAAGCAAGGATGGCAAGACTGCGTCTTACATACTTTGGACATATTGTCAGGAGGGATGAGTCCCTGGAGAAGGACATCATGCTTGGCAGAGTACAGGGTCAGCGGAAAAGAGGAAGACCCTCAACAAGGTGGATTGACACAGTAGCTGCAAAAAATGAGCTCAAGCATAACAACGATTGTGAGGATGGCGCAGGACCTGGCAGTGTTTCGTTCTGTTGTGCATAGGGTCGCTATGAGTCAGAACCCACTTGACGGCACCTGACAACGACATGATGTGTTTTAATCAAAGAAAATTCAAGTGCAGGCCCTGGGTGGCAGAAACGACTAAACACTTAGCTGCTAACTGGAATGTTGGTGATCCAAACCCACGTAAAGGTGCCTCGGAAGAAAAGCCTGGCAGTCTACTTCTGAAAGGACACAGCCATGAAAACCCTACGGAGTGCAGTTCTACTCTGCACATGTGGGGTCGCCATGAGTCAGAATCAACTGCAGCTGGTCATCGAGGTCCCTGAGTGGTGCAAACAAATGGTTTGCACAAGACTACTAGCCTAAAAGGTTGGCGGTTTGAACCCACCCAGCAGTACCACGGAAGAAAGGCCTGGTGATCTGCTTCAGGAAAAATTACAGCCCAGAAAACCCTATGGGGCAGTTCTACTCTGTAACACATGGTGTTGCAATGAGTCAGAATCGACTCGATAGCAATATGTTTTGTTTTTTATGAGGAAGCCTGATGAGGTCTGTGGTATGATAGGTGGGGCACAGCTGAGGGTCTCTGGAGAGGGAGCCCCTTGAAAGCATAAGTGTTGGCCTGTGAGAGCTCCAGCCGGAGGCAGCAGCCCTTCTGTGGTGGCCCAGCTGGCTCTGGGCCCCCAGAGCAGCCCTCCAAGGCCCTGCAGGGGGAGGCAGCTATGGAGCCCCAGAGAGGCTGGGAGGACACCCCGGTTCCAGCAGCCACAGCAGCTGAGGGTCAGTAGCTAGGTGCAGGCAGTGCAGCGGGAGTGAATACGTTTGGCTGCAGCCGTAGTATCGACCACACCCTGTTGGTGAAGCACAGCCTCTTTGGTTAACTCTCCAAAAAGCCCAGCGTGGATATAAATGCTGCCCAGCCCGGGGTAAGCCCTCAGGTAAGGTTTGTTTTGTGGTGGGTGAGTGTGGAAACCACCAGTGGAAGACGAGGCTCTGTGCCCAGCCCTGTGCCAGGGTCCCAGAGAGATGTAGGCATCAGACCAGACCACACCCCAGGGCCCCAGCAGCATAATGGGAAACAAGACCAGCCTGAGCGATGCTGTAATAGCATCAGCTGGACACAGGCTCCAGTCACTGATGGCATCCAAAGGGGAGCAGAAGCTTCCAGGGAGGACTGAGGAGGGGGTATTGTCAGGGAGGGTTGGGGAAGGCAGAGGAGTTGGGAGGCAGGATGAGATACCAGCAGGTGAAGCCTTTTGCAAGGACAGCCCAGACTCAGGACAGAGTCTGAAGAGTCTCAGAGAGTATGGGGACAGCCCTGGTGGCGGGGGACTCCATTAGCCATGGTGCCACCCAGCATGACCAAGCCTATAAACGTGGCTGCTCCAGCAGAAGCTGTCCAGTTGCTCTCCAGCCTTCCAGATAAGCATTTTCCAGTGTTTGTTCCAGCCTTACCCTTCCTGTGCAGCAGCCTCCTATGGGGTTAGCTGCAGGAGAAGATCAGCTCCAGGCTGCTGCACGACTGTCCTGTGTAGGGCTGCTGGCCCCAGTAGCTTCCTTCACACTGCTGCAAGTGGCTCCCGCATTCTGGCTGGCTGGGAGCAGGGTGGCATGGCCTTGGTGGCAAGGAGCTGTGCAGACAAACCCCATCGTCATCCGAAGGTACCACCATGTGGCTTTGATGTGGCCCCAGAGGCTGGCTCTTTGGGGCAGCCCTCCGGCTCTATCATTAGCATATCCATTTGTGGGACACCATTTTATTCATTAGAGCCAAGCACTTGAGGCAGGCCCAGACGGCCTTTTCTGGGCCCAGGGTAGAGAGGGCCACCTCTCATCAGCGTCGGTAAGAGTGCCATAGACTATGCCAGCAACGAGACTGGGGCCTGGGGTCTGGGCACTTTGGGGCCAGCTCCTCTGCTTTCAGCCAAGGTAAGGTCTAACTCAGATTTGAAGTTTTGATGTTCCATGTGGCCTTGTGGCTAGTGTGTGTTCTTCAAGGAGAGCTGCTGGCCCACTGTTCCTGCTCTGAGTACCAGGATCTTTTCTCTAATATTTTACTCTCATTTGATCTTTTGCATGACAACAATGCCGGCATATCTCCTGTGTAATTAGCATATCCTTCAACATTCTAAATATCCAGCAGGTCCGTACTCAGAGAGCAATTCCCTCCCCCCAGTTCCCTCCACCAGAGACAAACAAAACAGCCACTTTGGGTATGCATCCTCCATCCATAACGGGCAAATAGGCCCAGGGACTGTTTTGCCCCTTTCTGTGGAGATGTCGGTGCACAGCAGCTGCTCTTCCGCCCTTTCTTTTTTCTGTAATATTTTCTTTTACTCTGATGTCATTTGCCAGAGCCCCTTCTCTGTGAATTAACATGTATTATTTTATAGTCCGGATAAAAAGGGCTTAAACCACGTGAGGGGCTCCCTGCGTGCTCTCCCCCATTGTGGCCTCCAAGTGTTTGCTTGAGTCTCCCTTCCCCCCACCCCCCACCTTCAGCCCCCGACCTGCTCCCTTGCCTGGCTGCGGTGGTGAATTCCAAAGCGTTACTCAGGCCATGCACTGTGAGGGCGAGTCACTCCGCTGGTGTCTCATAGCCCCAGGAGGGAAGAAAGTCTAGGGGCTGTGCTGCAGAGGTGCTGGCTGAAAGGCAGAGACCGGGCAATCCAGTTGCCTCCTGTTTGCTCCTAATTACAGCTTCTCTGTATGATGCCACCTGCCCTGCAGAGCCAGTACTGGGCAGCAGGCCGAGAGGTCACCTGGAGCAGAAGGCGTCCCTGGTGGCCCTAGGATGGACCTCTTCTCTCTCCCACTGCCACCTGAGCCTCGGTCCGGTACCCCACCACCCGGCCACCTGTCTCTGGAACCTCCCCTTCCTGTGTGCCCGTTGGGAGGTGCGTGCAAGCAGGGGCCACAGCCCAGGATCAGCCAACCTTGCGGCCCAGTGGACACTACACACCCAGTTGTCAAAATTCAAGGCGCTTCTCCCTTCAGTCTCCCCCAGGGAGAAAGAGCCTTCACTTGAAGCCAGAAGATGTTTGTTAACTGCACCACGTACCCCCTGTGGACTTGCTTTCTGTCCAGGGCCTCAGTTTCCCCAGACAGGGTGAGCAGAGGTCATAGGAGGCCCAACACAGTTGTCCTCTGTCCCTGTCCTTCATTTACCTAATTGCTTCTTTTCCCTTCACTAAAGTCACCCCGGGCTGTACAAACGACACTCACAGACAGTTCCAAAGCTCAGCTTCCCCTTCCCCTGCAGGCTGTCCCTGGAGCCCCGCAGCCTCTGGGGTGGGAGGTAGGTGTACCTGGGATGAGGCTTCAGGTGTACTCCCAGCAGGCTGATTCTCCTCGTTCCTGCAAGGGCTGGCAGCTTCCTTCTCAAGCCTGTGCCCCGTTCCTTCAAAAAATGCCCCTCCTTAGAGGAGGGTGCTTTCATCAAAGAAGCTCATCTTTGAATCCTGTCTCTGACAACTGCTACTCTCCAAAAGATGTTTCAGGCTCTTATCAGACAAATTTACAGCACCCAGGAGGACCTCGTTAAGTTGATGGCTGCAAAAAGATTGTGTTTTAGTAGTGGTCGGTAGGGAAAACAATAAGGGTGAAACTGGTTTCCTGTTCTGGAACGTTTGGGGGTTTTATCCCATGTCATACAACTATGACTGCCTCCTGGGCCCTTGGAATATTCCAGCAGGCTGCTGGCTCTTTGGGGGCATTGTGGTCAGCAAGGTGCTGTGCTTGGCTTGGGCACCCTCTGGATGCGGCCAGGAGCAGACCAGGGACAACGGGGGTTCACTCGAAGCCACACCATGTGGGAGCTTCTCAGGTGGTGAAAGCTTTTCTGTGAGGCCCTGAGGATGTCCTGGGAGGCAGCAGCATTGAAGGCCACCGTGTGTTCCGGGTTGGTTGTAGGTGGGTCTGAAAAGGGCCCACACCGGGCACTGGGTTTCCAGGCTTGTCACCAGCCCTCCTAGATATGCCAGGCTATCCAGGGGCCACCAGGGCCAGCCTGTGTCTCTGTTCACCCACCTCCAGCTGCTCTTGCTCCCTGTCTCTGCCTTGATGGGGGCTCACCCTGGGTCGACGCCCCCCAAAACCAAAACCCACCGCCATCCTGAGCCGATTCCGATTCGTAGGAACCCTGTAGGACAGAGTAGAACTGCCCCATAGAGTTTCCAAGGAGTCCTTGGCGGATTCGAACTGCTGACCTCTTGGTTAGCAGCCATAGCACTTAACAACTATACCACCAGGGTTCCCTCTGGCTATCAGAGAAATCAAATATGGAACTTCAATATTTGGGGGTTGCGGGGAAAAGGTATGTGTCAGGATTGTATCCTTCCACGTTACTTATTCAGTCTGTATGCTGATGAAATAATCCAAGAAGCTGGACTATATGAAGAAGAACAGGGCATCAGGATTGGAAGACCCCTTAGCAACCTGCGTTATGCAGATGACACAACCTTTCTTGCTGAAAGTGAAGAGGACTTGAAGCACTAACTGATGAGGGTCACAGGCTACAGCCTTCAGAATGGACTGCACCTAAACGTGAAGAAAATGAAAATCCTCGGGATTCTAGCTTCTAAACTGTGAGAAAACAACTTTTTGTTCTTTAAAGCCCCCACTTGCGGTATTTCTGTTACTGCAGCGCTAAGAAACTGAGGCAGTCTGCTTGGGCCTACCACCTACTAATTCAGTCTTTGCCATAAGCAATAAAATCCTCACCATCCTGGCTTTGATATGCTCTATTTTTTCTCATATGTAGGAAAACTTGTATATAGCTATTTAAAAAATTGACAGTGAATCGCCTTTCCTACCCACAAGGGGACCATGGCCCACTGACCTTCAGGCCCCTTCCTGATGGAAGATCCTGGATGTCCCGTCCTTGCCCCAGCTGCATCTGTCACCAGCCCAGCAGGCGTCCAGCCTTCTCAGCTAGAGCCAGGGGTGATACTTAAGGACAGGAATCTGCCTAACACAATCATTTCCATCACTTGGTTCTTCTAAACCAGCCTGCACAGCAAGGTGTGGTTCCAGCAAGTTCTGTAGAAGAAAGGAATCTAAAAGATCTACACTCTTTCTTCTTCAGAGGAGAAACAAATGGGACTTATCTCCTCTTCCCTGAGAGGCTGGTTAGTGGGAATGTGACAGCCTCGTGGTGAGGGTTGAAATGGGAGATCTGTTTCTCAGATCCATGGCCTCACAAATTGAGTGTGTTTGGGGGACAATGGAGAGAGCCGTCTTGTAGATCTGCGTACATGCTTTCTGGAGGTGTGGGAGGCCTGCGCCTGCCTTTCCTGTTGGGGTCTGGAGGGAGGGGCGCTTCTGTAGACCCAGTAGGACTGGGGGTCCCACCATAAAAACTGTAGTTTGGGGTCACCCCAGGGCCATTTGGTGGGAACTTTCTGAGGTAGAATGAGCTGCAGTTAGGCCTTGGGATTGGAATGTCCAGGTTTGCACCACCTGAGAGTCCTTGTCTGCCTCTCCTGTTTGTCGGCTGTAAGGCTCCAGAAGGTTCTGTGGATTCCACTTCCCACCTAAAATAAACAGGCAGGGACCATGCTGTCTTCTGTTCCGAGGGGCACAGTGGCTCTTGGAGCCTTCCAGAGGGTGGGAACGCAGAATGACCTCCTGGAAACGGGTCTGTCTTAGGGACAGGAGGAGAGGAACATCTCCCAGCCCTGGAGTGGGGTCTCCCCAGTGGTGGGGAGCCAGGAGGAGCAATAAGGATAGGCTCCAAGCCAGCTGCAGGCCTCAGCGCTCACAGGGGCTTTAGTGGTTTTCTTCCTGGAGGAGAAGCTAAGGGCCATTCCAGGAAGGAAGGAGGAGGAGGGGAGCAGAGATGAGAAGAGCCAGAGTGGAGAGGCTCCAGATGGAAGAAACTTCCTAGGAGGAAAAGTGGAGGCTGTCCTAGTGCACTGTCAATGGATTATTAAAGTCCCAGACATGTGCACACCAACGTTTACCAGCAGGGCTCACAGCAGCCAGAAGGCGGAAATACCCCCGTTGCCCATCAACAGAGGAATGGACAAACAAAAGGCGCTACATCCATACAATGGAATATTACTCATCCAGAAAGAGAAATGAAGTCCTGATGCGTGGATGAACCTTGAAGACACTGTGCTGAGTGAAATACCAAAAAAAAAAAAAAAAAAAACCAAACCTGTTGCCACCGAGTCGATTCCAACTCATAGCGACCCTATAGGACAGAGTAGAACTGCCCCATAGGGTTTCCAAGGAGTACCTGGTAGATTCGAACTGCTGACCTGTTGGTTAGCAGCTATAGCTCTTAACCATTTTGCCACCAGGGTTTCCTGAGTGAAATACGTCAGACATAAAAGGACACGTAGTGTGTGATCCCATTTACGTGAAGTATCTAGAATAGGCAAATGCGTGGAGACAAAAGTTTATTAGTGGCTACCAGGGCCAGGTGGGAGGGGACGATAGGGGAAAATGCTCGTTTTTTCATTTATTTTATGTAGTGTGTTATTCTCTTTAAGTCCTTATATACATTTATACCAAAATTATTAGGATGTGTTCCTTTAGGTGATAATTTATTAAGAAAACATAGCTCTAGAAAGTGAATGTTAATATATCTCTGTTCCATAACCGTGATTTAAATCATCATACACGACTCTAAAAGAAAGTTGATTATTTAAAATAAAACAAAATATAAATAACAGGGTTTGAGGGAGTCCCTGAGCTGCCTCCATGGCCCTGTCCCTTGCCAGTTCCTGTTGGGTCACGGGGCTGACATGGGCCTGGCCACGGGCCCCACCCCACTCAGTTTGACGTGTTCCCTAATCCTTTGCACCTGCTGCCAGAAAAAAAAACAAGAAACCTCCCTCCTCAACCCTAGCCTAAGGAACTCCCACACCAAACCCAGAAGCAGGTAGGTAAATGCACTCACAATGAGGTAATAGGACAGGCTCGTATTGACTGGGATCTAACTAGGCACCGAGCTCTTTCATGTATGGTATCTTAAAACGTAATTCTCATACTTTTCACTTAGAAATGGGGGACCTGAGGATCAGAGGAGTGACGTGGTATGTCCAATGAGAATGTGGGGGTCCAGGCATCTGGGTCTCCTTCCCCGTACCGAGGTCAGAATCGAGCTCCTGCTGTGGGGTTCCTGTGTGTCCAGTCCCAGGCCGTGCTTCCAATGAGAAAGCGGCTGGGGGGCTTCCTTGGGGCCTGGCCCTCGTCAGCAGAAGCCATTTGAGAACGAAGGGAGGAGAGCCAGGCATTCCCTGAGGGCTGGGAGCCTTGCAAAATATGTACCCAGGCCTCAAGGGACTCATCCCTTCTCTGCAAATGTCTAAAGAAAGGTGGTTAGGAGCAGCAGCAGCCATGCTGGGCCCTGCATTTTTGGAGAGAGCGACCACTCTGAGGACTTTAGGAGCCTGGAATGCCAAGTGGAAACACCCCATGGAGACTTCCCAGGCAGATGGGCAGTCATGATGTGGGGTTCCCAGGGAATGTCCACTCTCCATGGAGAGATGGTGGGCTTGGGGTGGGGGTACTGTCCTGCCTGAGACCCCCTTTAGCTGTCCTCACACTCCACAGAAGGGGGAGGCTGGAGAGAGCGTTGCTAGGGTATTTACGTGGTTGTTCATTTGTTTTCTTGTGTATTTCTGTGATAGCTTTTAGCAAGGGCTTCCTGTGTGCTGGGTGTCTTAGTCTCCTAGTGCTGTTGTAACAGAAATACCACAAGTGGGTGGCCTTAAAGAACAGGAACTTATCTTCTCACAGCTCAGGAAGAAAGAAGTACGAATTCAGGGCGTGGGCTCTAAGGGGAGGTCCTTCCTTGTGTATTTCAGCTTCTAGTAGCTGCCAGCAATCCTTGACATTCCTGAGCTTACAGACACATCTGTCTCCATTATCTGTCTTCCCTTTCCCGCTGTGTGTGTCTCTGTGTTTAGTCTGCTCTTCTTATAACTCGGAGCCCTGGTGGCACAGTGGTTAAGAGCTACAGCTGCTAACTAAAAGGCCAGCAGTATGAATCCACCAGCCGCTCCTTGGAAACCCAATGGGGCAGTTCTACTCTGTCCTAAAGGGTCGCTGTGAGCTGGAATCGACTCGACGGCAACGAGTTTTTTGTAACTCAGAAGTGATCAGGCTTTCTACCTACCCTATCATTAAGATAGTAAATAAAATGGTATTTCCAAACAGGATCGTATTTGCTGTTGAGTCGATCCAAAGTCATGACGACCCCTGTGTGTCAGAGTAGAATTGTGCTCCATGGGGTTTTAATGGGTGATTTTTTGGAAATAGATCGCCAGGGCTTTCTTATGAGGGGTCTCTGGGTGGACTCGAACTTTCAACCTTTGGTTGGCAGCCGAGCCCGTTAGCTGTTTGCACCACCCACAGACTCCATTTACAGATACAGGGGCCAGGACTTCAATACATATTTTGGGGAACACAATTCAATCCATAAAACTGGCATTTCATATATAGTCTTTCTAGTCCTTAATTCAAGGAGCCCTGGTGGCACAGTGGTTAAGCACTTGGCTGCTAACAGAAAGGCCAGTGGTTTCAACCTATCATCTGCTCCTAGGTGGAAAAGACCTGGCGATCTGCTCCTGTAAAGATTGCAGCCTGGGAAACCCCATGGGGCAGGTCTACTCTACTCTATAGGGTCACTATGAGTTGGAATAGACTCAACGGCAAGAGGGCAAGAGGGATCATGGAGGACCAGGGTTGGTAGTGGATGGCGAGTGGGCTCTCCAGAAACCACGCTGATTCCTGTGGTGCAAACACTCCCACCATGGCTGATTTCAGGCTGCTAACGTGAGGTCATTGAGCACAGTGCCTGGAGAAAATTAGCACAGTCAGCTCCTACCAGCTGGCAGAAGCCACCCCACCCACTACTGTCCAGACCACCATGTCTAGCTCATTCAGGCCTGGGGAGGTTGACTGTGGCCCACAGAGCTGGGGTTCCTTCATTTTACAAATAAGAACATTAATACCTGGAGAGGTTAGGCAGGTTGCCAAAGGTCATGCTTTAAGGTCAGAGTTACAATTGAGAGTCAAACCCAGAAACTTTCATGCCAAAGCTAGTGTCAGTGGGTCTCTCTCTCTGGCTCTCTCTGCTCCCTAACTGCTTCTCCGGCAAGGCCTTGTGAAAGTTTGGGACCTAGACATGCTCACTTCCAGAATGTTCCATGTGTGCTTCCCTGGGCCCTGGCACTGGTTCTAGACTGGAGTAGATCCTCAGGGCTTTGGGGTCCAGATACAGCCATCTCCCCTCCTCACAGCCTCCTTCCTCCCCAGTGCCCTGGACGTGGAGAACTTCCCAGCAGGTTGAGGCAGAGTGGAAAGGGTTGGTGGACACCCAAGAGTCACTGAACCGGGCTGTCTCCTTACACCATTTAGAAACAGTAGCTTTGGTCATGAAGGGCACCCCTGTGTACTCTCTGCTTAAGAGATAACTTCTGGTTGCTTTCTTAAAGCAAGAGCAAATATTGACGTCTTTAGACTGAAGGGCAAGCTGGAGTGTGTGGGAATATTGACCCTCTGAGGTGCTGCCATGTGTGGTCTGACAGCGAGGGGGCGGGAAAGCAGAACGGCCCACTGCGTCCTGCCTTGCTCAGCTAAGATGAATGGAAACACACTCCCCTTCCTCTGTGCCGACGTGCTGGGTCCTGCTAACCCGTGAGAGAGGAGCTGGGAGGCATGGGGCCAGCAGTAGCTCTGGCCACTGGGTGTGCGTGGCTTGGCCCCTCCTGACTGCCTGTCCTGCCTGGAAAACGAGAAGCTGGGTGGGGGTAGATGGCCTTCCACCTCTGCAATGCCTTTGCTCTGGTTGGAAACCCTCGCTCACCCTTCTGGCCATCCTCCCTCCAGCCCGACTTGCACGTGACAACTGTCAGCCCAGCTTTGTTGGAGAGAGGCCGTTGGCTACTGCAGCCCCTGACAGTTATTTTGGTTATAAAACACACACACACACGCTCACTCGCACACTACGCACACATACACTTACGCGCTCACACACAGGCAGACAGATTCATATACACACTCACTCACTCTCACACACTCACACACATGTTCACTCACTGTCATGGATTGAATTATGTCCCCCCAGAAATCTCTGTATCAACTTGGTTAGGCCATGTGTGGTTGTCCTCCATTTTGTGATTGTAATTTTATGTTGAGAGCATTAGGGCGGGATTGTAACACCACCCTCACTCAGGTCACTTCCCTGATCCAAGGTAAAGGGAGTCTCCCTGGGGTGGGGCCTGCACCACCTTCTATCTCTCAAGAGATAAAAGGAAAGGAAAGCAAGCAGAGAGTTGGGGACCTCATACCATCAACAAAGCAGGATCGGGAGCAGAGCTCATCCTTTGGACATGGGGTCCTGCGCCTGAGAAGCTCCTCGACCAGGAGAAGATTGAGGATAAGGACCGTCCCCCAGAGCCGACAGACAGAGAAAGCCTTCCCCTGGAGCCGGTGCCCTGAATTTGGACTTGTAACCTACTAGACATTGAGAGAATAAAGTTCTCTTTGTTAAAGCCATCCACTTGTGGTATTTCTGTTACAGCAACACTAGATGACTAAGACCCTCACACACACTCGTGCACAGGCAGACGGATTCACATAGTCACACACATGTACACTCACTCCCATACATTCACACATAGATTTCCATACACACACACAAAGACTCACACACATACCCACTCACGCACACGCACACACACACACACATACACATACTCACACGTTCTCATGCACACCCCAAAATCTAGCTTCAGCTCAGAGTAGTAAGAGGGGAGGGAGGGAGAGGCAGGGGAGGAGAGCAGTGAGAATAGCTGCTCCCTAAGGAGCTGGAGGAAACCCTGGTGGCGTAGTGGTTAAGAGCTACGGCTGCTAACCAAGAGATCAGCAGTTCAAATCCACCAGGTGCTCCTTGGAAACTCTATGGGGCAGTTCTACTCTGTCCTATAGGGCTCTATGAGTCGGAATCGACTCAACGGTGGTGGGTTTGGTTTTTTTGGTTAAGGAGCTGGAAGGGCGGCGTCCTGGGTGTGCCGACACCAGCTCAGAGCTGACACTGGCGCTGACCTCTGCTCAGGCTCCAAACCCCTGTACAGGGGGCACCGGCTGGGCTGGCCCTGCTGGAGGAGGCTCTGCACTGGTGGGCTTGAGAGGCACAGACTGTGTGGGGAACCTGCAGACAAGGGTCCCTGCCGGAGAGGCCAGTTCAGGTGGTCTGGGGCGGGGCCCAAGAACCTGGTGTAGGTGATAAGAAATCTACTGCAGGCCTGGGGGTCCCCTGAGGTGCTTCCAGTGCCGAGACCCAAGACCTGTCTGTCTGCCTGTTGCTGGGCTGTCTCCCTTTTTAACTCTCCCGTGCTCTTGCCGCACTGTTCTGGATGTTTCCAGCAGCACCCCCAGGCACCTGGAATACCTTGATGGAAAAGGAGCAGCTTTTTAGCTTTCAGAATCATGGCATTTCCCTGACCGCTGACCCCGTGGATAACTGGTGGCTGGATCCTCTTGTGGTCCTGTGGCCCTGACCTCAGAGGCCAGGGATGGGGCTGCACAGGCTATGGTTGTCCCTGGAGGGCCCCGGGTATCTGTGCAACGCAGTATCTGTCTCAGAGAGGCCAGAACAGACTCCCCAGGAAAGCAGAGGCAGGGGTGCCATGGCACCAGCAGCCCAGAAGGCAGGCAGCTCTCAGAGCAGGAGTGCATGGCTGAACCGGGGTGCTTCCACAGTGAGGGCCCTGGCCGCCAGCTTAAGCCAGGTTCTCCCAGGCAGGCAGCTGAGCCAGGCTACCCCACCCCACCACCAACTTGGACCGCTTAGGGCAAGGCTCAGCTGTGCAACACCAAGCACCTCTATTGCAGCTGTCAGGGTGCCCACATGAGACAAGGCAGCAAGAACAGATCCTTGTCCTTCCCCAGCCTGCCTGCGACAGCACAGGTGCCCTGGAGGTGAGACTTCACCTTCTCATCCTCTGCTCCGGTCATGTCCCATCTGCCCCAGGCCTGCCACCTGGCCCCTGAGCAGTTGCCCCACTGTGACCCTCCTAGAGCCCAGCTCAGCCCCTGGACCCCTGCTCATCCCCCATCAAGGCCCAGGGCAGAGGCCATGGTCTTGACTTAGCATGTCGGGGAATGGGGACAGAGATTGAGAGACTGGGGAGAGCGCCCTGGAGTTTCTCCGGAAGTGATCAAAATCCTCAAAATTGCCCTGACAGCGACTGCAATGCTTATCAGGAAACGAGCAGCAGCCGAACCTACTGTGCGTGTGTGTGTGCGTGTGCGCACGTGACTGTGTGGGGTATGCACGCAACTTGCATGTGTGTATGCACACATACAAGCATGTGTGCACGTCTGTGCCTGTGTATGTGCGCAGGTGTGTGTACTTGTATGTACATGTCCGTGTGTGTGCATGCACATACATGTGTGTGCAGGTGAGTGTGTGCACATGTGTGTGCATGTGTGTATGCACATGTACAAGTGTGGGTGTACATGTCCATGCATGCGTGTGCATGCACATGTGTGTGCGCAGGTGACTTGTGTGCTCGTATGTACATGTGTGTGCATGTGTGTATACAAGTGTGCGTGTACATGTCCATGTGCGAGTGTGCATGCACGTATGTGTGTGTGCAGATGAGTGCATGCACGTGTATGTACATGTGTGTGTATGTGAGCATGCATTTGCACATTCGTGTTGGTATATCTACACTGCATGTGTTCATGCAGGTGTGTGCACACAGGTATGTGCGTGTGTGTTTAAGGAAGAACAGAGCATGTCTGTCAGGCTGGCAGGGTGTGTCTGTGGGCTCATGAGCACCTTTCCCAGCACAGGGCAGACCCGCATTCCAGTGGTATCTCACCCTTGTGGGCCCCGCTTCCCTGCATGGCTCCCAGAAGGCCTGCTCCCAGAGATGCCTCCTGTGGTTGTGAACCACTGAGCAGAGCATCTCCTGAACCTGAGACCCCACCAGCCCCTTGGAGGGCTGCAGCTCCCAACACCTGCCATCTGAGCCCCACTGGCTCCAGCCCCAGGGCTGCTCGACAGCTGCCTGGCCCGCTACCTGTGTGCCGTGCACACACACTCCCTCAGCCACTGGTTGGGCACAGCACCTGTCTCTTAGCCTTTGGGGCCACATGTCCTGACCTTCCCACACTCAGGTGCCCCTCTGAGCAAATGGTCAGCTGGCCAGCATGGAAGGACCCCCATCGGCCCTAAATGGGCAGGCAGGGCTGGCTGGGCCAGCAGAGCCTGGGCTTGGATGGGCGGCTGTGAGCATGGTGGTCCCTGTGACCTCTGTAGAGCCCACCGCCACGTGGCCTCCCTTTAATGAACAGCTGATTGGAATGCCTGCTGCGCGGGAGCCGCCCCCTCTCTGCGTGGACTGCAGTGACGGTGACGCTCTGCAGCAGTGGCAGCTGCTCACGGCGCTAGGAGCCTTTGATTTGCGTCAGTGCGAGCTGGTGGGGGAGGCCGTCACCCAGGGCCTTGGCAGCGGCACGGAGGCACAGTGACATCACAGCTCTCTGGGGCAGTGGCCCTGCCTGGGGGCCCCAAGGAGAGTCAGGTCGAACGAGGAGCTGGGGCCGCCTGCCGAGCACATGCTGGTCCCTGTGGAGGGGGCAGCTCAGGCAACTGGGCTTTTAAAAGCAGTTTCCATGATGCAAGTGTGCAGGCAGGGGGAGAAGAGGGAGCGGAAGCCAGGCTGTCTCCCAGAGGGCTCCGAGGACGCTCCCGGGGTGGTGGGCTGGCCACCCTCACTGCCCAGGGCTCCCACTAACTGAGGGAGCTGGCAGGGGCCTGGCGACAACTGAAAACCTGCAATTGCACTGTGAGGAAAGGACTCCTCCAAGGACCCCAGTGAAAAATGACACAGAGGGCGGAAGTAGGTCCACGAGATGCTCATATCCTGACATGGCTGCGCTGGCACTCGCAACACCTTGGTCTTGGGTGGAGGAGCCCAGTGGAGTCCAGCTGTGTGCAGGGTAGCTGGTTGAGTCAGGCCTGCACTCCCTGCCTCCCAAGCCCCCACGGTGCCCATTGGGGTCCCTCCTGCCATGGGCAGGAGTGAATGTGACGCACATTGAGGTTTGACAACTTATCCTTGCAGAGGCCTTCTGAGAAGGCACACAGTTATGGGTTGAATTGTGTCCCCCAAAACACGTGTTGGAATCCCAACCCCTGTACCTGTGCCTGTTATCCCTTTTTGGGAATAGGGGTTTCTTTGTTACGTTAATGAGGTCATTTCAGTGTAGGTGGGTCCCAAACCTAATCATTTCCTTCCAAATGACATAAAATGCAGATTAGATACAGGGAAGCAAGCGCAAACGGCAGAAAGATAGATGCCATGTGGCGATCTTCTCCAGGGAACGCTGAGAAGAACACCAAAGAAGCTGAGACAAGGGTTTCTCCCCCAGAGCCTACAGAGAGAGCCTTCCCCTAGAGCCGGCGCCCTGAATTCGGACTTCTAGACTCCTAAACTGTGAGAAAGTAACTTTCTGTTCACTGAAGCTGGAACCCAGCCCCCTCTGCCCTCATCTGCCGGCATCCTCTGCTCCTTCGCCCAAAAGCCTTGCACTTTTCAATCGTGCCTCAGTTTACCCCATCCTTGATGCAGAAGTTCCCCTCCCTCCAAACAGCGAGCCTCAGAGGTCCCTGAGCTCACCTGCAGCTTGACACTTGCTGCCCTGGGGCTCCATTTTCTCTTGGTGGGGAGGTCTTGTCTCCAGCTGGACTATAGGCTCCTTGAGGTTAGAGACTTGATATTGTCCCAGGTACAGACCGAATGCCAGAACTGAGTGTGGCAGTAGGATGCACGGGGCTTACACAGGGGTCTGTGTGTCTTTCTAATGCTCATCCTCCCTGTGGGTCCCATCTATTCCGTCCTTGCTCACAAGAAGAGCTGGTCCCTGCCTCCTCTCCTCTCAGAATTTATCACTCTTGGGTTGGAGGGGTTCCTCGGGTCTGCTCACCCCTCACCTTGTGCTTGAATCTACCACCCACCCTCAACCCCGCAAGGTGGCCATGCAAGCCTGCAGCCTCAGTCCTGACATCATGGCCAGGCCCTGCACTCCAGACCCTTGGACCCTGGCCTCGTGGACCCTGCCACTGGGGAAAGGACATGGGGGGCCCAGGGCTCTCTGGCTTTGTCCACAGACACCTAGGTCGAGGGGACACCCTCGGGGTGTTGGGCTGGGCTGCTCTTCCCAGAAAGCTGTGTTTGTGTACCGTGGTGACGGGCAAGGAGGGGAGGGAAGACCCCAGCTGGTGTCTGTTGTGTCCCCAAAGGATCTGCAGCATCTAGCTGAAACTGCCCAGATGGGCTTGGCGGGGTGGAGCTATGGTGTCGGGAATGGTGGGCGCACATTCTGCTCCCCTCCCATTAAGGATCGACTTGTGTCCCCCAAAAAGATATACTGAAGTCCAAACTTCCAGAGCCTGTGAACATGACCTTGCTTGGAAATGGGGCCTCTGATGTTTCAGTGATAGGATTCTCACCTTCTGTGTAGGAGACCTGGATTCAATTCCTGGTCAGCGTTCCTCATGCGCAGCTACCACCCGTTTGTCAGTGGGTCAGTGGAGGGTTTGTGTTGATATCATGCTGAACAGGTGTCAGTGGAGCTTCCAAACTAAGAGGAACTAGGAAGAAAGGCCTGGTAGTCTACTTTTGAAAATCAGCCAATGGCAACCCTATGGATTCCAATGGTTGGATCTACAACCCATCATGGGGTTGTTCATGGGATTGCCGTAAGTTGGGGATCAACTCGATGGCAGCTAACTACAAGACGGAGTAGGTGGGTCCTGATCCTATTTGAGTGGTGTCTTGTAAAAGAGGAGAAGAGACACAGAGGGGAAACACCACGTGTAGATGAATCTAGAAGCCAAGGATCACCAAGGATCCCCACCCACCAACAGAAGCCAGGAGAGAAGCGTGGTACAGATTCTCCATCAGAACCTCAGAAGGAATCAACATGGTGGCCCCCTGACTTTAAACTCTCAGCCTCCAGAACTTTGACAGAGTATGTTCCTGTTCTTAGAAGGCCCAGTTTGTGGCACTTTGTCACTGCAGACTGGAGCCACTAAGATACCTCTCCTGTTTGGGGAACATAGAAAGAAACTGAGGCCCAGAGGGTGAAGGCCTGGCCAAGGCAGGCTGGGTGGGGCAGAGCCAGGACCAGAACACCAGCCTCTGCTCCTCAGGCTCTTCGTTCAGCCCTTGCTATGGGGGCTCCTGTGTGACTGAAGGAGGGGTCTGTCCTGGCCCACTGAAGACCACCCCCCAGCCCTGCTGTGCCCTCCCTCACCCCGTAACTTCGCTGGGGGATCCTTCAGGACTGGGCCCTGAGGGCAGTGGCTATCCTGGCTCTTCTGCCCTGCAGGCATGTGGGCGGCTACCCTGGGTTTGGGTACCCAGCCCCTCAGGACAAAGTCACTGAAGGTAAGCTGCCCCCAGGCCGACTGCAACGAAGCCCCAGCCAGCCATGCTACACATGGCAAGAGTGAGGCCTGGCTCTCCCAGCCCACAGAAGGGCAGGCCCCACTCAGAGCCCGCCTGCAAGCTGGCCCCTGCTGCCCAAGGCCCAGCTGTGAAGTCTGAGCTGGAAAGGCCACTCCGCCTATCACCCAGGGGATAATGACTCACTGTCCAGACCTCCCAGGAGGGTGGGGAAGGTGGGGAAGGAGGGCTGTCCATCCACAAATAGCTGGTCCTGTGTCCTACAATACGTGGGGGTGGGGGGCACTGGGGTCATAGCCCTCTCCCTCGGAAACCGAGGCCCCAGAGAACAGGGGAGGGAAGTCCCTGGTCCTGGCTCACCTGGCTGAGGAGGGGGAGCCCAGAGACCCACCCAGCCATGGTAGATGAAGTAGGACATCAGCTATAGGGAGAGGCCGCAGTCCTAGGGGTCACCTCTTTCCCCCAGGCAGTGTGGACAGAAGTCTCACATGTGGACCTCCATCCCGCCTTGAGGGCCCATTGGTGGCAGAGCTGATAGGCCACCCCTGGAGCTCAGGGTATGGAGAACAGATGGACATACCTCGTCCCAGGCCTTTGGGTGTCCAAGGAGTGGCTCTCAGTCCAAGGGGCTCCACACTCCTGGAGAAACTGGGGAGACAGAGAGAAGACCGGGAGCCTCTGAACAGGGGGTGGGAAAGTGGGCGTTGTCCAGCCCTCTGCCCACCATGTGGGCCTGGACCTCCGGTCTTGGGATGGGTGAGGGGTACCCACCAGGGTTCTGGTGGGAGGAGGAGGGGCCTGACCATGAGTAGGGGGTTGCTCGTCTCCATGTCCTCATGGCCCGATGGAGGCAGCCACCAAATCCACAGGAGCAGGGGCAGCAACAGGTTCTGAACTTACCCCTTTGGTCATCTTTGGGGATATGCTACTCCTTTTTAGGGCTCCCCAGTCTGCCCCTCCTTTTCCTTTACTTCTTCCTCCCTTCCATCTGCTACAGCCCAGCCCAGCCCACACCGTTCGCGCTCTCCCTTGCCCCAGCAGGGAGCCTGCACCCACACAAGCAGACTGGAGCTGCGTCATGGCTTGGCCAGCACAACCACTGGGGGATGCTGTGGGGAGAGGGGCTGCTCTAATGGGGGAGTACTGTCCCCCCCACTGCAGTCATGGCATAAGGGCCCTGTGGGCACTGTTTCGAACGTGGGGGTACGATCATTCCCACGTTCAGATGAAGTCAGAACTGCCCACGGTCACCCATCCTGGGGCGCGGAATCAAGATTCCCCCGTGGCTCATCTCTCACTGCATGAGTCTCTTTCTTGATGCTATAACAAGCGATCACAGACTTCACGGCTTAAAACAACACACATTTATGGTGTTACTGTTCTGGAAGCAGTGGTGGTTCAGAGGTGGAATTCTCACCTTTCATGCAGGAGTCCCAGGTTCAATTCCCAGCCAAAGCAGCTCATGCATGGTCATCACCCATCTGTCAGTGAAGACTCCTGCATTGCTGCGATGCCCAACAGGTTTCTGGGGAGCTTCCAGACTAAGATGGCCTGGTGAACTACTTCTGAAAATCAGTCAATGAAAACCCTCTGGATCACAACAGGCTGATCTACAACAGCTCATTGGATGGCACAGGGCCAGGCAGCGTTTCTTTTTGTTGTGCGTGAGGTCACCATGAGTCAGGGCCAACTCAATGGCAGCTGATAACAAGAGATCACCCGTGTTCCTTGGCTGGTGGCCTCTTCCTCTGTCTGCCAGGCCAGCAGTGGCTAGTGGAGTCTATCTCACATCACATCTCTGTGACACTGACTCGCTCATTTCCCCCTTGCACCTGTAATTACAGGACCCACCTGGATAAACCATGATCATCACCCTAACGCAAGGTCAGGTGATTCCCCTCTGCCATGTAGACAATGTAGTCATAGCTTCTGGGGATTAGGACGTGGATGTCTTTGGGAGCCACACTTCTGCCTACCCACTTGGCCATTCTCTCACACTGCCCATGCCCCTCAGATACGCTCTGGGGCACCCTGGTGTATTTGGCCTTGCTGGTGACACAGGAGCTCCTTGTGCCCCTTCTTGACCCCTCTGCTCACCTTGATGCAGCGCCAGGCCCAGGGCGGCCTTGGGAGGATCGGATGGCCCAGGCACAAGCTGGCCATTGTGGCCCCAGGGTGGATCACACAGAGCCTGGCACGCCTGCAGCCGGCGTCCTCCTGTCCCTGTAAACAGGCCTTTGTTGGGCAGCTGGTCCCCGCCCTGCCCAACCCAGGCCAGGCCTGGCTCTGTGTCCCGGCTGCCTGCCTGCTGGTCGAGTGACTCGGCAGTTACTCAGCCCCCAGACAGTTAGTGTTGTGAGCTGTCACAGGCGTCCATGGCCGTGATGCGGGGGCCTGAGGTCTGAGACATCACCCTCAGAATTTTGGGGAAGAACTTCGTTCTTCCATGAGAACAAGCCTCAAAAGGGAAAGGAGGACGATGTAACGTGTGGCTGAATCCTGCTTTACAGAAAAACATGGGATTTCCAAGAAATCGTGATTTTGTCATGGACACCTGGGACCCCACCCAGATCTCTGGGGGTGCAGTTCATGGCCTTCACAGTGAGGGGGGAGCTCAGGAAAGGAGGAGCCACACCCAAACAGTACGTAGGGACCAGGCACCCCCTCCCGTGAGTGCTGTTATGTCAACCTGGAGAAGAAAAAGAGGAGAAAGAGGAAGGAGGAGGAGGCGGGGAAGTAAGAATGGAGGAGGCTGTGGTCATGCCAAGGTCTAGGACCTGGAGGAAACAGGGGGGTGCGGTGCTGAGGGTCTGGGAAGGGGCCTGGAGCCCAGAGGAAAGAAAGCAGCCCAGCCCCTCTTCCTACCTGGGTGGGCTCTGAACCAGAGGCTTCCATTTTCTCTCCAGCCACCACATGGCCAGGAGGGTGTACTTCCCACCCCCTCCCAGGAGCCCCGTGGTGCCCTGCCCTGCTCAGCCCTGGTAACTCCAGGGCTGAAGGAGTGCCCACATTCTTGGGAAGGAGCCAAGCCAGAAACCTCACCAAGTCCCGAGGCATGGACGTCTGTCCTGCAGCCTCTTCCTGGAGCCCTCTGTCTGGGAGTCAGAGGACAGAGAGAGGCCAGGTCAAACACTCCGTGTCATTGTTACTTTTGTCTTCCTTGCTGGCAACTCAGCCAGCCCTCTGTGGCTCCGCTAAGAGTTTGCTTTCTTTGGAAGGTCACAGCAGGCCACAGCAGGAGCTGGAGCCGAGGAGAAAATAGAGGAAGACAAGAGAGCTCCTTTTTGCAAAAACAGAACCGGGTTGGGGTGAGGGAAGGGCAAGGAGAGAAAATAGGAAGGGAGGAAAGGCGGAGAAAAGCCCAGTGGATGGAGGCGTCTTCGCCCGGAAGGGAAAGGAAGTCTTTGTCTTTCTCCTCCCTGCGTGGTTTGTGGAGGGTCCCAAAGCCCAGAGCTCCCACTGCCCTTCACGGCCCCACAGAGCAACCCGACAGCCTGGGGGCAGCCAGAGAAAGTTCTGAGGTCCACTTCTGAATCAGCCCCAGGTGTGGACGGGCCCCACACACCCTGCCGGTCTTTCTCCACCCCACCTTACATAATGTGCTCCTGTCCTGTCCTGCAAGGATGCCTCCTCTTCCCTGCAGCCCAGCGAGTCTCTCAGGGCAGGCCATGTTCCCCAGAGCTGAGCTCGGCCTCAGGCCCCAGCCACGGATGCTGCTGGGGCTGAACCGACTGGGCAGCCTTGTGGTGAGCAGACCCTCGTCTGGGCCGTGCACAGGAGCAAGTGGCTCAGTGCTCAGAGTCAGAGCTTTTCACTGAGTGTGTTCATGAGTGAAAACATCCCAGTCGGTGCTGCATGTTTCTGCAGGATGGTGACCACTCGCCTGTGGAGCTACATGGCTCAGTCTGGAGAGGACCCACCCCCCTCGCCTGGTGTTCACGGCATCTCCTGCTGTCCTCCACATGCCCGCGGTTCCAGAAGGGCAGGGACTGGGCTCGTCTTCACTCCTGTCTCACCCCTGCCACCCCAGCCCAGTGCAGGGTATGTAATAGGAACTCCGTAAACACTCATTGAATGAATGAAGGTCAGCTCTTGTGTGGTATTGCTGTTGTTGTTATATAGGTGCTGCTGGGGTTTTCTGAGATGTGAGAGTATGTGTGTACAAGCCCAAGTGTATATGATTGTGTAAGTGTGCATGATTGTATAAGTGTGTGTGCCAATGTGTGTGTGTGTTAGTGCACACAGTGTGTGTGTGTACAGTGCCTGGCACACTGTGGGGACTTGCATCTCTCAGAGACTGGGCAGGAACCAGATGGCCCACTCATCAGGGATCTTTGAAGAGATTTGTTAATGAAAAGAGTGTTCTCAGAGGTGCTGGCAGGGCTATGGGAAACCACCAGGGCTGCTGAGGCATTAAGTGGCCGGTTACAGTAGAGCCCATTACCACCCCAGGGCCAAAGGGGCCAAGGAAGGAAAAACTGTGACCAGAGCAAGGCCTGGAGCCTCAGGGAGCTACTACCTGGCCGAAGCTGTCTTCCTAGGGGGATGCAGCACTGCTGGGGCACAGAGAAGCAAGGACAGTGAAGCAAGACCATCCCTTCCTGTCTGTTCTTCCTCCCTTTGATGTCCTATCACTGCCCCAATTGGCTGTACCCCAAATAGAAGCCAGAAGACAAGGGATTCTGGCAAGTGAAGTCATTCACCTGGTGAGAATCTTCCTGGGGCACAGCATAGGCAGAGCAGAGAGGAGTGCAGAGAGGATGTGGGGGGAAAAGAAATGTCTAGTCTGCACCCCGAAAGAGTAGTGACTAGATGATGATGGTGACTGATCATGAAAGTGATGATGGTAGTGACGACAGAATAATAATGTTGATGATGGTGGTGATATCAGTGATGGTGGAGAAAGGATGTGGGAGAAACAGAAGCATCCACTCAGCGCTCCCAAAATAGTAGTGACTAGGTGATGGTGGTGGTGGTGGTGGTGGTGGTGGTGGTGATGGGGATGATGGTGGTGGTGGTGATCATTGTGATGGTGGTGATGGAGGTGGTGGTAACGGGGTTGATGGTGGTGATGGTGGTGGTGGTGATGGTAGTGGTGGTGGTGAGGGGGTTGATGGTGGTGGTGGTGGTGATGGGGTTGATGGTGGTGATGGTGGTGGTGGTGATGGTGGTGGTGGTGATGGGGTTGGTGGTGGTGGTGGTGGGGTTGATGGTGGTGGTGATGGGGTTGATGGTGGTGGTGGTGGTAGTGGTGGTGGTGATGGGGTTGATGGTGATGGGGTTGATGGTGGTGGTGGTGGTGGGGTTGATGGTGGTGGTGGTAGTGGTGGTGGTGATGGGGTTGATGGTGGTGGTGGTGATGGGGTTGATGGTGGTGGTGGTGATGGTGTTGATGGTGATGGGGTTGATGGCAGTAGTGGTGTTGGGGTTGATGATGGTGATGGTAGTGGTGATAGTGGGGTTGGTGGTGGTGGTGGTGGTGATGGGGTTGATGGTGGTGGTGGTGATGGGGTTGATGGTGGTGATGGTGGTGGTGGTGATGGTAGTGGTGGTGGTGAGGGGGTTGGTGGTGGTGGTGGTGATGGGGTTGATGGTGGTGATGGTGGTGGTGGTGGTGGTGGTGGTGATGGTAGTGGTGGTGGTGATGGGGTTGATGGTGGTGGTGGTGGGGTTGATGGTGGTGGTGATGGGGTTGATGGTGGTGGTGGTGATGGGGTTGATGGTGGTGATGGTGGTGGTGGTGATGGTAGTGGTGGTGGTGATGGGCTTGATGGTGGTGGTGATGGGCTTGATGGTGGTGGTGGTGGGGTTGATGGTGGTGGTGATGGGGTTGATGGTGGTGGTGGTAGTGGTGGTGGTGATGGGGTTGATGGTGGTGGTGGTGGTGGGGTTGATGGTGGTGGTGGTAGTGGTGGTGGTGATGGGGTTGATGGCGATGGGGTTGATGGTGGTGGTGGTGATGGGGTTGATGGTGGTGATGGTGGTGGTGGTGACGGTAGTGGTGGTGGTGATGGGGTTGATGGTGGTGATGGTGGTGGTGGTGACGGTAGTGGTGGTGGTGATGGGGTTGATGGTGGTGGTGGTGGTGGGGTTGATGGTGGTGGTGGTGATGGGGTTGATGGTGGTGGTGGTAGTGGTGGTGGTCATGGGGTTGATGGTGGTGGTGGTGATGGTGGTAGTGGTGGTGATGGCACTAGTGGTTGATGATGGTAACAATGGTGGTGGTGATGATGGTGATGATCTAGTAATGGTAATGGGTAGTGATAGCTGTGATACTGGTGGTAGTGATAGAGGTGATGGGTAGTGGTGATAATGTTCCCAGTCCTGCAAATGAGATTAGTCCTTTTCCAAAGAGTCTGAAACAATCTCATTGCATTTCGCTGCTTTCAGGTCAGCACTCTAAGCTCCTAATTTCATTTTGAAACACTGCACAGGTCACTCCCCTCCCCACTAGGGAAGCTGGCTCTAGGCTAGGCTGCCTGCATATTGCCCAGGCCACCTGACCACAGGAAATGACTGCTGGCCAGGAAGAGTCCTGTCAGCTATTAACTCACCACGTAGCCACCATTCACCTGACTGTCAATGGATCCTTGTCCTTCCCTGAACCTGCTGACCACAGCTCACACATCCTGTGACAGACTCCAGTGCCCATGGCTGACATGACTTATTTGGGCTACTTATTGCCCAAGGTCCCCAGGGTGCTCATGGGATGGAGCCTCTGGGAACAGGGCCTCTGCTTCTTTCCCCCTGTGGCCTCCTGCCCTTCCTGCCCTAGATGCTCACCCACCCAGATGATGTCTCACTTCCTCTCCTTGCCCCTCCACTCCCTCAGGTCTCCCTTCTCCACCCCCCCTCCAAAGAAGCCACTTTCTCCTCTATTAATAAGTAGCTCCTCAGCCCAGCTGTGTGCAATGCAAGAATGTGAGCCTGGTCTTGGCATACCTGGCTCCCGGGAAAGAGCGTGCCAGTGTTAACAGAGCATCCCATGACCATGCCAACCTGCAAACACACACTCTCTCCTCCCTTCCCTCTGAGGAAGGAGCCTACTTTCATGGCAAGTGGTACAGAACAAAGCCGGCTGACCCGGATGGCTTCTGTGTGAGACAACTCGATCATGTGTTAAACTGGACTTAAATACAGACACACACACAAAAATGCACACAACACACTGATACACACACACAAAGACACAGAACAGCACACTTATGCACACACATGCAGATTAAATGTGTGCACACACAACACATTCATGCACACACCATGCACGTGTACACGCTCATGCACGCACACATATGTACACACATAAGCGTACATAACACACACACTGTCTCTGACATACACATACTACACAACACACTCACACACACATGCACACACAGAGAACAGCTTTCTCTCTGCCATGGAGAATTCTAGGTGCCGATTCCCATCACACTGGAACCCGTGGGGAGGGAGGGAGGGTTTCTCATCTTGCTGTTGATGTTTCCTGTTGCACTGTGGGACCTCAGCCACAGTCTCAGCCTGCCCTGGACCCATTCCCCATGTGGTGGCCGGGCTCTTGGCATGCTGAGGGCAATAGAGCAGGCCTGCAGAAGGCATCAGGTAACCCAGGCTCACTTGTGACTGTGATGTCCTCAACAAAGAGTTACGTGACACCTAGGAGCACTCCACACAGGCCCAGTGTCCTGACTCCCAGCCTAAGGGTTATGTGACTTCTCCAGCGCACTCAGCACAGACCAAGTGTCCTGACTCCTGCACTGAGAGAGGCTTTCTGGGGGCCCTGGGTGTGCTGGGAGGGTGCATCGTGGGGCAGGTGCTGGATATAAAACTTCGAGACTTTCCCACTGGTCTCAGGAACCGGGAAAGTTTTTTGCTCTGAGCAATGGAACCGTTTCTCTAATGCCCAGGTGTCTATCCCCAGCCAGCCCTTTCTCCTGACCCCTACACCCAGACAGCCCACTGCTTCACCACGTAGCATGCAATAGCCGACCCGAGGCTGGCAGCCCCTCTGGTTCCTCCCGGTGGGGGCAAATCCATCCTGTCAGTTGCTCAGCTTGAGTCCAAAGGCCTTCACGTCATCCTAGACCACTCGTTTCCAGGAAATCCTGTTGGCTCCATCTCCCACATACATCCGGAATCTGCCCACTTCACTGCCTCGCTGGCCTGGAATACCATGTAGACTCCTACTCGTTTCCCTGTCACCCTTGCTGCCATCTGTCCCCCGTATGGCAGCCAGAGGGAGCCGGAAACCAGGTGGGACACGTCACTCTTGTGTTCACACCCTCCACCCCTGGGGCTGCTCTCCCTGGGGGTGCCACCTGCCTTGACCAACCTTGTAAGAGTGCAAACCCCTCCTCCCCACACTCCTAATCCCTCTGCCCTGCTTTCCCTGGTACACTCAGCACCTTCTAACAGACTTTGTAATTGACTTATTTATTCTCTTCTCATTCCTTGTCTGCCTCCCCTTGCTGGGGCCTTGTTGTTAGCTGCTCTTGAGTAGGCTCCCAACTCATGGTGACTCCATGCTCAACAGAAAGAAACACTGCCTGGTCCTACACCAACCCCATGATTGGCTGGGGATCAGACCATTGTGATCCACAGGGTTTTCATTGCCTGATTTTCAGTAGATTGCCAGGGCTTTCTTCCTAGTCTGTCTTAGTCTGGAAGCTCCACTGAAACCTGCTCAGCACCATAGCAACACGCAAGCCTCCACTGACAAGCCGGTGGTGGCTGCGTGTGAGGTGCCTGGGCTGGGAATCAAACCCGGGTCTCCTGCATGGAAGGCAAGAATTGTACCACTGAGCCACCACTGCCCCCATTGTGGTATTCAGCATCTCCTAACAGACTATGCAACTGGCTTCTTTATTCTCTCCCTGTGCCTTGTCCGTGTCCCCTTGCTGGGCCATAAGTCCCTCACTGATGCAGCCACAGCACCTGGCCCAGGCCTGGACTGGAGGAGATGTTTAGCCAATGCTTGCAAAGTGATTGAATGGATGGTGTGCCGTTCTATTTGCAGCCCCAGTCAGGCCCCTGGAAGCCTGGAAGCTCAGGCAAATTCACACAGGAGAAGAAAGCCTGGACACTGAGGGTCGAGGAGGGTTCCTGGTTAGGGGTGCTGGCTGAGTCACGGTGTGTCCATCCCAGATCTCTCTGGCCCTCTCTGCATACCTGGTCTGTATTGTGGTGATATGACCAACGGATCTCACAGGCTGGTGGGGGCCCAGGGGAACCCGCAGGGTGAGGGCACAGGGCCGAGGCCCAGCCTGTCCCTGGGATTCTGGAACAGTTCCCACCTGGCTGACCGGGCCAGCGGAGGGCAGCCACTCTAAGCTGACCTCCAGGAGAACCACAGCTGTGGGATCCAGCATTGCCCCCAGAGCTGGGGTCCTGTCACCAGAACCCACAAAGGCCGATCCTGTGGGTACAGCGGCCTCCTGGGGTGCCCCTCCCACCTCCCTGCGGCGACGTGCCCAGCCTGCCCACCCCCCCACCCCGTCACACACTCACTTCCTCCCTCAGGCCACCTCAAGTCACGGGACAGATTTTCCACAGCATCAAATGAACGCGGATCTTGGACCTGGAGCTGATGGGGGCAGAAAAGAGGAAGCCAATTTTAAAAAACTCATGTCTGGGGGAGTCACACCCAGAGCCATGTCCCCAAAGGGCACCACATCCCTGCTGCAGGGGTGAGAATGGGCTTTCGGGGTATAGACCTTACCAACTATGTGCACACTTCTCTCTGCCTATGTCGCTCTGTGTCTCTGTGTCTCCCTGTCTCTGGGTCTCTCTGTGTCTCTGGATCTCTCTGTTTCTCTGTGTCTCCCTGTCTTTCTGGGTCTCTCTGTCACTCTGGGTTAGTCTTAGCCTCTCATTTTGTCTGTCTCTCACACACTAACACACTGGCACACACTCTCACACTCACACACGCACTTATACTCAAACACACACACTGACAGACTGACACACACACACTCTCATACTCACACACGCTCTCTCTTACCACACACACTCCCTCACGCACACCTTGTGTGTATCTTAACTGGAGACCAAACAGCTTCCCCCACAGAGGAGAGGTGCACATAGAGATCACTCTGGCTGGCACAAGACAGGACTCAATGATCACAGGGTCTGAATGCCTATTTATGTATGTCCGCACCCTAAATATTTATTGAGCACCTGCTGTGTTCCTAGACTGTGTAGGCTCTGTGGGACCATCTGGACTTGAGAAAGTAGAAGATATTCCTGAAGTGGGGAGTAAGGGACCAGAAACCAGAAAGTGTCAAAATGTTTACAGATGCCGGTGGTGTCATCTTCCCAGATGCAATTTTCTCATCTTTTAGCAGTAAAGTTCCTCTTTGTCTATTCTTACAAAGTATTGGTTTTTTCAGGGCTGCCATCATTTCCAGGATGATCGCGTGGCTCAGCAGAGGTCACATGACCCATAGATGGCCAGTGAGAGGACTGAATTTTCCTAGCCACAGTAATCAGTCCAAGAATGGCCTGTGACCCAAAGTCCAAACAATCAAAGTCTTGCCTAGATTTTACTGAAATGGTGAAGACAGAATCAATATGACCCTCCAAGGTTTGGGGGTCCCAAAGACCCCTTCAGCCTAGAGCTCCTGGGCCATCTTTGCCTGAGAATCGAGACAACACATGTGAAACCAAACTCAGGGCCTGAGTGGGATGATGTTCCTGTGGCATCACCTGAGCTCCTGGATCCAGCTGTGCCTGAAGCCAGTTGCACCCTACCTTTCCTAGTTAAGTCCGTGAACAAACTCCCTTCTTTGCTGAAATGAGCTTGGGTTAGCGTTGTATCACTTACCACCAAAAGGAGTCCCGACTGATGCAATTCTGAACTGCCATGGGTATCCTCTAGGCTTTGTGGGAGAGCGAACCAAGGTGGGCTCCAGGTAAGACAAAGCCTTTCTGGCTCTTAAAAGCAGGAGGGGAGAATTCTCAGGTTCTGGCCAACTAGGCATGTGGACTCACCTTGTCCTGGGGCTGCTCTCTAAAAAGTCCCTCCTGCAAGCTGGCAGGGGGGTGCTCTTAGTAATAGTAACTGGTTTTTTGCATAGGCATTGTGATTGATCTCAAGGGTCTGGAAGTCGGGGGAGAGGGATTCAAAGAGATTTGAGAAAACCAGAAACTCAAAACTTTCAAACAATTCTCCCTTGGGAGGATTGAGTAAACCTTCTTCTTCCCAGCTTCCCGCTGTCTAGCTACTTGACCCAGTCCCCACCCCACCCCATCCCACCCCCGCCCCATTTGTTGATTTTTCTAGTCAAAATTAACACATGCTTAACTTGGAAAACAGGAAACACCATCCCCAACCTCATGAATCTTCCCCGAACCTACCTCCCAGAGGACATGGTACGTGTCCTTCCTGAGCTTTCTCACATACCTGTCTTTGTATCTGCTTCAAAAGATGAGACTGAAGTCCTTCCGTTGTACAGGCTGATGTTTCCACACAGAAAAATATTAGGGGGCTGAGGTGGGAATTGAGGCAGTTATGTTAATGAGGGAGGACTCAATCTACAAGATTAGGTTGTGTCTTAAGCCAATCTTTTCTGAGATATAAAAAAGAGAAGTGAGCAGAGAGGCACAGGGACCTGATACCATCAACAAACAAGAACCAGGAGAATAGCACGTCCTTTGAACCCAGGGTCCCTACATTACAAAGCTCCTGGACCAGGGAAAATTGATGACAAAGACATTCCCCTAGAGCTGACAGAGAAAAAGCCTTCCCCTGGACCTGGCGCCCTGAATTCAGATTTCTAGCCTACTAGACTGTGAGAGAATACATTTCTCTTTGTTAAAACCATCCACTTGTGGTATTTCTGTTACAGCAGCACTAGATAACCAAGACAGGGACATTCCTCAGTATCGATGTCCTTCCTTCTGCCCTGTGGCATTTGATGGCTCAGAGTGTGTCATCCTAGGGACAGCCCTCATTTATGGAGCCATCTCCTAGAGTTTGGCATGTGGGTGGTTTCTAATCCTGCACCTCAACCTTCTCAAGGAGCTTTCTCGTTCTCAAACTCTCCTTAGGAGTTTCCAGAAGCTCTGCTCTGCTGTTAACACAGGCTTAATGTTGCTGACATGTATGGCCAAAATGCCTGACTGAAAGCCTGTTAGCGTTTGTCACACTATGGTGGCTTGTGTGTTGCTGTGATGCTGGAAGCTATGCCACTGATATTTCAAATACCAACAGGATCACCTATGGTGGACAGGTTTCAGCAGAGATTCCTGATGAAGATAGACTAGGAAGAAAAGCCTGGAGATCTACTTCTGAAAATTAAGCAAAGAAATCCTATGGATCACAACAGAACATTGTCCAATACGGTGCTAGAAGATGAGGTCACTAGGTTTGAAGTCACTCAAAATACACAATGGCCACAACAATGGACTCAAGCATACCAATAATCATGAAGATGGTGCAGGACCAGGCAATGTTTCATTCAGTTATGCTTGGGGTCGCCATGAGTCAGAGGCTGACTTGATGGCAACTAACAGCAATAACAAGCATCCTGCCCATGACCCCGTAGATGTTGTCCTTGCAACGGGCACCATGGGCCCTTTAGTTTGACAGGGGAAGCAGCAAGGATGGCCCTAAAGGGGAAAGAGGTGCAAGATGAAGGGGGCTTGCAGCCTCTGGAGACATCTCCAGTCTCTTCAGCCCAGGCTTCTCCCACCTAGTCCCCAGGGTGGGAGCCCAGGCCAACCACACAACTTTGCAGCACACTAAAGACCTCCCTTCCCGGGGACGCTGATGGTGTGGGGGCTCCCGAGGACCAAGTCACAGCAGCAAGAGGCTCTGCAGCAGGACATTTCCCTCCAGGCTCCTGTTCCCTCCAGGAGCAAATTTTGTCTCTAGTGTCGGGATAGCATGGAGTGTCCTGTGAACTCTGACCTGGGGTCATTGGGGCAGACACACAATAGCCTTTTGTCAGTGTTACTGTCATACTGCAGAGGGTCCCAACCAACAGCACAGATGCCTGTCTGTGTCAGACAACCACCAGACACCCACACTTACCCATCTCAGCTTACACTGGGGGAATCCTGCCAGCAAAGGCGACCGGGGCAGACGCATCCTTGATGGGGTGAAACCACGTGCCAAAAGTTACTGTAGGTCACTGCAGGCCCTTACGCAGCCCACCGGGAACTGAACCACCATGTGGTTGCCTGGGGTTATGCTCGGATCCTAACCCATCAACCAGGTTGAAAAACACTCGAGGTTTTCCATTTGTGGTGTCTATTACTTGGAGGACCATAAATGTTGAGGGAAACACAGTTGGAAGGGCTAGAGCCAACTCATGGAAAGAGAAGTGGTTCTAAGAGACGTGGCTGGGTGAGCCTGTCATTTGATAAAACCAAAAAAAACCCAGTTGCCATTGAGTCAACCCCAACTCATGGCGACCCCGTATATGTCAGAGTAGAGCTGTGCTCCACAGGGTTTTCAATGGCTGATTTTTTGAAAGCAGATCACCAACACTTACGTCCGAAGCAACTCTGGGTGAATTCAAACGGCCAACATTTTGGTTGGCAGTCCAGCGTGTTAACATTTGCATCCCCCAGGAGTAACAGCAAAGAGATTAGACAATAGGCCTTAGGGTCAAGTTTGGGGCTGATGGCCTAGGGGCAGCCGGTAAAATTCCACCCAAGCCCCCAGGAAGCCCTGGACCAATTGCACTCCTAGGTACTTACCCAAATGATACAAAAACTTATGTCCACACAAAAACCTGCGCACAAACATTCATAGAAGCTTTATTCAGAATTGCCAAATATTGGAAGCAACCAATATGTCCTTCAGTAGGTGAATGGATAAACAAACCGTGGTACATCCATACCATGGAAAATTACTCAGTGATAAAAAGAAACTCTCAAGGCAATAAAAGATATAGAACCTCAAACACATATTGCTAAGTGAAAGTAGCCAGACTGAAAAAGCTACATACTGTGTGATTCCAACTAAATGACATCTTGGAAAAGGCGAAACTATAGAGACAGTGAAAGATCAGTGGTTGCCAGGGGGCCAGGGGAGGGATGAGTAAGGGGAGCACAGGGCATTGTTAGGGCAAAGAAACTATCCTGCATGACACTGTGATGGTGAACACATGACATCATGCTTTTGTCAAAACCCACAGGACCGCGCAACACAAAGAGTGAACCCTAATGTGAACTATGGGCTTTAGTTAATAACAATGTATCAGTATCTATTTGTCCACTGTAACAAAGTAACCATAGGAATGCAAAGATGTTAACAGGAGAAACAACGGTTGTAAGGGATATGAGCGGATTCTCTGTACTTTTTGCATACTTTTTCTGTAAACTTAAAACTGCTCTAAAAAATAGTCTGTTAAAAAGAAAACTCCTTCCTGAGACCCAGGAGCTGACCCCAAACCAGGCGGAACTTGAACTGCAGAAAGAAGCACTGCTGACGGAGATCACCCAGGCAGCAATCAACAACGACCTCAAGGCTTTTAATCACCCAGGCAAAAATGGCTACTGCAAACAGACATAAAGAGATCCCAAATGCCACATGTATCTCCTGGGTCAATTTTTATTTTCATAAACATTGCAAAAACGGCTCATTGAACTTGACCCATGTGGGCAGATGTGGACAGTGTAAAGGCAGAAATGCTCCCAGAATCTACTAAACTCAAACCCGTTCTGTGTGTCCGTAACCCCCTTCCCCCCAATTCTGGGCATATCTCTGCTACACGCAGAGGGCGAGTGTATTTCTTCCTGAGTGCTTCTCACCCTTCCAAACTGAGCCTGATTTCAAAACCAGACTCATCATTTCCTCCCCAACCTCTGCAGTCTCTCTCACCTTCTGTAGGGGATTGAATGGTGGACCCCCAAAAGTTCGTCCATCTGGAGCCTCAGAATATGACCTTGTTTGGAAATAGAATCTTTGTAGATGCAGTTAGTTCAGATGCGGGCACCCTGGATTGGGCGGGGCCCTAAATCCAAGTACCAGTGTCCTTGTAGGAAGGCGATGTGAAGACAAAGAGACACAGGGTTAGAAGGCCGTGTGAACGGACAGAGACACACGGGCGGAAGGCCTTGTGATGACAGAGGCCAAGACTGGGGTGGTGCCTCTACAAGACCTGCAGAGAACCACCAGACGCTGGAAGAGGCAAGGGAGCCAAGAGAGCAAAAACCCATGACTGTCAACTTTGTTGATGGAAACAGAAGATATTATACTATTCTCCTACTTTCTGTGTGTTTGAAAATTTCCGCTATGTGAAAGTGTAAAAATAGGTGGGGAAGAAGGAGCCCTGCCCCTCAGTACCTGCTTGCATTTCTGGGTTATGTTAGTGAAAGCAGCAGGAAGCCCAAGTCCCTGGGAGTCCCGAGGAGCCTCACCTGGCTTAAAACAAGGAGTCATCTGCCCCGTATTTATATTCCTCTTCCTGCCACATCTGCTGCCTGCTGCTTAGCACCAGCAAAGGTTATTTTCACCAGAAGCTCTTAGTCGAACTTCCTGACTCTGAAGAGTCCAGGAAAGGCCAGGAGAGAGAGAGTGAAGTAGGAAAGTCTACAGAGCAAAAGTGGGGCTGTGGGGCCCAGAGTCAGAGGGGGGCTTAGACATCGTCTGCGCAGTGATGAACTCCCTCGTTTTACACTCCAGGAGTGAGGCTCAGAGAGACTAGGTGACTCTCCTAGGTTGCACAGCAAAAGAGCAAAGAATCAAGGTTGAATCCAGGGCTACTGACTCCAGACTCGGGGCCCCCATCCCCCTGACTGCGTGATGTGCATGTCAACCTAGAGGCAGTGAAGTTAGGGGGCATGTCTGTCACGTGATGCAGCAGCCACAGCTGTCCTACTGCAGCCACTCTCCCAGTTGTGCTGAGAGGTGTCCAAAGACACACATGCCAGGTCGAGATCAAGGACGAGCATAGAATTCTGGTGGCAGGGTGACCTCCCCAGGCAGCTGCCTGACCAGTACACTGGTGTGGGGAAAAGCGTAAGGCCAGGGGCCCTTTCACCAGCTCGCTTCTGGGTTCCACCGTGACACGGTTCACTAAGCTGAGATTTAGTGCCTGATCTTTTCCAAGCATACTTGAGGAAGCGGTCAGTTTTCTGAAGGCCTTCGAAATGCCTGTGAAAGCAGCAAGAGGAAATGAAGGCATCTGTGAACCTCACTTAGAAATACAGCCTTCGGAAATAATCTTACAAAATAGTGTTTCCAAGGCTGTAAATCTCTATGGAAGCAGAGCCACTGGAGGTTTCAAACCACTGACCTTTTGGGTAGCAGTCCAGCGCTTTCACCACTGTTCCACCAGGGCTCCTTAATGTTAACTACTAGTGTTATAAATCTATCATAGAGAAAAAGTGGAAAACAATCCAAATTTCCTAAAAAAAAAAAAAAAAAAACCTGTTGCCATTGAGGCGATTCCAACGCATAGTGACTCTATAGGACAGAGTAGAGCTTCCCCATAGGGTTTCCAAGAAGCGGCTGGTGGATTAGAACTGCAACTGTTTGTTTAGCAGTGGAATGCTTAACCACTGAGCCACCAGGACTCTAAATTCCCTAAAGCATCCCTAAAATAATGCCATGTGATAAAGGAATATTTAATGGCACAGGGCAATGCTCTGGATATATTAAGTTAAAAAGGGTGATAGGTATATAGTATGATCTCATCTTTTCATATCTTCTGTTATTTATATTAGTTATAGTATCTTAAGTTATTTTATGTTGTGCTATATTCTATCACATTGTTGGTGTTGCTCATTGCCATTGAGTTGGCTCTGACTCGTGGCGAACTTATGTCCAGCAGAACTAAATACTGCCCAGTCCTGCACCATCTTCATGATCGTTGGTATGTTTGAGCCCATTGTTGCGGCTGTTGGGTCAATCCATCTCATTGAGGGTTTCCGTCATTTTGTTGACCCTCTACTTTACCAACCATGATGTCGATTCCTAGTGATTGATCTTTCCTGACGATGTGTCCGAAGTAAGCTAGGTGAAGTCTCACCATCCTCACTTCTAAGGAGCATTCTGGTTGCATTTCTTCCAAGACTAATTTCTTCATTCTTCTAGCAATCCGTGGTACAGTCGATATCCTTCGCCAACACTGCAGTTCGAATGTGTCAATTCTACTGTCTTCCTTTTTCATTGTCCAGCTTTCACATGCATGAGGTGATTGAAAAGACCATGACTTGGGTCAGGCGCACCTCAGTCATCAAAGTGACTTGTATTAAATTATTACAAACCTTATATTACCATTATCAGAGATCATATTATATTATGTTGTTATATTAATTATAAATATAAACTGGGACAAAACAGACTAAAGTTTTTCAGAACTTGGGTGGGACGGGCAGTAGCATCAAAGGAGGCTTTTACCCTGGTCTGTGTGATTTTTTAATATTTACTGAAGGGCTAGCAGAATTATTGATTTGATACCTGTTATATTTCCGGCCCCACACCCAGGACTGTATGTGCAAGGTGTGGGTATTATTATTGACATTTTGCAGAAAAGGGACCTGAAGCTAAAGAGTATCAAGGTGCCCCCTGGTGAGCTGCAGAGCCAAGGCCAGAGCCAGAAGCTGTGATTACAGAGCCCAGGTGCACTGGACTCTAAAAGGACCCTCACTGGGAAGCAGGATCCAGGCTACCCAACCCCACCGCCAAGTGGGAGCAGCCTGAGGGGAGACCCTTGAGCAGCCTCTGGCCCTGGGCAACTCCTGCTGACACTGCCTGAGTGCCTGCTTTCCCAGGCATGCGTGGCCCGTGGGTGCAGAAGTCCGGGCCTGGAGTCCCAGCCAGCCTCACCTGCAGCCAGGCCTCTGGCTCGTGCACGCTTGGTGTAGGGGAGCATGGCCAGCGGCCAGGCCTGTGCCAGGGAGCGAATGGCACAGTACAGAGACCATGGATGGGAGCCAGGCACTGCTGCCATGGGCAGGGAGACCCCGCTTCAGCCTCTTCCTCCCTCCCCACTCCTGTATCCCGAACATGAAAGATCCAGTCGGCTCCCCTTGAGCCCATGGAGATTCAGGCCCACACCAGCAGGGGCACATTTAATTTGTATCTGCAGCCAAGAAAATGATGGGGCTGGGAAGA
Source organism: Elephas maximus indicus (assembly GCF_024166365.1). Lineage (NCBI taxonomy): Eukaryota > Metazoa > Chordata > Mammalia > Proboscidea > Elephantidae > Elephas > Elephas maximus. The sequence goes on along the minus strand of NC_064820.1, from coordinate 227,320,943 downwards.
GGTCACAGAACACGTGGCCATGTCCAAGGCCTCAGCTCCCTCTCCTGCCCTGGAGCAGAGGGCGCCGTCTCAGCCCAGCTCCCCAAAGGCAGCAGGACACTGGCCGCCTCCACGGGCTACCACCTGGCTTAATGACCGGCGTGTGGCCATGGGGCAGCCGATCTGGCTGGCTGGAAGCGCAGATGGGCAAACAAAGCAGCCCATTAAAAAGCAATCCAGAAGGCATTTCCACAGCCAGGCCCGGAGCTGGAACAAGCAAGCAAGGAGTGAGCTCCTTGGCAGGACACCAGGGTCTCCCATTCTCATTAGCAGCTGTGCCCAGAGCTGCAGGGGTCAGACCCTGCTGGAGGGGCAGGTGTGAGTGGGTCACGGCAGACAGAGGTCACGGTCAGAAAAAGTGTACGTCTTGTCTTCAGGGTGCCATCTGCTTGGACGAAGGCTCCAAGGACCCTTCCCTCACACAACTGTCTCCCCTTTTGGCCATTGTCTCATTCATTCATTCACGTATACATCTGAGCGTGCATTCATTCATTCATGAATGCATCCCTTCATCACATGACCAGTGAGCATTTATTACGTGCCAGGGGCTGTCCGGGAGCCCTCTGCTGCAGTGGTTAAGAGCTTGGGTGCTAACCAAAAGCACCACCATTGGAATCCTTGAGCCACTCCTTGGAAACACTGTGGGGTAGTTCTACCCTGTCCTATAGGGTTGCTATAAGTCAGACTCGACTTGATGGCAACAGGTTTTGTTTTTGGTTTAGGGGCTGTCTGAGGTGTGAGGGCACAGCCCAGAGCCAGCCCCCGCCCCGACCCCTCCGAGTAGCTGATAATCCAGAGCAAGGTCTGGGAGCTGATGGCCCAGGAGCTGGGCCAGTGAGGGGAACCAGCAAAGCGGACCATGTGTGAGGAAACAACAGTGAGAGGAAGACAGTATGTGACAGGGGTCCTCAGCCTCAGGCTGGGGGTGACAGGGAGCCATGGGGAGTGAAACCAACAAGAGCAACCATCACTGAAGGTGGCAGCCAGCCCTCAGATCTGGCCAAGTGGTCCCAGAGCTTCCATTTTTCAAGAGAAACCCAAAATCAGGGATTTTATATCAATTCTCTCAATGCTGGTACTTAATTAAAAAAAAAAAAAGTGTTTCAGGCAAAGCTGGTCTATGGGTTCAGTCCAACTTCGGGCTGTAGTTTCTGGACCCTGCCCCCAAGGAAGTCTGGACAAGGCCTGGCCCTGCTTCTCCCAGCAGTAGCTCCAGACACCTGGCCCCAGCTGTGCAGAGAAGTAATCTGGATCATGTCGAGAAAACACACACACGCATGTGTGTACTGTGTTGCATATTGTCTTATCGTAGACCACCTGAATCACAAAATCTAGGGGCACGGTCCAGGAATGTATATTTAAAGCCCTTCCAGCCCCCCCTCCCCTGTGGTTATGGCAACAGGCCTCCAATTCTGGGCAGTATAGTTGTCCACAGGCCACCCCCTGCTGTGCTCTGTGGTCCTTTCACCAAGACCACACTGACCACGGGCTGCTCCCATCAGTAATGGAACATGGAGGGGATACTGAGGCAGGCTCTTCCTGGGAGACAGGGGCACATCAGCCAGTGGACTTCAGCTTAAGAACTCCCCAGCGGCCTTGTGTAAACTTCCAGAACCAGGGCTTCAAACCGGTTCATTTCAGTTCAACCCCCTGCTGAGAGTTTGCATTTCTACTGCCCAGATATACTGAATCAGAATCTACATTTTAACAAGATCCCAAGGTGATTCTTACGCCAGCAGCAGCCTTAGCATCTCCTGGGAGTAACTGCCTCAATGGCAATGGGTTTGTCAGAAACCCTGGTGACGTAATAGTTGAGTGCTACAGCTGCTGACTAAAAGGTTGGCAGTTCAAATCCACCAGGTACTCCTTGGAAACCCTATGGGGCAGTTCTACTCTGTCCTATAGGGTTGCTATGGGTCAGAATCGTGTCAGTGGCAATAGGTTTGGTTTTGGTGTTTTTGGAACTTTTTCCCAAATTCTCAGCAGGCGAGTCAAACCAAAGCAAACTGGTTAGAAGCCCTTCCAGAAACTGCAGGCACCCTAGGACACTTCTATCCAACTTCTTCTCCCTCCTTTCTCCTGCGCTTGGGGTCACACTTAGATCGAGGTCTGCTCCTCCCAGTCTTCTCTGGCTCCTTCCCTATCTTTTCTCATACAGGTATTTTCCAATAAAGTTCTCATCGTTTAATCCCGTGTTGATGCCTGCTTCTTGGATGACCTGGATGGACACTCTCCCTGGGAATTATGAGCATGGCCAGTTTGCAGACAGAGTCTCCCCCAGGGCTCTCTGATGTGGTGATGGGTAGACGGAGGTCTTTGACTAGACATGAGAAAGTCTGGGTTTGAGCAGGCCTGTTGGTCAGCCAGCTGTGCCCGTGGGCCACCCTGACCCACCTCTGGGCCTTGTTTTAGGAAAAGTGGGACTGGATGTCTCCCAGGCCCTCCCAGCTCTCAGCTGGCAGAGCCTTTGCTCTGGCTTCTGGCCTGGATCTGGACTTGGCCTGCAGCACTGGGCCACACACAGAACTGAGGTTGACGTGGGTTCCCGTGTGAACCCTCTGCACTTTGCTGTCCCACAGGCTCCTGTGATCCTGGCCCCCTGAGCTGACGCCAACATTTAAGGGGGGTCTTTGTGGGCCCCTGCTCTGAGCTACAGCCACCCCTGCCCTGGGCATTGCAGCAGACTACTCGCTGGCTCCTGGTTCCACCCTGGATTCTTGGGGTCAGGTACCATGGGCAAGCAAAGACATCCCTCACGGTGGAATCAGAGCGCTCGTCTCTGCTCAGAACCCTCCCCAGCTCCCAGCGTAACCGAGAGCAAAATCTCAATGCAGCCCACAGGGCCTCGGGCCTGCCTGCCACCCCACGCCCTCCCCTGCCCTCCATGGGCCTGCTCCCCTCCCCTCTGCCCAGCCCCAGGGGGCCTTGGTGCACACCACCCCTGCCTGGAACACTCACAGTCCCCACCCGAGTCACCCTGCCCCGCCCTGCGTGACTTGTTCTTCCCTCCATGGCTGGTGTCCCCTCACAGGTCTGCCACACAAAGGGCTTAATTGTGTTGCCTGCTCTCTGGTCCTCACTAGGATGGCAGCCTGGAAAGTGAGAGTGGGGCCTCTGCCCCCTGCTGTGCCCCTGGTTCTAGACCCCTGCTGACCCATGTGGATGTCCAGCACATATTCCTGGTCTCTGGGTGCCCTCCTCCCTACAAGGCCTGCAGGAGAGACTTTTCCATGTGGAAGCCCCTCTTTCCTTCTTTAAGCCACATGGACTCTGGGAACCCGAGGGCTAACAGTTCCTGTCTGCCTGTTCCACTGTCATTAAATCTTCAGTCCGCACCTGGGTGGGGGGCTGGGGTGGGGGAGCTTGGACAGAGAATGACGGAGCAGGGAAGGGGTTCCTGAGCACCCCTTAGGGAATAGAGCCATGAGCACTGGAGGACATGGGGGAGGGGAGGAGGGGGGCCTAGCAATGATGACTAGATTCCAGAACTTGGAGGGGTTTCTAGAATCTTCCCCACTCTCTAAATGTGTATATCTTAGATACGAGGGTGTTGAATGTCCTGGGGCAGGGTGAGGGCTGGGTGGGGGCAGTGGGCTGACAACGGGCAGTAACCAAAGGGCCACGGGGTCTCTAGGGGCTGCTCTTCTCCCCATCAGTCCAGAGGCTCCCCTGATTAGCAGGGGACTGTGGCAGAGTTTCAATGGGAAATCAGAGGCTTATTAATTAACACAAGGAGCTCCAGAAAAGGCTCTTGGGGGAGCCATGGATGGTATGCAGGACACCTGCAGAGGCTAAGAGCGTTCAGAGAGCTGGAGCCCACCCCTGTGGGGGGGGAGGCTACCTAGGAGAGTTCTAATCCCTCCCCATCCTTGTCCCAACACCCGTGGGAAGTTTTCTGGGTGGCAGGGAAATGCTGTGCCCCTCTCCCCATATCCCCATCCCACGGTGGCCAGAGTACCTGCAAGGACAGGTTGCTGGGGCCTGGGAACCACACAGCAGGCCTGGGAACTGTTTCACCATTACTCACCAACAAAGGCTCACCTCCCAAGTGTTTCTTGTCCGGTAGCAAGGTCGTGCGGGGCTGGTCCTCACATTGGAACTACCAAGGCGTGAGCTACCTGCCCATAACACCCCAGGAGTCGTGGTCTGTTCATGTCGTCAGCTGTTTTCACACTGTTCTCATTTGGGGGAGACCCTGAGGACATGGGGCTTAGGGCTGTGGCATTGAGGCCCTGGTGTCTGGGGAGGGGGACACCGATTTTCCACGAGCTGAAGAAGGCTCACTCTGTGGGTTCGTGTTTTTCTCTATGGTGGAGAGGAAAGCAGGGCCTCTGACGTGGGAACCCCACCCATCTGTCAATCTGTCTTACGGTGGTAGCTTTCATGTTGCCGTGATGCTGGAAGCTATACTGATGTTTCAAATACCAGCAGGGTGACTCACAGTGGACAGGTTTCAGGGAAGCTTCCAGGCTAAGACAGACGAGGAAGAAAGGCCTGGTGATCTACTTTCAAAAATCAGCCAGTGAAAACCCTAAGGATCACAACAGGGTGTTGTCTGCTATAGTCCTGGAAGATAAGCCCCTAGGTTGGAAGGCACTCAAAATACACGAAGGCTGCAACAATGGACTCAAACACACCAGAGATCGTGAAGATGGTGCAGGGCTGGGCAATGTTTCATTCTGTCCACTTGGGGTCACCATGAGTTGGAGCCAAGTCCATGACAACTAACAACAGGGGTCACCGGAACAGGCCATCTGATGGCTCACCAGTTTGGACAACACACAGGAAACACTGACTTAGCAGACTCATATTGGACACCTGTTCTTGGGCTCCTTCAACCAGAATGTTCCTGGTGTCTAGCTCTGATGTTCCTGACTCTGTCCCCTGACCTCAGGGCCTGCAGGTCCAGGTGTCACATCCCACCATCCATCACTGTCCCTTCCCCATGCTCCTTGGCCCTTAGCTCCACTCATAACCCTTCCCAGGTGCATTGACCCACCCACCAGTGTCACTGTCAGGCCTCCTGAGTTGGCTTCTGTGGCCAGTGGTCATCCTGTTTGCAGTGAGGAGCCACAGCAATGTGAGCCTGCAGGGACTGCAGAAAGCCCGGCCCTTCCCCCCGGTACACACTAATGGTCCGGCCAGGCCCAGGAAGGGGAGGTTCTGCCTGGTCCTGGAGGGGAACAGGAGCCAGGCTTCCAGCTGGAGCTCCAGGCCTGGCCCGTGGAGGGCAAGAGCCAGGGGGAGGTTGATTATGAGTTAAGAGACTAATGTACCACAATACTTTCCATATCTGACCCAGGCCCCCACGGAATATGGGGGGCTGGAGTGTGAGTACAAATATAAGCCCCCCACAGAACACCCTTCTTGGCCCTTCAGCAGTGGTTTAGGAGATGGGTGGTTGATGGCCAACACGCTTTCTACAGGGAGATACTTGGGAAGGGCAATCTTTGCTCATAGACTGTGTTCATGGAGATGGCGCAGTACAGTCTCACTCTCTGGGTCAGAGCCCAGCACTAGGCTTGCTCACCTTTGAGACCTCAGAGTCTCCTGGGTATCTGCAAATACACCCCGAGGCCTCCGAGGGGATCTTAAGAGTACGCTGAAGCCCCAGGGTCCTGGCCTTTGCCCCCAGCCCCAGATAAACACTCAGAGCAGAGTCAGGCAGCTGCGAGCTGGAGGGTGGCCAGACAGTGATCTGGTTCCTCTAAGGGGTCCAGCACCTTGGTCTATGGAGGGGGGGTGCCAGGGCAGGAGCCCCTAGCTTGGGTGGGGACCCCAGGCCTCCACATCCTCAACAGACAGGTCTCTAAAGTGGAAATGCTGGGCAGCCTTGACCACAGGGACAGATTTTTTTGCCACTTGGAGCAGCCAGGGGTAGCCAGGGCAATGGGGGGGGGGGGGGTGATCCTAACGGGAGCAGTTGTCGTTGTCATTGCTGCTATTGTAGCTGTTGATGTAGTTGTTGTTGTTGATGGTCTCGTAGTTGTCGCAGTTGTAATAGTTGTCGATGTTATAGTTGTTGTAGTTGATGTTGTAGTTATTGTAGTTCTAGTAGTAGTGTTGTTGTAGCTGTTGAGGTTGTTGTAATTGTTGTAGCTGTAAGTGTACTTGTGATAGTAGTTGTTATTGTAATTGTAGTTGTTGTAGTTGAATTGTAGTAGTAGCTGTAGTTGTTGCTGCCACTGAGTCCCCCCAACTCATAGTAATCCCACGCACAATGGAATGACACTGCCCGTTCCTGTGCCATCCCCATGATCAGTCGGGCCATTGTGATCAATAGGGTTTTTAAGGGCTGATTTTCAGAAGTAGATTGTCAATCCTTTCTTCCAAGACATCTCTGGGTGGACTCAAACCTCCAATTGTTTGGTTAGTGGCCAAGCACATTAACTGTTTGCACCACCTGGGAACTCCAACAAGGGTAGTAGGCACATTGAATTGTCACTGGGTCCCAGAGTGCCGTGGAGGGAACAAACACTCCCAGCCTCTGGCATGGCAGAACTTGGGGTGGGCCCGGTGGGTCTGGGGTGCCTCGCTCTCATGGGGCAGGTGGCCACCTCTCATGGAACTGCTGACACCTGTGTCCCATCACCTGGAGAAAGGTGCGGAGGCTGCATGGTCACCTGCAAACAGGAAGAGTTAGCCTTGAGCCTCGAAGATCTGGTCTGGGGGATGGCTGAAGCTTCCCCACCTCCCGACCTCTCTTCTGGCCACAGTCATGTGTAAGAGTAAATTTGCATACAGTTTTACAGGCTAGAAATTTAAAATCACATCTTTCCTGCTACTTACATGTCCACATTTGGACCTGGAAGGACGTGAAATTTTTTTTTTTTTACACTGAGCTAATTCAAGTGGGCACATCTCCAGGGTCAGAATTAACCGGAAGATGCTCTTCCCCGGCTTGAGACTATATATCGTCATTTTATATCCTCTACACCTGGCCAAACTTGCCCCAGATGCCTTTACGGCTGTCCGTTTTGATGGAGAGCCAAGGGGAACATTCTCGGTTTCCTCTGGTGGAGAAGTTTTCTGGGACTGTTTGGAGGAGGCACTGAGAACGTTACAGAGGCCAGTGCTCCCTCGGATGTGTTTTATTGTTTTAATATATAAATTGGGTCTTTAAAAAAAACAAGTCACAAATCTCATGGTACTTTCCTTTTCTGTGCCTGAACTCTAATTACTTGATATTTTGGAAGAACCTGAAACATTGTATTTATAATTCCTCTTAGACCAGGCATGAAAAAACTTATTATAGCGCTGGGCTCTTGTTCTCAGGATTTAGAGGCTTGGTGCCGAGGGCGATCACGCCACGCGTGGCTTCTTTTGAGAATGGGCGAGCAGGCTTCAGCATTTGCAGCTTCAATACAACATATGTGCTGATTTTTATTGTTGCTATTTGCTGGTGAGATGATTCTGAGTCATGGCGACCCCATGTGAGCAGAGTAGAGCTGCAGATTGCCAGGTCTGTCTTCCAGGGCACCTCTGGGTGGGTGACCTGCCAACCTTTCGGCTAGTAGTTGAGCACTTGACCATTTGGCATGAATAATGCCTTAGAAGAAATGTCTTAGAAACCCTAGTGGTGTAGTGGTTAAGTACTATGGCTGCTAACCAAGAGGTCATAAGTTCGAATCCGCCAGGCTCTCCTTGGAAACTCTATGGGGCAGTTCTACTCTGTCCTATGGTTGCCGTGAGTTGGAATCGACTCGGTGGCAGTGGCTTTTTTTTTTTTTTTTTTTTTTAATGTCTTAGAAGAAACACAACAGGATGCTGCTTAGAAACAAGAATGGCAAGACTTCGGCTGGCTTCATTTGGATGAGTCATTGGGGAAGACTAGTCACTAGAGAAGGACATCATGTTTGGTAAAACGGAGGGTCAGCAAAAATGAGGGAAACCCTCAGTGAGATGGACTGACACAATAACTACAATGATGCACTCAGAAGTGCCTGTGATTATGAAGATGGTTCAGGACCAGGAGATGTTTCGTTTCGCTATACGTAAGGCCTCCATGAGTCGGAGGCAACTCACCGGCAACCACCAACAACAAATGGTGTCTGTTGACAGTTACCTCATGGATGCGCTTCTGGCGTTTGCAGGCCATGGGGAACAAGGCAGATCACTCTGACCACCCCGTCATGCTTGGGGCAATTTCATCACTTTCACTGTTAAGTCACCTCGCAGGTTCCAGGACAGATGAGGGGCCTGGTCTTCTACCCCACCCCAACCTGTGTGTTGCAGAGAGACGATCTCACAGACATAGCCAGGGAGCTGGGGCTCAGAACACAGCCCCGGCCGGCTGAGCATCGGAAGCCCCGGGCCTCAGAGAGATGGCGGAGGGCTAGCTGTACCTGCTCTCATCCTTTTTCGCCACTTGAGGCTGTGTGTCTGTCCTTGTGGGCCTGGCCTTCACCCAGCTTTGGGCAGTCCATGATTGTTATGTGGCTTGAGAATGCCAGGGAGAGTATTCTGGTGCCAGGCAAAAATGTTCCCTCCACCTGGAATTTATTAGAAAGAGTTCTAAAATCTCACAAAGAGGGTGTCAAGTGGAAAGTCTTTCTGGCAAGAGGAGCCAGGTTTGTGAAACAGAACAACGCTGGACTTGAAGGAGGCATGGGGAGGGAGGCAGACCTATGCAAGATAATAGGTTACCTTGAGGTCAGGGGGAAACTATTGGTCCTTGCTTCCCTCCTCCACACCTGGTACAGCTGGACTTCAGCGGGACTCTGGGCCAACCAGCAGGGCCACCAGGCCCCAGGAGACCACCAGGTCCTGTTTCCTTGGGCTGGCACTTTCAACTGCCCCAAAGGAAAGCCAACCTCACCCACCCCTGGCATTGCAGGAGCCCGAATAATAAGTGGTCAAGTCCTCTACTGCTTTGGCATCTGTTGTGGATTGAATTGTGTCCCCAAAAATATATGTTGAAGTCGTAACCTCTGTCCCTATAAATATGACCCTGTTTGGAAATAGGGTTTTTCTTTTTTTGTGTTAATGAGGTCAGACTAGTATAGGGTGGGTCCTAAACCTAATCCCTTCTGAGCTATAAAAAGAAAGGTAAAGACACACACGGGGTAAGATGACAGGGACAGGTGCATCTGCAAGAGCAGGAATGCCAAGGGTTGCCGGCTCTAGAAGCTGACCACAACCCGTCTGTCAGCTTATTGTACTGTGGTGTCTTGCATGTTGCTATGATGCTGAAACCTATGCCATTGGTATTTCATATTCCAGCAGGATCACTCATGGTGGACAGGTTTCAGCAGAGCTTTCAGATTAAGACTAGGAAGAAAGGCCTGGCAAACTACTGCCATGAATCGGCCAATGAAAACCTCATGGATCACAACAGAATATTGTCCGATATATTGCTGGAAGATGAGGCCCCTGCGCAGGATCAGATTAACTAGTAAGCAAGTTACGCATGGGCTTAATTGCGTTTACTTACTAATCGGTAAGGCACAATATCACCTGGGATTCATCACATCTTTGAAGTGGTGAAATTGTGCCCTGCAGATTAGTAAGTAAGCACAAGTAAGCCTGTGTGTACTTTGTTTATTGGGTAATCTGCCCATGCTCCTGTTTCGGAAGGGGCTCAAAATACACAGCGCTGCAACAACGGACTTGAGCATACCAAGGGTACTGAAGATGGTGCAGGCCCAGGCAACGTTTTGCTCTGTTGTACATAGGTTGCCGTGAGTTAGAGCTGACTGCGTGGCAACTAACTAACAACAGCTAGAAGCTGAATTAGACAAGGAAGAACCTCCCCTAGAGCTATGCCCTGAATTCGGGCTCAGCCTTCTGAACCATGAGACAATATGTTTCTCTTCTTTAAGGCCACCTACTTGTGGTATTTCTGTTATGGCAGCACTAGGTAACATAAGACAGCGTCTTGGCTTCTTAGGGTCTCCATGGCTGCAAAGGCACAGGACCTTCGTTCACCCTCAGCTTTGGGGCTCCTGGCCAGTGAGTCTCCATGTTGTCTGTTAAATGACATTCTGGAGTCAAGTTATAAAAATTTCAATGGCGATTTTCTTTAGGAGTAAACCAAGTTGCTGCAGCGAGGAAGCATGGCACTCAAAAGGAGATAGCTAGGGCTTTAACTTGGGAAAAGACAGTGGTCTCTTTTTTTAGCACTTCCGAGGAATTTAGTTGGCACAAAGGGACAGATTCCGGAAAGGTGTCATTTACACAAAGGTGGGTCCTTTTGAAATGGGCAGGGGAGTAAGGTCTTGATTGGACCACATGTCCCTTCTTTTGTTTGGAAGAGGTGCAGGGTTCTTGGCTTTGCTACAATGACGACTCAAGAGAATGTGGGTTTGGAGACTCCTAGTTAAGTAAGGTTTATACGTGGAAGTGTCTGGGGCTGATCTAGACTGGTCATGGCCATGTCTGGTTAACACAGCCACTGGGGACACATAGAATAAACTCAATGAGCCTCTCAGAGAGGGGTTGGGACTTCTGAGCTGAGAGAAGGAAAAGAAGACCCAGAGGGGACTGTGTTGGGCAAAGAGGTCCTGGAGGGGCACACCCCGACCTCCTGCCCAGGTCACCTGCTCTCGGGATCCCTGGATTCAGACTCCAACCCCGTCTGTTGAAAGTAAGGATGCTTTTGACCAGCGTCTGTCCAGGTGACTTCCCCAGCAAGTGACTTTTGAGATCTGCTGCCTTCCATCTCTATGAGACAGTCAGCAATGAAAATGGGCCTGCTCAGGAGAATGAAGAACACCAAAGACACAAGGTAATTATGAGCCCAAGAGACAGAAAGGGCCACATAAATCAGAGACTACATCAGCCTGAGACTGGAAGAACTAGATGGTGCCCAGCTACAACTGATGACTGCCCTGACAAGGAACACAACAGAGAACCCTTGAGGGAGCAGGAGAACAGTGTGATGCAGACCCCAAATTCTCATAAAAAGACCAGACTTAATGGTCTGACTGAGACTGGAGGGACCCCTGAGGTCATGGTCCCCAGACCTTCTGTTAGCCCAGGACAGGAACCATTCCCAAAGCCAACTCTTCAGACAGGGATTGGACTGGACTGTAAGATAGAAAATGATACCAATGAGGAGTGAGCTTCTTGGCTCAAGTAGACACTTGAGACTATGTGGGCAACTCACATCATACACAAAAACTAATTAAAAATGGATCAAAGACCTAAGTGTAAAACCCAAAACTATAAAGACCATAGAAGAAAAAAAAGGGTAAATGCTAGAGGCCCTAATAAACAGCATAAATAGGATACAAATCATAAATAACAATACACAAACACCAGAAGATAAGCCAGGTAACTGGGATCTTCTAAAAATTAAACACATATGCTCATCAAAAGACTTCAGCAAAAGAAGGGAAAGACAACACACAATACAGGAGAGGTCAGCACAACTGGACTAAACCAAAAGCAAGGAAGTTTCCTGAATAAACTGAACGCTTCGAAGGCCAGCACAGCAGGTGTGGGGGTTTGGGGACCATGGTTTCAGGAGACATAAAAGTCATTTGGCATAATTAAATCTATTAAGAAAACATTCTGCATCCCACTTTGGAGATTGGCATCTGGGGTCTTAAACAGCTAGCAAGCAGCCACCTACGATATATCAACCGGTCTCAACCCACCTGGAGCACAGGAAAATGAAGAACACCAAAGGCACAAGGTTAATTATGAGCCCAAGAGACAGAAAGGGCACTATAAACCAGAGACTACATCACCCTGAGACCAGAAGAACTAGATGGTGCCCGGCTATAACAGACGACTGCCCTGTCAGGGAACACAACAGAGAACCTCTGAGGGAGCAGGAGAGCAGTGGGATGCAGACCTCAAATTCTCATAAAAAGACCAGACTGAATGGTCTGACTAAGACTAGGAGGACCCCGGAGGTCATGGTCCCCAGACCTTCTGTTAGCCCAAGACCATTCCCAAAGCCAACTCTTCAGATAGGGATTGGACTGGACTATGGGATAGAAAGGAAACCCTGGTGGCGTAGTGGTGCTACGGCTGCTAACCAAAGGGTTGGCAGTTCAAATCCGCCAGGCACTCCTTGGAAACTCCATGGTGCAGTTCTACTCTGTCCTATAGGGTCGCTATGAGTCTGAATCAACTCGACAGCACTCGGTATGAGATAGAAAATGATACTGGTGAAGAGTGAGCTCCTTGGCTCAAGTAGACACATGAGATTATGTGGGCAGCTCCTGTCTGGAGGGGAGGTGAGAAGGCAGAGAGGGACAGAAGCTGGCTGAATGGGCACAGAAATAGAGTGGAGGGAAGGAGAGTGCTGTCTCATTAGGGGGAGAGCAACTAGGAGTTCATAGGAAGATGTATATAAATTTTTGTATGAGAGACTAACTTAATTTGTAAATTTCACTTAAAGCACAATTTTAAAAAAAGGGGGCCCTCTCTGTCTGATGTCAGGAGACTGCTCACGCAGAAGGGAGACAGCTGTCTCGCGGAGGAGATGGTAGGAACCAGGTGGAGCCCTTCAGGGGGGCTGGCGTCTTTTGACAGGCGTTATAATCTCTGCCCAGGATGTCTTTAAACATGCCCGATACTCATGCTGGGTCTCGGGCAAAGAGTAGACCCTTTGTGAGAAGGTGGGTGGGGAGCTGGGTCCTGGCCAGGAAAGGATGAGGCCCTAACTGGAACCCTCTGGCTGGGGAAGGGTGCCTGCCCGCCCGCTCTTTCTCCTGTTTTCCCGCCTGCTGCAGCTTCCCTGCAGGTTCCCCTCACCTGGCAGCATTGGGGCTGGTGTGTGTGTGTGTGTGTGTGTGCGCACGCGTGTGTGTGTTATGTCTGTGCATGAGCATGTGTCTCTATGCGCATGTCTGTGTGAGACTGTGTGTGTGTATACGTGTGTCTGTGTGTATGTCTGTGTGTATACCTCTGTGTGTCTATGAGACTGTGGATGTGTGTGTGGATGTGTGTAGCTATGTCTGTAGTTTGTGTGACTGTATCTGTGGTCTGCGTGTGTGTGTATGTGTGTGTGTCTATGATGTGTGTGTGTGCAATCTGTGTATGCATGTGTGTCTATGGTCTGCGTGTGTATCTGTGTGTGTCTCTGTGGTCTGTGTGTGTGTGTTTGTGTCTCTGTGGTCTGTGTGTGTGTGTTTGTGTTTGTGGTCTGCATCTGTGTGTATGTCTGTGGTCTGCACGTGCATCTGTGTGTGTTTGTGGTCTGTGTGTGTGTGTATCTATGGTCTGCATATGAGTGTATGTGTGTGTGTCTGTGGTGTGCGTGTGTGTGTGGTCTGTGTATGCGTGTGTGTGTCTGTGGTCTCCGTGTGTATCTGTGTGTGTCTCTGTGGTCTGCGTGTGTGTGTGTGTGGTCTGCGTTTGTGTGTGTATGTCTGTGGTCTGCGTGCGTATCTGTGTGTGTGTCTGGTCTGTGTGTGTGTGTTTGTGGTCTGCATCTTTGTGTGTATGTCTGTGGTCTGCATGTGTATCTGTGTGTGTTTGTCTGTGGCCCGTGTATGTGTCTATGGTCTGTGTGCGTCTGTGGTCTGTGTGTGTCTCTGTGTGTGTATATGTGGTCTGCGTGTGTACCTGTGTGTGTATGTCTGTGTTCTGTGTGTGTGTCTGTGTGTCTGTGGTCTGCATGTCTGCGTGTCTGGAGCTAGGAAAGGTCAGCAAAAATAATAGCTGAGTGAGTTAACATAAAATAGAAAAGCTATGCATTAATAAAAGTTTATTTCCATTGTTAAAAAGAAGAGATTTACTTTTTACAAATATTTTGAAAGAGATTTGTCTTCTCTACCCTAGGATAAGGAGCCCTGATGGCACAGTGTTTAAAAGCTCAGCTGCTAAGCAAAAGGTCAGCAGTTAGAATCCACCAGCTGCTCCCTGGAAACACTGTGGGGCAGTTCTACTCTGTCCTGAAGGGTCCCTATGAGTTGGAATCGACCTGATGGCAATGGGTTTTTTGTTTTGGGTGTACCCTGGGATTTGAGAGCAGCGAGCAAAAAGAAACCCCGGCCCCAGGGCAGTCTCTGGGTGAGGATGCTGCCACGTTGTGCCCTCAGCAGGTCCTCAGTCCACAGGAACGCCGTGTGTCAGTCACGCCTGCAATGGTGGCCTTGCAGCTTGTGCACAGCGCTCAATGATTCTGATAGGTAATTCCAGGAAGTGTGGTGTAAAATCCCAGGGAGCATGCACCAGGCGTACGTCTTGCACCAGCTCCTAACTCCCCGTGGTCGGACTGCTGCTGAAGATTCTGGGTGTCCTCGCTGCATAACCTGGGTCCGCACCTTGCTTGGTGTACTTAGCAGCGACTTGTGGCGATCGTCACAAACAAAGCCACCTCGTGCTTTTTAACGCTCTGCCCACTTAAGGACAAACACAAATTAACAACAAGAGGTTTTAATTCTCCCCTTTGAAAGTAAAAGAAGGGATCCACCACCATCGCCCCCACCATCTTCCTGAATTCACTGAAGTTCTTTGTGTCTCTCTGAAAAGTCTGGATCAAGGCAGTCCGCCAGGACCTGGGAGCTGGCTTTTTTGAAATGGAGTCATCAGGGAAGATGGAGCCCCTGACTTCCAGCTTCCTGGAAGGAGGTGGTCATAACTTCTGGTGGCTCCTGCTGTAAAGATACTAGAAAATTAGCAATTTTATCTTGACGACATGACTGACGTAGGCTGCATCTACCGGGCTGTACAAAGGGCCAGATTCCTTTCTGTCCTCACAGTGGCAGAGGATTGCCTGGGCTGCATCACGTTCTGGCTTAATGCTTATTCACTAATGTAACTGTTTTCTTTCTCTTCTATTTTTGTGGAAAGGTTTTCTGGGTTGAGGGGTGGGTTTTGTTTATAATTCTATTTCCCCGGCACCTAAGACCAATTCCACTGTCTAGATGTATTGTAACCACTTGACCAGGCACCTCCGGGCAGACACTGAGGTTGTTGCCAGCTTCTGACTATATAAAGATGCAATCAATATTCTCGTACAAATGCTATTCAGCCCATAGGGACAGATACGTGGATGGAAAATTCGTAGAAATGGAATTGCTGGCTACACGCATTATAAATTTTTATGTTATTGTTGTTAGCGGCTGTCAAGTCAGCCCCCAAATCCTGGTGACACCACGTGCAGCGGAACTAAATGCTGTCTGCAGCCATCCCCATGATTGGTGGCAAATGCGACCCCTGTAACCCATAGATTTTCACTGGCTGATTTTTTGGAAGTAGATCACCCAGCTTTTCTTCCTAGTTTATCTTTGCCTGGAAGCTCTGCTGAAAATTATTCAGCATCATTAAAAAAAACCAAAACAAATAAACCCGTTGCCGTGGAGTCGATTCCAATAGGACAGAGTAGAATTGTCCCATAGGGTTCCCAAGGAGCGGCTAGTGGATTCGAACTGCTGACCTTTTGGCTAGCAGTGGAGCTCTTAACCACTGCGCCACACTTAAACCTCTACTGACGGATGGGTAGTAGCTGTGCTTGAGGGGCATTGACCTGGGGTCAAACCCAGGTCTCCCACATGGAAAGTGAGAATTCTATCACTGAACTATCACTGCCCCCTCAAAAATTTTTATACCTTTTTCCAAACTGCCTGTCAAAGAAGGTGTATTAATTGGTAATTTGTGAGACCGCTTTCTCCTCCATCTTCACCAACAGTATTTTTTGTCTTTGTCAATTCAATAGGGAAACCCTGATGGCATAGTGGTTAAGTGCTACAGCTGCTAACCAAAGGGTCGGCAGTTTGAATCCTCCAGGTGCTCCTTGGAAACTCTATGGGGCAGTTCTACTCTGTCCTATAGGGTCACTATGAGTCGGAATTGACTCAACGGCACTGGGTTTGGGTTTCAATCCAATAGATTTAAAGAATGGTATTCCATTTGAATTTTAACGTGCATTCTCTTTATTTTGAATGTGTCTGAATATCTTTTTATATATTGAAGAACTTTTAGGAGTCCCAGGGTGGTGCAAAGAGTGAATGTTCTCTCCTGCTAACTGAAAGGTTGGCAGTTTGAGTCTCCCAGAGGTGCCTCAGAAGAAAGGCCTGGCAATGCACTTCCAAAAAATCAGCCTTTAAAAACCTTTGGAACACAGTTTTTGTCCGACACCCATGGTGTTGCCCTGAGTTGAAGTCAACTCGATGCCAACTGGTTTGTTTTAAGAATCTTTTGTATTTCTTGGTGTCTGTGTTCGCAAGCTGTTTTACCTATTTTCCTGTTACTTTGTCCGTCTTTATTATGTTAATAAAACCAAAAAAAAAAAAAAAAAAAGCTGTTGCCACTGAGTAGATTCTCACTCATAAGGTTTCCAAGGCTGTAAATCTTTATGGAAACAGACTGCCCCATCTTTCTCCTGCAGAGGGCTTGAACCGCCGACCTTTGGGTTAGCAGCCGAACGCTTAACCACTGTCTCGCCAGATCTCCTTGTTAATTTACAAGCCCTGTTTATATATGTGGAAACCCTGGTGGTGTAGTGGTTAAGTGCTATGACTGCTAACCCAAAGGTCGGCAGTTCAAATCCGCCAGGCCTCCTTGGAAACTCTACGGGGCAGTTCTACTCTGTCCTATAGGGTCGCTATGAGTCGGAATCGACTCGACGGCACTGGGTTTGGTTTTTTTTATATATGAACAAAAATTAGTACTTTTTCTGTGATGTATGTTACAGACACTTTATTTCATTTCTCATCTGTCTTTTTTCTTTGTTTATGGTGTTTTTGCTTCTTACATGATTGCTTTGGCCAGGCTAACGTTTTTTATTTTATTCTTATTGTTGATTTCTATTGATTTTTTTTTTTTTTTTTTTATGGCTCCTGGGTTTGTACTATATCTGAGAAGGACTTCCCCATTTCAAGGTTATTCAAGGAAACTATCCTGTGTTTCCTTCTGGTACGTTTATGGTTTCAAATTTTACAACTGAGTCTTTGATACCTCTGTCATTTCTTGGAGTATAAGGAGTGAAGTAGAGATACAATTTTATTTTTCCCAAAGGACTATCTTGTCTCAACATGACTTACTGAACAATTGGACTTTACTGTACTGACACCAACATTGTCTCTCTCCATACTAAATGCCTGCGTGTGTGTGGGCCTGTCGTGGATTGAATTGTGTCCCCCCAAAATATCTGTCAACTTGGTTAGGCCATGATTCCCAGTATTGTATGATTGCCCACCATTTTGTCATTTGATGAGATTTCCCTATGTATTGTAAATCCCATCTCTATGATGTAATAAGATGGATTAGTGGCAGTTATACTGATGAGGTCTACAAGATTAGATAGCGTCTTAAGCTGATCTCTTTGAAATATAAAAGAGAGGAGCGAGCAGGGAGACCAGGAGACCTCATACCACCAAGAAAATAGTGTTGGGAGTAGGGTGCGTCCTTTGGTCCTGAGGTTCCTGCGCTGAGGTGCTCCCAGACCGAGTGAAGACTGATGACAGGGACCTTTCTCCAAAGCCGGCAGAAAAAGAAAGGCTTCCCCTGGAGCCAGATCCCTGAATTCGGACTTCTAGCTTCCTGGATGTGAGAGAAATGGTCACAGCCTTGAAAACCCTATGGAGCAGTTCAACTCTGACACACATGGAGTCTCCGTAAGTAAGAATCAACAGCAACTAACAACAACGTAAGCATTTTAAATAATCTAGTAGGATTTTTTTTTTTTTTTTTTTAGTAGGCTTAGTGCCCCGGTGTAACCTTCTGTTCTAGGATTTCTCTAATGACTCGTGCCTGCTGATTTTTCCATGTGAACTATAAGATCAGTTTGGCTAGTTCTAATTAGACAAAACCTACTGTATATTATTGGTATCACAAGAAATTTACAGACTAATGTCAGAAAACTTGACCTTTTTTTTTATTGTGCTTTAAGTGAAAGTTTACAAACTAAGTCAGCCTCTCATAGAAAAACTTACATACACCTTGCTGTATACTCCTAGTTGCTCTCCCTCTAATGGGACAGCACTCTCTTTCCCTCCACTTTCTGCTTTCGTGTCCATTCAACCAGCTTCTGTCCCCCTCCACCTTCTCATCTCCCCTCTAGACAGGAGCTGCCCACATAGGCTCATGTGTCTACTTGATCCAAGAAGCTCCCTCTTCCCCCCTATCATTTTCTATCCCATAGTCCAGTCCAATCCCTATCTGAAGAGTTGGCTTTGGGAATGGTTCCTGTCTTGGGCTAACAGAAGATCTGGGGACCATGACCTCTGGGGCCCTTCTAGTCTCAGTCAGGCCATTAAGTCTTCATCCCACTGCTCTCCTGCTCCCTCGGGGTTCTCTGTTGTGTTCTGTTCTGTGTTGTGTTCCCTGTCAGGGCAGTCGTCGGTTGTATTTGGGCACCATCTAGTTCTTCTGGTCTCAGGCTGATGTATTCTCTGGTTTATGTGGCCCTTTCTGTCTCTTGGGCTCATAATTACCTTGAGAAAACTTGACCTCTTTATCAGATTGAGTGTTTGTAGCTAAAAGTAGGATTTCGTTTTCACTCATTCATTCAAGAAAACATATTAGAGTTTTCTTTTTAATCCATCCTTTTCTTTAATTTATTTAGCCCATCCTTTTAACCTACACAGTTCTTTTTAATCCATTCTTAGGCATTTTGTCATTTTTATTGCTACTGTATATAGGATATTTTCTCCCCATACATTGGCTTTTTCATTGCTGTTTGTATATGTCAGTTCCACGCTGGCCACCTCCCTGAGTTCTCTTTCTCTATGGTTTCTATGTGGACTTTCAGTAGATCTTCTTGGGTTTACGGTTGTCAACCCTGCTCACTTCAGCAAACTTTCAAGCCAAGGTCTGAGGTTGCCAATGGGTGGAACAATGCTTCCTCACATAGAGAAGAGCCAAAGCCAGGTCAGCTTCAATAGTGGGTGCAGTCCCCCACGGCCAGCAGGTCAGTCCCCACAACTGACACAGGGCTGGTATTCTGTACACACCCCGCTCGTGTTGTGGTTGAGAGACCCTGTTCCTCCCCTCTGGGAACAGATATAGCAGTGGGGTTGGCCAGGTGCCATGTGACATGCACGAATCAGCAGAACAAAGAGGTACTCACTAGACCTGAAACAAGGAAGGAGTCTCTCTGATAAAGAAGAAGAAACTGGGACAGAGGGAGGCTCAGTTCCCAGCTTCTATTATTAGAAAATGTTGTAGATCCAAGACTTCCAATTAGGTGGTCCAGGTGAGGGTCGCAGGGCCTGTGGCAGACCACTCTTCCACCCCCAGGCATGAATCATTTCATCTGCAAACAGCTCTCTCTTCCTCCTTCTCCTCCTGTTGGCTGGTCCTCCCAAACCCATGTTAAACAACAGTGTGATTCAGGACACACTTCCTCTGCTTCTGCCTTTCATTTCAGTACATTCCTCATTCAGCATGACTCCGACACTGGTAGAGGTCTGTTAAGTATTCTATTTATCATTTGAACAGTCCATGTATTTATTGTTAAGACTGTATTTTAAAAACATGAGCCCATGTTGAATGATATCAACTTTCTCTTCAACATCCGTGGAGGCAACCGTGTGATTTTTCTCTTTTGCTCTATGAATACAGAGATCCCTATTGAGAGATTTCCTAATATCAAGCCATCTTTGCAGCCACAGGGTCATGGCTTCTTCACTTTTACACATTCTGCTTTGTATTTTTAATTGGTATTCACAAGTGAGATTGGCCTGTGGCTTGGTTTAGTTCTTATCTTCCTGGGTTTTGGTATCGGGTCTTCTGCCAGCTTCGTAAAGAGAATTTCGAAGTTTTCCTTCCTTGTCTGTGCTTTGCAGCCAGTGGTTAAGAGCTACGGCTGCTAACCAAAAGATCAGCAGTTTGAATCCACTGGCCACTCCTTGGAAATCCTATGGGGCAGTTCTGCTCTGTGCTGTAGGGTCGCTATGAGTTGGAATTCACTCAACGGCAATGGGCTTTGGTTTGGTTTTGGTGTTGTCTGTTCCTTAAGGGTGTGGAGGAATCACCTGTAATACCATAATGGGCCTGGGGCCACTTGAACCTTTGTAGTTACATAGCTTGCGGCCCTCGGGGCCCAAAGCTGAGATCAGTGGAACAGCAAGGGGTGGGTAGCACGTAAGTGAGAGCAGTCTGCCCAGGTGCAATAAGGAGGTGCGTTGTCCGTAGAGAATTGAAAAACAGTAGTAAAACCAACGAAATTCAGTCTGCTTTATTATTATTATTAACATGTGCTATCAATTCTAAACAGTCAGTGAAAAAAAAGCCCCCCTCTTGAGCAGACCCCTCTTGGCACATCCCTGGCTAGGACATCACAAAAGCGCACCTTCCTCAGTAAGCCTGCACAGATCCTGAACCCTGCCAGGGCCTGGCGCCTGGTCTTACAGCTTGGTCTCTGCGTGGTTATCGTATTCGAATCATACTAACTCATCCCTGCAGCATGGGAAGATGGAGAAAAGAGAGTGTTCGTCATGTGAGTTGTGTGACATTATTATAAGCCTATTAGGGGATTTCCCAAAGAAACCCCAAACCTTCACAAAATTGAAACTGAAAATAAAAGTAGAGAACCCATCAGTGGCTGTCAATCAACTCTGACTCATAGTCACCCCATAGAGTTTTCTATGGCTGCTTTTTTGGAAGCAGATCACCAGACCTTTTTCCTGAGGCACCTCTGGATGGACTCGAACCTCCAACCTTCTGGTTGGCAGCCAAGTGCATTAACTGTTTTACACCACTCAGAAACTCCAAAGGCAAGAAGAATCAAAATGAACCCTCTGCTCTTTGGACCTGCTCCCAGAATATTGCTTTTGTGACTTGGAAAAAATACTTGCTGGGCCTCTGCCCACCACACACCCCACACATGCCCTCTCTTGGAACCAGCCAGAGAAGGTTTGGAAAAAGCCTTCCAGCTTTGCTGCATCTTGTCCACGAGACCCATAATATTTCCCAGCCAGCTGTCCTCCCACCAGTGCCACCAAGATGGCTGCCTCTCTCTGGCTTTCTTCCACTAACACAATCCTATCAGAATCTCAATCCTTGCTCTTATTTCATAAACCAAACTGAAAAAACCAAACCCATTGCCACTGAGTTGATTCCAACTCACGGTGACCCTGTAGGACAGAGTAGAACTGCCCCATAGGGTCTCCAAGGGGTGGCTGGTGGATTCGACAAGCAGACCTTTTGGATAGCAGCTGAATGCTTAGCCACTATGCCACCAGAGCTCCATTTAATAAACCAGTGAGTTTAATTCCTGGGGTTCAGGGTTACTCTGCTCATGACTAGCCTGAACTATGTTGTTTCCCGCTTGGGGAGTGAAGTTTATTGGCAGAGAGAGGAGTAGCCATCCTAGTGAACGGCCTTCAAGGCTGTGAGTTAGCATCGTCCCTGGACAGTCTCTGCAAGGGCTCCAGGGAGTGGCGGGCAGCCCTTCCCACACACTGCTCCCCACCGCAGGGAAGGGCTGCTCTGTTCAGCACAGAGCCTCACAGTGAAACCTGTCCACCGTGGGTGACCCTGCTGGTGTTTGAAATATCTGTGGCACAGCTTCCAGCATGACAGCAACACACCACCCACCACAGTGGGACTAACTCAAGGTCAGCTCACAGGAGTCCTTGGTGCATTTATGCAAGGGGCCCCCTAGGGTACTCAGAGACTGAGCACTAAAGATGGATCATAATGGTGCAAAGGGCAGAGCTGTCAGACAGCTGTCTGAGGAATCTGGACCCTCTAGAAAAGGCAGCGTCTCTGTTCCCCAGTCAAACCTGCCTAATTTCATTCTTCGCTTCCCAAGCAAAGCTGAGTCATCAGAGCAGCTGCACTCCCAGCTCCGAGCTGGGGGATAAAAGGCTGCAGCAGACGTAAACATGCTTGGAACGTACGAGATCATTCTGTGGTGCTGACATATTGCGGAAGGGAATCCAGCATGCGGGACTTTAAAAATCTAATATGGGTATTTCCTTTTTTATAATTTTCTTTTATCTGGAAGGTAAGAATGTATGGTCCATAGTTACTTATGTCGAAAGAAGCGGTGATGGTTTTAGACATCAGTGGGCTTCATTCCATGGCCCATTGTAAATGTTTCATTTAAGCATTGCAAACAATAAATGGGAGATGAAAATGATGACATAAGGGCATTTCAAAAATCTGTAGCATTTCAACTTCATCTGCCCCAAATGTGTGCTGGTGCCTGCAAACCATCATCAGGGCTACAAATGTGACTGTGGGGAACAGTGAGGGGCTGCAGGAGCCCTGTTATGTTAGAGGAGGTTAGCTTCTCTGTTAGTTAGCCGTTAAAGTCTTGGGGGCCACTCTGAACGTGTGTATCTGTTTTGCCACTGCCTGTCCTTCCTTGGGCGGAGGGGCTCAGCAAGTGTTTACTGACAAGTGGGTGGATGATAGGGTCCCCGGGTGGTGCAAATGGTTAATTTGCTCAGCTGCTTCCTAAAAGGTTGGAGGTTCCAGTCTACCCAGAGGCACCTTGGAAGAAAAGCCTGGCAATCTACTTCTGAAAATCAGTCATTGAAACCCTATGGAGCACAGTTCTACTCTGACATACACGGGGTCACCGTGAGTCAGAGTTGACTCCATGGCAACCGGCTTGGGTTTTGGGTTTGGGTGGATGTCGGGTTGCCCCAGGCCTGCATTAATTCCTGCCCTAGCCCAGCTCACGCCTTCCTGATGCCCGGGTTAGCATGCAGCAGACACTCCACTGTTGTGAGCCTCTGCCTTATCCACACGTACCCACCATGCCTGGCAGACGCCCACCCCCACGCCCAGCTACAGCTTGCCCAGGCATGGCTTCTCCCTCTGACCCCACAGCCCTGCAGACACAAGCAGGCACCCAGCAGACAGTCCTTGCAAAACTCGAAGCTGGGCCAGGCCTCCTCATTCTCAGTCCACAGCAGGAATTGGGGCCAGAGAGTTTGTCCTGGGGCTCCTCCGTGTCCCACTGAGGACTACTCATCCTGGCTGCTCTGCACAGAAACCGCCCACAGGCCTTCTTCTTCCTGCATTGGGCAATGCGGGGTGAAGGGAGTCCAGGCCCAAGTGGCCCCCAGGCCTTCTACCCACCACTTCCTCTCTGAATTTTCCATTCTTCACTCTGGGGAGAGGGAAGGGGGCACCACTGCCCCCAGGATGCTCCTCCCCCCACCACTGCTGCCGGTAAGCCCCCACCCCATGCCCATCAGTGAGCACCCTGAGCTGCCCAAGGCCCCCACCTGGCATGCTGCACACCAGAGAATTTCATGCCGTCTGTGTGGGTGCTGGGCCACGTCAAAGCTGCTGCCATTGCCCTCTGTCCTCTTGCTTCTCTGACCCTGAGCCCCAAATTTGGGGCTGGAAAACACAGTCATCCTGGGGAGGGCACCTCACCTTCACCACTCACACCTGGGTAGGCAAGCGGTGTCTTTAGGATGGGGCTCGATGGAGCAGCTGCCTGGTGGCCAGGTCAGACCCCAGGCAGGCCCTCACTAACTGGGGCCCTGCCTTGCAAGCGGTCAACTGGGGCACAGGGAGTTTTCTCCTTGGGGGAGTCACCATGGCTGCAGCTGCCAGGTACAGGCGTGCCTGGCACCCCTCCCCTTCCTTGGCCAGGCCATTTGCATGCTTGGAACAACCCGTTCAGTTTCTGGGCCCGCCCGGCCGGCAGCCCCAGACTGGTTTTGTACTCAGGGAACCAGTCCCGGGCTGGGTGCGGTCTGTTTTCGGATCTGCATCTGTAACAGCAGCCCCAGGGAGTCCGCGGAAGCCCCAGTGTAAGGGCCATCCGAGGGCCCCCATGCCAGT
This sequence comes from Elephas maximus indicus, assembly GCF_024166365.1. Lineage (NCBI taxonomy): Eukaryota > Metazoa > Chordata > Mammalia > Proboscidea > Elephantidae > Elephas > Elephas maximus. Next base: position 227,297,249 of record NC_064820.1, on the reverse strand, counting down.
CCCAGACCCCGCAGAGTCCTGCAAGCCGCTGGTCAGTGTCCTGCTGTGGTGGGAGGCAGCAAGGCCCTGGCTTCTGAGGCCCCATGCACCCTCCATCTACAACTCAAGGTCACCTTGGTGCACAACCATGCACTTCCAGCTGTCCTAATACTTCCAATCATCATAATCAATGGTTCTCAGGTGCCTCCTCTGTACCAGGCACGATGCCAAATGCTTCAAGTGCACCCTCTCAGGCTTACACCTCGCTGGAAGTAGGTGCCCGCATGCCCATTTTAAAGCTGAGAAAACCAAAAAAACCAAACCTGTAGCCATGGAGTTGACTCTGACTCCTGGTGACAGAGTAGAACTGCTCCATAGGGTTTTCTTGGCTGTAATTTTTATGGAAGCAGATTGCCAGGCCTTTCTTCTGCAGTACCACTGGGGGGTTTGAACTGCCAACCTTTCAGTGAAGAGTTCAGCCCAAGATGTTTGCACTATCTAGAGACCAACTTAAAGATGGGGGCCCTTTGAACCATACCCTGCCTGGGTATGCCCATACTGTCTTTAGCTTTCTAGGGATGCATTTTCTGAAGGCCGTAGGTGGGCCTCTCCCCCTCACTGACAAGGCAGTTATTCCGAAGGGCAGACATGCTGTTTTGGGGGCCCCCATGATGACATTGGGGCTCTTCAGACTGTCAGTTCCACTGGATGACCAGCTGTCATTGAAGGAGATGTACCACCTTGTCCTGGTGGTGGCTCCTGAGCCTGCCTTTGGAACTGTGCATTGGCGCCAAGTGGAAGGAGGGAGCAAGGGGTGCTCAAATGCAGCCCATGCTTGGCTCAGCGCTTGCTCCGGGGGGTAATGGGAGGTGGGCTTGCTTCTCTTCCCCAAAGGCCGCTCCTCCATCCAGCCATTGCTCAGAACACATGGCCTGTCTGAGGGGACGGTCCGTGCTTGTGCATTTTCACCATTCGGGTGAGGGGATAATAACGAGTGTGTGACCCCTTGGCTCTGCCTGCCTTGGGATGCCTTGTGTCCCAGATGCGTACTCTATGGGACCTCCTCATCTCCTTTGCTTTGAGAAGTCTTACTCTTGTTCAACTGGTCCTCGGGCCACAGGATCCCAGGACATTCTTGTCAGCTTTTGTCCAGGCACTGGCCAGACACCAGGCTCATGCTGCTGTGTCCTGGCAGTCCCAGACCCCCTGCACCTGAGTCTTGGTCCCCCTCCTGGAAGAAGCCGATCTCTTGAGTGCACACCTCTTGGATGTATGCTGTTGTTGTCGTGAGCCACTGTGGAGCCTGCCTGATGCCTAGAGACCCCATATACAACAGAAGGGAACAATGCCCAGTCCTGTGCCATTGCCGTGATCATTGTGGGTAGGACCCTTGTGCTCCATAGGGTTTTCACAAGCCAGGTCTTGAAAGCAGAGTGGGAATTTCTTTCTCCTCTATTAGATTCCATCCCTGCATCTGCCCACCCCTCACTTATCCACAGAGTGCTCTCTTCACTCCCTGGGGCCTAGAGACACTGCCCACCAGCTGCCGTGTCCTTGCACCCTGACATTGTGCAATCAAGAGGGAAGATGTGCCCTGACCACAGAAGGCAGGGATGGGCAGCCTCGGGGGGCTTTCTGGACCACCCCTGGGGCAGGGGCTGGCATGATACATCCACACGGTTTCTCTGTGGCCCCTGGTCCTCTTCCCCACCTACTGAGTCAGCTCTCAAAGGGAAGGGGCCCTTTGTAGTCCCCATGTCAGGTACCAACAACAAGGGGCTTTAGGGGAGCCCAGGTGGGACAAAAACACTTTCCTCCCCTCTCCTCCCCGCCCTTTCTCCAGACTGTCCCAAGCCACTGCTGGGCTGGGCCACAGAGCCACGAACACTCCCCCTTGGGTCTAGCACGGAGTCCCCTGGGACTGGGGCTGGGGCACACACTGGAGCCACAGCCAAGGCTGCCTTCTGCCCAGAGCTCCCACCTCATGGGGCAGATGGCACTTCACAGTGACGGGCTGCAGAGGAGGCGTGTGGGGGCTGAGGGCCGGCAGTGTTTGCCCAACTCCGCCCTCCTCCCTTTCCCTTGTCTGACACAGGGGCAGCCTGTGCATGGAGTGTTGGGGTCGAGGTGGGTGTCAAGGAGGCAGTGGGAAAGCTGCTTCCCCCCGGCTGGATGATAGCTGGACTACAGAAGTTGAGGACTCCTGGCCTTGGCTCCCCCCGCCCACAGCCACAGCTGTCACCCCAGACCTGAAGCAGGATGGAGGTACCCTAGGGCTGGAGCAGAGTTCTGTGTCTTAAGGTCAGACAGGAGCCCTGGGGCAGCAGCAGAGCCATGCGGAGGCCCCCATAGTGGTGCATGGGACCTGGAAGGAGGGGCTGGGGGCCGGCGAGGATGAGGAAGTCCCAGCCCAGGAAGCCCCCGCACCAGGTGCTGCCAGAGTGGAGTCACAGCAGGTGAGTCAGGACTTGTACAGGAATGGACGTTGACTTGTTTTCTCATGCAAGGACTGTGCTCTGACAGCATCTCCCGTGCCCATGCACAGAAAGGGGCCGGGCTTTGCAGGGAGAAGGAGCTGGGTGACTCGCTGGGCCCAGGCCTTGTGACAGGAGAGCCAGTAACGTGCCTGCTGACGGTGATCCAGCCGCTCCATCTGCGTCATAGAGCAATGAGGCTGCTGCTGTGCGTCATCAGAGCGGGGACAGAAAGGAGGGGAGCAACCCAGCACTCAGCTCTGCCCTTGCTGATGAGGTGAGGGAGAGGGGGCCAGGAACAACTGCTGCTTTGTCCCTAAGTCAGAAGAAAAGGGTACAGGGCACTCCTGGGGCTGGAGGAAGGGATGGGTGCCATCTTGGAGAAAGGTATGAGCCCCCTGAGTCACCCATGGGAGCCTCCTGCCTGGTGCAAGGCCCCTGCCCTGTGTACCTGCCCAGGACCTGTACCTGTGCCGCCCACACCTGCTCCTGTCTCCTGTGCCCATGCTGCCACTCACCCTCCTACACCTAATGGGGAGCATCAGAGGGAGCACCCTCTGCAGAGAAGGCCGAGTCCCTGCTGGACACCCCTATATCCATCCCTCCTTCACAACCTGCTCTACTGAGAGCCCTTCCCATGGTGTGGCTCCATACCCCTCTCTCCCAGATGTCACCTCTCTGGGGGATACCTCAGCTAAAGTGCAGCACCCCTCCCTGTGTTCTTTCCAGCCCCTGGCCCTCTCTGCTTCTCTTCCCTCACTCACCCTCACCTTGTATTGCTTCACTCTTTCAGAGCTGGCTGACAGCCTCCCCTCTGCAGGGCTGGAGCACCATGAGGCCTGTGACATGGAGCCCGCTGCTGTGTTCCCAGTGCCAGGCACGTTTGTTGAATGAACAAATGAATGAATTGAATGAACTAATGAATGAATGATAAATGATGAACAAATGAATGATCAAACCAATGAATGAATGAGTGATTCTGCCTTGCTCCCCTGAGCCAACCTGCTTCTGCCTGGCCCTGTCAGGTCTCTGAGTAGGACACAGTGCCTACCACTCCTCAGGAGCCTCCAAGCCTATCTGTTCTCACGTCTGAGTCCTGGAAAGTGGAGGGGAGGGGGTATGACAGCTTTGGCCCACTTTAAGGGTCCCAAGAACCTCCACAGCTCCACTCCGTGGGCACTTCTTCCAGCTGTAGGATGGCCCGGGTTGGGGGAGTGGGCACGGGGAAACCACTACCCAATGCAGCGTCCTCAGTGCAGGCGTGGGTGGTCCATGGTCACACTGGTGGCTACCACAGCCCAGAAGTGATCAGCAGAGGTACAGACCTCATTGAGAAGGCCTAGACAAGAGAGTGATCAATGGTCATGTGTCATGGGGAGGACAGTGCCCTCTGGGGCCCCTGGAGGAGCTGGAGGAGGGCTTACACCTGTTAATACCCCATTCGTACTCGCCCCAATTGGGGTGGCCTGGGACACACAGGCCAGCAAGGTAAATGACAAGACCCGTTCAACATTCTTGAGAACGTGTGCTCTGCAGCTCCTTGAAAATAGGCACTTAATTACAACTGTCATGGCAATTACAAACCCTGTTCATTTATTCCCCAGACACTTTCGCAGGATAAAGCCATTGCTCCAGGTTGAGTTATCACATCCTTGATGGCCCGAAAGCTAGCTTTATTTTTAACTTATCATCTTTTGGACATTTCCTAATTCTAACTGGACTTCACCTCCATCTAGTTCAAACCAGCGGGACTTTATACTGCTCCCTTTAGCGTTCACTCATCCATCAACACACACTTTTCATTGACTAGTCCCCCACCAGAATTTGGACTCGATTAAGTGCTCAACCACTAGCCGAAAGGTTGGCGGTTCAAACCCAGTCAGTGGTGCCTTGGAAGACAGGCCTGGTGATCTGCTTCTGAAAAATCAGCCTTGAAAACCGTCTGGAGCAAAGTTCTGCTCTGCACACGCGGGGATGCCATGAGTCAGAGTCAACTGCACAGCGTCAAACGACAAACACCACCAGAACTCACACGAACAACCTGCTGGACTTCATCCCTTCGTTTTTCATTTCTTACCTTCTCTGATTCTTCCAAAAGCCTCCCAGCAAGAATACAAACCTATTAGAGTTGTTCTCTTTAGCCACTTACCAACATCACCTAGATTTTAATTTGGTTCAAAGAGAATAATTCCCGCTTCCAAGTTCCAAGCTAGATCCGGATATAATCTCTCCTGGGGCCCTTGGCCCTTGTGGTTTCTCTTTTCTTGCTGTGTTTCTCTTCTGCCTCTGAGATGCAGAATCTTCTCCTGGTCTCTGGCCTCCATCTACTCCTTCACGCTGGTAGCTGATCTCGTCGCACTGTGACCCGGGGTTTCTTCCTCTTCTGCCTTCCTTATTCTCATGCATGCTAGGGGTTACTTCAACGCATCTGGGGATGTGGGCCATCAGCTTCTCAGCCCTTACTTCCACCTCTTTGTTTTCTCATCCTGCATCCTCTCCGGTCAGGTAAGGAGCTCTCAGTCTGGGGGCTATAAACACCCTAAGGTTGTAAGTGAAAGTCTGTGAGTGTGTACACGTGTGTGAGTGTGTAAATGTATACACATGGGTATTTGTATGCATGCATGTGAGTGTGAGCATGTCAACATGAGAGTGTGTGTGAATGTATTTATGTGACTAAGTGTGAGTACGTGTGTGCATATGTGAGTACAAGTGTGTTTCTGTGAGTGCACATGAGTGAGTGTGAGCATGAGTGACTGTTTACATGAGCAAAAGTGAATATGAATGGATGAGTATACACGTGTGTGTACATGTGTGAGTCTGCGTGTGTACCGTGTGAGTGACTGTGAGCTTGAGTGTGTAAGCACGTGAGAACCTAAGCGTGTATGAGAAGGTGAGTGTGTGTATGTGAGTATGATTTTGTGTGTCCGTGTGCACGACTATGCACATGAATGAGTGTGAGCGTTTATGTGAATGTGGGTGGGGAGTGTGTCAGTACTTTGTTTAGAGGAGAGGTCTCCCTGGGGCCACCCAACTCCATGCAGGCGTGGCTGCTCAGCGGGTCTGGGGGCCCAGGGAGGAAGGCATCAGTCCCTGTCTGCGGGCTGCTCAGGCTGATCCTGCTGCCACAGGTGAAAAGAAATCAGGCTGTGGGGGGGGCTCCTCCGTCAGCACCTGTGGGTTGTCTTGACATCATCCTCGGGCCCCAAAACATGGATCATCAAGGTTTGCACTTAATAAGGAAGTTTTCCACCCCCACCACCTCCGGTTGTGGCTGAGCTGACTCCACCGATGGTGCGTCCATGTGTGTCAGAGTAGAACTGCGCCCCTCAGGGCTTTCAATGGCTGGGTTTTCACAAGTACATTGCCAGGCCTCTCTGCTTCTTGGTGGTCTTGAACCTCCAACCTCTCGGTTAGCATCTGAATGTGTTGACCATTTGCATCGCTCTTAGACAAAGTCAAATAACACTGGGTAATAAAAGTACTTGGTTGTTGATTCTGCGCCCAAAACAACCAACTAGCTGGCTGACACAGGGTGGCTAGGAGATGGGTGGCACCCTGAGGACTCCTTGTAGCCTGAGGGCCAAGTCCCTGGATGGTTTGACCACCCCAGGTGTCTGCCAACCCCATCCTCTGGGGTGTCCCAGGGAGCAAAACCATGTACCTGCCTTCAAAATGGATTCCACAACGTTTTGCAACAGTAGCAAACATGCTAATATTTATCTTCCTAAAATGCATTTCAAATACAGGTAAAAATAATTCTGAACACATAGAAATAGGTCACCAAGGCCCTTAAGAAATGAAATAACATATCTGAAGACACTAGAAACACCCACGAGAGATAACACTGGAGCAAGTCACTCTTGTGGAGCCCTGTGGTGTTCCAACATGCCAAGCTTTGCACTCATTAGCCTATGTCATCCTCATGGCACTCCATGAGCTAGGGGACATCATAGCATCACCCCCATTATATAGCAGAAGAAACTGGGTATGGATGCAAAAGCAGCTTTTCTAACCAAGACTCATGTTGCATAGTAATCTTGCCTTCCTCTTGTCATTGTTGTGTGCCATTGAGTCAAGTCTGACTCATAGCAGACCCCATAGAACAGAGCAGAAGTGCTCTGAAGGGTCTCCAGGCTGAAATCTTCTCAGCAGCATATCACCAGGTCTTTTCTCCCACAGAGCGGCTGGTGGGTTTAAACTACCAACCTACTAACCAGCAGCCAAGCATTTAACCATTTTACCCCCAGGGATCATAGCTGATCCATACTGACAGCAATATGCCATGTCTATCACCTATTGGGTATTTGAGTGCATCGGTGATTCAGTGGTAGAGTTCTCGCCTTCCATGCAGGAAACCAGGGTTCAATTCCCAGCCAGCGCACCTCACACACAGCCACCATCCATCGGCCAGTGGAGGCTCGCGTGTTGCTACGATGCTGAACAGGTTTCAGCAGAGCTTCCAGACTAAGTTAGACTAGGAAGAAAGGCCTGGTGACCTACGTCCAAAAATCAGCCAACAAAAACCTTCTGGGGTCACAGTGGTCTGAGCTGCAACCAATCATGGGGATGGAGCAGAACTGGGCAGGGTTTCGTTCTGTTATGCACAGGGTTGCCATGAGTTGGGGCCGGCTTGACAGAAGCAACCACAACATCGCTGGGGATGTACAGTGCCCAGATGCACTCCCGCGAGTCAGGGGCTGACAGAAGGAAGTTTTCTGGCCAAATCTGTCCTGGGTCTATCGAACTGCACCTGATTCAAACATGCAAAACTCAGACACTCCCGAAGAACTTGAGGCTGCTCTGCCTTCCACCCCTGCGGCCCCTGGGCAGCCCCAGGGCCTTCCAGCCTGGTCCCTAACAGTGCTGATGGGCACCTCCCAGAGAGCTTCAGATCTCAATGAAACTCTCGTGCTTGGAGGGCGTGGTGGTCAGGGAAGATGGGCTGGGCGGCAAAATCAAAAGACTTTGTGTTTCCCCGAGTTTGATCTATACCGGCATGTCCCAAACTGGCCAGCCCAGAGGACACCCACAGCCGCTCAGGAAAAGTCATACACGTGAATTACAGTCACAGCCCAAAATATGTCTCAAATTTAATACTGCTGCAAGAACGATCAAAATTGGGTTAAATATACATGATGTGTATTTTGGGGTTAATAGAGGCAGAGATGTACATGTGCGTAAGTGTGTGCACACATACACACACACAGATACACATGCACACACACCACACACAGACACACAGAGAAACACACAAATACACACACACATGCACACACAGACACACAGCACACACATTTACACACACATACACAGACACACAAAGACACACATTCACACACATACCACACATAGACTCACGGAGACACACACATTCACACACATACAGAGAGACAAACAGACATGTATACAGGTACACAGAAAGACACAGAGACACACGGACGCCACACACAGAGACACACACATTCAGTGGCCTGAGTGAGCATGAGTCACAGACGTCTGACAGATTCCAGCAAAGCCTGGAGGGACAGCATGGTGCGTTCTTGGGGCACTGTGGCTGGCAGGCTGAAGCTGTAAGGCCTGGGCAGCTGGCGAGGAGTGCGAGGGGGCCTGGGGGAGGCTGTGGCTGTGGGCAGCAGTGCCAGGATGGATGCTAAGAGGAGCCTGAGGCCTGAGTGGGCCCAGGTGGGGCAGGAATGCAGGGCCAGACCCAAAGCCTCACCCCGGGCAGGCCATCTGGGGCCCTAGGAGAGAACAGGCCCTCCCTGCAGGTACGCAAAGGAGGAGAGGATGACACCACAGGGTGTTCATCTCCACTGACCCGGGACCAGCTGGGGCTCTTCCAAGAGGCCTGCCCATGCCCAGCGCTGGCTAAGCTCCCTGTGCCAGGAACCACCTTTGCTTGCCGAGGGCGGGCCTTCAGGAGGCTGAGGAACATTCTGGCCGATTGGTGAGCTTGGAGAAAGCCACCAAGCCCTTCTGAGGAACCCATCCCTCAAATGAGCCAACTTATCAACTGCTCAGAGCCTGAACATGAGCCAGGTCAGGGCATCGCCAGGAGAGCGTCCGGTGGAGGTTTATTCCAGCCAGCTCGGAACTAGTCCCTGTGCGTGGAGCTTGGGAGCCAGGCTGAGCGAGAGCTGGAACTTTCCAGAGGCACCTCCACGAAAAGTGTGCCCCCAAGCCCCTCCCAGTGTTCTTTTCTAGGAACGCTGTGGTTTATCGGAAGAGGAGCCTCGTGGTGCAAACGGTTTTTGCTCACGACTAGAGGTTGGCAGTTCAAACTCACCCGGAAGTATCACAGAAGACATGGGGATCTGCTTCTGTTAAGATCACAGCCAAAAAACCCTACGGAGCACACCCTTTTAGCTCAATAATGAAGTCACTCCTGAGGTTCACCTTTCATCCAAAGATTAAACAGGCTCATAAAACCAAACAAGACCAAATGGGCACAGCAGCCCAGGGGCAAGGATGAGAAGGCAAGAGGGGACAAGAAAAGCTGTTAGTGGGGAACCCAAGGTCAAGAAGGGGAGAGTGTTGACATGCTGTGGGGTTGGCAACCAAGGTCACCAAACAATATGTGTATTAATGGTTTATGGAGAAGCTAGTTTGCTCTGTAAACCTTCATCTCAAGCACAATAAAGAAGAAAAATGAAAAGAATGACCTGGTCCTGATACATGTTACAACATAGATGAACCTTGAAACCGTTTTGCTAAGTGAACTAAGTCAGACACAAAAGGACAAATATTGTATGATTCTTATAGGAAATATCCAGGATAGGTAAGTATTAAAAAAAAAAAAAAAAAAAAAAACCTATGGAGCACAGTTCTACTCTGACACACATTATGGAGCACAGTTCTACTCTGACACAGGTGGGGTCCCCATGAGTTGGAATTGACTCAATGCCACCTGGTTTGGTTTTTTGGTTTAGATTAATCAGAAGAGAAACTGAGACACAGGACGTTAAAGTGACGTTCTGTGACAAAACAAACTGCTCAGGGCTTTCTGCTGGTGAATTCATGCATCCTCTCTTCCCAGGGCCTCAGTCACTGTCCCCTTGTCCTGCAGATCCTCAAAGCCCCCCTCAGCATCAGGAACAACTGGGGGTCTGTGTACCTTGAGGTATGCCCTGCGTAGGAAGTGAATACATTGGTGATTCTTCACCCTACAGCATGTCCCCCAGCACCCCTGCTGTGGCCTTGGGGAGGGCCAGGGTCCTTCTGCCCCCTGACATTGGCTGCTGCCACGAGGGTTGTTTGGAACAGTGGGATGGCCATAGACGTGTGCCAGTCAGCATTTACAGGTGCCAGTGCACCTGGATCTGCCTCAGGCGCCTCCATGGCACCAGCAGAAGAGCACACCTGGCTGGCCCACTGAGTCAGGGAAGTGAAAGCCCCCAGAGCAGGCCTTTGTCCACCTGTAGCTTGGAGCCCAGCCCAGCCAGTCTGCAATCAGCTGAGCCCCAGGCAGCCTCAGACAGAGAGCAGGAATCAAAGGCAGCTGGTTTTCCCTGCTGGGGGCTGTTTGATATGCATCATTACAGTGGTGACAGCTGATGGACACCACCAACTGTCACTTCACCCTCCCTTAACACACGGACTCATGCCCACCAAGCAGTCCCATGCCTCCAACCACCCCTTTACTCTGCACTCATAGTGGCCGCCTTGGGAAAGGTCTGCCTGGGTTGCAAGAAGATGTGTTCTCAGATGAAGTCCTTGGCCACCCATGTATCCCCCTTCCAAACCCATTGCTATCGAGTCGACTCCAACTCATAGAGACCCTTGCCTGGTTCTTATTTCCCCAGAGAGAAGCCCCACCCACTTCCGAGTGAGTCCTTTTAGGGAGGAGAATAAAGACAGCAACCTATGCTGTGTCAATTTGCCTTCACACGCCTCATGTCCCCAAGCTCATCAGCTTGCTGGCACTTGTCATTTAAATTCCAAGATCAAACACAGTTCCAGAAGCTGAAAGTTGGATGACTGGTGGGCTGGGTGACTCAGCGCTCCTGGGAGAGGCTCCCCACCCTCCCAGGCCCCCCTCCCCCAACTGGACCACCAGGCTGAGGGAGCTGCGGGAGGCACAGACGTCAGCGCTGATGGCCACCGCTCACACACCGCTCACCACCCTCCTCCCTGTCTCCTCCCGATGGCAGGGAACAACACCTTTATCGTCTCTACCAGCCCCAGCCATGAACAGGTTGTCAAGCTAAAAAAAGCAGCATTGTTCAGCGGCTCTGAGAAGGCGTTGCCTGCCACCAGTTTGACGTCTTTGCTGGCTGGTTTGCTTCAGATGACAAGTCTAGGTGACATGGCTCTGCCCACACGCGGCTGGCGTGAGCACGCGTGGGCAGGCACGCAGCCAGAGAGGCCCTTGGGAGAGGCTGGGAGATTGGAGACCCCAATGGCTCAGAAGGCACCACCGGGGGGGCCCCCATGATGCACCGTTCAAACGGCAGGGTGGTGACAGGGGTGCACACTGAGGGCCCTCCTCTCCTTGGAGACAGACAGCCTCTGAACTGGCTGTGGACTCCAAGAACGTTTCCATTCTGAAATAGCTCTGCACGAGAGCACACAGGACCTGGGTTATGGGTGGAGGATCGCGGGCCTGGCCAGGAGAGACCCTGGTCGTGGGGGCCGCTGCCCTCTCTGCTTCCTGGAATGGGCCACCCCAGGCCACCAAGCCACGTGCCCTCCTGGCCCTGCCTCCTACAGCAGCGGGCTCCACAAGATACCCCGGCCTGGGTTTCTGCACGTGCTGGACAGGTGCGTCCACTGCTCCAGAGACGCAATGAAAACAAAGCAAGGAAATACGCCCAAAGCCTGGCAGGCAGCGGCTGTCGGTGAGTGCCTCTCTCAGGGCGTTCGTGGTTAATCTTTTCCTCATCGCAGCATGGGGGCTTCCTCCTGCCCCAGGCATCAGATGACACTGGTCTTGATCAACTAGTGCTGCCATAACAGAAATGCCACAAAGGAGTGGCTTTAAAAGTCAGAAATTAATTTTTTTCATGGCTCTGGTGGCTAAAAGCCCAAATCAGGGTCTTGGCCATGTTGCTTCCTTCCTCTTCAATTGATAGCCCCCAGCGTTCCGTGGTTCCTGGGCGGTCCTCATGTGGCATCTGCTGTCTCCTGTGTCTGGGTGTGTCTCTGTGTCTAATCTGCTGTTCATGTATCTCAGAAGTGATTAGGTTTAGGACCCACCCTACACACACATGACCTCATCAGGTTGACTGATGCCATTTACATTAGACTGCATTGGAAGGTGACTGTTTTACGTTAAATTACCTTACGTACACAGGTGTGGGGGCCAGAATTTCAAAACATATTTTGGGGAGACATAACTCAATCTATAACACCCCTGCATCCAGAGGGTAGGGGCAGGTGGAGCGGCAATGGTTGGGGCTGGAGGCCTTTCTCCCAGGCCCTGCAGTCTCGCTTCCCAGCAGCCCGTCTGCACTGAGGTGTCCCCAGGAGGCCCTCAGGAGGCTGGCAGAGAGCAAGCGGCAGAGGGTGGGACCAGATCCTTCTGCCTGTTGTCCTCTGTGCTCACCCCATGTGTGGCAGGTACTGCAGAGATCTCTAGACACATGGCACATGAAGATGGACTCAGGGATGTTGAGGTCAAGAATAGGGGACTTGCAGGAGGGGGGTGTCTGTGACAGCACCTCCAGCCCCCCAAAGAGCCCCAGCCCCATGGGGAGGACGCTAGACAGACCAAGTACGGCTGAAGAGGGCACAGCCGGTTCCAAAGTGGGTGGCTGGCCGTAAAGGCGAATGCTCTGACGTCCAGAGCTCTTGCAGGTGGCATGTTAGTGGCCGTAACAGAGCATCACAAGCTGGGGGCTTGCAGCAACAGAAATTTATCTGGAGGCTGGGAGGCTGAATTCAGGGTGTCAGCAGGGCTGTGCTCCCTCCGGAGGCTCTAGGGGAGAATGCTTCTTTGTCTCTCCCAGCTTCTGGTGGCCCCAGGCTTTCCTTGGCTTGTGGCAGCATCACTCTAGTCTGCCTCCGTCTTCACATGGCCATCCTCCCTCTGTGTCTCTCCTCTTCCCATGAGGACACCAGTCATTGGATTTAGGGCCCACCCTACTCCAGGATGACTTATTTTGATCTGATCATGTCCACAAAGACCCCATTTTCAAATAAGGTCATGTTCACAGGTATTGGGGGTTAGGACTTGAACATATCTTTTTGAGGGTCACAGTTCAATCCATTACAGATGGGATGAGCCATGTTCAGGCAGACAGTCTGAGTGTCTTTCCTGGCGTGGGTGACACTGGGGCCACTGCACACAAAGACCAGCCATGCTCAAATGTACATGAGCTCCTTCAGGCAAACATTTAGGGAGGACTCCATCTCTGTCACCATGAACAGAACCGCCACCCTCCGCACAGCCCCTCCTCTGAGCCTCCGCCCCAGCTGGGCTGCCCCTTTCGGGCCCTAATGGCTGAGGATGGCCACTGGCCAGCTGTGCCCCACACCCCTCTAGCCATGTGCTCCCCAACAGACCCCTCATCACAGCCTTTCGTATTCTGACTCCAATCGGGGCGTGCAGAATTTGAACACAGTGCAGAGCTAGCCCAGATAAAATGCACACTGATATTAGACTATTTGGAAACCCTCGTGGCGTAGTGGTTAAGTGCTATGGCTGCTAACCAACGGGTCGGCAGTTCGAATCAGCCAGGCGCTCCTTGGAAACTCTATGGGGCAGTTCTACTCTGTCCTATAGGGTCGCTGTGAGTCGGAATCGACTCAACAGCACTGGGTTTGTTTTTTTTTTTTTTTGGATTAGACCATTTGGGGAAAAATACTACAAATTGAATTTTTTTTAACTAGATACCTAAAAGAGAAAGAGGGTGTGTGTGACAGAGAGCACTAGGGAGTGCCTGAGGTCACCTGAGCCCCGATTTTTCATGGCCGGGGCCCCAAAGTCATTGGAGACCTGAGGTGACAATCATCGCCTGAGCCAGGACGGCATGCAAGGAAACAGGAGACGCCAGGTCCCTGTTATCAGTGAGTGCACACCAGGCTGGACTGCTGCTTCCGAGTTCCTTTTATGTGACAAGATAATAAACCTCTGTTATGGATAGTAAACCCCCAAAATGTGTATCAACTTGGCTAGGCCATGATTCCCAGTATTGCGTGATTGTTCGCCATTTTGTCAACTGATGTGATTTTCCTATGTGCTGTAAATCCTACCTCTATGACGTTAATGAGGCAGGATTAGAGGCAATTATGTTAATGAGGCAGGACTCAATCTACAAGATTAGGTTGTCTCTTGAGTCAATCTCTTTTGAGATATGAAAGAGAGAAGTGAGCAAAGAGACAGGAGAACCTCATACCATCAAGAAAGCAGAGCCAGGAGCCCGGTGTAGCCTTTAAAAATGGGATTTCTGCACTGAGAAGCTTCTAGGCCAGGGGAAGATTGAAGACAAAGGCCTTTCCCCAGAATTGATGGAGAAAGCCTTCCCGTGGAGCTGATGCCCTGAATTTGGACTTCTAGACTACGGAATATTGCTTGGGCCCTGTTGGTGAAGTGGTTAAGAACTCGGCTGCTAACCAAAAGGTCAGTGTTTTGAATCTAGCGGCCATTCCTTGGAAACCTTATGGGGCAGTTCTACTCTGTCCTATAGGGTCACTGTGAGTTAGAATCAACTCAGTGGTAACGGGTTTAGTTTTGCTTTTTTTTTAGCCTCCTAAAATGTGAGCATAAACTTCTCTCTGTTAAAGCCGTCCACTTGTAGTATTTCTGTTATAGCAGCACTAGATGACTAAGACAACCTCTACCTTATTTTATAAAAGGGATATTTTCTAGCCTGTTAACCTGTTCATCACCGTATCCCCATGGCCCAGCAGGCAGTAGGTTGTTAAGCACATCTGGCCACATGGTGGGCACTCAAGTAAACAGATGGGCTGGGGCTGAGGCTCAGCCCTCCTGACCACTCCCATTTGGTCTACCTCTACCCTGTCTGGGAAACCCTGGTTATGTCGTAGTTAAGTGCTACAGCTGCTAACCAAAAGATCAGCAGTTCAAATCTACCAGGTGCTCCTTGGAAACTCTGTGAGGCAGTTCTACTCTGTCCTAGAGGGTCGCTATGAGTCATAATCGACTCGAGGCAATGGATTTAGTTTTTTTTTTGTTTACCTTGTCTGATGGGGCTGGAAAGAACATTCCAGAAGTGTGTGTGTAAATGCCGCTAAAAGGCCTCACGTAAGCTGACTGGGGACACTAGAACCTTGCTTTGATGTAAAAACACCGCCCACTTGACCGTGGCCCCAAAATAAACATACTTCAAGAGTTTAAATACAAACTCCTCCAAGTGCAGTGGAATTGTGGGAAGAGGTACTTTTAAAGTAATAACAAGCAGACCTTGAATGTGTGTGGCATCCCCGTCTTGGAAGAGTTTGCCCCACAGGGGAGTGTCACTGAGGGCCTGCTGTGTCCTGGGCTGCTCGCCATTGAGGGTGATGAGGCTGCTGGTGTGAACGGCCACCATGGGCCTCAAGAGTCTCCCCTACAGGGCCTTGGTTGTGGCTTCGTGAGGGGCTATCTCCTGGAGAGGCCTCAGCTAATCAAGTCAGCCCAGCCTGTGCAACGCTCCAGACCTAACAACAGCGTCCCTTGCCCAGGACACGGGCCGATGCCCTGAGCAGATGGGGTGTCTTTGAAATGCCCCACCCTCAGATCGCGTTACTATGTGAAATGGCGTTGTTGTGCCAGGCTCACAATGCAGAATGTGGGGAACACAGACCGAGCCCCAGCACTATGGGAATGGACAACGTGTGTCATGGATAGAATCATGTCTCACAAAAGGATATATAACTAGTATAATTGATGTCACTAAGCTGTATACATGTAGAAAGTTGTGTTGGCAAATGTTGTGTGATAGATTTATTTACAACAATAACAAAGAAGAGCGGCTGCCGAGGCTGCTTGTGTACAACAAAACACCTCATGGGATTTGTTTTCTTGATTTCTGTTTTTTAGGGTCATAGCTTCATGGAACATCCCAGTTAATTGACCTAATACTGTGTTTAGTGCTTCTGTTCTACCTCCTAGTTCTTTGCACAGCAGCCATCTAAGTCATAACAGTTGGTCTCTATTCACATGTAGCAAGACAGGAAGGAGAGTCAGGAATGGAGGATATGGAATGTGTGGCTATTTGCCCATGAACAACTGCCTCCTTTGCCATGAGACCAGAAGAACTGAATGGTGCCCGACTACCATTACTGAATGTTTTGATCAAAGATTCTGTAGAAGAATCCTGGTCAAAAGGAGGAAAAACATAGAACAGAATTTCAAATTCTCATAGAATCCAGACCTTCTGGAATTATTGAGACTGGATGAACCCCCAAAACTATTGTCCTGAGATAATCTTTAAATCTTAAACCAAAGGTATGCCCTGGGCTGAGGGCTGTGGGGATCATGGTCTCAGGGAACATCTAGCTCATTTGGCATGACATAGTTTATAAAGAAAATGTTCTACATTCTACTTGGGTGGGTAGCATCTGGGGGCTTAAAAGCCTGTGTGCAGCCATCTAAGATACTCCACTGGCCTCACGCCTTCGGCAGCAAGGGAGAACGAAGAAAACTGAAGACACAAGGCAAAGATTAGCCCAAAGGACTAATGGACCACAACTACCACAGCATCCACCGGGCTGAGTCCAGTAGAATGAGATGGTGCCTGGCTACCACCACTGACTGGTCTGGTCAGGGGTCACAACAGAGGGTCCAGGACATAGCTGGAGAAATATGTAGAACAAAACTAACTCATCAAAAAAAAAAAAAAAAGGCCAGACTTACTGGCCTGACAGAGACTGGAGAAACCCCAAGAGTATGCCCCCCGACACCCTTTTAGCTCAGTAATGATGTCAATCCCGAGGCTCACCCTTCAGCCAAAGATTAGACAAGCCCATAAAACAAAATGAGACAAAAGGGGCACAACAGCCCCGGGGCAAGGACTAGAAGGCAGGAGGGGACAGGAAAGCTGCTAATAGGGAGCCCAAGGTCGAGAAGGGAGAGTGTTGACATGTTGTGGGGTCGTTAACCAACATCATAAAACAATATGTGTACTAACTGTTCGATGAGAAACTAGTTTGTTCTGTAAATCTTCATCTAAAGTACAATAAAAAAGAAAAAGAAAAAAAAAATCCCCTGAAGTCTTCTTTAAACCAAACAACAGTTTAGCTTAATTAGTAAAGAATGTCTGCCTGGAGCATTGTGCTCTTTTAAAGAAGCATTTATATGGGATCAAGTTAAAAATACTAACTGGAAAGTTCAGATAGGAAGTTTATGGCACAGGAAGTTTACCTTAATGGTGGAGGAACAATTCAGCAAAGGGGGGTGAGAATCGTTGCACAACCTGAAGAATGTAATCAATGTCACTGGATGGTACATGTAGAAATTTTTGAATTGGTGTATGTTCTCCTAAGTATATTTTCAACAACGACAAAAATAAAATAAATTATGTAGATATAGATATATAAACATGTGACCGTGACCCTGTTTGCAAATAGGGTTTTCTTTGTTAGGTAATGGGGTCATACCAGAGTAGTTTGGAACTTAAACCTGATTGTTTCTGAGTAGTGTCTTATAAAAAGGGAGAATGAGGAGAAGGCAGAAGGGGACAGGAGCTGGCTGAATGGACACGGGGAATACAGGGTGGAGAGGAGGAGTTTGCTTTCTCATTAGGGGGACAGCAGCTAGGAGTATATAGCAAGGTGTGTACAAGTTTTTGTATGAGAGACTGACTTGATTTGTAAACTTTCACTTAAAGCACAATAAATTAAAAAATTAATTAAAAAAAAAAGTGAACATGAGACTATGTTGGCGTCTCCTGTCTGGAAGGGAGATGAGAGGGTAGAGGGGGCCAAAAGCTGCCCGAATGGACATGAGGAGAGAGTGGAGGGAAGGAGAGAGTGAAGGGAAGGAGTGTATAGCAAGGCGTATGTAAATTTTTGTATGACAGACTGACCTGATTTGTAAACGTTCACTTAAAACACCATAAAAATTAATTAAAAAAAGTGAGACCAGAGCCACACACTGGAGAAGACACCATGTGAGGTCCCATCTACAATCAGCCAAGGAAAATGGCAAGAAATGCCCAAGGCTAACAGAAGCTGAAACAGACGAGGAAGGGTCTTCCCCGAGAGCTAAGAGAGAGCACGACCCTGCCAATGCCCTGAATTTGGACTTCTGACCTCCAGAACTGTGAGACAATAAACGTCTGTTCTTCAAAGCCACCCACACATGGTGTTTGTCACAGCAGCCCCATGAGACTAAGAGCACACAACACCCAAGCCCATCTATAGTAGGGAGGAAGCCAGGCAGGGCGGAGGCCTGGGTCAACACTGATACCAGACAGGACCTGCTTCACTGACATCGGCTGTCCTCCCAGCTGGGACCACAACCCTGACCCAGCACATGCTTCTCAGGTTGGAGAGGAGGACAGGTGGACCCAGGCTGGAAACACCCGTCTCAGCACTCGGCACTTCTGAGAACAGTTGCCTGATGTGTCCACAGGCTGAGAGTGGGGTGCACGGACCATCTGTGTGAAGACTGTGGGTGTGGGCGTTGCACGCAAGAGGTGTTGTACGCGTCGCTGTGTGTTTTATGTGAGGGTGTGTGAATGTGAGGGATGAGTGTGTGTGAGCGTGAGTCAGTTTAGAGGTGTGTGTGAATATGCATGCTAATATGTGTGTGTGCAGGCATGCATGTCCGTGTGTGTATCAGCCTGTGCAAGTATGTGTATGTGCATGAGGGCATTATGAGTGTGAATGTGTGATGTTTTGTGAGTATGGGGGGCAAGTGTGTGGCAGGTGCACAGATGTGTGTGAGGGTGTGTGTATAAATGGTGACAATGTGAACGTGTGTGTCAATGTGTGTATTTGTTTCCATGTGTGATGGTGTGCGTGCATGTGTGTAAAGTAAATGTGTGTGTCAGTGTGTGCCAGTGTATGTATGCTTGTCAGTGTGTGAAGGTGTGTATCAATGCCTGTCTGTGTATGTGACAGTATGTGTTGTTATGAGAGCGTATGCATGTGTGTGTGTGAGTGCGTATGTGTGTGTGCTTCTCACCAGACACAGGGTGCCATCCTGAAGGCTCGCCTGGCCCCTTGGGGCAGGGCTGACACCACCCCTGCCAGCCTCACGCTGAGGCTCCAGCCCCTCTTGGTACAACCCCTGGCATCCATAGCCCATCACCCAGAGCTGGCCACCAAATGCACCCTCTGTAGCTCTCCCTCTGCCAACAGGCATTTCTTGTGCTTTTCCAGTGGGAGCTGCCGCTTTCCTGAAAACTGTCCACTGGGAGACCCTCTGGCTGTGCCTGTGGCCAGCCAAGCCCAGACCACGCTCTCCTTAGAAGTATGTGTGTACCTGTGACACTGCAACAAGCAGACGCCAGGGCAGGAAGGCTTCCCAGATGGGGTCTGCCTCCCCAATATGGGGGAGAGCCTCAGCCCACAGGGAGGCCAGGGCCACCAACACACGGCCCTTGTGCCCTCCTGCCTGTCCACTGTGAGCTGTGGAAGCAGAAAGAAGAGGCCCAGGATGGGAGAGCAGGCTCTGGAGGAGGTGGGGCAGGCTGCTCTGCATAGGGTCCCTGCAGCCCTGCAGCCCCCTGAGGACAATCTACCATTGAAATGGAGCAAGGAGGAGCCTGTCCAGCCTTCTGCTCAGGCCCTGACGAGGCATCTGCAGCCTCGCTCTCCAGGACGCCCTCCAGATTTGCAGGCTGGGTGTCCAAAGGCCTGGGGGAAGGAAGCCGGGTCAGAGGAAGCTGCTGAGTGAATGCATGCATCTGTGTATGTCTCTGTGTGTGTGTGTGTATGACTGTCTCATTGTGTGTGCTCTTCTATGTGTATCTGTGTCTGTGTGTGACTGTGTGAGTGTCTGTGTCTCTCTGCGTCAGTGTGTATCTGTGCGTGCAGCAAGCAGGGGTTGTTCCTGGAGGTGGGTCTTGGGGAGGGACCCCTGTGCCCGCCTGGCATCCACCAGTCAGCCACTCCCGCTACACTTAGCAGGACCAGTGGGTACACAATCCCATTGCACTGGGCTGAGAGAAGCATGTTACCGTCAATCTGGCTGGCTCCAGCCTGTCATTTCCCTCCTACCCCCACCCCAATAAACCAAGTTGAGCTCAATGGCACACACAGCCAGCTCAGGGACAGGAGGCACGGCCATCACACAGATCCCCAGGGAAGGCATCCTCCCTCCCCGTCTGTGCCACAGCCCACTCTGTCCATAACCTCTGACCACGGAGCAGGGGAGTAGAGGCCAAGAGGGTGGCCGCTGGAGCCTCTGGGAAGCAGGGAGGCTGAGAGGGATTCACGGCTGGGTTCCAGGGACCTACAGAGCTGGGTGGTGAGAGGCGGCGGGGCTGGAGAGAAGTGTGGGCACAGACCCTGGCCTCCAGGCCATAGGGGTGCCCACACTGCACAGAAAGCTACTCTGAGAAGCACCGTGAGCTGGAGGCTTTGAGAGCCCAGAAGACAGAGCCAAAGGAGTCGGGTTTGCGCGAGGGTGAGGGCAGTGGTCCAGCAAGGGGAGAAGCCCTGCAGCAAGAAAGCGCCCCACCTGGACCCACAGAGACCTGTGTGCTGGGGCTCTGAGTGCCATGGTGGGGGGCGAGAGGCAGGTCACCAAGCCTCCAGCATGTCTGTCTGGTCCCACAAAGGAGGGTGCTGCTGGAAAGCTCCATCCAGGGCTTGCACCCTAGAACAATAGGATGGACTTCAGAGTGCTGGGCCAAGTGTGCCAGAGCAGAGAGGAGCGGACTGCTCTGGAAAGCTCTTGGCTCTCAGCCGGGCACCTACAGATGGCCGAATGCGGTCCTGAACTGGGGGTGTCCAAGGTTGGTCCCCACAATCACACTTGACCCTACACTCAGAGGGACTCCTTCTGCTGCCAACCCCAGCCTTGACACAGCCCCAGCACTCACACACACACACACACTCACACTTACACAGAGAGATACATGCACAGACACAAATGCACACACATGCTCACGTCCAAGTGCACTTATATGCATGCACACACGTGTGTATGCGCACAGATACATGCGTACAAGCACTCACATGCACACACAGTGAAGACACACATGCACACATGTGCAGCGGCAGGAGACCAAAGCCTACCCATCTCAGCCCTGGCCGTGTGCCTTGGGGGCTCCTGGCCCCTGTGCCTCAGTCCATCACCTTCCTCATGGGCCTGGGGGGAGAGGAAGGCAGGAGAGGGCCTGGCCTTCAAGATCACCCCACACTGGCTCCAAGTAACGCCAAGTCATAGAGGGCAGCTTGGCTGGGGGATAACAGGGTTATAAACCTCTTCTCATAATAGTGCCTCAGGGATCCTTCAAATGGTCCACATGATGGTGTGAGGTCCCTAGTCCCGTGGGAATGCTGGGACAAATTCCTAATACCTCCTGGAGGCTCAACACCCTCACATTCCTGCCATCTCCGCCTCTAGAGAAGTCACCCCAGAAGGCCAAAGGAGCAGGACTATCTCCACAGAGGAGTGACGAGCTAATGCCGGTGAGGGCGTGGGAAGCTGCCCGCGTTGCTGTTGCAGGTGCAGTCTGCTGTCCCTCCTGGGAAAGCCCAGTGGTCACAGGTGGTCTGTGGAGGACGCTGACCATGAGGATGGACACTGCCCGGGCCTGCACCCAACAGCACGCTTGATCCTCATGCACACTGATGTTCCCAGGCCACTCGCCCAGCCTATGAAGCCAGACCCTGCCCGTCCCCTGCCTTTCCAGGCAGGCTCACTGTGGACCAGGGCCACTGGGGGGCAGGCAGCAAGAGAAGCCAGCCTCAGGTTGATGGGACAGGTGTTTTTGGCAGCAGCAAGCTCCCCCACCCATGCCCAGCTCTACCCTCACCCAGCCCCACCAGGAGCCCCTGGCACTGGCCCCAGGACCCCAGGGCTCCCAGGTGATGGGTGGTGGCATACTGTGTAGCCTTTCTGCATCCCCTCTCACCTATAAAGTGGCATCCATCTTACACGGTTGAGGGCAGGATTCGAGGGGATGGTGAGTACGGAGCAAGTTTTAGACCCAGGAATGCTCCATGGATATGTGGACGTGGACCATTGCTGCCATTTTGCCTTCTTGTCCTGCCTCCTGAATGGAAGCAAAGGTCTGGTCTGAGCTGGCCTGGAAGTAACTTCACCAAGTGGAAAGAGGGGAGGAAGAGACAGTCCCTTCCTGCTCCCCCATCCGAAAGCCCTAGGCACTATGAGCAGAGGGATGGGGACAGGGTCCGCAAGAGAGGTTAAACCAGACAAATGGATCACACAGGGAAACACTGAAGGCAGCCAGATGGTGCTCCCATTTACACCCAGTGTGTGAAAGCCAGCCTCCCTCCAATGGCCTTTCTCAGCTTCCTATTTTCCCTTTTGAAATCAAAAGAATCTTTTGCCTGGTTCCACTGCTAGGGAATGGTGGGGGGAGTAGGCGGGGAAAAGTAACGGTGTTGAAAAGGTTTACAGGGAGATTCACACTGGAAAGCACCTGTTGCTGAAAATAAAACAGCTCAGATAGTTTGATGTCCTTGTATAAATGTGGCAGCAACTAGATTGGTGTGTCTCTTCCTGCGGGGCCATAGGCCAGCAGATGCCTGGCAACTACACAGGGAACGGCTTTGGGCTCATCTCATCAGAAATCTGCCGTTGTAGAGATGGGCCTTCCCAAGACCAGGGCCGGCAAGAAAGTCCCTGCTTCAGGCCTCAGTTTCCTGGAGGTGTGTGGGAACTGCCTCACCAGGAAAGGAGGGCCTTCCTATCCTTGAAGATTCAGGTTCCACACCCAAAAAGTCTGCCAGCCCTTGGGAGCAAGCTTCCGGGGGAGCTGTAGAAGCACCTTCCAACGGCCCGGATAGAGGGTGGGAAAGAACTTTCCAGAAATCAGCCAGCACCCCAAGGAAAGGGTGTCATGGCCCACTGGGTTTTTCCCACTGTTAATTCTATGAAATGGCTCAGACTCAACAAAGGCAGGGC
This sequence comes from Elephas maximus indicus, assembly GCF_024166365.1. Taxonomy (NCBI): domain Eukaryota; kingdom Metazoa; phylum Chordata; class Mammalia; order Proboscidea; family Elephantidae; genus Elephas; species Elephas maximus. The sequence goes on along the minus strand of NC_064820.1, from coordinate 227,274,806 downwards.
CACAGGTCTAAAGGTGAGGGAAGTTAGCCCATCAGCCCCCCAAGTCTTCGGTCTCTGGTTGAATCGTTTCTGGAAACTGGGCAAACGCTGCCTATAAATAGCCTTAATTAGTAGAAGCTGAAATCCTAAATTAAGTGTTATTGCATTTTTAAAAAAAATCTTGTCATACCAATTTTTGTTTCAGGTATCTATTGCTGAATAATGAACAACTCCAAATGTGGTGACTTAGAATAAAAATGACCGTTTGTTATTTCCCCCAATTCTGTGGGTTGATTGGGGGTACTTCTGCTCCCCGGGGTGCATCTGGGGTGTAAAGATGGCTGGGAGGTCCAAAATGGCCTTACTTCCATGGTGGCAGTTTGGATTGGCTGGCAGCCATGATCTCAGCTGTTGGCGGAGGGTTTGGGCCTCTCCACATGGCGGCTTGGGCTTCCTCACAGTATGGCAGCTGGGTTCCAAGAAGTAGGACAAAGTTTTCTTAAGGCCTGGGCTTGGAAGTCTCAGAACATCAGTTCTGCCACATTCATTTGGTCAAAGTTAGTCACTGGGGCCAAGAAAATTAAAGGGGTGGGAATTCAAGCTCCGCATCTTGATGTTAAGTTACAGCACATTTCCATTCTCACAGGAGTCCCTTATGTTGCTCTTTCACAGCCTCACCCACTTTCCTCCCATCGCCACCCTTTCCTGAATTCCCGCAACCACTGATCTGGTCTCCATTTCTGTAACTGTGTGGTGTCAAGGTAGTTATGTAAATGGAATCATTCAGTATGTGGCCTTTTGAGGTTGTCTGTTTTTTTTTTTTTAACTCAAAGTAATGCCCTGGAGATCCATGTGTGTCTTTGCATGTATCAAGGGCTTGTTTCTTTTTACTGCTGGGTAGGATTCCATGGTATGGACGAACCACAGTTTAACCATTCACCGTCAAAGGATATCTGGGTTGTGTCCAGTTGAAGGCGATTATGAATAAAGCTGCTATGAGCCACCATGTACAGAGTCTTGTGTGAACATATGTTTTCATTTGTCCGGGATAAATGCCCAAGAGTCCAATTGCGTGATCGTATGGTAATCACATGTCGGGTTTGTTAAGCAACTGTTTTCCAGAGTGATGGCGCCATTTTACATTCCCAGCAGCATCGTGTGAGAGTCCAGTTTTTGATGCATAGACATCTCTATATTATTTTCCTTAGGGTTTTATAAGGGGCACATGGTTTTATAAGGGGCCCTTGATACGATCATAGCAACATTTTCTCACATGTATTTTTCCACCAAAAAAAAAAAAAAAAAAAAAACGTTGCTATCCAGTCAATTCCAACTCATGGCGACCCCGAAAGTTTGGTGGTTCAAACCCACACAGAGGAGCCTCCTTCTGAAAAGTCACGGCCTTGAAAACCCTATGGAGCACTTCTACTCTGCACATATGGGGTCGCCATGATTTTCTACAAATCCTTTTAAATTGCTGAGCAGTTTTCCAGCACTTGGCTTCATTTTACTACATGCGTATTCATTTAATAACTACATCTAAGCGTTTACTGTGTGACGTGTGGCTAGTCCTAAGGGGTATAAAATTGACTAGCAGAGACTCAGCCCCTGCCCAGACAGCGCTGAGAGCCTGGTGGAGCTGCTGACATAAAGCAAGTCTACAAATGGGCGGTATTGCAAACTGAGAAGTGCGGTGAGCTAACAGTGTGGGGCTCTGAGTCCGCACAGTGGGTCCCAGCAGGACCTGACCTGAAACTCAGGGATAGCGCCTTCCAAAATGATGTCTAGCTGAGGTCTACGGGTGGCAGTGGAAAGCTGGCTGCACACAACCCCATGTTGGTCAACATCTAGCTTGTAGCCAATGCAGCGCTGGTGTGAGTAACACTGACCCCACCCCCCTCCCCAGGGCAGGGCACACCTGCTCACCATAGCTCCCTGTTGTGTGACCCTCACCTAGCACGCTGCAGGCATTTGTAGAAAAATGGTGCATGTTGATAAGCCATCTCAGAGCAGGAGCTCACCCTGTACAGAGCTCCGTTTCTGCCTTCGGTTCAGCCCCTAGCAGTGAAATTATTGGTGCACACATTCCGAGGCTTAGAAACTAATTTCGACTGTTCATTTGAATCCCGGGTTCAAGACTGCTACAAGGATCCTCTCTATGAGCATCTCCTCCTGGCTGGGCCCCGAATCCTGAGGCCACGGGGACCACCACATGTAGACAGGAGCAGGCTCAGTTGTGAGGAGCAGAACTGGATCCAAGCCCATCACCAAACTGGAAATACTGCCCTAGCCTTGGACCCTCCACATTCTCCCCACAGGAAGCCAGGGTTGGGGCAGCGGTGGGGGTGTGGACCGGTGAGAGAATTTTCCATAGTGGGGTGAGAGAAAGGGCTGGGGACTTGTGTGCCTAGAGATAGAGACAAAAGTAAACAGGGCTCAACTTTGGCCTCCTTTAAAAATCAGCAGACCGATTTGGTAAAGAAAAAAGGAAAGAAGGAAGGGAGGGAGGAGGGAGGAGGGAGGAGTGCTGTAACAGGTGAGTCCCAGTGACCATTAGGAGTCCCTGGGTCATGCAAACGGGTGAGCGCTTAGCTGCTAACTGAAAGGCTGAAGGTTCGAGTTCACCCAGGGGCAGCTTGAAAGAAAGACCTGGCAATCTACTTCTGAAAAATCAGCCATTGAAAACCCTATGGAGCTTAGTTCTACTGACATACATGGGGTTGACATGAGTTGCAGTTGGCTTGACTGCAACCGGTTTGGGTCTTTGGTTTAAAGTTTTTTGAGCACTTACTGTATGCCTGGCACCATGCAAAGCATTTCGTACACATCGCCACAGCTAAACCCACAGACGCTCATGGATGAGGGACTGGGGACACGGATGTGAACGTGGCTACCTCAGCCACCAGCCAGTAAGTGGTGGAGCTGGGGTGCAAACCCAGCAGTTGGACTCTGGAGTCCAGACTCCACCTGGACCAGTTAAATCAGAACCAGCATCAGAACCACCAGAACACCAAACCAAATCCATTCCAATCAAGTCGATTGACTCACAGCGACCCTACAGGACAGAGTAGAACTGCCCCGTAGATCTTCTAAGGCTGCAGTCCTTACAGAAGCAGGCTGCCATGTCTTTCTCTGCGGAGCGGCTAGTGGATTTGAACCACCAGCCATACAGTTAGCAACTGAGCACTTAATCATTGTGCCATCAGGGCTCCTTATATAAGGACTGGTACTTTTTAAAAACATGGCAGGCTATTCCTATGCAGCGAGGCCTGCACAGCTTCTGGGGGTGAGAAGCTCGTCTAAGCCATGATGCTCTGATAGTCGGGTCCCACGAGCCCACTCTTGCTTCGGGGTGGCCAGGTGAAAACTCCTCTAAGTACTTTACAGGGTTAACTGCTGGCTTCTTCCATGGCTCTTGGAGGAGGTTGGCTTCGTCCCATGTCACCTGGCAGGGTTCTCAGCCACGTTCTCAACTCCCAGCCTCACCTGTGCAGCCTCTCACGAGCTTTGGTCACCTTTAGCCCTCTAATGACGATGATGACAGACAGGGTCCACTGCCAAGGTGACTTCCTGCAGCATCTGACCCGTCACTTCCTCCTAGGCTGAAATACCCTAGTTTGAGGCATCATGTGGTGGGGGGGGGCAGGGGGCAGGGAGCATAACTAGGCAGATTGAGCAGGACTCCCCCAAAAGGAAGGTTCCTACCCCAACCACCTGTCCGCAGCCCGAAGCTGCCTTACCCCCGAGTTCTCCGATTCAGCTCTTTAGATGCACCAAGTCCAGCTAGGCATTTGCTCTGGACTTGTGGGGCTTGAGCCCACTCTGGGAGCTCAGCAGCCTGGCCACAGCCAGCTTGGTTGGCAATTACCTGTTTTTGCCTTTCGCTGACTCACCTGTCCTCAGTGAGCTCAGCCTCCTCCCATGGCCCCTGTGATGCTCGGGTGTCTGGACCAGGGTCTAGGGCCTGTGCCTACCCCAAGGAGCTGCCTGGGGGCCCTCTCCAGCCACAGCAGCTTGTTTCCAGCTGGATCTAAGGTCCAGATTCCTCAAACCATCTCTTGCAGGGCCCAGACATGCTAACCAGACCTATTGCTCATACCTGGCACTGGGATAGGTGGCCCCTGTTCCTTGGGACCCCACACACACAAGCTGCTGCCCTCCCCTAAACCCTGTACCTGCAGGTGGTCCCCGGATGGTGCAAACGGTTAAGTGCTCAGCTGTTAACTGAAAGAATAGAGGCTCAAGTCCACCCAAAGTCACCTCAGAAGAAAGGCCTGGCCATCTACTTCTGAAAAATCAGCCATTGAAAACCCTGTGGAGCACAGTTCTACTCCAACACACATGGAGTCACCATAAGCTGGAGTCAACTTGACAGCAACTGGGTTTTGAATGGAGATAAGAGAAAGAGCTACCTGCTGTCTTAGGTGTCCAATCTCCCAGGACATTGGCAGTGGAAGGGCTAGACCCTTGCTGTGTCAGGTATTCCTACAGAGCTACCTCCGTGTGGAACACAGGCAGAAACCTGAGCCCAGGTCAGGTTTCAAGCCTATGCCTGCTACCCACGCTCAGGAAACTTGGGGAACATTCTTCTTTTATTTTTAAGGTACAACTTATGTACAATAACCTGCACCCATTTAAACTGCTCAAGTTGATGAGTTTTGATAGCTGTCTACACCCATAAGACTACCACCAAAACAAAGTTACAGACATTTCTGTCATCCTCAAAGCTTCCTCATGTCCCTTTGCAGTCAGTCTCCCTTTCCCCACTCCCAGGTAATCACTGATCTGCTTTTCGTTGGTGGGGGTACATGCAGTGTAATCTTTCTGGAGGACAGTTAGGCAATTGCTACCGAAAACTTCTATGACCACCTGTCCTTCCACTCCCTTCCCCTCAATCTCTCCTCCCCAGCCTCACTCATCTCCAGCCCTCCTGGAACACCCAAGCATGCATGCCACTGCCCCAGGTCCTTTGCACGTGCTCTGCCTCCTGTTATTCCTCTAGGAGGCTGCTCCCTCATGTCTAAGCCCACATGTCACGTTATCGGAGAAGCCTATCCTCCACCATCCTGTGTTAAATGGGCACCTCTGGCCCCCTCACATTGTCCTCTGTTTCTTTTTACTCCAAGCACTCTCCACTGTCTGACATACTTCGTCTCATGTACTTGCTTGCCATCTTTGGTAAGCTCCAGCAGAGCAGAGTCTTTGTCTGGCAGGTTTACTGCTCCAAAGTAAAGTGTTCTAGCCTCTTGCCTCCACCACTCAGGAAGACAGGGGCAGAGGTTGTGAATGTTTTAACAACAATTCACAGTACCTGCCTCCATAGGTTAAAATAAAAACACCACAGATGGAGCCACGGTAAACTGGGAGTGGGGGTCAGGGTGGGGATTGGCTTCCAGCTCTGCCATCTGTGCTGTTTGAATCTGATAGCCATGTGCTTAGATTACTTTCTTCCCTGGCTGGTACAAATAGTTGTTGCTAATGAAAAGGTTGGAGGTTCTAGTCCACTCAGAGATGCCTCAGAAGACAGGCCTGGCAATCAACTTCCAGAAAATTAGCCATTGGAAGCCCTATGGGGCACAATTCTACTCTGACACACACGGGTTGCCATGAGTCAGCATCGATTCAACAGCAACTAACAACAACCAAATGCTACATAAAAAGGAGAAAAGTATCATGGGATAGTATTCCCTCATGGTGTTGGCCAAGGTGGAAAGGACACTCTCGTTAGGTGTCAGTGGAGTGGAAAGGGGCCTTCTGGTGCTGCTGGGGTGTTAAAGGTCTTCAGACTGGATGTGCCTTTTGTAGTGGATCCTCTTCCAAGAGCTTTTCCAAGGAAACAATTAGGTGTGTGTGAGAAGGTGTGTACAGAGATGTCCATCCCAATGCCTGCTGTTGCTGTGAGGTGCCATGGAGTTGATTTCAACTCAGAGCAACCCCATGTGTACAGAGTAGGACTTCTCCATAGGGTCTTCCAGGCTGTGACCTTTCAGAAGCAGGTCTTTCAATGTGCCTCTGGGTGCATTTGAACCACCAACCATTCAGCCGGTAGTCAAGAGCTTACCCATTTGTGTCGTTCAGGGACTCCTTCCCAATGCCTAAGAAGGTATAAAGAAAGAAATGCCATAGAGAGGAATCTGACGGCAGCCATTAAAATGAGATTGCCAAGTTGTTAGTTATTAACGTAAAGAATGCCTTGATACACCACTGTTAGTGAAAGAAGAGAGGCCTCCTGATACCCAAGTCCATCTGCCCAAGCAAGGGCCTCAGACCCACCCAGAGGGTCTCCAGGGACTGCTGGGGCCCCAGGACAAGCTGCCATCCTCTCCAGCCCCCAAAGGAGTTGGAGACCCCACCTGCCACAGGTCCTTCTGCAAGCTGGAGGTGCACCCACACTCCTGGGTCACCCCAGACTCGGCAGTTGATCCCTCTGGACATTTTCTTGTCCCTCCCAGGAGGACAGGCCTTTGGGAGGGGCAGAGCCAGCCCATCAGGCTGTGGAGGTCTGTGCTTGGCTCACCCAGTTCCCAGGAGCAGAGTCAATATTTACCCTACGTGTATGCCTGGTGGGCCATTCTTGTCACCTTCCTGAAAAAAAAGAGAAGAAACCTCCAAGGTGACCTGCAGCTGGTGCCCTAGACAGGACCAGCCAACAGCTTATGAGCCGACAGTCTTAGAAATGACAGCATGAGAGCACACGTGTGCACACACATAGAGTCACAACTGTGCACATGCACATACACGCACACTCACGCACATACACGCTACACACTTGCCTGCACACACATGCATGCACCACACACACATGCACACTCACACTTACACACCACACATGCACACACCTTCATATACATACACATTTACACACACTCGTCCACTCATAAGGGTGTTGCCCTTGGGTCAGGTGAGTTGGGGACAGGTTCTTTCCTTCATTTTTCTCAGATATGCTGACATTTCTCCAATGAACCAGTGTGCTTTTAAAATGTCTCTCTCTAACCCAGCGTGCGCACAGCCCAGCCTCAGTGACTGCCCCTCCCGTGCCAGACCCTGTCTTTATCTAAAATTGTGATGTTGTGCTCACTTTGCACCATTTTGCATTCATTTTGATTTGTACAAAATTTTGCATTAAAATACTTGTCATGGTTACTGAGGTTTCTGGTGCCCCCTTATATTTTGTGCCCAAGGCAATTGCCTCGCTTGCCTCACCCTAGCCCCAGCCCGCCCAAGGCTCAATCAGCCGTGACTAGGCAGGGGCAAGACCTACAGACTCACGTGGCAAGCCACCTGCAGGCAAGGTCTTAGAAAGGAGGTTTCCACAACTCTTGAGTAACCAGGGGCAGTCCCGTGGCTGACAGTGGCCACAGCCAGGCCTGGAGTTGAGGGCTCCTGAGTCCAGGTCACATACACTCTCCACCCTAACACGCCACCTCCCTGGGTGAGGGGCATTCTCCATGAGGGGCAAGGCCCAGACTCTGAAGCCAGACTCCCCAGGTTCAAATCCCAGTTCGGCCTGACCCTGGGAAATATGCCTAACTGCTCTGTACCTCAGTTTCCCCTTCTGTAAAATGGCGAGAATAATAGTACCCACCTCCTAGGGTTGTGTAAGGATTAGTGATAGTATTTGCAAAGCTTAGAAAGCGTGCCTTAACGTGTCATCAGTTTTTGATAAACTAAGTGGAGGGGGACATTACAGGGAAGTGGCAGGAAGCTCAAAACGCATCCAAGTAAAAGCACACATACATAAAGAAGAAAGAGCCAAAATCAGAGAACTGTCCCGACAACTTGAACAAATAGAAAGCGAGCAACAAAAGAATCCATCAGGCACCAGAAGAAAACAAATAATAAAAATTAGAGCTGAACTAAATGAGTTAGAGAACAGAAAAACAATCTAAAGAATTAACAAAGCCAAAAGCTGGTTCTTTGAAAAAATTAACAAAATTGATAAACCATTGGCCAGACTGACTAAAGAAATACAGGAAAGGAAACAAATAACCTGAATAAGAAACGAGAAGGGCCACATCACAACAGACCCAACTGAAATTAAAAGAATCATATCAGATTATTACGAAAAATTACACTCTAACGAATTTGCAAACATAGAAGAAATGGATGAATTCCTAGAAAAACACTACCTACCTAAACTAACACATTCAGAAGTAGAACAACTAAATAGACCCATAACAAAAAAAGAGATTGAAAAGGTAATCAAAAAACTCCCAACAAAAAAAAACCCTGGCCCGGACAGCTTCACTGCAGAGTTCTATCAAACTTTCAGAGAAGAGTTAACACCACTACTACTAAAGGTATTTCAAAGCATAGAAAATGATGGAATACCACCTAACTCATTCTATGAAGCCACCATATCCCTGATACCAAAACCAGGTAAAGACACCACACAAAAAAGAAAATTACAGACCTATATCCCTCATAAACATAGGTGCAAAAATCCTCAACAAAATTCTAGCCAATAGAATTCAACAACATATCAAAAAAATAATCCACCACGCTCAAGTGGGATTTATACCAGGTATGTAAGGTTTGTTTAATATTAGAAAAACCATTAATGTAATCCACCATATAAATAAAACAAAAGACAAAAACCACATGATCTTATCAATTGATGCAGAAAAGGCATTTGACAAAGTCCAACACTCATTCATGGTAAAAACGCTCAGCAAAATAGGAACTGAAGGAAAATTCCTCAACATAATAAAGGGCATCTATACAAATTTTTTTTTTATACAAAGCCAACAGCCAACATCATTATAAATGGAGAGAGCCTGAAAGCATTTCCCTTGAGAACGGGAACCAGACAAGGATGTCCTTTATCACCGCTCTTATTCAACATTGTGCTAGAGGTCCTAGCCAGAGCAATTAGGCTAGACAAAGAAATAAAGGGCATCTGGATTGGCAAGGAAGAAGTAAAATTATCTCTATTTGCAGATGACATGATCTTATACACAGAAAACCCTAAGGAATCCTCCAGAAAACTACTGAAACTAATAGAAGAGTTCGGCAGTCTCAGGTTACAAGATAAACATACAAAAGTTACTTGGATTCCTCTACATCAACAAAAAGAACATCGAAGAGGAAATCACCAAATCAATACCATTCACAGTAGCCCCCAAGAAGATAAAATACTTAGGAATAAACCTTACCAAAGATGAAAAAGACCTATACAAAGAAAACTACAAACTACTACTGCAAGAAACTAAAAAGGACCTACATAAGTGGAAAAACATACCTTGCTCATGGATAGGAAGACTTAACATTGTAAAAATGTCTATTCTACCAAAAGCCATCTATACATACAATGCACTTCCGGTCCAAATTCCAAAGACATTTTTTAATGTGATGGAGAAACAAATCACCAACTTCATATGGAAGGGAAAGAAGCCCCGGATAAGTAAAGCATTACTGAAAAAGAAGAAGAAAGTGGGAGGCCTCACTCTACCTGATTTTAGAACATATTATACAGCCACAGTAGTCAAAACAGCCTGGTACTGGTACAACAACAGGCACATAGACCAATGGAACAGAACTGAGAACCCAGATATAAATCCATCCACATATGAGCAGCTGGTATTTGACAAAGGCCCAGTGTCAGTTAATTGGGGAAAAGATAGTCTTTTTAACAAATGGTGCTGGCATAACTGGATATCCATCTGCAAAAAAATGAAACAGGACCCATACCTCACACCATGCACAAAAACTAACTCTAAGTGGATCAAAGACCAAAGACCTAAACATAAAGACTAAAACGATAAAGATCATGGAAGAAAAAATAGGGACAATGTTAGGAGCCCTAAAACAAGGCATAAACAGTATACAAAATATTACTAAAAATGACGAAGAAAAACTAGATAACTAAAAAAAGAGCTCCTAAAAATCAAACACCTATGCTCATCTAAAGACTTCACCAAAAAAGTAAAAAGACCACCTACAGATTGGGAAAAAATTTTCAGGTATGACATCTCTGACCAGTGCCTGATCTCTAAAATCTATATGATTCTGTTAAAACTCAACCACAAAAAGACAAACAACCCAATCAAAAAGTGGGCAAAGGATATGAACATGCACTTCACTAAAGAAGATATTCAGGCAGCTAACAGATACATGAGAAAATGCTCTCGATCATTAGCCATTAGAGAAATGCAAATTAAAACTACGATGAGATTCCATCTCACTCCAACAACGCTGGCATTAATCCAAAAAAAAAAACCACAAAATAATAAATGTTGGAGAGGCTGCGGAGAGATTGGAACTCTTATACACTGCTGGTGGGAATGTAAAATGGTACAATCACTTTGGAAATCTATCTGGCGTTTTCTTAAAAAGTTAGAAATAGAACTACCATACAACCCAGAAATCCCACTCCTTGGAATATACCCTAGAGAAATAAGAGCCTTTCCACTAACAGATATATGCACACCCATGTTTATTGCAGCACTGTTTACGATAGCAAAAAGCTGGAAGCCACCAAGGTGTCCATCAACCGAAGAATGGTTAGATAAATTATGGTATATTCACACAATAGAATACTACACATCAATAAAGAACAGTGACGAATCTGTGAAACATTTCATAACATGGAGGAACCTGGAAGGCATTATGCTGATTGAAATTAGATGCAAAAGGACAAATATTGTATAAGATCACTATTATAAGATCTTGAGAAATAATATAAACTGAGAAGAACACATTCTTTTGTGGTTACGAGAGAGGGGAGGAAGGGAGGGTGGGAGAGGGCTATTTACTGATTAGTTAGTAGATAAGAACTACTTTAGGTGAAGGGAAGGACAATACTCAATACATGGAAGGTCAGCTCAACTGGACTGGACCAAAAGCAAAGAAATTTCTGGGATAAACTGAATGCTTCAAAGGTCAGCGGAGCAAGGGTGGGGATTTGGGAACTATGTCTTAAGGGGCCTTCTAAGTCGATTGGCAAAATAAATTCTATTATGAAAACATTCTCCATCCCACTTTGAAGTGTGGTGTCTGGGGCCTTAAATGCTAACAACTGGCCATCTAAGATGCATCAATTGGTCTCAACCCACGTGGATCAAAAGAGAAGGAAGAACACCAAGGTCACACAGTAACTATGAGCCCAAGAGATAGAAAGGGCCACATGAACCAGAGACTTACATCATCCTGAGACCAGAAGAACTAGATGGTGCCTGGCCACAATCGATGACTGTCCTGACAGGGAGCACAACAGAGAACCCCTGAGGGAGCAGGAGAACAGTGGGATGCAGACCCCAAATTCTCATAAAAAAGACCAGACTTAATGGTCTGACTGAGACTAGAAGAATCCCGACGGTCATGGTCCCCAAACCTTCTGTTGGCACAGGACAGGAACCATTCCCGAAGACAACTTATCAGACATGGAAGGGACTGCACAATGGGTTGGAGAGAGATGCTGATGAAGAGTGAGCTACTTGTATCAGGTGGACACTTGCGACTGTGTTGGCATCTCCTGTCTGGAGGGGAGATGGGAGGGTAGAGAGGGTTAGAAACTGGCAAAACGGTCATGAAAGGAGAGACTGGAGGGAGCGAGCGGTCTGACTCATTAGGGGGAGAGTAAATGGGAGTATGTAGTAAGGTGTATATAGGCTTATGTGTGACAGATTGACTTGATTTGTAAACTTTCACTTAAAGCACAATAAAAATTATTTAAAAAAAAAAAAAAGGCATCCAAGGGGGGCTGACTGGGAGGCTGGAGCCCTCCACACCCATTCCACCGGCCTCGTCTTTAGGCCTGGCCTGGAGCCGAAGACTCCCCAGCTCCACATCAGCTGATTTGTACCCCACCTTTGTTCATCCACAGTCGCCAAGAAAGATCCGACTTCCACAGGCCCTGGTTGGAACCAGACTTTACTCACGTAGAAACGAGATAGAGAAGTATCAGTTCCACGTGTGGACATCGGCTCTGCATGGCCAGCAGGACTCAACCCACAGCTGGCACATGGCCGATGGCCATGCACATCTCTCTTCTGTGCTGCAGGTGAAGGACCCTGTTCCCCCTTCCCCACCCCCCAGCAAGAAACAGATATAGAAGTGGGGTTAGCCAGGTGTCATCTGATGTACACGCTTAAGCACGTACATACCATACGTGCACACGCTCACATGCACACGCGTGTACCCGATAAGGAAGAAAAAGAAACTGGGACAGAACCTCTATTATCAGGAAATGTTCCAGACCCAAGGCTCTGATTAGGCAGTCCATGTCAGGGCTGGAAGGCTGCATGATAAACTGCTTTCCCAACAACCTTCCTGCCCTTCAGGCACCCCAAAGGAGCACCTGGGTGTATGAGTCCATGGACAGATATCCAGAAGGACGGACAGATCCACGATATAAATCACCACACAAATCCCAAAGCATCAGGACAGACAGTGAGGGCTTTAAGGGAACAATTTAGGTGTGAGAATTTCTTTCCTTCCAATCAGCAGGCTCCTCACTGACTTACTCAATTAACCCGCATCCTCGGTGATCAAGAGTGAAACGGGCTGGATGGCCCTTTTGCCGAATGTCCCCAAGATTCCACTTAACAGAAGCCAATCTATTCAGAAAGAGCTTAAATAGAAATTTCTTCTCAGAACCCTCTAAACGCACTTGAACTTAAGTCTAATTTTATATAAGTTATGTAACATTTTCCTCTCATTCAATAATAGTGAAAATTTCCCTATGAATGGTATTTGTATTTAGGGGAAATTTACTCCCAGAAGGAAAAACGATTCTGGCTCCCGCGGCAGAGACTGAAGCCATACACTGAGGACTCTGGGTCTCCTGGGAATAAAACCCAATACACCAGAAGTGTGGCTCAGACAGAAAGTGCTGACACTTCCCTAGCCTGACTTCTTTTCCATCTTAGCTGAAGCCTGGTCCTCGCTGCTCTCTCAACGACCACAATGACGACAGTAAAGAGAACTGGCCACAGCAGCCCAGGTCAGAGGGCTGCACCAGCCCCAGCTAGGCCCAATGGTAAGTTTTCAGTATCTCTATTTGTTTATAGGAGTCCTGGTGGTGCAGCAGATAAGAGCTCGGCTGTTAATGGGTTTGGTGGTTCAAACCCAGGAGCCGCTCCATAGGAGAAAGATGTGGCTGTCTGCTCCTGTAAAGATTACAGCCTTGAATACCCTATGGGGCAGTTCTACTCTGTCCTATAGGGTCGCTAGGAGTTGGAATTGACGCGACAGCAATGGGTTTCAATGGGATATTTGTTTATATTATCCAGAATGGAAACACAAGGCTTCTGGATCAAGGCGGGAAATGGACATTGCTACAATCCATCGTCCTTATTCAGCTTCAACAGTTTTACATGTACATGTGTGTTTGTGTGTGTGTGTGTGTGTGTGTGTTTGGTTTTATGGATGTGAGGCAATGAATTGCACTTGTACAGCCCTTCTAGCCATGGTCTTCTAACTCCCACAAAATGATTGACTGGAACTATGCAAACTGAGTGACTTACGGTCCACCAAGGGGATTGGTCAGTTTACTATGCAAATTGAGTGATTTGTGGTCTACCGAGGAAATTGACAAGAAGTGGGCTTACATAAGGGCCAATTGCACAGAAGTTCAGAGGAACCTCACTACCATCAAGAAGAACAGTCTGGAGCAGAGTGCAGCACATTCTTTGGGTCCCTAGGCTGATAGCTCCTAGGCCCAGAAGAGAGAACTCTTGCCCATGCAGGGCAAAGGCCATGCAGGGCAAGTGCGCCTAAAGAACATGTTTCTTAGTGCAATCAAGTATATGAGACAAATGGGCAACACCTGCCCAAAAGAAAGACAAGAAGGCAGAAAGGGACAGGAAAACAGGAAATGGGGAACCCAGGGTGCAAAAGGGGAGAGTGTTCACACATCGTGGGGATTGCAACCAATGTCACAAAACAATTTATGTATAAATTGTTGAGTGAGAAACTAATTTGCTCTGTATACTTTCATCTAAAGCACAATAAAAAAAAAATTTTTTTTTTAAAGAAATAGTTGAAATTAGCTCGAAGAATGTGAAGATAAAAGTGTCATAAAAAAATGTCTGATGAATCTATTCTGTAACAACTCGGGACGAGATACGTTATTTCAACAACTGGCTTGGAGAACGTCGCGAAGAGAACATCAGCCTGGTAGTTGAGAGAACTTAATGAAAATTAAAATGCTTTGAACTGAGCAAAAAAAAAAAAAAAAGATAGTAATAAAAAAGAATGTTATATAAGTAGAGTCATATAGTATGTGACCTTTTGAGTTTGGCTTTTTTTTCACTTGACATAATCACCTTGACACCCGTCCCGGTTACTGTGTGTGTCAATGGTTTGTTTCGGTTTTATTGTTGGGCAGTGTTCCATGGTGGGGAACGACCACAGTGTGTTTTGCCACTCATCTGTTCAACCATTCACCGTTTGAAATGTTTCCAGCATTTGGGTCTCACCTAAAGCTGCTATGAGCATTTGTGTTCAGGTTTTTATATGAACGTAGGTTTTCATTTCTCTGGAATAAATGCCCAGGAGTGCAGTTATTGTTGGATCATACTATCAGTGGTTGTTTAGATTTTTAAGAAACTGCCCAAGTGTTTTCCAGAGTGTCTGAACTATTTCACATTCTCACCAGCAATGTGTGGTAACCTTGTTCCACCACATCTTCACCAGCATTTGCTGTTGTCACTGTTTTTTAGTGTAGCCATTCCGAGAGGTGTGTTGTGATACACATCTCTTGATGCTCTTAATTTGCATTTCCCTGATGGCTAATGACATTGAACATCTTTTCATGTACTTATTTGCCATCCCGATATCCTCTTAGGTGAAATGTCTCTTTTGTTCATTTTCTAATTGGATTGCTTTTTTGTTTTGTTTTTATTTTTTACTCTTGAGTATTGAGAGTTCTTCCTGTATTCTAAATACAAGTCCCAGCTTTGCGCAGTTGCGTGATTATTGCTAATAGATACAAGTCCTTTGTCAGATACATGGTTTGCAAATATTTTCTCCCGGTTTGTAGCTTTTTGTTTTCATCCCCTTTAGTAGGATCTTTCTCAGAGCAAAAGTTTATGATTTTGATGAAGTCCAGTTTATCAGTTTTTCCTTTTATGGATCATGCTTTTGTTGCCAAGTCTAAGAACTCTCCACCTTAGCCTATGTCCCAAAGACTTTCTCCTATGGTTTTTTCTGAAAGTTTTATATTTTTACAGGTAAGTCTATGACTCATCTTGAATTTATTTGTGTATAGAGAGTAAGACTTACGTCCAGTTTTATTTATTTATGTATTTATTTTTACCCGTGGATGTCCAATTGCTCCAGCCCCATTTGTTGCAAAGGCTACACTTCCAACATTACATTTCTTTAGCACCTTTGTCAAAACTCAGTTGTGCATAGTTGTGTGCATCTATTCCTGGGTTCTCACATAGATCTCCTCCACCAGTCTATGTGTCTGTCCTTCCTCCGATACCACATTGTCTTGATCACTGTAGCTTTACAGTACCTTTAGCAGTTCTAAAAAGCCAAGATGTCACTTTGAGGACTAAGGTGCGCCTGACCCAAGCCATGGCCTTTTCAGTCTCCTCATATGCATGCAAAAGTGGACGATGAATAAGGAAGACCAAAGAAGAATTGATGCATTGAATTATGGTGTTGGTGAAGAATATTGACTATACTATGGATTGGCAGACAAATGAACAAATCAGTCTTAGAAGAAATAAAACCAGAATGCTCCTTAGGAGCGAGGATAGACACATAGTCAGGAAAGACCAATCATTAGAAAAGGACATCATGTTTGCCAAAGTAGAAGGTGAGCAAAAATGAGGGAAACCCCCCATGGGAGAAATTAACACAATAGCTACAACCATGGGCTCAAGCATACCAACAATCATGAAGATGGTTCAGGACTGGGCAATGTTTCATTCTTTTGTACATAAGGTTGCCATGAGTTGGAGTCAACTCGATTGCAACTAAAACAATAGAGTGTCTTTTGAATTTTAAACCTGGTGGAAGGTGTTATTTGTTCAAATATGAGAAATTAAAGTGGTGCTTTTTAGTTAATAAAATGAATGTTCCTTTCTGAGAGTGTTTGCCTTTTCCTTGAATCGCTGCCAGCCATGAGTATGCTCCCACAGAGGGCAGCATTTGGGGACCCCTGAGACCAATTGCAAAAGTACATCATGTGTTTACCTTGGGAGGCAGACCACTGGAAGGAGGATCTGAAGATAGGACGTTTTCTACACTGCAGTAAACTGACCAAAGGCATTAAAGCGCATGTCCTTAAGATGCCTGGGGCTTTGCCTCTTCGGCATGGGACTGGTTTGGGGAAGTACAAGCAGGACAGTCCCCGGTGCAGCCTGCTTTCTCTTCTGCTGGGAAGGCCAGCTATTCCAGGCCACTAAGGTGCTAGGCTCTGGCTAAAACATGACTCATCACAGGGAAATCAGTCTACCTCCATAGACCCTTGCTGTCTGCCAAGTCACAGAGACTGTGCTGCGCAGAGACCACATGCTACTTTCACAGCACCCAAAGGGCTCAACTCTGCTGCCACCAAAAGAGCCACCCACCAGGACTCACTGCCTCCATGAGGCAAGTGGGACCAGCCCTGTTGGGCACTGTGTCTGGACCTCTGGGCCTTGAACCACCGCTGTGATGGTTGATATTGTGTGTCAACTTGGCTGGGCCATGATTCTCAGTGTTTATATGTGATTATTCCCATGATGGAATCTGCCGTGGGTAGCCAATAATTTCCTTGGGGGTGTGGCTTGCAGCCAAACATAAGCAGACATTCTGGCTTTTTGCTCACTTTGGATGCTGCAGCTGCCTCCTGTTCGTCTGACCTGCTCTTGGAACTTAAGCTATCAGCTTATTTGCAGATCTTGGGATTTGTAGATCTTCACAGCCTGTGAGCGAGAGCCCTGCTCTCCAACTTGCTGATCTTGGATTCACCAGCCCCTGGGGCTACATGAATTGAGAGAAGCCTCTATCCTGATCCACGGACTTGGGACTTCCCAGCCTCTACAATCTCGTGAGCTGTTTCCTTGACATAAATCATCTATTTATATGTTTTACTTCTCTAGAGAACCCAGCCTAAGTCAACCACCAATACCCAGGCTGCACCCCAGACAAATCCAATCAGAATTACTGGGATGGGACACAGGGAACCATATTTTTAAAACTCCCTGGGTGATTCTAATGCACAGGCAAGTCTGAGAACCTCAACGTTTGGGTTTCCAGGAAGAGAGAGTTCATCAAGGTGGAGCATGGCCTTAAAGAGTGCACTGAGCCAGATGGAGAAGAGATGGGAGTGAATTCCAAGTAGGGAAAAGGACAAGAACAAAGGTGCAGAGACATGAACACCTGTACGAATCTCCTGGGACTGCTGTAACAACTTACCACAAACTGGGCCTCTTAAAACAACAGAAACTTATTCTCACATTTCTGGAGGCCAGAAGTTCAAAATCAAGGTGTGGGCAGGGCCACGATCCCTCTAAAGGCTCTTGGCAGGGGGAATGGGGGTGGAATTCTTCCTTGTCTCTTCCAAAAAGCTTCTGGTGGTCCCAGATGTTCATTGGCTTGTTGCTGCATCACTCCATTCTCTGCCTTCATCTTCAGGTGGCCTTATTCTCTTCTGTCTCCAAACTTCCTCTGCTTCCCTCTTATAAGGTACACATGTCATCGTACCTGGATAAACCCCTCTTCTCAATATCCTTAATTCGATCTCATCTTTTCTGTACAAGGTAATTTCACGGCTTCCATGGATTAAGACACAGACATACACTTGTGGACCACTAGTCAGCCCACCATAATACTCAAGCTACTCCTTGGGGAGCCTGAGAAACCTGGTACAAATGATTCGAGCTAGGAGTGGCAGGATATATGATTGTTCAACTCATTTGAGGCAGGATAATGGGACTTTAAATTCTAAGCTGGTAAAGGATAAGAACACGTAAGGCAAGACCCAAGGCTTGCCCGCAGGGTGGGAGGGATGAGTAGAGAGTTCCAGAAGAGCCCGCAGCTCATCTTCTCCAAGGCGGATGTTCTATACAGCCCCAGAGCTGAAGGAAGACGAGGACTGATGGAAGACAAAGGTCTCCAGAAGCCTGAAACTTGACCCCAGTAGCCACACGCAGCACAAAATATTTTTAATATAAATACTGAATGTTCTTTTGAATGCCATGATAAGGTTGCTTTGCATTTTTAATGGGCTAAATGTTAATTAGTTAAACACAAACATTGCCTGCCACAATTTCTGCAACCTTATTTTGGATTTTTTTTTTAATAAAATGGAACCTCAAAAAAATGGATGTTTCACAGGCCTCCCTCCACTTCTAAGAAGCCCTTCAGACCCCACCCAAAGGGGTTTGTTTTCTGTTACTGTTGTTATTAGCTGCTGTTGAGTTGGCCCCAACTCATGGCGACCCCATGCACAACAGAAAGAAACGCTGCCAAGTCCTGCGCCATCCTCGTGATCGGTTGCTGATTGAACCGTTGGCTGATTTTCAGAAGTAGATCACCAGGCCTTTCTTCCTAGTCTGGAAGCTCCACTGAAACCTGTTCAGCATCATAGCAACACATGAGCTTCCACTGACAGATAGGTGGTAGCTAAGCATGAGATGCCTTGGCTGGGAACAGAACCTGGGTCTCCTGCATGGAAGGTGCTAGTTTTTTTTTTTTTTAAGCATGAGATGCCTTGGCTGGGAACAGAACCTGGGTCTCCTGCATGGAAGGTGAGCATTCTACCACTGAAACACCACTGCCCTCTCTTTCTGTTACTAAGGGGCCTAAAAGTCCCGTGGAAGACTGTCTGCCTATAAAAATGACAGTACCTATAGCACAATGGATAGCTTTTGTGTAGCCTTTCTCACCATGGTCTTGTAACCCCCACCTAAGTGATTGGGTGGGACTGTGAAAATAGGGTAATTGTGGCCCACCAAGGAGATTGGTCGGTTTTGCCATCCCACTGGACTTGAAATGAAATACTCCAGAGGCAGGAAAGAGCCAAGGAAGAGCAGCCAGGAGAAGAGGGCGCATTCTTTGGACCTGGGACCCCTGCGCTGAGAAGCTCCTGGAACCAGAAGACAGAGAGAGAGAGATATGGTGGCAGAGAAACGATGGCAGGAGATGGCGTGGTGGGCTTTCCAGCCCATGCAGCGAGAAAGCTGAGTGCCTTTGGGCAGGAGCCTTGCTGTCACAGAAGTGTGCCTCTGGACACTTATCAGCAGAGCTAAAAGAGCTTTGTAACACCTGCCCGAGCAGGGCAGAGGCTGAGGGTCAGGGAGGCATGCCTGCGAGCACAGCTAGGAAGAGGCTGTCCTGATGGAAGAACTGTACCCCAAGCATTCCTGAACCTGAATTATAGCCTGTTACTTCCCTAAAAACCCCTTAATCATAAGATTGTCTCTGAGTTCTGTGTGGCCATTGCAACAAATTATAGAATCCAGCAGAGAAGTAGAGATTGCCATGGGAGGGATGGCTGGTGTCAGAAATGGTAAAGATGGCAGAGAGAGGAAGCATGTCTGACCTCCCCCTCATAGGAATCAGCCTTGGGCTGCTGATCTTGATTCTCCGTCCCCCTTTTGAAGAGATAGGAGTTCAGATACCCGCTCCATGCTGTTTTCACAGTGCCCATGTGCACCAATGCATCTCATTTCCTGACAACACCAGAGCTTAAAACCCCTCCTCCGTGTTAGCTTCAATTACCTTCTTAACACCCGAAATGGGACATGAAGGGGGATTTGTAGCTACATAACTGAATATTTATAGAGAAGACCAAGGAGAGCTGTGTTCTTTCCCACTCACAGATTGATTGTACAGTAGGGTGAACATAAATTTATAAAACATGGCTCAAGGATACTTCCAGAAACCAAGAGGAGAGTGCCACAAAGCCTTCATCAACCCCAGAGCTCAAAGGTCTCGCTGGCTGAGTTACCTATTTTGAGGTGATATCTGCCGAGCATAAATTCAGTTCCAAAGCTAACACCCCTCCTACTTCCAAATTGCTTTTTTATTAACTTATTAACTTACATTGCCTTAGGCCTTGTACTTTGGAAAGTACTTCCAAAAACATTACCTCATTTTGGCTTTATGACAACCCAGTAAACAGAGTAGATCTCTCTCTCCTCTCTATCAACCTACTTATTCTCTCTCTTCCTCTCTCAAGAATGCTCGGAGTGGGAAGGGAACTTCAAAAAAGGAGGTAAAAAAATGTGTTCAACGTGTAGAAGCTATTCTTCCCAGGTCTCTGCCTCACTAGTTAAGAGATTCTAAGAGTTGCTACAAGTCCCAAAGTTACTGAAGAGTATTTTCCTGGCTTTTGCCTGGCTGTGACCCCTCCTCACCTGGGCACTTCTTTGTGAGTAATAAGGAAATAAGCAAAGGCACTTGTTTAATGGTCTTCACGGGGTCAGGTTTCCTTGGGCGTGTGGGTACAGGGTCACCTGTGACGTACGTACCCCAATGAACTTCCTCCATTTGCAGCAAATAACTGATCCCTCACCTGTCCTGGCAAAGCCTCCAGGTTTCTACATGAAACACCATGAAGCCAGAAGCCTCAGGTGGGGGGTAGAGAATTGTAGATAAAAACTTGCTTACACAGTGCAGGCAGAGGGAAGAGGCCTGCCCTGGTTCCCAGGTGATGGGACCTCATGACCCATCTTGTCATTATCCCCGCCCCCAACCCCAGCCAGTCTGGACATTTGTAGGAGGGGCAAAGCTGAGGGAGAGGGGTCAGCACAGTGAAATGCGGACTGCTTTTTGCCCATCTAGAATTTGAGAGCAGGCAGGATGGGAGTGTGGATTAAATTGTGTCCCCTAAAAGGGTAAGCTCAAGTCCTAACCCCTGTATCTGTGAACATGACCCTGTTTGGAAGGAGGGTGTTTGAAGATGTTATCAGGTTAACAGGAGGCTAGTAATCAAAAAAAAAAAAAAGACTCAAACCCGTTGCTGTTAAGTCAATTCTGACTCATAGTCACCCTATAGGGTTTCCAAGGAGCGGCAGTGGATTCAAACTGCCGACATTTTGGTTAGCAGCCCAACACTCAACCACTGGGCCACCAGGGCTCCATGAGGTGAGTAGGGTGGCCCTAATCCTATATGAGCAGTGTCCCTATAAGAGACTAAAAAACAGATACACAGACGCAGAGGGAAGACGCCATGTGAAGAAGGAGCAGAGACTGGAGCGATACAGCCATAAGCCAAAGAACGATAGGAATTGCTGGCAGCCACCAGAAGCCAAGAGAGAGGTATGAAATGGATTCTCCCTCAGAGCTTCCAGAAGGAACCAACTTTGCTGACGCCCTGATTTCAGACTCCCAGCTTCCAGAACTGAATGAGAATCAGTAGCTACCAAGTTGGTGGTACTTGGTTACCACTGTCCTGGGAAACCGACACGGGGACTAACCCATAATATCTGTCCAAACAGGGCACCACAAATGTAAAACCACACAGATAACCTGCCTCACTGCACAGGTGCCGAGGTTCTCCACTTTCACCTTTTAGTCCCACAGCACTCGCCCCTTAGCAGCTGGGCAGTAGTGTGGTTTCTTACTTCCTCCCTTTCTTATATTATCTGAGGTAACCCTGTACTGCAGTCTCTACCGCTCTTCCCTCCTTTCAGCTTCCAGCCTGAAGAGTGAGTCCTGGGTGGAGAAGGACGGAAGGCGAGGCCTTGGCCGTGATTACAGCAACAATCGACAAAGGAGTAGCTCCCCAGAGACCACCTCCCCTTTCTCACCTCTACCAAGAAATGGAGGACTGGAGGGCATGCCTCCCGATGTTTCACTTCTGCTGAATAAGAAAATTCTTCTCCTTCCTTGAGCTTTCTGTGGCACTGCCAAGTTCTCCTGGCTGAGGTTTCCCCTTTCTTTATTCCTTGGGAAGCAGCGGTGGCCTGGGCCCCGGCACCGCTGTGCGTGAAGAGAACAAGGATGGGGTCAGGAATCCACCCAGGTGTACCCTTACTCTCTGTTGTGAATGAAATTCTGAGTGTTAGGAAGTAGGGTCTTTGAAGGTATCATCAGTTAGGTTAACATGAGGTGGTACTGGAGCAGGGGGAGCCCTAATCCCATCTGAGTGGTGTCCTCGTAAAAGAGAAGAGACACACAGAAGGAAGACGGCCATGTGAAGACAGAGCCAGAGGGTGGAGTGATGTTGTGACAAGCCAAAGGAATGT
Organism: Elephas maximus indicus; assembly: GCF_024166365.1. Taxonomy (NCBI): domain Eukaryota; kingdom Metazoa; phylum Chordata; class Mammalia; order Proboscidea; family Elephantidae; genus Elephas; species Elephas maximus. The sequence continues at coordinate 227,252,694 of NC_064820.1, read as the reverse complement.
CAAGGATCTCTGGCCGTCACCAGAAGCCGGGAGAGAGGCATGGAACAGATTCTCCCTCAGAGCCCCAGAAAGAATCGACACAGCCACCGGCACTCTGATCTAGACTCCCAGCCTCCAGAACTGACCACCACTTCGTGGTATTTTGTTACAGCAGCCCTGGGAGACTAAGCCATGCTCCTTCCTCATGGCCAGTCACCCCATGGGGTGGAGAGGCCTGGGATGAAACAACAGAAAATTCCAGATTTCTAACCATGCTTTTTTTTTTTTTTTTTTTTTGCACCCTTGGGGAAGCTGTGGAGGAAGCAGCTCTCCAGGGTCGGATTAAGGCATGTGAGGAGCCTAAAGACATAATCTGTGGTCCCCTGTCCTCTGCTTACTCACGCATTTGAATGGCATATGTGATTTAGATATATACAAGTATGTATGTATGTGTGTGAGTGTCTTAGCTATCATGACGTAACTTCTTTTTAAATGTGACCATGACATTAGCGAATGAACACAAAAGTGGTATATATGCCATTTTAGCAGAATGAGATGAACGGGATTATAAACTTTTTAGTGACTGCGGAGCACTAAGATTTTTACTATCTACCATATTTTCTAAGAAAAGAATATTCTACATATTCTGTTGTTATTGTTGTTAGATGCCATTGAGTTTGTTCCAACTCATAGTGACACTACCTACAACAGAGCGAAACACTGCCCAGTCCTGCGCCATCCTCATGATCGTTGTTATGCTTGAGCCCATCGTTGCACCCAGTGTCAATCCATCTCATTGAGGGTCTTCCTCTTTTTCACTGACCCTCTATTTTACCAAGCAGGATGTCCTTCTCCAGGGACTGGTCCCTCAGATAACGCGTCCAAAGCATGTGAGAGGAAGTCTCACCATCCTTGATTCTGAAGAGCATTCTGGCTGTACTTCTTCCAAGACAAATTTGTTCCACCTTTTGGCAGTCCATGGTATATTCAATATTCTTCAGCAACACTATACTTCAAAGGATCAATCCTTCTTCAGTCTTCCTCATTCATTGCCCAGCTGTTGCATGCATATGAGGCTATTGAAAACACCATGATTTCGGTCAGGCGCACCTTAGTCTTCAAGGTGATATCCTTGTTTTTTAACAGTTTTAAGAGGTCTGTTTGGTGGTGGGTTTTGCAGCCGATTTGCCCAATGCAACGCGTCTTTTGATTTCTTGACTGCTGCTTCCATGGGTGTTGATTGAGGATCAAAGTAAAATGAAATCCTTGACAACTTTAATCTTTTCTCCATTTATCACGATGTTACTCATTGGTCCAGTTATGATAGTTTTTGTTTTCTTTATGTTGAGGTGTAATCCATACTGAAGGCTGTGGTCTTTGATGTTCATCAGTAAGTGCTTCGAGTCCTGTTCAGTTTCAGCAAGCAAAGTATGTCATTTGCATATGGCAGGTTGTTAATGAGGCTTCCTCTAATCCCGATGCCCCGTTTTTCTTCTTATAGTCCATCTTATCAGATTATTTGCTCGGTATACAGACTAAATATGGTGAAAGGATACAACCCTGACACACACCTTCCCTGATTTTAAACCACGCAGTATCCCCTTGTTCTGTTCAAACGACTGCCCCTTGGCCTATGTACAAGTTCTTCATGAGCACAATTAAGTGTTCTGGAATTACCATTGTTTCCAACATTATCCATAATTTGTTATGATCCACAGTTGAATGCCTTTGCCCAGTCAATAAAATTCAGGTAAACATCTTTCTGGTACTCTCTGCTTTCTGCCAGGCTCTATCTGACATCAGCAATGGTATCCCTCATTCCACGGCCTCTTCTGAAACCGGCTGGATTTTCTGGCAGTTCTCTGTTGATATACTGCTGCAGCCTCTTTTGAATGATCTTCAGCAAAATCTTACTTGCGTGTGATATTTATGATATTGTTTGAAAATCTCCGCATTTGGTGGTATCATGTTTCTTGGGAATAGGTATAAATATGGATCTCTTCCAGTCGGTTAGCCAGGTAGCTGTCTTCCTAATTTCTTAGCATAGATGAGTGAGTACTTCCAGCACTGCATCTGTTTGTTGAAACATCTCTATTGGTATTCCAACAATTCCTGGAGGGTTGTTTTTTTGCCAGAGTCCTCAGTGCAGCTTGGAATTCTTCCTTTAGTACCATCGGTTCTTCATCACATGCTGCCTCCTGAAAAAATTGAACGTCAACCAAGTCTTTTTTGTACAGTGATGCTGTGTATTCTTTCCACCTTCTTTGGTGCTTCCGGCATCGTTCAGTATTTTGCCCGTAGAATCCTTCACAGTGGCAAATCGAGGCTTGAATTTTTTTTTTCAGTTCTTTCAGTTTAAGAAATAGTGGAAGTGTTCTTCCCCTTTGGTTTTCTATCTCCAGGTCTTTGCCCATTTCATTATAATACTCTACTTTGTCTTCTTGAGCTGCCTTTTGAAATCCTCTCTTCAGCTCTTTTACTTCATTGTTTTTTCCTTTTGCTTTAGCTACTGGACGTTCAAGAGCAAGTTTCAGAGTCTCTTCTGACATTCATTTTGATCTTTTCTTTCTTTCCTGTCTTTTTAACGACCTCTCACTTTCTTCATGTATGATGTCCTTGACATCATTCCACAACTTGTCTGGCCTTCACTCATTAGTGCTCAATGCATCAAATCCATACTTGAGTTGCTGTCTAAATTCAGGTGGGGTATACTCAAAATCGTACTTTGGATCTCGTGGACTTGTTCTAATTTTCTTCAGCTTCAACTTGAACTTGCACATGAGCAATTGATGGTCTGTTCCTTCCACAGGCAATCCCTAGCCTAGTTCTGACTGAATATGTTGAGTTTTTCATTGTCTCTTTCCACAGATGTAGTCGATTTGATCCCTGTGTATTCCATCTGGCGAGGTTCACGTATATAGTCACCGTTTATGGTAACGAGAAAAGATATTTTGCAGTGAAGAAGCCATTGGTCTTGCAAAATTCTATCATTCAATCTCCAGCATCATTTCTATAACCAAGGCTATATTTTCCAACTACTGATACTTATTCTTTGTTTCCAACTTTCGCATGCCAATCACCAGTAATTATCAATGCATCCTGATTGCATGTTTGATCAATTTCAGACTGCTGAAGTTGTTAAAAATCTTTAGTTTCTTTGCCTTTGGTCTTAGTGATTGGTGTGTAAATTTTAATAATAGTTGTCTGGTCTTCCTTGTAGGCATATGGATATTATCCTATCACTGACAGTGTTGTCCTTCAGGATAGGTCTTGAAAAGTTCTTTTTGATGGTGAATGCAACGTCCTTCCTCTTCAAGGTGTCTTTCCCAGCATAGTAGACTATATGATTGTCTGATTCAAAATGGCCAATGCCAGTCCATTTCAGCTCACTAATGCCTAGGATATCAATGTTCCATTTCATTTTTGATGGTGTCTTAGTCATCTAGTGCTGCTATAACAGAAATACCACAAGTGGATGGGTTTAACAAAGAAAAGTTTATTCTCTCACGGGCCAGTAAGCTAGAAGTCCGACGGAGGCTTTCTCTCTCTGTTGGCTCTGGAGAAAGGTTCTTGTAACGCATCAGTCTTCCCTTGGTCTGGGAGCATCTCAGCACAGAAACCTCAGGTCCAAAGAATGTGCTCTGCTCCCGGCGCTGCTTTCTTGGTGGTATGAGGCCCCCGTGTCTCTCTGCTCATTTCTTTCTTTTATCTCTCAAAGAGATTGGCTTAAGGCACTTTCCAATCTTGTATATCTCATCAGTATAACTGCCACTAATCCATCTCATTTCATCATAGCGATAGGATTTACAACCCACAGGGAAATCACATAAAACGATAGACAATCACACAATACTGGGACTCATGGCCCAGCTAAGTTGACAGACATTTTGGGGAGACACAATTCAATCCATGACAGACAGTTTCCAATTTTCCTAGACTCATACTACATATATTCCACTTTCTGATTATTAATGGAAGCTGTTTTCTTTTCATTTTGAGTCATGCCACATCAGCAAATGAAGGTTCTGAAAGCTTGACTCTATCCACACCTTTAAGGCCAACTGTACTTTGAAGAGGCAACTCTTTCCCAGTCATCTTTTGAGTGCCTTCCAACCTGAGGGGCTCATCTTCCGGCACTGTATCAGACAATGTTTCACTGCTGTTCATAAGGTTTTCACTGGCTAATTTTTTTTTCAGAAGTAGACCGCCAGGTCCTTCTTCCTAGTCTGTCTTAGTCTAGAAGCTCAGCTGAAACCTGTCTACCGCGGTGACCCTACTGGTATTTGAATACTGGTTGCATAGCTTCCAGCATCATAGCAACACACAAGCCCCCACAGTACAACAAACTGACAGACACGTGGGAGCCACATATTCTACAACAAAGAAAATGAGTCAGTGAGTTTAGTTGTTTCTACAATCAATGTAAAATTTTGTTGCTGTCCCACAACAAAAAAAGTGACTTTCGCCAATATTGCTTTAAATGTCTCATGCTTCAGTTTTGATGCTTATTCCATAATAAATGCCATAATTATAAATGTTTATTAGAAAGAAATAGTATTCTCCCAAGAGACCCGCAAGATAAGGTGTTTCAATTACACAGGAGGGGGCTGTAGGAGACAGATGTCAATGAAGGTTTTGAAGTGGTAGGGGCTTCATAGCTTAAACAGCCTTGTGCGTGAGCACCCTCATGACCCTTATGAACTTTATTTCTGGCAGGCATATTCTCACGCACTGGAACTGGTCTCAGTTTCACTTAGTGCCCTGCCAGTTCCCTTTCACTGCACTCCCCACTTTTCCTTGTGTCCTGTCTGCTTGGCATCTATGGGTATTCGCTTTGGACAACTGTCACCCCGGTTTTGTTGATGCCCTAAGCACACGCTTACCTTGCTTGTTGGGTAACCTGTCCCTAAAGGGTTCGTTCAGGAGGGCCAAGTGCAACTGAAGAGGCATTCTGAACCCATGTGGGAATGAAAGAGAGAACCACTGCCCAAGACTTCCCTCTCCCCTAAACTGGAAAACAACTTCTGAGAAAATGTAAGTGTGAGGGAAATGCCTTATTGCACATTTGAGTTTAACAAAATTATGAGTATTAGCCAAAGTCCTCCTGGTCAGGCCTTAGGAGAAGACATGCCTTACTAGTAAAACCAAAAAACCAAACCCATTGCCGTCAAGTTGGTCCCAATTCATGGCAACCTCCTGTGTTACCAGGTAAAACTGCTCTATAGCATTTTCTTGGCTACAATCTCAATGGAAGCAGATCACCATGTCTTTCTTCCATGGCACCAATGGGTGGGTTCAAACCACCAATGTTTAGGTTAATCCCGCACAAACCATTCGTACAACCCAGGGATATACCTTACTGTTAGCACACAATATATAAAAAACCCATTGCCAACAAGTTGATTCTGACATGCAGCGACACTGTACGACAGAGTAGAACTGCCCCATAGGGGTTCCAAGGAGCAGGTGGTGGATTCAAACCGTTGACATTTTGCCTAGCAGCCTGAGCTCTTAACCACTGTACCACCAGACCTCCCAATATATAAAAGGAGCCATCAAAGGAACCAGATCCTTGGGCAATCCTGGAAATTCACACCAAGATCAAAGTTATCAGCAAGAAGGTATTTCAGGCAGTGTTGACCCTACAGTGAAACCTGGAAACAGCCTTAAATATCAGACGCTCCACCTGGCTTTGGGAGTCTGAGTACAGCGAGTCTCGGCTCCATTGTATAGTAAACACACATGACAAACACAAAATCGTCTAGAAAAAATGGAGTGGGCACCGATAACAAGCTTGCAAATGCCCCATGATAACCTCTATGATCACTCGCAGAGGAAGCGGACATTGCTGTATTAAGGGGAGGAGGGTGCTGGTGTCATTTTTAAAAATAAAATTGTTGGGCTAAACTCTTCGAGGTGGCAATTATTCTGAACACCAGTGCCTCCTGACATCCTTACCTGCATTCAAGATCCATGCCTCCTTCCAGGGGCTTCTTCAATGACAACACATGCCATAATTCCTAAGTGTTAAGTCAAGTAACTCTTCGACTTAAGTTTGCTCCTAACTAGGTCAATAGACATACTTTGACTTTGCTTATACCATTACATCACTTTGAAACCCCTGTTCCATAAAACCCATTGATGCATAGCAACCCTATTGGGCAGAGTAGAACTGCCCCATAGGGTTTCCAAGGCTGTAATCTTTATGGAAGCAGACTGTCATAGCTTTCTCCCTCGGAGTGGCTGGCAGGTTCATACCAACAACCTTTCAGTTAGCACCTGAGGACTTTAACCACTGTGCCACCAGGGCTCCTTCCGTGTTCCGTAGGTGGGTTTATCTGCTTCCTAGGGCTGCCGTAACAAAGTCTTACAAACTGGGTGGCTTTAAACAACAGAAATTTACTGTCTCACAGTTTTGGAGGCTAGGGATCTGAATTCAGGGTGTCAGCAGGGCCATGCTCCCTCCGTCTGCTCTTGGAGGAAGATCCTTTCTTGTCTCTTCCAGCTTCTGATAGCCCCAAGCACTCCTTGGCTTGTGGACACATCACTCCAATCTCTGGCTCCATCCCCACATGATGTCTCTCTTTGTGTCTTCTCTTTCATAAGGACACCACTCAGATAGAATTAGGACACACCCTGTGCCATAGGATCCATGTTTTAACTGGTAACATCTGCAGAGCCCCGGTGGCATAGTGGTTGAAAGCTCGGCTGCTAACCAAAAGGCCAGGAGGTCAGAAGTTCAAATCCACCAGCAAGTTTCCTTGGAAACCCTATGGGACAGCTCTACTCTGTCGACTTGACAGCAATGGGATTTGGTGGTAAACTTTGCAAAGACCCTATTTCCAAACAAGGTCACGTTCACAGGTACTGGGGGTTAGGACTTTGACATATCTTTTGGGGAGGCACAGCTCAATCCATAATAGTGGGAAAGAGCAAAACTTTGGTCCACCACAAATTTCAAGTCACTTGTATCCAACACAGTGAGGCTTAACTCTAGAGAGACTGCTTCCTGTTAGAAGACAAGAGCGGACTTCATTGGTCCTGGGAAAGCTGTGGATGGCTAGGGGTTGGAGGCTGGGCTCTGGAAGCCAGGGAGGTCTGGGCTGCCTGGCTGAGCCACAGGGCCGAGGGCAGACGCAGTGGCCCCCATTTTGGGGGATAATTATGAGGCCATCTGCCTGAGAGAGACATAATGGAGTTTCCAGGAAATCTCTGCACAAATAACCCGACTTCAGAGAATAAAGGAAATTTGCCTTTTTCCATCTGGCAAATGCAAACCGCGGATCCTTCAGGCTCAGACAGCTGCTTTCCCCAGACGGACTTGGAATGATTTTTTCAGGCCAAAGCCCACAGGTTGACTTCAAAGCAGCTGATGGACTGGGTCCTGGAGCCCCCCTATGCCTCTGCCCCTCCAAGGTCCAGCGCCCTTGGCCAGAGCCCCCAGGCCTTGTCTGTCAGCCCAGTGCCTTCAGGGTGGGAAAACAGCCTCTGGTCGCCTCATTCTGCCCTACACCGCACCCAGGAGAAGGTAAGGTCAGCACCTGGCTCTCCCTTCCTCTCCTCTCCCTACCTTCCCAGCCCCCTGGTGTTCTCGCTCTCTGGAAAGGCTCTGGGCCAACTCAGTCAATCCCACAGTTGCAGGACCGAGAATTACCTCTCATCCAGCCTCTGGCCCCCAGGTGCCTCATTTCCCCAAGTCCTGAGCACGTCCCCAAAGTCCTGGCCACTAGGGAGCCCACCACCCAGAGTGCACCTCCTTAGTCCCCAAGGCCAGTCCATTAGAAAGTTCTCCGACATTCAGAGTGCACCGCAGCCCACGTCATGGACAACGTTTGTCTGGCTCCCTGGCTGTCCCCCCCAGCCAGGATGACGTAGGAGGGCTGCTGGCCTAGAGACAGGGATACCAAGAGGCCAAAGCCCTGGGTGGGTGGCATCTGCCAGGGCGGGCTGGGACACGTCATCTCATTGCTGGGACAGCTGCCCCTGCCATTCAGTTTCTGGTCTTGGGATCCACCAGACAGCCTGGTGGGGACATCAAGGGAGCGGAGCCAGGGTCTCAGGCTGTATGCCTGGGGGCTGGCTGCGTGTGGGGAACCAAAGGATGCCCCTTTCAGAAAAGGGACGTGACTCATCACAACTCACCTAGGTCTTTCAAGCACTGGCCTCACCTGCTCAGAACCTGGTTCAGTTTCTCACCACTAATACCCTCCTGCACCCAGAAGCCCCCAGCACATCCAGACCCTCCCCCTAAGCCCATTCGTGCTCAGCCCCTCACCAGGCTCCCAAGATAGACTTCTCCATTCTTGGTCCCTGAACCCTTGCCTGCGGCACTGCCCCAGCCCATTGGGACCACCCCATCGTTAAGGAAGATGAACCCTAAGAAATCTGCCTTTTGATTTCTAGCAAAAAGGCTAGAGCTCAGGCCCCTGGGTTGGGGACAGGGAAGGAAGGCAGACAAAGTTCAAAGCCTGACAGGCTATCATGTGGCTGCCATTGGCTGCTTGGGGACCTCGGGCTGACCCTCCACTGAGGAACCAAGGAGCAAACTGAGCCTGCACGCACCCACCCACTGTGGGCTTCATGCTCCATCTGCAGCCAGCGACACCCTCTGCTCCTTGGAGTACCTGCTCTTGTCATCAGAAGCCCGACTTACCAAGGGACTCCCCATCTGTGAAACCAGCACTCCGAGCTCTCTGAGAACCCTACGAGGCTCTCCCAGTGGACCACCCAGAGGCCAATCAAAGCTTGAAGGGGCCTGGAAGGCAGGATGGTGCCTCACTGGAAGGAGTGAGTCCTGGCAGTCTTTTCCTCAAGTTCCCCTCAGCACTTGGGACCTAGGACCTGCCAGTTGAGGGCGTCACACCACGGCCATGGCAAACCACAGTGACATGACCAGCAGAGATCTCAAGCCAAAGGCCAGGAGAGGTTGCTGCTCTTCTTTGGGAGTACGAAAGGGCACAGAGGGGCGCTGCCTGCCAACCAGCAGGAGTGAGTGCTGCCCATGGCCAGCAAGGAGGATATACGTGCCTCACAGACGGGCGGGGAGACACCAGACTGTGGGGCCCCCTGGTGGTCCATGAATTCTGCCCCTCCAGGCACCTCTGGGCAGCCACGGGATTCATTCATTCATTCATTTCTTCAAGTGCCTGGAAGTCCCACTGTGAGAACTTTGAACTCTTCCTCCTCTGTTCTGAAGGATGACTCACAGGGACTCGTTGATACGTCAGCTCAGCCATGGGAACAGTGGTAACTTTGGGGCCCAGGGCCTGCAGTGAGCCCCTGGACACTGTCCCATCTCCTTGTCTCCACAGCTTCTCCTCAGGGACACCCTTGAGGGGCTGAGGCCCATTAAAGCTGAAGTTACTCTTACTGTCTGAACATTGTCACCGCCCCCAGGAGGAGAACACAAGAGATGGCCCATGTGCGCACAGGGGAGCATGTGGCCTTCGAAACCCCCTCACTGTCTCCCAGGCACCAGGGTCCAAAAAGCACTCAGGAAAGCCGTCCAGCTGACTTGCCAGGCCCCAGCCTCCTCCCATGGCACAGCACAAGCCCAGCCTGTCCACCATCTAGAACCCACCTGCTAGAATTCACTCAGCCCGTGAGTTTACCAGCAGTGGTGGGGATGCCTGCTGAAGCCCCCCTGTGGGATGACAAGTCTCCTTACCTCCATCCATCCGCCCTCCTCCTAGGGGAAAGCAGCTGGGCCCAGGCACTGGGAGAAACGATGCACAGGCCAGCCCCCCTCCAGCTGTGTGGGAGGGAGGCCCCTGCCCAGCATGAACCGAACTTTCAAATCAGCAGCCAGGGCCACCACACGCCTCGGCTGAGCTGCTTGGCTGAGAAAAAGGAACTATAGAATCTCTGGCGAGGTCTGAGGCTGGAGGGAAGGGGGGCTGCTACTTCACATGGAGTATTCGGCCTTCAGCCTCACAAAACGGAAGGCCAATGAGACGAGGAGAGAGACTGCCAAAGGGGCAAAACTTATCCAAAACTGTGGCAGTTTTCTGCCAGGGTGCCAGAGCCTCTTTTCCCTTCTTCCCGTTGCCTTTGTGTGTTCTGGGAACAGGATACAGATATGCCATTTAGCAGGGAGCTAGAAATGTCGATCAAATGGGAATAAAGAGGGAAGATGAGATTACCACCAGGCATAGACATTGGACTTAAAGGTAGATTTGACTAAACTAAACCTGGAGTCACGATGCTAAAAGGTGAAAGAAAAAACAGCTGGCCAAAGGCCTCTAATGTTAAAAAGAAAAAAAAACAGTTTTTAGTTGCCACCCAATTGTCTCCAATTCATGGTGACCCCATGCACAACGAAAGGAAACGCTGCCCAGTCCCAAACCATCCTCATGATCAGTTGTGGATCGACAGTTGTGCTCCAGAAGGTTTTCAACGGCTGGTTTTCCGAAGTAGATCCCCAGACTTTTCTCCCTAGTCCTTCTTTGTCTGGAAGCTCCCTGGAAACCTGTTCAGCATCACCGCAACACACGAGCATCCAGTGACAAACACGTGGTGGCTGCACGTGAGGTGTGTTGGCCAGGAACTGAACCCAGGTCTCCCACATGGAAGGTGAGAATTCTACCGCTGAACCACTGATGTCCCCTAAAAAAAAGTACATACACTAAAATGATGACAGTGACACTTTGGATTTCTAGTTTTCTGGATTCCAGCCCAAGGCCTCTGGGGACCAAGATCCTGCAGCTGGCAGGGATTCCTAGGGCAGTGCGCCTTCCCACATACCCACACTTTTCCCATAAACCTGCTTTCCTTAGGTGAGGCCTCAGATGGCAGGAGTAGGGAAGGAATGGGGAGAAGGAAGCAGAACAAGAGGGGGAGCAGCCGGGCAACCTGAAGCAGAGCTGCAGAATCATCCCGGTGATCAGGTGCCGCCCTGGTATCACCCCAGCTCTCAGAAAAACACCCACTTCTGTCGAGTTGATTCTGACTCATGGCGACTGCCTGTGATACAGAGCAGAACTGTTCCATTAGATTTCCTTGGCTGTGATCTTTATGGAAGCAGGTTGCTAGGCCTTTCTTCCACAGTGCCACTGGGTGGGCTCAAACAGCCAACCTTAAGGTTAATAGTTGAGTGCAAACCAGAAAAGTCAGGATAAAAAGAGGAGCCAAGTATAGGCATACCTCATTTTGTTGCTTTTGGATTTAACATGCTTCACAGGTGTTGCATTTTTCATGAATTGAAGGTTTGTGGCAACTCTGAATCAGGCAAGTCTATTGGCACGATTTTTCCAACAGCGTGTGCCCACCTCATGTCTCTGTGTCCCCTTTTGGTGATTCTCACAGTATTTCAAACTTTTTCATTATTATTATGTCTGTTATGGTGATATGTGATCAGCATTCTTTGATGTTACTATTGAAATTGTTTCGGGGTGCCATGAACCATGCCCATATAGGACAGAAAACTAAATCAATAAATGTTTGTGTGTGTTCTGACTGCTCCATCAATCTGCCTTTACTCCATCTCTCTCCCTCTCCTAAAAAAAAACTAGGGCCTCCTTATTACCTGAGATGTGACAATATTGAGATTAGGCCAATTAATAACTCTACAAGTGTTCAAGTGAAAGGAAGAGTAGCACATCTCTCACTTTAAATCAAAAGCTAGAAATAATTAAGCTTAGTGAGGAAGGCATGTCAAAAGCCAAGATAGGCTAAAGCTAGGCCTCTTGTGCCAAACAGTTAGCCAAGTTGTGAATGCAAAGGGAAAGTTCTTGAAGGAAATTAAAAGTGCTGCTCCAGTAAACACACAAATGAAAAGAAAGCAAAACAGACTTATTGCTGATATGGAGAAAGTTGTAGCCGTCTGGATAGAAGATCAAAGCAGCCACAACGTTAGCTTAAGCCAAAGCCTAATCCAGAGCAAGACTCTTCAATTCTATGGAGGCTGAGAGAGGTGAGGAAGCTCCAGAAGAAAAGCTTGAAGCTAGCAGAGGTTGGTTCCTGAGGTTTTAGGTAAGAAGCCGTCTCCATAACATAAAAAAGCAAGATGAAGCACCAAGTGCTGACGTAGAAGCTGCCGCCAGTTACCCAGAAGATCCAGCTAAGATAACCGATGAAGGTGGCTACACTAAACAACAGATTTTCAGTGTAGATGAAACAGCCTTATATTGGAAAAAGATGCCACCTAGGACTTTCATAACTAAAGAGGAGAAGTCAAAGGACAGGTTGACTGTCTTGTTAGGGGTTAATGCAGCTGGTGATTTTAAGTTGAAGCCAATGCTCATTTATCATTGTGAAAATCCTAGGGCCCTTAAGAATTATGCTAAATCTACTCCGCCTGTGCTCTATAAATGGAACAACGAAGCCTGGATGACAGCACATCTGTTTACCACATGGTTTACTGAATATTTTAAGACCACTGTTGAGACCTACTATTCAGAAAAAAAGATTTCTTTCAAAATATTACTGCTCGTTGACAATGCACCTGGTCACCGGAGAACTCTGATGGAAGTGTACAAGGAGATTAGTGTTGTTTTCATGCCTGAAGACACAACATCCATTCTGCAGCCCATAGGTCAAGGAGTAATTTCAAATTTCAAGTCTTCTTATTTAAGAAATGCATTTCATTAGGCTATAGCTGCCGTAGATAGTGATTCCTCTGATGGACCTGGGAAAAGTGCACTGAAAACCTTCTGGAAAGGATTCACCATTCTAGATGTCATTAAGAACATTCATGATTCATGGGAGAAAGTCAAAATATCAACATTAACAGGAGTTCGGAAGAAGTTGATTCCAACCCTCATGGATGACTTTGAAGGATTTAAGACTTCAGTGGAGGAAGTAACTGCAGATGTGGTGGGAACAAGAAAACTAGAACTTGAAGTAGAGCCTGTGGATGTGACCAAATTGTTGCAATCTCATGATAAAACTTTAACAGATGAGGAGTTGCTTCTTATGGATGAGCAAAGTGGTTTCTTGAAATGGAATCCTCTCCTGGTGGAGATGTTATGAACATCACTGAAATGACAACAAAGGAGATTTAGAATATTATGGAAACTTAGTTGATAAAGCAGCAGCAGACTTTGAGAGGATTGACTCCAATTTTGAAAGAAGCTCTACTGTGGGTAAAATGCCATCAAACAGTATCCATGCTACAGAGAAATCTTTCACGAAAGGAAGAGTCAACAGATGTGGCAAACTTCATTGCCGACTTATTTTAAGAAATTGCCACAGCCGCCCTAACCTTCAGCAACCAACACCCTGATCAGTCAGCAGCCATCAACATCGAGGCAAGACCTTCACCAGCAAAAAGCTGATGACTCGCTAAAGGCTCAGATAAGGGTTAGCATTTTTTAGCAATAAGGTATTTTTTAATCAAGGTATGTACAGTTTTTTAGACATAATGCTATCGCACACCTCATAGACTACATTATAGTGTAAACATAACTTTTATATGCACTGAGAAACCAAAAAATTCGTGTGACTTGCTTTATTGTGATATGTGCTTTATTTCAGTGGTCTGGGACTGAACATGCAATATCTCTGAGGTATGCCTATACCTAAAAAAGGCAACAGGAAATAGGAGACAGAGATAAATAATAATAAAGGAATTTTTTTTTTAAGGGGACAATATTGGGGACCATAAATGTTACTTCTCATTAAATGTTTCTAATAAATTAAACTTTGTAAATAAAGTCCTAAGCGAAGATTTTAAAGTAGAATTTCCCTTAGGGTGGGGCCAGGGATCCTATGGAAAGAAGAGGGCTCAGACAGGAGTATCGGATAGTGCATTGGTGAAGATACAGGGCACGCCGCTGTAACAAGGAGGTCCCAACCACAGTAATTTAAGCAAGGCAGAAGATCTTCTCCTTTGGGTTACCATCCTGTGGTTTGCTCCATTGCATGGGGTCCCAGGCTCCTCCTGTCTCATTGCACTCTATCACCATCACAGTGCTGTTTCCATCCCTTGGCCCGAGATGGCCTCTCCCCTACCTTCCTTCATGTGTAGTTTCCAGCAAGCAAGAAGGGGCAAAGGGGAAGGGAGGCACAATCTTGGCCTTTACTTACCACTCTAGAACTTGTACTCATGCCTCTACTTACCTCTGTTGGCCAAAACTTGGACATGTGGCCTTGCCTGGCTGCAAAGGAGGCTGAGAGATGTAGTCTTTAGCTGGGCAGCCATGTATCCAGAAAGAGAGAATGGATACTGGCTCACTAAAAGTCTCCACCATGCAGGCCCAGAGAAGACTGTTTCCTGTGCCTTTGTTCCTGAGCTGGTACAGGAAGTATCTTAGCTCAATGACACCAGAGATTCCAATAATCTACACAGAGACCCAGCTGAGGCCAGGGGCCTGAGGGTAGAGAGGACTTGTGCTCACAGCTTCCCTCCTGCCAGCCACCCTTCTACTGGCTTTTGGGTGTTGGTGGCATTAGGGGACCACAGTAGAGTGAACCTCACAGACAAGAGGTCAGGCATCCCGCTTCTCTCAGGCCAGGAAGAAAAGAGAGGCCTCAGGAGCCAGTCTCCACCCATGAAGCAGCCGACCAGGGACAAGAACCCACAGGACTCAGGACCATGACCTTCAGCTGGGATCATGGCTCTGCAGGACCTCTCAGGGTCTGGGGCTTTCCTTGGAGGAATTTTGAGGGGATTTTGGAAGGAAGTCATGAGAAGCTGCCATGTAAGAGAAGTAGGTGAGAGAAAGGGGGTTTTTAAGAAGTGTTGGTGCGGGCCATTTATCCTACCACAACATTTGAAGAATAAGCAAAAGATGAAGTTATTTGGAAGTTACCATTGGTTGGCTTTGCCTGGCTTTGGGCTCGGAGAAGCATCACTCTAAGACTGGGCTGTAGGGGTGGGGGATTTAAGCCAGGTTCCACTTACACTCTGCCATGCTGGCCACCCTGAAAACAAAATAACCCCAGCATTGGTGAACACTCAGGGCCTGGAAAATGAACAATGAAGTGGGGGCAGGATGGACGGGTGGCAGGTGGAAGTGCCTGAACCCACCAGCAGCTGGACTGCATGCCCACCCAGCCCTGGTCCCACCTAACATCCCCTCTCTCCCCTCCTTACACCCCACCTGCCACCTCCATCAAGTGCAGGGTTCTCAAAAGAGGACAGCAAGTGTGATAACACTGAAAAGAAACCTTTGGAAGCCCTGCGAAGCTAGAGCAGTGTGTACGAGGTAAGATGAGGTTGGAGACACAGGCAGGAACCAGAAGATGCTGCAGGGCCTGTGAGGTCACAGAAAGGAGCTTGAAGTTTTATACCAAGACCAACAACAACAACAACAAAAAACTAGTGGAGGGTTTTGAGCATTATTTTACTTATTTTTAATTTACCAATCACTTAGAAGGCTGATATATCTATTCACCATGGGCCAGGAATCCTGAGTGTTTTGCAAATACAGCAATAGCTCTGACTTGTGTTTGTACAAGATACCTCAAAGGATGGTGTTGGTCATGGAACTCATGCCCCAGCCCCTCCGGGGAGTAGCAGCAGGGGTCAGGGTCTCTTCTGAGCTCACACACTGCATCACAGTGGTTTCCTGATGTGTTGCCTGCCCTCAGACTCCTGATTCCCCAACTAGGCTTTCAATTCCAGGGCTAGGCGACAGGCTCAGTGATGTGGAAATGGATGTCCAAAGTCACATACAACCAGGTGGCCCAACAACAGAGAAAGGTATGTCTTTGTACTATGATGACAACAACAATAACAAGAACAACACTGAAGATTAAGAACTGTTGGCCCAGTGGTTAAGAATGTGGACTTTGTAGTCAGTCATCTTGGGCTGGAGTCTGGGCTTCAACTCTTCCTAGGTGGGTGACTCAAGGCAACTTACTAGTAAAAAAAGTTCTGCCTTAAGCATTATGCTCTCTTTTAAGAACGATCTATATGGCATCAGGCATCTGGGGTCTATAAACACTAGCAAGCAACCATCAATTGGTCTCAACCTACCTGGAGCAAAGGAGAATGAAGAACGCCAAAGACATATGGTAAAGATGAGCCCAGCAGACAGAAAAGGCCACATAAACCAGAGACTCCATCAACCTGAGACCAGAAGAACTAGATGGTGCCCAGCTACCACTGATGACTGCCCTGACACGGAACACAGCAGAGAATCCCTGATGGAGCAGGAGAATAGTGGGATGCAGATCTCTAATTCTTGTAAAAAGACCAGGCTTAATGGTCTGACTGATACCGGAGGGACCCCGACGGTCACGGCCCCCAGATCCTTTGTTAGCCCAAGATTGGAACCATTCCCGAAGCCAGCTCTACAGACAGGGATTGGACTGGACTATAAGATAGACAATAATACTCGTGAGGAGTGAGCTTCCTGGCTCAAGTAGACACTTGAGACTATGTGGGTAACTCCTCTTTAGTGGTGAGATGAGAAGGAAGAGGGGGACAGGAGCTGGTTTAATGGACATGAGGAATATGGGTGAAGAGGAGAAATGTGCTGTCTCATTAAGAGGAGAGCAGCTAGGAGTACAAGGTGTGTATAACTTTTTGTATAAGAGACTGACTTGATTTGTGAACTTTCACCTAAAGCACAATAAATAAAATTAATAAAAGAGCTATCTGTATGGGATCAAACTGACAACAGCAACCTGAAAGACTAGATAGGAACCTTAGGGGGCGGTGAGTTTATGCTAATGAGGGAGAAAAACTCAGAAAAGGAGGGTGAGAATAGTTGTACAACTCAAAGAAGGTAATCAATGTCACTAAATGGTTCATGTAGAAAATGTTGAATTGGTGAATATTTTGCTATGTATATTTTCAACAACAACAACAAAATAAATTTAAAAAAAAGAAAAAATTCAGCTTGACTTGAAGTACTCACTAGTCAGTCAGATTGTGAAGAAAACGAAAATCCTCATAACTGGACCAATAAAAACATCATGACAAATGAAGAAGAAATTGATCAACAATCAAAATCCACAGAAGCAGTAGGCAAGAAATCAAATGGTATATTGCATTGGGCAAATCTGCTGTAAAAGGCCTCTTTAAAGGTTAAAAAAAAAAAAAAAAAAAAAAGATGTCACTGTGATAAGGTATGCCTAACCCAATGTTTTAGTTATCTAGGGCTGCTATAACAGAAATACCACAAGGGGGTGGCTCCAACAAACAGAAGTTTATTCTCTCACAGTCTAGTAAGCTAGAAGTCCAAATTCAGGGCGCCAGCTCCAGGGGACGGCTTTCTCTATCTGATGGCTCTGAAGGAAGGTCCTGGTCATCAATCTTCCCCTTGTCTAGGAGCTACTCGGTGCGGGAACCTTGAGTCCAAAGGACATGCTCTTCTCCCAGAGCTGCTTTCTTGGTGATATGAGGTCCCCATGTCTCTCTGCTCACTTCTCTCTTTTATATCTCAAAAGAGGGTTGGCTTAAAACACAATCTAATCTTGTAGATTGAATCCTGCCTCATTAACATAACTGCCCCAATCCCATCTCATTAACTATCATAGAGACAGGGTTTGCAATACATAGGAAAATCAAATCACATCAGATGACAAAAGAGAGGGCAATCATACAGTACTGGGAATCATGGCTCAGACAAATTGATACACTTATTTTGGGGGGACACTATTCAATCCATGACACCCCAGCCACGGTCTTTTCTATCCCTCACGTGCATTCAAAATCTGGACAATGAAAAAGGAAGACAGAAAAAGAATTGATGCATTCAAACTGTGGTGTTGGTGAAGAACATTGAATATACCATGGGTTGCCAGAAGACTGAACAAATTGCTCTTGGAGGAAGTAAAACCAGAGTGCTCCTTAGAAGCGAGAATGGTGAGACTTCACCTTGCTCACTTTGGACATGTCACTAGGAAAGACTAATCACTAATAAAGGACATCATGGCTGCTGTCTTAGTTGTCTAGTGCTGCAATAACAGAAATACCACAAGTGGATGGCTTTAACAAACAGAAATTCATTCCCTCACAGTTTAAGATGCTAGAAGTCCAAATTCAGGGCACCAGTTCCAGGGGAAGGCTTTTTCTCTGTCGGCTCTGGGGAAAGGTCCTTGTCATCAATCTTCTCCTGGTCTGGGAGCTTCCCAGCACAGGGACCCAAGGTCCAAAGGACACGATTCACTTCCAGTTCTTCTTGCTTGATGGTAACAAGGTCTCTCTCCTTTCTGTTTCCTTCTGTCTTTTATATCTCAGAAGAGATTGGCCCAAGATATAACCTAATCCTGTAGATTGTGTCCTGCCTCATTAACGTAACTGCCTCTAATCCTAACTTGTTAACATCATAAACAAATGCAAAACAAACCCACCGCAGTCCAGTTGATTCCGACTCATAACAACCCTATAGGGTTTCCAAGGCTATAAATCTCTACGGGAGCAGACTGCCACATCTTTCTCCCACAGAGCTGCTGGTGGTTTCCAATCGAGGCCCTTTCAGTCAGCAGTCGATCACTTCAACCACTGCACCATCAGGGCTATGAACATCATAGAGGTTAGGATTTACATTTCACAGGAAAATTACATCAGATGACAAATGGTGGACAATCACACAATACTGGGAATCATGGCCTAGCCGAGTTGACCCACATTTTGGGGGAACACAATTCAATCCATAACACTGGGAAAGTAGAAGTTCAGCGAAAACAAGGGAAACGCTCGATTAGATGGATTGACACAAATGCCAAAACAATGGACTCAAAGATACCAACGATCGTGAAGATGACACAGGACTGGGCACCTCTTTATTCTGTTGTACATAAGGTCACCATGAGTCAGAGCTGACTCGGCAGCAACAACCAACATTAAGTCGAGATGCCCATCGATAACTGAATGGAGAGGTATGGTAGGCTTAGAACATGTTTTATTATAAAAGCAATATTATATCACTATCCTTGCTTTTATAAGAAAAAGCCTATGACCATGACTTTTTATAAAGAAGCAGATGCCTCAGGCTTTGCCTAGGCCCAGTTGAGGATGTGGTGTGGTGGGGGTGGCAAGAACTTCTTAATCTATTTCCCCTGCCACAACATCAAGTACAGCACCTACAAAGTTCCCCGGCCCTACCTGTCTCTGACCCTCTCCATCCCAGGGCTCACTGGACCGCTACACCCAGATGATTGGGCAGGTTCTTGGGCCCTGACAGATGTCCTCTTGGAGCCAAATGGCAGTGGGCACCTTGAGATGGTGAGGCCCACCAACCTGCTCCTGGGAAGGATGAGGAAGGGCTGTCTGGACTTCACAGTCCCCTCCGCACCATCCACCAGGTTGCTTTCTGTGCAGTCTCGTGACTGGTGCCATGACATCTAACGTCTACCTTGTGGCAGTGTCACAGCTGCACAGTTTTGCCTCCCTCACACCCAAGTGAGCTGTACTTATTAAGTAACAAGTAATTAATTCTTTTCCCCTCATTTAATGAATCAGACGTTGACCACGATCGGCTTTCACTTTCTGAGAGGTAGTATTACATCAGTCCAGTGTCAGTTGTTGTCAAGTTGACCTCGACTCATGGCCTCTCCATGTGTGTCAGAGTAGAACTGTGCTCCACAGGGTTTTCAATGGCTGGTTTTTCAGAGGTAAATTACCAAGCCTTTCTTCTGAGGCGCCTCTGGGTGAACTCGAATCTCCAGCCTTTCAGTTAACAATCTTGCGTGTTAACTCTTCGCACCACCATTATGTCAATAAGATGATCAATATCCAGCTAAAAGCAAAGAAATGGACATTTTAATTGATGCCAGTAGCCTTCTCGCTGGGAAGTGGACAATCTGTTAGGCTTTTCTCCAAACCCCCGACTCCCACTGCTCCCTACAAGGACACCATGGGGAGCAGGGCCCCGTCTCCCAGGATCTCCTTTGAGACTCACGCCCTCCTAATTGACAGATCATGGCAGACCGGCTGCCTGGGAAGAGAGTCCCTCAGCACCAGATGGTTGAAACTGAAAAGAAATTAATGTCTTTCTCTGCAAAGACTGAAGCCGACTCCCCTACATGCGCTGTTCGGGAATGTATTATTCCCTTTCCATATGAGTTGAAGGATCATTTTAGAAAACTGCAGCCAACTAAACCTCTCCATCAAATCACCTAAAGGAGCCTTCCCTCTGAGAAGCTTCATCTGCAGCCCAGAGACTCCAGCCTAGTGGCCTCCTGACGCGGGGCCCTTTTTCAACAGCGAATGAAATTGTCTGCAGATAGCAGGCCAGTCTTTTCAGTGGAAGCTCCCACGTGGAGGGAAAAGAAAATATTCCGCTTAACCTTGAATAAAGGGATAAATATTTTTCCCTCCTGAATTACAGGATGCCAGAACTTCCTGTGGGCAGGTGGCTGAGACTCCAGGAGCCAGGGTGTCCTTGAATGTCCCCAAAGCTACTGAAGGAGTCTGACATTCAGCAGCTGAGCAAGCAGGGCCTTGTTAGGATGAGTCGGCTCAGGAAGGGGTGCCCTTGGAATGTGCTCATGGAGAGAGGACTGCTCAGGGTCCTGGGGAGGCTGGAAAGGAAGGCCTGGGACCCCTGGTGGAGGGAAGAGGTCAGAGCTGCAGAGAGGCCTGTCAGGACCATCCTGGAGGGTACTGAGACCAGGAAAGGAGATCTAAGCGAGAGAGAGAACTGGGAGGAAAGGAAGCATCTATCTTGCTCATTCACTGCTGTTACCCTTTGAGTTGGTCTTAAACTTGAACAAGATATAAATCCAAAAAGTTGACTCTGAACTTGGCTTGTGGCCATGAGAATAAGAAGGAATGTTTCTTCATTGTGATTACAATTTACAAAGTTTGTTCATGAACAATGACAGCAGAGAGTGGAAGAAAGATTGGAGACTTGGTGTCCTGAGTTTAGGTTTGAATCCTGCTCCTGAGACTTGATTTCCTCATCTGTAAAGTGGCTATCATTGTAGCAGTCACCTGGTAGGGCTTTTGAAAGAGCATCCAAAGCCACCAGCACAATGGCTCGCCTGACATAGGCACCTGATGGTTGGATCTTAAGGATTCTTTTGGGAAAGGGGCTGTACAGGTTGAGTGGTGGCACCCCAAAAGATCTGTCTACATTCCAACTCCTAGAACCCGTGAATGACACCTTACTTGGAAAAAGCGTCTTTGTAGCTGTGGTTAAGGATCCTGAGATGAGGAGATCACCCTGTATTACCCAGCAGTTCTTAGAATGCCATCAAGTCAGCTCTAACTCATAGTGACCCAGCGTATAAGGAAATGAAACGTCAGCCGGTCATGCACCATCCTCACAACAGTAGGTATGTTTGGACTCATTGTTGCAGCCACTATGTCATGTGTTACTTCTCATTTTGAGTCGTGGCACATCAGCAAATGAAGGTCCTAAAAGCTTGACTCCACCCACATCATTAAGGTTGACTCTACTTTGAGGAGGCAGCTCTTCCCTAGTCGTATTTTAAGTGCATTCCAACTTGAGGGGCTTTTCTTCTGGCACTATACCAGACAATGTTCCATTCTATTCATAAGGTTTGGACTGGCTTTTTTTTGGAAGTAGATCATCAGATCCTTCTTCGTAATCTTAGTCTAGAAGCTCCACTGAAACCTGTCCGCCATGGGTGACCCTGCTGGTATTGGAAATACTGGTTCATAGCTTCCAGCTTCACAGCAACACACAAGCCACCACAGTACAACAACTGACAGACGGGTGGTAGTGGATTACCCAGGTGGGCCCTAAATCCAATGATAAGTGTCCTTATGAGAGAAAGACAGAGGGAGATTTGAGACAGAGAGAAGACACAGACACGCACAGAGAAGAAGGCCATGTGAAAATGGAGGCAGAGATTAGAGTGATGCTGCCACAAGCCAAGGAATGCTTGGAGCCACCAGAAGCTGGAAGAGACATGGAGGAGTCCTCCCCTAAAGCCCCAGAATGGGTGCTACAGCATGGATGAGCCTTGAAAACCTTATTCTGTGTGAAAGAAGCCAGACACAGAAGGTTGCATATTGCATGATTCCATCTGTTTGTAATATCTAGAATGGGCAAATCCTAGAGACAGAAAGTAGATTCGAGGTTACCAGGGGCAGGGGGAGGGAGGAATGAGAGTCAGGAAAAGAAGGAAAAACTAAAGTTATAGCTGTTCCAGTTGAGACCCTGTCCTCTGGCCCAATTTTAAATAATAATAATAATGACGATAATTTTAGAAAAGAGAATTCGGAGGCCTTTCCTGAGCCCTGATTGAGGCCAGTGATCCCTGTGAATGACAGTAGTGTGGGCGCCAAATGCCACAGGCCACATCCGGGCCTCCGCCCCATGCAATAAAGCCTTCAGTCTCCACACCCCTCCCATCCCAGGGTCCAAGATGCCCTGGTCCTGCCACCTCCTTCTGCTCCTCTGGGCCATCCCTGGCCGACACCTGGGAGCCTAGACAGGTGACTCAGACCCATCTTGTTTGTACCCATGGTGACAGGAGAAGATGTTACTGGCTACCTGTCTAAATGTCATAGGTCTGCTGTAACCAAGAACCACAAGCTGGGTGGCTTAAAACAAGAGATTTATTGTCTCAGAGTACAAGAGGCTGGGAGTTGAAGATCAGGACGTTGGCCCTGTGAATCCCTTCTGAGGCCCTGAGGGAGAATCATTTCATGCCTCTCTCCCAGCTTCTGGTAGCTCCAGGCGTTCCTTGACTTGAAGCTGCCTTGTCCCGTGGCCTCCTTTCTCTATCTCCTTGTCTCTGTGTCTCTGTGTCTCTTCTCCAAAAAACCAAACCCGCTGCCGTCGAGTCAATTCTGATTCATAGTGACCCTGGTGGCATAGTGGTTAGGAGCTACAGCTGCTCAACAAAAAGCTGGGTGTTCAAACCCACCAGGCACTCCTTGGAAACTCTATGGGGTGGTTCTACTCTGTCCTATAGGGTGGGTCGCTATGAGTCACGAGCACAGCAGTCATATAGAATTAGGACCCACCCTACTCCAGTAAATAGCCCTGGTGGTGTAAAGGGTTAAGTGCTCATCTACTCACCTAAAGTTTTACTCAGCGGCCTCATGGGAGGAAGTCCTGGCGATCTGCTTCCGTAAAGATTAACAGCCCAAAAAAGCCCTATATGGAGCAGTTCTGTTTTGTTACACTTGGGGTTGCTATGCGTCAGAATTGACTCGACAGAACCCAACAACAACTACTTCGGTATGACCTCATGTTAACTGATAACATCTTCAAAGGCCCTATTTCCAAATAAAGTCACATTCACAGGTACAAGGGGTTAGGACTTCAAGATATCTTTCTGGGGAAACTAGAGTACTGGAAACAAAACGATCCAAAATGCAATTAAAGAGTATGTTTGACACATTGTGAAAAATGTAACTAATGTCACTGAACAATTTGTGTAGAAATTATCAAATGGGAACCTAATTTGCTGTGTAAACTTTCACTGAAAACACAATAAAATATTATTTTTTTAAAAAAGGTATCTTTCTGGGGACACAGTTCAATGTCTATACTATCCCTGCCAATACCCCCCACCTCCAGCACACAGTCCCTTAGGCAAAACCCTGTGGAGGGTCAGCCCCAGTCTTCCCAGGGGGAAGAGCCACCCCTAATGGGGTCCTAAAGTAGGAGCTCTCAAGGGTCACAGCCGTGTCCACCATCAAGCTCAGCCAAGCTCATTAGCACAGCAGCCCTGGGGTGGGTGGTCTGCAGAGGCAAGGTGTGGGCTTTGGAGTAGGGCAGGCCTAGATGCCATTGGACAAGTGACCCAGCCTGGCCATGTCTCCGTGTCCTAACCTGGAAAATGGACAGGAGCCGTGCCAAGTTACAGGGCTGACAGGAGGGAGACATGAAAGCCTCCTTGCCAAGTTCCAAGCTCAGCACCCATGACACAGTGGGCTCAGGAAGAACAGATGATGCTTTTCAGATACGGTGAGCATTCTCATTCTCATTTCATGGAGCTCAGAGCCCAGGGAGCGCTGCCCAGCAGCAGGAGCCTGGGACACTGGAGCCAGCCTCAGCCTGGATCTTCTCTCTGCCCATGAGCTGGAGGCAGGCCTTTCCCTGCCCTGTACCCAAAGGCATTTAATGCACCTCTGCTCTTTTTTTTTTTCACTGGTGTGGACTCTGCCAGGCTGCCTTGAGACCAGGAGGGGAGGGCAAACCGTTTCCCGAGGAAGTGATTCCAGCCACCTGGCAAGGGTGTGGGGAACCGAGACAGGAAGGGGAGGCACAACGTTTGCAAGACCAAGCAAGTTACCACCATGGGTACCTGCAATTCATCAAATAACATACCTGGGGCAGGTACAAAGTTTCCAGAATCTTCCAAAAACCTGTTGCTGTCGAGTCAATTCTGACTCATAGCTACTCTATAGGACAGAGAACTGCCCCATAGGGTTTCCAGGGAGCGGCCGGTGGATTCGAACTGCCCCCCTTTTGGCCAGCAGCCATAGCTAGTTGTAGCTCTTAACCACTGCACCACCAGTGCTCCGGAATCTTCCAAAATAGTCAAAGTATGCTGAAACCCCAAGACCAATCCTAGAATCCAAGGAGATGACTCCCTCATTTAAGGTGACCAGAAGACAAATTTGGGCAAACAGGGGAGGGGTAACACTTAGCCATAGGAACGGCGATGCACACTCCGGGAAGGACCTGACATCCCAGCAGATTCAACAGCCTTAGCAACCCAGACTTTGTCCTTCGTGGCTTCATCTGGCAACACGGTTTTCAAAGGGACCCCGTGCATACCATTTCAGAGAAGCAGGTGACCGTGATTTCAGAAAAGAACAATTAACATATTATTTAGCATCGTTGACTGAGCACCTGCTATGAGCTGTTGGCACCAGTGCGTTTTCCCTGGTCATCACGACTCACATGACAGGTGACACCTTCCCATTTAAGGGTGCTGTGCCTGTCGGGAAGAGCAGACATGGAACCGTTACTGTAAAAGCTCTGGCAGCCTGCAAGACTCCAATGAATTCATATAAGAAGCAGGAAAAGATAAAGACCACAAAGGTTCTAAAGCCGTCACATATTTCCTTCCCTTCATTTACCTGAAACTTCTTTTTTAAAATCAGCAGATCTGCTTTTCCTAAAACTGCCAACCCCACACAGCTCAGCACTGCCACACTGGGCCCCGCTCCATCCCCAGGTGCCACGTGGTCGTCCCCTCCTGGGTCCTACTTGCACATGATGAGGTGGTGGTGTGTGATTTTTCCTACCACAGACCCACAAGAAGACTCGATTGGCTTTCCCCTGGCCAACCCCCCTCCCTCGGCAAATAACAAAGATCATCAGCATGATACTAAATGGGACAAAAACATTTGATTTCCTTCAGTGAGCGCAGGCTGCTGTGGGAGAGAAAATGGCACACCTGTGTTGTGACAAGCCTGACAGCGAGTGTGAAGGAGGCACACAGAAAGCAACATTAACTAGACAATGGCAAGTCCGGCGCCCTGTGAAGGCAGCCATGCTGTGGGGTAAAGCCTAAAACTAGGGTCCAATGTGATGTGCTGCTGTGGCATCTGGTGAAAGCAGGAGGCCCTCAGGTGGCCTAACCACGAGTTTCTCTATCCCTTGCTCCCATGGGTGAGGTCCCCAGCCAAACAATTGTCCTAATCAAACAGACCTGGTGAAGTTCCTGCTTATCCCTGAATAGCAGGTTTCACCTCCCTGCCAACATGCGGAATTATTCAAACAAGTTATCACATCCTTCTGTGAGAACAGGGGTCACCCCACCCTCTTGTTACTACAAAGCCTGTCTCCTATAGCCCTGGCTTGTTCACACTCTCTGTCCGAGTACAGCCCCTGTGGGGCCCTGTGTGGTGTGCAGTGTCCCCCTGGGCTGTGAGTATATGTGATTAATAAACTACTATTGATCTCATCTGCCCAGTGCCAGGCATCCTGTGTTTGGCCATCCCCATAACTCTAGGGTGGGAATCCCTTTCTCACCAATGGGGTGAATAAAGCCAAAACCAAACCTGTTGCCATTGAGTCAATTCCAAGTCATAGTGACCCTATAGGACAGAGTAGGACTGCTCCACAGGGTTTCCAAGGAGCAGCTGAGCCGACCTTTTGGTGAGCAGCTGAGCCAACCTTTTGGTTAGCAGCTGAGCTCTCAAATAGGGTGAATAGGAGGCAATTAAAAAAAAATAATAATAAGCCAGCCCAAAATATGTGTGTCACTTTCTCCGGCCTTCAGGGGCGCTGGTCCCAGCACAGTGCCAGCCTTTGGCCTCCTGTGTGAGGCAGGCACCACAGTCTGAGGCACAAGAGGGAAGAAGTAAACACATCCCTCAGTACGGTTGCTTAAACTGGTCTCCAGGATGTCTACCCACAGTCCACTTGAGCCAGCCCAGCCTGCCTTCAGGGGGAGTCCCCTTGACCAGAGCAGAAGAGCAGCTGGGTCATAGCCTTTGTTGTTGGGCCAACACCTCCATCCTACAGGCTGCTGACCTCAAGTCTGTTTGGATCATGCACGTGTGAAACTTACAAACACCCAGGATTCAGGCAGTAGAAACACAGCCTGTGTGTTTCTGGATTTCACGGGTAGGCTCAGGAAGGCACAGATGGGATCTGTCCCCCAATACTGGCATTCCTCTCTGACCTGGAAGCCTGGTTTGAACCGGGGACTTATCCTTCAAGCTTTGATTTCTTTTTTCTTTTCTTTTTTAATCGTGGTAAATACATATGTAACAAAATATTGACCATTTTAATATGTTTTCCATGTACAAATCAGTGACATTAATTACATTTTCCATGTTGTTCAACCATCATCCATTTCCAAACATTTCCATCACTCTTAGCAGAAGCTCAGTGTGCCCTAAACAATGAGTCAAAGCTTTGATTTCTTTCGAATAAGATCCAATGGTTGCTGAAACCTCATGGGTAACATGTTGATCTGTTTCCTGGCATTTGCCCTTCAGCAGGAATAATCCTACCTGCTCTTTTCATAAGAGCTGGTGTTTGGAGAGACGGCGGGGAGAGGTGATAGGGAAGGGTCTCTGATGACCTGGCCCCTCCATCATCCGACTTCAGTCCACTTCATTTGTAGGTCAGATTAAAGTAAAGGCGTGCAAGTCCCAGTATGAATGAGCACTTAAGTTTAGAAGAGGCACTTTCTGAGAATAGCAAGGCAGTGTTCAATAAAATGAGCGTACCCTCTTCCCATATGGAAAATCTGCAGGATAATTTATACACGAACTCAAGAAAAAGCTTTCTCCCTCAGAGGATATCGCAAACTCAACTCATTTCAGAGCCAAGGTAAATCAATCATAGTCTCCTTCCACAAATCGAGGTTCTTCTCTCTGAAATACTAAGATAAATTAAAAAACAATCACTCTTCAATTATCCACTCACTGGATACATGCAATGGAAAGTTATTCAGTCATAAAAAGGAATGGAGTCCTGATACATGCTACAGCACGGATGAACCTTGAAAGCATTATGCTGAGTGAAAGAAGTTAGATGCAAATGGACAAATATTGTATTATCTCACTTATGTGAATTGTCTAAAAAAAAAAAAAACCTTTTGTCTAGAAGAGGTGACTGCAAAGAGGCAGAAAACAGAGTAGTGTTTACCAGGGGCTGGAGGGAGGAGGGAGCGAGGAGTTATTGCTTAATGGGTACAGGGTTGATTTAGAAAATAGTATTGGAGTCATTATTCCCTGTCCTTGAGCAGAGAGAAGGTGACCCAGCTAGAGCCAGGCTCACAAGGACTCACAAGGACTCATCAACTAGGCCTTGAGGTATCAAGACAATAGGTAGGAGAATCTTGGAAAATATCTTTTAGGGAACCTTTCACATAAGCCAGTCTTACAGGACACAAAAGACTTTCCACTCTTATCTTTTTCTATTAACATTTAGTGAATGGAAAATTTGTTGGGCCAATGAAGACCCTCTTGACAACTGTCATCACCGAAACCTGCATCAATGATCCTTAAGAAAGACAATTCAACATGTAGGATCACAGTTTCCAGCCAATCTGTGAAAAGACGAAGCTTCCAGTGGTTTTGCCCGTTTTGTAACGTTAACATATACTAATGATTCTGTAACGTTCTTTGGACTTGGGCAGACGTAGCTGTGGCAGCATGCTTGTCCGTTTTCCCACTTCCGTCTGTTCTGTAACTTCCTAGACTCTTGCAGACATGGCTCGAGCAACATGCCTGTCGGCTTCCCACTCTTGCCTTTTTGCATACGTGCCAAATACAACTTCCTTTTTGCTTTACTAAACTTTGCGATATTTTCACTCTACAACAGGGTTTCCGTTTGGGGTGATGAATGAATTCTGGAAATAGACAGTGGTGAAGGCCACACAACATTATAGGTACAACTGACGTCACCGAACTGCACACTGGAAAATGGTTAACATAGCAAATTCTATTTTCTAGACATTTTATCACAATAGAAAATGTTAAAATATCTTTCTGAATCATAACTCAATAGAACAGATGCCTGAGAACAGATAGTTTTGTTAAAAAAATTTTTTTTTAAGTCTTTACCTTGAAATGTTTAAAAACAGAAGCATCAAATAGCCCTCTCTGGGAGAGAAAAAAAGCCACTTGAGACCCCAACGTGCACCCCACCCCTGCCTGGCCGTGCCCTCGTTCCGAGAGCAAGATGCACAGAAAGGGGACCATAGGAGAGTGAACCCCATCACAGCTAACACCTTGCCTCCCTTACACTGTACGTCACTTACTCCACATGATTTCATTGACTATCTTTTGTTCGTTGGTGCTGATTCGATTTATCCCAGCAAGGAAAGGTTTTCTCCTTATTGCAAGCTTGCCTGAGTGCCGTAGACCTTACCCTATTGTGTCATATCCTTCTTTTGCAGGGAAAATTGTTCTTCTTGTAACTCAGGAGCAGCGGGAGCATGCTAAATGAATAATAGATTTTCCTCCTTCCAAATGCATGTGCATGTGATGAACAACAGGGAATGCATCCTGCCCAAATAGACGGCGAATCAGAAATCCCGGGGAGTGAGAGCTCCTTTACTGGGAAAGATATTAACAGTGAAGGTGTCTGCATTGATTGGAAAGTCACTGGAGGCTGCAGAACATTTGACTTTCTCTGGGTGGGTATTGACTTGCATTATCTTCTTATGATAACCGCTCAGAATCCATCCTCTGTCTTATCGCTGAGATGGCTTTTCTGTTGAAACTTCTGGTTGTTTTCATCTCATTGCCTTTTCAGAGGTTAACAGGCTGGGTTGCAGGTGCAGGGGGCTGAGTTAAGACTCCCTGATTCCTACCCCTGCTCCTGCCAGCAGACCATTAACTTCCTGGTGGGACTGATAAGCCACATCTGCAAAGGCAAGGCTAGCCAAAACACTAATTCATCTTGTATTGATTGAATAAATGCTTACTGAGCATCTACTGTGTGCCAGGCACAGGAGATGTGAGAATGGGGTAGTCAGAGACAGTCATGGAAGACTTCTGCCGGTCCTGCAGCATGGCTCCACACGGGAGACTGCAACTGGAACACCCAAGAGACAGGCCACCTAAGCCCAGACACTGAGGACAAGGAGGCATTGGAGAGGGTATAAAAGGAAGGAAGACAAAAGCAAAAGCACATGAGAACTGAGAAATTATTGAGGCTGAAGAGATAACGGGGCTGGAGGTGCCAGCTGTGCCAGAACAGGGAGACCTTAAGCCTTGCTAAGGAGTTAGGAGTTTATCCCAAAGACAATCAAGAGCACATACGTGCTTTATAGCAAGGCTGTGGCCTCTGGTCACAACATGATGACTGGATTGGCAGGGAACGAGGCTGGAGGCAGACAGAGGCATGTAACACTAAGTTAGGCAAGAGATGATGGTGGCCTAAGCTAAAATTATGGTATTAAGGAATGAGAGAAGAGACCAGAGCTAGAATATAAGACAGGAGATGCAATCAGATTGTAAAGAATAATACTGTGGAACTTCTGGTTAAGTTCATGCTGGAGTCATCCCCACTCCAACTCGGATCAATGGGGGATTGTTTTTTATGTTTAAAAAGGCAGAACTGGGCTCAAAAAAAAGAAGCTAAACGTCTTGGAAATCTGAAATGGAATAGTAACTCTCAACAGGAATCAGAAATTGAAGCCACAGATCCAGGACTTGAGAAAGGCAGAAGCAGCCAGGGGACACCCACCTCAGGGTAGTGGGCATTGAAGCCTCTGCTTCTAGGCAAGGGCTGAGGCCAGGCTGCTGCATGAACCAGGGAGCTGGCAGTGGCTGAAACTGGGTTGAGGTGAGTTTTCTCTGTCTGTAAATGTGGTGGAAATGAGGCTGCTACCTTCAGGGAACAGAGATAGCCATGTAACAAGCACCTGAGCCAAAGTACCCGAGCCAAAGTACCCATGAAGCTGCAATGTCCCTAGAGGAGGAAATCCTAGGCTGCTGAGGTAAGACCTGGTTCTAAATTGGGAGCCCATTAGAGACAGCCACAAAACTGCCCGCATAGAAGGGTAAGCAGGGAAGGAGGGCAAAAGCAAAAGAAAATGGAAAACACTCACTCAAGATGAGATTGCATACCAAACTTTCAAAGCACATGAGAAAAACTAATGCCGTGTAAGCCAACCAATAAACTTAACAAGTGGAAGAATTTGCTCCTGAGAAAACTGAAATATCGAAGCGATCAAGAGAGACATTATAACATTATACATGTTTAAAGTTTTCAGAGATTATTAAACAAACCAAAAAGGATATCAATCAATAACAGAAGGATCTACAGAAAAATCAAATAAAAATACTAGGAATGAAAAAATATGGTCATGAAACTTAAGAAACACCTGATTGAAAGGAATAAATGATAAACAGAAGAAGAAAGAACTAGTGAACTAGAAGGTTAAAAAAAAAGAAACAACCAAACCCGTGCTGCTGAGTCGATTCCAACTCATAGCAACCCTAAAAGGACAGAGTAGAACTATCCCACAGAGTCTCCAAGGAGTGGCTGATGGATTTGAACTGCTGACCTTTTGGTTAGCAGCCATAGCACTTAACCACTATGCCACCAGGGCTTCTGAACTGGAAGGTAGTAGGGAGGAACTGATCAAGAAAATAATACAGAGAGGTCAAGAGGAGAAAATATGAAAGAAAAATTAGAAGACATGGAAGCCAGATAAAAAAAATATCTAACATATGCCTATCAGAAATTCTAACTAGGAAAATAGAGAAAATAATAGCAAGTACTGAAAAAGGAGGTAATGGCTGGGAATTTTTCAGAATTGAAGAGATGAGCACTCAGACAGATATATCAAGTGCCAAGAAGTATAGATAAAAATAAACATATCGTAGTGAAACTTTAGAATATTTGTGATAGTGAAAAGAAAACAAAAAAAAATTTTATTGTGCTTTAAGTGAAAGTTGACAAATCAAGTCAGTCTCTCATACAAAAATTTATATACACTTTGCTATATACTCCTAGTTGCTCTCCCTCTAATGAGACAGCACGCTCCTTCCCTCCACTCTATTTTCATGTCCGTTCAGCCAGCTTCTGACCCCCTCTGTCCTCTCATCTCCCCTCCAGAGAGGAGCTGCCCACATGGTCTCGTGTGTCTACTTGATCCAAGAAGCTCACTCTTCACCAGTATCATTTTCCATCCCATAGTCCAGTCCAATCCCTGTCTGAAGAGTTGGCTTTGGGAATGGTTCTTGTCTTTGGCTAACACAAGGTTTGGGGACCATTACCTCCAGGATCCCTCTAGCCTCAGTCAGACCATTAAGTCTGGCCTTTTTATGAGAATTTGAGGTCTACATCCCACTGCTCTCCTGCTCCGTCAGGGGTTCTCTGTTAGGGCACTCAGGGTGGTGTAGTCTCTGGTTTATGGGGCTCTTTCTGTCTCTTGGGATCATACTTACCTTGTATCTTTGGTGTTCTTCATTATCCTTTGCTCTAGGTGGGTTGAGACCAATTGTTACATCTTAGATGGCTGCTTGCTAGCATTTAAGACCCCAGATGCCACTCTCCAAAGTGAGATACAGAATGTTTTCTTAATAGATTTTATTATGCCAATTGACTTAGATGTCCCCTGAAACCATGGTCCCCAGACCCCTGCCCCTGCTATGCTGGCCTTCAAAGTGTTCAGTTTATTCAGGAAACTGCTTTTGGTTTAGTCCAGCTGTGCTGACCTCTCCTTTATTGTGTGTTGTCTTTTCCTTCACCTAAAATAGTTCTTCTCTACTACCTAATTAGTGAAAACCTCTCTCCTTCCTTCCCTCCCCACTCTCGTAACCATCAAAGGATATTTTCTTCTCTGTTTCAACTATTTTTCGAGTTCTTATAATAGTGGTCTCAAACAATATTTGTCCTTTTGCAATTGACGAATTTCACTCAGCATAATGCCTTCCAGATTCCTCCATGTTATGAAATGTTTCAAGGATTCATCATTTTTTTTTTTTTATCAATGCATAGTATCCCATTGTGTGAATACACCATTATTTATCCATTCTTCCATTGATGGGCACCTTGGTTGCTTCCATCTTTTTGCTATTGTAAACAGTGCTGCAGTGAACATGGGTGTGCATATATCTGCTTATGTAAAGGCTCTTATTTGTCTAGGATATATTCCAAGGAGTGGGATTGCTGGATCATATGGTAGTTCTATTTCTAGCTTTTTAGGGAAGCTCCAAATCAATTTCCAAAGTGGTTACACCATTCATTCCCACCAGCAATGCATAAGTGTTCCAGTCGCTCCACAACCTCTCCCACACTTAATATTTTGTGTTTTTTGGATTAATGCCAGCCTTATAGGAGTGAGATGAAATCTCATTGTAGTTTTGATTTGCATTTCTCTAATGGCTAATGATCGTGAACATCTCCTCATGTATCTGTTAGCTACCTGAATGTCTTCTTTAGCGATGTGCCTGTTCATATCCTTTGCCCATTTTTTAACTAAGTTATTTGTCATTTTGTAGTTGAGTTTTTGCAGTATCATGTAGATTTTAGAGATCAGGCGCTGATCAGAAATGTCATAGCTAAAAACTTTTTCCCAGTCTGTAGGTAGTCTTTTTCCTCTTTGGTGAAGTCTTTGGATGACCGTAGGTGTTTCATTTTCAGGAGCTCCCAGTTATTTAGTTTCTCTTCTGCATGTTAATAATGTTTTGTACACTGTTTATGCCATGTATTAGGGCTCCTAGTGTTTCCCTATTTTTTCTTCCATGATCTTTATCATTTTAGATTTTATACTTAGGTCTTTGATACGTTTTGAGTTAGTTTTTGTGCATGGTGTGAGGTATGGGTCTTGTTTCATTTTTTTTGCAGATGAATATCCAGTTATGCCAGCACCATTTGTTAAACAGACTATCTTTTCCCCATTTAACTAACTTTGGGCCTTTATCAAATATCAGCTGCTCATATGTGGATGAATTTACGTCTGGATTCTCAATTCTGTCCCATTGGTCTATGTATCTGTTATTGTACCAGTACAAGGCTGGAAAAAAAATTTTTTAAACTACTACAAAGAAATACAGATTTCCTACAAAGGAAAAAATTAAGCTGCCAACAGACTTCTTATCAGCAACAACATATCCCAAAAGATTTTGAAGTAATATCTACAAACTACTGAAGAAAAATTGTCAACTTGAAATTTTATACTGAACTAAACTATTTTTCTTGGATGTCGAGTAACTAAAGCAAAAGGAAGAAATGATGAGGTAAAAGAGCTGAACTGAAGATTTCAAAGGGGGGCTCAAAAAGACAATGTAAAGTATTACAGTGACACATGCAAAGACCTGGAGCATATGATCAGGAACCAATAGTACTGAAGGAAGAAGCTCAAGCTGCACTGAAGGCACTGGCAAAAAACAAGGCTCCAGGAATTAACGGAATACCAATTGCGATTTTCCAACAAAGGGATGCAGCTCTGGAAGTACTCACTCATCTATGCCAAGAAATTTGGAAGACAGCTACTTGATCCACCAACTGGAAGAGATCCATATTTATGCCCATTCCCAAGAAGGATGATCCCACTGAATGCGGAAATTACCAAACAATATCATTAATATCACATCCAAGTAAAATTTTGCATTCATTCAGAAGCAGCTGTAGCAGTATATCAACAGGGAACTTCCAGAAATTCAAGCCAACTTCAGAAGAGGACGCAGAGCCAGGGATATCATTGTTGATGTCAGATGGCCCCTGGCTGAAAGCAGAGAGTACCAGAAAGATGTTTATCTGTGTTTTATTGACTAGGCAAAGGCATTCTACTGTGTAGATCATAACAAATTATGGATAACGTTGCAAAGAATAGGAATTCCAGAACACTTAATTATGCTCATAAAGAATCTGTAAGTAGATCAAGAGGCAGTCGTTCAAACACAATAAGGGGATACTGCATGGTTTCAAGTCAAGAAAGATGTGTATCTGGGTTGTATCCTTTCACAATACCTACTCAACCTCTATGCTGAGCAAATAATCGGAGAAGGTGGACCATATGAAGAAGAACAGGGCATCAGGATTGGAGGGAGACTTTTTAACATCCTGAGATAAGCAGATGACACAACCTTGCTTGCTGAAAGTGAAGGACTTATTGAAGATCAGAGACCACCACCTTCAGTATGGATTACATCTCAACATAAACAAAATGAAAATCCTCATAACTGGACCAATAAGCCACATCATGATAAACAGAAAAGATTGAAGTTGTCAAGGATTTCATTTTACTTGGATCCACAATCAACACCCACGGAAGCACCAGTCAAGAAATCAAACGACACATTGCATTGGGCAAATCTGCTGCAGAAAACTTCTTTAAAATGTTGAAAAGCAAAGATGTCACCTTGAGGACTAAGGTGTGCCTGACCCAAGCCATGGTGTTTTCAATCACCTCATATGCATTCAAAAACTTGACAATGAATAAGGAAGACTGAAGAAGAATTGATGCCTTTGAATTGTGTTGTTGGCAAAGAATGTTGAATATAACATGGACTGCCAAAAGAACAAACAAGTCTGTCTTGGAAGAAATACAACCAGAACGCTCCTTAGAAGCAAGGATGGCAAGACTACGTCTCACATACTTTGGACATGTTATCAGGAGAAGGACATCATGCTTGGCAAAGTAAAGGGTCAGCAAAAAATAAAGAAGGCCTTCAACGAGATGGATTGACACAGTGGTTGCAACAATGGGTTCAAGTATAACAATGATCATGAGGATGGCTTCATTCTGTTGTACATAGGATCGCCGTGAGTCAGAACTGACTCAATGGCACCTAACAACAACAACAAAACTATTTTTCACAAGTGTATTAGTTTCTTAGGACTGCTGTAGCACATTACCACAAACTGGGAGGCTTAAAACAATGGGAATTTATTCTCTCATGGTTCTGGAGGCCAGACGTCTGAAATCAAAGTACCAGCAAGGCCATACTTCCTCAGAAGGTCCTAGGGGAGAATCTGTTCCTTCCCTCTTTCCGTTTCTGCTGCTTCAGGCGTTCCTTAGTGTGTGGTCCCATCACTCCAATCTCTGCCTTCGTGGTCACATTGCCTCGTCCTCTTTCTCAAAACTGTCTCTGCCTTTCTTTTATAATACATGAGATTGCATTTAAGGCCTACCAAGATCAGGGTAAGCTCTTTCTCTCAAGATTCTTAACTTAATCCCATCTTTTCCCTTACGAGATAATATTCACTCTTTCGGCATGTAAAGTAATATTTATAGGTCCTAGGGATTAAGACACGGACATATCTTTTGAAGGGGGCACTATTCAGCCCACAACAGGAGACAGGATGAAGTAAAATCAGTTTAGATAAACAAAGACTTTACTAAAAGCTTATCTTTAATAAAGCTTATCTTTCACAGCCACTCAGTGAAAGAACTATTTGAGGATATACTTAACTACACCAGAATGGCTCAGGAATTGGACGTACCAGGTACCATGGAAAGTGCGAGTGAAACAGAGAGCTGACAAGGGGAGTTTGGTTGAAAGTATGGAGGTCTCCTGAGGGATTACCTGAATGATTAAACTAGCAAATCAAGAGAAGAGCAGGAGTGAGGCATATGGATGAAAACAGAGGGATCAATTGAAAACTTTCATGGCATATCATAAGCACTTCTGCACTCGCTTGAAGATTAGAGTCTTCAAGACTGGAAAAATGGAATGGCTCCAGGGAAGAAATATCTCTAGATGCTGATTTTTGAGGCCCCTGCTTAAGAACAGGGCTCAGGTCCCCATCTCTGGGTCAACCTCTGAAGTTTGGGGAATGAAGTGCTATGATTGCCCAGAATTGGATCACATGACCATTCCTGTGGGAAGGGTAGGTATTCTGACTGGCAGCATCTCCTGGAATTAGTAGTGAGAATATAGTTCTACAAGGGAAATGCAGGCAATCTGACAGAAAGAAAGGAGAAAGGGTACTGGGCAGACAAAAATAATAGTGGCCTGCTACAAGTATTCTAGAAGGAAGATCGTATCTCAAAGATGTAAGGTGTATAAAATTCAAATATATATTGGAAAGAGTTTCCCAGGGAATTATCCAGCTTACTGTCTAATTAAGACACAGATTGGTAATGAAGGAATTAAAATTAAGCTTCTCACTATATTCACTCAAGGTGAACAGGAGGTTACGCTATGTGAATTTAACGGAAGCTGGATTCATATGTGGTCCTCGGAACAGCAGCATTGGCACTGGTTTTTCTTCCCCCTCAATTTAATGATGTATTTCTGTATCATTTTATGCATCAAACTGTTGTACAAAAAATTTTTTAAATCTATTGGAAAAATATTTCCAAGAAATACCACCTAAAATGACTAACATTTGTATCAGGGATGCTTTTGACTCTGTGTACCAGAAAACCCAACTTGAAGTGACTCAAGGCAAATTATCTAAGAAGTCTGTAGATAAGTAGTCCCTTAATTCAGAATTTCAACAGTGTCAAGATATTGGGTCAATATTTCTGCAATTGTCCTGGCATTTATTGGCCAACTCGTTACCTCATAATCACAAAAAGGCTGCTGCAGCTCCAAACTTCACATTCCCGCACAATTGCATTCAAAGGCAGAAAGCAATGGCAGCAAAAAGAACCTCTCCTTAAGGCATGTCTCCTTTTACATGAGAATGAATCTTCCACAGCAGCAATGTAGGAAATTTCTCTTTACCCCTTATAAACCCAGTCTGGGCCACATGGGCACATGGAGATGAGGTAAGGAAAGCAAGTATCTGATGAAGGAAAATGCAGTTAAAATTACCAGCTTAATCAAAGTAGAATTCATTCCCCAAGGTAGGGCACATTGCCATCCAGAAAAAAATCATGCTTCTGCTTAGCAAAGATGAAGGTGAGATTGGCTGATTGGTAAGCAAGCAAGAGTGTGTGTCATTATAACTCTGGTTTAGCAGATGTTATTATAAATCTAAAAGAAAAACCCAAAGATCCCAAATGATAAATGAGTAAAGAACTTGGGCAGATAATTCACAATCAAAAAAATGTCAAGGAAAACATGAAAAAAAAATTTAATCCCCTTAATAATAAAGATGGTAAAAGTGTGGTGAAAAATCGGCGGCAGGATACATTGGTATAAACATGTTGGAAGCAACAGCGTAAAGTTTCAAGTCTTCATCCTTTTGATCCAGCAATTCTATTGACGAAGAAGGAAAATTTTATGCACGATTTGTGCATCATAGTATTATTAATAATGAGAAAAACTGAAAACCTAAATGTCCTACCGAAGGCAAATTGTTTAGGAATCTGATTTATCCACTCATTGAGATATTATTCAAACATTTAAAAAATATATGCTTGAAGATATTAAATGATATAGAAAAATGAGATACGTTAAGTAAAAATAGGTACAAAATTCCATATGCATTGTGACTTCAACTCTGTCCAACAACCAAAAAATGAAACCAAACCCATTGCCTTGGAGTTGATTCTGACTCATAGGAATCCTATAGGACAGAGTAGAACTGCCCCATAGGGTTTCCCTGGTTGCGTAGTGGTTAAGAGCTATGGCAGCTAACAAAAAGGTTGGCAGTTCGAATCCACCAGGCACTCCTTGGAAACTCTATGGGGCAGTTCTACTCTGCTCTATGGGGTCGCTGAGTCGGAATTGACTCAACGGCAATGGGTTTATAGAGTTTCCAAGGAGCAGCTGGTGGATTCGAATTGCTGACCTTTTGGTTAGCTGCTGAGTTCTTAACCACTGCAGCACCAGGGCTCCCTGTCAAACAAACACACCTGTATATGGAGAAAAGAGAGAGAGACTAAAAGAAATAACCTAGAATGAAAACAAAGGCAGTGTCTGAGCAGTGGGGTGGCGAGCAAGTTGTTTTCTTTCTACATTTCCCTAATTTAGAAACTTCTGCATACTCCCTTTATAGTTTAGATTTAACTATTAAATACAATGAAATAATTGATTCAGGCAATAATCTTCACTGATGAAATGATTACAAGAAAGGTTGATTGAATACTTTACAGTGGAAGGGTCAGGCTGTCACCACTTGAACATACTAATCAAATATCAGCATCTCAGGTGGGACAGGCGCTGGGAGCCCTGACGGAATGCAATATGGAGGCCACAGTGTTCGTGGAGCATTCACGGCTTATTGTCAGAAATGCTCAGCCTGAACGTAAGTAACCTCTAAAGCTCACTTCCAGTTTCAGGAAATATGGGGGCTGTGCTTTCATTTGCGTTTATCCTGTTTGGAATGTGTTCCGCTTCTTGGATCTGGGGGTTTATAATTTTTCTCATATTTGGAAAATATTTTCCAAGTTTTTTTCTACTACTGTCTCTCTCACCCTTCTTTGCTCCTGGAATTTCAGTTACATGTATATTAGAGAGGGTCCCTGGCACTCTGGGAAACCCTGGTGGTGAAGCGGTTAAGTGCTGCGGCTGCTAAGCAAAGGGTCTGCAGTTCGAATCCACCAGGCACTCCTTGGAAACTCTATGGGGCAGTTCTACTCTGTCCTATAGGGTCGCTATGAGTCGGAATCAACTCCACAGCATTGGGTTTGGGTTCTGAGACTCTGGTCTTTTTCTTTGTATTTTTTTTTTCAGTTTTTTCCCCATGTATACTTCTATTTAGACAATTTCTACCGCCCTGTCTTCAAGTTCATTGATCTTTTCTTCTAATTCTTGTTTTCTTATTGATCTTTTCTCCTCATTCTTCTGTTTAATTTGCTGTTAATCACAGATTTTCATTATAGATACTGTGGTTTTTCATTTCTAGATTTTATTATTTTTTAAGTATCTTTTTCTTTTATTTATCTTCATATTTTTCTTTACATTTTTGAACAGATTTATAATAGACATTTTAAAGTCTCTACCTGCTAATTCCACAAATCTCTGTTATTTCTGGGTCTGTTTTATTGATTTTTATTTCTTCTAGTGATGGGTCATAATCTGTGCTTCTTCACACATCTCTGAATTTTTTCTTGGATGCCACGTCTTGTCAATGTTAGATTGCCGTATTTGGGGTTTTTTGTTTGTTTGTTTTGCTGTTATTTAAACAGCTTTGACATTTGTTTTGGCAGACATCTTCAGCAAGAAGCAGCCCTGGTGGCGCAGGGGTTAAGTGCTCAACTGCTAACTGAAAGTTTGGTGGTTCAAGCCACTTGCTGCTCCAAGGGAGAAAGATGTGGCAATCTGCTTTCATAAAGATTATAGTCTTGGAAACCTTATGGGACAGCTCTACTCTGTCCTATAGCGTTGCGGTGAGTTGGAATCAACAGCAAAGGATCATCTTCAACAAAACAATAATTCAAAACTGATTGCAGCAATACAGCCACAGGGCACTGCCAGGAGTTCAAGTCAGATTCAGAAGAGGACGTGGAATGAGGAATATCATTGCTACTATCAGATGGATTTTGGCCAAAAGCAGAAAACACCAGAAAGATGTTTACCTGTGTTTTTGCCACCACACAAAAGCATTCAACTCTGTGGAGCGCAAAAAAATTATAGATAACATTACAAAGAATGAGAATTCCAGAACACTTAATTTTGCTCACGAGGAACCTGTACATAGACCAAAAGGCAATCATTTGAACAGAACAAGGGAATACTTTGTGGCTCAAGATTGGAAAAGCTGTGCAGCAGGGTTGTACCCTTTCACCTTGTTCAGTCTGTATGCTGAGCAAATAATTTGAGAAACTGGACTATATCAAGAAGATCGTGGCATCAGTATTGAAGGAAGACTTTAAAATAAACCCCCCATTTCTTGAACTAATGTGAGCCTCATTCATTTTCATCCAAAGAAACCTAACACATGACAAAATGATCACCATTGTTTGGAGGGATGCTAAAACTGAACATTGGTAGACTAGAAAAATAGGAATGAATTGTTGATGACCTTGGCAAAGTAGAGGACCAGGAAGGCTTTGACATAGCCTCAGGCTGATGGCCAAAGATCTGTATCTGACTCACAGGCTTTTTTTTTTTTTTTGCTTATGCAGCATCTAAATACATACATGTATGTGTGTATACATATGTTTTATAGATATATAATATATATGCATATATGCTAAAATATCCTAATAATCTTGAAAAATCAGAAGATCTGTGAAAAGAGGTTTTCATTCCACAAGACAACAGTCATCTGAAGCTGAGAATCAGTGTCCTCTTTAGATGCGTTAGGAGTTTTATGGCTTTATGACTCACTCGGGGGAGTCCCATGCATCTTCGAACTTGGCCCTGCAGGCACCTGAACATATCACTCCAGGTAGATTCATTCACCCCTCCATATGAGCTCTTTTGTTCTAGCAGAAAAATTCCTAAGCTGATCTAATACAGAAAAAAAAAAACCTGTTGCTATTGAGTTAACCCCAACACATAGTGACCCCATATGTGTCAGAGTAGAACTGTGCTCCATACGGTTTTCAATGGCTGATTTTTCAGAAGCTGATCACCAGGCCTTTCTTCCACAGCACCATTAGGCAGATTCCAACCATTTCCAACAACCAACATTTCAGTAGTCAAGCACAAAACATTTGCTCCACCCGGAGACCCCAAGATCTAGTAGAAGGTGACCTGAAATGGGAATTGGGGACCTGGGTCCTTCTACCAGCTGTGCCCCCAGTTTGCTGTGTGACCTTGAATGGTGTGATCTTGAATGAGTTATTTGACTTCTCTAGGCCACTCCAAGCTGGACCTCTGCTAGATTCTTCAGTGTCCAGGAGACAGGTACCTTTAACAATACCACATTTTACCCAAGTCCTGTGATCCTGGAAGACAGCCTTAGTTAAAGAAATCCCCCCACCCTGTTGGGTTCTGAAAATGACTTAATGCAAGGAGCCCCCATTCCTCATAAGACTCACCAATGCTCCCTTGTTGATCCAGGATGGGCCAAACACAGACCCTCCAAATTCTACTTCTTTGCCTTGTAGATGATTAGCTGGACAGTTTTGTCCCCATGAATCAATCAGAAGAACGATGCTTGTTAACCAAACTTTCAGCTAATCTTCTCTTTCCCCCAAGTCCCAGAACTTGGACCCACCCTCAGCCTGAGCCAGCACCCAGCCACTCCTTAAGGGCCCCTCCTGAGAACAGGCTGACCTCAGGGTGAAGCTTTTTCTGATCTACTATTTGATCATGCGCCTCCCATTCACCCCACTTTCCACGCCCTGTTCTTTCTAGTTTGTTTACCCTGCCCTATAAAAGAAGAGCCCTTTTCTGCCTTATCTTTGAGAACTTGCAGATCTAACGGCCAGAGTGTTCTCCCTATTGCAAGAATCCCAGTCTTCTCTCACAGTCTACCACTTGTCTGTCATTGTGTCATAACTGTGGTGGCTTTCATGTTGCTGTGATGCTGGTAGCTATGTCCCTGGGCTTTCAAAGACCATATTTCCAAACAAGATCACATTCGCAGGTACCAGGGGTTAGGACTTCAGCATGTCTTTTGGGGGGCACAATTCAACCTGCAATTCAGGGCGGCACACACACAGTCTCCTGTTGGTTGTTCCTCTGGAGAACCCTGACCCCAGACTTTTCTTTTATAAGGAGAATAAACAAGATTAGAAAGAACCAGCGGGGGGTTGCGAGGCGGCGAAGGCCTTGGGGAGCAGATTACACGGGTTTAGGGAGCCTGGACAATGCAATTGGAGGCTCTTTGGGGGACTGAATTGTGCTCAGATGTGCTGCTATATGGGAAAGAAGTTCATCCAATTCTAAGAAATTGAGCAAAACACGGGGAGCGTGGGAGATAGCTGCCCCTCAGTGGGCAAAGCTCAAGGGTCCCAAGATCCAGGTGCAAAAGCAGCCAGGTGAGGATGGAGCAAGTCAAGGGCCAGGGAGAGGTCCTCAGTACCCAGCCAGGCAAGCCTAAGGCCTCAGCGGGGCCCAGGGTCGCCAGGAGGTGGCCCGTCCCAAGAGCAGGTTCTGAAAGGGGTAGAGAGGGCCAAGCATGGCTTGCTCAGGGGTTCGCCCAGGGACTTTTGGAAGGTGTGTGCACCCAGTCTCTCAGTCATCCTGTCCCTGCCTTCCAGAAAGCAAGACCCAGCCCGGCCAACGAGGGCTCCTCTTGTGTCAGAGCCCACAGCTTGGGCGACGCTGGCTTCAAGAGGCCCCAGACAAGGGTCAGCCCCCCAGCACCCCTCCAAGCACCTCACCATCACCACTACTCCCCAGTGGGAGCCCAAAGCCGAGAGGTGGGTACAGGCAGCACTGGAAGAAGGGGCAGAGGTGTTGAGTCAGCAGCCTGGGCCCAGCACCCATGAGCTCCTGGCCTGGCCTCTGCTGCAGACACTGCGGGCAACCTTGGGGGTGGGGGGATAGAGCCATCTGCTCTGGGTCAGGGCGGAGATGTCAAGTTCCCTCCCGGC
The DNA here is from genome assembly GCF_024166365.1 of Elephas maximus indicus. Classification (NCBI taxonomy): domain Eukaryota; kingdom Metazoa; phylum Chordata; class Mammalia; order Proboscidea; family Elephantidae; genus Elephas; species Elephas maximus. The sequence goes on along the minus strand of NC_064820.1, from coordinate 227,210,139 downwards.
AAACCTTTCCAGGTTCTGTGCCCCCTGAAGAGCCAGGAAATGTGGCCCAGAGAGAGGGCTCCCCCCATAAACCAAAGGTAAATGCACGGTCCTGGTGGGTTGGTTTTTACTCATTTGCACCAAATAGAACCGGATGGCAGTCTTATACGGTACAAAAATTAGCGCTTGTGCCATTAGCATAGACCTAATTGCTGCTGGGAGGAAATTTATGGCTAATGAGTCAAACGTGTGAAAGAAAACATTTGAGGCACTGCTAACGTTTTATAAAAAAGCCCCCAGGTAGGGTAAACAGTTAACACATTCAGCTACTAACCAAAAGGCTGAAGGTTGTGGAAATTGGTGGCCCGTTCACATTTTATAAATGCGCAATTCACTCTGTCGCCAGGCCAGCTTCCTTTTGCTGCCAGTGATTATGGGATAGAGCCCAGGAAGTAGGGGATTATGGGCCCTCCTTACAATGGAGATAGGGGATATGCCCCCCCCCAGTACCGGAAGCCTCCTCCACCAGAACATAGGTGTGGTCCCTGCACTGACCACCCGGCTGCTACTGCCACCACCCACTAGTTTCTACCCCTTCGCTCTTCATCCCTCACAACACTCATGGGATTTGAAATCGATGTTCCTGTGATACCCTCTCTGCCCCATCAGCCATCGACCATTAGCAGCTCAACTCTGTTTCAAAAAAAGGATATTAGAAAAATCCATGTTTCACAAAAAATGCTTCTATTTACTGGAAGGGCCGTGGCAGGAGGCCTCTAAGTGGTGAGCGTCCACCTCTTGTTTCGAGTGTAGTTTGATTGACGGAGTGGGCTTGGACTGCAGCCCCTGGGGCATGTCTGAATCAAGGTCCTCGTGCATACCCTGGGTATGAATGTCCTGGGGCTGCTGAACAAAGTACCACAAATGGGGTCCCTTAAAACATCAGAAATTTATTGTTTGACATTTCTGGAGTCTGATCTGACCTGTTGCTGTCAAGTCAATTCCGACTCATAGAGACTCTGTAGTACAGAGTAGAACTGCCCTATAGTGTTTCTAAGGAGCAGTTGGTGGATTCAAACTGCTGACCTCTGGGTTAGCAGCCGAACTCCTAACCACTGTGCAACCAGGGCCCCTTCTGGAGTCTAGAAGTCCGGAATCAAGGTGCTGTCAGGGTTGGTTCCTTTTGGAGGTTGTGAGGGAGAATCTGTTCCATGCCTCCTTCCCAGATTCTGGTGGTCCCTAGCAATCCTTGTCCTTCTTTGCCTTGCAGCCTCATCACTCTCATCTCTGCCTCCATCTTCCTTCTGTCTGTACCTCTGTATCTCTTCTTCTTTTATAAGGACACCACTCATATAGAATTAGGACCCACCCTACTCCAGTATGACCTCATGTTAACTTACCTGATCATATCTTCAAAGACCTTATTTCCAAACAAGATCACATTCACAGGTACCAGAGGTTAGGACTTCAACATATCTTCGGGTGGGGGGACAATTCAACTCACAACACCCGTCATGGTAGCAACTGGAATATTGCTGTCATATTGTACAGGATAATAACCGCATTCTTCACAGCTCATTAACCGTGAGGAATACTGAATACACCATGGACTACCAGAAGAATGTACGAATCAGTCTCAGAAGAACTATAACCAGTATGCTCCCTAGAAGCAAGGATGGCAAGACTTTGTCTTGCTCACTTTGGACACATCATCAGGAAAGAGCAATCACTGGAAAAGGACATCGTTTTTGGCAAAGTGGAAGATCAGTGAAAATGAGGAAGGTCCTCCATGAAATGAACTGACACAGAGGCTGCAACAGTGGGCTCAAACATACCAACAATTGTGAGGATGGCACAGGACTGGGCAACGTTTTATTCTTTATACATAAAATTGCCATGAGGTGGAGCCGACTCAATTGCAACTAACAACAACCACTGTGTTGCTATATTTAATGTTCACAAGCCCCTTGGGAGGTTAGCATTGTCAACACAATCCCTGCCCCATAGGTTTGACAGCGGTCCCCAGGAAGCCAATGGAACCTCCTTTGGGTGAGTGGACATGGGCCATTACCATGGGGCAGACCCCATTGTTGGGGAAGGAGCACTAGTGCCATAAGCGGCCCCTCTGAGTGAGAACAGCCCACTGCCCCAAGGATGGAGGGACAAGATGACATACAGCCTGGTAAAGGCTGCCTTTCCCAAGACCCCAGGCAGCTTTTGGGAGAGGGGCCTGCCTGCATGTGGTGGTGACCCCGGGAGAAAAGTGAGGAGCCCAGCCCTCCTTCTGCAGTTCAAAGTGCTTCCAGTGCTCCATGGGTAAGACCCCAGCTGAGGTCCTCTGTGAGGAAGGGACAAGGAGGAGGAGCCCAGGTCAGTGGTGACTGGGATCCAGCACCATGGCTTGGACATCCACTGGGAAGAGCTGGGCACAGCTGCATGGGTAGTGGCCATGCTTAGGGGATGATGGCTGGGCATGTGTCTTAGTTATCTAGTGCTGCTATAACGGAAAAACCACAGGCGGGTGGCTTTTAACAAACGGAAATTTATTTTCTCACAGTTAGGAGGCTAAAAGTTCCAATTCAGGGGCTGGCTCTAGTGGAAGGTTTTCCCTCTGTGTGAGCTCTGGGGGTGGCCTTTGTCTCTTTTGAGATTCTGCTCCTGGGCAATCTTCATGTGGCTTGGCATCTCTCTTCCTCCATCTTTGCTTCCTCACTTGCTTGTTTAGTCTCTTTTATATCTCAAAACACATTGAGTTAAGGTACAGACTACACTAACCCTATCTCGTTACCACACAAAAGAAAACCCATTCCCAAATGGGATTACAGTCATTACAGGGGTAAGGATTTACAACACAAATTTTGGGGGGATACGATTCAATCCATAACAGTATGCGAGTGCTCATAAAAAGAACTGCAACCCTAGACCCAAAGAGCAACCAGGCAGGGACCTCGACCCACAGGGATTAATCCTCCAAAATGTCTCCATTGTTGTTGGTTGCCATCAAGTCAGTTTTGATTCACAACAACCCCATGTCTCCAACATTGTCAAATGTTCCCTGGGGTGGTAGGGGCAAAATCACCCCCACAGAGATGTGCTAATATAAGAATGCCTAGCAATCAACGGAAAAAACCCAAAGATAATAAAACAAGGGCTAAAGACTTCATAAAAGAGGAAATGCAAAAGACACTTAACATATGAAAAGATGTTTAGCTTCATTAATGAGCAGGGAAATGCAAATTAATAGGACAGCATTTTACACCCACCAGTTTGACAAAAAATGTTAAAATTGGACAATCCCTCAGTTAACATAGATGGACTGTAAACCGGAGCTGCCACTTGGGAAAACTGTTTGCCATTACCTGGTTGAGAGTGGACGTAGCCCACAACACAGGATTCCATCCCTAGGACAACACCTTGGGAGTCCTGATAGACATGTATAAGAATGCACACAGCAGCATTTTCTGTAACAGCCCCAAACTGGAAACAACTCAGACGTCCGTTCACAATGTTGTTGTTGCTGTTAGGTGCCCTCCAGTCAGCTCTGACTCACAGTGACCCCATGTACAGCAGAAAGAAACGCTGCCCAATCCTGCACCATCCTGACAATCGTTGCAGTATTTAAGCCCATTGTTGCAGCCACTACGTCAGTCCATCTCCTTGAGGGTCTTCTTCTTTTTCACTGACCCTACTTTACCAAGCATGATGTCCTTCTTCAGGGACTGGTCCCTCCTGACAACATGTCCAAAGTACATAAGTACGTGTCCTCCCTTCTAAGGAGCGTTCTGGCTGTACTTCTTCCAAGACAGATTTGTTTGTTCTTTTGGCAGTCCATGGTATATTCAATATTCTTCACCAACACCATAATTTACAGGTCAATTCTACTTCCATCTTCCTTATTCATTGTCCAGCTTCCACATGCATATCAGGTGATAGAAAACATCACAGCTTGGGTCAGGCACATCTTAGTCCTCAAGGTGACTTCTTTGCTTTTCAACACTTTAAAAAAGGTTTTTTGCAGCAGATTTGCCCAATGTAATGTCATTTGATTTCTTGACTGCTGCTTCCATGGGCATCGATTATGGATCCAAATAAAATGAAATCCTTCACAACTCCAATATTTTCCCCATTTATCATGATGCGGCTTATTGGCCCAGTCGTGAGGATTTTTGTTTTCTTTTTTTGTGTTAAGGTGTAATCCCTACTGAAGGCTATAGTCTTTGATCCTCATCAGTAAGGCCTTCAAGTCCTCTTCACTTCAGCAAGCAACGTTGTGTCATCTGCTTATTGCAGGTTGTTAATTAGTCTTCAACCAATCTTGATGACACGTTTTTCACATAGTCCAGTTTCTCAGCTTATTTGCTCAGTATACAGATTGAATAAGTATGGTGAAAGCACACAACCCTGAGGCACAACTTTTCTGATTTTAAGCCACGCAGTTTCCTCTTGTTCTGTTCGAACAACTGCCTCTTGGTCTATTCTGGAATTTCCATTCTTCACAAAGTCATCCATAACTTGTTATGATTCACACAGTCAAATGCCTTTGTCTAGCCAATGAAACACAGGTAAACATCTTTCTAGTGTTCTCTGCTTTCTACCTGATATCAGCAATGATATCTCTCGATCTGAATCTGGCTTGAATTTCTGGCACTTCCCTCTCAGCAACCTCTTTTGAATGATCTTCAGCAAAATTTTACTTGTGTGTGATATTAATGATATTATTCAATAATTTCCTCATTCTATTGGGTCACCTTTCTTTGGAATGGGAGCAAATATGGATCTCTTCCAGTCAGTTGGCCAGGTAACTGTCTTCCAAATTTCTTGGCATGGACAAGTGAACGTTTCCAGTGTCGCACCTGTTTGTTGAAACATCTCAATTGGTGTTCTATCAATTCCTGGTGCATTGCCTTTCGCCAACGCCTTCAGTGCGGCTTAAACGTCTTCCTTCAATACCGCCGGGTCTTGATCATGTGATCCCTCCTAAAACGGTTGAATGTTGACGAATTCTTCTTGGTACAGTGACTCTGTGTATTCTTCCCAAATTCCCTTGATGCTTCCTGCGTCCTTCAATATTTGCCCATAGAATCCTTCAATATTGCAACACGAGGCTTGAATTTTTTCTTTAGTTCTTTTGACTTGTGAAATGCCAAGTGCGTTCTCCCCTTTTCGTTTTCTAACTCCAGGTATTCGCACATGTCATTGTAATACTTCACTTTGTCTTATTGAGCCATCCTTTGAAATCTTCTGTTCAGCTCTTTTATTTCATCATTTCTTCTATTTGCTTTAGCTACTCTATGTTCAAAAGTAAGTTTCAGAGTTTATTCTGACATCCGTTTTGGTCTTTTCTTTCTTTCTTGTCTTTTTAATGACCTTTTGCTTTCTTCATGTATGATGTCCTTGATGTCATTCCAGAACTGGTCTGGTCTTCAGTCATTTGTGTTCAATGCATCAATTCTATTCTTGAGATGGTCTCTAAATTCAGGTGGGATATACTCAAGATTGTACTTTGTCTCTCGTGGGCTTCCAATTTTCCTCAATTTCAACTTGAACTTGCATATGAGCAATTGATGGTCTGTTCTGAAGGTGGCCCCGGCCTTGTTCAGTCTGATGATATTGAGCTTCTCCACCATCTCATTCCACAGATGTAGTCTATTTGATTCCTGTATATTCCATCTGGTGAGGTCCACGTATGTAGTTGACTTTTACGTTGTTGAAAAAAGGTATGTGCAATGAATAGGTTGCTGCTCTTGCAAAATTCTATCATTTGATCTGATCTCTGGCACCATTTCTATCACTAAGGCCATGTTTTCCAACTACTAATCTTTTTTTTTTTGTTTCCAATTTTTGCATTCCAGTCACCAGTAATTTTCCATGCATCTTGATGGCATGTATGATCAATTTCACACTGCAGATGAAATCTTCAGTTTCTTCATCTTTGGCCTTAGTAGTTGGTGCATAAATTTGAATAATAGTCTTATTAACTGGTCTTCCTTGTAGGCATATGGATATTATCCTATCACTGACAGCATTGTATTTCAGGATAGATCTTCAAATATTCTTTTTGACAATGAGCGTGACACCGTTCCTCTTCAATTTGTCATTCCTGGCATAGTAGACCACAGGATTATCTGATTCAGAATGGCCAAGACCAGTCCATTTCAGCTCACTAATGCCTAGAATATTGATCTTCAACCGTTCCATTTCATTTTTGATAACTTACAGTTTTCCCAGATTCATACTTCAGACATTCCATGTTCCAATTACTAATAGGTGTTTGCAGCTGTTTCTTCTCATTTTGAGTCATGCCGCATCAGCAAACGAAGGTCCCAAAGGCTTTACTCCATCCACGTCATTAAGGTCCACTGTACAATGAGGAGGCAACTCTTCCCCAGTTGTATTTTGAGTGCCTTCCAGCCTGGGGGACTCATATTCCAGCACTACATCAGACAACGGTTCACTGCTACTCATAAGCTTTTCACTGGCCAATTTTTTCAGAAATAGGTTGTCAGGTCCTTCTCCCTAGTCTGTCTTAGTCCGGAAGCTCTGCCGAGACCTGTCCACCATGGGTGACCCCACTGGCCTTTGAAATACCAGTGGCATAGCTTCCAGCATCACAGCAACACAGAAACCACCACAGTACAACAAACTGACAGGCGAGTGGTGGACGTCCATAACAGAGTGGATAAATAGGTTATGGTCGATGTTCATACAATGGAATACTACACAGGAATGAAAAAATGAATGACAGCCACACAAAACGTGGGGATGAAGCTCACAAACAAGAACGAGAGGGAGAAGCACTACCTTGAGGACACACACAGCATAATCCTGTTTACCTCTTTGCCAGCTCAAAAACTAGCAAAACTAAGCAATACATTGTTTAGGGATGCAGGTATATACGGGCAAACTAAAGTAGAGCCAAGGAACGATTACCACAAAAAGTCAGAATGCTGCTTACCAGCAAGGGCAATGTCAGTACCACGAGGGCAGAGGTTTTTATCTGTTTTGTTCACTGCTATATCCCAGATATCTAGAAGGATGTCTGGCACAAAGCAAGGGCACAATAAAAATTTGCTGAATAAATAAGTGAATTAAATGGGGCCAGAGAGGGTGCATAGGAGCTGGCTAATCTTCTATTTCTGAGTCTGGGAAGAGGCTACACATTCTATAAAACGTACATATATATTGTTCATACTCTTTGGTGTCTACTACTTATTTCTCAATAAAAATACAAAATTATTTTAAATTACCAAAGCGTTTGAAAAAACAAAGTGAGGAACGAAATGACATGGATACACTCTAATGCAGAAAGAACTAAAGCATGGAGGTCTTAATACAAAAATAAAAATATCAGAAGAAAACAATGACTGCAGAAAGCTCTGGAAAAGAATATGGAATAATTATTTTTGCCATTTCTGGATCCCAAAAGAACTCAAGACACTGAGCTGGATTTTGCTCCATCTCTTGGAATATGTACAGAAATGCTGCTTGTGAGGTGGGGAGGGTGGCATGTGCCCTCTGTGAAATGCAAGATCCTCCCAGACCCAAAAGCAGAAGGCAGTCTGGAGGAGGAGCGCTGCCAGGCCAAGGATCCAGAGCAAAGCAGGCTTCCCACAGGGATGCAGAAGTGAGTTTGCTAAACTAACGTGATTACCAAAGGGGTTGAGAAGGGGTGCTTGTGACTAACATTTCTGCACAAAGAAGAGGAGAAAAAAAAAAAAGAGGGGAAGGGAAAGGAGGGGAAGGACGGGGAGGGGAGAGAACAAAGAAGATAGAGAAAAGGAGGGAAGGGGAAGAAGAGGAGAGGGGAGAGAAGAGAACAGGAGGAAAGAAGAGAGGAAAGAAAAGGAAAAATGAAAAACAACTTCACAGCCCTCAAAAGTAGCTTCATTAGAAAACCAGAAAAGGAACGAGGAAGAACTATGCCTTAAACACCCGGAAATGAAAGTAAGTCTTGTATGCATTCTATTCCCTGCTCCAAGCCCCGGGAGAACCAGCCCCCATACGGCAGAGTTCTAAGGGAGTCAGCTGGCAGGCTCCAGGACTCATGGGGGCTCTGGGAGGAATCTGGCTCTGTGTTTTCAAACGCTGTGATTATGACCTTCAGTGAGAAGCACACTGTCCACCATGATCCAGTACACATCGTACATACATGTGTGCACCTGAGTGCATGTGTGTGTAACACTGAAATAAAATGATACCTACTTTCACCCCTGGCATGGTGGTTAAGTTCTACGGCTGCTGACCAAACGGTCGGCAGTTCAAATCCACCAGGTGCTCCTTGGAAACTCTATGGGGCAGTTCTACTCCGTCTTACAGGGTCACTATGAATCGGAATCGACTCAATGGCCACGGGTTTGGTTTTTTGGTTTACTTTCACCCCACTCTATTCCAGTCCATTAAAAAAAAAAAAGAAATTGGTGGGGACATTAAATTAATTTCATGACTCACTAATAAACAGTGACCATGATCTGAAAAACATTTAGTGTAGAGGTTTTCAACCCGGGACCCATGGATGAGCATCCTGGAACCCAGGAGCTGGAGTGTGTGTGTGTGTGTGTGTGTGTGTGTGCACATGAGTACCTGTACGTGTGTGCATGTGCACGTGTGTGTGTATGAGTGAACATGTGTCTGTGGCGTTTGTGTCTTCCAAACACATTTTTAGAGGCACCCGATATAGCAGTGAACAAAACAGATAAAAACCTCTGCCCTCGTGGTACTGACATTGCCCTTGCTGGTAAGCAGCATTCTGACTTTTTGTGGTAATCGTTCCTTGGCTCTACTTTAGTTTGCCCGTATATACCTGCATCCCTAAACAATGTATTGCTTAGTTTTGCTAGTTTTTGAGCTGGCAAAGAGGTAAACAGGATTATGCTGTGTGTGTCCTCAAGGTAGTGCTTCTCCCTCTCGTTCTTGTTTGTGAGCTTCATCCCCACGTTTTGTGTGGCTGTCATTCATTTTTTCATTCCTGTGTAGTATTCCATTGTATGAACATCGACCATAACCTATTTATCCACTCTGTTATGGACGTCCACCACTCGCCTGTCAGTTTGTTGTACTGTGGTGGTTTCTGTGTTGCTGTGATGCTGGAAGCTATGCCACTGGTATTTCAAAGGCCAGTGGGGTCACCCATGGTGGACAGGTCTCGGCAGAGCTTCCGGACTAAGACAGACTAGGGAGAAGGACCTGACAACCTATTTCTGAAAAAATTGGCCAGTGAAAAGCTTATGAGTAGCAGTGAACCGTTGTCTGATGTAGTGCTGGAATATGAGTCCCCCAGGCTGGAAGGCACTCAAAATACAACTGGGGAAGAGTTGCCTCCTCATTGTACAGTGGACCTTAATGACGTGGATGGAGTAAAGCCTTTGGGACCTTCGTTTGCTGATGCGGCATGACTCAAAATGAGAAGAAACAGCTGCAAACACCTATTAGTAATTGGAACATGGAATGTCTGAAGTATGAATCTGGGAAAATCGTAAGTTATCAAAAATGAAATGGAACGGTTGAAGATCAATATTCTAGGCATTAGTGAGCTGAAATGGACTGGTCTTGGCCATTCTGAATCAGATAATCCTATGGTCTACTATGCCAGGAATGACAAATTGAAGAGTTCCTCTGACCAGTCCCAGTCCATTCTCTCACAGATGAGGAAGCTGAGGTCCAGGGAGGCCCAGGTGAGGCAGGGCCAAGCCAGGACAGGAGACTAAAGCAGCCAGCTCAACACCTTATGAGGTGCTCAGTGACTTTGGCAGACACCTCACAGAACAGAAGGGGGAAGGAGGCCTACTTGGGTTTCCCCTGGAAGCCTGCACTGTACTGCAGGCTTTCCCAGGCCACGCTCAGATCACCGTGCCCACCAGGGCACCCTGCACAGCAGCAAGACACAGCAAACTGCAAGGACCCGCAGGGCCTAGGGCAGGTCCTTCAAGCAAGAGGGAAGGAGCTAAGAAGCAGAGATCTGGGACCAACACTGTCATCTAATTTTAATTGCTTGCCAAGCAACGGTGCATGTTTTACAAGCACGGAAACAACAGGACACAGTGCAATCATCAGAGCAGTGGTCTGTGACGGCAGGGATGGGTTGGAACTGGAAAGTGACGACGCAAAGGACTACACCAATAAATAGAACGGGAGGGGCTTGTACAGACCAGAGCAGCAGGATTAACGCCGCTGTCCATACCGCAGATCCAACTGTGAGAGAGAAACCCTGGCTCAGGACGAATTCACAAAGGGCATGAAATTTTAATAGGTCTGTGCAGAAAGCGGCTCCCTGAGTGGCATAAACTATTAAGCACTCAGCAACTAATGGAAAGGTCGTCAGTTCAAACCTACCCACAGGTAGCTGGGAAGGAAGTCCTGGCAATCTGCTTCCAAAGGGTCACAGCCATAAAAACCCTATGGAGCACAGTTCTGCTTTGACACCCATGGGGTCTCCACGCATCAGAATCAACGCGACGGCAACTGGTTTGAGTTTTGGATGTTCGAGGGGGTTTTTTTGTTGGTTTTTTTGCAGAAAACAGTGTTGATTACCTGATCTGTAGGTATCTGAGTGCTGTCATCCCGGATTTATGACTAGCAGGTACAGAGGAGTGATGAGTCTTCATCCCAGTAGAACTTTGCAATCAGAAGCTCTGAGTTGAATTCCACTTTTCCTGCCTGAGCATCTCTGAGCCCGTTGCCTGGGCTGTAAGACGGCAACAATGACATCTTCCTTATGCTGCTGTTGCTAAGTGAACGGAGGCAAGCAGCTGGCACAATTCCCGGCACAGACTGACTCTCAGGCTCTGTGTTTGTCAGCTCCCTCCCCGCATTGCTCCACCTCCTCCACTCAGGCACCTGCAAGTCCTGCAGAAGGACGATCAGGATTGTAATGGAGGGTCCCAATGCCAAGCAAGTGATTGGACTGTCATGTGGCTGATCCAGTTTAATTATGTTGATCAAAATGGAAGGTCCTTCATAAAGCCCAAGGTCAGGCCACCATAAGTGACAAATCACATTTGCCATTGGGTGATGCCAAGGGTTTTTCACGGTCACACAGTGTACCAGGCAGGGAGTGTGCAGATGCAAGTAACAGGAAAACCAGCTCCAACTGGCTTACACATAGCTGGAAAAATCCAGAGGCACGGAGGTGGTTTGGCATGGTTCAGGTGGTTGGGCATGGTTCTGGCTCTGTTTCCCCAAGTTCTCAGCTTTGTCCTCCATCTGGCACCAGATGGATGCAGCCACCCAGCCTCCAGTCCACACAGAACGATGCAGAGGAAGAAGGTAAGTAAAGGCCACCTCCAGAAGTGCTCTTTGAAGGATGAAAAGATGTCTTCCTAAAAGCCACAGAACACTCTTTCTGCAGCTTACTGGTCTGGACTGAGTTACCCAGCCCTAACCCAATGTTTTATCTAGGAAATGCTAGGGGCTGATTGGCTTAGGGTGCCCATCCCTGAAACCATAATCTGAGAAAAAGGGATAAGATCACCCTGAGCAGAGGTCAACCCCAAAATAACACGGCTAGCACATAGCGGGGGACATGTTGAAATGAAGGGTGTTGGGGAGATGATGGCAATGTCCACATTAGAATAACATGGGCCCAATGCTGGTTTCAGGCACATTCCTATATCCCCAAAATCCCAGGCTTCACTGGCCTGCAAGACCATCTTTCCTCTGATACCCAAATGTCCAAAATCTGACCTTCCATCTTGCTTGACTATTGGAAGTCTTGTTGTTTGTAGACTCCCTACCATTCCATGGAAAAGGCTTCCTTGTTCCACAAAGTGGCCCTGGGGTAGCTTGTCCCTCAGCCTGCCTGGCTTTGATGCTGCTGTCTCCTTTTGTGGTCATTTCTCAACATCTCAGGACTGGCTGCTCCTTTTCTCTCTTGTGCCACTTGGCCCCACCCAAAGGCACGGGTCCCTTCCTTGTTTCCCCTCAGGGAAGCATCTGACATGAGCTACTTTTCACAGGCCCCTCCATGGAGCCTTAGCCTCCACCTGCCTCAGGTGGTCACCTCACCCATACCAATGGGAACACCCTTGATCATGTCTCTCACACCCAAAGCCCAGGTTCCAACTGCTCAAGGTACTGAAAACTGCTGCCCCCTCATGGTAAGCAAGGTTTGCCTCTGAAACCCTCATTCCCTGCCCTAAAATTTCCCTCTTCAGAGGATGATCATTTGGGCAAACATCCATTCCCTTCTGAGATGCCTTTTCCCCACCCACAGTTGGGGAACCTTTCCCTTTGGCTCCCATAAGAATGCAGAACACAAGAGTTCAACATTAGTACATTTACCAAGATCTGGGTTTTTTATTTACCCTCTTTTTCTATGTTTTTATTCTCCTCTCCTATGTCATTTTGGATTGATTAAAGTTTTATAAAATTATTTTATTACATGTACTATTTTGAAAGTTATCTTTTTTAATTCTTTTAGCACACACCCCTAACAATGTCTAAACATCTGTCCTCCTGAATGACACAAAGACTTGATCTACTTTAAAGTGCCTCACCACCTACCATCTGACCAATGTTTTAGATCTATCTTTCCTTAAAACCATCAAGAAGTCCTTCGGTAAGTGTTTGTTGTTGGTAAACTCGTTTTTTTGTCTTTATATGAAGTGTCTATTTTGCTATCTTTTTTTTTTTTTTTGAGTGATAGTTTAGCTGGATATGTAATTCTAGGTTTTCTCTGAGCACTTTGAAGGTATTATGACCTCTCTCTTCTCATTGGATGATTCTGGTTTAATAATTATTTTACTTCAGCATATAGATGATTTTATTCCATTTCAGGGGTTTCAATAGAAAGCTCGAGGTTTTTACCAAGCTCCTCTAACTTGGTAGAACTTGAGCTACAAAATTGGTCTCCCCAGCACTGGTCAGCTGCTGAACTCTGCTCAGCTCTCTTAGCCTTACAGCTGCTGCTTTCTCCCGGCTTTATGAAGCTTTCTCCTGCACATGCACATTTCAGGGATTGACCAAGGATTTGAGGGGAGTTTGTGTCAGATTTACAGGTTCCCACTCTGTGGCTCCCTCTTTTCTGGAATTTCTCCCTAAATTTCCAGACGTTTGTAGCCCCAAACTCCAGCCTCTGACCTCTGGAAGGAGCAGAAAAACTGCTCCTTTCTACTTGAGCTCTGAAGTCTGGGGCATGTCCTCAGAAGAAAGGTCGGCAAGTATGCCCCTCACCCAGTGTGGCTCCCTTCTTGCAAGGGTCGTATCCCCTCTAGCATTTTTTCTTTTCTGCTTTTAGTCACTTCCCAGTGCTTTTGAATAACTATTTTTTTTAATATTTTGCCCACAGTTTATCATCAGGAGGAGGACTATTGCCACAAAAGCTTCTTTGGAAGCTAGAATTCCTTGTTTGGGTTTACTTAATCTGAAATGGTACAAAGCAACATTTCATCAGAAGTGAGATGGATTAAGCAATCTCAGGGCAGTGCCCATCACAGCACCTTTGCAGAATTCCATGAAGCCTTCCCTCTTAGTCTCTTCTAATAGTCCCTTGTCACTTCTCTCAATGACAAATGCTTTGAAGGAACCACCATGTCTCCCAGGAAATGAGGAAGGAAGAAACACTTTATGAAGAAATAGAACTCGCAGAAACACAGACCTGCTAGAACATCTCCCAATTTTCATTACTGACAAAAACCTTGCTCCTGGCTACACATTTGCAGAAACACAAGGGTCCCAGAGCAAAGGGACAATCACCCCTAAATGCAAATACAAGTCCATTCCTTTTAGAAGGCACAGATGCCTACAGCTCTGAAGTGGTAGTTTTTCTCATCTCACCTCATCAATGATTCAAAAGTCTTGGGATCCAGTCTCCTCCAGGGACCCTTGATTCCCAGTTTGGCTTATTTCAGCAGTACAGACATATGGTCCATCTCCCCCAAAACAGCAGCAACCCAGAGAATGGCATAAAAGTGTCATGTTCTTAAAAATAGGCTGCATATCTCAGTAGGGTTTGTGTTGTTGCTGCTGTTGCTGTTTTAACTTTCACTTACCTGCTTGAGGACAATACACATAGAAAATTATGGAAACTGTTCAATGTATTATACTTGTTACTTAGCTACATTGACTTGTATGTGATTTTTCCATCTCTGAATTCCAACCCAGGAAAAAAAGTTCCTTGGATTCCACCCAACCCTCCATTAACACTGCCCACCCCCACAGCCCTGCTTGTAACAAGTAGGCACAGGCGTAGGTCACAGGTATGTCACTACGTGATGGTGGTGCCTTTTTAGAGGCACCCACTCTGGTGGTCCATTCCACTACAGGTATATGCAACTTCAGTGACTCAGGGAAAAGCAGCTTGTTAGCATCTCTGGAAATAAGTATGAGCCATGGACTAAGTTCAGTTCTGAAGGCACTGAACAAACAGATAATAATGCCATGATAGGTAAATCAGCCCACAATTCAGCAAGGCCTGTTACCTCTGTATCTCTCCTGATAGGCAGCACTGAGGATATCTTCCTGCCACTCTCAGCTGTTCAGAGAGAGTGTCCAGATGGATGGGAAATCTACTACATATTTACTTGATCTGTATGGTACAAGCACAAGAAGGCCAAGGGAATGGAAATCTAACTCAAATCACTGGAATAGATAGCCACGGCCCCTCAGTCAATTCCTGGACTTGAACCAGTTTATAGAACCACAACTCCTTTAATGAAGGGGAGGATGGGTCTCCTTGAGGAAGAAACCCGCTATACTGCCAAAAATTTATACTGTTAATCTTTCTTCCAGCCTTTCCCAGAGAGATCTACAGCCTTTTATGAGTGTGACTGTTCACTGGGGAAAGGGAAATAATCAGACTTTTTGGTGACTTCTGGCTACTGGCTCTGAACTGACACTAATTCCATGAGACCCAAAACATCAATATGGTCCAATAGTCAGAGTGGGGATGTATGGAGGTCAGGTTATTAATGGAGTCTTAGCTCAGGTTCATCTCACAGTGGGTCCAATGGGTCCCCAAACCTATCCTGTAGTGATTTCCCAGTTCTAGAATGCATCATTGGAATAGGCACATTCAGCATCTAGAAGAATCTCCACACTGAATCCCTGACAAGTAGAGTAAGGACTATTATGGTAGGAAAATTCAAGTGGAAGCCATTAGAGTTTCCCTAGCTAGGAAAATAGTAAACCAAAAGATATACCACATTCCAGGAGGGATTGCAGAGGTTACTGCCACCATCTAGGACTTGTAGGATTCAAGGGTGGTGATTCCCACCACATCCCCACTCAACTTGCCTATTTGGCCTGTGCAAAAAACAGATGAATCTTGGATAATGACAATGGATTACCGTAAGTTTAACCAGTTGGTGACTCCAATTGCAGCTGCTATTGCAGATGTGGCTTTATTGCTTAAGCAAATTAATACATCTCCTAGTACCTGGTATGCAACTACCAAGCTGGCCAGTGCTTTTTTCTTGATTTCCATTTCGAAGGGCCACCCAAAGCAGTTTGCCTTCACCTGACAAGGCCAGCAATACAACTTTACTGTCCTTCCTCAGAGGTATATCTACTCTCCAGCCCTATAATATAATTTAGTCTGCAGGTATCTTGATCACCTTTCCCTTCCACAAGACATCACACTGGTCCATTACATTGATGACATTATGCTGACTGGACCTAGTAAGGAAGAACTGTCAATGACTCTGAACTTATCGGTAAAATATTTGCATGCTAGAGGATGGGAGATTAATCCGACAAAAACTCAGGTGCCTTTCACCTCAGTGAAATTTCTAGGGGTCCAGTGGTGTGGGGCATGTTAAGATTTTCCTTCTAAAGTGAAGGAGGAGTTATTGTATCTGAGCCCTCCTACAACTAAAGTGGAGGCACAATGCCTAGTGGGACTCTTTAGATTTTGGAGGCAACATATCCCTCATTAGGGTGTACTACTCTGGCCTGTTAATCCAGTGACTTGAAAAGCTGCTAATTTTGAGTGGGGCCCAGAACAAGAGATGACTCTGCAACAGGTTCAAGCTACCATCCAAGCCTCTCTGCCGCTTGGGCCAGATGATCCATCTGATCCAGTGGCAGATAGAGATGCTGTTTGCGGTCTTTGGCAGGCCCCTATTGGTGAATCACAGCACAGACCCTTAGGATTTTGGAGCAAAGCCCTGCCATCCTCTGCAGATAACTACTCTCCTTTTGAGAAACTGCTTTTGGCTTGTTGCTGGGCCTTAGTAGAAACTGAATTCTTAACCATTGGCCACCAAGTCACCATGCAGCCTGAGTTGCTGATCATGAATTCAGTGTTGTCTGACCCACAGAGCCACAAAGTTGGATGTGCACGGCAGCACTCCATCATTAAATGGAAGTGGTGTATATGAGATTGGGCCCAAGCAGGATCTGAAGGCACAAGTAAATTGCATGAGGAAGGAAGTGGCCCAAATGCCCATGGTCTCCACTCCTGTCACATGACCTGCCCTCTCCCAGTCTGCACCTATGGCCTCATGGGAAGTTCCTTATGATCAGTTGACTGAGGAAAACTCATGCCTGAGTTACAGGTGGTTCTGCACAATATGCAGGCACTACTCTGAAGTGGACAACAGCAGTACTACAGCCCCTTTCTGGGATCTCTCTGAAGGACAGTAGTAAAGGGAAATCCTCCCAGTGAACAGAACTTCGAGCAGTGCACCTGGTTGTTCACTTTGCTTGGAAGGAGAAATGGCCAGATGTGCGATTGTATACTGATACATGGGCTGTGGCCAATGGTTTGGCTCGAAGGTCAGGGGCTTGGAAGGAACGTGATTGGAAAATTGGAGACAAGGAGGTATGGGGAAGAGGTATGTGAATACATCTCTCTGAATGGGCTGAAGAAGTGAAGACATTTGAGTCTCATGTGAATGCTCATCAAAGGGTGACCTTGGCAGAGAAGGATTTTAACAATCGAGTGGATAGGATGATGCACTCTGTGGAAACCAGTTATCCTCTTTCTCCAGCCACTCCTGTCATTGCCCAATGGGCTCATGAACAAAGTGGCCACAGTGTCAGGGAAGGAGGTTATGCATGGGCTCAGCAACATGCACTTACACTCACCAAGGCCAACTTGGCTACAGCCACCACTGAATGCCCAATCTGCCAGCAGCAGGGACCAACAGAGTCCCCAGTATGACACCATTCCTCGAGGTGATCACCCAGCAACCTGGTAGCAGGCTGATTACATTGGACCACTTCCATCATGGAAAGAGCAGTGTTTTCTTCTTACTGGAATAGACACTTACTCTGGATACAGATTTGTCTTCCCTGCATGCAATGCTTCCGCCAAAACTACCATCCATGGACTTACAGGATGCCTTATTCACCATCATGGTATCCCACACAGCATCGTCTCAGATCAAGGGACTCACTTCACAACAAATGAAGTGTGGCAATGGACCCATGCTCCTGGAATTTACTGGTCTTACCATGTTCCCCATCATCCTGAAGCAATTGGCTCGATGGAACAATGGAATGTTCTTCTAAAGACACACTTACGATGCCAGCTAGGTGGCAACACTTTGCAAGGTTGGGGCAATGTTCTCCAGAAGGCTTTATGTGCTCTAAACCAGCATCCAGTATATGGTGTTGTTTCTCCCATAGCCAGGATTTATGGTTCCAGGAATCAAGAGATGGAAATGGGAGTGAAGCCACTGACTATTACCCCTAGTGACTCATTCACAGAATTTTTGCTTCCTGTCCCTATGACCCTATGCTCTGTGGGTCTAGAGGTCTTAGTTCCAAGGGGGAGGAATACTTCCACCAGGAGACACAACACTAATTCCATCAAACTGGAAGCTAACAATGCCACCCAGCCACGCTGAACTCCTTATGCCTCTGAATCAACAGGCAAAGAAGGAAGTTACCATGCTGGCTGGTGTGACTGATTCTGACTACCAAGGGGAAATCAGGCTTACATAATCGAGGTAAAGAAGAGTGTGCCTGGAATACCCGAGATCCTGTAGGACATCTCTCAGTACTATCATCCTCTGTGATTAAAGCCAATGGAAAACTTCAGCAACCCAATTCCAACATGACTACCAATGGTCCAGACCCTTTAGGAATGAAAATTTGGATCACGAACAGTCAAAGAAACACAACCAGCTGAGGTGTTTGCTGAGGGCAAAGGGAGTATGGAATGGGTGGTGGAAGAAGGTAGTTTTAAGTACCAGCTATGACCACGTGACCAGTTGCAGAAACAAGGACCGTAATCCTTATGAGTATTCCTTCCTAGTATGTGTGCATCAAATATTTTTGTTTTCTTCACTTATAAAATATAAGATGTAAACAGGGCTAGTTCATTTTCAGTTGTACACGTGTTAGTTGTATCATGTTAGGTGCAAGTATTACTTTGTAATTGTCTTTTTTTAACTTTCGTGTATGGTTTATGGGGATGTGTACAGGTGCCAAGTTGACAAGGGGTAGACTGTGATGGCTAAGGTTGTGTATCAGTTTGGCTGGGCCGTGATTCTCAGTGGTTTCGCGGGTATGTAATGATGTAGTTTTGCAGTTATGTTAGGATGTAATTTGGCAGTTAAGTAATGATGCAATTCGGCAGTTACGTAATGTTATAATTATCCTCCATTTTGTGATACAAGGTAATCACCTCCATGATGTGGTCTGATGTGATCAGCCAGTCAGTTGTAAAGGGAATTTCCTTGGGGGTGTGGCCTACATCCAATACATACAGATGTTTGGCAAAGCTCACTGGCTTTTGCTTGCTCCGGATCCTGCATCCAGCTCATCAACATCTGACCCCCAGTTCTTGGGACTTGAGCCAGTGGCCTGCCATACTGCCTGCTGATCTTGTGTTTGTCAGCTCTGCGGTTACATGAGTCAGAAGCCTCCAGCCTAATGCCTAACCCACAGACTTGGGACTTTCCAGCGTCTACAACCATGTGAGCCGTTTCCTTGAGATAAATCTCCCTCTTCCTCTCTTTCTTTCTTTCTCTCTCATATATATGCTTCTCTGGTTTTGCTTCTCTGGAGAATCCAGGGTAAGACAACAGGAAGCAGTCAGGAGAAAGCGTGAGGCCACAATTGTTAGTTGCTGTTGAGTCAGACTTGGACATATCTTCTTTGGAGACTCTATTATACAGAGTAGAACTGTGCTCCACAGGGTTTTCAAGGCTGCGGCCTTCAGGAAGTAGATTGCTAGGTCTTTCTTCTGAAGTGCCTCTGAGTGTGTCTGAACCAATCTTCTGTTAGTAGTCCAGCACTTAACGATTCACGCCACCCGGACAGCCTGAGACCATAGTGGACCAGGATAATACGGGGAGGGTCTCACTCTGCACACAAGCACACTTGCATGTCTGCTATTCCCATTGTGCACCCCAGACATGCCTTTGGGCTTGATTTCCATTCCAGGTCATTATACCCAGGCAAGAAATCAGATGCCAGCTGCCCTGTGGCCCAGTTCCATTTGAGTGTCAGCTTCATGTTACTATTGGAGCTCCTGTGCTGGTTTATCCCCACCGCATGGTCTCTCATGGACTGCTAAATGCCTAGAAAGCACTATCTAGAGGCAATTCTCAAAAAATCAAATGATGTATTGCATTGGGCAAGTCTGCTGCAAAGACCTCTTTGAAATTTTTTAAAAAGGAAAGATGTCTCTTTGATGACTAAGGTGTGCCTGGCCCAAGCCATGGTCTTTTTCAATGTCCTCATATGTATGCAAAAGCTGGACAGTGAAAAAGGAAGACCAAAGAAGAACTGATGCATTCAAACTGTGGCACAGACAAAGAACATTCAGAGGACGGCCGGAAGAACACACAAATCAGTCTTAGAAAAAATACAACGAGAATGCTCCTTCGAAGTGAGGATGGTGAGGCTTTAACTCTCTTTGGAGGGATCATTAGGAAAGACCAATCCCTAGAAAAGGACCTCGTATTTGGTGACGTGGAAGACCAACGAATATGAGGGAAACCCACAATGAGATGGGTTGATACAACAGCCACAGCAATTGACTCAAACACACCAACGATTATGAAGATGGCACAGGACCAGGCAACGTTTCATCCTGTTGTACGGAAGGTCGCCATGAGTCGGAGCCAACTGCACAGCAAATGACAACAACAAAGAGGTAATTCTGCCTTTACTACATCACTGAGCACGGCAACATCCTCAGAGGGCCTGATCGTTGCTCCTTGAACTTCGATGACCTTGAATCCAGGGCCTTCAACTGCTCCACCTTCAGTAAGTTCAAACAACATAAGCTGGCCCTCCCAGTTTACAAAAAAAAAAAAAAATGTGGGATTCTCTGTTCTGTGTTCAGTCAAAGGCTGGCCAGGAAAAACCCCAGGTTGGAAGTATGAAAAAAGCTTTTCCACTTTTACTAATGCAATGTTGGGGGGACCCAGCAGGGAAGTCTCTTTTCTTGGCTTTTCAGGCAACCTCAGAAAACTAGAAAATGTAGCTGAAATAATTCTCCCTTGAGAAAATGCTCTCACGGAGAGCCCGACCTGAGCTTGGCTGCTGCAATAATTAGTCAAACCATGTGAGCGCTTCCCTTCCCCAAGCCACCCTCACCTCCTCTGGCTCGCATGCTAATTTGCCAAAACGCTGGAGCTGTATTTGCATGTTTTTCCATCTAATTTAGCCTGATCACGATTTAGAGCAGGTGCAACTCCAGCAGGCACCTCATACAATCAGCCAGGTCCACGGCAGGTTGTACCGGAATTTATTATAGGCCTCTTCAATCTGGGGTTGGCGCTCACAGTACCGCAAGCCCATTCCAGACGCTCACGATGAGGAAAGGGATACTCCCATCATCACCTTCATTTAACAGGCACTTTTTCTGAGCACCAGGCGCCCCTGGGAACTACTAGTGAACTGGGTGACACCCTCTGCCCTCCATGAGCTCTGGCTGGGGGCTCCAATGCCACCGTTAGCCACCGTGTCATAGTAAGCATGTGCTAAGCCTGTTCCGGGGACCCTGGGACTGTGACCCAATCCTGGAACTCTCAGGGGATGCCTGATGTGGTGCCAGGATAGCCGGCAGGCAAGGGGCCTTGACATGGCTGCCTGCCCACGGGGGAACCCCCACAGCCCGCGCTCACTAAGGGCCCAGAGAGACCCTGGTGTCTGCACTTCAGCGCTGAGGAGGACCGAGGTGAAGTGCAATGTCAGCGTGCAGCCCAAAGCCTGACAGAGCTGGTATGGCTGAATTATGCCCTCAAAAGATAAGCTGAAGTCCTAAGCCCTGTATATGTGACCTTGTTTGAAAAGAGGGCCTTTAGGGATGTTATCAGTTAACATAAGGTCATACTGGAGTTGTTGTTGTTAGGTGACGTCAAACGCACTCCTACTCCTAGCAACCCCATGTGAGGGAGTAGAGCTGCTCCACAGGGCTTCCGGGGCTGTGATCTTTACGGGGGCAGATCATCAGGTCGTTTTCTCCTGGGGAGCCGCTGGGTAGGTTTGAACCGTCGGCCTTTCGTTAGCAGCTGAGCCCTTAACCACTGCGCTACCAGGGTTCCTTCATACTTGATTGGGGGACCTGATCCAATATGAGTGGTGTCTTTATAAAAGAGGCAAAGAGACAGACACAGGGAAGATGGCCGTTTGAAGACAGGAGGCAGAGATTGCCATGATGGGTCTACAGGCGTCCCCTCTTTCTTTTCTGCAGTACACACACCCACTCACACGTACACACACTCAAACTCACACTCTCACACACCTGCTCTCTCACACACGCTCACACACCTTCCCTCTCACACACTCACACCTGCTCTCTCACACACACACCTGCTCTCTCACACACACACCTGCTCTCTCTCACACACGCTCACACACCTGCTCTCACGCACATGCCTGCTCTCTTTCACACACACCTGCTCTCTCACACACATACACCTGCTCTCTCACTCACACTCACACCTGCTCTCTCACATACACACACCTGCTCTCTCACACTCACATCTGCTTTCTCACACACACACCTGCTCTCTCTCACACACGCTCACACACCTGCTCTCACACACATGCCTGCTCTCTTTCACACATGCTCACACACTTGCTCTCTTTCACACATCTGCTCTCTCACACAACTCACACCTGCTTTCTTTCACACATGCTCACACACCTGCTCTCTCACACGCACTCACACCTGCTCTCACACACACACCTGCTCTCTCTCACACACACCTGCTCTCTCACACAACTCACACCTGCTCTCTCACACGCACTCACACCTGCTCTTTCACACACGCTCACACACCTGCTCTCTCACACACACTCACACCTGCTCTTTCACACACACTCACACACCTGCTCTCTCACACACACTCACACCTGCTGTCTCACACAATGACATGCCCACTCACACACAAACCTCTTCTCTCAGCCACACATCCTCTCACACCAACTCACACACACCACATTCTCACACACACTATTACACACCCACACACACAATCACACACACTCTCACACATAATCACACACCCGCTCTTTCACTCACATACTCATATACCTGCTCTCACACTCATTCTCTTGCACACACTTGTTCTCTCACACACACACCCACTCTCACACGCAATCACATTAACACACCCTCACACCCACACGCAATACTTCAGGACGCACAGCTAATCTGAAACTCAGGATGAGGGCCCCTTAGGCCCGGGAGGCCCAGCACGAACAGCAGCTCCCGTCCGCCGTCGGCGTGGGGCTCAGCGCGCAGGAGCTGAGCCGGGGGCTGGGCTCGCACCTGCACCAAGCCCCAGGCAGGCCCTCCGCAGCCACCCTCCTCCCAGCAGGCGGCCCTTCCCCGAAGCCGTCACCCCTACCCCACCTCCTCTCACGCCACCTGAGGTTCTAGAGGACTGGGCTCCTTCCGCGCGGGGCCGGGCCTCCCCATCTCAGGTCAGAGGCCCTCTGCAGCTCACCTGGGCTCGCCCGCAGGCCTCCCGGCCCCGCCTCCTCCTTCCCGCGGCCCTCCTCCTCCTGCCGTGGCCCCGCCTCCTCCTATCTATAGCCCCGCCTTCCCTGACTATGGCACCGCCTCCTCCTTCCAGCGTCCCTCCACCTCCTACCTGTGGCACCACCTCCTCCTGCCTGTGGCCCTGGCTCCCCCTGCCTGTGGCACCGCCTCCTCCTGGTTATGGCCCCTCCTCCTCTTGTCTGTAGCCCCGCCTCCTCCTGCCTAAGGGCCCGGTCTCCCTGACTCCCAGCCGTCACCTTTGCCCTCTGCTCTTGCCCTTTGGGCTGAACTGACAGGACACACCAACGTCCAGGAACCTCGGAGACATCACAGCTGTCAGAGTACAACTTCTCTCTCTTTTCCTCACAGCCACGTCCTTTGCGCCCTCGTTCATTTCTAACGTGCCCGTCCTTTTCATCTGAGGAGCCCAGGAAGGCCTTCCGGACTCAAGGTCCAGCAGCGTGGAGGGCCTGTCAAAGCCTAGGTGTGGAGCCATACTTCAGCGCTGGCCAGCAGAGGAGATCCCCACCTCCGGGAGAGCCACGCCCTTTACACCCCCTCCTCTCTCCGCCTGCATCCCGACCTGTGGCACCTGCAGGGTCCTGGAGACGGCACGGCTGCCGAGGGGCTTCCTTCCAGGAACGTCACACTGCCACCTATCGGAGCTCAGGAATGCATGGGGAGGACAGGGGCTGGAGAGTCCCTGGACGGCGCAAACGGTTAAGCACTGGGCTACTGACTGAAAGGCTGGAGATTTGAGTCCACCCAGAGGCAACTTGGAAGAAAGGCCTGGAAATCTACTTCTGAAAAATCAGCCACTGAAAATTCTATGGAGCCCAGTTCTCCTGACAAACATGGGGTTGTCGTGAGTTGGGGCTGACACTGCAGCAACTTTCTTTTTGAATAGGGGCTGGGGCTGTGGGAGAGGGACGATAGAGGCAGCTCAAAGAGCAGAACTTCGCTCCGCAGACTCCTCACTGACCCCCAACATGGAGGGTCCCGCCCCTTAACCCCTTAGAAAGCAGATGAGAAACAAGTTCCAGAATCCCAGGGTGCTACCCCACCCCAGGAGCCCCTGTGTCATCCCCTCTGCTACACGGTCTCACGGGGCAGCCTTACACAGGGGCAAGTCTGGGGTGTCTTATGTAGTTTGGCGGGTATGTCAGGCGCTCTCCAGTTAGAACCCCGAAGGAAGGGTGTGCTAGGCTGTACGCTCCCCACACTTCCCGTGGCTTCCTGGGCCACCAGCTCTAACCACATGGGTGGGGGGCTTTCCTCACCACAAGGAGCACTCTGCTCTAGGACCAAATGACCCAAGAACTCAGACAGGAAGCTGCTCTGGGGCCTGCTGTGGGGGTCCCCAAGACACTGAGCTACACTCAGTTGGTAAGATCCACTGCCTGAGCCACAGAGCCCACCTCAGGGCCCATGTTCCACCCACATCTGCCAAGTGTGACTGACTCTGCCTCTCCTCCGTGTTTGCTGTGAGCATACACAGGTCACGGCAGAGAAACCCCCGCAAGCTGTGACAAGTGACAAGTCAGCAGATGAGGGAGGACATGCCGCAGCCAGGGCCAGTATGCTGAGATCAGGCCAGGCCTAGCAGGACCCCCTGAGCAGGTAAGTGGTGGGTCAGCAGCTGCACTCACACAAGGTGACTTGGAGTGGAAAACCTGCCCTGGTGAGCCCCAAACACAAACTCCCCTGTTATTAAACAAGCGTGTGGTCATGGGGAGCGCATTGAGTGGTGCCCGGAAAAAGCCCCAACTTCTTAAAATTGAGTCATGGTGAAGGAAATTTTGGTAAGATGGTGACCTGAGCAGGCCTAGGATCCTGACTCTGCCCACACCAAACCCAAACCAAAGCAGCGGCTGTCAAGTCGAGTTGATTCCAGCTCACGGCAACCCCATGTGTGCAGGGAACTGTGCTCCACGGGATTTTCAAGGCTGTGAGCTTTCCGAAGCAGATTGCCAGGCCTTACTTCTGAAGCACCTCTGGGTGGTTTGAACCGCCAACCTTTGGGTTATTAGTCCATTATTTTGGAATGAGTGGCTGTTGAGGTGTCCAGGACACAGTTCTTGAAGGAAAGGAGTGGAACCTTCCAGAACTCCAACACCGTCTAGCCTCTCCTCCACCTGAATCACTGCATCACCTCAGACTGTTGCAGCTCCACCTGTGATCCTTCAAGATAGAGGAGGGGTCTTGTATTTTCTGAGTCCCCCCACCCCATCCCAAAGTACCCAGCAGTGCCAAACACTGACCCAGTTAGACGGCACTGCTGGTTGATGAGTCGGTCACTGTCTCTAGCCTCCCCTCCAGTAGCCCTGGCCAACTGGCATCTTCCTCGCACTACCATTGTCCCTATAAGTGACAGCCTGGCTCTCTGAGCAGGCCACAGTCCCCAAAGGCTGGGCCTCACCCAGCACGGGTGCCCAACCACAGCCTAAGCTTTCATGGGCCATGGTGGTCCAGGGCGATGCCCCTGCTGAAATCCCATGCCAACATCCAGGCCTGTTGTCCTCCACGACAATGGCTCTAATAGGGGCCACACTTTGCAGATAGCCAAGCTCTCCACAGATGTGATTTCCTGAGAATGCCTTGATCAAGTAACCCATTGTGGGCATAGCCTTTAATGGACAGACCATAAGATGGATTCGAAGGAGTCCAGCAAGCAAGGGACTGTCTTCCAGAGGCTCAGCCCCGGAGGACACGGACAAGGAGCTGGCCAGGGTTCAGTGTGGAGACAGTGCTGAGCCAGAAGTGCTGACGATAGGGTTCACTGACCCTGGCCTCAAAGTGCCCACAGCATCACTCACAGGAATTCACCTGGGGAACCACACGGAAGGAATGTGTTTATACAAGAGAAGGGAGGAGGGAGGGAAAGTGGGAGGGAGAAAACGGAAGAGGGAAGGAGGAAGGGCAGGCAGAAGAGAGGGGATGGGGAGAGAGGAAAGAAAGAGGGATGGAGGGAGAAAAGGATGATGGTAGAAGGGATGGAGGAAGGGAGGAAGGAAGGAGGGAGGGAGGAGAGGGTGGGGGTGTGAGGAAAGGAGGGGGGTAAGGAAACAGGTTCTAGTTTAACTGGTCTGGGCTGCAGCCAGGGTTGAGGTCCTGGTTGGCATTAAAGCGTTCTGAGAAATGAGCACCCAAACCCTCCCACTGGGCCCCTTCACACCCTCGGCAACCAGACCTGGAGCTGCAGCCCTGAGGCAGGCTGAGGGCAGAGGGGGGCTGGGGCCCACAGACAAACCCCCTTCCTACTGGTCCCTGCTGGAGCTTCCTGGGAGGCAGCCATCCCTGACACTGACCACCCTGATGGAGGTGAAGGCACTGTGGGTAATCACACAGAGTTAGATGAAATGCAGGTCAGAAGCATCTAGAAGGCACTGATTATCCTGAAGTTTTTTCCTCTGAAAGCCAATCAATGCATGGTTGGTGGTGATTAACCCTTTGTGACAACCCCTGCTTCCCTGAGGGAGGCACCAAATCAGACACGGTAATGTCAGTGTGTGTGTGTGTGTGTGTGTGTGTGTGTGTGTGTGTGAATGCATATGAAGATGTGAAAGTGAGTATGTGATGTGTGTTGCCATGTGTGTACACACGTGTGTGAATGCAAGTACACACGCATGAGAGTGAGCATGCATCAGCATGTATGTGAGTGTGCTGTGAGTATGTATTTGTGCACGTGTGCAGACCATGCATACACATGCACACACACACGTACACCTCAGATACAGGCACACAGATGCAGGCACACAGGTGCACACACATGCACTCAGGATCCTGGGCACCAGGGCCTGCCCTTCAGCAGACATCAAGGTCTGGTGCAGCCTCTTCCTACTAAATATTGCATGGTGGGTGGCCTGCTTTGTTGAACCAGAGGCAGCCAGATCTGTGACCACTTTGCTGAGCAACAATCAGCATGGATCTCATGGATCTCGGCCACTCAGGGCTCAGGTGGCCCTATCAATGACTTTGTTTTTTCTGCAGAGAGAGCTCCTCCTTTTTTGTCTTCAGTGTACTGCGAGTGCGTGTGTGCACGCACGTGTGCACGCCCTGAGGACAGGGCTGAATAAATGGACTCACAAGATGGTGTCTGGCCACAGTACCATCCCCCAGACTTGGACCATATGTATCTAAATCACAGGGTGGTGCAAACTCCATCCTCTGCTAACTGAAAGGTTGGAGGTTCAAGTCCACCCAGAGGTGCCTTGGAAAAAAGGCCTGACAATCTCCTTCCAAAACCTCAGCCATTGAAAACCCTAGAAGCGCAGTTCTACTCTGACACAAATGGGGTTGCCATGAGTCTGAACTGACTCCACTTGGCAACTGGTTTAGTTACACTTGCCTGGGTTGGGGGTCCTAGAACAAGAGAAAGGCAGGAAAGGCTCTGGGAAGTTATGCCAGCTCCACCCCTCCTGACAGGGAAGGGGCAGAGGTGAGGTGGGAGAACCAGGCCTAGCCCTAGAACTTCCTACCCCTGTATCTGTTCCCCCTGCTGGCTTATCCCTCTCCTGCCCTTGCTGGCCCTAGGAACTCTTCCCTGGCCCTGTCATAACTGGTCACTGCAGAGATCCATCGGTCTCCCAACAACGCTAGGCCTGGGTACTGGGATTCCCATCCCTCAGATGAAGAGATTGAGGCGCTGGAAATCTCAGCAGCTGGGTCATGTACCAGGGCCGGAGTGAGTTCCCGCTCTGGTGGGGTTTCCAGGTCACGCCACCCTTTAAACAGGGGTCTATCAAGTCCGCATTCAATGGCACGTGCCGGAGTCACAGCGAGGGTGGGGTCCAGTCCTAACCCTGGAGAAAGGCCGGGCAGGGGTTGTTTCCGGCCAGGCTGTGACGCTCGGTCCTGGAGCTGTGGCGGACGCGGGGAAATCCGTCCGGGGAAGCCCGAGGAAGGAACCTAGGGAATCGCTGGGAAGAGGAGGGCGCAGGAGCAGACTGTGGGGACGCCTTCGGCCCGGGGCGGGGTTTGGGAGCCCTTGGAAGCGGCTGCGGACCGGGCTGGGTTCCAGCGGAGATGGCCGCACCCGGGTTTCTTCTCCTGCCTATCCCCCTGTCCCCACCGCCCACGGCCCGCGGGGAGGTGAGGGTGGGCCTGGGGCCCAGAACTGCGCCTGGAAGGCTGGGAAGCGGGGCGGCCACGCGGGCCCACAGGCGTGCCTACACCCGGAGCATGGCTGCGGCCGGCTGCGCCCCAGCCTCCCAGATTCGGCCCACCCAGAGGGCAGAAGGCGCGCGAAATCGGGCGGCTTGGACCTCGGGCTGTGGCGCAGCCATCGCGGGCACTCGGAGCCCGGTTCCGGACCTGGGCTGCCCGGAGCGCCGCGAGGACCCGGACCACAGTCTCAGGCCCTTGACCCGCACTAACGCTGCATGTCTGTCCCCAGCCCGCTCTGTGCATGGGTTCCCAGGGCTGTAAAGGGGACAGCCGTTCCACTTCCCGGAGACATCTTCGCCGTTGTTGTTGTTAGGTGCCATCAAGTCGGTTCGGACTCTTAGCGACCCTATGCACAACAGAAGGAAACACTGCCTGGTCCCGCACCATCCTCAACAACTGTTGCTATGCTTGAGCTCATTGTTGCAGCCACTGTGTCAATCGATCTCGGTTTGAGGGTCTTCCTCTTTTTCTCTTCTTCTACTTTTCTAAGCATGATGTCCTTCTCCAGGGACTGATCCCTCCTGATAAAACGTTCAAAGTATGTGAGATGCAGTCTTGCCCTCCTTGCTTCCAAAGAGCATTCCGGTTGTGTTTCTTCCAAGGCAGATTTGTTCATTCCTTTGCCAACACCAAAATTCAAAGGCGTCGATTCTTCTTTGGTCTTCTTTATTTATTGCCCAGCTTTCATATGCAATTGAACATACCATGGCTGGGGTCAGGCACACCTTAGTCCTTCAGGTGACAGCTTTGCTTTTCAACACCTCATAGATGTCTTTTGCAGCAGATTTGCCCAAAGCAATGCATCTTTTGATTTCTTGACTCCTGCATCCGTGGGTGTTAATTGTGGATCCAAGTAAAATGAAATCCTTTACAACCTCAATCTTTTCTCCGTTTATCAAGATGTTGCTCATTGGTCCAGTTGTGAGGATTTTTGTTTTCTTTATGTTGAGGTGTAATCCATACCGAAGGCTGTGGTCTTTAATCTTCATCAGTAAGTGCTTCAAGTCCTCTTCACTTTTAGCAAGCAAGGTTGTGTCATCTGCATAAGGCAGGTTGTTAATGAATCTGCCTCCAATCCTGATGCCCATTCTTCTTCATATAGTCCAGCTTCTCGGATTATATGCTCAGCATACAGACTGAATAGGTATGGTGAAAGGATACAACCCTGACGCATACCTTTCCTGACTTTAAACCATGCAGTGTTACCCTTGTTCTGTTCAAACGAGTGCCTCTTGATTCATGTACAGATTCCTCATGAGCACAATTAAGTGTTCTGGAATTCCCATTCTCTGCAACATTATCCATAATTTGTTGGGATCCAAACAGTTGAATGTCTTAGCAAAGTCAATAAAACACAGGTAAACATCTTTCTGGTATTCTCTGCTTTCAGCCAGGATCCATCAGACATCAGCAATAATATCTCTGGTCCCACGACCTCTTCTAAATTCAGTTTGAATTTCTGGCGGTTCCCTGTCAATATACTGCTGCAGCCGCTTTTGAATGATTTTCAGCAAAATATTGCTTGCATGTGATACTAATGATTGCTTGATAATCTCCACATTCGGTTGGATCACCTTTCTTGGTAGTAGGCATAAATATGGATCTCTTCCTGTCAGTTGGCCAGGTAACTGTCTCCCAAATTTCTTGGCATACATGAGTGAGCACTTCCAGCGCTGCATCCATTTGTTGAAACATCTCAATTGGTATTCTGTCAATTCCTGGAGCCTTATTTTTCACCAATGTCTTCAGTGCAGCTTGGACTTCTTCCTTTAGTGCCATCGGTTCCCGATCATATGTTACCTTCTGAAATGGTTGAACGTTGACCGATTCTTTTTGGTACGGTGAATGTGTATTCCTTCCATCTTCTTTTGATGCTTCCTACGTCGTTAATATTTTCTCCTTAGAATTCCTCAGCATTGCAACTTGAGGCATGAATTTTTTCTTTAGTTCTTTCAGCTTGAGAAATGCTGACTGTGTTCTTCTCTTTTGGTTTTCTATCTCCAAGTCTTTGCACATGTCATCATAATACTTTACTTTGTATTCTCAAGTTACCCTTTGAAATCTTCTGTTCAGCTCTTTTACTTCATCATTTTTTCCTTTTGCTTTAGCTACTCAAAGTTCAAGAGCAAGTTCCTGAGACACTGGGAATGTTAATGGCCATCTAGCATCACAGGTCTGGGCTCACATGAGCCGTTAGCATTATTCCTTCTCCCTTTCCCCAAACCTGAGTCCCAGCTGTGGTCTCAGCACCTTCTCCAGTCCTGGGCCCCAGCCTGCCCCAGGCAGGAGCAACTGAAGGTGCTCAGCTCAGGGGTCAGGTACCCTGGGCCCAGTCTTGCTGCCCACCCTCTCTGACCCCACACACACCTCATGACCCCGTCCAATAACACAGCATCTACCTCCCTACCAGCATTTATCCCCACACACACCTGCATTTACCCACAAAGGCCTCTACCCCACTGGCCTCTTCCCAACTGGTGTCTACCCCCCCCCACCAGCCTCTACCCTCACTGGCCTCTATTCCACCAGCTGTACCCGCACTGTCATCTACTGTATCAGGTGGCCCCCAGTTCCCCCAGGACCCCTTGATAACCAAGCAACAGGGGGAATTGTAGAATCTCAAAGATCAGGCCTCTGGGCCCAAAGCCAGAGTCCTCTGCACCACATGTGGAGTAGGGCCTGTGGGCCAACTCAGGCATGGCCAGAAACTCACCAGACAAGGCCAATTCCCTCCAGTGGCTTTGGCAGGTGGAGGGTTCCTTCTGACACCCAGTCAAGGTGCTCGGCCCCCGGCCAGGCTGCTTCTCCCCAGGGGGCAGCCTCATCCTTAACAGAAGCAGAGGACCCTGCTTCTGGAAGCTAGTGCCAACTGCAAGCGTCTGTTAATATGACGATGAAGACACATTAATTCAAGAACATTTTACTGAATTTTAAAATGATGAGATTCCTTATACTAGCTGTTCTTTAACTTGTCACTTTCATACCTGACATACATGTTGTCCCATGCCACCTCTGCAACATAAATCATGTGTTTGTCCACTCCTGAGTACGGCCTATCCAGACAGTTGGTGGTTCCTGGGCCTTCCTTCTGGTAACGACTTTGGGATGTGTCCAAGGCCACTCATCTCTAAGGGGCAGGGCAGCCTGCAGGCAGGGTTCTGGATGTGATCCCTAAGACCCCCAGCTCTGTTCTCGGAAAGCCAGCCAGCTGGCAGCAATGTGGAGGGCAGCAGACTGCAGGAAGCCTTACCTGGGCAGCAGCCATGGAGTGACAAGGAGGGTCTGGGTGGGAGAACATCTCTGAGCCTTTGGGGACTATCAGTCATGGTGTTGTCTCTTCAGCCCTCACGTTGTGTAAAATGTGGTTGTTGTGCCCATTTCTAGGGCAGAGTCTGAGGCCAGCATGGTCAGAGTCACCTGGAGGGAGTGCTACAACCTGTTTGCTGGGCCCCGCCCTGGAATTCCCAGTTCAGAAACAGCGCTGATGCTGCTGGCCCAAGGATCCCACTTTGACAAGCTCTGTACTAGGTCATTAACCAGTCACCAGTTGCTGTCGAGTTGACTCTAACTCATGGTGACCCCACGTGTGTCAGAGGAGAACTGTGCCCCACAGGGTTTACAATGACTGATTTTTTGGAAGTAGATCACCAGGCTTTTCTTTTGAGGCACCTCTGGGTGGACTCGAGTCTCTAATCCTTGAGTTAACAGCCGAGCGTGTTATCCGTTTGCACCACCCAGAGACTCCTATAGGTCACTGGGAAGGTGAATTCATGGTGAGAGAGGGCGTTGTGGGCTGAGGATGCTGCAAGCGTGTGGGATCACCGTGGTCACGTGGGACAGAACGAGCAGGAAGCAATCAAAATGAGAAGCCGGCAAGACCCTGCCATGGAGAAGTCATCAGCCTTGTTCCTGTTCCCCTTCCCTCCTTTTTGGCCCCAGTGCCCTTCAGGTTCCTTATGCTGGGCAGGAGGTTGGAAAATCCAGCTCAACCACGAAGGGCCTCCCTAATATCCTTAATCGGACCTCCCGATGGCGTTGGCCCTGGAAACACCCAGAAAGCAGAACACCCCAAATCATCAATCTCCCACATGTTGCCTCTTTTTTCCCTCACCTCCAAGTCCTCAAACAACCCACCACCACTCAGACATGCCCCCCAAAGACACTTGTCCCCAAATTACCTTTCTCTTTTCTCTCCCCACCACCGAGAAAATGTTCCACTCCCTCAGACCTGCCTAACTCAGTAGGGTGTTAAGGGGAAAAAAAGCAGGTGCCTCCACTAATTCACACTCAAGTGTGAATGGCTGATAGAATCTGACAGAACTGCCAACGAACATACATGCCCCTCCAAGTGGTGGAGAATTGAAATGGGTGATAGATGCCTGGTCTCACCCTTGCCTGATTGTTATACTCTCCTTTGGTGTTTTTACAACACTCTCATGGGGCACATGCAGACTAAGTCCAAAACTCTAGGGTGTAGAGAGTGGTCAGCACTATTTTTAGAAGCTTCCCAAGTATTTAATGTTCAACCAGGTCTGAGAACCACTGCATTAAGGGGGAATGTTTGTGCAGTGGGGAAGAAGAGGGAGGTTTGGGGGATATTTTCTTTCAGTGACAATTACTAAGACTCAGCCTCACCCTCTGGTATGCTCTCATCATCACCATATTCATTCATTCATTCATTCATTCATCCCACAATATTCATGGAGCCCACTCAGTGCCAGGCTCTGTTCTAGGCCCTGGGGGAGACAGCTGTGAATGAGAGGGACCCAAGCCCTGCCCTTGTGGACCTTACGTTCTACTGGGAGGGGACTGATGGGTAGATATACCTCCACAGAAAAGCCTTCAGAAGTGATGGGTGCTGTAAAGATGGGGAGCCTTAGATTAGATGACCTGGAGAGCCTCTCCAGTAAAGTGGCCTGTGCCAGGCAGAAAGCAGTGAGGAGTGAGCTCAGCAGGTGCAAAGGTCCCGAAACACAGCATGCAAGGGGCCGGTGTGCAAATGGTCAGGTATGTGGGTGGGAGGAAGTGGGGACAGATTATGTTGGGCCTTTTAAGCTCGAGAGTGGGCTTCTGTTCTCCTAGGAATCAGACACAAGGGCTTGGACCCACTCTTGGATCTTCTAAGCATGTCTGTTGGACCTGTTCTGTTCCTGAGTTCTGATGGTGACAGTGAGAGCAGGAGGCACTCCATGATCTGCCGTGGTTTTGGTGCCTGTGTGTCAATAGCAAGAGTGGACAACGAGGGGGTGCTTATTAGCTTGTCAGATCACTCTGGGTAGGCAGGAGACTGTGGGAGGCCCAGGGTGATGGGATTTGCAAGGTCAAGGTTAGTGTCCCATTTTACAGATACACAAACTGAGGCAACTAGCCCAAGACAACTCCATGATGGGACTTCACCCAGACTGCCTGGCTCCAAAGGCAACCACTGGCTCCTACATGCCCGGCAGGGGCCCTTACTCTCCCACTGCCCCCCATATCCTCACAGTGGGTGCCCCAGTCCCTGCCCCCAGCCTGTACCCCTTCTCACATGAGTGTCAACAGCACAGGCAGAGCCAGCTACTAACCGTTCATGGTCCCCAGGGTGGCAGAGGGACATAGATGAGAATGGGGTGGACCCCCCCTCCCGCAGAGCCCCGTGTAATGGCCGCTGGCTAAGGGGCCCTGCTTCCTTCCATACCACCCCCTCAACCCACAATGTACAAAGCTCAGCTGTGGGGCCCCCTCATGTGGCAGGCTGTGAGAGGAAGGGGTAGCCAGGGCACATGGGGCTGCCCAGACAAGAAGTGGAAATACCATGTGTGGTGGTTCTGGCCATTTCATTTCTTGGTTTCCCTCCAGAGGCAGGCAAGAGGAAGAAGGCAAGGAGCCAGGGAGGGGCTGGGCTGAACCCCTCAGCATCCCGGTGCCCTGACCACTCTCCTGCGGGACCATCCTCCCTGGTAGCTTTAGGGGCATGGGCATTCCTTTGCAGCAGGCAAGGGTGACCTCAGACCAGTCATACCCACCAGGAGGGGTCGCAGGGATTTTTCTCTGGCTGAGGCCCTCCAGCCACCCCCAAGTTTTGAGAAGATCAGAAAGCCCTGGGGCAGACACAGCCCACAGCAGAAGGAGCCCCAGGAACCCTGAGGGGCTGTGCCGGCCTGGCCCATTGTGGGCATCAGGATCACCAACAGGAATCAACCCTATAATGCAGGTGCTGCCCAGACAAAGGGCATGGGGGTCTGGCCAGGAGTGGAGCTATGGGTGCAGACCAGGCTCAAGACGGCTGTACTGCTGAGCAGCAGGGTGCCCAGGAGCATCCTTGGGCTCCCCCATCCTCACCCCGTAGCTATCAAGTGGGGTTGATGAGGTAACTGGCTCTGACTCAGGGGTAGTGTCAGCGTGGTAAAAACAGTTACCTCGCATGACTGCTAACCAAGAGGTTGGGCGTTTGAGTCCCCCCAGAGGTAGCTTGGATGAGAGTCCTGGTGATCTGTTTCAGAAAACTCAGCCAATGAAAACCCTGTAGAGCGCAATTCTACTCTGACACTCAGGGAGTCGCTGTGAGTCATGGTGGATTTGGCAGCAAGTGGCGGTGGGGGGGTGTTTTGGGGGAAGCTGGGTCAGCCCAGGAACCCCAGCCCCTCCCAGCCCCTCACAAGAGGACTTGCCCACCCTCACCTGCAGCCACAGTGGGCGGAACTCTGATAAGGGGGACTCCAGGCTCCAGACACAGGCTGTCCCCGCACACCCAGGGACCTCTGTATAGTAGACCAGCCCATGGTCTTCATCCTTTATGAGACATTGGAAGCCTAGAGTGACTGGGGAGGAGATCAGGCCTGAGAGCCATCCCAGGAGAGCTGCGCCTAACCGGGGCTGCCTCCACCACGGGCACAGAGCAGCATCGCTGTCCCAGGAGTCAGTGGATCAGAACACGCGCTTTTAAAGATCCCCCGGTGATGGTGGGCACTTTCCTGTTTGGGACGCGCTGCTCTAGAAAGCAGAGCCTCAATCAAGGATCACGAAGCTGACACTTGGATTCAGAAGTGCTAGCCCAGGGCAGTGAGGATGAGGGAAAGGGCAGTGAGGCTAGAAAAGATACATATAAAGCCGCCAGTGGCCGCCACTCATCACTCAGCAGGTGTGCTGGCACTCCACGCAGGATGTAACCTGTCCAGGGACCCTCTGCTGGGAGCAGTTCACAGAGGGGCAAAGAAGGCAGCATCCATCTGCCAGGCCCCTACCACATCGCACTTCCCTAGTCCAGGTTTACCCTTTGGGGCCCTGACACTCCTGCACTTGTTGGCTGCACCCCATGGCCCCTTGCAGCCCACTCAGAAAAGAAGACGCCTACCCCCAGGTGCAGCACTGTACCCAGGTCCGCTCAGGTGGTGTGCCAGCAGTGAAAGAAAGCAGGAGGTGGGCAAGGAGTTCTCATCTGATGAGTTCTTGTCTCCAGGGGCCACTGTTAGGGATTGAATCGTGTCCCCCCAAAATATCTGTCAACTTGG
Source organism: Elephas maximus indicus (assembly GCF_024166365.1). NCBI lineage: Eukaryota > Metazoa > Chordata > Mammalia > Proboscidea > Elephantidae > Elephas > Elephas maximus. Next base: position 227,174,619 of record NC_064820.1, on the reverse strand, counting down.
CTAGGTCATGATTCTCAGTGTTATATGATTGTCTACCATTTTACCTTCTGATATGACTTCCCTATGTGTTGTAAACCCCATCACTATGACGTGATAAGATGGATTAGTAGCAGTTATATTGATGAGGTCTACAAGACTAGGTAGTGTCTTAAGCCAACCTCTTTTGAGATATAAAAGAGAGAAGCGAGCAGAGAGACGTGGTGACCTCATACCACCAAGAAAGCAGTGCCGGGAGCAGACTGTGTCCTTTGGGCCTGAGGTTCCTGTGCTGAGATACTACCAGACCAAGGGAAGATGGATGACAAGGACCTTCCTCCAGAGCCGACAGAGAAAGAAAGCCTTCCCCTAGAGCTGAAGCCCTGGATTTGGACTTGTATCCTACTGGACTGTGAGAGAATAAACTTCTCTTTATTAAACCCATTCCCTTGTGGTATTTCTGTTACAGCAGCACCAGATGACTAAGACAGCCACCTTAACAAAGCACCACAGCCTGAGGGACTGTAGGCACAAGGATTTATTGTCCCACAGTTCTGAAGGCTGGAAGTCCAGGATCAGGGTGTGAGCCGTGTTGATTCCTTCCGAGAACTCAGCAAGAGTCTGTTCCATGCCTCTCTCCCAGCTTCTGGAAGCCCCAGGTATTCCTTGACTTGTAGATACAGCATTGAATAGTGTCCTTTCTGTCCCTCTGTGCATCTTCTCTTTCATAAGGACACCAGCCATGTGTTCCGCTAGGACCTCGTGTTACCTTAATTAACAACATCTTCAAAGATCCTATTTCCAAACAGGGTCACATTCACAGGTACCACGGGCTAGAACTTCAACATATCTTTTTGAGGGACACAATTCGATTCAAAATAGTGTCCACACGGTGGCCGTGAAGCCACTCCAATCTGTAACACCTGCATCTCACTTAGTCCTCACCTGGGAGGTGGGTGATACCTGTCCTGCAGGTAGAAGGTGAAGCTTGGTGCAGTCAAAACTCCGAAAACCAAACCCATTGCCATCGATTTGATTCTGACTCATAGCGACCCTAAAGGACAGAGTAGAACTGCCTCATAGGGTTTCCAAGGAGAGCCTGGTGGATTCAAACTGCCGACCTTCTGGTTAGCAGCCATAGCACTTAACTGTGCCAACAGGGTTTCCCAGAGCAGCCAAGGTGCTCTGAAAACCACCTGGCTAGGTGGTTCCCAGTGCCAGCTCAGAGCTAGACACTGCTCACACCCTCAGCCCAGGACAGCACAGGTGACAGTGCTGAGCTTTCTCCTCCGCCGTCTTCAGTGAGCACTCGCCACGACCTGTCTCCATCCGTGGAAGTGGGGGTCTATGTCCTGCTCAGCTGCCCGGCAGAGGTGGCAGAGCCTTCAGGGGAACAGATGGAATGCTTGCATGGTCTCTCCTCAGGGGATTACACGAGGCTGAGCTCGGCCGCCCCTGCCCACTGTGACCAGAGAGACTTGGGCTTGACTCACTCCCACCTGCCACTCATCTGTGACAGGGATGGATTATCCAGTAAGCAAGGTACACATGGGCTTACTTGTGCTTGCTCACTAATCTGCAGTGATATTGTGCACTACAGATTGGTAAGCAAGCCCAAGCCTGCTGGGTAGTCTGCCCCTGGTTGTGGAACAGGCATGTCTTTGCCTTAGAACTTGCATCTCCATGATGTCTGAAACCCTTCTAGTTCTGAGTTATCACAACCTTTTTTTTTTTTTTTGATAGGGGTGAAGGTGTCAGTGCATCCCGCATTTGGCTCATTAGGAGAGGAAGGTGTGCTGAGGAAGAGGGGCTGGGCTCCAAGCTCCACATGCTGGATGGGGCCTCAGGGAAGTTGGGTTGGGGGAGCCGCCTTTCTGATGCCTAGAAGAAGAAGCCCCCTCTACTTCCAGTGGGGCAGTAAGGAAGGCCAGCGGGGGTGGAGCAAGCTGTGACTCAGTGTTCCCCTCCCATTTAGACTAACTGTACTTTAGAATCACCTGGAGGGTGATTACAAGCCCTGGTGCCCAGCCTTGCCCAGACCAATGAAACCCAGACTCTGGGGTCAGACAGGTGTGTGCCCCTGAAGGCTGGGGGTAGGCAGCTGCCGATGTGCAGGGCAGGGTGGAAGGTGCGGGGTCAGACTGAGCGCAGGACCTTAGAGAAAAGGGGGAAACAGCAGCAATGTTTGGGGAGAACTGAAGGAGCCTGGGTGAACATGGGGGTAGGGGTGGGCTAGGAGCACCACTTTCAGATCCTCTTCACTTCAGCTGGCAGCTGCTTGCTCACCCGGTGGCCTCCCAGAGTCACAGCTAGGCCACTGTCCTTGGGGCCTGGACGGCTGTGGCCCAGGCTCAGGGCACAGATGGCGTCATCCCTGGCTCACTTGGGAACGTGAGCTGTGGCTCAGGAATGTGGATGGAATTCTCTTTGCTCTGCTGTGGACTGCCCATGGTCTGTTTCCTCAAGGACACCCCTTCACCCCGTAGGCAAGTCCACCCCAAGACAGACAACTTCCCCCACCGTGCAGTACCCTAGTCCACATGACCCGGTGATAACACTGGCTTCTGAGAGGTAGACCCCTCCATCTTCCCTCAGATGGTCACAATTTTTTTTAAAAGTTGCGGTCCAGTTGACTCCGATTCATGGTAACCCTATGTGTGTTAGAGTAGAACTGTGCTCCAAAGGAATTTCAATGGCTGAAGCAGATCTCCAGGCCTTTCTTCCAAGGTGCTTCTGGGTGGACTTGAACCCCCAGCCTTTCAGTTAGCAGCCAAGTGTGATAACCATCTGTGCTACCCAGCAACTCGTTGCTCTCTGATGCATAATCCTACATGTCCAGAGCAGGGCTTAGCACACGGTAGCAGAAGCCCCCTTGAATCTCCTCCCCTACCCCAATATGGAAGTGCCTGTCCTCATTCCCTGCCCCCAAGGATACTTCCTGCCTTCTGCCTGGTGGTAGAACCATTTGTATAAATGACCACACCCCCATCCTGGACCAGAACACTCTGCAGGCCCAGCCTGCTCAGGGCTGACCTCAACCAGGCTTTGCAGCCCCTCAAATATAGGCCCAGATGCTGCCCCAGAACTGGGTTGGCTCCCACAGCCAAGGTTCTGCCCAACTCAGGCCCAGGAACCCAGGGCCCAGGAGCCACCTTAGACAGAGGCCTTGGGCTCACATGTGGCTTCGGGCACCTCGCGGGTATTTGGGGCTTCCCTGCTCACCTCCCAGGCCTCTCACAGCCCCTAGGGGAGGCACTGGTGTGGTGGTTACCAGGAACTTCATGGTTTAATCCAGCCAGCTGAGCCACAGGGCCTGGGGCACAGTGGAGGCCCACCACTGAGTCATCCATGGGATAGCATCTCTGGTCTAAGTGTTTACGAGCCTGAGGTTGAAAGCATTTCCGAAAGCTGGCTGGGTGTGTCCCTCCCCGGATTAGTGGGACCCAGAGTCCCCTTGGCCTGTCAGGCCCCTCACTTCAGCTCAGGCCTTTCCTCAGCCTCACCCTCCCCTGGTGCCCAGTGATGACTAAGGCCCCCTTTGCACATGGCCTCAGCCTCTCAGAATCCAGGGCCATTCTTCTAGGCAGGTCATGGCTGGAACCAACCGTCCACACCCCTACTACTCCCCACATGGTGCCCACAGCATCTCCTGGTTCCCAGTGGGGCATATGGGGCCTTTGGGTGCCATGCTTGGCCAGTCAGTTGCCCCGTGAGTCTGTTAATAGGTGAATCATTGACGGAAGAAGGGCACGGAACCGCCCATGGTGTGATGACTAAAATGTTTAAACAGAAGCATGGGCCTCACGAGTGTCAGAGCAAAGTCAGATTTCAGGGGGGAAGAAGGGAGCTGTTATGGATTGAAATGTGTCCCCCAAAAACACATGTCAACTTGACTAGGCCATGATTCCCAGTATTGTGTGATTGTTCACCATTTTGTCATCTGTTGTGATTTTCCTGTGTGTTGTAAATCTTGGTAGCATATAATCAGGAACCGATGGTACTGAAGGAAGAAGTCCAAGGTGCACTGAAGGCATTGGCAAAAAACATGGCTCCAGGAATTGATGAAATACCAATTGAGATGTTTCAACAAACGGATGCAGCTCTGGAGGTGCTCACTTGTCTATGCCAAGAAATTTCAAACACAGCAACCTGTCCAACTGACTGGAAGAGATCCATATTTATGCCCATCCCCAAGAAACGTGATCCAACCAAATGCAGAAATTATCGGACAATATCACTAATATCACATGCAAGTAGAATTTTGGGGAAGATCATTCAAAAGCAGCAGTAGCAGTATGTACATCGACAGGGAACTGCCAGAAATTCAAGTCGGATTCAGAAGAGGATGTGGAACCAGGGATATCATCACTAGTATCAGATGGATCCTGGCTGAAAGCAGAGAATACCAGAAAGATGTTTACCCTGTGTTTTACTGACTACGCAAAACCATTCAGCTGTGCGGATCATGACAAATTATGGATAGCATTGCAAAGAATGGGAAATCCAGAACACTTCTTTGTGCTCATGAGGAACCTGTACCTAGATCAAGAGGCAGCCGTTCAAACAGAACAAGGAGATACTGAATGGTTAAAGTCAGGAAACGTGTGCATCAGGGTTGTATCATTTCACCATACCTATTTAATCTGTATGCTGAGCAAATAATCTGAGAAGCTGGACTATATGAAGAAGAACAGGGCATCAGGATTGGAGGAAGACTCATTAACAATGTGAATTATGCAAACAACACAACCTTGCTTGCAGAACATGAAGAGGACTTGAAGCACTTACTGGTGAAGATCAAAGACCACAGCCTTTGGTATGGACTACACCTCAACATAAAGAAGACAAAAATCCTCACAACTGGACCAATAAGCAACATCACAATAAATGGAGAAAAGATTGAAATTGTCAAGGACTTCATTTTACTTGAATCCACCATCAATACTCATGGAGGCAGCAGTCAAGAACTCAAATGATGCATTACATTGGGCAATTCTGCTGCAAAGGACCTCTATAAAGTTTTGAAAAGCAAAGATGTCACCTTGAAGACTAAGGTGCACCTGACCCCCTCCCCCAAAAAAAGCCCACTGCCATCGAGTCGATTCCTGACCCAAGCCATGGTATTTTCAATCGCCTCATATGCATGGAAAAGCTGGACAATGAATAAGGAAGACCAAAGAAGAATCGACTTTGAATTGTGGTGTTGGCGAAGAATATGAATATACCATGGACTGCCAAAAGAACGAACAAATCTGTCTCGGAAGAAATACAACCAGAATGCTCCTTAGAAGCAAGGATGGCGAGACTATGTCTCGTATATTTTGGACATGTTATCAGGAGAGATCAGTCCCTGGAGAAGGACATCATGCTTGGTAAAGTAGGGGATCATCGAAAAAGAGGAAGACCTTCAACGAGATGAATTGACACAGTTGCTGCAACAACGGGCTCAAGGATAACAACGATTGTGAGGTTGGCTCAGGACCAGGCAGTATTTCATTCTGTTGACATAGGGTCTCTGTGAGTCAGAACTGACTCAACAGCACCTAACAACAAGAACAACTTGATGTTAATGAGGCAGGATTAACGGCAGTTATGTTAATGACTCAGAACTTTATCTACATAATTAGGTTGTATCTTGAGTCAATCTCTTTTGAGATATAAAAGAGAAAAGAGAGGGATCTCCTGCTGCCAAGAATGAAGAACCAGGAGGGGAGCACGTCCGTTGGACCTGGGGTCCCTGTGCTGAGAAGCTCCTAGACCAGGGAAGATTAATGAAAAGGACCTTCCCCTGGAGCCGACAGAGAGGCAAAGCCTTCCCCTGGAGCCAGAGCCCTGAATTCAGACTTCTAGCGTCCTAGACTGCAAGGGAATAAATTTCTGTTGGTTAAAGTCACCCGCTTGTGGTATTTCTGTTACAGCAGCACCAGGTGACTAACACAGGAGCTTTGCCCAGACCTCTCCAATGGATGCATCCACATTCACCTCTCAAAAGTGGAAGCATCCCAGAAAAAGTTTGGTTTTTGTGAGTTGTTTACATTTTTGTTGTTTTTTAATCAATGCATTGTAAGCCACTCACTTTGATCAGAAAATCAAAAGATCTCCAAATTTTCTCATGAAAAAAAAAAGACTTTAGGAACCTTCACTTCATCAGTTAGGGAGGCTGGTGGTCTGAGTATGATGTCTGGCTGTGTCAGTGCCCCTTATGGATTAGAGGTTCTGGTCGGCCAGGGACAATGCCAGACCCCATGTGCCCAGCTAGGGCTGAACCCCAAGCCTTCTGCCCTATGCCTTTCTGAGCCTCAGTTTCTTCTTCTTTAAAACGGGCTGGTATATGAGCAAGTTTGTCCTTGAAGTGGAGGGCTGTGCCACCTGGGGTGTTAGTGATCCTGCTGCACGTGGGCTGGCCCCTCCCAGAAAATGTGTGTGTGAAGAGAGAGGCATCGGTCTCTCAGAGAAGAGTCTGGAATTCAAGTCCCCACACCACCCCCTGGTGGCCATATGTCCTTGACCAGTCATTGAACTTGGTTGTTCACGTATGAAATGGGCAAAAGAGCATCTCATAGGTGAGATGTTATGGGGAACACCTAGCACAGATCTGCACATTAGAACCCAACATGTAGCTGGCAGCAAGCACAGCCAACAGCTGCTCAGCCATTATCAAGCAAAACCTGTCCCTTCTTTCTGCCCGTTATCATCAAGACCTTAAGCCATAGCGCTGCGTGGGGCTCAGTTTCTGCCTTTAACCAGTCAACCCCTATTTACGAGCCTCAAAAGTGTCCCAAAGTAACCTACACCTCATTAAGACCTAACTAAATATTAAAATTTCCAACCAGAGAGAGACTTATCCACCATTTTCTGTACATACTAAAACGAAAAACCAAACTCGTTGCCATCGAGTCAATTACGAGTCATAGCGACCCTATAGGACAGAGTAGACCTGCCTCACAGATTTCCGAGGAGTGGATGGTGGATTCGAACTGCTGACCTTTTGGTTAGCAGCCGTAGCTCTTAACCAGTATTTACTAAGGGGAAAAATGCAATTGTCTCACTGTGCCTTTCTGCCGTGATAACCTACGTAGTCCGTGATGTTCGTATGTACTTCCTTGCGCAGGATGGAATAAAAGGCTCTGCCTCCCTTTGTTCAGGAAGCTGGATTTGAGGTATAAAAATTGTTGCTCCTTGGCTGCGTGCTTGCAATAAACGTTCCTCCTCCTCACCTCAGTGTGTCTTTATTGACCAGGAGCCACATCAGGCAGGACCTCCTTCAGGTAATTTGGCCACTATGGACCGTCAGAAATCTGTGAGCCGAGAGCTCCGCCTCCACACCCTGAGGCATCTCTCCCTCTTCTCCCAGGAACTCAGAGCTCCTCCCAGCTCAGACTCTTCCTTTTTCCTCTATCTGGAAGCCACCCTGGGAGCCATGGAGATCTGGATGTCCTATAAATGTGGGTGAAGCTTGGGTGTCTTGTCTTCCCACAGAGTTTCTGGGTGACGCACATGGTTAAGTTCTCATCTACTAACCAAAGGGTGGGCGGTTCAAGTCTACCCCAAGGTGCCGCAGAAGAAAGGCTACTTGATCTACTTCTGCGAAATCAACCCCTGAAAGTCCTGTGGAGCACAGTTCTTCTCTGACACACGTGGGGGCACCACGAGCCAGAGCCAACGGCGACTGACTGTCCTCAACCCACTGGCTTCAGATGTCCATGGTCCTCCAGGTCTGAGGGTCCTCCCCAGGCTCTGCCTCCATGCCCCTTCAGTGTGAGTCATCTGCAAACCCCACCTAAACACCATTGAATCAACTCTGAGGCCAGCACTGGCATGGAAAGCTGGCTTTTTTTTTTTTTTTAATAATTTTTATTGTGCTTTAAGTGAAAGTTTACAAATCAAGTCTGTCTCTCACACAAAAAACCACATACACCTTGCTACACACTCCCGGTTGCTCTCCCCCTAATGAGACAGCCTGCTCTCTCCCTCCGCTCTCTCCCCTCTTGTCCATTTCGCCAGCTTCTAACCCCCTCCACCCTCTCATCTCCCCTCCAGGCAGGAGATGCCAACATAGCCTCAAGTGTCCACCTGATCCAAGAAGCTCACTCCTCACCAGCATCCCTCTCCAACCCATTGTCCAGTCCAATCCCTGTCTGAAGAGTTGGCTTCGGGAGTGGCGGAAAGCTAGTTTTGAGCTAGGTGATCACTGTTATCAGTTCCTTACTTCTGGTGGGGTAAAGACGAGGGGCCCCTCGGTGCCAGGGCAGCTGAAAGCTCCAGGAGACTAACTGCCGTACCTCCAAGCCCTTCCTTCCCTGTGACCTTGGGGCGCCCTTGGGCAGCCGCCCTGCCCCCTTCCTTGCTGATCTCACCCTTTGGGAGGGTACATCATGCTCTTTGAGCACCACACAGAATGTCAGGTCTCGCTGGAATCCCCTTGATGTGAATGGTCTGCCAGCCAGTTCACCAAATGGTGTCCTCAGGGAGGAAAAGCAGGGGTGGAGTGTCTTTATGTGACTGTTTCTTTCAAGTTCGAGTACAAATCAGATACACAGGGAGTCAGTGCCATGAGGGGTGGGGATAAAGTGAAGAGCTGGTCTGTGGCTTTTACAGGCAAGTGTGTGTATGCATGTGTGTGTGTGTGTGTGTGTGTGTGTGGGTGTGGGTGTGAATGTGTGTGTGAGCATGTGTTTGTATTGGCTTTTATGTACATGTATGTGCACATTTGGAGCCCTGGTGGTAGAGTGGTTAAGAGCTAACCAAAAAGTCAGCCGTTTGAATCCACCGGCCTCTCCTTGGAAACCCTATGGGGCAGTTCTACTCTGTGCTATAGGGTCGCCATGAGTAGAAACTGACTCAAAGGCAACATGTTTTATGTGTGTATTGTGTTTGTGTGTGTGCTGACATGTGTGTGCACGTTTGTATGTGTTCATACATGCGTGCGTGTGTGCGTTGTCTGCACACGTGTACATTTGCATTGTGTATATGTGTGCCTATATATCTGTGTCCATGTATGTGTGTGTGCCTGTGTGCATTATGGTGTTTGTGTGACTATGTGCCTTGTATTTGTATGTGCATGTTTGTGTATGTACATGTGTGTGCACACATGTTTTGTGCATGAGTGGTATGTGTATGTTTGCAGGTGCATGCATGTATGTGGATATGTTTGTGTGTGTGTGCATGCCTGTGTGAGTTTCTGTTCTGTTTTGTTTTACTAGCACAGCTGCAGGCCTCCAGCCTCCCCTGACCCTGCAGACACAAACCTGGGTCTGGGTCTTGGAAGAAGCCCTGCTGTAGCCAAGCCTCACAGCCTGTTGGGCTGGCCACCCAGTGGCCGGGAGCTCACACTGTCGGGGGCCAGGTGGCAGCTGCAGTCTTTAGCCAGGCCACCTTGCTTGGCTGGCCTGAACGGGGCTCCCTTCCGAGCACCTACTCTCCCCAGAAGGCTCAGGCTGCTCTGGGTGGCAGCACCAGCCCTGCAGGCAGAGGGGTCCTGCCCCAGAAAGCAAACCCAAGCTTAGCCCCAATCTCCAGGGCGCCTGCACAGCCTCTGTTGCTCTTAGAACTGGAACCCTACATGTGGGTCTCTGCCTGTCCTGAGGTGGCCATATGCAGCATCTGGGTGAGGGACCTTTGATCCCCTGACCCTGTGTCAAGACCTGGGGCTGCGTGCCACAGCCATCTCCTGCCCCGCCCCCACAGGCCTTGAATGTAGGCAGGTCAGGGGCTGCCCTCACAGAGTTTTCCTAGGAAGAGGTGCTGGGGGAGTCCAGGGAGGCCACAAGCAATATGTCACCTCTGCAAAGGGCCAGCTGGAGAGCTGACACCACTCCGCTGGGAGGAGACCCCAGCCAGAGCCCCGGGGGACCCCAGCACAGTACAGACACACAGGCGGCAACCTCTCCCTTTTCAAATTATTTCATAAGCAAAGGAAACCAAAATGCTTATTGTAAAGAAATGCCAGCCACTGTGCTGCTTCCTGTGGCTTCCTGCCTCAGTCTTCCCCTGCCGGATATCAGGTCAAGGGGACAGGGGTCTCCTGTAGTTCTACATCCCCCAGCGCGGCAGCTCTCCTGGCACCAGGCACTTTGCGGATGTTTGTTGCAGCTGTCTCCAGTTCCCTTGACAGATGAAGGTGACCTTTAATCCTGATGCTGGGAGTCTCCTGCTAGCTTAGGTCCTGGTGGCTGGGCCCGGCCTCTGCTGCCACCTGGTGGTGAGTCCTGGCATCGCCGACTGTCGGTGGAAAGAAGAGCTGGGGGCTGGGCTGGATGCTCTTGGGGAGTATTTCATCCGCTACCTTCGATTAACTGGGGAGTATGGGGGACCCGATTCTCGGAGGGGCTGAGACATCTGGCCATGGCCACACAGAAGGCCATCGTCAGAGCTAGGACCAGACCTGGTTCCCTCGGTGCTCCCCTACTTGTTCGTGCGACATTTTAATAAACCGAGTAGGAGTTCAGAACCTGGCCTTGAAGTCAAACAGATGGTGTGAATTCTGGCCCAGGCCCTCACCAGCCAGGGATGCTGGCCAGCAGCTCCACCTTCCAGGCCCAGATTCCCCGCCAAACAACGGAACTGATGCTGTGGGCTGCTGAGCAGCTCCTATCAGGATCTCAAGCTGCTACTGTGGTTGGCGTGGTGCCTAAAGCACAACGGGGGCTCAGTTAATGCTTTACCTGCCACCGCCACTGTGGATGGTGATGGTGATGATGACAACGGTGATGATGCTGGTGGTGATGCTGCTGGTGGTGATGCTGATGCTGCTGGTGGTGACGCTGATGGTGGTGATGGTACTGATGACGGTGGTGATGGTACTGATGATGGTGGTGATGGTGATGGTGGTGATGCTGATGGTGGTGATGGTGATGGTGGTGATGCTGATGGTGGTGATGGTACTGATGATGGTGGTGATGGTACTGATGATGGTGGTGATGGTGATGGTGATGGTGGTGATGGTACTGATGATGGTGGTGATGGTACTGATGATGGTGGTGATGGTGATGGTGATGGTGGTGATGGTACTGATGATGGTCGTGATGATGATGGTGGTGATGCTAATGGTGGTGATGGTACTGATGATGGTGGTGATGGTGATGGTGGTGATGGTACTGATGATGGTGGTGATGGTACTGATGATGGTGGTGATGGTGATGGTGGTGATGGTACTGATGATGGTCGTGATGGTGATGGTGGTGATGGTACTGATGATGGTGGTGATGGTACTGATGATGGTGGTGATGGTGATGGTGGTGATGGTACTGATGATGGTCGTGATGGTGATGGTGGTGATGCTAATGGTGGTGATGGTACTGATGATGGTGGTGATGGTGATGGTGGTGATGCTGATGGTGGTGATGGTGATGGTGGTGATGCTGATGGTGGTGATGGTACTGATGATGGTGGTGATGGTACTGATGATGGTGGTGATGGTGATGGTGGTGATGGTACTGATGATGGTCGTGATGGTACTGATGATGGTGGTGATGGTGATGGTGGTGATGGTACTGATGATGGTCGTGATGGTGATGGTGGTGATGCTAATGGTGGTGATGGTACTGATGATGGTGGTGATGGTGATGGTGGTGATGCTGATGGTGGTGATGGTGATGGTGGTGATGCTGATGGTGGTGATGGTACTGATGATGGTGGTGATGGTACTGATGATGGTGGTGATGCTGATGGTGGTGATGGTACTGATGATGGTGGTGATGGTACTGATGATGGTGGTGATGGTGATGGTGGTGATGGTACTGATGATGGTGGTGATGGTACTGATGATGGTGGTGATGGTGATGGTGGTGATGGTACTGATGATGGTCGTGATGGTGATGGTGGTGATGCTAATGGTGGTGATGGTACTGATGATGGTGGTGATGGTGATGGTGGTGATGGTACTGATGATGGTGGTGATGGTACTGATGATGGTCGTGATGGTGATGGTGGTGATGGTACTGATGATGGTCGTGATGGTGATGGTGGTGATGCTAATGGTGGTGATGGTACTGATGATGGTGGTGATGGTGATGGTGGTGATGCTGATGGTGGTGATGGTGATGGTGGTGATGCTGATGGTGGTGATGGTACTGATGATGGTGGTGATGGTACTGATGATGGTGGTGATGGTGATGGTGATGGTGGTGATGGTACTGATGATGGTCGTGATGATGATGGTGGTGATGCTAATGGTGGTGATGGTACTGATGATGGTGGTGATGGTGATGGTGGTGATGGTACTGATGATGATGGTGATGGTACTGATGATGGTGGTGATGGTACTGATGATGGTGGTGATGGTACTGATGATGGTGGTGATGGTACTGATGATGGTGGTGATGCTGATGGTGGTGGTGATGGTGATGATGGTAGTGATGCTGATGATGGTGGTGATGGTGATGATGGTAGTGATGCTGATGATGGTGGTGATGGTGATGGTGATGATGGTAGTGATGATGATGACGGTGTTGCTCATGATGGTGATGGTACTGATGATGATGGTGATGATGTCAATGCCACTGCTTTTTCAGCTGCTGATGGTGGTGTGGTGATGATGGTGGGAATGATGATGATAACTGCTGTTCACTGTGAAAATGAGATTCCAGGAGAGGGAGTGGATAAATCTTGCTCCAGGATCATGTAATTCCGGCAGGAGCAGAAGGTGCCTGCATAGAGATCTGGAATCTGACATCCAGCAACTAGTGAGACTTCTCAGCCCCTCCACTCACCCCAAGTGGAGGTAGCTGCTGCTATTGTTATCAGTGGCCCCAGCATGTTCCCAGTTGGCCTGATCTTAAGAATCACCCAGAGGGATTATCGAAGGCACAGATTCCTGGACTCCACGCCTCCAGGCTCTGACTCAGAAGGTCTGGGCAGGGTACAGAGCTCTAAATATTTACAAAGCACTCTGGGGAATGTTCACCTTGGCAGGTTTGGGGAATACTGACCAATCCCATCTTTCCAGGTTCTCTAGAGGTGATCTCCACATGTCCTAGAGTGGGCTGCTAGGCCCTGGCTGTCTGGGGCTGTCAGGGAGGGTCCCTTTGACCTGGACTCATCCCAGCAGAGCCAAAAAGCATGCCAGAAAGGTAGGTGCCACCAGACCACAGGGGCCTCGGAGGCCAGGCTGAGCAGTGAGGAGCAGAGCAAAGTCACAACAAGAGCTTTGGAGCCTTGTCCTCCAGAGTGGTGAGGTGAGGGTGAGACACAGGAGGGGGTGCCGGCTGGCAGAGACTCTGGCGGCAGGGCCAGAGGGATGCTGTGCCATCATGCAGGTGAGGTGCTCCAGGGCCAGGACCAGAGGGTAGAGGTGAGCTTAGAGGGGGCAAGGGGCAGTCAGATAATCCTCTTGGTTTCCAAAAACCAAAACAGTTGCTGTTGAGTCCACTTCAGTTCATGGCAACCCCATGTGCGTCAGGGTAGAACTGTGCTCCACAGTGTTTTCAGTGGCTGATGTTTTCAGAAGTAGATCACCAGGCCTTTCTTCTGAGGCAACTCTGGTGGAAGCAAACCTCCAACCTTTAGGTTAGCGGGCGAGTGCATTAACTGTTTGCACCAAGTTCTTCCTGAAGCAGCCTGTGGGGTCAACACTGGGTGAGAGCAGGTGCTGAGCATGGTCAGGGGAACTTGAAGGTGGGTCAGACCCCCAGAGGTCTGCCAAGCAGCATGGACTGAGCTGTGTGCTCTAGTTCTGAGCTCACCTTAGCATGACTTCTTGCTGGGGCTGGTGCCAGGCATGCCTGCCTGCAACCCTGTAGAGTCAGGGCCTCCTGTGGGGCCCATGAAGACAAACCCTGGGTGGGGTCTGTACTTCCAGGCCTGGCCACTGGCTGGCTGGCTGGGTAGCCTGGAGCTAGTGGACAGTGATGCTGACCAGGGGAGAGTGATGACAACCTCGGGGTTGCAGTAGGGTGAGAGATTGTCAGTTTGGTGCTGGCGCATAGAACAGGAAGTACTGGCCCAACAGTCGCTGTGGCGGCTGTGGAGGGAGATTGTCCCAGGACAGCAGAGCCCTAGACTGCATGGACATGGCTGGCTGCAGGCAGAAAAGGGAGCACCAGGCATGCTGGGCTTGTTCTTGGAGTGCCAGCCTCTCTGTGAAGGGCTCTCAGGACATATCAGCCCCACCCTGGAAGCCTGGGGCCAGTACAGGGGTACAAAGCCTCAGCCTCCAGTGCCCATAAGTTTAAGAAATGTTGGGCAGAGTGTGAATGGAGAACCCAGGAAGGCTGGATCGGGGGCTTGGGGAGAGAGGATGGAGGGCTCAGAGCTGCCATGTCTCAGGGACCAGGTGAGATGAGGACCCCGAGTCCTTCCTAAGCCTGTAGCCTGAGACCTAACTGGTGGACATGGGAGGTAAGCAGTCTGCACCCGGAGGGAAGTTCTCTGTCTCCCACACTCTGTGCATGATCAGTAGTCCAGAACTGCTCCAAGTGGTCTCCCAGGGAAGGCCACATCTTCAAACAACGGCAGCAAACAAAAGCCATCTGCCTCTAACAATGGCTGCATCCCCCGGCCCGACAGGACCCCACACCCACCAGGCTTTCAGGAGGGGCAAGTCTCCCTGTGGGACATGGGGAGGGGCCTACTAAGGACCCCCATCTGGTGCGGACCCGGAGGGGCAGGGTGACTCAGAGACGCTGATGTTCCAGAAATCCTTTCCAGGCCTCAAAGCGGAGTGGTGGCTTTTCCCGCCTGCACTGGGCACCCCTTCCTTACACATTGGGAGGCGTGGGGGGGAGGGGTGGCAGGGAGTCTCAGGACTCTCCCACAGTGAGAGCTACTGTCTTGCCGTGAGGACCATGCCCAGAGTAATGAAAACAGACGTTAGTCGCACCTTTGCATGCATGTGTGCGAGCGCACGTGCGTGTATGTGTGCAAGTGTGTGTGAGTGTGTGAGCAAGTATGTGAGAGAATGTGTGTGTGAGTGTGTGAGCAAGTATGTGAGAGAATGTGTGTGTGTGAGTGAATTGAGTGGGGGTGTGTGTGTTGCTTTTTACCTAAAATAAAAAAATTAAAAAAAAAAAAAATGTTGCCTTCGAGTCGATTCCGACTCATAGCCACCCTACAGGACGGAGTAGAACTCCCCCATGGCGTTTCCAAGGAGCGGTTGGAATACAGCGCTAATTCACCATACGTGAACAGGGGCTATTTGTTGTGATTCTTCTCCCCTGTGTTCCGCTTCTTGGTGTTCTGGGTTCTCTCCCAGCAGGCCCCCACCACTGTCATTTCAGGAAGGGGAAGGGCTGCCTGTTAGGGTCCAAACCTTCATGCCGTGACTCCCTGGAGTGGGGGCCCTTCCTGGGCCTTGGGGTGCTGCAGTGCCACCCACGCCATGGCACCTGCTCCCTCTCACTCCTCCAGGGCCACACTTTTGGTCCCCCGTGGTAGGAGCCTCAGGGCCCCATGGGGAGCTACGCGTTGTCTCTAAACTCAGAGCTCCTCCTCCCTTCTTGGGTGGGAGGCCCTGCCTGGCTTCCTGTCCCTGTCCCATGTGGGAAATCAAGAAGAGGGCAGGCGGGCCGGCCCACTCTGGGGTGCAGGCATAGCTCCTGGACACTAACCCCCCCACACACACACACCAGAAGTCCCCAAGGCCCCCAAGTCTGGTCCATGGAGGAAGGGAGCAGAGTGTACCCAGAACCCACTCCAGCATGGCAAGCCAGGATGTGATCCCAATGGGAGTGGCCAAGTTCTGACCACCAGGTCAATCGCATCCCTTAGAGAGTGGTGGGTCCCTGGGGAGTGGTGGGTCCCTGGGGAGTGATGGGTCCTTGGGGAGTGGTGGGTCTTTGGGGAGTGGTGGGTCCTTAGGGAGTGGTGGGTCCCTGGGTAATGGTGGGTCCCTGAGGAGTGGCGGGTTCCTGAAAAGTAGTAGGTCCTTAGGGAATGGTGGGTCTTTGGTGAGAGGTGGGTCGGGGCAGAGAGAAAGCAAATGCGTCCTTAAAGCACAACCCCCAACAAGCCGGAACAGAAGCCCCTTCCCTCCAGACAGGGGCCAGTTAGGATGGGGGTTTACCCTGCCCTGGGTCCATGGCCCATCACCCCGCAGCCTGGCACCTGGGCCCCACGGAGGACTGAGAGAAGTGCCTGGTCTCTCCCCTTCTCCCCCGACCCCACCCTCCAGCCCTTAGAAGTGCATATCCTTGACCCTGAAACCCTCATCTTCCCCCAAAGCCATGTACCCACTGATTCGGAGGGAAGCAGATGGCCTGAGGTGACATGGAGGCGAGGTGGACACAAGCAGGGGGACCCACCCTGCAAGCGAGCATGGTGGGGACAGAGTGCACAGAACCCAGATGCGTGTCACCGTTTTTTATTGACTCCCCGGGCTGTGAGCTCATGAGGAGACCGGTACCCCCAGAGCAGAGCTATATAGAGGAAGGAAGGTTCAAGGGAAGACAGTCTGAGAGAAGCAGGCAGCGAGAGCCCGGATTGCCAGTATGCCGCCCCGTGTCAGCCTCACAACACCTGGGCACGCCTGGGCAAGGCATGCACCTAGACCTGACACAGGCACCACCAAGGAAAAGTGTCCCTTTTGGTGTCAAGATAAACTTGGCTAGAAACCCAGAAGCCATCCTGAGATGCCTCAGCAAGTGGCTGTTTTCTCCCCCACCTCCACAGAGGCTGGTCCCCTTCTTGAGGGATTATCGAAGGGCTTGCTGGTCAACCTCCTTCTTCTGGCCTCAGGTAGAAGTAGTACTAGCTGCCTCCCCAGGAGGACAAAAGGGTTTGCTATAGAAGTGTGGATGGCAGTCACTTCCACTACTGGCTGGTGTTGGGATTTGGGTCACCTTGAGGGTCACAGCACCTCTAGCCAAGATCCCAAGCTCTACTGGCTACTCTCAAACCTCAACCCATTTGAGAAGATGGAAAAGAAACAAAGGAAAGGAAAGCAGAGGAAGAACAAACACCCTGTCTTTTCTACGGTCTCCCCGGGATTGATGTGTAAGGGGGGGCTGCAAGTGTGGCAGCCCAGCCCGCCGCCACACCTAGGACGAGGGTGCAGAGCTGGGCTTCTCCTCCCGGGACACGGGGATGGCTCTCTCACTGTGGCTGGCATCCATGCCAGACTGGATCTTGGGGCCACAGAAGGTCAGCATGCCGTCCGCAGACAGGGAGCAAGAGAGTGCAGACTGGTCCACGTTGGAGGGCAGGCGGTAGCGGCGGTGGAACTCACGGGAGATGTAGCCGTGGTCGTCCTGTGAGCAAAAGGGAAGGGAGAGTCAGAGGCACCCCTGCAGCAGGTGGCCAGCCAGTCCTCATGCCAGAGAAGGCCCTGCCTGAGCCACACACGGTATAAAATCTGTGGGTGCACTGGCAGAGCTGGGTGGGGACAGCCCCCAATCTCAAGTACTCCTCCCAAGAGGTACAGCCGATTCTCATCATCCATGGTAGTTATGTTCTATAAAGTCACTGCGAACACTGAATTAGTGAATACAGAACCATTGCACCTAGGGGAAATACACGGTTAGATCCTGGCAAGCCTCTGGTCACATTTTCATCAACCACTCAGTGCATAACCTTCTTTTATGTGCATTTCTGTTTAAAGACCTTATTTAGATATTTGGAGGTCACAGGTGGTGCCAATGGTTAACACGCTCAGCTGCTAACTGAAAGTTTTGGGGGCTAGAGTCAACCAGGGGTGCCTCGGAAGGGAGATCTGGCAATACCCTTCTGATAAATCGGCCTCTGAAACCCTGTGGAGCACAGTCCTACTCTGACACACGTGGGGTTGTCATGAGTCAGGGTCAACTTGTCAGCAAGTGGTTTTTATTTAAGATATATTGCTGATTCATCAACATTCAACTCACAGCCAACAGCGTCACAACTCATGCCTGAACGAAGCTTATCCAACACACGTATTTTCCCGTAAGGCGCTTAGGAACACCACAGCACTTCAGCACTACACCTGGGAGCTGTTTTAAACAGCAAAATCACGAACAGAAAGCACAAAAAGGGGGAAAACGTGGCACTGCATAAACCGTGAAAAGAACACCTGCTCACAGGACAAGAGCTGAAACAAGAAGGCAGAGCATCGCCTTATTCAGCCTTAGCTGGGAGCGCGCGCTTCGGGCAACTCAAATATTCTGCTGCTCTGCGCATGTCCTGGCATGTTCATGAAAGTACCACGGATCCATTCAGGTTTACAGATAAATTATAGCAAGTAAGTGGATTTGCAAATAAGGGACCCACGAGTAATGAGGACTGCCTGTACTTCCTCACTCTCCCACACGTGGAATATCAGCCTGGCCACGTCTCCTGCCCACCTCTCAAGAGAGAGAACCTTGAAAACGTCCACCCACAGCAGGTCCAAGCCTTCCCTGGGTCCACCCACTACCTTGGTCTTGGCTTTCCAGATTGGCCGATTTCACTCCAAAATTGATCAATCTGTACTTGGCTCTGCCTCGTCAAGACTACCCTTGCCCATGACCTGCACAGACCCTGCTCAGGGTAAGTGTTCTCTGTATTCAATCCACTGGGTCACAAAGCCACTGCTCCAGATAGCCCAAACCCCAGATTGATTCCCTGTCCTGACTCCTCCTCTGCTGGATGGGAAAGCCAAGATCTCAGGGTATGAGGAAGGGAGTCCTGAGACTGTGTTGGCTAAATGGAATTATCAAGGGCTTACCAGGCCCAAGGGTCAGGCAAACAGTTAACATGCTTGGCTGCTAACTGAAAGATTGGAGGTTTGAGTCCACTCAGAGGTGCCTTGGAAGAAAGGGCTGGCAATCTACTTCTAAAAACCCAGCCATTGAAAACCCTATGGAGCCCCGTTCTGCTCTGACACACATGGCGTTGCCATGGGTCAGGGTCAACTTTATGGCAACCGGATTTTTTTGGTTTACCAGGCCCAGGATAAGAGAGAGGCAGCAGGCATAGAGTTGGGTTTCACCACCCCAGCACCACCAACTTCTCCAACGGTGAAAATCCTCACCTGTGACTTGGGCCAGAGGAAATGAAGACCAGTGTTCATGTTCTCTGGCCAGGGCCTCTCCCCCTCCCCCTCTCACCTCCCACCAGGGGAAGTTGCACACCTGTGGCTGTGCTGTTGGCTCTGAGATTCTGCTTCCTGCCAGCCCAGTGCCTGGGGCTCCATCTCACAAACACTGCTCTCTGCTCTCCCAAAGCCAAACCCGACCCCTGCACGTGGAGGTGCCAGGGGTCTCCAAACAAGCAAGAGTTGCCCAGGGCAGGCCATGTGGCAGAGTGAGTGGGAGGGTGATCACTGGGGGAGACCTGTCTCTGTCTTGTACGAGCTGTGTGGCTTCGGGCAGGCCATACCTCCTGGGTCTCAGCTCTGCTGGGCAAAATTGAAGTACTCAGAGCACCGATCACAGAGGTGCGGTGAGACGTGAAGCATCAGCGCACCTACAGCTTTTGGAGCACTGATTAGACGGATAAATGATCACTGCCATCCCATCCTCCCTGCTGAAAGGTGTGTTGTCTGTGCATTGGCTCAGGCATTGCCAACTGGACACTGAGCACTCCTGGAGTCCTCTCTAGTCCCACCCTGTTATCAGGATGGAGCTGGTGACAGCTGAACACAGGCCAAGTCCAGGGCTCTCAGCTGGACTCTCAAAGACACCAGGGCCCTAGCCAGTCACCCCGCCTGCCTGCCCAAGTGTGCAGGGGTGACCCAGCAGGCACGGGGAGATTAGCTCTGCTTAGGGAGAAGCAGGCCCAATTCACTGACCTCGAGGTCTTCCCGCTTCTCTCCCGCTATGAGGCCAAGGGCCCCCAGGGAGGACACGGCCCTTGAGCTCACCTGCCTCTCATTGTGTTTGCCATGGATCTCCACAAAGTCATCCTGCACCTTCACAGTCAGGTCCTCAGGGGAGAAGTGCTTCACGTCCAGGAGGATGAGGAACTGGTCCCGATCAGACCGGACCTGGAATGCAAACACCCCATGTGGATTCCCCTGGGGACTGTAAGCTTTCAGGGAGGGCGCGGCTGGCTTCACTCCCCAGTGATGAGAATGGAAGCTGGGCTTCTGCTCTAACCTCTTCCTCCAGGGGCTGCTGGCGGATCCTGTAGCCCAGCACTCCAGCAATGTGACATCCAAGCCCAGGGCTGCAGTGGGGGTTGTGGATCATCTGTGTGGCTGTGGGTTGGGGGCTGGTTATGGGTAGGCTGGTTGGTTGGTAACGGGTTCAAAGGCTGGTTATGGATAGGCTGGCTAGTTACGGGTTGGCTGGCTGATTGGTTATGGTTGGGGGACTGGTTATGGGTGAAGTGGCTGCTTATGGCTTGGTTGGTTTATTGGTTATGGGTTAGATGACTGGTTATGTATGGCTTGGTTGATTTGTTCATTATGGGTTAGGTGGCTGGTTATGTTTGGGTGGCTGATTATGGGTTGATTGGCTAGTTATGGATTGAGTGGCTGCTTGGCTATGGTTAGGTGACTGATTAAGGGTGAGGTGGCTTATAATGGGTTGGGTGAGTGGTTGGTTATGGTTGGATGGCTGGTTTTGGGTTAGCTGACTGGCTATGGATTGGATGGTCGGTTGGACTAAGCATTTGGGCTCAGGACACTGCCCTCAGCTTTGCCTATCTCTACGGAAGCAGCCCGGACCCTGTCTTTCACATTGACCTGAAAATGGCTGGCAGCCTGCCCTGTGCTTTGCCAAATACATACAAAGCACTTTCTTGCACACTGCCTCCACTTCACTTGCTCAGAACATCCATTTAGGCTCTTCTGGCCCCTGGAGCTGATTGTTATTGAATCAGCTCTGGGGTGCTCTCTATTTCTTAAGCACCTTCAAGACAATGGAAGTCACCACATGACTAAGGGAGGGAAGCAGGGGCATTTCCTTTTAGCCTTGGCCTTCGCCTTGGCCTTGGCTTTCTGGACCCTGCACAGTGCTGGCTGGAGGAGGGCTGTGCTCTGCTACAGCCATAAGAGGAAGCCCTTCCTACTTGGGTCTCCAGGCAGCGCACCCCCACCTGCACCCAGACCCCCTCAGCTTAGAAGGGAAAGGATTGAATTCAGCTCAACAGAGAAAGTTCATGTCTGCCACCAGACTTGCCTTGGCGGGGTTGTTCTTAGAGTTTCCAGCATGTGGTTGGTGCATTACAAACCACATGTGGGTCATGAGCTGATGGAGGCAACGAGAACGTTGGGCTCAGCTTGACTTTCTCTTCCAACCCCCCTTCCCAGAGGCGTGGCTGGGCAGCTGGGGTTGTGTGGGCTCTGGTCCAGCCCCCTTATGCCCACAGGCCCTCCTGGGCTGTGAGATGAGCAGATGGGGGTGGAAGATGGCCCCATCTCTGCGCCATTGGCTCCACGGAGCACTACAGGAGCATTTGGAACAGTAGGGTGAGTGCCTCCCTGTCCCAGGCTGGGTGCTAATAAATCCCTGCTCCTGTCTCTCCCAGGCCCAGGGCCTCCCACCGACAGCCACTGCCAGAGGGTCTTACCTCGGAGATGCCGGAGTCGAGCACGGTGCGGAAGAGGGACTGGCGGTAGTAGGGGCTGATGGTGGAGGACAGGAAGGGCAGCAGGTCGTACTCAAAGAGGCCCTCACCAAAAAACTGATCAAACAACCGGCTAGGGTAGAAGGGCCCCAGAGCCCGTTTGAACCAGGGATGCTGGATGGTGACGTCCATGTCAGCACAGCAGGACCGGAGGCTGGTGAGGAAGCAGGCAGAGACCTCTGGGCAGCGCAGTGGGGAGGTAGGATGTGCGCCTCCCTTTATATGCCTGGGATAGAATGCAGGCATTAAGGGGATTTCTCTGGAATGCCATGAGCTCATGCCCCGTCAGCAGAAACGTGGGCTGGACTGAGCAGCAGCATGGACAGAGCACCCACCAATCCCAGCCATGGGGATGTAGCACTGGCCAGCATGACTCTGGACTCAGCTCAGGCCTGCCTGGGCACCTCAGGCCACCTGGAGGACTGCCATTCCCAGTGGCTGCTCTCTGCATGGTTCTACCACCCCACACTTGCCGGTTGATGATGAAGGCTCGCATGGTCCACTCACCAGGAGGGCGGCACTGTGGGCCAGACACACAAGACAGCCATATGTCCACTCCCCTGTGGGGTTCTCATGGCTGCCTGGGAGGTGGTGCTTAGGTGCCTCACACAGAGAAGAAACAGGCACAGAAGTTAGGCAACCGGCCCCCAAACTCACAGCTACTGCGTGAGAGGGCACTGTTTCTCTAAAACTGAATTGCCTCCATTATTTGTTACTGGTTACTTACTCAGTCTGTATGCTGAGCAAATAATCCGAGAAGCTGGGCTATATGAAGAAGAACGTGGGGCATCAGGATTACTGGAAGCCTCATTAACAACCTGCGTTATGCAGATGACATAAACTTTGCTTGCTGAAAGTGAAGAGGACTTGAAGCACTTACTGATGAAGATCAAAGACCACAGCCTTCAGTGTGGATTACAACTCAACATAAAGAAAACAAAAATCCTCACAACTGGACCAATGAGCAACATCATGATAAACAGAGAAAAGATTGAAGTTGTCAAGGATTTCATTTTACTTGAATCCACAATCAACACCCATGGAAGCAGCAGTCAAGAAATCAAAAGACGCATTGCACTGGGCAAATCAGCTGCAAAAGATCTCTATAAAATGTTGAAAAGCAAAGATGTCACTTTAAAGACTAAGGTGCGCCTGATCCAAGCCATGGTGTTTTCAATTGCCTCATATGTGTATGAAAGTTGGACAATAAATAGGGAACACCTAAGAAAAATTGATGCGTTTGAATTATGGTGTTGGCAAAGAGTATTGGATATACCGCGGACTGCCAAAAGAACAAACAAATCTGTCTTGGAAGAAGTACAGCCAGAGTGCTTCTTCTTTAGAAGCAAGGATGGCAAGACTACATCTCACATACTTTGGACATGTATCAGGAGAGAACAGCCCCTGGAGCAGGGCATCCTGCTTCTTAAAGTAGGGGGCCAGTGAAAAAGAGGGAGACCCTCAACGAGATGGATTGACACAGCGGCTGCAACAATAGGATCAAGCATAGCAATGATTATAAGGATGGTGCAGGGCTGGGCAATGTTTCATTCTGTTATACATAAGGTCATGACTTGATGGCACCTAACAACAACAACACAGAAAGTAGCATACTTATCATAAAAGTCTCAGGAAAGACAGGAAGTGCAGAGAAGAAACTAGAAAGTGCCTATAATCCTGGCACTTGAACAGTTATGGATTGAATTGTGTCCCCCCAAAAAGATATGTTGAAGCCTTAACCCCTGTACCTGCAAATGTGACCTTGTTTGGAAATGAGGTCTTTGCAAGTGTTATCAGTTAACATGAGGTCGTACTAGAGCAGGATGGGTCCTAGTTCAATCCGAGTGGTGTCCTCATGGAAGAGAAGAAGAGTCACAGGGAGACTGACAGAGGAAGGGCACCATATGACGCTGCTTCTACAAGCCAAGGAACACCTGGAACTACCAAAAGCTGGGAGGGAGAGGCCTGGAACACATTCTCCCTCAGTACCTCAAAGTCTCGTCTGTCAACATGGGTGACACCCTGGTCTAGGACTCCCAGCCTCCAGAACTGTGAGACAAGGAATTTCTGTGCTTATAAACCACCCAGTTTGTGGTATTTTATTACAGTAGCCCAAGACGAAGACCCAGGGGAGCCTTGGTGTCTCTGTGAAGCCTTTGGCCTTCCCTCTGTTACCTTTACAACAATGGAAACACCGTGTCTATGTTACTTTGTGCATCTTGGCCTGGATGTCCATCCCGGTCAACAGACACGTCCTCCTCTGTGAAGCTCCAGATGCTAGGGTTTTTAGACAACTTTGCTCCTGTCGGGCTTTTGACTTGTCCTCGCTGTCACTGCTGTCGGCATGGCCTGGCAATTACTTTGCTTCTCCGACTGCCACCTGGTCCAGTTATCCCCTCAGGGTATGTTCCAGGTGGTAGGGGGCATATAGGGGTGTTTGGTGAGGCATAGGCTACTCCAAGTTTGAAGAATCTTGAAATTTTTCAACCTGGGGAGAATCATGCTAACTTACACCCACCCACAGTAAGGGAAAACAGCCATCGCCACTCCCCTCACTCGCTCACTGTTTTAATGCATGTTCCAAAGCACCTAGCAATCTTTGCAAACGTATCTCAGACAGAGCCATGGACTTAGGTCATGGAGGAGCAGGGCTTACCCCATATTTAAACAGGACTACATCCAACACTGGTCTAAAGTGGGATAAGTGTTGAAAATGGAAATCTGGCAGTGCTCCCCATACATCTCCACACCCAACGTCAAATCCTTACTCTCTGCGTGTTCGAGCGCCTACTATGTGCATAGCACAAGCCAGGCAGAAAAGGTCCTGAAAAAAACTTTAAGTGAGGGTCTTGGCCCTGCGTGTTCACAATTGCACAACGACAAGGAGACCACAAGACAGAGGAGTAGTTCCCCAGAACATTCAGCAATA
Source organism: Elephas maximus indicus (assembly GCF_024166365.1). NCBI lineage: Eukaryota > Metazoa > Chordata > Mammalia > Proboscidea > Elephantidae > Elephas > Elephas maximus. The sequence continues at coordinate 227,150,255 of NC_064820.1, read as the reverse complement.
ATCGCCCAAGTTAGGGTGCAGATGATAAGCCTGTGGGGGCGGGGACACTCCCCTATGCAGGCCCGTGTGGGCACCTACTAATCACGACCTCGTGATTCCTCATAGCCACCCTATCAGGCAGGTCTCAATGTCACCTTCCCTTAATAGACCAGAAGTGAGATTAAGAAGGTGAAGCCCGGTGCCCAGGACACCCTGCTTATAAGAAGGGTTTGTTGTTGTTGTATGCTGTCGCATCGATTTTGACTCATAGCAACCCAGCATGACAGAATAGAGCTGCCCCATAGGGTTTTCTAGGCTATAATCTTTACGGAAGGAGCACTGGTGGCACAATGGTTAAGTGCTTGGCTGCTAACCCCAAGGCCAGTGGTTCGAATCCACCAGCAGCTCCAAGGGAGAAAGATGTAGCAATCTGCTTCCATAAAGATCACAGCCTAGGAAACTCTACAGAGCAGTTCTACTCTGTCGTATAAGGTCGCTATGGGTTGAAATCTGCTATGAAAGCAGATCACTAAGTCTTCCCCCTCCTCCACCCCCAGGAGCTGCTGGTGGGTTCAAACCACCAACCTTTCAGTTAGCAGCCAAGCGCTTAAACATTGCACCACCAGGGCTCCTTCCCAAAGGTCAGTGTACACAAGCTACCACAGTACAACAGACTGAAAGACAGGTGATAGAATCTTCAACTTAGCACAGTTTTATTTCTTATCCTTTTATAAACGTTACACACTATGCGGAAACCATCCAGAGAAGTCCCAGTGATACCGTCACTCAGACAGGTGGACTTGGCTACAAGCACTGGTTTGAGGGCAGGTTTTTATGATGGGGGCTGGGAAGGCACACCTGGGAGGTGGTTCATATCGACAGCTTCCGCTGTTGGGGGTACCCCTGTGCCTAAACAGGAGATTTCAAATAAGCTCCGACAGCCCACAGGAAGAAGCAGCAGGCATTATTTCCATCTGTCATTCTGTGTGACCTCTTGGAGCTTTTATTTGTGCCGAAAATTTAAAGCTGTGACACCAAGCACGGCCTGGGAGGCGGGGTGTTCATTTAGTGCAAATGCGAGTTCATGGGTGAAATATTTCGCTGAATCTGAATAATGTCTTTAAAATTGCAGTGCATATTCTTCTTTTTAATAGTCCATTGTTGTTTTAAAACTCGAGAGCAAATCAGAAAATAACGATTATTCGTGGCCATTTTCACGATCGCTATTGAAAACAGTCTCATCGTAGAGAGAAAGGGGAGTCCCTGGGTGATACAAACAATTCACTGCTTCTCGCTAACCCAAAGGCTGGCGGTTTGAGTCCGCCATGTGGTGCATACGTTTGTGTGTGTATGTGTGGGTGTAAGTTGTATACGTCTGTGTATGTGTGCGTACGTGTATATATGTGTGCATACATGTGTGGGTGGGTGTGCATGTGTGCATATGTATAGGTATGCATTGTGCATGTGCGTGTTGTGTGTCTGTATGTAAGCATGTGTGTATGTATATGTATGTGTTGTGTGCACATATGTATGTGTACGTATGTGTATGTGTGTGCATGTATGTCTGTCTGTATGTGTGCATATGTGTGTATGAGGGTATACGTGTGTGTGCATAAGTGTGCATATGAGTGTATGTGTATGAGTGTGCACATGTGTGTGAGTGCGTGTAGGTGTGTGTATGTGTGTGCATGTGTGTGTGTGAGTGTGTGTATGTGGGGTGGGGACGTAGGCCACAGTATCTGAGATCACCTTCCTCTAATATCTAAAAAATTGGGCTGGTCAGATATTTTGTTAATCAGTGCAAAGCCCTGCGGTAGGCAGGAAACGCGACCTTACGGGTGGCCCCCCGTGAGCAGCTGGGTCCACATCCCCTCTCACATTGTCCTCTGAGCCCCGGCTTAAGCCTGCTCTCAGTGCTTTACAATACCATGTATACCAGCTAAACACCAGCCCTGTGCACACAAAGGCTGACATTTATCTTATCTAAGGAATTTGTGTGATGCCAATGGTCTGCCCAGCGCAGTCACCAGCTTCCAGAATGCCTAGCAGCCTGAGTTTCCACTGTGGCCCCTGCACAAATCAGCACTGTGTTGGGCGGATGGTCATTATCATGGGATCATCGGGGAATGTGCCCGGGGCTAAACCCTCACATGACCCTTGGCAAGGTCAGCAGGTCAGATGGGCCTGGTCCACCAAGGTCCCGCCCTTGGTCCAGGCAGGAGCAAGGACATAGCGGTAGGGCAGTGGATGCCACAGAAGACCCACAGAGGCCTTTCAAAAGCTGTCTGCGGGTGACACTCATTAATTTAGCCAATCATCCTCTTTTTAAGAATTTGTAGGTAATTTTGTTCCACAAACGCACACTGGGAACTGCCAGGAGGGTTAGGTCATGGGTGATAGTCTGAAAACACAGTTTCCCGCAAGTTCTTCTGCTCATCAACACTTGGTATTATCAAGGATTTTTGCCACGGGAGTAAAGTGTCATCTCATTGAGTGTAAGACAGAGGTCCCCAGGCTGCAGAAAATTCCACTGCCTCAAGCAGCTTGCTTGATATGCCCATAACTTTACATTAAAATCCTGATTCCTTTGCTTGGCAGGCCCCGTAGCTTTACATTAAAATCCTGGTTCCCCTCTCCTTAACTGCTTCCCAAAACTAGAGGAAATCGGCAGAAACCAGTTTAGGTGCCATGTTGACATTCAGGATAACCTTTTAGACCTCATACATAGTAACTTCCCTGCCTCTGGGTGGAGCTTAACCACTATTTTCTGAACACTCGATGCATGAAGTTATATATAAACCCCACTGCGCCTGCTCAGTATGATTAAGAATGTTGCTGTTGTAACTTGTAGGAACTTCCTCCTTGTTAACCCCTTAAAAGTACCCTTCCCCCTTGCTCTCACTGAGCAGTCTTGGCGGCAGCAGCCCGTACTGTTTCCTTTCCTTGTGCAACAAAATAAAGATACCTTTCCACTCTCCCACCTTGGTCTCTCATTTATTGGCTAAGACGAGCAGAACCTGGCAACAAGCACATGTGTGCATGGGTGTGTGGGTTTGCTTGGGGAGGGCAGGGGTGTAATAAAATGTTGCTTTTCATTTCTCTGTTTAAAGGGAGTTTGTCTCTCCCTCCATTCTTGTTTCCTCTCTGGGTTCCCCCATCTCCTTCACCCATTTTTCTATTGGGTTTTTTGGTTTTGTGTGTGTGTTGATTTGCAACAGTTCTTTGCATATCTATGTATTAGTCCTTCATCACTTTTGGATACTGAAAAGATCTGCTCCCCATCTATTACCTGTCAGTGCAAGTAGAGGGCCTTAAAGGCACACCCCACTCCCCAGCCCAACCCCCTAGGAATTCAGAGGTAAGAGGCCCCAGATACAAATGCTGTCAGCTTGGCCCCCAGATCCACCCCAAGCCCCAGCTCACACCCAAAGGGAAGGTCCATGACAGACCCCAAGGTCCCGCACATGCAGGGAGCAGAATGTCCTGGGAGGAAAGTCAAACAGAGCCAACAGTGTTGGGTTCGAATCCCGGTTCAGTGTTTACAGCTGCATGAGCTTGAGCAGGTCCCTTTCATTTGATGACAATCCCACTTACCCTGCAGGGTTATGGTAAGAAGAAACAGAGGTGAAATATTCTCAATCAGAGGCCATGACTATTGCTGCATAGACTTCAGCAGTGGGACTGTTATTGTTGTTAGGTGCCGTCGAGTTGGTTCCAACTCATAGCGACCCTATGCACAACAGAACGAAACACTGCCTGGTCCTGCACCATCCTTACAATCAATGTTATGCTTGAGCTCATTGTTGCAGCCACTGTGTCAGTCCACCTTGTTGAGGGTCTTCCTTTTTTCCGCTGACCCTGTAATCTGCCAAGCATGATGTCCTTCTCCAGGGACTCATCTCTCCTAACAACATGTCCAAAGTATGTAAGATTCAGTCTCGCCATCCTTGCCTCTAAGGAGCATTCTGGCCACACTTCTTCCAAGACAGATTTGTTCGTTCTTCTGGCAGTCCATGGTATATTCAATATTCTTCACCAACTCCACAATTTAAAAGAGTCAACTCTTCTTCGGTCTTCCTTATTTATTGTCCACCTTTCACATGCATATGATGTGATTGAAAACACCCTGGCTTGGGTCAGGCACACCTTAATTAGTCTTCAGGGTGACATCTTTGCTCTTCAACACTTTGAAGAGGTTCTTTGCAGCAGATTTACCCAATGCAATGCGTCTTTTGATTTCTTGACTGCTGCTTCCATGGCTGTTGATTGTGGATTCAAGTAAAATGAAATCCTTGACAACTTCAATCTTTTCTCTGTTTATCATGATGTTGCTCATTGGTCCAGTTGTGAGGATTTTTGTTTTCTTTATGTTGAGGTGTAATCCATACTGAAGGCTGCGGTCTTTGATCTTCATTAGTAAGTACTTCAAGTCCTCTTCACTTTCAGCAAGCAAGGTTGTGCCATCTGCATAACACGGGTTATTAATGAGTCTTCCTCTAATCCTGATGCCCCATTCTTCTTCATATAGTCCAGCTTCCTGGATTATTTGTTCAACATACAGATTAAATAGGTATGGTGAAAGAATACAACCCTGAAGCACACCTTTCCTGACTTTAAACCAATCAGTATCCCCTTGTTCTGTCTGAACAACTGCCTCTTGATCTATGTAAAGGTTCCTCATGAGCACAATTAAGTGTTCTGGAATTCGCATTCTTTGCAGTGTTATCCATAGTTTGTTATGATCCACACAGTCAAATAAATAAAACATTTATTGCATAGTCAATAAAACACAGGTAAACATCCATCTGGTATTCTCTGCTTTCAGCCAGGATCCATCTGACAGCAGCAATGATATCCTTGGTTCCACGTCCTCTTCTGAAACCAGCCAGAATTTCTGGCAGTTCCCTGTCGATATACTGCTGCAGCCGGTTTTGAACGATCTTCAGCAAAATTCTGCTTCTGTGTGATATTAACAATATTATTCTATAATTTCCACATTTGGTTGGATCACCTTTCTTGGGAATAGGCATAAATATGGATCTCTTCCAGTCAGTTGGCCAGGAAGCTGTCTTCCATATTTCTTGGCATAGACGAGTGAGCACCTCCAGCGCTGCGTCTGTTTGTAGAAACATCTCAATTGATATTCCATCAATTCCTGGAGCCTTGTTTTTTGCCAGTGCCTTCAGAGCAGCTTGGACTTCTTCCTTCAGTGCCATCAGTTCCTGATCATATGCCACCTCTTGAAATGGTTGAATATCGACTAATTCTTTTTGGTATAACGACTCTGTGTATTTCTTCCATCTTCTTTTGATGCTTCTGCGTCATTTAATATTTTCCCCATGGAATCCTTCACTATTGCAACTCGAGGCTTGAATTTTTTCTTCAGTTCTTTCAGCTTGAGAAACGTCGAGCATGTTCTTCCATTTTGGTTTTCCATCTCCAGCTCTTTGCACATGTCATTATAATATTTTACTTTGTTTTCTCAAGAGACCCTTTGAAATCTTCTGTTCAGTTCTTTTACTTCATCAATTCTTCCTTTTGCTTCAGCTGCTCGATGCTCAAGAGCAAGTTTCAGAGTCTCCTCTGACATCCATCTTGGTCTTTTCTTTTTTTCCTGTCTTTTCAGTGACCTCTTGCTTTCTTCATGGATTATGTCCTTGATGACATTCCACAACTCATCTGGTCTGCGGTCACTAGTGTTCAATGCATCAAATCTATTCTTCAGATGGTCTCTAAATTCAGGTGGGACTCGCTCTGATTTTCTTCAGTTTCAACTTGAACTTGCATATGAGCAATTGATGGTCTGTTCCATAGTCAGCCCCTGGCCTTGTTCTGACTGATGATATTGAGTTTTTCCATCGTCTCTTTCCACAGATGTAGTCAATTTGATTTCTATGTGTTCCATCTGGTGAGGTCCATGTGTATAGTCACCGTTTATATTGGTGAAAGAAGGTATTTGCAGTGAAGAAGTTGTTGGTCTTGCAAAATTCTTTCATTCGATGTCTGGCATTGTTTCTATCACCAAGGCCATATTTTCCAACTACTGATCCTTCTTCTTAGTTTCCAACTTTTGCATTCCAATTGCCAGTAATTATCAATGCATCTTGATTGCATGTTTGATCAATTTCAGACTGTAGCAGCTGATAAAAATCTTCTATTTCTTCATCTTTGGCCCTCGTGGTTGGTGCGTAAATTGGAATAATAGTCATATTAGCTGGTCTTCCTTGTAAAAAAAAAAATAATAATTTTTTTTTTTTTTCCAAAATCTATCCTGAAGTACAACGCTGTCAGTGATAGGATAATATCCATACGCCGTATGGATATTATCCTATCACTGACAGCGTTGTACTTCAGGATAGATTTCGAAACGTTCTTTTTGAGAATAAATGCAACAGCATTCCTCTTCGAGTTGTCATTCCCAGCATAGTAGACTATATGATTGTCTGATCAAAACGGCCAATAGCAGTCCATTTCAGCTCACTAATGCCTAGGATATCAATGTTTATGTCTCCCGTTTCATTTTTGACAATTTCCAATTTTCCTAGATTCATACTTCGTACACATTCCAGGTTGCAATTATTAATGGATGTTTGCAGCTGTTTCTTCTCATTTCAAGTCGTGCCACATCAGCAAATGAAGGTTCCGAAAGCTTTACTCCATCCACGTCATTAAGGTCAACTCTACTTTGAGGAGGCAGCTCTTCCCCAGTCATCTTTCAAGTGCCTTCCAACCTGGGAGGCTCATCTTCCAGCACTATATCAGACAATGTTCTGCTGCTATTCATAAGGTTTTCACAGGCTAATGCTTTTCAGAAGTAGACTGCCTTGTCCGTCTTCCTAGTCTGTCTTAGTCTGGAAGCTCAGCTGAAACCTGTCCTCCATGGGTGACCCTGCTGGTATCTGAATACTGGTGGCATAGCGTACAGCATCACAGTAACACACAAGCCCTCACAGTACGACAAACTGACAGACACGTCGGGAGTGGGACTGAAGGGGTCATAACTATATCTGAAAAAGTCTGGTACAAAACCATTAATAAAGCATGGCCCAAATTTTATTTATTTTTTTGTGTAGATACGTTCTCATAAAAACTAACTGAAGATGCACCAATGCTAACAGTGACTATTTGGGGCAGTGGGACCATGAGTGGCTTTCGTCTTTAGTTCCTGAAAAGAACCCTCAGAATTCCCCAGCAATCAAGATGTCTTTATAATGGAAAACTTCTGGACAGCTCATTAAAATGGGTGCAAATGAGCAGGCACTACACAGACCACCTGCAACTAACCTGCAGTCAATCCCACATATTCATCAATTCAATGAGGACATGTATGCAATGAGGCCTGGGTCATGACTATGCAAAAGCCAATAAAGGCCCCAACATGGAAATTTGATGGGCTTCCTGGCTTGTAAGAGCATTCACGGACGGGAGAGGGTGGCACATCCCTGGGGAAATTAAAGGCCCCTTGCCTGGACCCCTACTGAGCCTCACTTGATGCATCTCTTCATTTGCACCCTTCCTGGTGATAATAAATGGGTAACTGTTTAAGTATCTGGTAATCTCCATTCTACAGAACTAACATTCTGGAGAATTAATGAGCCCACAGAGGGCAATGAGCCAGCAGGACTTGGCATCTGCCCATTAGGCAGTCAGGACAGCGTCCTTTTAACTTGTGTAAAGACACAGCTCTGGGTGGCTGGGAGGTCTGAGAAAGGTTGCGTGGGCAGTTGATTTGAAGGACAGAATCCTTCTAACTTGTTAGGGCCAATTCAGCTCTGGATGGCTGGAGGTAGGAGATTGTGCCGCTTGGAGTGGCTGGTGACAAGAATAGAGAAATGGGAAGGGGAGGACTGAATCCGCTTCCAGGTGGGAGCTAGATTCATGTCGATCCTTACCATGCAGTTATTAATGAAGGTGGGATCTGCCCACCATGCCCCTTCATTACTGCAGTTAGTGCGTGTGTTTCCTAAACCGTTTGCCACAATCTTGGAACTACTTTTACAATTTTCTGAAGCACTTCTCTGGGGGTGGTGAGAGTACCAGGCCAGTGGGACCAGGTGAGTCCCCAAGAAAGGTAGCAGGGTCTGCTTATTGCTCGGTGGAAGCCCCAGGCTCTGCTTGGTGCAACCTATCTCAGCCAATAAATGAGGGACCAAGGTGGGAGAGTTGAAAGGCACCTTTATTTCATTGCACAAGGAAATGAACAGTCGGAACTGCTGCCATCAAGACTTCTCAGCAAGGGTGAGGGGGAAATTACTTTTAATGGGTTTACAAGTAAGAAGTTCATACAAGTTACATCAGCAACATTCTTAACCATGCTATGTAGGTGCAATGGGGTTTACATATAACTTCATGCATCACGCGTTCAGAAAATGGCAGTTAAACACCACCAGAGGTGGGGAAGTTACTATGTGTTAGGCCTAAAAGGTTATCCTGAATGTGACCATGGCAACTAAACTACTTTCCACCAATTTCCTCTAGTTTTGGGCAGCAGTTAAGCAGAAGGAAACCAGGATTTTAATGAAATGTTATGGGTCCGTGGAATTTTCCACAGGCTGGGGACCTCTGTCTTAAGCTCAGGCTTAAGCTAAAGAGTAAAGGATCCTGGAGGGCTGAAATGGGGCCCCTTTGAGGCAGGGGCAGGGGTCTGCTCCCTCCCGTGCCATCCTGGATAACTGAGCTCACCCTCAGTGCCCTTGGGAATTCCCATTTGTGGGGTGAGAGGCACCAGCGCATCAGAGGCCAAACCACAGAGGAGCTTCTTGCATTCCCTTACTCTGGGGTTCTTCCCACTGGCCTCAGACCCCAGAATGGAGCCCAGTCCTCCTGTCTGCCCTGTTTGGGTGTGGGGACCACCCTCGGACAGCCTTACAAACTGGGAACTCACCTTTGATCCAGGTGACAATTAAAAGAGCCCCAAAGCACTTAAGGACCCTCCACCACTGGGCTAGCCCACATTTTCCCAGAGAGGAATCAACCTCATGGGTGTTTTCTGGAATTTTAAACCTACTTCTGAAGACAAGGAGGAGCAAGAGACTAGCTGTGGGGTGAGCATACTGGGGATGAAGAGAGAAAAAGAACAGGAAAGAAATGTTCTAGGAGAGAGAAGTATGTCTCCTGAAGGCCTCTGTTCAAATGACACTCCACTTCTACCCCCACCCCAACCCCTATAGATCTAAGACAATCCTTTACATTTCTGAGTTCCCACTGGCATGGGAGACCCATATAATCTTCTTTTACCCAGGCAGGGCTATTTTGGGAGTGAAAAGGGTATTGTGATGCCGGGTCAATGGCTGTAAACGAGGTCTGTCCAGAACACACTGGATCACATGGTCACCTAAGCCCAAAGAGGGTGAGAAGAGGGGGAGGAGGGCATTGATGCTGCACCTCCTGGAGGTGTGGGGTGGGGTAGTAACTTCCCCAGGGGCTGCCAGCCCCAGCTCTGGTTTGCAGTCCCTATCCCCTATCCAGCCTCTTTCAACCCCAGAGAAAATCCACATTGACACTGAATTTAGCCCAAGGAAATACTCAGGGGTTTAAGTAAGTACAAGGATGTTCCCTACAGCATCATTCATAATGGCCAAAACCATAGAAACAGCTGGAACATCCAATAATAGATGTGGCTGAAATTACCAGTGTGTCACCGGTAGACTCAGTATGCCACATTCAAGATGACCCCTCAGTCTTCTGCTCCCAGACTCTACCTTCTTAGCAGAAACTGAACCCCAATATTTCCAAGAATCCCCAGGGATATTCTTATAAACCAAAACCAAACCTAGTGCTGTCAGGTCAATTCCGAAGCATATAAGCAACCTAAATGTCCTAGGACCTATCCAATTGTGAGTCCTGATAGACACTCCCCTCCCTGACTCTGCCCCGGCTTCCTTTGGGCATCCCCAATCCATCAGACTGGGTGTACATGCCTGAGATCCCAATGAGAAGAGCATTCAAGTTCATGTCCCTGGGGCTCCTGGCCCCAGACAAATCCAGTGGTGACTGGGATCTGGGTTCAGGGTCCCTGAAAAGGCCCTGGCCACCAAGAAGGCCCTGACTCTGGTTATTTGAAGGTCGTCCACCAAAACACACGGAGGACCTCTAGGGGGCAGCATTGCCTAAACCACATGCCAGCCGCCCTAAGCCGATTCACTCATACCAGAGCAAGAGAATCTGCTACCCAGTGCCGTCGAGTTGATTCCGCTGTTACAGCTGAAAACTCCATTCCCAAGAACGCTGCACAGCCATTTCCAATCATGTGTTCAAGGAGATAGGTTAGGTAGATAGACGAGATGGCTGGCTGGTGGGTGGGTGGATGGGTGGATGGGTGGATGGGTGGATGGGTGGATGGGTGGATGGGTGGATGGGTGGATGGGTGGATGGGTGGATGGGTGGATGGGTGGATGGATGGATGGATGGATGGATGGATGGATGGATGGATGGATGGATGGATGGATGGATGGATGGATGGATGGATGGATGGATGGATGGATGGATGGATGGATGGATGGATGGATGGATGGATGGATGGATAAGATAGATTAAAGACAGGCATAAAATAGATTAGAGAGAGTGAGAGAGACAGATGGAAAGATGACTGGTGGATGGATGGACGGACGGATGGACAGACGGATGGATAGATGATAGAGAAATACTGATGATCTGATGTTAAGTGAAAATAGGACAAGCAGGATGATTGTTCCGTAAGTATTTCCAGTCACCCTGCTGTGGTCCTACCTTGGACTTACCATCACCTCTGAGATCTCAGTTTCTAACACCCCATGTTCTAACCCCACCTTCCCATACATTCGGTCCCCTCAACAATTCTCTCACCTCATGGACACACTCAACCCATTTACTTCCACTACTCGTTACCATCTTTTTAAATTATGAAGCATGGCCTACACACATAAAAGTTTTTTAAAAGGTTAAGGCAATGGAACATCCCTAAGACCTCCAAAAGAAGTCTCTGGGTGGTGCAAACAGTTAAGTACTCAAACAGTTGATGGTTTGAACCTACCCAGTGGTGCCTCAGCCAACAGCCCTGGCAATCGGCTTTTGAAAGATCACAGCTTTGAAGATTCTATGGAGCAGTTCTACTCTGTACACGTGAGGTCGCCATGAGTCAGAATTGTTGAACAACATGACCTCCAAAACCCCATGTGCTCTCTCCAGTACCATACCCTTTAAATTTTCTGTTTATCTCTCCCTCGACTTTCTTGTTTTACCATTTGTTGTTGTTGTTGTTGTTGGGTGCCGTTGAGTCGACTCCAAATCATAGCAACCCTATAGGACAGAGTAAAACTGCTCCGTAGGGTTTCCAAGGAGCGATTGGTGGATTTGAACTGCCGACCTCTTGGTTAGAAGCCTGAGCTCTTAACCACTTCAGCACCAGGGCCCCTACGTGTCAGTGTCTTGAAATAATGCATTCCTTAGTTTTGCCTCTTTCTGCATTACATATGAAAGGAATCATATAGTAGGTATTATTTTGCGGCTTTTTAAAATTTTTCGTTCAAATTGGTTTTGACATACATCCATATTGATGCATGCACCCTATAGTTCATTCATTTTCACAGCTATGTCATGATACATTATATGAATATTCCACAAGGCTTTCATTCAGTCTACCTTTGGTGGCCTTTGGGATTGTTTCCAGTTTGTGGGGTTTTGTTGTTGTACTTTGGTTTCTGCTTTTGTTCTTATTGTTCTTGTTGTTTTGCTGTTTTAAGAAATGCTGCCATGAATGTATAAAGATGCCTGTTTATGTTTTTGTGCTTTTTTTCTCCTGGATTATCTTTTTTTTTTTTCTTATGCTTTGTAGGTATTCTTTATTTATTCTAGATAGTAATTCTTCCTCAATGATGTGGAGGCAAATGTCTCTCTCAGTTTGTGTATTGTCGTTTTACTCTCTCTTGTTGTTGTTATTAGTTAGTTACCATCGAGACAGCTCTAACTCATAGCGACCTTAAGTATAACAGAACAAAATGTCGCCAGGTCCTTCACCATCCTCAATAACAACAACATTTAGTATCTATGTTTATGAATGCAATCGGCCTATACTTTTTCTTTCTCGTGATGTCCTTATCTGGTTTTGGAATCAAGGCTATGATTACGTCATAAATTAAGGGGGCTTATGTTCTTTTTTTTTTCCTCCAAAAGAGTTTGTATAAAAATGAAACTATACGCTCCTCAAATATTGGTGGTACGACTCACCTGTAAACATTTAGACCTGATGTTTTCTATTTGGAAACATTTTTTTACTACTCATTCAATTTTTTTTTTTTTTTTAGTTAAGGACTTCTGATTTTTTTTTTTTTTCCTGAGTCAATTTTGGCAAGTTGTTATTTCCCTTCATTTTTTTTTTTTAAATTACCACTTTGTGTACATATTGAAGTGTATGGGCATGAAGTTGTTCATTGCGTCCTCTGATTTGCTTTTCAGTTTCTGCTGAGGATTATGAGCAGAGCATGTAGTTATAAAAAAAAAAAAAAAAAAGCCTCTTTTTATTCATTGTCGTTTATTTATACGACTTTGCCTTTTTGCTTGACTAACCTGGAGAGGTACATCAATTTTATTAGATTTTTCAATTTTTGGCTCTCTGTAGCATGTTGTTTTCTACTTTATTAATTTCTGCTCATTGTTTCACTATTTTCGTTCTCCCATGTTTTCTGGGGTTCTTCTGGTGTTAAGTCTCTAAACCTGTTACGTACCGACTCGTTAACCATTGTCTTTTCTCCGACGTAAGCATGTAGGACGTGCTGCTGTTGTCAGCTGCCGCTGAGTCAGCTCCAGCTCATGGCGACCTTACGTGCAACAGGACAAACATTGCCCAGGTCCGTGCCACAGTCACGACTGTCGGTATGTTTGAGTCCATTGTTGCAGCTATTGAGTTGGTCCATCTCATTCAGGGTCTCCCTCATTTTCGCTGACTCTGTACCCATCAATTGTCCTTTTCTAGTGGTCGGTATTTTCTGATGACATGCCCAAAGTAAGTGAGCCAAAGTCTCGTCATCTTTGCTGAGGAGCATTCTGGTTGTATTTCTTCTAAGACTGATTTGTTCATTTTTCTGGTAGTTCATGGTATACTCAATATTCTTTGTCAACACCACAATTCAAATGCATCAATTCTTTTTCTGTCTTCCTTTTCCATTGTCCAGCTTTCACATGCATATGAAATGATTGAAAAGACCATGGCACAGGTGAGGTACACCTTAGTCATCAAAGTGACATCTTTGCATTTTAAAACTTTATCAGCTTAGTTGATGAGCCAGTTCAGGCTCTTTATAGAGAATTGTTGGCGTGAACGGACAACCTTTCCTAGGCAGGAGTCTGTTACTCCCCCTCGGTTCAAAAAACTTCAAACAAAAGTGAAGTTACGCAGACAGTTCTGTAGTTAGACACCAGAGCTTGATTGAATGTTTATTTATATGCTTATCTTTATACCACCCTGATTCAAAAATTATTAGAGACAAGTAACATAGGCTTAAGTCCTGGACATCTGGTATGTTCAAAGGAACTAAAAACTCCCGGAGACGGCATTACTGGCACAAATCAAAATAAAAAAAAACAACAACCAGAAAATAACAAATGCTGAAGAGGCTACGGGGAGCTTGGAACTCTTATGACTGTTGATGGGAAGGCAACATGGTACAACCATTTTGGAAAATGACAGAAATAGAAATACAGTATGATCCAGCAATCCTCCTCCTAGGAATATATCCTAGAGAAATAAGAGCTGTGACATGAATAGACATATGCACAGCCATGTTCATTGCAGCATTGTTCATAGTAGCAAAAAGATGGAGGGTACCCATCAACAGATGAATGGATGAACGAACTATGGTACATACATACAATGGAATACTATGCAACGATAAAGAACAATGATGAATTTACAAAGCACTGTACAACATGGATGAATCTGGAGGGTATTATGCTAAATGAAATAAGTCAATCCAAAAGAACAAATAATTGTATGAGACCACTACCATAAAAACTCATGAAAAGGTTTATGCACAAAAAGAAACAGTTTCTGATGGTTAGGACAGAAGGGAGGGGTGGGGAGGGAAAAACACTAAGTAGGCAATAGATAAGTGGTAACTTTGATGAAGGGTAAGACAGTACACAATACCAGGAAAGCCAACACAACTTGTCCAAGGCAAGGTCATGGAAGCTCCATAGACATATCCAAACTCCTGAGGGACAGATTACTGGACTAAGGGCTGTGGGGAACATGGGCTCGGGGAACATCTAGCTCAATTGGCATAGCATGGTTTATAAAGAAAACGTTCTACATTCTACTTTGGTGAATAGTGTCTGGGATCTTAAAAGCTTGTGAGTGGCCATCTAGGATACTCCACAGGTATCACTCTGTCTGGAACAAGGGAGAATGAAGAAAACAAAAGACACAAGGAAAAGATTAGTCTAAAGGACTAATGGACCACATCTACCATAGCCTCCATCAGACTGAGTCCAGCACAACTAAATGGTGCCTGGCTACCACCACCGACTGCTCTGACAGGGATCGCAATAGAGGGTCCAAGACAGAGCTGCAGAAAAATGTAGAACAATATTCTAACTCAAAAAAAAAAAAAAAAAAAAAAGGCCAGACTTACTAGTCTGACAGAGACTGGAAAAGCCCCGAGAGTATGGCCCCGGACAGCCTTATAGGTCAGAAATGAAGTCATTCCTGAGGTTCACCCTTCAGCCAAGATTAAACAAGCCCATAAAACAAAATGAGACTAAACAGGCACACCAGCCCAGGGGCAAGGACAAGAAGGCAGGAGGGGACAGGAAAGCCAGTAATGGGGAACCTGAAGCCAAGAAGGGAAGTGTTGACATGTCCTGGGGTTGGTAAACAATGTCACAAAACAATATGTGTATTAATTGTTTAATGAGAAGCTAGTTTGCTCTGTAAACCTTCATCTAAAACACAATAAATAAAACAAAAATTCAGAGCCAACATGGCAGAATAGACAGACACGTCCATCGAGCCCTCTTTACAACAAAGACCCGAAAAAACAAGTGAAACGAGTATATTTGTGACAAGCTGGGAGCCCAGAGCATCAAAGGCAAGCTTAGACAATGAACTGAGGGGCAGGGGAAGAAATAGGCCGGTCAGAAGTGGAGAGGAGTTACCGGACCTGAATCGCGGGGAGCCCTCAGGCACCATTCCCGGAGCGGAGGCAGCGGGCTGGTACTAGCATTTGGCCACAGTTTCCTCAGGGAGAAGCAGCCAGCCACACAGCCCACTCACACCTCCGAAACCTGAGGAGAACGGGCCTCTTGGCAAAAGCTAAGTACTTCGCGGATATTTTACCGCGCCCCCCCTCCCACCCCCAAGCTGGCTTCAGTGGCTGAATCCCAGGGCCTGAGATAGACCCTGGTGAGCACCTAAAGCCATCCTCCCAGCCTCGGGGAAGGAAAAATATAGCAACTGGGGGAAAAAGATAATTTGCTAGCTCCATTAACAGGGGGAGTTCAGGACAGAAGCAGCTCCTGTACAGGAATAAACCGTCCGTGGACCTTCCGCACCTTTCCCTTCTGCATGGACCTGTGTGGGCCTATTTTGGGAGAATAGGCCCTTGTTGGCAAACTCCAACCATTTCAGCTGTGCAATGGAGAGGTGGGTGTTTGACGTTTGACATTGCTTTGCCTATTAAACAAGGTCCTCACCTACCCACATCAGGGACCTAAGGACTGGTAGCTCCACTCAGGTCACCCAGCCACCCGTGACAGGGGTCCAAAGATAACTGGTACCTCCCAGTCCTCACAACCAAAAACTTTGGGTGCTCATGGTCACTCTGCAGAACCCACCCACCAGCACGCTCTAGGGAACAGAGACGTGTTTTCCTCAGAGACACTTGGGGGTCAGTTCTCAGCCCCCTGCCTTGTTCAGAGTGTGACCCTCTGCTGCAATCAGATACTGGTATATACGCCAATCGCCCCTGCCCCTCTAAGACTGTAGGACAGAGCCTATACCACACACGTGTTGATCAGCTACCTGGAAACCTGAGCTGAGTTCATACAAGAAAACTGAATGGAATCCTAGACTGATATACCTGATAACTGCTCTAGCCAGCTGGGGACAGGACACCAGAGCTCCAAAGGTGAAAATAATCAAGCTAGCTCACTCAAGCAACCCATAGGGGTATACCAAAACAAAACAAAGCAAGAAGCTGTGACACAGTAAGCAAGCACAAACTAATACAATAACTTCTAGATGGCTCGGAGACAACAGTCAATATCAAGTCACATAAAGAAACAGACCATGATCACCTCAACAGGCTCTCAAAACAAAGAATCCAGGGATCTCCTAGATGAAAGTGCATTCCTGGAATTACCAGATGCACAATACAAAAGTTTAATATACAGAACCCTTTAAGACATCAGGAAGCAAATGAGGCAATGCGCAGAACAAGCCAAGGAACACACAGATAAAGCAACTGAAGAAATCAGGAAGATTATTCAGGAACATAATGAAAAGTTTAATAAGCTAGAAAAATCCACAGACAGAGAGCAATCAGAAATTCAGAAGATTTACAATAAAATTATAGAATTAGATAACTCAATGGAAAGTCAGAGGAGCAGAGTTGAGCAAATAGAAGCTAGAATTTCTGAACTTTAAGATAAATCACATGGCACTAATATATTTGAACAAAAACCAGATAAAATAATTTTTAAAAATGAAGAAACCTTAAGAATCATGTGGGAGTCTATCAAGAGAAATAACCTAGGAGTGATTGGAGTACCAGAACAGGGAGGGATAACAGAAAATACACAGAAAATTGTTGAAGATTTGTTGGCAGAAAACTTGCCTGACATTGTGAAAGATGAGAAGATATCTATCCAAGATGCTCATCGAACTCCACATAAGGCAGATCTTAAAAGAAAGTCACCAAGACATATTATAATCAAGCTTGCCAAAACCAAAGATAAAGAGCAGCGAGGGATAAACGAAAAGTCACCTACAAAAGAGAGCCAATAAGAATCTGCTTGGACTACTCGGCAGAAACCATTCAGGCAAGAAGGCAATGGGATGACATATTTTAAAAACTGAAGGAAAAAAATTGCCTGCCAAGAATCATATATCCCGCAAAACTGTCTCTTAAATATGGAGGTGAAATTAAGACATTTCCAGATAAACACAAGTTGAGGGAATTTGTAAAAACCAAACCAAAACTACAAGAAATACTAAAGGGAGTTCTTTGTTTAGGAAATCAACAATATCAGGTATCAACCCAAGACTAGAACACTGGGCAGAGCAACAAGAAGTCAACCCAGACAGGGAAATCCAAAAAAACAAAGCAAGATTATTAAAAAAAAAAAAAAGCCCAAAGCAGGGTAACAGCGATGTTATTATATAAAAGATGACAACATTAATATAATAAAGAGGGACTAAGAAATGTAATCGTACACCTTCCATATGGAGAAGAAGATACGGTGATACAAAGAAATAAAAGTTAGTTTTAAATTTAGAAAAATTGGGGTGAATAATAAGGTAACCACAAAAGAGACAAACTATCCTACTCATCAAAATAAAATACAAGGGAAAAACACAGACTCAGCAGGAACAAAATCAACAACAACAAATATGAGGAAAGGACAATATATAAAGAAAATCTACTCAGCACATAAAATCAAGTGACAAAAAAAGACATCAAAATGATAGCACTAAATTCATACCTATCCATAATTACCCTGAATGTAAATGGACTAACTGCACCAATAAAGAGACAGAGAGTGGCAGAAAGGATTAAAAAACAAGATCCATCTATATGCTGCCTACAAGAGACACACCTTAGACTTAGAGACACACCTTAGACTTAGAGACACGAACAAACTAAAACTCAAAGGATGGAAAAAAATATATCAAGCAAACAACAATCAGAAAAGAGCAGGAGTGGCAATATTAATTTCTGACAAAATAGACTTTAAAGTTAAATCCATCAGAAAGGATAAGGAAGGACACTATATAATGATTAAAGGGACAATACACCAAGAAGATATAACCATATTAAATATTTATGCACTCAATGACAGGGTTGCAAGATACATAAAACAAACTCTGTCAGCATTGAAAAGTGAGATAGACAGCTCCACAATAATAGTAGGAGACTTCAACACACCACTTTTGGTGAAGGATAGGACATCCAGAAAGAAGCTCAATAAAGACACGTAAGATCTAAATGCCGCAATCAACCAACTTGACCTCGTAGACGTATACAGAACACTCCACCCAACAGCAACCAACTATACTTTCTTTTCTAGTGCACATGGAACATTCTCTAGAATAGACCACATATTAGGTCATAAGCCAAGCCTTAGCAGAATCCAAAATGTTTAAATATTACAAAGCATCTTCTCTGACCATAAGGCCATAAAAGTGGAAATCAATAACAGGAAAAGCAGGGAAAAGAAATCAAACACTTGGAAACTGAACAATACCCTGCTCAAAAAAGACTGGATTAGAGAAGACATTAAGGATGGAATAAAGAAATTCAGAGAATCCAATGAGAATGAAAACATTTCCTATCAGAACCTTTGGGACACAGCAAAAGCAGCTCTCAGAGGCCAATTTATATCAATAAATGCACACATCCAAAAAGAAGAAAGGGCCAAAATCAAAGAATTATCCCTACAACTTGAACAAATAGAAAGAGAGCAACAAAAGAAACCCACAGGCACCAGAAGAAAACAAATAATAAAAATTAGAGCTGAACTAAATGAAATAGAAAACAGAAAAACAATTGAAAGAATTAACAAGACCAAAAGCTGCTTTTTTGAAAAAATCAATAAAATTGATAAACCACTGGCCAAACTGACAAAAGAAAAACAGGAGAGGAAGCAAATAACCCAAATAAGAAATGAGATGGGCAATATTACAACAGACCCAACTGAAATTAAAAGAATTGTATCAGATTCCTGTGAAAAAAACATGCTCAAACAAATTTGAAAACCTAGAAGAAATGGATGAATTCCTAGAAGAATGGATGAATTCCACACTACCTACCTAAACTAACACAAAGAGAGGTAGAACAACTAAATAGACCCATAACAAAAGAAGAGATTGAAAAGGTAATCAAAAAACTCCCAACAAAAAAAAGCCCTAGTCCAGACAGCTTCACTGCAGAGTTCTACCAAACTTTCAGAGAAGAGTTAACACCACTACTGCTGAAGGTATTTCAGACCATAGAAAAGGACGGAATACTACCAAACTCATTCTATGAAGTCACCATATCCCTGATACCAAAACCAGGTTAAAAAAAAAAAAAAAAAAAAGGTAAAGACACCACAAAAAAAGAAAATTATTCACCTATATCCGTTATGAATGTAGATGCAAAAATCCTCAACAAAATTCTAGCCAATAGAATTCAACAACATATCAAAAAAATAATTCACCATGACCAACTGGGATTCATACCACGTATGCAGGGATGGTTCAACATTAGAAAAACAATTAATGTAATCCACCACATAAATAAAACGAAAGACAAGAATCAAATGATTTTATCAATTGATGCAGAAAAGGCATCTGACAAAGTTCAACACTCATTCACGATAAAAAAAACTCTCGGCAAAATAGGAATAGAAGGTAAATTCCTCAACATAATAAAGGGCATTTATACAAAGCCAACAGCCAACATCACCCTAAATGGAGAGAGCCTAAAAGCATTCCCATTGGGATCTGGAACCAGACAAGGATGCCCTTTATCACCGCTCTTATTCAACATTGTGTTGGAGGTCCTAGCCAGAGCAATTAGGCTAGATAAAGAAATAAAGGGCATCCAGATTGGCAAGGAAGAAGTAAAATTATCTCTATTTGCAGACGACATGATCTTATACACAGAAAACCTTAAGGAATCCTCCAGAAAACTACTGAAACTAATAGAAGAGTTCAGCAGAGTAGCGGGATACAAGATAAACATACAAAAATCAGTTGGATTCCTCTACACCAACAAAAAGAACATCAAAGAGGAAATCACCAAATCAATGCCATTTACGGTAGCCCCCAAGAAGATAAAATACTTAGGATAAATCTTACCAGAGATGTAAAAGACTTATACAAAGAAAACTACACTACACTTCTGCAAGAAACCAAAAGAGACTTGTATAAGTGGAAGAACATACCTTGCTCGTGGATAGGAAGACTTAACATCATAAAAATGTCTATTCTACCAAAAGCAATCTATACATTTAATGCAATTCCGATCCAAATCCCAATGACATTCTTTAATGAGATGGAGAAACAAATCACCAATTTCATATGGAAGGGAAAGAGGCCCCGGATAAATAAGGCATTACTGAAAAAGAAGAACAAAGTGGGAGGCCTTTCTTTACCTGATTTTAGAACCTATTATACTGCCACAGTAGTCAAAACAGCCTGGTACTGGTACAACAACAGATACATGGACCAATGGAATAGAATTGAGAATCCGGACATAAACCCATCCACATATGAGCTGGTGATATTTGACGAAGGCCCCAAAACAGTTAAATTGGGAAAAGACAGTTTTTTTAACAAATGGTTCTGGCATAACTTGATATCCATCTGCAAAAAAATGAAACAAGACCCATACCTCACTCCATGCACAAAAACTAACTCAAAATGGATCAAAGACCTGAATACAAAATCTAAAACAATAAAGATCACGGAAGAAAAAATAGGGACAATGTTAGGAACCCTAATACATGGCATAAACAGTATACAAAACATTAGAATGTAGAAGAAAAACTAGATAACTGGGAGCTCCTAAAAATCAAACACCTATGCTCATCCAAGGACTTCACCAAAAGAGTAAAAAGACTACCTACAGACTGGGAAAAAGCTTTCAGCTATGACATTTCTGACCAGCACCTGATCTCTAAAATCTACATGATACCGTAAAAACTCAACTGCAAAAAGACAAATAACCCAATTAAAAAATGGGCAAAAGATATGAATAGACACTTCACTAAAGAAGACATTCAGGTAGCTAACAGATATATGAGGAAATGTTCGCGATCATTAGCCATTAGAGAAATGCAGATTAAAACTACAATGAGATTTCATCTCACTCCAACAAGGCTGGCATTATTCCAAAAAACACAAACTAGTAAATGTTGGAGAGGCTGTGGAGAGATTGGAACACTTATACACTGCTGGAGGGAATGTAAAATGGTACAACCATTTTGGACATCCATTTGGCGCTTCCTTAAAAAGCTAGAAATAGAACTACCATACGATCCAGCAATCCCAGTCCTTGGAATATATCCTAGAGAAATAAGAGCCTTTACACGAACAGATATACGCACACCCATGTTTATTGCAGCACTGTTTACAATAGCAAAACGATAGAAGCAACCAAGGCGCCCATCAATGGATGAATGGATAAATAAATTATGGTATATTCACACAATGGAATACTACGCATTGATAACGAACAGTGAGGAATCTGTGAAACATTTCATAACATGGAGGAACCTGGGAGGCATTATGCTGAGTGAAATTAGTCGGTTGCAAAAGGACAAATATTGTATAAGACCACTATTATAAGAACTTGAGAAATAGTTTAAACTGAGAAGAAGACATTCTCTCATGGTTACGAGAGCGGGGAGGGAGGGAGGGTGGGAGAAGGGCATTCACGAATTAGTGGATAAGAACTACTGTAGGTGAAGGAAAAGACAGCACACAATACAGGGAAGGTCAGCACAATTGGACTAAACCAAAAGCAAAGAAGTTTCCTGAATAAATTGAATGCTTCAAAGGCCAGCGTAGAAGGGGCAGGGGTCTGGGGACCATGGTTTCAGGGGACATGTAAGTCAATTGGCATAATCTATTAAGAAAACATTCTGCATCCCACTTTGAGGAGTGGCATCTGGGGTCTTAAACGCTAGCAAGCAGCCATCTAAAATGCATCAATTGGTCTCAACCCACCTGGATCAAAGGAGAATGAAGAACACCAAGGACACAAGGCAAGTATGAGCCCAAGAGACAGAAAGGGCCACATGAAACAGAGACTACGTCATCCTGAGACCAGAAGAACTAGATGGTGCCTGGCTACAACCAGTGACTGCCCTGACAGGGAACACAACAGAGAACCCTTGAGGGAGCAGGAGAGCAGTGGGATGCAGAACCCAAATTCTCATAAAAAGACCAGACTTAATGGTCTGACTGAGACTGGAAAGACCCCGGTGGTCATGGCCCCCAGACCTTCTGTTGGCCCAGGACAGGAACCATTCCCAAAGCCAACTCTTCAGACCTGGATTGGACTGGACAATGGGTTGGAGAGGGATGCTGGTGAGGAGTGAGCTTCTTGGATCAGGTGGGCACTTGAGACTATGTTGGCATCTCCTGCCTGGAGGGGAGATGAGAGGGTGGAGGGGTTAGAAGCTGGCAAAATGTACACGAAAAGAGAGAGTAGAGGGAGAGAGCGGGCTGTCTCATTAGGGGGAGAGTAATTGGGAGTGTGTAGCAAGGTGTACATGGGTTTTTGTGTGAGAGACTGACTTGATTTGTAAACTTTCACTTAAAGCACAATAAAAATTATTAAAAAAAAAAAGTTGTCAAAGTAGATTTAAAACTGGATCAGACCAAAAAGCAGAACAAACTGAAGAACAGAGAACTCCTTGTTGTTGTTGGTCTGTGCCATTGAGTCAGTTCCAACTCATAGAGACCCAGTGTGACACACAATAAAAAGTATAAAAAAGAAAAACAAATTCCTGGGAGAAAGGCTAAAATGAAGGGACAGGACTTTTTGATAAACCACACATGAACGTGAACTTAGCCACCTCTTCCATTTGGGTCAAGCTGAAGATCTGAAAAGGATGTTAACACACATTAATAAGAACAAACATTCACAAGTGTTGTCACTGCACCAGGTATGTGGTACATGGTTTACACTGTCAAAGAGAAAAATTTGTAACAGACATCTGACTTTTATTTTAAGGTTTTTCTTACCCACTAAACCAAATATTAACCCAAAATTGACCCTGTCAGTGGCTGTTTTTTTTTCCACCTAAAGTTGCTCATCTTTTCTTTCCTGTTCAAAGCCAAGCTTGCTTAATTTAAATTTCGAAAGGTATCGCGGCTGCAGGTGGGTGGAGGGCCAGTGCTGTGCAATAAATTACCTAATATGGCCCTGTGACTCACACACAGTGATTGAGTAGGGCTACTCAGATAAGGTATATGGAACCCTAAAAAAGGGACTGGCCAGTTTTGTCATCCCAGTAGGCTTAAAATGAGCCATTTGAAGCATAGGGGAGGATCTCACCAAGGCAGAAGAGCCAGGAGTAAAGCGCATGCTTTGAACTTCGAATCCCTGCACTGAGAAGCTCCTGGAACCCAGAGATGGAGAGAGAGAGCTGTAACACTGACGGCAATGAGAAGTGGTGCCAGCCAGTGGCAGCAGAGGCGGGAGACAATGCAGTGGACTTCCCGGCCCCCGGAGCAAGAAAGCTGAGCACCTTCAGGCAGGCAACTTGCTGGCTGGAGTAGGGTGCCTCCACATTTGGTGGAGCTAGAACTGAGTGCCTTCAGGCAAGGCTTACTGGTGGAGTGGGGTGCCTCTGAGCACTTAACAGCAGAGCTAAAAGAGCTTTGTAACTAACTCTTGTCCAAGCAGGTCAGGCCAAGGGGCCAGGGCCAGGGACCTGCTGGCAGATAGGGCTAAGAAGAGACTGCCCTGATGGTAGAACTGTGTCCTGAGCTCATTCCTGAACCTGTTACTTCCTTAATAAACTCCATAACTGTGAGTATGGTCTGTGAGCTCTGCGTGCCCGTTGCAATGAGTTATTGAACTCAGTGGAGAAGTAGAGAGTGCCGTGGGAGGGACAGCTGGTGTCAAAATTGCTAAAAAATGGCGGAGAAAAGAGGCATGTCTGACCTCCCGTCATAGGAATCAGCACTGGGCTGTTGATCTTGATTCTCCTTCCTGCTTGTGAAAGTTAGAAAAGCTCAGGCGCCTCTGTCAGGGCATTTTTACAGCCAGAGACCACCTTGTGGCCTGCTATTAGTTTATTTCAGTAAAAGGGGGAGGGCAGGGCTCAATCAATCATGTTAAGATTAGCCAGTAGCTGATCTTCTATTCTTCTGTCTCCTCTTCTCTTTATAAGTCTCCTTGTAACCAGCCTACTTTGAGCCATTTGCTTTGTTTTAAGATCAGAATGGTCTCTCTATATACATATAGAATGTGTTCAGAATAAACCTACATCTTAGTGTCTTTCAGTTTTGATTATTCTTAACAACATGAATGAGAGCTCTAAGCCAAGTTGGAACAACGATAATCCTCCGTGTCAGAAGCAGCAGCGAGGCGTAGAAAGTAACAAGGATGCGGTTCACAGAGCCCACAAGGGGCTGAGCCAAAGCTAACCTCACCACTTTGCTATCCTGTCTCTCATGGCCTTAGGGTAAAATTTCTCCCTTTGCTTTCCTGGATAATATTACCCTTGTGTTGCCTGTTGTCACAGTCGGGTTTCCAGACTCCTCACCCACCCCATACACATGCTTAGCTCCCTTGACCTTATGTGCACAATCTTATCTTTAACACCATCTGCATGGAAGTAATCCAGTGAGAAGCAATGGGAGCAGGACATGCTCGGATGTGAAGACTGAGCCCAGCTGTGGGACAAGATCTCCATGGCCACGCTGGATGCTTAGCAACCAAGAGTAAACACACCCAGGGGTGATGTACACCATCCTCAAGAGCTAGCGGCAGTTGCGCTGATGGTGTCTAAACACAGTGTCGGGAAGCAATGGCCAGGCCTGATTGCTTGTCTTTTCTTCTTGGGTAGCACAGAGACTCCGTCCTGCAGGAAGGGAGTGCCCGCTGCTCCTGTGTGGCTCCTGCACGCCCGCATCGATCCGCCTGCTTCACTGTGAAGGCACTGCCAAACCCTAGGCAGCAATGGCCTCAGCACCCCTCCTGGCTGGGACATTGTATGTGGACAGTTCCCCTACTGCCAGCCAGGGAGGGTGCTTTCAAGAAGAAGCCACACGGGGAAATAAGCAAGGGGGTATTGCGGATTGTATTATGTCCCCAGAAAAAGATATGTTGAAGTCCTAACCCCAGAACCTGTGAATGTGACCCTATTTGGAAATAGACCCTTTGTTGAAATGTTAGGTTCCTGGGTGATGCAAATGGTTTGTGCTTGACTACTAACCTACAGGTTGGTGCTCCAGACTTACCCAGCAGTGCTGCAGAAGAAAAGCCTTCTCCCACTCTCATGTTGCATTAGTCGGGGTCTCCAGAAAAACAGAGCCAACAGGAGATATATAGGTATCTTGACCTAGACTTAAACATACAGGTATAGAGTCCCTGGGTAGCACAACATTTAAGCCCTGGGCTACTAACCAAATGTTGGCAGCTCAAACCTACCTAGAGGCACCTCAGAAGAAAGTCCTGGCAGTGTGCTTGGAAAAGGTCACAGCCTTGAAAACCCTACGGAGCACAGTTTTGTTATGCAATATAGTCACCATCGGGTCACCATGAGCTGAAATCAACTCGACAGCAACCGGTTTGTTTTCAATACAGAAAGAAAGAGAGAAAAGTAGGTAGGCAGATAGATGATAGATTAGATAGAATAGACAGATAGATATAGATGATAGATAGACAGACAGACAGGTAGGTAGGTAGATAGATAGATAGATAGTAGATAGATAGATACAAATAGAGATATATAGCTAGAGATAGATAGATGATAGTTACATAGATGATAGAAAGGGGTGGATGGATGGATGGATAGATGATAAATAGATGATGGATGAACAGACAGATAGATAGGGATGGATGGACAGACGACGGACAGATAAGCAGAAAGACAGAAAGAGATAGATGATAGATGCATTTTGAGGAATTCGCTCATTCCATTTTAGGGGTTGGCAAGTCCAAACTCCGTAGGTCAGGTGACACGTTGGAAACACCGGCAGTCGTATGTCCAAAATCCACAGGCCAGGCAGTGGGTTGAAAACTCAACCAGATTTCTATTTTGCAGTGTTGAGGAAGAATTCCTTCTTCTCCAAGAAATTTCAGTTTGTCTCTTAAGGCCTTCAACTGATTGGATGAAATCCACTCACACTGCGGAGGGTCATCTGTTTTACTGAGAGTCAACTGTTTTAAATATTAATTGCACATAAATGCTTTCACAGCAACATCCACACCCGTGTTTGACCAAACCACCAGGCACTACGGCCTGGCCACATTGACAAGTAAAATTCACAATCACAGGGCCCTTAGGCTGACATGGAGCACCCAAGGAAGAGCCCCCCATCAGACTGTTGGGATAGGTACAGCGTGGCCCTGTGGGTGGTGGGCAAGTCACTGAGGGTGTCCCCAATGGGATCGCTGGAAGACTGCCCTCTGTGGTGCCAGGGAAGGCAAAGGAGGAGGTTCCCTGCCTCAGAACTCGCTGCAAAGTAATGGGTTTTTGTTTTGAATTTTCAGAAGTAAATCGCCAGGTTTTTCTTCCTAGTCTGCTTTAGTCTGGAAGCTACACTGAAATCTTTCCACCATGGGTGGAAACCTCACCTCAGCACTGCCCTCGGAGTATGCATAGTCTGGTAGAAACATTCAGTCCCATCAAGGCATCCCCTCTGTACCTTCTGTCCACAAGAATCGTTGTCAAGTACAGGGATTGGCTGATCTGGCTTCTTCCCTGCTCCCTCTGTCCACTCCCTTCCCCTGCCTAGGGGCTGGCCTGGGTCATCCTTTGTCCCATCAGAGGGTCCTTCTGCAGTGACTCCTTACTCCCCTTCATTCACTCAGCAAACTTCTCCTCTGTGCCCTTTATGTACCAGGCCCAGAAAGTTCCATCGGAATCCTCCAGCCTGATGTGCTCTGGGATTCAAAATTTCTAGAACTGAAAGAATTAATAAGAGCATATACGAGATATAAGCCCCAGCAGGGGCCTGGGGTAGGACTCCACATCTCAAATACTCTAGCATTTGCTGTGGCCAAGTTCATCATGCTAAGTGCGATAACAGCGTAGGACTGAGCAGTGTTTCGTTCTGTTGTACGCAGGGTCTCTATGAGTCAGAACTGGCTCGACAACAACTACAAGTAGGATAAATATTCCACAAGCAGTATTACAGCTTGCCTCCAGCTTATTTACATAGAAATATACTGGGGTCCAGGAAATAATTGAGATAACTATAAAAAATAAAAATAAAAAAACCAAACCCAGTGCCGTCGATTCCGACTCCTAGCGACCCCATAGGACAGAGTAGAACTGCCCCATAGAGTTTCCAAGGAGCACCTGGCAGAGATAACTACAGACTAAATTTTCTAGTACTTCTTGTTCCCGAGGAAAATGCTCAGTAAAGCACGCAGGTTCGAGCGAAGCTACATACCAGTATGTACACCTTCATCTGCCTATCCGTGGGTCTTGGGGAAGAGGGCACAGTGGGGCTGCATCACTAGGGCCATTGGTTGGAGGTGGGCATGGGGAATGGGCCAGGGAGGGAGTCCCAAGCCATGAAGCAGCAAAGATGTGGTGAAACCCCTGGGAAATTGTTCACTAGATTAGTGAATAAACATAAGCCTGTGCATACCTCGCTTACTGGTTAATCCATCTCCACCCATGTGTCAGGGACTGACTTCACGTCAGCTAACAACGTTTTCAACGGATATGATCTTGGCAAATTCATCGCTGTAATTTTCACTCGTTCCATGATCAGTTTTTCCACCACAGATATCCAGATATGCCACCTCTTTCAAATTTCCACAGCCAACTTTCTGAATGTTCACACTCAACCTTTGAAGTTCAGTTCTTCCAGGTGTATTCTACATTGCTTCATGTCCAACAAACCACTGGCTGGTATATGTTGGCTTCTTTGCTGTCAGCTCTACTCAGCCTGCTCTTGGGGTTCAGATATGGGAGGGAAGAACCTGATTCCTCTGATGGAACACTTGCCACCTCGTGCCCTAGAGAACTGAGAGAGTACCCTGGAAGCAGATCACTGGCCTTCTGGCCTCAGCTCTGATCCCAGGTGACCCTGGGTTGGTCACTTTGGACCTCAGTGTGTATCTGTAAATTTCAATAGGGAGGGAGTGGGGACTGCAATAAAGGAGTGTCTTAGTCATCTAGTGTCCCTGTAATAGAAATACCACAAGTGGGTGGCTTTAATGAACAGAAATTTATTTTCTCAGTTTAAGAACAGGAGCCCTGGTTGTGCAGTGGTTAAAGTGCTTGGCTGCTAACCAAGAGGTGGATGGTTCGAACCCACCGGCCACTCAGAGGGTGAACAATGTGGCAGTCTGCTCTCTTAAAGATTTACAACTTTAGAAACCCTGTGGGGCAGTTCCACTCTTACTGTGTCGCTAGGAATCAATTCATTCTAGGGCAACGGGTTCACAGTTTAGGAGGCTAGAAGTCCAGCTTCAGCGCACCAGCTCTTGGGAAAGGCTATCTCCCTCTATTGGCTCTAGAGGAAAGTCCTTGTCTCTTTTCGGCTTCTGCTCCTCAGTTCCTTGGCGATATTCAGGTGGCTTGGCATGTGTCTTCCCCCATCTGTGCTTGCTTCTGTGGCTAATCTGCTCTTTTACATCTCAAAAGTGATTGGTTTAAAGGTAAGGTCATGGAGGCTCCACAGACACATCTAAACTTTCTGAGGAACTGAACTGCTGGGCTGAGGGCTTCAGGGACCCTGGTCTCGGGGAACATCTAGCTCAACTGGCATAATTTATAAAGAAAATGTTCTACACTCTACATTGGTGAGTAGCGTCTGGGGTCTTCAAATCCTGTGAGCAGCCATCTAGGATACTCTACTGGTTTCACCCTTTCGGGAGCAAAGAAGAATGAGGAAAACTAAAGATACAAGGGAAAGATTAGTCCAAAGGACTAATGGACCACATCTACCACAGCCTCCACCGGACTGAGTCCAGTACAACTAGATGGTGCCTGACTACCACCACCGACTGCTCTGACAGGGATCACGATAGAGGGTCCCAGACAAAGCTGGAGAAAAACGTAGAACAAAGTTCTAACTCAAAAAGAAAGACCAGGCTTCCTGGCCTGACAGTCTGGAGAAAGCCTGAAAGTGTAGCCCCCAGACACC
The DNA here is from genome assembly GCF_024166365.1 of Elephas maximus indicus. Lineage (NCBI taxonomy): Eukaryota > Metazoa > Chordata > Mammalia > Proboscidea > Elephantidae > Elephas > Elephas maximus. The sequence goes on along the minus strand of NC_064820.1, from coordinate 227,121,253 downwards.
CTTTCAGCTCAGTAATGAAGTCCATGAGGTTCACCCTTCAGCCAAAGAGTGGACAGGCCCATAAAACAAAATGAGACCAAAGGGGCACACCAGCCCTGGGGCAAGGTCTAGAAGACAGGAGGGTACAGGAAAGCTGGTAATGAGGAACCCAAGGATGAGAAAGGGAGAGTGCTGACATGTTGTGGGCTTGTTAACCAATGTCATGAAACAATATGTGTACTGTTTAATGGGAAACTAGTTTGTTCTGTAAACCTTCATCTAAAGTACAATTTAAAAAAACGAAGTGATTGGTTTAAAACACACCCTATACCAATGTGGTCTCCTTAACATGACAAAGAAAACCCTATTCCCAAATGGGATTATATCCACAGGTATATGGGTTAGGATTTAGAACACATATTTTGGGGGTCACAATTCAATCCATAGCAAGGAGTAACCCCCATGGTGTGTAGGGCTCCTTCTTCCCGCCTCAGAAGCCACCATGGCCACGAACATCTCCCCAGAGCTGCCTGATTCAGACACCAATTCTAACGTCTTGCAAGGTCTGAGGACCCCTTGGCTTACATCTGTTAGGAACACGCCCTAAGACTTCTTGCGTGATCTCTCTTGCGGTGATTAAAACCTTTTCAAACCGTGTTCATTCCAAGTATAAGCGAGGCGCGGCCGCTTCTCCCGAGACCGAAGGGCAGCAGCATGGGGCGCCCGGAACTTAACTCTGCCGGGGTGGGCGCGTGGAAACCCAAAAAGGAAACCAACCCGTTGCCGACCGGTCGATTCCGACTACTACGGACCCTACAGGACAGAGAAGTGCCCCCATAGAGTTTGCAAGGAGCAGCTGGTGGATTCCAAGTGCGGACCTTTCGGTTACCAGCGATAGCTCCTAACCACCGTGCAACCGGAAAGGTTCTGGGGGAGGGGGGTCCCCACACAGAGAGGACGCGGGAATGGGGACTGCCCTTTGGAGCGTCTGCGCGTCTTCTCTGCAGGGAACCGCTCCACGCGGGCCCCGCTTCGTCCCAGGACACACGCGCTACCCCTTCCCCTCCCCGAACTTTAAACTCGCGCGGTCGGCGCCCCGGCCCTCACCTACCCGCCGGAGCCCGCGTCATGCCCTTCCCGGCAGCCGGGCGACCAGCGTGGTGAGCAGGACACCAGGGCCCCGGTAGGGGGCGCGCGGGCGCACGGGGCCTGGGGGGCGGGGCCTCCGCGGCCAACTCCCGCCTACGCGCAGCCATGACCTCGCCCGATTGGGCAGCTGAGCCACGCCGTCGGGGGCGGGGAGAGCGTCGTCGCGTTTGGGTGACGTTTCTCGTGAGCGTCGGGCCGTGTCGGCGGCGACGGCGTCGGCGTCGGCAGCAGTGTCGGCGGCGGCGGCGGCGGCGGCGGCGGCGGCGGCGGGTGGGAAATGGCGGAGTATTTGGCTTCCATTTTCGGCACTGAGAAAGACAAGTGAGTGAGAGCGGCCGGGGCTCCGGGGCCGAGGAGGCGGCGGGGCACGGGCGGGCGGGGCCTCCAGCGCGCAGAGGCAGGGCCTGCGCGGGCCGGGGAGGCCACGGAAGGCCGGGCCGGCGCGGCCGGTGGGGGGAGGGGAGCGGGCGGCGGGAAGGCACGGCGGCCCTTCCGGCCCCGCGCGCACTTTGCGGGCAGCCACGGCCTCGTTGGGCCGCTCGCGCGGATGAATGGGGCGCGGTGGCATGGGCGGCGGGAGGAGAAGGCTCTGTCACCACGGTCCCGCCCGGCCCCTTCCGCCCTCGAGGCGCCGCGGGCGGGACTGGGTGCTAGCGGCGCGGCTGGGTCGGAGTAGGCGGCGCGGAGGCGGCTCCGGGGCTGCGGCGCCTTTTCGACCCTGCGCGGCCTCTCGCGCTTTCTGGTCGCCCACTGGCTGGCTGTCCAAGTCGACTTCTCGGCGCCCCGGGCCTCCGCGCTCGAAAGCTCTCAGAATCCGTTCCGAGTTGTGGAGAAGTTGTCTTTGAAGCATCTTAGTCTCTTAAATGTTAGCACTTGTTCTTCAACTTTCAGTGTGTAATGTCGCTTTGAGCAAACCTCGCCAGTATTAAATCGCTAGGTAATTGAGGACACTAATAGTTGGGGTTTCGTCCACTTACCAAGTCTCTTGGATGTTTAAGCGGTGATCGGCCCTGTTGTAGGATATTAGACGTGATTCTTCTGAATCATTGGAAATTTTCGGATCAGCTATCTAACCGTAAATGGCAGTGCCTGCTTTTAAAATATTCGAGGATGCAATTTCAATATAAGGGGAAAGCTTTTTTTTTTTTTATTGCATTCATTTCCTAACCAGTTACTGATTGGAAGTATTTCATCTCTCCTTTGTTCGATTGTCACCTTGACACATTAATTTCCACTGGGTGGATGAAGTTTAGACTAAAGGGTCTATCTTCAGATAATTGGAAGGGCAACTCTTACTTTGAAAACCTAGAGACTAAGTGTCTGGCTTAGTGTCCTTTCTGAGTAAGTAGTTACCATCTTGGGATTCTTCAGAGTTCTAGAAAACTTACGCAAATAATATATTTTTAATGATAAATCCTTAAATCAGTCATGGATAATGTTTTTAAAACCACTTTTTCAAGCACCTTAAAATATTTTTTTCCAGGGTGGTATCTTGTAAAATGTCATCTTTACATGTGATAGGATCTCCTGTGTTATTTGAAGAGGGGGTTATATTTTATTTCTGACAAAGCCATAGCCAAAGTCATCAGCCATAGTCACTCCAGAAACATTGGGTGTCAACAATATGCAACTTTGGTGTACTCAAAGGTGGATAGAATTTGGTTGTTGCCTTAGGGAACTGATCGGCGACACGGGGAGCTTACAAAGGAGTAGGTGTAAAGGATAATTAAAGTAAAATTCATTAAAGTAAAATCTGGTGGGAGAGATGTATGCCCTGAATGCTTTGGGACCACAGGAAGTCTCTGGGAAACTTGCTTCCAAATTGGATCTTGGTGAATCAGTAGGCCAGCTCTCTTGGATCCAAGAGGCTTCCAGACTGCAGAACATGATATGCAGGGTCAGGCATCGTTAACTTCACCCCTTAGTTTATATTTGTGTTGCCCTGAATCCTGTCCTATGTGCTTTGTTTCTTGCTCTGGTAAAAGGCTAACAGATGGCTTCTTTAGGTCTCTGTCACTCTGCCTTTAGAGGTCTATTTCAGTAACTTTTTTAATCTTGCTATAAATGACCACATTACAACCTGATTAAGGCTGTACTGGGAAAGTCATGTTTTTAGTTTAGAAAAGTTGATTTTTTATTCTGTAATACTTTATCGTAATGAATTGTATTTCTTAAATTACATTTTAATAATCAGATTAGATGGAAAAACTAAACAGTGAGAAAAGTTGATTCATCAATCTAGGTCACTCCTGCTTCATTACAAGGAGACGTGGGGTTTTAGCTTCCAGGAAACAAGATCGACTCCTCAAAAATGAAGATGGTAGTTCCTGTTAACTTCCCCCCCCCCCCCCCCATTTAAGATGGAAGTAAAATATAGTTCTCTACCAAAATGTGCTCTTCATTTTCAGATGACTCCCTAAAGATACAGTATTGTTGTTAATCAAGTTAGGTAATCTAAAGTAAGACTTACAAGATAAATTTACAAATATTTGTAACCAGTTCTCTCTCTGTATAAATTGAGGTTTTCCCATCTTTATTGCTGCCTGATCCCTGGTGGCTCAGTGGGTAAGTGCTCAGCTGCTAACCCAAAGGTGGCAGTTCAAACCCACCAGTCGCTCTGTGGGAGACAGATGTGGCAGTCTGCTTCTGTAAAGATTACAGCCTTGGAAACCCTATGGGGCAGTTCTGCTCTGTCCTGTAGGGTCTCTATGAGTGAGAATCAACTTGATGGCAATGGGTTTGGTTTTTTTTGTTTGTTTGTTTGGTTTATTAAATCAAGGATTTTGGTTTAAACTCTTCTTTTTTGTTAATAATATAAATCAGGGGCTAGGCAAACTTTATGATTAGTCAGACTTGGTTGAGGCTCTTCAGTGTTAACTCTGGGTTGGTTGTCTAACCGTGGCATTTGCTAAAGAATTGAAACTGCAGGGTAGCCTTCCCACCTCTGCTAAAGGACAGTTAAACCAGCTGGTATTGCTGCCATGCTGCTTGGTTGGTCGTTTTGATTTCATCTGCACAGTCAGGTCATTTGAAAACTTCTAAGGGAGGGCTTGGTGATAGAGGCAGTTGTCCTTATGTTGAGTTCCCCTGAGTTACTTACTTCAGATCTATTTTTGGAAATTTCCTCCTGGTCTGATATGAGTAAGAGAACCTAAACTTTGTTTTCCGTTTTCTTTAAATAATGGTAGCATTTAATGGGCACTGTATATGAACACACATCCATTATATATGGTTCTCGGAACAGTGCCAGCCTGGCATTTTTCTCGTCTTACAGATGACAGGACCCGGGACCTGCACTCATCGTGCTGCTGTCCAAAGAGAGGAGGGGGTCGGTGTGGGAGAGGCAAGGAGACATGTCTTAGGTTACATTTAGTTTTAGACTAACTCAATCCTCAGTTGAGGAGAAAATAGAGCAGAGAAAGTGTAAGTGAAAAGCAGAGGGGATTGGAGTGAGGAGATTTAGAGTGAGAGTGCTCTTTTCATTGAAAGAGTAGCGTGTTTGTAGAAGGGGAAGTGGAATTTAAGTCATCTTCAAACACTGCAAGGAAGGGGACTGTGCCTTCTACCAGCAAGATTCCCATTATGTAAAATGGTATGCTTATGTTTTTGTGAGGTCAGAGAAAAGTAGTTTGATAGTACATATTATGTTATAAATTCCCATCTGCTTTTGTATTTTCTCAGCAAAATAATCAGCTCTTATTTTCCCTTACAGGGTCAACTGTTCATTTTATTTCAAAATTGGAGCATGTCGTCATGGAGACAGATGCTCTCGGTTGCACAATAAACCAACCTTTAGCCAGGTTTGTTTGTTTTTTCCTTTTTTTTGTTTTTCCTGTTTTCATGTAAAATGTCAAAACTTGGTGTCCTTTTTGGAGGCAGTTAATAATTTGCATATATTAAGCAAGTATTTTTGTTTTTTTTTTTACTCAAGTTGTTTTATTTTCCGTTTGAGACCATCAGTGAGTGGTCCTTTTTATTAAGTCTGTATGAGGCAGGTGAACGCCCCCCCTACAAAAAAAAAAAAAAAACCTAGCCCCATGGAGGGTTTAAGAGCATTATTCCCTATTTCTCTTGTGAGAGAAACTTGCAAGAGAAGTACTGCTTTAGCTGGCACAGTTTTTAGTATTTGCACATTGGCAGTAACTGAAATGAACTGCCCTGGCCTTCCCCTCCCCCCTTCTACATGGCATGTGTCCAGAGAAGGGTGGCCATGCTAGCCTGGACTTGCTCAGGTTCTCTCCCATACACCAGGAGGTGCAGAGTGGCTTTCTGCTCTCAGTGGGGGTAACACAGCCACCTTACAGGAGGTGCTGGCGGCATTATCTGTCACCTGACCCGTCATGCTGTGTCCTTAGGGGTCTCTAGTATTTTGGGTGTGTTCTCCTCTCGTAGACCCCTAGTTGAGGAAACTGCAGGTTGCATCACTCATGGAAACCTTAAAAACGAAGCTTAACATTAGAGGATGAGTAATTGCCTTAAATTGTTCATAGCAGATCGGTTCAATTAATTGAGAGATGGGTGTTATCTTGGGCTTATATCTGCTCTGAGTTCAGTTCAGTCAATGATTGTGGGTTTTAGAAGTTTTTGATTAATTAAAGCAAAGGTAAGGGTTTGCATCCCCCACTGATCACTAATTAAAGGGAGAAAGTACCTCCAGTAGTAGAAGATTCCTAAGATCCATAGAACACTGGGAATTTGAAAATTTATGCTTGAGTGTTTCCAGGCTGAGGACAGTTGAACACCTTCTAACCCACCTCTGGATGTGCAGTCCCTGAACATTTGGACATCTATTGTCTGTAACCCCTGAGAGCTGCCAGACTCTGCCTTTGAGCACACTTCCTTCTGTTTATTTTATCCTTCTACCAGAATAGATATTTCTTGTGTCCCTGAAGGGATTTAGGAAAACCTGACAACTGGTATAAGCAAGCTGGAAGAAAGACATTAGTCATGTCCAATTAAGCCCATAGAAAACCTCCCAAATAATGTGTTTTTAGATGGAAGTGGGGCGGTGACTCCCCTCCCCCAGTTACTCCTGATTACCAAGTAGTTAATATAGCAAGAATCAATGTTTGAGTAGCCTTGACCATATCTTTTGTGTGTGTGTGAATTTCAGAATATTGGAGAACTTGCTTTAAATTTTCTGTTTATTCCAATTGTAAAAGGAAATAGTGCTTAATTTATGAAACAGGTCACCCCAGCTATGCCAGTGGCCATACATTGGGCAACAGCCAAGCACCTCAAATCCTCCCACTTTGATTTTTTGAGATTACTTCCAGATACGCCTGTGTTGGGCTGAGAGAGAGATAAACTGTCCAGTGTTAACAAAGTTTTCTTTAAAGTAGCCCCGAGCACTGGGTTTCATTTTTTCTGAGCTACCTGTTGCCTCAGAGTATTAAATGTGAAGTTAAAACGAGTGCCCTGGGTCAAAACGAGCTGGTGATTCCGTTCATTGGTGAGGTCAGTGTGCATCTTCAGCATCTTACTTTGATTTGCTCCTCTGGATTGGTTGGTTGGTTTTAGGTAATCCTAGCCACCCCTGATGATACTGGAACTTTAAGTGAAGTTCCTTTCATTAAATATTCACTGCCTAGTTCCCTGAGTGAGACCTAAATACATTCTGCCTTTGACTAATCGGGCTCTTACAGCTTTTCATTGGAGTTGTCACCTTCCGGGACTCCAGTTAAACATCGCCTAAGTGAAGTTGGCTCTGGGGCAGTACTTTGTAGCTTGGAGGAGGGGTGGGCCGCATCGGGGCCCAAGGTAAGGGTCAGATTAGTCCATGTGAGTCAAGGTGTGCACCCATCTCCACCTGCTGGGGGAGGTTCCGGTCAGCCAGAGTTCTCACACAGCCACGCACCTTTCGACATAGCTAGGAGTTGAACTGACTGGTTTTGTAAAACCACTTAGAAAGCTTTACATACATATTGTGGGAGAAAGAACATTTAATTTCCTTTTAAATCATGCAGTTGTTCGTTCAGTTTATCAATTTCTAGCATAATTCAGTGTGGGTTTTTTTTAAGCTTCTTACAGTGATATGGACATTAAGATTCATGTAATATATTAGCCTACTAACTTAAACATGGTTTGTTTTTTCAGACAACTTGATTTTAAGAAGAACGGTACAATGTAAGGTTTCAAGTCTGCCTGATCCAGTTTAAAGCACAAGGGCTAAAAGGATTTTTTTCCTTAAAAGAAGGATCGGAAAAGAGCAAATATTTTAAGCTATTGTATTATGTAAACAGAGATCCCACCAAGAAAGTGTAAATAAGACAATCAGGTATCCAGTCGACAGTTCAGAGACTTGTTTGGTGTGCCTATTCTGTAACAGACCAGAGAACGTGAACGTGTTGCATACAGTTGAGTTATGCATTTGGTTTAAAAAGAAATAATTCTGTGTGGGGAATATGATTATAATGTGAATTTTTAGACATATTAGTGTCTGTAAGCTTGAAGTACAAGAAAATGTTAGTGTTTTATTATTTATCTTGTGTTAAAACACTTTTAATAGGAACAGTGTGGGACTACTCAACATGACAATTACTGTTTCTTCTTGGTTGCTGGCTGACTTGACCTAAGTCACTGCACAAACTCTGTTTTCATAATATGATGGTTTGGTGGACTCTTCAGAAGACACATGGCTGACTTGCGGGAAAAACAACCAGCGTTTAGCCATTTGCAAACAAGTTGTCTTTGCAATTGTCTAATATGTGCACAGCAGCCAGTAGAATTCCCCTTTTTATTTTTTTTTCCCCGCAGACCATCTTGATTCAAAACATCTATCGTAATCCCCAAAACAGTGCACAGACGGCTGACGGCTCACACTGTAAGTCCCACAGTTGGAGAAATTTTTTTAAAAGAATGATGTTAAAGAGCCCACTCTTAATTGAGACAAACCATGTTGGCTTCTGAGCTGCTGACATAGAGCTGTGGCAGACAGGACAAGGTGATGGAACTCCTTGGTGCACACAGCAAGAACTTGGTACTTGGCCACGTTCAGGAGGCTTTTCTGGGGAAGTTCACTAGCCAGGCCTCTTCCCGTGGAGCGACATTTGTAGAATGGGAGGTGGCCTGCCCAGGTGAGATGTTCTTTAACGTCCTAGCCCATCATTGAACTTTACAGTGACTGAACCCGTGGCATTTATTAAGTTCTTTCTGTAAAGATTTAAAATCTTAGGAGTGTTTAGGAATCAAAAAGGTAAGTTGCCCAATAAGTGTGGGTTTTACTTCACCATTATCATTTTTTCTCTAGGAAGAAGAGATTTCATGGTATGTAATTACTGTGTTTCACTAATACAGTATTTTATCAGCTGTATACAGGCAGTCTTTCTCGATTCATTAGAAGTTCTGTAACATCTGAGTATTTTGGTAGTTGTCTGGCAAATTGCACTCACAACGGATTAGAATTGTGAAATGGAATGTTTACGTTAAACAGAAATACAGTATTAGCATATCATGAGATCTCTGTTACAGTGCAGTGTTAGGGTGTTTCAAGACAGCCATCGACTAAGAGAAAACATCGTTGCTTCCAAAGAAAATAACTTGCTCTTTTTTCAGCACTGAGTCTCGACTGAAGCGATCGCCAAAGGAAACCGGTGAAGTGTTTAAATTTAATTTTCCATAATATAAAGTTGTTGCGTTTTGTATTTCAGACCATTGCCCTCTTGAACATTTACCGTAACCCTCAAAACTCTTCCCAGTCTGCTGACGGTTTGCGCTGTAAGTTCCTACAAGTTCCTTCCCTGGTTCCCTGGGCTTGCGTCTCAGAGCTCAGTGTCAACTCGGTCTGGTCTGCGTTGTAGTGTAAAGGACCACATTTTGTTAAAGGTGGCAAGAAGTTTTTGTCCTGTTTACATCCTCCCTGCCCCATCCCACGAAAACCTCTGGTGTTTGAACTCCTGCCCACTTATATTTAAAAGAGAAAAAAAAAAAAAGACTGGAAATGGTGCCCTCTCAAAGAGTTGGGAGCTACCACTGCTCTTCCTTCCCTTTGACTGTCATTCTAGAGGGACCGTAGACTTGGAGTTAACTCTTCCCTCTTAAGGACAGTAGTGTTTGAAAGCTGATCTCACTTCTGGGTACTTGTAAACGTATGTTGTTTTTGAAATTATTTTCTAGATTAAACTTTTTTTTTTTCCTTAAACATCATTTTGGAAGTCACACTTTAATCATGAGAATTTGTTTTAAGAATATTTCCAAAAAGAGGGTCCTCCAAGTTGCATTGCCCCGTGAATTTTTCTCAACCATCAGCCCTATACCCTGATAAAGCACACCATTTTTGTTTTTTGGGTTTTGTTTTGTTTTCCAAAAAGTACTTCTCCGGCTTTAAGATTTGGTTTACTACATTTGGAAAATACAGGGTACTTGGTGGGGAAACAGATCGCAATTAGACATTTCCTCGCCATTACCAATTTATTGCTATACTGGGAGGTAGGAAATTTGGTTTTGACTATTGACTGGTTGACTGGGTGGTAGTTTTTAGAAAACAAGATGCAGATTACTATCATTGGAGAGTTAAAAAAAACTAAAATTTAGTTTTTATAACTATTCAACTATAGAAGCGTTGGAGTGGAGTCATCTGTGGATAAATTGAAATGAACAACCTGGACTGTTAAAGTCAACAGGTCCAAACCAAAAGATTGATACACCTCATTCACCAATTTGTTTTAAAGCACTATAAGTTAGTAGGAGGTGCTATTAGAAGGTACCTAAATTGGATATACCCTCGAATCGGAGCCCTCAGTTTTTAGGGTGACCTGCCCAGGGTGAAATGGTCCTGGCGGCCATTGCTTCTTGAGCAGGCCCACAGACTGGGGGACTCTGCCGGGTGTGTAGCCACGAACATGTGTGTGCACAGTTCCGTGTGGGGTGGGGTCTCTTGTCATTTTTCCTGCTGAGACACGAAGTGTTTTTCGATGTTAATACTGACCTGATAGTTGTTGTTAGGTATCGTCGAGTCAATTTTGACTCAGTGACTCCATGTGACGAAGTCGAACTGCCCTATAGGTTTTTCTAGGCTGTAATCTGTACAGGAGCAGTTTGCCAGGTCTTTCTCCCGTTCCGAAGAGCCACTGGGGGTGGGGAGGGAAGGTTTGAACCGCCAGCCTTCCATTTGGCAGCTGAGCGCTTAACCATTGTACCACCAGAGCTCCTGACCTCATAGTAGAGAATTAATCTGTTTCCCCAGATTTGATGGCAGCAGGATTTACTTGGTAACCCTTGGTTTCAAATACCCATTTTTTGTCTTGTTCTGTTTTTTAAAGACATAAGATCAGTAGGTAGAGGGAAATGTTTGTGTATGGACTTACTAAATATTTTTTGTAAAAACCCTGCCCTGAGGCAAAATGAATGAAAAGCAGACAACTGAGTAATAATGATTTTTTTGCCCGCATTGTTTTACTTGGGGACTGTGTGTGTATTACTGACAATAGAATGTTGTGTTAGTTTTCTTTGTCTTCATTTGCAATTTGCAGCACTCTCGTTTTGCCTATGCTATAAAATAAAAACTTAGCTATTCCTAAATATCCAAATTCTGGGGCCCAGCTTATCCAAGTAAGTGAAATTCTAATTCTACGATGTAGGAAGAAAAGCAGTTTAAGCTGATGAACCTGAGGTATTTGGCAACAGACCCTTCTGATAAAATTTCAACCAGCCAAGTTCGATTTCGTAACATCTTTCTAACACACCCTTTCGTGTGTTAAAAAATAAGTTTACATGCTTGAGTTAAGTGTAGATATGAATCTCGATTTTTAGAAATGTTTCTATAAGAAAACTGGGAATCATTTTTAGTTCTGTTATCTAAAATATATTAAGTCATTAAAATAAGTTTTAGTTGATCCATTTTTAATGTACTTCTGCCTTTCAAGTCGTTTTGATTGCAGAATATCAAAGGTAAAATCTGCCCACTGTCAAGCATTTTTCAAATTACAGGCTTCCTGGAAATGAATTTTAAGCATTGAAATCTGCCCTTAGGAGTCTGCTTCTCTTGGCTAGCTTTTCCATTTTGATAACTTGATGTCCACTGAAGGAAGGAGATAAGTTTGTGATACGTTTCAAATTTGGGCCTATTGTCATACCATTGGTTGACCTTCAGTAGTAATTGTTTTAATGCAGTCAGTAAGGTTCGGATTTTAAAGGAGTCTAGATTCCTGGAAATTCAGAAATAACTAAAATGTAGAAAGAACAACTCCCCACCCCCCACTAGGTTATAAAGTGAGCTTAAGTCATTCTCAGAACCAGAAGATTGAGGTTAGTCCTTCTCTTTAAGGATAACAAAGTTTTCAAGAGATAGGAAGTTGCTCACAGGTAGCACAGCCTCAATGAGAGCACTGTGCCACAAGGGTTCCATGCCCTCCTGGGGAGCCCCAAGGGGCCTCCCAGCCTGTCCCAGGGCCCTTGATGGCACACAGGAGCCTGGCCTGTGGGACGTAAAGCGGGGAAGACTAGTTTGGCCCAACATGGGAGCAGGCCGGCCTTTGTAGGATCCCTGGTCCAGTTATTTGGGACATCAGCTTATAGCCGTGCCCACTTTGTGATTTCTCAGATTTAGGTTAAGACAACCCTAGAATTCAAATGATAACACTTGGTAGAATGATAATGGGGATAGAATGTCAATTTGCAAAATCTACCCAAGCCATGGACTTGATTCCACATGGGACTGCCAAGAAGAACCCTGATGACAATAATTTTTGGAATATGAGATAATGCTTTCTTCATCAAAGTATCGTAACTTTCCCTTTACTCAGGGACATCCAAAATCCTGTCAGTGGTACCTGGTAATTACACCCTACTAAGTCTCTTGTTGGAGTTTTAATCGCATCAGAAAGAATCTTAGGGCATTTGTATGGCTGCTCATCTGTAAATAAACTAGTTAGGAACATAAGCTCTTAGTCACTGAGCCTGATTTCAGCCTTCACTTTACCCTAATAAAGGAAAGAAATGAGTGTGATTACTTGGCCTCTATCCTAAATCTTAAAAAGGAAGAAGATTCTCATTTAAAATTGTCCTAATTTGAGAGTCAGCTCTTTCCTTACACTTTTCAAAAATGTGGCCCTTTGATGCTGATTAAAACTTGGTGTGATTTTACTGTCTTAATAGCCAGAATCGAGACTGTCAGGAGGGACATTTTAAAATCGCATCACATTTTCAAATATTAACCATTAGTTGTGTATTGAAGTGTCTTCAGCACTCCAGTAGAGTGAAACTTTGTTGTGTTTTCTCTATAGATAAGCTAATGTGTGTTACTGTAGCAGTTTGAATTTTAGCACGAGAGCTTTCTCCGCCCTCAGTGTTCTAACCAGCAAGCTCTCTGTCGTTTCCAGGTGCCGTGAGCGACGTGGAGATGCAGGAACACTATGATGAGTTTTTTGAGGTGAGATATTGGCTACTTGAAACTGATGGACCTGTTAACCTTTTGTGTCTAGAAAGGATCACAGCTTTTCCACCATTAAATGCTTATTAAACATGAGTTCAGATTCAGTTCCGTGTTTTGTCTTTAATGACCCTTGAACCACTGTTTGCCCCCCTTCAGGAGGTTTTCACGGAAATGGAGGAGAAGTACGGAGAAGTTGAGGAGATGAACGTCTGCGATAATCTTGGAGACCATCTAGTTGGAAATGTGTATGTCAAGGTAGGAAGAAGATGACAGGCCCAGTTCCCAGTGCTGGCTGGCCAACACTGATCATCAGTGAATAACGGCCCGCTGCCCTTTTGCCATTAGCCCTGACGTTCGGGGCGTTGGGTGCTTCGGCCATTGGGTGCTTCTTTGTGAATTCTAATGAGCTGCATCCAGTGTGCCTGTGACAGCCCATCACCAGTATTTGAAGGAAGGGCTGTATGCCCTGTTCGTTGTTGCCGTGGTGAAGGATATTTTAATAACTGTTGGTTTGAGCCTGTTCAGAGTGGGGAGGGGTTAGTTTCCTTTTATCTTTCATTGCTTTTTCCTTTTCTTTCTAAATAAAATGTGCGTTGCCTACACACGATTACATTTGCTCTTTTAGCTGATTGAATTTGAGACAAAGGCAGCGTTTGGCATGATCCTGAACAATCATAAAATTCAATAATGTAAATAAAGCTTTCTCCAGTTTTTAAATTCCACCGTATTTATTTGACCTGAGTAAACAGATGATACGTGTTTGGATCAATAATTGAAAATATTGGTAGTAAACTTGAGTGTTGCCTTTTTAGTTTCGCCGTGAAGAGGACGCAGAAAAGGCTGTGATTGACTTAAATAACCGCTGGTTTAACGGACAGCCGATTCACGCGGAGCTCTCCCCTGTGACTGACTTTAGAGAAGCCTGTTGCCGCCAGTACGAAATGGGGTGAGTCGGGCTGGGAGGCTGCGCTGGCGCAGGAGAGTCTGTGCGCATAGGCGCGTGTGCGCACGGTGGTAACCACCTGGTTTCTGTCTGCAGAGAGTGTACACGGGGAGGCTTCTGCAATTTCATGCATCTGAAGCCCATTTCCAGAGAGCTGCGGCGGGAGCTGTACGGGCGCCGTCGCAAGAAGTGAGTACCTGAGCGCCCCCTTTGCAGAGCTTCATTAATTTTTTTGTTAGTGATTAAGCGTAAAGCTCAGGCTAGGTGTCCCTCCAATTTTTTTATTCAAAGGTACTGATTAGAACATGGTACGTATTTTAAAATGTAAAAGTGTTCTCTCTGGAGAACATTCACGTGCACACGGATACCTGCCCCCTCCTTCTCCTCAAGCAGAGAGCAGCCCGGCACTAAGCAGAGGACTAGCTCAGCGGAAGTTACTGCAGTTTGGATAAGGCGCCCACAGAAATGCAGTTAGGTTTGGGAAGGCCTTGGCTGTGCGGTGCCTTGTTTGCCAAACAAAATGGGTATAATTTTAATACTGTGTGTTTGCAGTTGAGGTTTTTGTTTGGTATTTGGTGGCTATTTTGTTTCAGGGGTGGGTGGAACCTTGACATCCTCACTGTGAACCCCCAGGCAGGGTCTGGCACCACATCCATGCCTGTGTGGTCTGGAACGGAGTCAGCGAGTGTCGTCAGTCGCTGCACAGTCAGATTGAGTTCTGGGCCCAGAGGGATTCTCGCCCCTCCTTTACACGTGTGTTAGGAAATACAGACGTTACTGGTGATTCTGCTTTATTTCCACAAAAAAGCACACACAAGGAGGACCCTGCTCTTCCTGCCCCAAACAGAGGTCTGATCTGCACGTTAGCTGTTGAGTACCTGAGGAGGGGGCCGGGCTGCAGAGCAGCCTGAAACTGCCAGGCGAGGGTTGTGTGTCAGGTTCGTTGTTTTCTTACTGCGATTACAAGTTCTCATGTCATCTGAGTTGACACTAGAGAGGATGGGGAATGCCATACCTTTTCGGTTCTAAGATGTACCCTTTTCCCCTGGCATCTCAGCATCTGAAATTGAGGCACATCATACAGTTAGGGCTTGTAGTTGGCAGGTTTTTTTTCTATATTAGTGTCATCAGTTCAACAAGAGATGGTATTTTCAAGCGTTAGGCAGTAATTGGTTTTTTGTTTTACATTTTGACTTCTCGTGCAAACCGTTTTGTCTCTTTCCCTGTCTGCAGGCATAGATCTCGGTCCCGGTCTCGTGAACGTCGGTCTAGATCGAGAGACCGTGGTCGTGGTGGAGGCGGCGGCGGCGGCGGAGGTGGTGGGGGACGGGAGCGTGATAGGCGGCGATCGAGAGACCGTGAGAGATCTGGGCGATTCTGAGCCATGCCATTTTTACCGTATGTCTGCTAGAAAGTGTTGTAGTTGATTGACCAAACCAGTTCATAAATGGGAATTTTTTTTAAAAAACAAAAAAAAAAAAACACAAAGATGGGTTTCTGAATAAAATTTGTAGTGATACAGTATTCTTGGTGTGGCTTATCTCTTGTGTAAAGTTTTTTGTTTTTTTTTTTCTCTTAACCTGCCAGCTCAGTATTCCTCGAGGTGAAGATCGATATGCATGCCTCACTTTGGGTATAAATGAAACCATGTTTTTAAACCCGGGGCATTAAATAAAACATTTGAGGGAGAATCCATGCAGCAAAAAAGTCAAATCTGTTTCTAGTTACGCACATGTTAGCAAGTATCCAGAATTTCTCCTGTAGTGCTGTTCGGTAGACTAGCAGAGACAGCCTGGGTGAAGCCCATTTACTTACTCCAGTTACCATGGAGTTGACTCCAGCTCATGGTGACCCCATGTGTATCAAAGTGGAACTGTGCTTTATAGTTTTCCGTGGCTGGTTTTTTGGAAATAGGTCACCAGGCCTTTCTTCCGAGGTACCTCTGGGTGGCCTCGAGCCTCCACCCTTTCATTTAGCAGCTGAGCATGCTAACCATTTGCACCACCCAGGGTCTCCTGTTCACTAGCTGATAAACAAATGTTTAGATATAACTCCTTTGAATGTACCGTATGTCTGTAGACTATCCTGGCGTTTGTAAAAAGAGAGAGGAAGACCTTCAACAGGGTTGATGGCTGCAGCAACGGGCTCAAATATACCTACCATTGTGGAGATGGCACAGGACCAGGCAGCATTTGGGGTCCTTATGAGTCGGAACTGACTCCAAGGCCCCTAACAACAGTCTTGATAAAAATGCGGTCTGTGGACACTTAGCAGTGTAATCTTTTTATTACCTATCCGTGAGTCTTCTGTGTTTTTTAAGAGGTACCATGCACAGTACTCCTGAAGCCTGTGTGATACCTAACCCACAAATGTGTTCAGTGCAACACAAAAGCCACCATGCACATTTCAGTGTCTCGTAACTGATCACAGCATCATTAATCTACTAGATAAGTGGCAGACAGGAAATCCCTACGGTGGGGATCTGCCTGTTTTTAAAGGATCTCTTCTGCCTGGGGTGACTCCCATCAGCTTTTTATAGGGATGTCAGGTGAGCTCTGTACTGGTGATAAAATTATGGCAGGTGGTAACTGAATACTTGAAAGTCGGCTGTTGACTTTTTTCGGTCTTAAAACTATGACTTCCTACTGGGAGCATTTTCTCAAAGTTTTTCATCATACCTAGAAGTGAAGTCGCTGTAAAGCAAACCAAAACATGGTTCCCAATCACCATCTGAAAGCATTACCAGGTGATGAGTATTGTACATGATCTCTACTGCTTTCTTGTGTAGCTGGTTACTCCCACCAGCTGGTTCAGTAAATACAAAACCAAACCAAACCCACTGCCATCATAGCGACCCTATAGGACAGAGCAGAACTGCCCCATAGGGTTTCCAAGGCTGTAAATCTTTACAGAAGCAGACTGCCACATCTTTCTCCCACAGAGCAGCTTGTGGTTTCGAACTGCCCACCTTTCGGTTAACAGCCGAGTGCTTAACCACTGTGCACCGGGGCTCCAGTAAATGAGTGTTAAAAATCCTGTCGTTGGTGTAGGAAGAAGTAACACTGTTGTAACTACACAGTGACAATTTGGGAGGATACACTACTCGACCGGTATCTTCCACAAAAGTACATATGTGATAGAACCCTAAAACATGGTTCTTTTAATGAGATAGTGGTTTGGTCCAGGTTTGGGCTGTGCAGAAAATGGTCCATATATTTTTTTGTAGTAGGTAGGTGATTTTGGCAATTTTTAGTTGGTGATCCGGGTAGTTTTGCTTAAATCCCTGTACTTGCCACACCCCCAAAAAAGTACAAATCTCTCTTTGTTATGTCATAAAACAATACGTATACTGTTAAGAATTTTTTTTTTTTCTCTTTACCCTAGGTTTGGTCAAACTTAGGGAGAGGATTCGAATCAGCTTTAACTCAGAAAATCTCTAAAATGTAAATGAACATCCCCTCAAAAGGCTAACGTCCCTCTTAAAATTGTCACGGAAGTAAGAAAGTTTAAGCTTACAAAGTACAACAGGAGTTCACTCACTGCCTCCCTTCTGGTGTGCCCCTAAGGAAAGTCTGGAAGAAAAGGACAATGAAGCCAGTTTGTCCCAAAGATGTCCCCATACCACGTTGCTGTGTTTTGGGTTTGCTTGGATATAAACTGATAAAGAGCAGCCCGATAAAAGAAGCCTGTGCAGTGTATCAATAGGAAATACAAAGGTGACTTTCCCCTAGGTCCAAGCAGATTTTTATAAAACGGGGAAAAAAGAGCCACTGGAAATAACTGATTTATAGTGAATTCAGGCCTAAATGTTACTATAAAGTATTTCTTGTCCTTGAGTGCTACAGACGTTAAGACTGTGAAACCAAATGAATAACAGCTGTTAAAATAAATTTTTAAGTAAGGCACTAAAACCCAAAAAAAACCCCACTGCCATCGAGTCAATTCCGATTCAGTGACCTTATAGGACAAAGTAGAACTGCCCCATTTTTTCCAAGGAGCACCTGGCAAATTCAAACTGCCAACCCCATGGTTAGCAGCCATAGAACTTCACCACTACGCTACCAGGGTTTCCAAGTAAGGCACCAATAAGTTTAATTCAACACTTCTGTTGAATTACCTCCCTCAGTTATTGTTTACTACTTCGCAGCATCTTTTTACTTGCTGTTTTGAGTTGAGCACATCAAACAAGCATACTGTATGCGTGTGTGGATAGTAGTTTTGGAGTCCCTGGGCGGCATCAACAGTTAAGCACTTGGCTACTAAAAGTTCAGTGGTTTGTACCCACCCAGAGGAGTTTCAGAGGAAAGGTGGCCTGGCTGTTGGCTTCCAAAAGGTCGCAGCCATGAAAACCCTGTGGAGCACAGTTCTACTCTGACACAAATGGGGTCGCCATTGAGTCAGAAACCACTCAATGGCAACTGGTTTTGGTTTGGTTATAGTTGTGTGCCGTCAAGTCAATTCTGACTCATAGCGACAGTACAGAACAGAGTAGAACTGCCTCACAGGGCTTCCTAGGCTATGGTCTTTACAGGAGCAGACCACCAGGTCTTTTCTTGCAGAGTTACTGGTGGGTTCAAACCGCTGACCTTTAGATTAGCAGTTGAGCACTTATATCTCTAAAACGTGTATTAATAGGGTCACAATTACCCTGCTAATTGGAGGCTTGTTTCGTCTGAATGAACTGAGTATTGGACAAAGGATTGGTGACATGGTAATTACAGTACGTAAACTTGGTGATTAATTATCTCTTCCTCACTTCTCAATGCAGGATTGCCTATTTACCAAAAGAGAATAAAACTCATTTAACATGGTTTATTTAAAAAGGAAGAGTCTCAATTCAAACTACAGACAGAAAACAAAGAAAAGCATTACAAATTCTAGAGCCCTTGTAATGGAAAGTAAGGCCCTGGGTCTGCCCCAAAATGTCATAAAGGACTCTATTATGTATCCCTGGCCATAATAAGAGTTTCACTTGGTTTAATTCAGTGGTTCCCAGATTTGATTTCACAGAAACAAACCTGGTGGTCAACGTAGGATTCCCAACACTTAGTTTGCCAAGTGGGACTTTTAAAAACCTTCTCTCATTAAGTTTCACTGTCAAAGAGCATGTTAATACTTTACTAAGGAAATTTTCCAACATACACAGAAATAGAGAATATTATAATGAAGCCCCAGATACTTTAATTGTACATGTTTTAAGTTTGTATGTCTCACAAATAAGGACTTTTTTCCTCCCCTCGGAGGAAAGGACAGCTTTTGAATAAGTTTAGCTTTATGAAAAACTCCCTACAGTGCCTTATTTTATGTATTTTCTTGGCGTCAGAGGTTTGGAACCGAAGTCTTAGCCAGCACCATCTGGATGTTGCGGCAGTTATGTACGTGCCAGAAGTGGTGAGCAAAAACGTAATAAACGCCTTGAAAGCTCTTGGAATCTTCCTGCTGGCATTTCAGTACGAAAACGAGCAAGGACCTGAACCCCTGAGAAACATACGCTTGAATACAAAACTAGTTGCCAGTGAGCCAGCTCTGACTCAACGTGTTTCCAATGGCTGGTTAAGAGGCAGTTAGAGTTAGAAGACCTGCTGCTGTGAAAACTCTTAGGTCCAGAGAACCAACCTGGGAAGAAGTCCGGGAGAGGCCAGGTGAGGGAGCACGGAGATTAGAATCTCAGGGGCCTTGGAAGTAGCAGAGCTGGAACTGGACCTAAGAGATTCAATGCCCTTCCCTGCCAATCCAAACTCGGGCAAGGGGAGCTGTAGCTGACATGGGATGAAGCAGAAAGTGAAGGGACCCTTTGGATCAGGCTCTTTAAATGCATATTAGTCTCAGTTAACCGTTTGAGGAATAAGGGTGCCTCACTTTACAGAAGAATCAAAATATTGACCAGCGTGCCCCAGTGTGCTATTAGCTGTGAGTATCAGACAACATCACAACCAGCTTCAACAACAGAAAGACAGATTGGCTTGTATAACCGGAAGAGCCCAGAGGTGTCCGGCTCCAGCTGCACTTCTCACCTGGTTGAGCATGATCACAGTGAAGACATTTGCAGGTGGAAAATGGAATAGTAGTCATCTACAGCATGCAGAAGAATCGGGATTATTTAAAAATCACCCCCTGTGGTAGTTTGGGGTGCAGTGCTGGTGGAAGGCAAGGCTTGGGAAATGAAGCAGCTGCTGCACTCAACCTGGGGTAGTAACGATGATTGCAAGAGGCTGGTGCAATGGGCTGGCTGCTGCTTTCTAGGATGGAGAGTTTACTGAGAGCAAATAATAAGCTCAGGGCTTTTAACTCTCAGATCGAGGTACGGGTAAAACCAGAAAACTTCTGTGGTGGCCCTAGAATCACCTTTTTTACCTTCTGAGGCAAAGGGCAGGTATGGTTTGACTGGCCCAGAATCTGTGCAGTTGCAGAATGTTAATACAGTTTGAACACACAATGTCACCAAGTCTTTTTGTTAAGGTTAGTGGGGAAAGCAGGAGGACCCTGAAATGAGATGGGAACTTTTGGGTAAATGTGAGCAAAGCTCTTCTTGTACTCTCAAATTCCACCAAGATGCCTTTCGCAGTAGAAGCAACTCCTCCTTCCCAATCTAAGGAAACTAGCCTTCCTTTGCTTGAAGACTCCAATGGTCTTATGTCTGGTATTTGCCTTATAAGGAGGTTCCTAATTTTCCCAAGACTATCCTCACCACCCTGCATCTTACCACACCTCCAGACCTGTAACGAGTTAAACCACTGCATGGCCTGGGGGATTGAGAAACAGACAGCAAGCTATACTGTAAGAGGAAATTGGTATACCCCAAAGGAATTGGAAGATCTTACTAGTTGGTATCAGTTAGGAACCTGGCACCCTCTGTAGGAGTGGATTCTAAGAGTGTTAGACAAAAGAGGGTAGAATATAATGTCGAATAAAGTTAAATTTGATGTTCTAGCTAGAGCAGCCTGGGGCAACTCTAGCAGTTTGCTTGATTGACTGACTAAAGCTTGGGTTCAACTGTGGTCTATATCAACAAGGCTGAGATTTTAGACCTTCCCTAGCATACTGTGTGTCATGGATTGAATTGTGTCCCCTCAAAACATGTGTCAGCTTGGCTAGGCCCTGATTCCCAGTATTGTGGGATTGTCTACCATTTTGTCATCTTATGTGATTTTCCTATGTGTTATATGATGTTAATGAGGCAGGATTAGAGGCAGTTATGTTAATGAGGCAGGACTCGATCAACACACAAGATTAGGTTGTGTCTTAAATCAATCTCTTTTGAGATACAAAAGAGAGAAGCGAGCAGAGAGACACGGGGACTTCATACCACCAAGAAACAAGAGCCAGGAGAATAAATAACACGTCCTTCGGGCGCAGAGTGCCTGTGCCGAGAAGCTCCTTGACCAGGGAAGATTGATGACAAGAACTTTCCCCAAGAGCCGAAAAAGAAAGCCTTCCCCTGGAGGTGGCACCCTGAATTCAGACTTCTAGCCTAGACTGAGACAATAAATTTCTCTTTGTTAAGGCCATCCACTTGTGGTATTTCTGTTACAGCAGCAGTAGATAACTAAGACAATGTGGCAGAAGGAATCCAAAGGCTTGGGAAGATGAGAATTTGGAGTGAATTTATTATGTGCAACCCATCCACCTCCTCTCTGCTATGGTCCCTACATTAGTCTGGGTAACACCAGCATTTATAAAAATTTCAGCATGACTATCCTCCGTAACCGAGAGATAATGGTGGGAGGTACTCCATTGAAATGGGCTTCCTGGTTTCAATACGAATGATAAGTTCAGGAGTGACAGATAGATTTGGCACATCAATGTCAGAGACAAGGTGGGCACAATGACTCATAGCCAGCTGCCAAGATGGACTTCAATGATCCCCACCTCCTGATATCCACACCCTTATGTAATCCCCACCTACATTGAATAGGGCTGACCTACGTAACCAATAGGATATTGTGGGAGTGAAGATGCATGACTTCCAAAGCTTGGTCATGAAAGATATTACGGTTTTTGCTTTGTTCTCTCTTGGACCACTCTGGGTTAAGCAAGCTGCCATATCACAGGAAACTCAAGATGTCCTACAGAAAAAGTCTACATGGCAAGAAACTGAGGCCTCCTGCCAACAGACATGTGAGGGGCCATTTTGGAAGCAGATCCTCCAGCCCCAGTCAAGCCTTCGATGAGTGCAGCCCCAACAAACATCATAAATGCAGTGAACTTGGTCATCCAGACATCCCATAGGACATCATGCTGGTCCACTACATGGTGACAGCATGCTGGTTGGATTTCAAGAGCAGGAAGTAGCAACCATCGCAGATGCCTTAGTAAGATATGTGTGCCAGAAAGGAAAGAGAAACCCCACAGACGTCCAGGGGCCTCCACGTCAGTGAGATGTCTGGGGCCATTCGTCTGTGGCATGTCAAAATATCTCTCTCAAGAGAGAAGAAATTTGCTATACTTTGCAGTACTTATGACTAACAAAGAGTCACAGTGATTGGTGAGACTCTTTGGATATGGGATTGTGGCTTGGACCTGAGAGACTGAATGTTTGACCAGGGACACCAACTGATTCTGTGATTTTCCTGGATGCTGTCTGATCAATCAAATCACAGAGTTGGTCCGTGCATCAGCAGTGCATTACCAAATGGAAGTGGAATGTACAGGAGTGGATTTGAGCAGGTATGAAGACACAGCAAGTTGCGTGAGCTCTCAACACTGATTCCTGCTGCATTGCCACTCCTTCTTCAACACACACCTATGACCTCATGAGAAGTTTCCAGTGACCCGCTAATGGAGGCTACAGGTCATTAGCTGAGAATGAACTGCTGTTGCAGCACAGACCCACTCAGGGCTGGCCCTGAAGGACTGTGCCACAGGCAAATTCCCCCAACGGGCATAAGTTTGGTTGCCCAGTAGGCCGTCTACTTGCACGGAAGGCAAGATGGCCAGAAGCGGAGATATACACTCATTCATAGCCTGTGGTTAATGCTTTGGCCCACCGGTTAGGAACTTGGAAAGAATGAGTTTGGAAGATTGGGGAAGTCTAGAAAGAGGTATGTGGATGAGTCCTTCGGAATGAATACAGAGTGAGGGATGTATGTTCCAGACGAATGCTGTGGGCTTTCACTGCTGACAGGGCTCTCAGTAATAAAATGTACAAGATGACCCATCTCATGGATGTCAGTCGGCCTCTTTCCCCAACCACCCTGGGGCTTGCTCAATAGGCCCAGACGCTAAGTAGCCAAAGTGGTGGGTATGGAAACCATGCATGAATTCAACAACCTGGTTTTGCCCTCTCACAGCCTGATGAAGCTCCATCTCTGCTGAATGCTCAACCTGCCCAAAGCAAAGACCGTTGCTGAGTCTCCAGTATGGCACCTTTCCCTGGGGTATTCACCAGCCACCTAGTGGCAGGTTGATCATAGTACAATGTCTTAGGCTGGGTTCTCTAGAGAAGCAAAACCAGTAAAGTGTGTATATATATAAAGAGAGATTTATATCAAGGAAATGGCTCCTGTGGTTTTTAGAAGCTGTAAGTCCCAAGTCCCTGAGGCAGGGAAGAAAATTCTCCTAATTCATGTAGCCACAGGGGCTGCAGAACCCAAGATCAGCAGGCCGAAGAGCAGTGCTACTACAGGCTCTGAAGATCTATTATCGGCAGACAAGGTGCTGGCAAGCTGCTAGCCCAAGTCCCAAGAACCTGAGGCCAGATGATCGGGAACCAGCTGCAGGATTGGGAACAAGCAAAAGCCCCCGCAAGGCCAGCAGGAAGGAAGTAGGCCAAGGAGGACAGGGAGATGAAGGCTGAGGAGGCAGTGAGCCACCACAGGCCCCATCCCTGATGGTACTACTCAACAGATTCCATCATGGGTGATCACATACCAAATTTCAACAGGAAGGTGATCACAACTGCCAAGACATTGAGAATCACGGCTCAGCCAAGTAGACACACAATCTTAACCATCACATACAACCAGTTCATCATGAAGTGGACAGTAATTTGTTCCTGCCTGTGATGCTTCCGCCAACAGCACCATCTGCAGACTTATGAAATGCCTTATTAACCATAAGAATATCACACGGAACATTGCTTAGAACCCAGGCACAGAGTTCATTGGAAGAGAAGTATAATAACATGCTCATGCCTATGAAATTCACCAGTCTTAGCAGGTGCACAGGAGCCCTGGTGGTGCAGTGGTTAAGAGCTTGGCTGCTAACCAAAGCGTCGGCAGTTTCAATCCACCAGCTTCTCCTCGGAAACCCTACGAGGCAGCTCTACTCTGTCCTACAGGGTCACTACAAGTCAGAATCAACGCAACAGCAACAGGTTCGGTTTGGTTTTATCAGTTCACTGTCATCCAGAAGCAGGTGGCCTGATAAAATAGTGGAATGGCCTAATGAAGACTCAGTTATGGCAAGAGGTGGGAGAAAACACTCCAAGATACTGAAGTGCATTTCTACGAGATGCTGTATATGCCTTGGATCGGCAACCCTTTTATGTTTCCAGTTCTGTAGCCAGAATGCATGAGTCCAGGTACCACAGGAAGGAAGTAGGAGTGGCTTCTCTCACTATTACACCTAATAATCTACTTACAGAGTTTTTGCTTCCCGTTCTCAAAATTGATTTAGGAAGTGATATTGGAATCATTGTTCCCTGTTCGCGAGCATAGAGAATGTGACCCAGCTGGAGCTGGGCTCACAAGAATGCATCAATTGGGCCCTGAGGTATAAAGACAATAGATAGGATAATCTTGGAAAATATCTTTTAGGGAAAATTTCACATAAGCCAGAACACAGAAGACTTCCCACTCTTATCTTTTTCTATTAGCATTTAGTGAATAGAAAATTTGTGGGACCAATGAAGACCTTCCTGACCGTCGTTACTGAAGCCTGTACCAATGATCGTGAAGAAAGATGATTCAAAATGTAGGATCACAGTTTCTAACCAATCTGTGAAAAGGTGAAGCTTTCAATGGTTTTTCCCATTTTGTAGTGTTAACATATACTGATGACTTTGTAACGTTCCTTAGACCTGGGCAGACATGACTGTGGCAGCATGCTTGTCTGTTTTCCCATTCTCGTTTATTCTGTAACATTCCTTAGACTTGGGCAGACATGGCTGTGGCAGCATGCTTGTCCATTTTCCATTCTTGATCATTCTGTAATACTTCCTTGGACTCAGCAGACATGGCTCTGGCAGCATGCTCATCTGCTTCCCACTTTTGCCTTTTTGAACATATGCCGAATAAAACTTTCTTTTTGCTTTACTAAATTTTGTGGTATTTTTTCCCCTACAGCAAAATCTAGGGTTCTATTTGGGTTCAAGAGAAAAATCCTTCTACCAGGAAACACAACCATGGTCCCTAAAGCAGAAGTTGAACTGCCACCTGTCTATTTGGGGCTCCTCATACCACTGGACTATGTGTCAGAGAGGCAGTTACTGTGCTGGGTAGGACGCTCGATCCTGATCACCACGGGAAAGCTGGATTGCTGCTACAAAATGGAGGCCGAGAAGACTGCCTGGGCTCAGGGAATTCATGGGAGCACCTCTTAGTACTCTCAGCACTTCCATCCCCAAGAGTAAAGATCAATGAAAGACTATAGCATCCCACTGAGGGCAGGACCACGATGGACACAGACCCTTCGGAATGAAAGAATGACCCTATCAGGTACCGAGGAGTCCCTGCGTGGTACAAATGCAAGTCTGAGTCCATCCAGAGACACCTTGGAAGAAAGGCCTGGTGATCTACTTCCAAAAAACCAGCCACTGAAAACCCAGTGGAGCGCAGTTCTACTCTGACACACGGGGGTCACCACGAGTCAGGGTTGGCTCCACAGCATCCGGTACCGGGTCCTGAATTCTAGTCGGGGGAAACGTGGGCTGAGGGCCAAAGGGACGTGCAGCGGGCGGTAGAAGATGGAAGTGACTGAGACTGGAGGTATAGCTCATTTCTAGGTGCTAAAACGTGGGCTGTAGGACACGCATGTGTTAATGAGTCTATTAACCGATGGCTCCTTCTCCTTTTCCTTTCTTATTATCTTAGATGAGGCTTTTGGGTGGTCATCCGTCCCCATATTTTAACAGCACCTATCCTCTACAGTGGAGCTCTGTTGGTGCAGTGGTTAAACATTCAGCTGCTAACCAAAAGGTCGGCAGTTCAAATCCACCAGCCGCTCCTTGGAAACTCTATGGGGCAGTTCTACCCTGTCCTATAAAAGTCGCTATGAGTCACGGTCAGCTCAACAGCAGCGGGTTCGTCTTATTTGTTAAACCTTCTGCAGCCTGCTCGGAAACACAGCACGCTCTCTCCGACCTTTGACACCACCCCTCAGTCTTGCCCCCTCCCGTCACCACCATCCATTTCCCCGTCGCCTTTGGCCAAGTCCCACTTTGGTTTCAGGTTCCAGGGTTAGATGCTGTACCTTGAAACCTTTCCTGACTGCAAAGCTGGACATGTTTCTTTCTTTGTTCATAAAAGCCCCAAACTGGAATCAACACAAATTACATCTACACTAAAATAGACTGAAAAAAATAAAATGTCAATATAGCTGTCTAATACAATAGTATAAAGTCGCAAAAAATTAGCGAACTATATCTACACAAATATTGACGAATCTAATAAACATAATGTTGAACTAAAGACACACATACAACATGATTCCATGTACACAAAATTAAAAATATTGTTTAGTGAATTCATACATGGTGAGAAAATAATTATCACAAAAGTAAAAGTAGTGGTTACTGTTAGGGATGGGGAAAATGTAATGATCAGGGAAAGGCACACGGGCAGTTGGGTGGTGGCAATAGTCGATTTCTTGACCTCGTTGGTGATTACATAGTTGTTCGCTTTACAATTATTTGCCAAACACTACATTTATATCTTACACATGTTTCTGTACGTATGCCATCTTTCACAAATTTTTAAGCAAAAAGTATATATAAATGTTAAAATAAGAAACCCAGTGTCTTAGTCATCTAGTGCTGCTTTAACAAAGAGGAATTTATTTTCTCACATCCAGTAGGCTAGAAGTCCAAATTCAGGGCATCAGCTACGGGGGAAGACTTTCTCTCTGTTGGCTCTAGAGGAAGGTCCTTCTCGTCAATCTTCCCCTGGACTAAGAGCTTCTCTGCACAGGAACGCCAGGTCCAAAGGACATGCTCTGCTCCGGGTGC
This sequence comes from Elephas maximus indicus, assembly GCF_024166365.1. Lineage (NCBI taxonomy): Eukaryota > Metazoa > Chordata > Mammalia > Proboscidea > Elephantidae > Elephas > Elephas maximus. The sequence goes on along the minus strand of NC_064820.1, from coordinate 227,094,646 downwards.
TTCTTTCTTGGTGGCATGAGGTCCCCGTGCCTCTCTGCTCACCTCTCTCTTTTATATCTCAAGAGATTGCCACAAGACACAATCCAATCTTATAGGTTGAGTCCTGCCTCACTAACACAACTGTAGCCCATCCTTCCTCATTAACATCATAGAGGCAAGATTTACAACATACAGGAAGATCACACCATACCTGGAATCATGGCCCAGACCAACTGATGCACACTTTTTGGGGGAGCCATAATTCAATCCATGACACTCAGTAAAATGAAAACAAAATTTAAGAAAAAAAAAAAAGGAAAGCAAAATTAAGGAACTTCCCAGAATATAAAACAGAGGTGGAAAATACATTAAGAATAATGGGGTGGGGGGAGAATAAATCCAGAAGGAACAGCATTTAATGAATAGGTAACCCAGAAAGAGAGAAAATAAAGAGGAGGCTGTATTAGTTATCTATTGCTACATAACAAATTATTCCAAAACTTAGAAACTTAAAACAACAAACACTTATTATCTCACATAGTTACTGCAGGTCAGGAATTGGGAGGCAACTTAACCAGATGATTCTGGTTCAGGATGTCTCATGAGGTTGCAGTCAGGACGGTGGCGGAGACAGCAGTCAGGACGGTGGCTGAGACAGCAGTCAGGACGGTGGCTGAGACAGCAGTCAGGACGGTGGCTGAGACAGCAGTCATCCGAAGGCTTGACTGGGGCTGGAGAATCTGCTTTCAAGATGGCTTCCTCACATGGCTGGCTGGAGGTCTCGGTTCCTCACCATACGAGTCTCTCCGTAGTGTGCTCGAGCGTGCTTATGTCATGCTGTTGACTTCCTCCAGAGTGAGTCATCTAAGAGCCAACAAGACAGAAGTAATATCTTTTTATGACTAAGTCTCCAAAGCTGCACAGCCATCCCTGCTTTACTTTCTTTGCTAGAGGTTGGTCACTGCCCCCAGTCCATGTGCAAGGGGTGAGGAATTGCGCTCTACTTCTTGAAGGGAGGCATACTGAAGAACTCGTGGATATCTGTTAAAACCACCGCTGTTGTTGTTGTTAGCTGCCATTGAGTTGATTCCAACTCATAGCGAAGCCCTGTGTTACAGAGTAGAGCTGTTCTGTAAGGTTTCCTTGGCTGTAATCTCTATGGAAGCAGATTGCTAGGCCTTCCTTCCATGGCATCTCTGGGTGTGTTCAAATCACCAACTTTTAGGTTAGCAGTCAAGCACAAAACATTTGCACCACCTAGGGGCCACAAGGACCTGCATTAATATACTTACTATGTGCCAGGCACCATCCTAAGAACTATGGATACAATAGTGGCTAAACAAGCCAAGGTCCTTCTCTCCATAAAAATCAAGTTTTCTCTCTCCCTTTATCCTGGTTTACATTTTATAGCACTTACAGAAATATTGTTAGGTAATAAGACATAACATTGGATAATATAGTTCTAAGCACTATAAAAATAAACAAGGATAGGGAATAGAGAATGATAAAGGGATACTACTGGATTGCATGGCCAAAAACAGATCTCTCTGGGGAGATGAATTTTGAGCAAAACTCCGAAGAAAAGAAGAGGGAAGGGGAGGAGGGTGCAACCTGGCAGAGGTAATGGTAAGTACAAATGCCCTGAGGCAGAGGAATGAGCTTGGTGGTATTCAGGCAGGATAGACTAGGACTGGTTGCTCTGTAAAAACATATAACCCTGAAATCTTGGGGGCTTGCAACAACACACGTTTGTGTCCTGCATGCCCTACTTGTCCCTCAAGGGCCTGCTGCGGCTGACACGCTATCCGTCTTCACTGGAGCAGAGGACTGACAGGGCAGCCTCCACCTGGGACAGTGGCAGCCTACAGGCAGAACAAAAGGGAAGAACCTGATTGTGAGTTCCTTCTATGCTTTATTGGTCAAGCAAGTCAGACGATCCAGTTCAGCAGGTAGAGACGCCAGATAGCAGGGTCCTGAAATACTGGTGGAGCAGTAAAATCTACCGGTGTGTTCAAGACGCAGTATGCCAGAAAGAGAAGGCAGAAGAGAGTCAGGAAGAGGTTGGAGAGGGAGTCAGGGAGAGAGTAGACAGGGTCTTGTGGGCCTGGGTAAGGAGCTGTACATTATTCTGAGTCATGATGGTACGGACTGAATTGCGTTCCTCCAAGCTGTGTGCTGGAATCCTGACCCCTATACGTTGATCCCCACCTGGGAATAGGGCTTTCTTTGTTATGTTAACGAGACCGTGTGGGTATAGGATGTGTCCTAAACCTAATCACTTCTGAGATTAGAGCAGATTAGACACAGAGACAAGTAAGCACCCGGGGGAAAGTTAGAGCCCACATGGAGATCACTAAGGACCTGAGAAACACTGGGGTTAGAGATGCTAAGACAAGGATCTTCCCCCAGAGCTGACATAGAGAGAGCCTTCCCCTAGAGCGAATGCCCTAAATTCGAATTTCTGACCTCCTGAACTGTGACAAGGAGCCCTGGTTGCACAATGGGTAAGAGCACGGCTGCTAGCCAAAAGGTCTGAGTTCGAATCCACCAGCAGCTCCTTGGAAACACTACGGTGCAGTTCTATGAGCTGGAATTGACTCTGCGGCAATGGGTTCGGAATTTTTGGGTTTTGAACTGTGACTGGATAAATTTCTGTTGGTTAAAACCACCCTTGTGGGATTTCTGTTATAGCTGCACTAAGAAACTAAGACACAGGAGAAGGGTTTGAGCAGGAGAGTGATATGTTCTAACTTAAAGTTTTTAAAGAGCATACGGCTACAGTGTGGAGCCTAAACTAAGGATGCAGTGGAGGGAAGAAGAACAATGTGGAAGCTATGGCTGCTATGGTCCAGGCAAGAGACGAGGGCTGCTTGGACCAGGAAGGAGAGACAGGTGGGCCAGGTGGCTGGGTCTAGGATAGATCGTTTTGGTTTATTTCTTTTTAAGCTCTTTTGGTAGGGGTGCAGTGATCGGTCACAGTGGTTTAGTTTGCATGCTCCTGATTACTACTGTGGTTGAGCACCTCCTCAGAACTGACCATTTCCGTATCTTCTTTGTGAAGTGCCTATTCAAGACTTTTGCCCATTAAAAAAAAAATTGGACAGTTTGTCTTTTTCTTATTCGTTTGTTATTGTCAGCTCCTGTTGAGTGAGACCCCAACTCATAGTGACCCCATGCACAACAGAACAAAATGCTGCCCAGTCCTACACCATCCTCACGAGGGATTATAGGTCATACCCATAGTGATCTATGGAGTTTTCATTGTTTGATTTTCAGAATTACATTACCAGGCCTTTCTTCCTAGTTTGTCTTAGTCTGGAAGCCCCACTGAAACCTGTTCAGCATCATAACCACATGAAATCTTCACTGGCAGATGGGTGGTGACTACACACGAGGTGCATTGGCTGGTGTGATGGTTCAAGTTGTGTGTCAGCTTGGCTGGGCCATGATTCTCAGTGGCTTGGCAGTTACGTAATGGCGTAGCTTGGCTGTTATGTAATGATGTAGCCATCCTCCATGATGTGATCTGATGTGATCAGCTACTCAGTTGCAAATGGAGTTTCCTCAGTTGTAACGTTTTCATACCAGCCTCCCCTTCATTCTTGGGGTCGTGATCTGTAAACTACCTCAAGTCTGGGAATTGATTGAGGGGCCGTGACTCTCAATTTTGGCGATTTGAGTTAAATAGCTGCTCACTTGACCTAGAATTCTTCCACTTGTACAGATCAAGAAAATGTTTAGTAGATGTCCCATCTATTCACTCCTAGGGACACCATGACTAAGTAACCAATGCCATAAGTTCACATAAGTCAGACTATTTTGATCACTTCTTTGACTCCTCTGTCCATTACAGTAAACATGCCCACCCTGTCATTGTCAATTCAGTGCTGCCTCTTGGCATAATCCATGCTGGAAGGAACACAATTGGAATATTGATGATAAGAAGATATGTGCAAGAGGTAGTTTTGTAGTTATGTAATGATGAATTGGTCAGGTATGTAATAATGTAATTTGCCTGTTGTGTAATGAAGTAGTCATCCCCCATGATGTTATCTGATGTAATCAGCCAATCATTTGTAAAGGGAGTTTTCTTGGGGGTGCGGCCGGCATCCAATATGTATATGGACATTCCGGCAAAGCTCGCTTGCTTGCTCTGGATCCTGCATCTGGCTTGTCATCACCTGACCTCCAGTACTTGGGACTTGAACCAGCTGCCTGCCGTATTTCCTGCTGATCTTGGGATTCATCAGCCTCCACAGCTTCTTACCTGCCAGTCTTGGGTTCCTGAGCCCCTGCAGCTCTATGAGTCAGAGAAGCCTCCCGCCTGAGGCCTGACCCATGGACTTGGGACTTGCCAGCCTCTACAGCCTCATGAGCTACTTCCTTGAGACAAATCTCTCTCTCTCTATATATATGGAAATCCTGGTGGCATAGTGGTTAAGAGCTACAGCTGCTAACCAAAAGGTCAGCAGTTCTAATCTACCAGATGCTCCTTGGAAACCCTATGGGGCAGTTCTATTCTGTCTTATAAGGTCACTATGAGTTGGAATCGACTCAACAGCAATGGGTTTGGTTTGGTTTTATATATATGTATATGCTTCACGTCCTCTTCTGAGACCAACCTGAATTTCTGGCAGTATATCCCTGGTTCCACGTCCTTTTCTGAAACCGGCCTGAATTTCAGAAGAGGAGGTGGATCCAGGAATATCATTGCTGAGGTCAGATGGATCCTGGTTGAAAGCAGGGAATACCAGAAGGATGTTTACCTGTGTTTTATTGACTATGCAAAGGCATTCGACTGTGTGGGCCATAACAAACTATGGATAACACTGCTAAGAATGGGAATTCCAGAACACTTAATTGTGCTCATGAGGAACCTTTACATAGATCAAGAGGCAGTTGTTCAGACAGAACAAGGGGATACTGATTGGTTTAAAGTCAGGAAAGTTGTGCTTCAGGGTTGTATTCTTTCACCATACCTATTTAATCTGTATGTTGAGCAAATAATCCGAGAAGCTGGACTATATGAAGAAGAACGGGGCATCAGAATTGGAGGAAGACTCATTAAAAACCTACGTTATGCAGATGACACAACCTTGCTTGCTGAAAGTGAAGAGGACCTGAAACACTTACTAATGAAGATCAAAGACCACAGCCTTCAGTATGGATTGCACCTCAACATAAAGAATACAAAAATCCTCAGAACTGGACCAATGAGCAACATCATGATAAACAGAGAAAAGATTGAAGTTGTCAAGGGTTTCATTTTACTTGGATCCACAATCAACACCCATGGAAGCAGCAGTCGAGAAGACTAAGGTGCGCCTGATCCAAGCCCTGGTATTTTCAATCGTATCATATGCATGTGAAAGCTGGACAATGAATAAGGAAGACCGAAGAAGAGTTGATGCCTTTGAATTATGGTGTTGGCGAAGAATATTGAATATACCACGGACTGCCAAAAGGAGAAACAAGTCTGTCTTGGAGGAAGAACAGCCGGAATGCTCCTTAAGGGCAAGGATGGTGAGACTGCGTCTTACATACTTTGGACATGTTGTCAGGAGGGATCAGTCCCTGGAGAAGGACATCATGCTTGGCAGAGTACAGGGTCAGCAGAAAAGAGGGAGACCCTCAACGAGGTGGACTGACACAGTGGCTGCAACAATGAGCTCAAGCATAACAACGATTGAAAGGATGGCACAGGACCGGGCAGTGTTTCGTTCTGTTGTGCATAGGGTCGCTATGAGCCGGAACCGACTTGACGGCACCTAAAAACAACAGCATATGCTTTGCTGGTTTTCCTTCTCTAGAGAACCCTGCCTAAGACAGCCAGGAATTGAACTTGGGTCTCCTTCATGAAGGTGACAATTCTACTACTGAACACCAATGCTCTCGTTTATTTACTTGTAGAAGCTCTTTACATAGTCTGACTGTGAGTCCTTTGTTGATTATGTTTATTGCAAATGTTTTCTCCCAACCTGTGGCTTGCCTTTCCCTTCTCTAACAGTGTCTTTTGATGAACAAATGTCCTTAAGTTTAATGTAGTCCAATTTACCAATCTTTCTTTTATAGTGTTTTTATGTAGTATTTTAGATTTTTTCCACCTCCCCAACGCCCTGCTGATATTCTTCTATATTTTGCCAAGAACTTTATGCCGCTTTATGTTTCACATTTAGGTCTATGACTTGTCACCAATCTTTTTTTGTGTATAGCATGAGATTAGTTTTTTCCACATGGTTATCCAATTGCTCCAGCAATATTTGTTGAAGAAAAAATCTTTCCCCACTGAACTGTGTTGGGCCTTTGTGGTGAATCCAGTGACCATACAGATAGAGCTGGGCCTTTTTCTGGATTCTCTTCTGGTCTATTGGTATTTTGTATATCCTTGTGCCTAGCATGTATTTTGAATGAATAGAAAACTATTTGGATTTGCTGGTAGGTCAGATGCGGAATGTGAAAGAGACCATTTGAGATGGCATCTACAATTTTCAACCTTGGTAAGTTTTTTGTCTTTATCAACTTTATTACTGATAAAGCTGATTAGGGAACATGAATTTAGATTTTAAGGTGCATAGAACTTGTTCGTACCACCTTAGTATGGATTAAAGTGTCGTCCCCCAAAATAGATCTTGAAATCCTAACCCCTATATCAGTGGCTGTAATTTTATTTGGCAATAAGGTTGTTTTTTTTTTTTTTTGCATGCTAGTTAGATCATATATGAGTAGGATGGGTTCTAAAGCTAATCACTTTTGAGTTATAAAAAGAGTCGATTAGACATACACACACTGGGGAGGGGGGAAGACATTATGTGAGAATTGTCTACAAGCCAAGGAACCAAGGAATGCCCAGGGCTATCTATAAGGACCACTACCCATCTGTCAGTTTGTCATACTGTGATGCCTTGAATGTCAATTTAATGACTAAGGTCTGCCTGACCCAAGTTATGGTCTTCAGTCACCTCGTACACACGCAAAAGCTGAGGCAATGAAAAAGGAAGACAGAAGAAGAATGAAAAATTGAAGCATTTGAACTGTGGTTTGGCAAAAAAAAAAATACTGAATATACTATGAACTTTCAGAAGAACAAATAACCAGAAATAAAACCAGAATGTTCCCCAGAAGTGAAGATGGTGAGACTTTGGCTCACTTACTTTGGACACGTCATCAGGAAAGACAAATACATCATGGTTGGTTGAGAGTCAGCAAAAATGAGGTAAACCTTTAATGAGATGGATTGACACAATAGCCACAGCATTGGAAGATGCCGCAGGACTGGGCAGTGTTTTGTTCTGTTATTCATAAGGTCACCAAGAGTCAGATCCAGCTTGATGGCACTTAACAACAACCTACCAAGAAAGGAATCAGCACAACCAAGGCCCTCATTTTTGGCCTTGTAGCCTCCAGAACTGTGAGAAAATAAACTTCTGTTTTTTAAAGCCACCTATTTGTGGTATTTTTGTTACAGCAGCCCTAAGAGACTAAGACACATCTCCATTCATGAATTATCCTTGGGACAGCCCATCTGAAGGACAGTTTGGGTCTGCTGAGTAAGTACAGTCACAAGCATGGCAGCCTCCCACTAGACTGGGGAAGAGGAAGAAAAGAGAGTAAGCCCCTAGGGCTTGCACATTTTATACAGATCAGCCCCTGCAATCAAGATATATGGACTAGTCAACATCAGCATCAGCACTCAAGACAATCCACATCTCTCTCCTGGAGAAGGAGGGGAGGGAAGGAGAGAGACTAGGAGTGTTACTTCAGTGGATACCACCCCCCTCATATAAACACGGTACTGGAGTTTAAGGAGCACCACACCTGATCCTACTCCCAGGATTCCTCAGTGTTCTTTCTAAGTCCACTTGGCTTAACCTGTGGTCACCCTGAGCAGGCTGGGAGGGAATCAGTCGTCTGTCAAGACCATCCTCCCTCCTCCATAGACCACTTCTCCATCCCAGCCACAGCTCCTGAGGGGGCCCTCCTGATTTCTCTGATGGACACTTGGTTTCTGCGCCCAAGAAGGTTTTGAAACAGGGGAGAGCAATACAATAAAGAAACTCAAAGGCCACCCTGAGTCCAAGCTGAAACTCCACTCCCTCTTCCTCTTCCCATCACACACAGTGCTCAGCCAGTTGTCCAATGCAACTCCCCAGCAGTGGTGCAAGAAACCAAATGAGAAAAAGGCCAGCCCTCTAAAACTACCCGAAGTTGTAAAATATGACCCTGCTCCCATCGTCAGGTTCTAAGAGAAAACACTCCAAAGCTGAAATCTCTTTCCCCTCTTTAAAGTTCAGAATACTCAAGTTTCAGATCTCTTCCTTCCACCACACCTTATGTAATGGAACTCTCTCAACCAATCCTGAGACCAACCAGGCATCTGTCTTCCCTTGCACCTGCTCCAGGGGCAGCCCAACAAGCCTGACAAACACAACAAGTTCACACAGCCCTTTCAGGAGAGAGCCCGTGCTCAGAGACCTGTCGGTACCAGCACATGAGGTCCAGCCCTCAGAGGAAGCCTGTCTTGGGGATGGTTTCCTCCAGGAGATGGTATGTGGTGGCTCTTAGGGAGGAAACCTCTCCCTTCCTCCCTCTTGGAACTTACCCTTAGAGTAAGGAGAAGAGCTCCCAACCCAAAACAGGAGTCCTCCATCTGAGGACACACTGCTCAGAAAGTGCCAGGCGTGCCTATGTGTACTGGGCTCAATTATAAGTGGAGCTTCCTTGGAGAATACATTCAAGCCACAAGCAGCAAATGCTTAGACTCAGAAAGCCTCCATCTCCTGGCATCTGATGGATATACATTCAGGTATCTACTTCAAATCCCAGGATTTTTTTTAGCGCACTATTTTTTATAGCAGTTATAGATATACAGAAAAATTTACAGAAAGTACTCCCTCCACCCAGCACAGTTTTTCCTATTATCAACATTTTGCATTCGTCTGGTATATTTGTTACAATTGATTCTGATACCTTATCATAGTTTACATTAAGGTTCACTCTGGGTTGTACAATCCTATGAGTTTTGACCAAAGCATAATGTCATGTGTTCACCATTACAATATCATGCAGAGCAGTTTCACTGCCCTAAAAGTCCCCTGTGTTCCTCCTATTCATCCTTGCTCCCCTTCCCTGAACTCTGGCATCCACCAGTCTCTTCTCTGTCTGTATAGTTTTTGCCTTTTCCAGATTGTCACATAACCCATTGCCATTGAGTTGATTCTGACTCATTGCGACCCTGTACGACAGAGTAGAACTGCCCCATTGGGTTTCCAAGGCTGTAATCTTTACCAGAGAAGACTGCCACATCTTTCTACCTTGGAGCAGCTGGTAGGTTTGAACCGATGACCTTTCAGTTATCAGCCAAGTGCTTTAACCACTGCACTACCAGGGCTCTGAATGTCATATAGTTGGAATCATATAGTATGTAGCTTTTTCAGACTGGCTTCTCTCACTTTGCAATATGCATTTAAGGTTTCTCCATATCTTTTCATAGCTTGATAGCTTTTTCCTTTTATCACTGAGTAACTCTCCTTTATATGGATGTACCATTCTTTGTTTATTCATTTACCTATTGAAGTAAATCCTGTTTGCTTCCAAATTTTGGCAATCATGAATAAAGCTGCTACAAACATTCATGGGCTGGTTTTTGCTTAGACATAATTTTTTATTCATTTGGGTAAATACTGAGGAGCATGGTTGCTGGATCATATGATAAGCCTATGTTTAGCTTTGTAAGAAACTGCCAGACTTGTCTTCTAAAATGGTTGCACCATTTTGCATTCGCACTAGCAGTGAATGGGAGTTCCTGCTGCTCTACGTCTTCATCAGCATTTGGTGATGTCAGTGTTTTGGATTTTGATTATTCCAATTAGGTATGGAGTGATATCTCATTGTTGTTTTAATTTGCAATTTACAGTCATGGCTATACATGTGGACCTCACCAAATGGAATACACAGGAATCAAATTGATTACATCTGTGGAAAGAGATGATGGAGAAGCTCAATATCATCCATCAGAACAAGGCCAGGGGACAACTGTGGAAGCGACCACCAATTGCTCACATGCAAGCTGAAGAAAATTGAAACAAGTCCACGAGAGCCGAAGTATGACCTTGAATATACCTTGCCTGAATTTAGAGACTATCTCAAGAATAGATTTGATACATTGAACATTAATGATGGAAGACTAGACAAGTTGTGGAATGACATCAAGGACATTATACATGAAGAAAGAATAAGTCATTAAAAAGACAGGAAAGAAAGAAAAGACCAAAGTGGATATCAGAAGAGACTCTGAAACTTGCTCTTGGCTGAGGAACCCAAGATCAGCAGGCAAGGCAGCAGGCTGCTGGCTCACAGCCCGCGGAGGCTGATGAAGCCAAGATCAGCAGGCAATATGGCAGGTGGCTGGCTCAAGTTCCAAGAACTGGAGATCAGATCATGATGAGCTAGTTGCAAGATCCAGAGCGAGCAAGCAAGCTTTGCCAGAATGTCCATACACATATTGGATGCATGCCATATCCTTGAAGAAACTCCCCTTACAGCTGATTGGATGATCACATCAGATTGCATCAAGGTGGATGACTACATTATTACATAACTACCAAATCACTGATAAATAAGGCCCAGCCATGTTGATACACAACATTAACCATCAGAGTCCACCCCTTTTCAACTTTGCACCTGTGCACATCTCCTTAAACCATACACAATCTCTAAATAAAGACAATTACACAGTCATGCTTGTGCTTAACATGACAAACCTAACATGCTTAAAACCAAAAATGCATTAGCCCTGTTTACATCTTATATTTTATAAGTGAAGAAAAGAAAAATATTTGATGCACACTGTTATGGATTGAATCGTGTCTCCCAAAAATATGTGTCATCTTGGCTAGGCCGTGATATCCAGTATTGTGTGGTTGTCCTCAATTTTGTGATCTGATGTAATTTTCCTATGTGTTGTGAATCCTAACCTCTATTATGTCAATGAGGCAAGATTAAACCCACTAACCCACTGCCGCAGTTTATTTAATGAAGAAGGACATAATTTACAGTATTAGGTAGTATCTTGAATCAATCTGTTTTCAGATATAAAAAAGAAGTGAGCAGAGAGGAGAGGGACCTCATTACCACCACCAAGCAAGAGCCAGGAGTGGAGGGTGTCTTTTGACCCAGGATCCACGTGCTGAGAAGCTCCTACACCAGTGGGAGACTGATAACAAGGACCTTTCCCAAGAGCTGATAGAGAAAAAAAACCTTCCCCTGGAGCCAGCACCCTGATTTCAGACTCTAGCCTCCTAAACTGTGAGAGCATAAATTTCTGTTTGTTAAACTCATCCAATTGCTGTATTTCTGTTATAGCAGCACTACATAACTAAGACACACACAAACAAGGACAAAATACTGATAACAGTTACAGTCCTCATTTCTGCAATTGGTCACGTGGCTGTAACTGATATTTAGAACTACCTTCTTCCATCCATTCTGTATTCCCTTTACCCTCAGCTGCTCTTGGTTCTTCTTCTGGTGGGGTGATCCAAACCTTCACTGCCGAAGGGTCTGGTCCATTAGTAGTCATGTCAGAACTAGGGTGCTGTAGTTTTCCATTGACTTTAACCACAGAGCATGGTAGTACTGAGAGTTGCCCTAAGGGATCTCCTGTATTCCAGACATACTCTTCTTTATCTCCATTATGCAACACAAGGCTAATTTCCCCTTGGTAAACCAGTATGAGTCCCCTTGGTAGGCATGATTAATTACACCACCCAATATGGTAATTCTCTTCTTGCCTGTTAATTCAGAGGCATGAGGAACCCGAAGTGGCCCGGTGGCATTCTTAACTTCCAATTCAATGGAATTTGTGCTGTGCCTCCAGGTGGGAGCATTCCTCCCTTTGGAACTGAGACCTGTAGATCTGCAGAGTACAGGGTCACAGGGACAGGAAGCAAAAATTTTACAAGTGGGTCACTAGGCCTAATAGTGAGTGGTGCCACTCCCATTTTTATCTCTTGATTCCCTGAACCATGAATCCCGGCCATGGGAGAAACAGCACCATATATTGGACGCTGGTTTAGAGTATATGTAGCCTCGTGGAGAACATTGCCCTAACTCTGCAAAGCATTGCCTCTAGTTGGTGCTGTAATTGTGTCTTTAGAAGGCTATTCCATTGTTCTAGAAAGCCAGCTGCTTCAGGATGGTGGGGAGCATGTTAAGACCACTGAATTCCATAACTGTGGGTCCATTGCCTCTCTTCATTTACTGTGAAATGATTCAGTTTATTTCACGCAATTTTGTGTGGGATATCATGATGGTGAATAAGGCATTCTGTAAATCCATGGATGGCAGTTTTGGCAGAAGCATTTCATGCAGGAAAGACAAATTCGTATCCAGAGTAAATGTCTATTCCAGTAAGAACAAAATGCTGCCCTTTCCATGATGGAAGTGGTCCAATGTAATCAACTGCCATCAGGTTGCTGGCTGATTGCCTTCATGAATGATGCCACACTGGGGACTCGGTATTAGTCTCTGCTGCTGGCTGACTGGGCATTCAGCAGTGGCTATAGACAAGCCGGCCTTGGTGAGTGGAAGTCCATATTGGTTAGCCCATCCATAGCCTCCATCCCAGTCCCCATGGCCACTTTGTTCATGAGCCCATTGGGCAATGACAGGAGTGGCTGGGGAAAGAGGAAGACTGTCTGCCACAGAATCGGTCATCCTATCCACTTGGTTGTTAAAATCCTCCTCTGCTGAGGTCACCCTTTGGTGAGCATTCACTTGAGACACAAATATCTTCACGCCTTTGGCCCATTCCGAGAAATCTATCCACACACCTCTTCCCCATACCTCCTTGTCTCCAATAATCCAATCATATTCCATCCAAGTCCCTGACCATCCAGCCAAACCATTGGCCATGGCCCATGAATCAGTATACAATTGCACATCTGGCCATTTCTCCTTTCAAGCAAAGTGAACAGCTAGGTGCACTGCTCGAAGTTCTGCCCATTGGGAAGATTTTTCTTCATCACTGTCATTTAGGGAGGTCCCTGAAAGGGGCTGTATTGCTGCCTCTGTCCACTTGCAAATGGTGCCTGCATATTGTGCAGAACCATCTGTAAACCAATCACGAGTTTTCTCTTCCTTAGTCAACTGATTATAAGGAACTCCCCATGAGGACATAGGTGCAGACTGGGAGAGGTGCAAGTAATGTGACAGGAGTGGAGACCATGGGCTTTTGGGCCACTTTCTTCCGCAACTTACATGTGCCTTCAGGTCCTGCTCAAACCCAATCTCGCATATAGCACTTCCATTTAATGACGGACTCCTGCTGTGCACATGTGACTTTATGACTCTATGGGTCAGGCAACACCCAGTTCATGTGGCTCAGGCTACGTGGTGACTTAGTGGCACAAGGTTAAGCGTTCAGTCTCTACTAAGGCCCAGTAACAAGCCAAAAAATGTTCTCAAAAGGAGAGTAGTTATCTGAAGAGGATGGCAGGGCTTTACTACAAAATCTAAGGGTCTGCGCTGTGATTCACCAATAAGGGCATGCCAAAGACTCCAAACAGCATCTCTCTGCCACTGACACTTCGAGCACCACTGGACCAGGCACCTAATATAGCCCTAGTGACAATGTGACTTGCACAGCAGTCTGGACCTGTTGCAGAGCCTTCCCTTATTCTGGACCCCACAAAAAAGCTAGCAGTTTTTTTGAGTCACTTAATAAGTAGGCCAGAGTAGCACAACCAAATGAGGGATGTGTTGCCTACAAAATCCAAAGATTCGTTGTGCCTCCTTTTTAGTTGTAGAAAGGGCCAGATGTAACAACTTATCCCTCACTTTAGAAGAACTATCTTAACATGCCCCATACACTGGACTCCTGGAAATTTCACTGAGGTAGAAGGGTCCTGAATTCCCCACCCTCTAGCATGCAAATGTTTTATCAATAAATCCAAAGTCATTGACACTTCTTTCTTGCTAAGTTCAATCCGTGTAATGTCATCAGTGTAATGGACCAGTGTGACATGTTGTGGAAGGGATAGTCTATCAATGTCTCTGCAGACTAAATTATGCCATAGGGCTGGAGAGTTGATATACCTCTGAGTTAGGAGAGTAAATGTGTGTTGCTGGCCTGTCCAGCTGAAGGCAAACTGCTTCGGGTGTTCCTTTGACACCAGAACTGACAAGAAGGCATTGGCCAGATCAATAGTTGCATATACAGTACCAGGAGATGTAGTAATTTGCTCAAGCAATGAAACCACATCTGGAATAGCAGCTGCGTTTGGAGTTCCCACCTCATTACATTTGTAATAATTCACTGTCATTCTCCAAGATTCATCTGTTTTTTGCGCAGGCCAAATAGGCAAGTTGAATGGGGATATGGTGAGAATCACCACCCCTGCGTCCTTCAAGTCCTTGATTGCAGTAATCCCTGCAGTCCCCCCAGGAATGCAGTGTTGTTTTTGGTTTACTATTTTCCTAGGTAGGGGCAGTTCTAATGGCTTCTACTTGGCATTTCCTACCATAATAGCTGTCTTAGTCATCTAGTGTTGCTATAACAGAAATACCGCAAGTGGATGGCTTTAACAAAGAGAACTTTATTCTTTCACAGTCCAGTAGGCTAAAAGTCCGAATTCAGAGCTCCAGCTCCAGGAGAAGGCTTTATGTCTCTGTTGGCTCTGAAGGAAGGTCGTTGTGTTGCATCAGTCTTCCCTTGTCTGGGAGCATCTCAGTGCAGGAACCTCAGGTCCAAAGGATGCACTGTGCTTCCAGTGCTGCTTTCTTGGTGGTATGAGGTCCCCAAATTTCTGCTTACTTCCCTTCCTCTTTACCTCTCGAGACATAAAAGGTGGTGCAGGCCACACCCCAGAGAAACTCCCTTTATATAGGATCAGGGACGTGACCTGTTAAGGGTGTTACAATCCCACCCTAAGCCTCTTTAACATAAAAGTACAATCACAAAATGGAGGGCAACCACAGAATACTGGAAATCATGGCCTAACCAAGTTAATACACACAGTTTTGGGGGGACATAATTCAATCCATGACAGTAACCCTTATTCCACTTTTCAGGAATCTAATGCTAGTGTTCTCCTAGTTGCTGAATATGTCTATTCCAATTACGCATCCTGGAACGTGGGAAATCATTACAGGGTGGGTTCAGGGACCCACTGGACTCACTGTGAGACAAACCTGAGCTAAGACTCCATTAATAATGTGACCTCCATATGCCCCTACTCCGACTGGTGGGTTGTAGTGACATTTTGGGTCTCCTGAAATTAGTGTCAGTTCAGAGACAGTGCCCAGGAATCCCTGAAGAGTCTGATTATTTGCTTTTCCCCACTGAACAGGCACTGTCATAAAAGGCTGTAGATCCCCTTGGAAAAGACTGGGAGAAAGATTCACAGTATATATTTTCACTGTTTTTAGTGGGGGTCCTTCCTCAAGGGGACCAGCTTCCCCTTCCTTCAAAGGGTTATGGGTCTGTAAATTAGCTCAAGTCTGGGAATTGACTGAGGAGCTGTGACTGTTTATTCTAGTGATTCGAGTCAGATTGCCATTTAGTTCACCTAGAATTCTTTCACTTGTACAGATCACGTAAATATTTCCCATCTATTTCCCTCCTAAGGACAGCATGGCTAAGTAGCCAATGCCATAAATCCATATGTGACAGACTATTCCGAATATTTCTTTGACTCTGTTGTCCATTGCAGCAACCACACTCACTTTGTCTTTGTCCATTGAGTGCCACCACTTGGTCGCTACCACACAGGGTCCCCCCACTATTATGTCAGTTTGTCGTACTGTGGGGGCTTGTGTGTTGCTGTGATGCTGGAAGCTATGCCACCAGTATTTAGATACCAGCAGGGTCACCCATGGAGGACAGGTTTCAGCTGAGCTTCCAGACTAAGGCAGACTAGGAAGACGGACAAGGCAGTCTACTTCTGAAAAGCATTAGCCAGTGAAAACCTTATGAATAGCAGCAGAACATTGTCTGATATAGTGCTGGAAGATGAGCCCCCCAGGTTGGAAGGCATTCAAAAGATGACTGGGGAAGAGCTGCCTCCTCAAAGTAGTCGATCTTAATGACGTGGATGGAGTAAAGCTTTCGGGACCTTCATTTGCTGATGTGGCACGACTTGAAATGAGAAGAAACAGCTGCAAACATCCATTAATAATTGGAACCTGGAATGTACGAAGTATGAATCTAGGAAAATTGGAAATAATCAAAAATGAAATGGAACACATAAACATTGATATACTAGGCATTAGTGAGCTAAAATGGACTGGTATTGGCCATTTTGAATCAGACAAGCATATAGTCTACTATGCTGGGAATGACAACTTGAAGAGGAATGGTGTTGCATTCATCGTCAAAAAGAACATTTCAAGATCTATCCTGAAGTACAACGCTGTCAGTGATAGGATAATATCCATACGCCTACCAGAAAGACCAGTTAATACGACTATTATTCAAATTTACGCACCAACCACTAGGGCCAAAGATGAAGAAATAGAAGATTTTTATCAGCTACTACAGTCTGAAATTGATCGAACATGCAATCAAGATGCATTGATAATTACTGGCGATTTTAATACAAAAGTTGGAAACTAAGAAGAAGGATCAATAGTTGGAAAATATGGCCTTGGTGATAGAAACAATGCCGGACATCGAATGATAGAATTTTGCAAGACCAACAACTTCTTCATTGCAAATACCTTCTTTCACCAACATAAACGGTGACTATACACGTGGACCTCACCAGATGGACCACACAGAAATCAAATTGACTACATCTGTGGAAAGAGACGATGGAAAAGCTCAATATCATCAGTCAGAACAAGGCCAGGGGCTGACTATGGAACAAACCATCATTTGCTCATATGCAAGTTCAAGCTGAAACTGAAGAAAATCAGAGCAAATCCACAAGAGCCAAAATATGACCTTGAGCATATCCCATCTGAACATAGAGACCATCTGAAGAATAGATTTGACGCATTGAACACTGGTGACCGAAGACCAGATGAGTTGTGGAATGTCATCAAAGACATCATACATGAAGAACGCAAGAGGTCATTGAAAAGACTGGAAAGAAAGAAAAGACCAAGATGGATGTCGGAGGAGACTCTGAAACTTGCTCTTAAACATTGAGCAGCTAAAGCAAAAGGAAGAATTGATGAAGTAAAAGAACTGAACAGAAGATTTCAAAGGGCGGCTCAAGAAGACAAAGTTAAGTATTATAATGACATGTGCGAAGAGCTGGAGATGGAAAACCAAAAGGGAAGAACACGCTCGGCGTTTCTCAAGCTGAAAGACCTGATGAAAAAATTTAAGCCTCAAGTTGCAATACTGAAGGATTCCATGGGGAAAATATTAAATGACGCAGGAAGCATCAAAAGAAGATGGAAGGAATACACAGAGTCATTATACCAAAAGGAATTAGTCCATGTTCAACCATTTCAAGAGGTGGCATATGATCAGGAACCAATGGTACTGAAGGAAGAAGTCCAAGCTGCTCTGAAGGCACTGGCGAAAAACAACGCTCCAGGAATTGATGGAATATCAATTGAGATGTTTCAACAAACGGATGCAGCACTGGAGGTGCTCACTTGTCTATGCCAAGAAATATGGAAGACAGCTTCCCGGCCAACTGACTGGAAGAGATCCATATTTATGCCTATTCCCAAGAAAGGTGATCCAACTGAATGTGGAAATTATAGAACAATATGATTAATATCACACGCAAGCAAAATTTTGCTGAAGATCATTCAAAACCGGCTGCAGCAGTATATCGACAGGGAACTGCCAGAAATTCAGGCCGGTTTCAGAAGAGGACATGGAACCAGGGATATCATTGCTGATGTTAGTTGGATCCTGGCTGAAAGCAGGGAATACCAGAAGGATGTTTACCTGTGTTTTATTGACTATGCAAAGGCATGCAACTGTGTGGATCATAACAAATTATGGATAACGTTGTGAACAATGCAAATTCCAGAACACTTAATTGTGCTCATGAGGAACCTTTTCGTAGATCAAGAGGCAGTTGTGCAGACAGAACAAGGGGATACTGATTGGTTTAAAGTCAGGAAAGGTGTGTGCCACGGTTGTATTCTTTCACCATACCTATTCAACCTGTATGCTGAGCAAATAAGATGAGAAGCTGGAACATATGAAGAAGAACGGGGCATCAGGATTGGTGGAAGACTCATTAACAACCAGCATTATGCAGATGGCACAACCTTGCTTGCTGAAAGTGAGGACGACTTGAAGCACTTATTAATGAAGATCAAAGGCCACAGCCTTTAGTATGGATTGCACCTCAACATAAGGAAAACAAAAATCCTCACAACTGGACCAATGAGCAACATCATGATAAACGGAGAAAAGATTGAAGTTGTCAAGGATTTCATTTTACTTGGATCCACAATCAACACCCATGGAAGCAGCAGTCAAGAAATCAAAAGATGCATTGCATTGTGAAAATCTGCTGCAAAGGACCTCTTTAAAATGTTGAAGAGCAAAGATGTCACCTTGAAGACTAAGGTGTACGTGACCCAAGCCATGGTGTTTTCAATCACATCATATGCATGTGAAAGCTGGACAATGATTAAGGAAGACTGAAGAAGAACTGATGCCTTTGAATTGTGGCATTGGCAAAGAATATTGAATACACCATGGACTGCCAAAAGAACGAATAAATCTGTCTTGGAAAGTACAATCAGAATGCTCCTTAGAAGCAAGGATGGTGAGAATGTTGTCAGGAGGGATCAGTCTCTGGAGAACGACATCATGCTTGGCAAAGTACAGGGTCAGCAGAAAAGAGGAAGACCTTCAATGAGGTGGACTGACGCAGTGGCTGCAACAATGGGCTCAAGCATAACAACGATTGTAAGGGTGGTGCAGGACTGGGCAGTGTTTCGTTCTGTTGTGCATAGGGTTGCTATGAGTTGGAGCCGACTCGATGGCACCTAAAAACAACCACAGGGTCCAATCAACCCCATTGTAGTAAGATGTCTAAATTGAGTTAGGGTATTTCCTACTGTCAAATCTAACTTGCATAAAAAGGAAATCACAGCAGCCTTTAAAGATACTGTACTCCCTTCACTTATTTGTTCCTCACCATTGTGGTAAAATATGTGTCCTCTGGGCACTCCCTGTGTGGGTCTGTGGGTCTAACATGATAAATCCACTCTAACATACCAATTTCCCTAACTCTTTAGATACATTCTTCTACAGCACACCAAGGCAGGTCTAGCAGTTCCACTTGATTTAGTGTAGGCCACTGCATAATCCATGCTTCAATGAACTGACCAAATAAACTATTAGAGCCTTTCCTGACCTCTCAAGCTGAAACACTGAATAAAGACTCTGAGCTTAGTGGACCCATATCAATAAACTCAGATTAATCCAAGTTTATGTTCCTTGCACCATTTTCCTGCACACTTAATAGCCATTTCCACACATATTTCCCAGGTTCCTTTTGTACATACTAGAAAAATCAACCAGTTCTTTTGGAGTGTAGCATACCTCTTCCCAGATCACACTTTGTACTTCACCCTTTGGGGCTATTGGGACTTAAATCTAGTTATAGTTCTAGAAGCAAAAACAAGTGGTGGGGTTGGTCCTGGGAACATTCGGTAATGTCTTATAAGGCATCTACGTCAGGCAATGCCCCAGGCAATGAATCAGACCTGCCCCAGATGATGACTCAGATGCTGCCTCAGCCAATATCTCAGAAAAAGGCATTCAATTTGTGTATCATAACAAATTATGGAAAACATTCCAAAGAATGGGTATTCCAGATCATTTAATTATGCTCATGAGGAATCTGTACGTAGACAAAAACGCAGTTGTTCAAACAGAATGAGGGGATACTGCATATTTTACAATCATGAAAGATGTGTGTCAGGGTTGTATTCTTTCACCACACTTGTTCAATCTGTATGCTGAACAAATAATCCAAGAACGTGGACTATATGAAGAAGAACGGGGCATCAGGATTGGAGAAAGGCTCATTAACAACCTGTGATATGCAGATGATACAACCTTGCTTGCTGAAAGTCAAGAGAACTTGAAGCACTTACTGATGAAGATCAATGTGCACAGCCTTCAGTCTGGATTATATCTAAACATAAACAAA
This sequence comes from Elephas maximus indicus, assembly GCF_024166365.1. Lineage (NCBI taxonomy): Eukaryota > Metazoa > Chordata > Mammalia > Proboscidea > Elephantidae > Elephas > Elephas maximus. Next base: position 227,074,529 of record NC_064820.1, on the reverse strand, counting down.
ACAAAAATCCTCACAATTGGACCAATAAGCAACATCATGATAAATGGAGAAATATTGAAGTTTTCAAAGATTTATTTTACTTGAATCCACAATCGATACCAATACCCATGAAGCAGCAGTCAAGAAATTAAATGACATAGTGCATTGTACAAATCTGTGTTGCAGAAGATCTCTTTAAAGTGTTAAAAAGCAAAGATGCCTAAGGTGCATCCAACCAAAGCCATGGTATTTTTTTTTTTTAATAATTTTTATTGTGCTTTAAGTGCAAGTTTACAAATCAAGTCAGTCTGTCACATATAAGCTTATATACACCTTACTCCATACTCCCGCATACTCTCTCCCTAATGAGTCAGCCCGCTCCCTCCTTCCAGTCTCTCCTTTGGTGACCATTTTGCCAGTTTCTAACCCTCTCTACCCTCCCCTCTACCCTCCAGACAGGAGATGCCAACACAGTCTCAAGTGTCCACCTGATACAAGGAGCTCACTCTTCATCAGCATCTCTCTCCAATCCATTGTCCAGTCCTTTCCATGTCTGATAAGTTGTCTTCGGGAATGGCTCCTGTCCTGTGCCAACAGAAGGTTTGAGGACCATGGCCGCCGGGATTCTTCTAGTCTCAGTCAGACCATTAAGCCTGGTCTTTTTATGAGAATTTGGGGTCTGCATCCCACTGATCTCCTGCTCCCTCAGGGGTTCTCTATTGTGCTCCCTGTCAGGGCAGTCATCGGTTGTGGCCGGGCACCATCTAGTTCTTCTGGTCTCAGGATGATGTAAGTCTCTGGTTCATGTGGCCCTTTCTGTCTCTTGGGCTCATAGTTTTCGTGTGACCTTGGTGTTCTTCATTCTCCTTTGATCCAGGTGAGTTGAGACCAATTGATGCAACTTAGATGGCCGCTTGTTAGCATTTAAGACTCCAGGCGCCACACTTCAAAGTGGGATGCAGAATGTTTTCATAATAGAATTTATTTTGCCAATTGACTTAGAAGGCCCCTTAAGCCATAGTCCCCAAACCCCCGCCCTTGCTCCGCTGACCTTCGAAGCATTCAGTTTATCCCGGAAACTTCTTTGCTTTTGGTCCAGTCCAGTTGAGCTGACCTTCCCTGTATTGAGTATTGTCCTTCCCTTCACCTAAAGTAGTTTCTTATCTACTAACTAATCAGTAAATAACCCTCTCCCACCCTCCCTCCCTCCCCTCCTCGTAACCATAAAAGTATGTGTTCTTCTCAGTTTATACTATTTCTCAAGATCTTATAATAGTGATCTTATACAATATTTGTCCTTTTGCATCTGACTAATTTCACTCAGCATAATGCCTTCCAGCTTCCTCCATGTTATGAAATGTTTCACAGATTCGTCACTGTTCTTTATTGATGTGTAGTATTCCACTGTGTGAATATACCATAATTTATTTAACCATTCATCCGTTGATGGACACCTTGGTTGCTTCCAGCTTTTTGCTATTGTAAACAGTGCTGCAATAAACATGGGTATGTGTATATCTGTTCGTGTAAAGTCTCTTATTTCTCTAGGGTATATTCCGAGGAGTGGGATTTCTGGGTTGCATGGTAGTTCTATTTCTAACTTTTTAAGAAAATGCCAGATAGATTTCCAAAGTGGTTGTACTATTTTACATTCCCACCAGCACTGTCTAAGAGTTCCAATCTCTCTGCAGCCTCTCCAACATTTATTATTTTGTGTTTTTTTTTTTTTTTTTTTGGATTAATGCCAGCCTTGTTGGAGTGAGATGGAATCTCATCGTAGTTTTAATTTGCATTTCTCTAATGGCTTATGATCGAGAGCATTTTCTCATGTATCTGTTAGCTGCCTGAATATCTTCTTTAGTGAAGTGCATGTTCATACCCTTTGCCCACTTTTTGATTGGGTTGTTTGTCTTTTTGTGGTTGAGTTTTAACAGAATCATATAGATTTTAGAGATCAGGCGCTGGTCGGAGATGTCATAGCTGAAAATTTTTTCCCAATCTGTAGGTGGTCTTTTTACTCTTTTGGTGAAGTCTTTAGATGAGCATAGGTGTTTGATTTTCAGGAGCTCCCAGTTATCTGGTTTCTCTTCGTCATTTTTAGGAATGTTTGGTACACTGTTTATGCCTTGTATTAGGGCTCCTAAGGTTGTCCCTATTTTTTCTTCCATGATCTTTATCGTTCTAGCCTTTATGTTTAGGTCTTTGATCCACTTGGAGTTAGTTTTTGTGCATGGTGTGAGGTATGGGTCCTGTTTCATTTTTTGCAAATGGATATCCAGTTATGCCAGCACCATTTGTTAAAAAGACTATCTTTTCCCCAGTTAACTGACACTGGTCCTTTGTCAAATATCAGCTGCTCATATGTGGATGGATTTATATCTGGGTTCTCAATTCTGTTCCATTGGTCTATGTGCCTGTGTTGTACCAGTACCAGGCTGTTTTGACTATTGTGGCTGTATAATATGTTCTAAAATCAGGTAGAGTGAGGCCTCCCACTTTCTTCTTTTTCAGTAATGTTTTACCAGCCATGGTATTTTTAATCGCCTCATATGCATGATCAAGCTGGATGATGAATAAGGAAGATTGAAGAATTGGTGTGTTTTAATTATGGTGTTGGCAAAGAATATTGAATATACTATGAACTGCCAGAAGAATGAACAAATATGTTTTGGAAGGACTGCAGCCAGAATGCTCCTTAGAAACCAGGATGGCAAGAATTTACCTCACATACTTTGGACATGTTATGAGGAGGGAACAGTCCCTTCAGAGGACATCGTGCTTGGTAAAGTAGAGGGTCAGTGAAAAAGATGAAGGCCTTCAAGGAGATAGATTGATACAATGGTTGCAACAATGAGTTCTAACAGGGTAATGATTGTGGGAATAGCACCAGACCAGGCAATGTTTCATTTCTGTTGTATACAGAGTCTCTATGAGTCAGAACCAACTCAACAGCACCTAACAAAAACAACGATATATGCTTTCCTGTTACCATGATGCTGAACAAGTTACAGTGAAGAAAGGCCTGGCAATCTACTTCTGAAAACCAACCAATGAAAACCCTATGTGTCACAGTGATCTAATTTGCAACTGATCATGGGTCTGGCACAAGACCATGCAGCATTTGGTTCCATTGTCCATGGGGTTGCCATGAATTGGGAGCCAGCTCAATGGCAGGTAAAATCAATAATATATAACATTGAACATCTCTTCATATTCTTATTTGTCATCTGTGTATCTTCTTTGGTGTGGTATCCGTTCAGATCGTTTGCCAAGTTTTTAATTGAGTTGTTTTCTTATTGTTGACTTTTAAGAGTTCTTTGTATATCTTGGATCCAAGTCCTTTATCAGATATGTGGTTTGCACCTATTATCTCCTAGTCTGAGGCATGTCATTTCACCCTTTTAACAGTGTCTTTCACAAAGCAGGAGTGTTTAATTTTTTTTTTAATAATTTTTATTGTGCTTTAAGTGAAAGCTTGCAAATCAAGTCAGTCTCACACATAAAAACTTATATACAACTTGCTACATGTTCCCAATTACTCTCCCCCTAACGAGACAGCCCGTTCTCTCCCTCCACTCTCTTTTTTCGTGTCCATTTCGCCAGCTTCTAACCCCCTCTACCCTCTCTTCTCCCTCCAGGCAGGAGATGCCAACAAAGTCTCAAGTGTCCACCTGATCCAAGAAGCTCACTCCTCACCAGCATCCCTCTCTACCCATTGTCCAGTCCAATCCATGTCTGAACAGTTGGCTTCGGGAATGGTTCCTGTCCTGGGCCAACAGAAGAAGGAGTTTTTAATTTTAATAAAGTGGAACTTATCAAATTTTTTCTTTTATGAATCATGCTTTTGGTGCTGTCTCTGAAAACTCATTGCCAAACCCAAGATCACTTAGACTTTCTCCTATGTTTCCTTCTAGAAGTTGTAATGTTTTGCATTTAACATTAGGTCTATAGATCTGTGATCCATTTGGAGTTAATGTTTGTGAAAGGTATAAAGTCTATGTCTAGATTCATATTTTTGCATGTGATGCCCAGTTATTCCAGCACCATTTGTTGAGAAGACTCTTTTCTCCATTGAACTCCTTTTGTTCCTTTGTGAAAAATCAGTTGGCCATATTTGCATGGGTCTATTTCTTGGCTCACCATTTTGTTTCATTGATCTATTTGTCTGTTACTCAACCAATACCACATTATCTTGATCATGGTAACTTTATAGTAAGTTTTGAAGTCTGGTAGTTTCAGTTCTCCAATTTTGTTCTTCTTCAATATTGTTTTATCTATTCTGGGCCTTTTCCTTTTCCATATAAACTTTAGGATCGATTTGTCAATATATATAAAATAACTTGCTAGGATTTTGACTGGGATTGCATTGAATCTACAGATTAAGTTGGGAGGAATTGGCATCTTGATAATAGTAAGTCTTCCTATCCATGAACATAGAATATCCATTTATTCAGACCTTTTATTTCTTTTATCAGTGTTTTGTAATTTTCCTTATGTAGCTCTTGTACATATTTTGTTAGATTCACACCTAAGTATTTCCTTTTTAATTTTTTTGTTGCTAATGTAAATGCTGTTGTGCTTTTAATCTCAAATTCCAATCATTCATTGCTGGTAGATAGGAAAGCAATTGACTTCTGTATGTTGACCTCAAACTGTTCCAGGAGTTCTTTTGTCAATTTTGGGGGGGATTTTCTAATTGGCAATTGAAAGGCCACAGCCTTGAAAACCTTGTGGAGCAGTTCTACTCTGCATACATGGGAGAATCTTGAGTCTGAATTGAATCAACCGCAACTAACAACAATTAGCAATCATATTATTGCCAAAGACATTTTTATTTCTTCCTTCCCGATCTGAATACCTTTTATTTATTTATTTATATTTTATTCGTGCATTAGTCAGAACTTCTAGTATAATATTGAATAAGGGTGGTGAGGGGGGCATACTTGCCTTGTTCCTGACTTTTTGAGGAAAACATCTATTTTTCCACCATTTAGTGTGATGTTAACTATAGGATTTTGTAGATGCTCTTTATCAAGTTGAAGAATTTCCCTCTATTCCTAAATTGCTGAAGTATTCATATGAATGAGTGTTGGATTTTGTCAAATACTTTTTCTGCATTTATTAATATCATGTGATATCTCTTCTTTACCCTGTTGATGTGATGAATGACATTATTAGATTTTCTAATACTGAACCAGTCTTGCATACTTGGAATAAATTCTACTTGGTCATGGTGTATAATTTTTTATACATTATTGGATTTGATTTGTTAATACTTTCCGGAGTGTTTTGTATTTATATTCATGAGAGATGTTGGTCTGTAATTTTCCTTCCTAGTAAGGTCTTTGTCTGGTTTGAGTATTAGTGTGAAGAAGACCTCATAGAATCAGTTAGGTAGTATTCACTCTGGTTCTATTTTTCTGGAACAGCTTGTAGAGAATAGGTATCATTTCTTCTTTAAATGGCTAGTAAAATTCATCCGAGATACCGTCTGGGCCCTGTGCTTTCTATTTTGGAAGGTTATTGATCGTTAATTCAATTTCTTTCATAGATATAGGCCTATTTAGATCTTCTGTTTCTCCTTGTGTGAGTTTTGGTAGATTATGACTTTCAAGAAATTGGTCCATTTCACCTAAGTTATCAAATTTGTAGCCATAGAGTTGTTCATAAAATTCCATGGGATCAAGTGTCAATTTCTGATATTATAATTTGTGTCTTCCCTCTGTTTTTCTTGGTTAACGTGGCTAGAGGTTGAGCTATTCAAACAACCAGCTTTTTCTCTATGTATTGTGAATCCTATCACTGTGATGTTAATGGATTAGTGCCAGTTATACTGATGAGATCTACAAGATTAGATATTGTCTTAAGCCAATCTCTTTCAAGACATAAAAGAGAGAAGTAAGCAGAGAGACATGGGGGACCTCACACCACTAGGAAGCAAGAGCCAGGAGAATAGCGCATCCTTTGGACCCATGGTCCCTGCACTGAAAATATCCTAGACCAGGGGAAGATTGATGACAAGGATCTTCCTCCAGAGCTGACAAAAGTTTTCCCCTGGAGCTGATCTCCTGATTTTGAACTTTTAGCTTACTAGGCTGTGAGAGAATGATTTCTCTTTGTTTAAGCCATCCACTTGTATTTCTTTTATAGCAGCACTAGATGACTAAGACACCAGCTATAATAGTGGATTTATTTATTTCTCCTTGCAGTTCTATCAGCTTTTGCCTTGTGCATTTTGACGCTCTGTAGTTAGCTCTCACAAGTTAAAGGACAAAGTCCTCCAGAAGCCCAGTCTGCCCGAGACTTCAGATGCCAGCCATAAGCCCAGGGCAAGGTCTGGGAGGGTTCTCAATATGGAGCTTCCATGTCCCAAGGGACACACTACCCTCCTAAGAGCAGATGTTCTCCTCAACCAGGAAGCTCTCTGAACTTCCATATTCTGGGCTTTTATCAGCCAGTCCTGCATTACAGGCTAAATCATGCCTGCTGAGGCTAGTTGATATCAGCCTCCCAGGTGAATCTTTTCTGGTCTGATCAGCCCCACCTGCTAGCACAAATTTTCAGGTGTGGCCTGGAAGTCCCAGACCAAGGTACCCCAAGTTCTCCAAGAGTTATTTCTCTGGAGCCAAAGACAAAAGATTTTTACTGAGGGTAAAACCATGTCCCTTACTCCACACTATCACAGGTGTTCTTCACTTCTGTTACGATGTTTTTTTGCATCTAGCATTTCTTTCTTAGAGTTTCCATCTCTCTGCTTACATTACCCATCTGTTCTTGCATGTTGTCCACTTTTTCCATTACAGCCCTTAGCATATTAATCATTGTTATTTTAAATGCCCCATGGGATAATTTCTAAATCTGTGTCATATTTGAGTATGATTTTGATGCTTGCTCTAACTCATCAGTCTTTTTTGCCTTTTTAGCATATCTTGTAATTTTTTTTGTTGAAAGCCAAGCATTATGTGCCATACAAAAGGAACTCAGGTAAATAGGTCTTTGTTGTTGTTGTTGCTTAGGTTCTGTCAAGTTGGCTCCAATTCATAGTGACCCCATGCACAACAGAACGAAACACTGCCCAGTCCTGCGCCACCCTTACAATCATTATGCTTGAGCCCATTGTTCCAGCCGCTGTGTCAATCCACCTCATTGAGGGTCTTCCTCTTTTCTGCTGAACCTGTACTCTGCCAAGCATGATGTCCTTCTCCAGGGACTGATCCCTCCTGACAACATGTCCAAAGTTTGTAAGATGCAGTCTCACCATCCTTGCTTCTAAGGAGCATTCTGATTGTACTTCTTCCAAGACAGATTTATTCATTCTTTTGTCAGTCCATGGTATAGTCAATATTCTTTGCCAACACCACAATTCAAAGGCATCAATTCTTCTTTGGTCTTCTTTATTCATTGTCCAGCTTTCGCATGCATATGATGTGATTGAAAATACCATGGCTTGGGTCACGTACACCTTAGTCTTCAAGGTGACATCTTTACTCCTCAAAACTTTAAAGAGGTCCTTTGCAGCAGATTTACCCAATGCAATGTATCTTTTGATTTCTTGACTGCTGCTTCCATGGGTGTTGATTGTGGATCCAAGTAAAATGAAATCCTTGACAACGTCAATCTTTCCTCAGTTTATCATGATGTTGCTCATTGGTCCAGTTGTGAGGATTTTTGTTTTCCTTATGTTGAGGTGCAATCCATACTGAAGGCTGTGGCCTTTGATCTTCATTAATAAGTGCTTCAAGTCATCTTCACTTTCAGCAAGCAAGGTTGTGTCATCTGCATAATGCAGATTGTTAATGAGTTTTCCACCAATCCTGATGCCCCGTTCTTCTTCATATAGTCCAGCTCCTTGTATTATTTGCTCAGCATACAGATTGAATAGGTATTGTGAAAGAATACAACCCTGGCGCGCACCTTTCCTGACTTTAAACCAATCAGTATCCCCTTGTTCTGTCTGAACAACTGCCTCTTGATCTATGTAAAGGTTTCTCATGAGCACAATTAAGTGTTCTGGAATTCGCATTCTTCACAACATTATCCATAATTTGTTAAGATCCACACAGTTGAATGCCTTTGCATAGTCAATAAAACACAGGTAAACATCCTTCTGGTATTCCCTGTTTTCAGCCAGGATCCATCTGACATCAGCAATGATATCCCTGGTTCCATGTCCTCTTCTGAAACTGGCCCGAATTTCTGGCAGTTCCCTGTCGATATACTGCTGCAGCCAGTTTTAAATGATCTTCAGCAAAATTTTGCTTGCGTGTGATATTAATGATATTGTTCTATAATTTCCACATTCAGTTGGATCACCTTTCTTGGGAATAGCATAAATGTGGATCTTTTCCAGTCAGTTGGCCAGGAAGCTGTCTTTCATTTTTCTTGGCATAGACGAGTGAGCACCTCCAGCGCTGCATCCGTTTGTTGAAACATCTGGATTGATATTCCATCAGTTCCCGGAGCCTCGTTTTTCACCAGTGCAACTCCTGGACAGATAAACATAAAACCTCACATTGCCTGTGCTTACTCTTTGTTGTAGCTGTACATGTCAGAAGCTAAAATTTCCTCCGATATCCCTATTTTGCCTCCTTATGGGGCAGTTCTACTCTGTCCTATAGGGTCACTATGAGTTGGAATTGACTTGATGGCGATAGGTTGGGGGGTTTTGCCGGAAGAGCAAGTAAATCAATCTCAGAAGACATACAGTCAGAACGCTCCTGAGCCGTGAAGGTGGTGGGAATTTGATTCACTTACTTTGGACGCGTCATCAGTAAAGACCAGTTGCTAGAAAACGACGCCATGTTTGGTAAAGTAGGGGGTTAGTGAAGCTGAGGGCAATCTTCAGTGAGACGGGTTGACGTGAGAGCTGCAACAATGGACTCAAACATACCAGTGATCTTGAAGATGGCACAGGGTTGGGCAATGTTTTCTGTTGTACATAAGGTTGCCATGAATTAGAGCTGACTTGACAGCAACTAAGAACAACAACAAGAACAACAGCCCCCACAGCCTGTGCCACCAGACTATGCCGCTGTGGTCCATTGGGGAGGCCTGCAGATGTTCCAGTTTTTCTGATTCATGGTGGGAATGCACTTCTCCACACCCTTGAAGTTAGGACAACCAAGAGACTTGTCTTGGCCAATAAAGTATGAAAGGATGTGACATGTGTTCCCTCTATGTGAGAGCCTTAAGGGCCAGCACAGAATTTGTTGGACCCCCTTCCCTGTCACAGAGAACCAAGCGTTGAGGTGGCACCTCCATCATCCTGGGTCCCTGAATTCCTGCAAAGACAATTTACACTGGACATGTAGCACAACAAAAAAGTAACCCTGCCACTAACCCCTCAAGTCACAATGGTACGCCATCCTCTGTCACCCCCCTCATTCTCTGAAGGCCTTAGCTCTTGATTTGCCATCATTCTCTCCAGCTCCACTCCTACTACTTTTGCTTGTGATTCAGTATCCACATTGAGACTGACCCTGACCTCTCAGTGCCTTGATCTTTCCACTCAGAATGATCTTGTCCTCCTCCCACCTCAGTCAGTCGCCTCTCTTCTCATACTCAAAACTCCCATCATTAATAACAGCAGCTGCTTAGAGGTCGCAATTATAAATATTCTACTCCTGTTAGGTGCTGTCGAGTTGATTCTGACTCAGAGAGACCCTATAGGACGGAGTAGAACTGCCCCATAGGGTTTCCTAGGCTGTAATCTTTATGAAAGCAGATGGCCACATCTTTCTCCTGTGGAGTGGCTGGTGGGTTCGAACCACCAACACTTTGGTTAGCAGCTGAGTGCTTAACCATTTTACTCTTAGCCAACTCTTGTTTCACAGCTCCTTATTCTAGCACTCCCCACTCGGCAATTCTTTATTTCCTTTGACACTTCCCATCTATTGCACCAATGGATTTCTCACTGTCTCACTCTCTCCTGCCTTCACTTCCCTCCTTACCAGCTTAGATTTCATGGTTCATAACTACAGCCACTCTCTTGTACATCAGTCAGACTTTGCTGTGATCAAAAACAGCACCCCATTGCAGTGGCTTACAACAATAAGCATTTAGTTCCTGCTCATGGCTCTGCTGGGCTCTGTTCTGGGCTACAGGTTGGATCCAGAGCTGCCTCACACGTATCCTCTTCATTCTGTGATGCAGGGTGAAGGACCAGCAACTACCTGAGTGTGCTCTTTAGGGCAGAATGCAGGAGGGGGTGAATGGAAGCCCGTAAGACACCTTAAAGTCTCTACTTGGAGCAGACACACTCTACCTTCTGCCATATGCCAACAGGGCAAAGCAAACCACCTGCATAAGCCCAAAGTCAAAGGTGTAGGGCAGTATACACCACCCACAGTGAATCCTGAGAATGGCAGGGAGAGAGGAAGAGTTGTAAACAAGTATTACAATCTACACACCTGGATAAAGCCAACTCCCTTCACCTATTCCACACCTGCACCCAAGCAATGGACTATAGCAGAGAAAGGCACAACCACGTGCCTGATCTCCATTAAGGTTAATGGCTACAAACTTGAAGGATGCCCTTGGTCCTGCCCAATGTCCTTAGTATTTACCAACTACCCCCACCACCACACACATTTCCCTAGTCAGCCTGCTCCCCATGCTCCAGGTGACAGCCTCACCCATTCTTCTTTCTGCACATTGCACCACTTACTGAGTTGTACAAGTGCAATATGCTCACTTTTCTGTATATATTTTATACATCCATCAAAAATTACAAAAAAGGAACCCCTGAGGGAGCAGGAGAGCAGTGGGATGCAGACCCCAAATTCTCGTAAAAGACCAAACTTAATGGTTTGACTGAGACTAGAAGGACCCTGGTGATCGTGGCCCCCAGACTTTCTGTTGGCTCAGGACAGGAACCATTCCCAAAGCCAACTCTTTAGGCAGGGATTGGACTGGATGATGGGATAGAAAAAGATGTTGGTGAAGAATGACCTTCTCGGACCAAGTAGACACTTGAGGCTATGTTGGCATCTCCTATCTGGAGGGGAGATGGGAGGGTAGAGAGGGTCAGAAGCTGGCTGAATGGACACAAAAAGAGAGAGTGGAGGGTAGGAGCTGGCTGTATCATTAAGGGGAGAGCAATTAGAAGTATATAAAAACAAAACCAAATCCACTGCCGTCAAGTCGATTCCGACTCATAGCGACACTATAGGACAGAGTAGAACTGCCCCATAGAGTTTTCAAGGAGCTTCTGGTGGATTTGAACTGCCAACCTCTTGGTTATTAGCCATAGCACTTAACCACTACGCCACCAGAGTTTCCCACTAGTGTATATATAGCAAGGTATATATAAATTTTTATATGAGAGACTGACTTGATTTGTAAACTTTCACTTAAAGCACAATAAAAAGTAAAAAAAAAAAAAAAAAGGAGAAAGGAAAAAAAAAGTTACAAAAAAGGAAACACCTTGTCTGAGTAAGCTAGTGCTGTGTAGCACAAATGCCACAGCCGGTGGCTTTAAAGAACAGAAGTTTATTTTGTCACAGTTGAGGAGGCTAAAAGTCCACATCAGGACCCTGGCCTTGTCCATCCCTTCCTTGTTGGTTGCCCCGGGTCCTCCTTGGTTCTTATGATCCTCACACAGCATCTGTCCTCCCCAGTGTGTGCTTGCAGATTAGACTCAGCTGTTTTTCTAACCCAGACGTGGTTAGGTTTAGAACACACACTACACTGTTACGGTCTCATTAACACAACAAGGAAAACCCTATTTCCAAGCAGGATGACACCCACAGGTATAGGGTTAGGATTCCAACACACGTTTTGGGGGTAACACAATTCAATCCGTAGTACCCAGCGAGACCTGTTTCACACTTATGACCTCTAGAAGGCTAAGGTAATAAATTGGTGTTGTTTGAAGCCACTAAATTTGTGATAATTTGCTATAGCAGGAATAGGAAGTTAATGTAATGGAGAAGCCCTGAAACTGAATAAAAAAATATTTCAACTCTATTTGAAATGAACATCACCATACTTGAAAGAGAGGGGGGAAGAACTACTCCAAGTAACTTCTGAACCCAATATTTGAATCATGCCCTCAGTCTGAAGACAAAAGAATTCTAAACAAATATTAAACACTAATTAGGAGGCATGTTTTTCTTGGAGGCATGGGTTAGGAATTCTTTTTTTTTTTTTTTTGTATCTATAGTGTTATTTCGATAAAAAACATAGAAATATGAGAAAGCCTTATGTTTATTAAAGCTGGGTGACTTCATTATATATTTTTTTAATCTACTATTTTTCTTTTTTTAATTATTGTACTTTAGATAAAGGTTTACAGAATAAACTAGCTTCTCACTAAACAATTAGTACATATATTGTTTTGTGACATTGATTACCAACCCACAACATGTCAACACTCTCCCCTTCCTGACCTTGGGTTCCCTATTACCAGCTTTCCTCCTGCCTTCTAATCCTTGCCTCTGGGCTGGTGAGCCCCTTTAGTCTCATTTTGTTTTATGGGCCTGCCTAATCTTTGGCTGAAGGGTAAACCTCAGGAGTGACTTCAATACTGAGTTAAAAGGGTGTCCGGAGTGGATTAGAAATTGACATTAATTTCTGTACATTCTAGGACTGAGCAAATAAGTAAATATATCATGGAAAATGGGGGCCAGATTTCTCACAGCTGGAGAAGGGAGTTATAAATATGGAAAGGTGGGAGGCTAGAATGGACTCTGCTGTTTGATTTGCTATTGACAGAATCAGTGCACACATGTGGGTTTTACTATATGTAAAACCAAAAAACCAAACCCGTTGGCATCAAGTCCATTCCGACTCATAGCGACCCTATAGCACAGAGTAGAACTGCCCCACAGGGTTTCCAAGCAGTGCATGGTAGAGTCGAACTGCTGACCTTTTGGTTAGCAGCTGTAGTTCTTAACTGCTACGCCACCAGGACTGCTGGATATAGAGAAGGTTATCTAACAGCTCTAAAGGTACAAAAATCACCATTTGACAACCATCTTCATAAGAATGAATTCAGACACAAATCGTCACTGGATGCTCAAACTAGATGTTGAAAGTCTGAGAATTAACAGTTAGATGTGTGTCGGTATGTGTGCATACGTATGTATCCTTGTTTGGTGTATGCACACATGTGTGTATGCGTGTCTGTATAGATCTGCATTAATTTTCCAGCTCTGTTCACTCAGAGGGCTGAGAACAAGGGCACTCAGAAGCAATGAGCACATCTAGGGCCAGATGTTGGTTTTGAAGGTCATAGTCCACTAAAAGGAAACAGAGCCCATTGGAGAAATGCCTGGTCACAGGGCTGGGACAGGGGAAGTTGAGATGAATCTAGAACATCTTGTGACAAGAGTAAGGAGGTACTCAAGGAATGAGGTGGGAATGACAAAAAGACTCAAGATCCAGCTTGAACCCTGATGTGGGGCAATTTTAACACCACTATATTGTTGCTAGTCACTGTTGAGTCAGCTCTGACTCATGGCCTTCTTATGTACAACAGAACAAAATATTGCCCAGTCCTATGCCATCTTCATGATCTTTATGGTATTTGAGTTCCTTGCTTTGGCTGTTGCAACAGTCCATTTCATTGAGGGTTTCCCTCATTTTCACTGACCTTCTACTTTACCAATTATAACACCCTTTCCTAGCGATTGGTTTTTCCTGATGACCTGTCTAAAGTAAGTGGGCCAAAATCTTACCATCCTCACTTGTAAGGAACTTTCTGTTTATATTTCTTCTAAGCCTGATTTGTTCATTCTTCTGGCAGTTATGGTATTTTCAGTGTTCTTTGCCAGCATAATTTGGATGCATAACACAAGAATAATGATAGTAAAAGATTATAACCCACACTCATATAAATAAAAACACAAAATAATGGTTACCTATGACTGGAGGGCTGGAAGAGGAATGGGAAGTGACCGCTAATGGGTTAGGGTTTCTTTTTGAGGTGAGAAGAATGTTAAAATTAGATTCAACTCTGTGAACACCCTAAAAACCATAGGGTTGTACAGTTTAGATGGGTAAGATGTATGCTGGTTTCTAAAAAGAACCTATGGATCTACACTGATATAAATACATGAATAAATCAGTGGGGGCAAGGGAAAATCTTATAGTAAGTAGGATGCCACATGATAAATGAAAAAGGAACGAGGCAGTTAGAAAAATCACCAGTTGGCCACCATCTTAATAAAAATGGATTTAGACACAAACTAGAGAGTGAAAGCTTGAGAAGTAACAGGATTTTTACATAGTTTCAAGGTATCTTCTCATGAGATACTCATTAATTACAAAGAATGAAATAGTAACTTTTTAGTGGGGATGCCCAGCAAACATAGCCTCAGCCAAGTTATCAAAGTTAACATTCCAGTGATGAGATAAATAGGCAGCACACGCCTCCTGATATGATGAAAACAAAATAAAAATATCAAACGTGTCGCCATCAAATCGATTCCGATTTAGCAACCCTATAGGACTGAGTAGAACTGCCCCATAGGGTTTCCAAGGTACTGCTGGTAGATTTGAACTGCCAGCCTTTTGGTTAGGAACCGTGGCTCTTAACCACCGAGCCACCAGGGCTCCCTGATATGATGAGTGGACGCTAACTAAGCATCACTTCCAGGGGCTTCTGCCAAACAGCGTCACCTGAGTCAAATCAGCAGGATGCCTCAGGCAAATCCAAACTGAGGGAACTTCTACAAAAGATCTGGCCTGTACATTTCAAAAATGTCTGTGTCTTGAAATATAAAGAAGGACTCAGGAGCTGTTTCAGATTAAAGAGCCTAAGAAGACATGATTGCTGGATATAGCGCACTCTCAGGGATTGGCTATAAAGAAGGGTGTTTTTGCAACTTTTGGTAGACCCAGAATAAGGTCTGTAGGCTAGTTAACATTTTTGAGTCAATGCTCATTTCTTGCCTTTGACAACTGTATTGTGGCTATGGAAAATAATCCTTTGCTTTTATGAACTAGGCAGGGAAGTATTTAGGGGTAATGTAGCATCATGTCTGCAACTTTCTTTTCAATAATGCAGAAAAAAAAGTATGAAGTAAGAGAGAACAAAGCAAATGTCACATTTGGGAAAGATGGGTAAAAGGTATCTGGGAATTTTTTTGTACTATTTGCCACTTTTCTGACAGCCTGAAATTATGTCAAAATTTTACAACAATAAAAAATATCTCAGCACGTATTCCAGAAGACCTGGCTCAAAACCCTTTGATGGCTCCTATTACGGATTTAATTTTGCCCCCCCCCAATATAATAATTTTTAAAAAAGGGGCATGTTGAAGTTGTAACCTCTGGCACCTGTAAACAGAACCTCATTTGGAAATAAGGTCTTTGAGATGTGATCAGTCAGATTAATTGACTATGAGGTCACACTGCAATGGGGTGGGTCTTAACCCCATCTGAGCAGTGTCCTTATAAAAAAGGAGAGGCGCAGAGACAGATACAGAAGGAGGACGCCTTGTGAAGAAAGAGGCAGAGACTGGAGTGATGTTGTCTACAAGCCAAGGAACACTGGCCATTACCAGACATTGGAAGAGACAGGAAGCATTCTCCCCTAGAGCCTTTGGAGGGAGCGCGGCCCTGCCAACACCCTGATTTCGAACTTCTGGCCTCCAGAACTGCGAGAGAATAAATTTCTGTTATTTGAAGCCATCTCCTTTGTGGAAACTCAGTACAGCAAACCTAGGAAATGAATACAGCTGCCATCAGACAGGCTTACATCCCAACCCCCGTCCTCAATCTACAGGTCCTGCCTGGCTGGCAGCCCCTCCTCCCACTATCTCAGCCTCTTAGGCTCCTATGCTCCAGCCATGCTGAACTTCTGGCTGGTTCCTTGGACACCTTGAACCTGTTCTTGCCTCAGGCCTTTGCAATTGCAGCTCTCGGCCCCCACCACTCTTCTCCCAGAACTTGAGTCCCTACTCAAATGTTGCAGTCCAGAGACTTTCCTGACCTCCTGACCAGTGCTAGCTCCTATTCTGTTCTCTGTTGCACATTGTTGTTGCTGTTGTTTGGTGCCGTGGAGTTGGCTCTGACTGATAGTGACCCTATTATGCACAACAGAACAAAACACTGCCTGGTTCTACACCATCCTCAGCATGGTTGTTATGGTTTGTTGTAGGGGAAAAAAAAAAAAATCACAAACTTTAGTAAAGCAAAAAGAAAGTTTTATTTGGATATATTCAAAAAAGCAAAAGTGGGAAGTGGGAAAGCATGCTGCCAGAGCCAATGTCTGCCCAAATCCAAGGAAATTACAGAATAAGCAAAGGTGGGAAAATGGACAAGTATGTTGCCACAGCTACGTCTGACCAAGTCCAAGGAATACTTCAGAATAGGCAAGAATGGGAAAATGGACAAGCATGCTGCCACAGCCATGTCTGCCCGAGTCCAATGAACTATTACAGAATGACCAGTATATATTAATACCACAAAGTGGGCAAAACTATTGAAAGCTTCACCTCTTCATATATTGGCTAGACACTGTGATCCTGCAGTTTGAATCATCTTTCTTAACAATCATGGGTACAGGTTTCAGGAACGACAGTCAGGAGGGTCTTAATTGGTCCAACAAATTTTCTATTCACTAAATGTTTATAGAAAAAGATAAGAGTGGAAAGTCTTTTGTGTTTTGGGTGATTGATTTATGAGAAAGATTCCCTGAAAGATATTTTCCAAGATTATCCTAGCTTATTGTCTTTAGCATATAATCAGGAATGGATGATATTGAAGGAAGAAGTCCAAGCTGCTCTGAAGGCATTGGTGAAAAACAAGGCTCCAGGAATTGATGGAATATCAATTGAGATGTTTCAACAAACAGATGCAGCAATGGAAGTGCTCACTCATCTATGCCAAGAAATATGGAAGACAGCTTCCTGGCCAACTGACTGGAAGAGATCCATATTTATGCTATTCCTAAGAAATGTGATCCAACTGAATGCAGAAATTATTGAACAATATCATTAACATCACATGAAAGCAAAATTTTGCTGAAGATGATTCAAAAGTGGCTGCAGCAATATACCATCAGGGAACTGCCAAAAATTCAGGCCGGACTCAGAAGAGAACATGGAACCAGGGATATCATTGCTGCTGTCAGACGGTTCCTGGTTGAAAGCAGAGAATACCAGAAGGATGTTTACCTGTGTTTTATTGACTATGCAAAGGCATTCAACTGTGTGGATCATGACAAACTATGGATAACATTGAGAAGAATGGGAATTCCAGAACACTTAATCGTGCTCATGAGGAACCTTTACATAGATCAAGAGGCAGTTGTTCAGACAGAACAAGGGGATACTGATTGGTTTAAAGTCAGGAAAGGTGTGTGTCAGGGTTGTATTCTTTCACCATACCTATTCAATCTGTATGCTGAGCAAATAATCTGAGAAGCTGGACTGTATGAAGAAGAACGGGGCATCGGAATTAGAGGAAGACTCACTAACAACCTGCCTTATGCAGATGACACAACCTTGCTTGCTGAAACTGAAGAGGACTTGAAGCACTTACTAATGAAGATCAAAGACCACAGCCTTCAGTATGGATTGCACCTCAACATAAAGAAAACAAAAATCCTCACAACTGGACCAATGAGCAACATCCTGATAAATGGAGAAAAGATTGAAGTTGTCAGGGATTTCATTTTACTCGGATCCACAATCAGCCTCATATAAGCAGCAGTCAAGAAATCAAAAGATGTGTTGCGTTGGGCAAATCTGCTGCAGAGGACCTCTTTAGAGTGTTGAAAAACAAAGATGTCACCTTGAAGACTAAGGTGCGCCTGACCCAAGCCAAGGTATTTTCAATCTCATCATACGCATGTGAAAGCTGGACAATGAATGGGGAAGATCGAAGAAGAATCAACACCTTTGAATTGTGGTGTTGGCGAAGAATACTGAATATACCATGGACAACCAAAAGAACGAACAAATCTGTCTTAGAAGAAGTACAACCAGGATGCTCCCTTGAACCACGGATGGCGAGACTGCGTCTTACATACTTTGGACGTGTTGTCAGGAGGGATCAGTCCCTGGAGAAGGACATCATGCTTGGCAGAGTACAGGGTCAGCGGAAAAGAGGAAGACCCTCAACGAGGTGGATTGACACAGTGGCTGCAACAGTGAGCTCAGGCATAACAGTGATTGTGAGGATGGCGCAGGACCGGGCAGTGTTTCGTTCTGTTGTGCATAGGGTCACTATGGGTCGGAACCGACTCGACGGCACCTAACAACAACAACAACAACGTTGTCTTTATACCTCAGTGCCCAGTGGACGTGTCCTTGTGAGTCCAGCTCCAGCTGGGTCACATTCTCTATGCTCAAGGACAGGGAATAATCACTCCAATATTATTTCCTAAATCAGCTTGAGCCCACTGTTGCAGCCACTGTGTCAGTCCGCCTCATTGAGGGTCTTCCTCTTTTTTGCTGACCCTCTACTTTGCCAAGCATGGTGTCCTTCTCCAGGAACTGATCCCTCCTGATAACATGTCCAAATTATGTGAGATGTAGTCTCGCCATCCTTGCTTCTAAGGAGCATTCTGGTTGCACTTCTTCCAAGACAGGTTTGTTCGTTCTTTTGGCAGTCCAGGGTATATTCAATATTCTTCGCCAACACCACAATTCAAAGGTATCAATTCTTTGGTCTTCCTTATTCACTGTCCAGCTTTCCAATGTATATGAGGTGATTGAAAAAAACATCGTGACTTGGCAAGATGCACTTTAGCCTCCAAGGGGACATCTTTGCTTTTTAACATTTTAAAGAGGTCTTTTGCAGCGGGATTTGCCCAGTGCGATGCATTGTTTGATTTCCTCACTGCTGCTTCCATGGGTGTTGATTGTGGCTCCAAGTAAATGTTCTTAGTTGCCATCAAGTCGATTCCGATTCACGGCGACCCTATGTGTACAGACTACAACTACTCCATAGGGTTTTACATCACCAGGCCTGTCTTGTGAGCTGCCACTGGGTGGGTTCAAACCGCCAACCTTTTGGCTAGTAGCTGAGCGCTTAACCATTTGCGCCAGTCAGGGACACCTTGCACATTAGCCAGTTTTTTTTTTTTTTTTTTGGTATCAGCTCTCATTAGTGGAAACTGTATTATATGCTCGTTTGTTCTCTAAGTCTTGTCTGTCGCTACCCCATAGTCTGCCCCTAGAATGTAAGCACCACATGGACAGAGACCGTGTCTGGCTGTGATTCCTACTCCATCTCCAGGGCCAGGTACAAGCGCTGGCACGTGGAGTTGACCCCGGCTCATGGCATACCCCCTCCCCGTCAGAGCAGAACTGCTCCACGGGGTTTTCAGTGGCTGGTTTTTCAGACGTAGATCACCAGGCCTTTCTTCTGAGGCACCCCTGGTGGGATTCGAATCTCCGGCCTCTTGGTTAGCACTTCCGCCATCCTGGGAGTCCCAGCATCTGCTAGATGCTCCATAAAGAACTGCTGAATGAGGAGGATTTGAGAATGGATGAGGGTGATGGTCGAATAACATGATGAACATAAATACTGAAGTGTACTTGTAAATATTGTTGAAATGACAAATGTTTTGTTACGTATTTACCACAATTAAGAAAAAAAAAAAGGGTTGGTGAATGAGGTAGAGCAGGAGATGCTTGGCAACTATCCCAGTGCTGTGTCTCTGGCCAAGGCGGGGGCAGGGTCTCGGGGCGCCTCCATAGGCTTATCACTCTCTACAGGTTCGGGATTAACTCCAGCCTCAGGGATTCTCCTCTCACCTCCGGGGACGTCAAGATTTAGCCTCTGAAAAATGTCTGGATTATCGCTACGGGCTGTGGCCTTTTTCCCTTGTCTCCAAGGATGCCTCGGCCTTCCCAGTGACCCCGGGGGCTCCCCTGACCAAGGGCCCCCCTAGGCCCGTCAGCCCTCAGGGGCCCGTTTGGTTGGTGGGGAGCCGGCGGTGCAGACCACTAGCCCTATCTGCTTTTCTGACTTTTGACCAAGTCTCTTCTCTGAGCTTCAGTTTCCTTCCCTGTAAAATGTAAGCGGTGACCATCCAGCAGACAGGGAGCTACGAACGGATTTTGCCATCCGAAAAAGACAGGCGTGCAGACCACGAGGGCCCCGGGCAGTAAATCCTCATAAGGGTCTACCTTTTTCGACTCGAACACCGCGCACGGTGCACGTATTAGGTCCCCCGACGGCCAGGTGTAAGAGGACCTGCGGAAATACCGCGCCCCCCACCCCGCCCCGGCGCGGAGCTTCAGCGTCGGAATCGAACCTGCAGAAGCCGCAGTCTCTGCCCAGGGCGCCGCAGTGACCCAGGCTGGAGGCAGACCGAGGGGGCCCGCGGAGCAGAGCTCCACCTCTCTCAGATCGAGCGACAAATATTTGCTGAGGACCAGTCCTCAAGGCCTCACAGTCCTTCCCCTGTTTGTTTGTTTTCTTACTAAAAGCGTACAATTTCTTAAACTCGCCAAGAGCAAGCAGTTTCCGAAGTAAACCAGGACCCGGATCACCAGGGGCAGACCACCCCCCACGCCGCCGATAGCTGTATTTGGTATGTTCTGGCGGCGGTCGCGGGGATGGGGGTGGGCGGGGTCCTGGAGGCCAGCGGGTGTCCTGGGGATGGGGGTGGGCGGGGGTCCCGGAGACGAGCGGGGGTCCCGGAGGTGGGGGTGGGTGGGGGTCCCGCGGATGGGGGCTGGTGGCGGTCCCGCTGGCTGGGGTCCCGGGGGTGGTCCCCAACCCTGGGGAGGGTCCGGGAGACAAGCGAGGATCCCGCAGGCAGGCCAGGTTCCTGGAACTGGCAGGGTCCCGGAGGCCCGCGGGGATTCCTGAGGGGGTCCGGGATCCCGACCCGGGTCCCTGGCCTGGGGCCAGGGTGTAGGGGGAGGGCATCTCGGGGGAGGGGCGGGCGTCGCCGGGGGCCGGACCGTCTCCAACTCGGGATTGGCCGGGCCCGGCCTCCGCCCCCGCCTCTCGGCCAATCGCCCTCCGCCCATTATCCTCCCGTAGTTCGGGGGAGCTGCGAGCCGGTGGTCCCGGTCTCCCCTTACCTGCAGCTGCCGAGGCTGGACGCACTGAGCTCTCTTTATTGTTCGCCTTTCCCGTCCAGGTGAGCCCGGGCCCTGGCTGAGACCCGCGCCCGCCCCTGCAGAAGGGAGTTCGGACTGGCGCCGGGGTCGCCCCACCCGCCCTACGCGCGGAGTTGCATCATCTCCCCTTGAATCGCGGCCCCCCGCCCCCGGGTCAGCGCAGCCTCAACTAGACCCCGCTTCCCTACGCGCAACCCCCTCGACTGGCCCCACACCCAGCCTGGTCTCTGGCGCTGCGCGGGTCGCCTCTCCCCTCCCCAGGCGGCTGGACAGTCCTCCTGCTGGGCCGGGGTGACCACGTGGGTCGGGTCCCCGCTCCAGCACCGGCGGCCGCGAGCTCTGGGGCAGCGGGCCCGGCCGGGTGGAAAGTTTGGCGAGATGCGCTGCCCCGGTGCCGAGCGCTGATTTTTCGCGGCGTTTGGATGGGAAAGGGCTCTTGCGCAAAATGCTCGAGTGCGGCGGGGTAAATACTGCTGTCGTTGCGCGGACCTTACGAAGGCGGGAGGGGGAGGGCGCAGGGCATGCGAGACCCTGATCCAGGCGCTGTCTCGGGTTCTCCAGGAGGTTGGAGGGAAAGGGCCACCTCCACTTCCCCCGGCTGGAGGCGAGGCCCGGGGGCTGTGCCCGGGCAAGTGGAGGGGACGGGGGAGGGGCGGTGCGCGAAACTGGGACCCTCCGACGGGTCACCTGGGGCGTGTTCGTCCTAAACTGTCCCAGACTCCTCCTTCCGAAGGCAAGTGGCCAGGCGGTCTCCGAATCTTCTGTAGGGTCTTGGTTTCCCACTGCAAACTGCTCCTTTAAAAGAGGGGCTCGCTACTTTGCGCATCCTTAATCCTCGCTGGCCTCTTCTGGGCTGACAGGTGCGCGCGAGTGCTGGGGTGCATTTGGGGTGCGTCGTGACCCAAGAAGGGTCTTGCCGTTTAAGGTGCTGCCGGACAGACCCAGTGGCGCCAGGTGAGCGCGTCTCCCAGGACCCACCGAGGGGCGGCGGCGGCGCACGTGCGTTCTGCCCATTGGCGCTGTTGCCGCCGGGCCTGGCTCCCGACCAGGGTCGCTGCGTGAGCTTCCGGCCGAACGCCTGTGGGTTCTGCGGAGGTTTGTCCAGGTTTCGATCTGCCTTCCCGGCAGCTCCTTACCTTTCCGGAGACCGCGCCCTGGAGAGGCAAAACGACAAAGAGGAGGCGCGGCACCGCCCCCTTTTGCTGGGACGGGTCTACAGGCGCATCTAGCGAGTTCGGCAGGCCAGTGCTGGCCAGGGCGCCTCCGACCTGTCGCCTGTGACCGGAGGGAGGGTTAGGACAGGGGCTCTTTTGCGAGATAAGATTATCGCCCTCCTGCAGACGCCTTAGGCGCACGAAGGAGGGAAGGCGTTTTTCGACTTACGGCGAAGGCTATTTAAGAGGTTGGGGAAGAGGGACGTGGGGTATCCTTGAGTGGCCTCAGGGGAACGTAAGCCTCTGAAAATCGGTCCTTTTTCTTTCTTTTTTTTTTTTTTTTTTTTTTATGGAGGGTCCAATATGCCTCCTGATTTCGCAAAATTTTGCAAGAACCGCCGCTATAGGACACTTAGCGCGGAGCGGTAGATTTCCACTCGGAAACCCTCTGGCTGCTGGCCTGGTGAATTACAAAGGGATGGCGGCGGGAGGGGTGAGCGTGTGTCGCCTTCGCCCGCCCCTGGCCTCTGCCCAGGGCCTGTGACTCTGCTGGGGGCTGGTTTACAGCTGGCCTCTTTTTGAGTTGGGAGAAATTGAGCAGCCTCTGCCTTTGCTGCGATGGCGGGCGACACGGGGCGGCCTGGGCAGGGCGGACTCGGAGAACGTGAGCTGGTCCACGAGCCTGGGTTTACAAGTCCCGAGGGAGGATCCCAGGGAGGAGCCGTGTGCCCCTTCAGCCCAGCCCATGACGCTCCCACTGGGCTCGCAGCAAAACTGCCTTCCGGAGCCGAGGAGGCACAGGGGTCCCACCTGCCACGGGAGGAGCCTTGAGTCTGAGCTCAGAGACCACCCTGAGCCGCCTCCCTTGACTGTGAGCTTCTTGCAGGGACTTTCCAAACCCAGAGGGCTCCAGGAACTTTAAAAAAATAGTCTTCATTTTTTAGAGCAGTTTTTAATTTACAGAAAACCTGAGCAGAAAGTACAGAGTTCTCATATATCCCCCCCAACACATGCGCACATACAGTGTCTCCCCTATTATTAATGTATTTCATTACCAATACTGATACATTATCATGTATTGATCCATTATCATATATTCATATGTTATTCTTAACTAAAGTCCATGCTTTATTCAGATTTCCTTGTTAGCTGCCCCCGAGTTGCTCGGTTCTATGCCATCCTTGTGATCAATTTCGGATTAGGTTCTTTGTGATCATATGGTTTTCACTGGCTGACTTTAGGAAGTAGATTGCCAAGCCTTTCTTTCTAGTCTCAGTCCGGAAGTTCTTCCACTGAAACCTGTTCAGTATCATAGCAACACGCAAGCTAACATGACAGGGGAGTGCTAGCTGCACATGAGGTGCACTTGTCAGTAATGGAACCCAGGTCTCCTGCATGGAAGGTGAGAATTCTATCACTGAACCCCCAGGTGCCCTACAGATTTCCTTGTCGTTGTTAGGCATCATCAAGTCCCTTCCAAATCGTAGCGACCCTATGTACGACAGAACGGAACGCTGCCGAGTTCTACTCCGTCCTCACGATCATTGTTACGCTAGAGCCCATTGTTGCAGGCACTTGTGTCAGTCCATCTCATTGAGGCTCTCCCTCTTTTTCACTGACCGTCTATTTTACCAAGCATGATGTCCTTCTCCAGGGGACTGATCCCTCCTGACAACATGTCCAAAGCATATGAGACAAGTCTCACCATTCTCGCTTCTAAGGAGCATTCTGGCTGTACTTTCTCCAAGACAGATTTGGCAGTTCATGGTATATTCAATATTCTTTGCCAACACCACAATTCTAAGGCATCCATTCTTTGGTCTTCTTATTCATTGCCCAGCTTTTGCATGCATATAAGGCAGTTGAAAACACCATGACTTGGGTCAGGCACTCCTTAGTCCTTAAAGGGACAGCTTTGTTTTCTAACACTTTAAAGAGATCTTTTGCAGCAGCTTTGCCCAATGCGCTACATCATTTGATTTCTTGATTGCTTGCTTCCATGAGTGTTGACTGTGGATCCAAGTAAAATGAAATCCTTCACAATATCAGTCTTTTCTCCATATATTATGATGTTGCTTGTTGACCCGGTTGTGAGGATTTTTGTTTCCTTATGTTGAGGTGTAACCCATACTGAAGGCTGTGGCCTTAGATCTTTCTCAGTAAGTGCTTCAAGTCCTCTTCACCTTCAGTAAGCAAGGTTGTGTCATCTGCATATCCCAGGTTGTTAATGAGTCTTCCTCCAATCCTGATGCCCTGTTCTTCATACATTCTAGCTCCTCAGGTTATTTGTTCAGCATACAGATTGGATGAATATGATGACAGACACCTTTCCTGACTTTAAAACACACAGTATCCCCTTGTTCTGTTTGAAGGACTGCCCCTCCTTGATCTATGTACAGGTTCCTCATGAGCACACTTAAGTGCTCTTGAATTTCCATTCTTTGTAGTGTTATCCATAATTTGTTATGATCCACACAGTCATATGCATTTGCATAGCCAATAAAACACAGGTAAACATCTTTCTGGTGTTCTCTACTTTCAGCCAGGATCCATCTCAAATCAGCAGTGATATCCCCTCATTCCACATCCCCTTCTGAATCTGGCTTGAATTCTGGCAGTTCCCTGTCAACGTACTGCTTTCGGATGATCTTTGGCAAAACTGTACTTGCATGTGGTATTAATGATATTGTTTGATAATTTCCACATTCTGTTGGGTCACCTTTCTTAGGAATAGGCATAAATATAGATCTCTTCCAGTCAGTTGGCCAGGTAGCTGTCTTCCAAATTTCTTGGCAGAGACTAGTGAGCACCTCCAGTGCTCTACATCCATCTGTTGAAACATCTCAATTGGTGTTCCATCGATTCCTGGAGCCTTGTTTTTCACCAGTGCCTTCGGTGCAGCTTGGACTTCTTCCTTCAGTACCATTGGATCTTGATCATATGCTTCCTCATGAAATGGCTGAATGATGACCAATTCTTTTTGGTACAGTGACTCTGCGTATTCCTTCATTTTCTTTTGACGCTTCCTACATCGTTCAGTATTCTTCCCATAGAATCCTTTGTTACTGCAACTCGAAGCTTGAATTTTTTTCTTCAGTTCTTTCAGCTTGAGAAATGCCAAGTGTGTTCTTCTCTTTTGGTTTTCTAACTCCAGGTCTTTGCACATGTCACTATAATACTTTACTTTGTCTTCTTGAGCCACCTTTTGAAATCTTCTGTTCAGCTCTTTTACTTCATCATTTCTTCCTTTCACTTTATCTACTGGATGTTCAAGAACAAGTTTCAGGGCCTTTTCTGACACCCATTTGGGTCTTTTCTTTCTTTCCTGTGTTTTTGATGACCTCTTGCTTTCTTCATGTATGATGTCCCTGATGACATTCTACGACTCATCTGGTCTTCGGTCATTAGCGTTCAAGACATCAAATCTATTCTTGAGGTGGTCTCTAAATTCAGGTGGGATATACTCAAGGTCATACTTTGGCTCTTGTGGACTTGTTCTAATTTTCTTCAGCTTCAACTGAGCTTGCATATGAGCAATTGATGATGGTCTGGTCTGCCGTTGGCTCCTGGCCTTAGTTGTTACCCAGTGTCCTTGTTCTGTCCCAGGATCCCATCCAGGACACCACATTACATTTAGTCATCACGTGTTCTTAGGCTCCTCTTGGCTGTGACAGTTCATCAGACTTTGTGATACTGTTACCGCAAATCACAGATTTTAGCTGCCTGCCGCAAAGCCAGTACTGAGACAGGAGGAGGTAAGCAGCAAAAAGGCTTTATTTGAATACCGGTATCCAAGAGACAGAGGGGATAAGTTCCTCCCAAATTCTAACTCTAAAGGGCTAACTGGAGGGTTTTATAGGGAGAAGGTCAGGGCTTAGAGATTCCAGGAATGTTGATTCTTCTTTGAGGTGGACATAATGATAAAGCGACCTATTATTGAAGTTTTGCAAGTCTCTTCACGCCATGCTGGAGTCTTGCAAGTCTCTTCACGTCATCCTGTTTTTAGTCACAAGATGGATCTGAGTTTTGTTCAGTTACCTCAGTCCTGTGTGTTTTGCCCCCTGAGAGAGGAACATAGTTTAATCAACAACAAAAAATTGATTACCTTATTTTTCTTTAAAGGAACAATTGTGAGACAGATTCCAGAGCAAGTAATTATGTTTCAAAGACTAGAGATTAATCACAGCTTACAAATGATACTAAAACACTCAAAATTACTAAAACACTAGAAAATATATTTTCTCTACTTCAATCCCTTTTTCTGAAAGTTTCTCAATCTTGGGAAACAGGGCATGGCTCAGTCTGGCTAATTCCTGCTGACGAGGGGCGTGGAGTTGGAAAATGTTTATTTAGGGTGTGGGTTAGAAGTAGAGGTAGCATGGAAGGCAATAGTGTCTAAGTGAATCAAATCCTGAGCATCTCCTTGGTTGACCAGAGAATCCCCTGACCAACCAGGGCAAGTATAGTTCCTGCCTTTAAGGTGGTCTCGGTTCCTTTAACAACGATTGTTATAAAACATGGAACACAAATACACACTATTAAATTTATGATTTTTAGACTGAGTAGTGTCTGTCATAGGGGGAGCTTGAGGAAAATCACCAGCCACTTCCCAAATTAGAGACCCCCCCTCCCCGGGGATTCCCGAATCCACCTAATAGGACCTACAGGGGTTAAAGAAGAGATAATGCAAGGAAGTGTCAGGGTATCTCCTACTTGTAAAGTCAAGGTGCTTCCAGACTGGAGAATTGTAGGAGCCTGGCTTGACTCCTTTTGGGTCGAGGCAGGCCTGACCTGGAAAAGAGAAAGAATAAGGATTAGAGTCATGTTTGAGTCTTTGAGAATCTATACCTCAGGCCTTGAACTGGGGTGCTGGTATATGAGGATTCTTCAGTCTTTTTGCTAGGTTCTTCTTGAAGAGGTGGGGCCACCTTCACTCTAGTGTGATGCACCCATGCAGTTACTCCAGGCAGCTTCAGAGAGGAATGAGTAGTTAGAGGACTTCATAGGGTCCCAGCCAGATGGGGTCAGTTGGTCTTCTGGATGTTGATTTTTCCAAACCTTTAGCAGGGCCCGATCTCCTGGCTTGAACCTATGAAGAGGCACATCAGAAGGGAAGGAAAAATGAGAAGAAGCATATTTGTTAGTGGTACTTATAACTGCTCCTAAGGATCAGGCCCAATCTCTCCCCACTGAGTTGGGGAAAGTTGACCATTTCAGGAATGGTCTCCCATAGATAAGTTCGTAAGGACTCAATTTAAGCCCACTTCGAGGGGCCACCTGAATCCTAAGCAGGGTAATTGGTTAATACTTGTAGCCAAGTGGAGTGGGTTTCTTGGCAAAGTTTGGCGAGAGTCTTTTTCAAAGTATGGTTCATCTTTTCAGTCTTTCCAGTAGCTTGTGGTCTCCAAGCTGAATGTAGTTTCCAGTTAATGTCTAAAGCCTTACTAAGTTCTTGATTTACCTGGGCCACAAAGCCTCCCCCGTTGTCACTCTGAATTTGAGAGTGGCAGGCCAAACCGGGGAATAATCTCTTTAAGTAATGCCTTAGTCACTTCTCGGGCTTGTTCAGTCTGGCAAGGAAAAGCCTTTACCCACCCAGAGTATATATCTACAAAAACCAGCAAATACCTGAAGTTTCCAGGTGCTCAAGGCATCACCGTAAAATCCACTTGCCAGTTGTCTCCCGTGTTCGTTCCTCTCTCCCCGGCTCTGCGGGGTGAGGCACTGTCTGGGTTGTTTTTAGCACACAGGGGATATCTTTTAGTGACCTTACACAAAACCTTTTCTACCTCTAGCTTTGCAGCTGTAAAATCTTTATCCAGGGCTAAGAACTGAAGAAATAGTTGTAAGGCATCATTTAAAAAGCAAACAAACGAAAAAAAACCCAGTATTGTGGAGTACTTTTCTTTTCCTGAAGTAGACCTCAGGCCAATTTGGAAGTTGAGAGAGAACTGCATTTAAATCTTCTATGGCTGCTTTAAACTCTTAGAGACCAGCATATGATTCAGTTCAGTAAATTTGCAGAGTCAGGTTGCTGGGCCCTGCTCACAGCGCCTTGCAGGCGACAGCAAGGGGCTCCCGGTAGTACCCCTGCTGCAGCAGCTTCCCAAGCCGGCCGGCCGCCCGGGCCCTCTCCTGCAGGCCTGGGAACCACTTCTCCGCCAGGTGGTGGAGGACGACCCTGGTCCTGAAGCCTGAGGCAGTGGCCGGGGCAGAGGCAGCAGTAGCTGTGGCCACAGGGCAAGGTCACCAGCTCGCTCAGGAAGCCCCGGCGGTGCTGTCGTGAGTGCCCACAGATGGGACCGCACCTATTATTTCTTATAATCCACCATATATTCAAAGTAATTTAAGTGTGATTGGGGTAAATTGTTCAAATTGCTTTTCTTTTCCATCCCTGGAATTAGGAATTATTTGATTGCTAGATGAAAGTTTCACACACGTTTATAGAAATGAACCTAGAATCTGACATCTTGCCTCTCGCTAAAAACCATAGAAACCACATTTCTCTTACAGGGCTCCCAACTTGGAATAAGCATCCAGTGACTCCTCTCAAACTCAGCACACGCCTCACAGCCCACACTCCCCTGCAGCTGGTGCGTCAGCACGTTGGACCCTCACACCACCCTCGGAGGGGAGAGCTGTCATCTCCCTTTGCCTGAAAGGTGGAAAGAACTTAAAGGCAAAGCCCCTTACTTGGGGCCATCAGCTAATAGGTGTGGGATCTGATCACTGTGCTGGGTGTTCCATGTTCTGGTTTGTAAATTTTTACGATCAGTAACCAACCGGTCCAATGTGGTCATTTTTGCACATTGTGGGACAGGGTGTACCAACGACTTCTGGGATAATTCTGGTTCTTTGAAGGAAGACGCCTTGAATGAATGATGGGAAGTCTCTAGCCCTGACTCTCCACAGAAGCTCTAGACTTCGGAATCTACCCTTTTTTTTTTTAATCTGTCTTCTGGACATCTTGACATGGATGTCTGGGAGACAGCAGAAACTTAAGCTGACTGAAATAGAATTCAGACAGAAACAAATTTTGTTCCTTCCCCAGGTGTCCGTTCCTTCTACTCAGCTGCTGAAGGCAGAAACCTCACCCCCGCACCCGCACCTCTTCTGTACTTTACTGCCAAAGCGTTTCCAGTTGCACCTTTAACTACCACTCCCTGAAACTCCTGGCCACAGGTGGCCTTCTGGACTCCCGCCTTCCTGAGGGTCCTCAACATGAATCAGAGCATGGCACACCACTACTTAAAACCACTCAGCAGCTTCCCGCCACTCTGAGGGCAAAAACCAAGTTTACTTAAGTGTGCAGAGCCCTACTTGGTCAGCCCCTTGCCCACCCCTCCTCCCCTTCTCCCCAGGATATAATCAGAGTAACTGGTCTAAGGGCACTCATACCAGTCTCTCTTGCCCAGGGCACTTCAGCTACACTGGCTGGCTTTCTGTTCTGTCAGCATGCCAGCTCTGTTCCTGTCCCAGGGTCTTTGCATGAGCTCTTCCTGCTGCCTGGAATGTCCCTCCTCCCCCCGTGGCTGGCTGGCTCCATGTCATTCAAGTCCCAAACTGCAGTGGAGCCACCTAGGCTCTCTCCGTTATCCTATTTTAATGGTCTGCACAACACCAACTATGTATCTGAGTTCTCTTGTTGGTTCCTTGTTTCTTATTCTTGTTTACTTCCGGAGCGTTTGCTCACTAAGAGCAGGGCCATTTCTGTTCCTAGTGTCCAGAAAAGTACCTGATACATAGTAGGTGCTCAATAAATGTTTGTGGACTGAATAAGATAGGTGACATCAACGGGGGCCAAGCCCCTAAAAAGACGAACACCCAGGAGTGCCCGGTGTTAGGGTCACACCTTTTCCAAGTTCCCTCCAGGAGTGAGGCTCTTGTCTCTGTTCTTGTTTTTCTCCTGCATCTCCGTTTTCTCTGGGTTAAGAGTGAGGCTGTTTCAGACCAGAGAGAGCAGCTGCCTGTTGTGCCCTGGAAAGAATATTGCGGGGCTGCAGAGAGGAGAGGAAGGGGAGGAGGAGGAGGGAGCAGCCATGCCGGTGAATCCTGCCCCTGCCTGACACTATGACGTCTTGCCCCTACCTGACCCTACGCTCCTGCCCGCGAGCATGCGGTCCTCAGCGTCCAAGTTCAGCCTCCGCCGGGGTCAGTGTCTGCTGTCCTGCCTGCACCAGGCCTCAGGCTCAGGGCCCAGCTAACACCTCAACGACACAGACTTCTCTGGCGTCGCATCTGTATTCATTTTCTAGTGCTGCTCAACACACTCAGTGGCTTAAAACAGCACAAAGTTATTGTCCTGCACTTCAGAAGCCCCTCAGCAGGCTAAAATCAAGGTGTCGGCAGGGCTGGTTCCTTCTGGAAGCTTCAGGGGAGAATCTGGTCCTTGAGTTTTCCAGCATCTAGGGGCTGTCCACATTCCTTGGCTCGTGGCCCCTCCTTCATCTACAAAACAGCAGGGCGGGTCAAGTCTTCCTCACATGTCATCACTCTGATGCTGACTTTCCTACCTCCCTCTTACGAGGACCCTCGTGATGACATTGTGCCTACCTGGGTAATCCAGGATCATCTCACCATTCTACAACCCTTCACTGAATGACATCTGTAAAATCCCTATTGCCACCTAGGGAGCCATGTTCCCAGGTTCCAGGGACATCTTTGGGAGGGGGTACTGCTCTGCTAACGACAACATCCCTCCCTCAGCTCTGTATCCTCTGCACAATGCAATCTTTGTAGAATTCTAGCCTTCTAGTGGGGGCGCAGTGGTTAAAGCGCTCGGCTGCTGATCAAAAATCTATAGTTTGAACCCACTGGCGGCTCTATGGGAGAAAGATGTGGCAATCTACTTCTGTAAAGATTTACAGCCTAGGAAACCCTATGGGGCAGTTCTACTCTGTCCAACAGTGTTGCTATGAGTTGGAATCTGCTTGACAGCAGTGGGTTTGGTCCTTTAGCTGGGGGATGGCCACGGTCCTAAATCTGTGAGCGATGGCAGTGGCCCTTAGGTGTAGACTTAGACGTCTTCCGGTTGAATGTGGACAATCAAAGGAGGAGGCTGAAGGGGCTTGGATCCAGCCCTGGGCTCTGAAAATAAGGACGGACGCCTGTTCCCCTTTAGCCTGAGGGAGACGTGTCTTGCCTTGGCTGCCCGGCCATATATTCTTTCTTTTTTTTTTTTTGGTCCCATCTGCTTCTATCTTGAGGTGCCTCTGTTTTCAGAACTGTGTTCTTGTAGGGCTGTGTGACTAGTGGCCCCTGTGTCCAGGGGAGCCGGTGAGAGGTGAACCTGGCCTGACGCAGTAACCCTGGCATCCTATGTGGGAAGTGTCGAGGCTGGCACTGAGCTGAACTGACATCTCTCCCCTTTGCCAGGTCCCAGCATGCCTGACGAGGCACCCCAGATGGCATGGGAGGCCGCCGGCTGCCCCCACCCAACGAGTGTGCACACGGAGAAGAGGGGCCTGGAGAAGGAAGGGAAGGAGCAGTTGTGGATCCTGCCCAACACCCCAAGCAGGTGTACCTGGCAGCTGGGCAAGCCTGCCGCCCAGTCTCCGCATCACCACGTCACCTCGTAAGTCCCTCTTGATCACACCAGTCCTGCATTCCCTTTAGTGAGCCTCCTGGGGCTGCCACAGCAGAGTCCCACCAACTGGGTAACCAGTGCCACAAACTGAGTGAGAATAACGATTCATTACCTCACAGTTCTGGAGGCTGGGAGTTCAAATCAGGGTGTCAGCCGTGTTGATTCCTTCTGAAGGCTCTGAAGGAGAAGCCGTTTCAGGCCTCTCCGTCTCCCAGCTTCTGGTGGCTCCAGGTGTTCCTTGGCTTGTAGTTACGGCACTACACAGCATCCTCCTCCCTCTCTGTCTCTGTGTCTTCTCTCCTATTTATAAGGACCCCACCAGTCACACAGTAGGCCCACCCTGCTCCAGTAAGACCTCATGTTAACTGGTAACATCTGCAAAGATTGTATTTCCAAATAAGGTCATGTTCACAGGTACAGGGTTTAGGACTTCAACACATCTTTTTTGGGAGGGACACAGTTTAAGCCATAACAAGCGGAAGGGCGAGGTATATCACTGTCTTAGTCATCTAGGGCTGCTGTAACAGAAATACCACAACTGGATGGCTTTAACAAACAGAAATTTATTTTCTCACAGCTTAGGAGGATAGAAGTCCAAATTCAGGGCATTGGCTCTAGGGGAAGGCTTTCTCTGTTGGCTCTGGGGGAAGGTCCTTATTCCTTGGTGATCTTCATGTGGCATGGCATTGATCTTCTCCCATCTCTGCTTCTTTGCTTATTTCTTTAATCTCTTTTATATCTCAAAAGAGATTGACTTATGACACACCCTACACTAATACTGTCTCATTAACACAGCAGAGAAAACCCATTCACAAATGGGATTATAACCATAGGTATTAAAAAAAAAAAAAAAAACTGTTGCCATCCATTCGATTCCAACTCATAGTGACCCAACAGGAAAGAGTAGAACTGCTCCATAGGGTTTTCATGGAGCGACTGGTGAATTCACACTGCCAACCTTTTGGTTAGCAGCTGAGCTCTTAACCACTATGCCACCAGGGCTTCACCATAGGCACAAAAAAAAAAAAAACTAAACCCATTGCTGTCAAGTTGACTTCGACTCATAACTACCCATAGGACAGAGTAGACACAGTACCCTATAGGACTGAGTAGCTGTAGCTCTTAACCACTTCGCCACCAGGGCTCCACCATAGATATGGGGGTTAGAATTTACAACCCATTTTTGGGGGGATACAGTTCAGTTCATAACAGCCACCTTGAAGCCACGTGGCCATGTGGACCTCTGGAGTGACCCACTATAATCACCTTGTCCAGTGACTCAGGATGGTTGGTGAGCTGGGGTGGGTTGTCTTCACGCATAAGCCAGCCAAGGCTTGGAGAGGCCAGGTGTTTTCCATCAGTGCCTGCAAGAGAGCAGAGGCCCAGGGAGTATTTGCAGAATGCATGAGCAATATGCTGAGTGCCAAGCTCTGAGAGCCTGGTGAGGTGGAGGTGTCTGACCGAGGTCCTTCTGGCTGTTCTCACGTAGCAGGGGTTTGCACATGCAGACTTCCAGTACTGGGGACAGGACTGCTTTCTACTAAACTCTAGGTCACAAACACTTCTCTGATCATTAAGCATTTTTCTAGGGTGGGCTCTTTTTGTGGTCTGATGAATAAACCATGATTTTTTAAGCCTTCTATGTGGAGTTCCTCAGTGGCACAAACAGTTAGGCACCCAACTACTAGCCGAAAGGTTAGCAGCTCAGGCCCATTCATAGGCATCTCAGAAGATAGGGCTGGTGACCTGTTTCTGAAAAATTATTGCCTTGGAAACCTTGTGGAACAGTTCTACTCTGCACGCGTGAGGTCACCATGAGCCTGAATAGATTCCACAGCAACCAACAACAACTAAGTATTTAAAGATCCCCGGGTGGTGAAAACAGTGCACTCAACTACTAACCTAGAGGTTGGCAGTTCAAACCCACCCGGCAGCACCACGGGAGGAAGGTCCTGATGGTTTCTGTAGAGATTACAACCACTGACAGCCCCGTGGAGCGCAGTTCCGCTCTGCAGCCTGGGGTTTCCGTGAGCTGGAGTGGACGTGACGGCGAAGGGTTCTGGTTCGTGTTCGGTCACTGGGTGTTTTAGATGATCGCAATGATCTTATTAGAAATAACTGCCATAGATAACAGTGTGCATTTATTTAATCGACACATCTTTATTAAGCACCTACTGTATTTTGTGTCCTCTTCTAGGTTTAGGGAATATATTTATGGAAAAAGAAAAAGATAAAAATCCCTGCCCCATCCTGAAACTTTTTTTTTTTTTTGAACATTTTATTGTGCTTTAGGTGAAAGTTTACAGAGCCAATTAGTTTTCCGTTTAATAATTTACACGCAGATTGTTCAGTGACATTGGTTGCAATCCCCGCAATGTGTCCACACTCTCCCCATTTCTGTCTGGGGTTCTCTGTTTCCGTTTTTCCGGTTTCCCTGCCCCTCCCTGCCTTCTTATCTTTCCTTTTGGGCAAATGTTGCCCTCTTGGTCTCGTATAGTTCGTTGTTTTACGGAAAGCATTCTTCACAGGTCAATCTGTTATTGGGCTGAAAGGTGACCTCTGGGAGTGGCGTCAGTTCCGCGTGGGAGAGGTGTCTTAGGGTAATAGTTCCAGGGGTTCTTCCAGTCTCTATCGCACCAGTCAGTCTGATCTATTTTTATGAAATTGAATTTTGTTCTACATTTTTCACTCATTCTAGCCAGGACCTTCTACTGTGTTCCTGGCTAGAGTAGTTGGTGCTGGTACCCGGGCACCATCTAGTTCTTCTGGTCTTAGGGTGGAAGAGGCTGTGGTCTGTGTGGGCCGGTAGTCCTTTGGAGTAATTGCTCCCTTGAGTCTTTGGTTTTCTTCACTCTCCTTTGCTCCAGGTGGAAGGAGCCCAATAGCTGTATCTAAGATGGCCACTCACAAGCTTTTAAGACCCCAGATGCTACTCACCAACCTAGGATGTAGAACACTATCTTCATGAACTATGTTATGTCCCCTGAGACTATGGTCCTTAGCCTCCAAGCCCAGTAGCTCTGTCCCTCGAGGTGTTTGGATATGTCTAAGACGTTTCCGTAACTGTACCCCATGTGTTCTTTTGTATATATCTGAGTATACAGACAGCACATATAGATATTTATGTAGAAATATCCACAACTGTACCCTTATATGAACATGATGTACTCCCATTTAACCTCCCACACCTATTTAGCATACACACCTACCTGTGTATCCACTCATAAATCATTGTTTATCATTACTGTTGATGCAGGATTGCATATGGTATAGTATTTATTATAGTTGTCCTTCATTCTTGTGTACCTCTCAATGCCTTCCTTTGCCTTGGTCATGTTGTGCTGACTTCTCCCGTATTGTGTGTTGCCTTTTCCTTTACAAAAATTAACACGCATCTACTATCTATTTAGTGATTTTTTTCCTCTCTCACCTTTCCATCCCTGGCAACCATCAGAGAATATTTCTTTCTGTGTGTAAACCAGTTCTTGACTTTTTATAGTAGTGGTCTCATACAATATCTATCTTTTTGTGATTGACTTACTTCACTCAGCATAATGTTCTCCAGATGAATCCATGTCGTCAGATGTTTCACGGATTCATCTTTGTTCTTTAGGGTTGTGCAGTATTCCACGGTGTGTATGTACCACAGTTTGTTTATCCATTCATCTATTGACAGGCACTTATGTTGTTTCCATCTCTTTGCTGTTGTGAATAATGCTGCAGTGAACATGGGTGTGCACGTGTCTACTCATGTCACAGCTCTTATTTCTCTAGGGTATAGACCTAGGAGTGCCATTGCTGGATTGTATGATATTTTCTATTTTGAGCTTTTTAAGGAAGTGCCATACCATTTTCCATAGTGGTTGTACCATTTTACATTCCTACGAGCAGTTCTACTCTGTCCTATAGGGTCGCTATCAGTCGGAATCAATTCGACGGCACTGGGTTTTGGTTTAGGTACCAGCAGTGTATAAGAGTTCCAATCTCCCCACAGCCTCACCAGCATTTGTTTTCTGTTTTTTGGATCAGTGCCGTTATTGCCGGGATGAGATGGTATCTCCTTGTAGTTTTGATTTGTATAAAAATGGCATTGGGGGGAGTGTCTGCCTCTTCTAGCTTCACAAGGGGGATGGAGAATCAAGATCAACAGCCCAAGGCTGATTCCTATGAGGAGGAGGTCAGACATGTCTCCTCTGTGCCATCTTTACCAACTCTGACACCAATTGTCCCTCTCACAGCACTCTCTACTTCTCTGCTGTGTTTGATAATTCATTGGAATGACCAGACAGAACTCACAGACAATACTTATGATTATGGGGTTTGTTAGGGAAGTAACAGGTTACAAGAAACCCTAGTGGCGTAGTGGTTACGTGCTACAGCTGCTAACCAAGACGTTCGCAGTTCGAATCAGTCAGGCACTCCTCGGAAACTCTATGGGGCAGTTCTACTCTGTCCTATAGGGTCGCTATGAGTCGGAATCGACTCGACGGCAGTGGATTTGGTGGGTTTTAACAGGTTATAATTCAGGCTCAGAAACTCTCAAGATATAGTTCTTCGATCCCGACAACCTCTTTCCAGCCGTGCTCACAGGCATGCCTCTCTGGCCCTCAGCCTCTGCCCTGCTCGGGCAAGTGTTACAATATGCTTTTAGCTCTGCCAATAAGTGTCCAGAGGCACCCTGCTCAGCTAGCAGGTTTCCTGCCCAAAGGCACTCAGCTTTCTGGCTCCATGGGCTGGGAAGCCCACCACACCTTTTCCTGCCATCGTTTCTCTGCCACCACTTCTCAAGAGCTCTCTCTCTCTCTGTCTCCTGGTTCCAGGAGCTTCTCAGTGCAGGGATCCTGGGTCCAAAGGACGTGTTCTCCACTCCTGGCTGTTCTTTCTTGGTGGTGGTGGGATCCTCCTTCTGCTCTGGAATTGGCTCTTTTAAGCCTAGCAGTATGACAAAACTGGTAACCCTCTTGGTGGGCCACAACTACTACATTTACACAGTCCCACCCAATCAATCCCTTGGGTGGGAGTTATGAGGAAGGCCATATAAAGCAATCCATCACGCCACAATTTGCGTCTGTCTAATGGCTAATGATTGCTCGCATCTCTTCAGTGTGTCTGTTAGCCTCCTGAATATCTTCTTCGGGGAAGTGTCTGTTCATGTCCTTTGCTCATTTTTTGATTGGATTGTCTCTCTTTTTACTGTTGAGATGTCAAAGCGTTCTCTATATTTTCGAGATTAGACCCTTGTCGGATATATCATTGCTGAAAAATTTTTCCTAGTCCGTAGGTCCTCTTTTTGCTTTTTTAATGAAGTCCTTTGATGAGCAGAAGTATTTCATTTTTGGGAGGTCCCAGTTATCTACTTTATCTTCTGCTGTGTGTGCACTTTTAGTTATGTTTGATAATCTATTTTTGCTATAAATTGGGACCCCTCGCTTTGTCCTTATGTTTTCATTTATGAACTTGATAGTTTTAATTTTGACATGTAGGTCTTTGATCCATTTTGAGTTAGTTTTTGGGTATGGTGTGCCCATCCTGAAACTTAACTGGAGCTCCCTAAATCTTACGTTGTCTCTGACTAGTTCCTTGGTGCAATCATTCAGAAGTAGAAGAAATGAGCCCAAGAATATGACTTTGTAGGTGTTTGACACTTGTTGCTACCAGCATTGGGGGGAGGGTCTCCCATTTATTTAAAAGGCAGAACAAGTGGTGGTGGGGAGGGGGCTGCACTGGTCAGTGGGTCCAGTTCTGGGCTATTCAGTGGATTTCAACCAGCCAGACGGATGAACCCTCGCTGCTGAAACAAACTGAAGCAGTGAAAGCCTGGCCAGGGTAGTACCACGGGTTGTTGGGTTCAGGGTGGGGAAGGGAGGCCTCAGATCCTGGGGCGTGGGGGGAAGTGATGGTGTCATGCCTTCACCTCCTGTACCGTCTGGTGGTTGTTGTCGGCTCTTGTCGAGTTGGCCTCCAGCTCATGAAGGCCCTGTGTGTTACAGGGCAGACCTGCTCCCTGGGGCCTCTTGGCTGATAATCCGACAGAAGTAGATCACCAGGCTTTTCTTCTCTGGCACCTTGGGTTCAAACCTTCAGGTCAGCAGCTGACTGCAAACCACTTGTACCACCAGGCTCCTACAGTCTGATTAATCCCCCTGGAAATCTGAAGGGGTTGGTGTCCCGCCTTGAAACTTGAGCCCACAGTCAGTGGGGAGTGGACTCCACCCAAGTCCAGGCTGGCGGCTTGTTTGCTAGGAGGACACCCCCATGCACTGGACAGGCCTCTAGAGGGCAGCACAGTTAAAATAGGGCATAATCGATAGCGAGCACCATGGGAGACCATCAGATAAGGTGGTGAGGCAGGGGGTGGGGTCAGGCGCTAAGCGAGGCCTCTCTGAGCTGGTACAAGCATAGTCAGGAGTGTCTGCCAGGTGAACATTCGGGCTGGAGGACTCCAATGCAGCAAAGGCTGAGGTGGGCTTTGGGAGAGGCCGGGGGAGCAGGTAGGGCAAGACCGTGGAAGGAAGGCTCTGGAAGGCCTAGCGGCCCTGGTTAGGAGTTTGGGTTTGCTCTAAGATGCTGTGGGTTGTCCTCCCAGAGGTCTCCTGGTGGTCAAAGTGAGAGTACACTGAGATGTGCAGGCTCCAGGGCCGCCCCTGCTACTTGCTATTCTTTGTGTGTGTGTGTGGCGAAAATACACGCAACAAGACATTTGCCAATGCAACAATTTCTACACGTATAATTCAGTGACACTGATTATGTTCTTCATGTTGTGCAGCCATTGTTGCCATTGCTTTCCAAATTATCCCACCACCTTCATCAGAAACACAGTGTCTCCTCAGCAAAAGCTTCTTTCTGCTTCCCTCCCACCTTGGTAACCACTGATAATCTTTGGTTTCTCTGTGTTTGTATCTTTCGTGTAAGTGAGGTGTTTGTTCTCTTGTGACTGACTTATTCTGCTCAGCGGAATGTTTTCAAGGTTCGTCCATGTTGCAGCATGCATTAGGACTTCATTTCTCTTTGTGGCTGAGTAGTATTCCATGGTATGTATAGACCACGTTGGGTTTACCCATGCATCTGTTGATGGACGCCTTCTGGCTATTGTGGTAAGTGCTGCAGGAAGATTGGCGTTCAGGTTCTGTCTTTCGGCAAGCCACTTGTCTCTAAGGTTGCTCCTAGGAGACTTCCCTCCACTGGCCCCAGGCCAAGGCAGGAAACCCGAGTCCTCCACTGCCTACCACCCCCTGCCTCCATCCTCTTCCCCTGGCTTCCCTAGGGGCATGGGGGATGACTCAGCCTCCTATCAGCCCTCCTCCCCTCCCCCATGTTAGGGTTTGGGCGGTCCTCTGTGGCCTCTCTGGCTTTTACTGAGTTAATGAACACCCCAGCCGAGCCCCAGGTCAGGACTCTGCCTCCTGGGCCAGGCTCTCTCCCGCCCAGACTTCTCTCTGTTCACCTTGCTGAGCCTAGATCTACTCCCTGCAAAGGACAGCCTGGGAGAGAGCCCTTCCCACCTCCCATGTGGGGTGGGGGTCTGTCCTAGCTCCTCTCTCTGGATCCCTGGGGGCAAAGCAGAACTCTTTCTGCCACCTTGGATGGGCGGAATTGAACACGGCACCCAGCTCTCCAGGGGGCTGCCAATTTGGGCCTGAGCTTAACAGCCCTTAGCCCCTGTCTTAGTTATCTAGTGCTGCTGTAACAGAAATACCACAAGTGGATGGCTTTAACAAACAGATGTTTACTCTTTCACAGTTTAGGAGCCTAGAAGTCTGAATTCAGGGTGCCAACTCCTGGGGAAGGATTTCTGTCTGTGTCAGCTCTGGAAGAAGGTCCTTGTCATCAATTTTCCCTTGGGTCTGGATGCTTCTCGGCTTCGGAACCCCTGGCTCTTCTTTCTTGGTGTTGGAAGTCCCTCTCCTCTTTGCTTGCTTCTCTCTTTTACATCTGAAAAGAGATTGACTCAAGATGTATCCTAACCCTATAGAATGTATGCTGCCTTATTAACATAACTGCCTCTAATCCTGCCTCATTAATATCGTAGAGGTTAGGATTTACAACACGTAGAGTAATTACATCAGATCATGATATGGAGGAGAACTACACAATACTGCGAGTCATGGCCTAGCCAAGTTGACACACATTTTAGGGGTGCACAATTCAAGGAGCTAGGCCCATCCCAGACCTTTGAGTCTGTGTTAGGGGTGGGCCCAAGGAATATGCATAGTTAATCGGCTCCTGTGAAGGTGTTTGGGGGCCACCTGTTTGAGAATCTCGAAGAGGTAAACTCTAAAGTGCTGGGAAGCAATTGCATTATTTGAAACCCAGGTTGGCTGCGTGTGTTCCCAGGTAGGTATTTGGTGAGTACACCCCTTGCACAAAGGTGGAGGGGGCATGGAACTGGCATCTGTCCCTGGTGTTATGAATTGAATTGTGTCCTCCATAAATATGTGCTGGAATCCTAACCCTCATTCCTATGGAAAAAGGAGCCTGGTTGGTGCAAGCAGTTTGCACGTGGCTCCCAACCTAAAGGTTGACAGTTCAAATGCACCCACTGGCTCCCTGAAAGGCCTGTCAATCTGCTTCTGTAAAGATTACAGCCAAGGAAAGCCTATGGCCCACAGTTCTAGTCTGTAACACACGGAGTAGCCAGGAGGCTGAGCTGACTTGGCAATGGGTTTGGTTTTCATACCTGTGGATGTAATCCCATTTGGGAACGGGGTTTTCATTGTTATGTTAATGAAGCCGTATCAATGTAGGGTGTGTCTTAAACCTAATGACTTTTAAGATATAAAAAGAGCAGATTAGACAGAGAAGGCCCCCGGGTGGTACAACAGTTAAACACTTGGCTGCTAACCCAAAGGTTGGTGGTCGGAACCCACCCAGTGGCTCCTCAGGAGAAGGACCGATGATCTGTTCCTGTAAAGACGGCCGCTTAGAAAGCCCTATGTGGTGATTCTGCTCTGTCCCACGGGGCCACCCTGAGTCGGAATCACCTCAGCGGCACTCAACAACAGGACAGAGAAGCCAGCATATGCAAGGACACATGGGGGAGAGGCAGACGCTATATGGACGACCACCAAAGGAGGGAGGGATAGAAGCCGAAAGAGCCTTTCTCTGGAGTTGGTGCCCTGAATTTGACTTCTAGCCTCCTGAACTCTGAGAAAGTAGATTTCCATCGTTCACCTGCGCGGGGGCGTGGGGGGCTTCCTTCCGTCATGGGTCCATTCAGGAAGGTGCCTGTGTGGTTTGCACCCAGGCAGACACTACAGATCGGCCTCCTTTGTCAGGTGGGAAGAATGTGGGGCGAGGGAGGGTCATTAGCATAAATAGAGCTTGTTAGCCCGGTAGAAGAAAATCAGCTCTGAGCCTGGAACTCTACCTGGGAATCCCCCTGACCCTGGCCCCCAGGGCAAAAATGACAAGTCCCCGTTCTTTGCCTTCTGCCTTCAGTGTACCCCCAGATGTGTGATTTACAGTCACTGTCACTGTGAGTGGGGTGTTTCGCAGAGCCTCTGCCCTGGGGTCTGCACTACTTTTGGGGTCAAAAAATGGAACAGAAAAGGAGGTGTCCCAGCCACTGACATGCTGAGAGATGAGGGAATTTGAAGTTCCCCAGGAATGACTTTTTTCAAAAAAGCTGGGCCAGGGTCTGTGGTGGTTGTTTTAAGTCAGTGTTTGTTTTTTCATTTTAACTTTTTTATTTGGAAATAATTTAAGACTCACAGGAAGTGACCAAAATAGTACTAAGTGGTCCTGGGTACCCTCACCTAGCTTTCCCCATGAAAACATCTTCCGTAACCAAGGCACATTGTCAGCCCCGAAAGCTGATGGTACAATGCTGTGAGCTTAACTACAGGCAAGATCTGGTTCTCATTGGCATTTAGGTGTGCGTGTTACTATGACATTTTATTCCATGTACAGATTTTTGTAACCACCACCACCACCAAATCCTTCATTAAAGCCACTTCTTTGATTTTTTTTATTTTTTATTGTACTTTGGATGAAGGTTTACAGAACAAACTAGTTTCTCATTAAACAGTACACATATTGTTTTATGACATTGGTTGATAACCCCACGACATGTCAACACTCTCTTTTTTTGATGTTGGGTTCCCTATTACCAGCTTTGCTGTCCCGTCCTGCCTTCCAGTCCTTGCCCCAGGGCTGTTGTGCCCCTTTAGTCTTGTTTTATTCCATGGGCCTGTTCAATCTTTGGCTGAAGAGTGAACCTCAGAAGTGACTTCGCTACTGAACTGAAAGGGGCCACACTCTCAGGGTTTCTCCAGTCCCTGTCAGGCCAGCAAGTCTGGTCTTTCTTTTTGAGTTAAAATTTTGTTCTACATTTTTCTCCAGCTCTGTCCGGGACCCTGTATTGTGATCCCTGTCAGAGCAGTCAGTGGTGGTAGCTGGGAACCATCTAGTTGTACTGGACTCAGTCTGGTGGAGGCCGTGGTAGATGCCACTTCTTTGATTCTTGAGTTCTTTAAAACAACATGTCGGGACCGGCGAGGCCAGTGCTCCTCTTTGCTTTCATAGAATAATCATGGATTTCTTGGTTTTAGGTCCAAACCTCCCAAAATTTTGCCAGATATCCTGAAGAAAATTGGGAATACCCCCATGGTCAGAATCAACAAGATTGGAAAGAACTTTGGCCTGAAGTGTGAGCTCTGTGAGTACCCTGGCTCCAGGGAGGGGCTTTCTCCATTCATTCTGCAGAGTAGGCGGGGAACCGAAGCTGGGTGGGCCTGGGGGTGCTGCCTTGGGCTCCTTGCTGGAGGGGGGTCGGGGAGAGTCACAGGTAATTGTGTTAAAAAAACCCGAGTGCCTGAGATGGATGCTCCAGTTTCGACGGTGGGGGAGGAGGCGGCTTCCCAGCAGAGGCCTGCATGTGATGCGCAGTCTGGGGAAAGACCCTGGAGGAGTGTTCTGGGCAGATGCCAAGGGCAAAGACCAGAAAAGTAAAGAGGTGGATCTTTTTCAGCTACTGCAATGGGGAAAGCACCCCAGACCCCGGACCAACATCTGGGCAGAGTGATCTCGCCGCAGATTTTCTAGGACAGAGTAGATACAGTATTGTTTTTAGCTGCCCTCGAGTCTGCTCTGACTCATGGTGACCCCATGTACAACAGAACAAAGCATTGCTCTATTTGTACCATCTTCCTGATTGTTGGTGTGTTCGAAGTTCATTGTTGCAACCACTGTGTATTTTTTGAGTGCCTTTCAACCTAGAAGGCTCAGTCTTTCAGCATGATATTGAGTAATATTCTGTTGTGATCTGTAGGGTTTTCGTTGGCTAATTTTCGGGTATAGATGGGTCGATTTTACGGTGGGGGTTGTTTTTGCAATTGGGAGTGTCAGGTAGTCGGCTGGGCAGGAAATGCTTATCTCTGTCAAGTTTCAGGACAACAAACAGTTCAGCTATTTGCTTATTTATGAACCAAGGAATAGGAATTTGGTGGGTCTGTATCAGGCCTGGAGTCCCAGAGTGGTACAAACGGTTAAGGCACTTGGCTGCTAACTGGAAGGTTGGAGGTTCAAGTTTATCTGGAGGTACCTTGGAAGAAAGGCCTGGCAATCTACTTTTGAAAAATCAGCCACTGAAAACCGTGTGGAGCACAGTTCTACTCTGACGCCTATGGGGGCGCCATTAGTCAGGGTCAACTGGGCGGCAGCTAGTTTGGTCTGGTTTGAGAGCTGGCCTTGTTGTAGATAAACTAGGAGTCATCCCCTTACCTAGGTCATGGGGAGGGGAATTAGTTGTGGTAAGCGTTTCCCAGACACAAAGCCTAGGGCCACTATTTTTCAGGAGCACAGGGCTCGGGCAGAGCTCAGCATCGTTACAGAGGAAACCGCAGGTGCAAAGGCCCTGCGGTGGGAACAAGCTTGGCACATTTGAGATGGGTGTGCAGGGACAGATGAGTGCGGAGGTAAGTCAGGTGCCCCACAGGTATCCCCAGGATTTTAGTCTAAGACGACAGCCCCACGGCGGTTGTAGAGCGAGAAGTAGTGGCTGGTTTACATATTGAAGAGTTACTTGGTCTGCAGGGTTGAGAAAACACTGGAGACCAGGCCTGAGCAGAGAGCCTTCCACCCAAGGTGGTGGGTGCGTGGGAGGCCTGTGGAGGCAGAGCAATGGCTATGCTAGTCTTTTTCTATGACAGGTCCTTCTATCCATCTCTTTAAAAATTATTGGTTATGGAATAAAGGGAGCTATTGGGCTATGCCAAATGTGATGCAAAGGACCCACACAAAACAACCTCCTCTCTGGCTTTTCCTCCACTAGACAGATTGAGAGCTTCACTCCCTAGAACTAGGCAGACGCTCCTGCTGGAATAGTGTGTGCATTGGGGGTGTGGGGCCCAGATGCCTGGATGTGCAGCAGGCTGCACTCCGGGACCTCTCCGCAGCCCCTATTGTGAATTATTTCATTAACTGCTGCCCTACTTTGGGAAGGCCAGCAGGGTGTCCAGATCCTTGCTCAGCCACTGACCACTGATGGCCTTGGGCAAGCCACATAATCAATCAGAGCCTTGGTCTTGCCCATCGGAAAGATAGGCATACTAAAACCTACATCAGGGGTCAGTATCTGGTTTAGATGCAGCATATGAAGGGTGAT
The DNA here is from genome assembly GCF_024166365.1 of Elephas maximus indicus. Lineage (NCBI taxonomy): Eukaryota > Metazoa > Chordata > Mammalia > Proboscidea > Elephantidae > Elephas > Elephas maximus. The sequence continues at coordinate 227,030,174 of NC_064820.1, read as the reverse complement.
TATCACAGAGCCAGGTCTGTGGGGTACTAGTTACTGGTCTCTAAACCAAACCCATTGCCATTGAGTGGATCCCGACTCATAGTGACCCTATAGGACAGAGTAGAACTGTGCCATAGGGTTTCCAAGGAGTAGCTGGTGGATTTGAACTGCCGACTTTTTTGGTTAACTGTCTCTATTCACCCTCAAATGAGCAGAGTGGCACAGGAAAAGATGTTGCGTGTTGTGGGGGACAGCAGACAGCTTCTTCACCTGGTGCGTAGCCTGGGGTGTGGGGCTTCTAACTGGGAGAGGAGAACATGGAGGGTTTGAGGGTCTGATCAGACCCAGTATGGGTGTGATAGGGCGGTGAGCTTCAGGGATCAACACCAGGACCGCTGGGCACAGCTGATAGTCTGCTTGGCACAAACCTACTGCCCGTGCACGCCCAGGTGGTTACCACCCAAGTACCTGTGTGAGGGGACATAAGGGTGGGGGGCTTTTTCTAACCCTTCCAACCCCTAGTGGAGGCTCCCTTGGGGCACCTGTTTCTCATTCACACCAGGTTGCCATGTGATCTGCTGGGGCCAGAGGATGGGCTGGTGCGGGCAAGGAGAGAAGCTCCAAGAGCCTTGTCCAGGTGTTGAGGGCTGGAATGGTGGAGTGGAGGTCGCAGTGAGAGGGAATGATTTACAGAATCTGCAGAGACCAAGCCTCTCCCTGCCTCCTGGGCAACGTGGGAAAGGAAGGGAGGGTCCTTTCCCTTCTGTGACTCCCCTCTGGCTTGCAGTGGCCAAGTGTGAGTTCTTCAATGCGGGTGGGAGCGTGAAAGACCGCATCAGCCTACGGATGGTGGAGGATGCGGAGCGGGCCGGGACTCTGAAGCCTGGGGACACCATCATTGAGCCCACGTCAGGGAACACAGGTGGGCGAGGGGGCAGGCGTGAGCTAGGAGGGTGGTCTGGTTGTCACCGTGTCCCCGCCTTTGCCACCCTGCGTGCTCCCTAGTGGGGGAGAGGTGAGCCTGTGAGCAGCTTCCACCTTTGGTGCCACGTGACACTGGGCACACCCGGCGGCTGTGTCTCTGGTGGGCCCTGTTCTATTGCAGGATCATTCCCTGGGGGAGGGCCCGGCAAGCAGGGCAGCCCTAGGGGGCATTTAGGATCGTTGCTGCGGCCTCCCAGGGCGCCCAGTAAGGGCGTGAGTGCCCCATGCAAGCCGGTGAAGCTTCACCCTCGCTTTGGGAGCCTCAGTATTCTGAGCCCCCTCCCCCTCCCCGCATTCTCCCTTCTTGCCTCTCACTGGGGGCAGAAGGGGACAACATTGCGTGTCCTTGGAACCCCATAGTGCCTCGTCCCCGGTGTCTTCCTCGGGTGGGACTGGGTTGCAGCTGCCCTGTGCAGGGTTGGAGGGCTCTGCGGCCCCTCTCACCCCCCTCTGCTGCCCCCAGGGATCGGGCTGGCGCTGGCCGCGGCTGTGAAGGGCTACCGCTGCATCATCGTGATGCCCGAGAAGATGAGCACCGAGAAGGTGGGGGTGGGGGCGGAGCCTGGGGGCACCCAGTGCCCCTCACCCAGACTCCCTCCCCGCTTGGGCTTGGTGGTACACCCATATGGGCGGCTCTCCCTGGGTGCAGGTGGATGTCCTGCGTGCCCTGGGGGCCGAGATCGTGAGGACGCCCACCAACGCCAGGTTTGACTCTCCCGAGTCCCATGTGGGCGTGGCCTGGAGGCTGAAGAACGAAATCCCCAATTCTCACATATTAGACCAGGTGAGAGGTTCGGGACTCTGGGTTTGTGCTGAGAGGTTTGCACATAAAGGGGATGCTTTCCTGGGGGTCTCTGTTAGGGATTGGGGAGGGGCCCACCCTGCAGCGTGCGTGGTGGCTTCAGAGGGGACAGCCCTGGGACTCAGCAGGCTGGGTGTGCCCTGGGTCTGCTGAGGTCCTGCTGAGGTCCTGCTGCCGCGGGCCTGGCGGTCAGTGGACCCTGGGCTCCCCACAGTTCGTGTGAAGGCTGGCAGGCAGCCCCTCTCAGCTTGGCTGGAATGGCCTTCCAGAGGTCCCTGGAAACTCCCCACAGGCCAAAACGCATAAAAACCTGCTCCCTGGAAGATCTTGCCCGCTTTGCCTCTGGGTTAGGCCAGAAACTGCATGCTCTCGGGCCTAGGGTTAAAGTCCTCGACTGCTGAGTTTCCTAGGATGGTCTCAGTGACCGGCCCCTTCATCCTGAACCGCTGGGATCCTCTCCGGTTTGCACTGAGCTGTCGGCCCCACGCTCTGTGGCCACTGCTGGTTTTGTGTATTTGACCTCACTCACAGCCTTTTGTTTGCCCTTTTTCCACGCAGTACCGCAATGCCAGCAACCCCCTGGCTCACTACGATACCACCGCTGAGGAGATCCTGCAGCAGTGTGATGGTGTGTACCTCTACACCAGCTCTGCTGTCTGTGTTTATCCCTGACTGCCTGGGGGTGTATAAGGCCCTTACTCTCTCCTTGGTAAACTATTCACCCTTCAAAACCCATCTCAAATGTCCCCTCTGTGAAATGCTTTCTGGAGAATTTCCTTAGAGTTGTTTCCTCCCTCCTTTGTGCTGTCTTTGCCTGTCGCTCACCTAAACGCCAAATGTCACGTGATCGTGTTTAATCACACAGCAGTCTCCTCTCCCGACCTATTGGACTTCCTGAGCGTGAGGACTCAGCCCAGCTCACAGCAGGGCTTCCTGTTGCTGAATGGCAGTTGGGATCAAGCCCCAACTTGGGCACTGAATCCGATATCAAATTTTCTTAAGTCCAGAGCAGGGGCGGTGATGTCTGTGATTAGCTTGCTTTCTGTGTGGGCATGAGGCTCCTTGGAATTTTTCTGAGCATCTGCGCCAGGCCCTGCAGTGGTTGGTGGTGCTGTTTTCCTAGGAGATCACCTTAGGGAGACGTGGCTGGGAGGAACTCGGCTGCCTTGGCTTCCTGTGTGGAATCTGGTGTCAGCCTGGACTGATGTAACCTTAGTCCGTGCCCAGGAGCCAGGCAGTGCAGTCTAGCCCGGACTAGCTCAGGTTTTATGAGTGAAAATTCTCTCATTTGACAGACAGTGCCTCTATTCACTCAGCACCCACCCTGCCCGGCTTCATGAGTCCACCTGGGCTCAGACTTGTCAGTGCCTGGGCAAGTGACCACACGTGGTGTGAGAGCACTGTGGATATGTCTGGGCGGAAGCCAAATGGTTTATTCTAGTTTATTTAATTCCACTTATTTGTTCATCTCATCCAGAAAACAAAGTGGGTAAGGAGCCTCCCTCTGCCCTGCCCCTGGCTTGTGTCTTGTCTGCCCTTCCGTACTTCCTTGAGGGATTTTCAACCCAATAGGGACCTAAGTGTTTGCCTGCCATTTAGCAAAGACTTGAGCAATTTTAAGTGAGTCTAAAAGCACTGAGAAGGATCACAAAACTCCCTGCTACTGTGAACACTTTTTTTTTTATATAGGTTGTTCCGTGTCTATTCTTTTTTGTGTGTGTATGGTAAAACAAAATTTCTAGTAACACAAAATTTTGTCATTTAAAAAAAATTTTTATTGTGCTTTAAGTGAAAGTTTACAAATCAAGCCAGCCTCTCATACAAAAATTTATATACACGTTGCTATATACTCTGTCCTATACGGTCACTATGAGTCGGAATCGACTCGACGGCACTGGGTTATATACTCCTAGTTGCTCTCCCGCTAATGAGACAACACACTCCTTTCCACTCTGTATTTTCGTGTCCCTTCGGACAGCTTCTGATCCTCTCTGCCCTCTCATCTCCCATCCAGACAGGAGCTGCCCACATAGTCTCATGTGTCTACTTGATCCAAGAAGCTCACTCCTCACCAGTATCAAAATTTTGTCATTTTTATAATATAATTCAGTGACATCAGTTATGTTCACCATATTTTATGCAACCATCACCACTATTCATTTCTGAAAGTTTTTCATCAAGAGCTTGGTTGCTAACCAAAAGGTCAGTGGTTCAAATCCACCAGCACTCCTTGGAAACCCTCTGGGGCAGCTCTACTGTGTCCTATTATAGAGTCACTACGAGTTGGAATGGAGTCCATGGCTATGGGTTTTTTTTTTTTTTAAAAACAGTAACTCCTGGACCCAATGCTATTACCATCAAGTCAATTCTGACTCATAGCGACCCTATAGGACAGAGTAGAACTGCCCTGTACGGTTTCCAAGGAGCACCTGGTGGATTCAAACTGCTGACCTTTTGGTTAGCGGCCGTAGCTCTTAACCACTACACCACCAGGGTTTCCTCCTTAAACAATAACTTCCCCTCTCTACTTAACCCTCAGCCCCTGGTAACCGCTAATAAACTTTGGTCTGTATGTATTTGCCTATTCTAGACATTTCATGCAAACGGGATCATATAATGTTTGTCTTTTGTGACTGGCTTATTTCACTCAGCATGACGTTTTCAAGGTTCTTCCATGTCGTAGTCTGCAGCAGGGCTTCGTGTCTCTTCATGGCTGAGTGATGTTCCCTTGTGTGGCTAGACCACGTGTTATTTGTCCATTTATCTGGTGGTGGACACTTGGGTTGTTTCCAAATGCTGCTGGAAACCTTAGTGTACAGGTTTCAGTTTGAACCTCTGCTTTTAATTCTTTGGGGTCACATGATAATTCTGTATTTAACTTTTCGAGGAGCCACCGAGCTGTGAATGCCTTTTTTTTTTTTTTATTTTATTAAGCTTCAAGTGAACATTTACCATTCCAATCAGTCTGTCACACGTAGGTTTACATACATCTTACTCCCTTCTCCCACTTGCTCTCCCCCTATTGAGTCAGCCGTTACAGTCTCTCGTTTCGTGCCAATTTTGCCATCTTCCCTCTCTCTCTATCTTCCCATCCCCCCTCCAGTCAAGAGTTGCCAACACACTCCCCGTGTCCACCTGATTTAATTAGCTCACTCTTCATCAGCATCTCTCTCCCCCCCACTGACCAGTCCTTTTCATGCCTGATGATTTGTCTTCGGGGATGGTTCCTGTCCTGTGCCATCAGAAGTTCTGGGGAGCATTGTCTCTGGGATTCCTCTAGTCGCAATCATACCATTAGGTGTGGTCTTTTAGTGAGAATTTGGGGTCTGTATCCCATTGGTCTCCTGCTCCCTCAGGAGTTGTCTGTTGTGCTCCCTGACAGGACAGACATCGATTGTGGCCGGGCACCAACTAGTTCTTCTGGTCTCAGGATAATGTAGGTCTCTGGTTCATGTGGCCCTTTCTGTCTCTTGGGTTCTTAGTTGTCGTGTGACCTTGGTGTTCTTCCTTTGCCTTTGCTCCAGGTGGGTTGAGACCAATTAATGTATTTTAGATGTCCGCTTGTTGGCATTTAGGACCCCAGGCGCCACATTTCAAAGTGGGATGCAGAGTGTTTTCATAATAGAATTGTTTTGCCCATTGACTTAGAAGTCCCCTCAAACCAAGTTCCCCAGACCCCAGCCCCTGCTTCGCTGACCTTTGAAGCTTTCATTTTATCCCGGAAACCTCTTTACTTTTAATCCAGTCCAATTAGGCTGACCTTCCTTGTTTTGAGTGTTGTCTTTCCCTTCACCTAAAGCAGTTCTTATCTACAGATTGATCAATAAAAAGCCCTCTCCCTTCCTCCCTCCCCCCCCCTTTGTAACCACATAAGTATGTGTTCTTCTCCGTTTTTTCTATTTCTCAAGATCTTATAATAGTGGTCTTATACAATATTTGTCCTTTTGCAACTGACTCATTTCGCTCAGCATAATGCCTTCCAGATTCCTCCATGTTATGAAATGTTTCAGAGATTCGTCACTGTTCTTTATCGATGCGTAGTATTCCATTGTGTGAATATACCACAATTTATTTACCCATTCGTCCGTTGATGGACATCTTGGTTGCTTCCAGCTTTTTGCTATTGTAAACAGAGCTGCAATAAACATGGGTGTGCATATGTCTGTTTGTGTGAAGGCTCTTGTATCTTTAGGGTATATTCCGAGGAGTGAGATTTCTGGGTTGTATGGTAGTTCTATTTCTAACTGTTTAAGATAACGCCAGATGGATTTCCAAAGTGGTTGTACCATTTTACAATCCCACCAGCAGTGTATGAGAGTTCCAATCTCTCCGCAGCCTCTCCAACATTTATTATTTTGTGTTTTTTGAATTAATGCCAGTCTAGTTGGTGTGAGATGGAATCTCATCGTAGTTTTAATTTGCATTTCTCTAATGGCTAATGATCGAGAGCATTTTCTCCTGTATCTGTTAGTGCCTGAATATCTTCTTTAGTGAAGTGTGTGTTCATATCCTTTGCCCACTTCTTGATTGGGTTGTTTGTCTTTTTGTGGTTGAGTTTTGACAGAATCATGTAGATTTTAGAGATCAGGCGCTGGTCGGATATGTCATAGCTGAAAATTCTTTCCCAATCTGTAGGTGGTCTTTTTACTCTTTTGGTGAAGTCTTTAGATGAGCATAGGTGTTTGATTTTTAGGAGCTCCCAGTTAATCTGGTTTCTCTTCATCATTTTCGGTAATGTTTTGTATTCTGTTTATGCCCTGTATTAGGGCTCCTAGGGTAGATCCTATTTTTTCTTCCATGATTTTTATCGTTTTAGTCTTTATGTTTAGGTCTTTGATCCACTTGGAGTTAGTTTTTGTGCATGGTGTGAGGTATGGGTCCTGTTTCATTCTTTTGCAAATGGATATCCAGGTATGCCAGCACCATTTGTTAAAAAGACTATTATTTCCCCAATTGACTGACACTGGTCCTTTGTCAAATATCAGCTGCTCATACGTGGATGGATTTATATCTGGATTCTCAATTCTGTTCCATTGGTCTATGTGCCTGTTGTTGTACCAGTACCAGGCTGTTTTGACTACTGTAGCTATATAATAGGTTCTGAAATCAGGTAGAGTGAGGCCTCCCACTTTCTTCTTCTTTTTCAGTAATGTTTTGCTTATCCGGGGGTTCTTTCCTTTCCATATGAAATTAGTGATTTGTTTCTCTATCCCCTTAAAGTATGACATTGGTATTTGGATTGGAAGTGCGTTATATGTATAAATGGCTTTTGGTAGAATAGACATTTTTACTATGTTAAGTCTTCCTATCCATGAGCAGGGTATGTTTTTCCACTTAAGTATGTCCTTTTGAATTTCTTGTAGCAGAGTTTTATAGTTTTCTTTGCATAGGTCTTTTACATCCTTGGTAAGATTTATTCCTAAGTATTTTATCTTCTTGGGGGCTACTGTGAATGGTATTGATTTGGTTATTTCCTCTTCGGTGTTCTTTTTGTTGATGTAGAGGAATCCAAGTGATTTTTGTATGTTTATTTTATATCCTGAGACTCTTCCAAACTCTTCTATTAGTTTCAGTAGTTTTCTGGAGGATTCCTTAGGGTTTTCCATGTATACGATCATGTCATCTGCAAATAGTGATAGCTTTACTTCCTCCTTACCAATCTGGATACCCTTTATTTCTTTGTCTAGCCTAATTGCCCTGGCTAGGACTTCAAGTACGATGTTGAATAAGAGCGGTGATAAAGGGCATCCTTGTCTGGTTCCCGTTCTCAAGGGAAATGCTTTCAGGTTCTCTCCATTTAGAGTGATATTGGCTGTTGGCTTTGCATAGATGCCCTTTATTATGTTGAGGAATTTTCCTTCAATTCCTATTTTGGTTAGAGTTTTTATCATAAATGGGTGTTGAACTTTGTCAAATGCCTTTTCTGCATCTATTGATAAGATCATGTGGTTTTTATCTTTTGTTTTATTTATGTGATGGATTACATTAATGGTTTTTCTGATATTAAACCAGCCTTGCATACCTGGTATAAATCCCACTTGATCAGGGTGAATTATTTTTTTGATGTGTTGTTGGATTCTATTGGCTAGAATTTTGTTGAGGATTTTTGCATCTATGTTCATGAGGGATATAGGTCTATAATTTTCTTTTTTTGTAACGTCTTTACCTGGTTTTGGTATCAGGGAGATGGTAGCTTCATAGAATGAGTTGGGTAGTATTCCGTCTTTTTCTATACTTTGAAATACCTTCAATAGTAATGGTGTTAAGTCTTCTCTGAAGGTTTGGTAGAACTCTGCAGTGAAGCCATCTGGGCCAGGACTTTTTTTTGTTGGAAGTTTTTTGATTACCTTTTCAATCTCTTTTTTTGTTATGGGTCTATTTAGTTGTTCTACTTCTGAATGTGTTAGTTTAGGTAGGTAGTATTGTTCCAAGAATTTATCCATTTCTTCTAGGTTTTCAAATTTGTTAGAGTACAATTTTATGTAGTAATCTGATATGATTCTTTTGATTTCATTTGGTTCTGTTGTGATGTGGTCCTTCTCGTTTCTTATTCGGGTTATTTGTTTCCTTTCCTGTTTTTCTTTAGTCAGTCTAGCCAGTGGTTTATCAATTTTGTTAATTTTTTCAAAGAACCAGCTTTTGGCTTTGTTAATTCTTTCAATTGTTTTTCTGTTCTCTAATTCATTTAGTTCAGCTCTAATTTTTATTATTTGTTTTCTTCTGGTGCCTGATGGGTTCTTTTGTTGCTCACTTTCTATTTGTTCAAGTTGTTGGGATAGTTCTCTGATTTTGGCTCTTTCTTCTTTTTGTATGTGTGCATTTATCGATATAAATTGGCCTCTGAGCACTGCTTTTGCTGTGTCCCAGAGGTTTTGATAGGAAGTATTTTCATTCTCGTTGCTTTCTAAGAATTTCCTTATTCCCTCCTTGATGTCTTCTATAACCCAGTCTTTTTTCAGGAGGGTATTGTTCATTTTCCAAGTATTTGATTTCTTTTCCCTAGTTTTTCTGTTATTGATTTCTAGCTTCATTGCCTTGTGGTCTGAGAAGATGCTTTGTAATATTTCAATGTTTTGGATTCTGGAAAGATTTGTTTTATGACCTAATATGTGGTCTATTCTAGAGAATGTTCCATGTGCACTAGAAAAAAAAGTATATTTTGCAGCAGTTGGGTGGAGAGTTCTGTATAAGTCAATGAGGTCAAGTTGGTTGATTGTTGTAAGTAGGTCTTCCGTGTCTCTATTGAGCTTCTTACTGGATGTCCTGTCCTTCTCCGAAAGTGGTGTGTTGAAGTCTCCTACTATAATTGTGGAGGTATCTATCTCGCTTTTCAATTCTGTTAAAATTTGATTTATGTATCTTGCAGCCCTGTCATTAGGTGCGTAAATATTTAATATGGTTATGTCTTCCTGATCAATTGTCCCTTTTATCATTATATAGTGTCCTTCTTTATCCTTTGTGGTGGATTTAAGTCTAAAGTCTATTTTGTCAGAAATTAATATTGCTACTCCTCTTCTTTTTTGCTTATTGTTTGCTTGATATATTTTTTTCCATCCTTTGAGTTTTAGTTTGTTTGTGTCTCTAAGTCTAAGGTGTGTCTCTTGTAGGCAGCATATAGATGGATCGTGTTTTTTTATCCAGTCCGTGACTCTCTCTTTATTGGTGCATTTAGTCCATTTACATTCAGCGTAATTATAGATAAGTAAGTTTTTAGTGCTGTCATTTTGATGCCTTTTCATGTGTGTTGTTAGCCATTTCATTTTTTCACATGCTTTTTTGTGCTGAGACGTTTTTCTTAGTAGCTTGTGAGATCCTCATTTTCATAATGTTTAACTTTGTGTTTATTGAGTCGTTACGTTTTTCTTGGCTTTTTTCTTGAGTTATGGACTTGATATTCCTTTTTGTGGTTACCTTTTTATTTACCCCTATTTTTCTAAGTGAAAACCTAACTTGTATCCTTCTATATCACCTTGTATCACTCTCCATCTGGCAGTTCAATGCCTCCTATATTTAGTCCCTCTTTTTGATTATTGTGATCGTTTATCTATTGATTTCCATGATTTCCTGTTGTGTGTATTATTTTATTTATTTATTTTTTAGAATTAGTCTTAATTTGTTTGTTTTTGTGCTTTCCCTATTTGAGTTGCGTTGATATCAGGACGTTCTGTTTTGTGACCTTGTATTGTGCTGGTACCTGATATTATTGGTCATCCGGCCAAACAATCTCCTTTAGCATTTCTTGCAGTCTTGGTTTAGTTTTTGCAAATTCTCTAAACTTGTGTTTATCTGTAAATATCTTAATTTCTCCTCCATATTTCAGAGAGAGTTTTGCTGGATATATGATCCTTGGTTGGCAGTTTTTCTCGTTCAGTGCTCTGTATACGTCGTCCCATTCCCTTCTTGCCTGCATGGTTTCTGCTGAGTAGTCTGAATGTATTCTTATTGATTCTCCCTTGAAGGAAACCTTTCTTTTCTCCCTGGCTGCTTTTAAAATTTTCTGTTTGTCTTTGGTTTTGGCAAGTTTGATGATAATATGTCTTGGTGTTTTTCTTTTTGGATCAATCTTAAATGGGGTTCGATGAGCATCTTGGATAGATATCCTTTCGTCTTTCATGATGTCAGGGAAGTTTTGTGTCAGGATTTCTTCAACTATTTTCTCTGTGTTTTCTGTCCCCCCTCCCTGTTCTGGGACTCCAATCACTCGCAAGTTATCCTTCTTGATAGAGTCCCACATGATTCTTAGGGTTTCTTCATTTTTTTTAATTCTTTTATCTGATTTTTTTTCAGCTATGTTGGTGTTGTTTCCCTGGTCCTCCAGAAGTCCCAGTCTACATTCTAATTGCTCGAGTCTGCTCTTCTGACTTTCTATTGCGTTGTCAAATTCTGTAATTTTATTGTTAATCTTTTGGATTTCTACATGCTGTCTCTCTATGGATTCTTGCAACTTGTTAATTTTTCCACTATGTTCTTGAATAATCTTTTTGAGTTCTTCAACAGTTTTATCAGTGTGTTCCTTGGCTTTTTCTGCATTTATCCTATTTTCATTTGTGATATCTTGAAGCATTCTGTAAATTAGTTTTTTATATTCTGTATCTGATAATTCCAGGATTGTATCTTCATTTGGGAAAGATTTTGATTCTTTTGTTTGGGGGGTTGGAGAAGCTGTCATGGTCTGTTTCTTTATGTGGTTTGATATGGACTGCTGTCTCCGAGCCATCACTGGGAAACTGGTACGCTGGCTCCTGGTTCTGAAAACGGTCGCTGTCTGCCTGTATTTGTTCGTTTTCCGTCTCTAAGTCTGTGCTTGTTGTTCAGAGTTCGTAGGTTGTTATGTATGTGATCGATCCCCTTGTTTTTCCGAGTCTTTGTTGCAAGAGGGATCCGCGGTAGCGTCCACCTAGTCCGCCATCTTGGCCCTGCTCCTGTGAATGCCTTTTTAAAGAAAAGGGACCATGATTAGAGCCTTCAAAATTTGAGACTCTCTGTTAAAATTGTGGAGCCCTCGTGACATAGTGGTTAAGAGCTATGGCTGCTAACCACAAGGTCGGCAGTTCAAATCCACCAGGCTGTCCTTGGAAACTCTATGGGGCTGTTCTACTCTGTCCTATAGGGTCACTATGGGTCAGAATCGACTTGACGGCAATGGGCTTGGGTTTTTTTTTGTTGTTGTTAAAATGTTTTTCTTTTGAATTTTTGGATCACCTGCTTGAATTTTAGCTGAGTTATGTTTTCACCTGTTATTATTTAAAGAACAGTGTGGACTGGAAGCACTGTGGCCCAAGCGTGTTCCCCCACTGACCCCACCTTCTCCCCCCACAGGGAAACTGGACATGCTGGTGGCCTCAGCTGGCACAGGTGGCACCATCACAGGCATCGCCAGGAAGCTCAAGGAGAAGTGTCCAGGGTGCAAGGTGACTGTGACCTGCTGGTGCCACCAGGGGCAGGGGAGGCACACCAGGCCACCTGCCACCCTGCTCCTTCTGGCGTCCCTCAGAGCCCTGGGCCTAGTGTGCTGGCATCTCTCACCTGTGGGGCCTGAATCCCAGCTGGAGTATGATCTTCAAGCCCCTTGGTGTTAAAGCCTGCAGAGTGGCCTTTTTGCCTTAGAGCTGAACGTTCTCATTTTGATCCCTGCATACACAGCAGTGTAACTGTCTAAATGAGGTGTGAGGCCCAGGTGGCTGTGTCTGTCTGATGACCAGAGATGCTTTGAAACCAGCCACCTCTGACCCAGTGACCTGATGAGCTGGGGCTGGGGGCCACTCCTGGCCCATGTCCTAGAGGAGCTTCCTGTGCTAAAGGGGAGGGGGGGCTGGGGGATTGCTTTGGGTGGCCTCTGAGTCATTACAGAACATTCTATACCGAGTCCACACCCTGCTTAGTATTTCCCAGCTTGCTTCAAGGTGCAGCATTGACGGGTTTAAGTGAGCCAGGACATGGTGTTACTTGGGGTCTGGGGAGGGGCTCATGGTATATACCCAGCTGGTAGTGGCTAGTGCCCTTTTCTCCCTCTGCCCTCCAGGACATGGTCACTGCTCCCCACTGCCTTGGTCTGGGGCTGTCCTGGGGTGCCCTGCTCATGCGGAACTCCTCAGGGGGCTTGCTTCCTTGGGGTACTCTGGGCTGGGCATGGCACTTACTGTACTTTGTGTTCATCGCACACTCTGGCCTGGTTTCCAGGTTCCTGGTCTTGCCCCTGAGGCCTGGGACAAGGCCTGTGTACTTGTGGGCAGGTCAGCACGGTCTGGGCGCACTGCTCATGTCTAGGGTGTCCAGGTGGGACTGCCCAGGTGTGAGCCCTAGGACATCCCTCTGTGCAGATCATCGGGGTGGACCCTGAGGGCTCCATTCTCGCCGAGCCGGAGGAACTCAATCAAACGGACCAAACAGCCTATGAAGTGGAGGGTATTGGCTATGACTTCCTGCCCACGGTGTTGGACCGAACGGTGGGTGTGGGCTGGAACTCCTGGATAGGGCTGGGCCTCCTCCTTACCTTGCCAGCCCCTGAGTGGGAAACTGGCCATGGTCTGAGTAGGTCTCAGGAGAGAGAAATGCGGCATCGTGTCCCAGCACCTGAGGAGGTTGGTGGCACAGTTTGGACTTCAGCAAGGATGGTATTTTGGCACCTGCAGAGGAAGGCAGCTGGGGGGCCTGGGGTGCAGGTGACCACAAGGCAAACGCAGGGAAGTCCAGAGCCCCAGAAAACTTGCTCTCTCTTTAAAGAATTCTATATTAGCTTCCTAGGGCTGCTGTAACAAATTGCCACAAAGTACATGGCTTAGGACACCACAGATTTATCCTCTCACGTAAAAATCAGGGTGTCCCCGGGGCCACGCTCTCTCTGAGGCCCTAGGGGAAGATCCCTCCTTGTGTCTTCCAGCTGCTGATGTTGCCGGCAGCCCTTGGCATTCTCTTGGCTTGTGCATGCATCACTCCAGTCTTTGCCTCTGTCTTCACGTGTCTGTCTTCCCTCCGTTTCTCTGTGTCTCTTTTTTTTATAAGGATACCATTCATACTGAGTTAGGATTCACCCTACTGCAGTATGACTTATGTTAACTAATTACATCTTCAAAGATCCTGTTTCCAAATGAGGTCACATTCACAGGTACCGGGGTTAGGGGGACTCAGTTCAGCAGACCCCGAGGGACCTAGGGTAGAGACTAGAGTCTAAAGAGACCACTGCAGGGACACAGGGCTGCATAGCGGGAGCTTATGGGGTGGGTTTTGCTGCTATGCACAGAATCCATTGAAGCAGGGGGAGTTCCAGGCTGGTTGACATGGGTCCTAGATCCCGGGATGAGAGTTAGCCCAGTGTCCATTGGAGATCCTTGCCTGCTGGAGGTTGCCCTTGTCTATTGGGGGTCCTTGCCGCCAGATGGGAGGTTGCCCCATGAGGGTGCTATGGGGTCTGAGTACTCACGCAGCTTTGTGCCAGGTAGCCCCTCCATGATAACCAGTGGTCAGTCTGTTGTCCCCCGCAGGTGGTGGACAAGTGGTTCAAAAGCAACGACGAGGACTCCTTCGCTTTTGCCCGCATGCTGATCGCCCAGGAGGGGCTCCTGTGTGGTGAGTGGTCACGCAGGGTCAGCGGTGGAGGACAGATGAAGTCCCTGCCCTCTGCCTGTTGCAGTCCTAGCACACACAGAGACTCATTCAGGTGTGAGACAGCTGGACGGTGTGCACCGAGGGTACCTCTTGACCCCCCAGACCCTCCGTCACATCATGTCCTTGTCCTCACAGTGCCCTCGCAGCCCCACGCACTTTATGTTACAGCCAATTCTCCTAGTCCACGGCAGTTATGTTCTGTAAAGTCCCCACGAACACTGGATTAAAAAAAAAAAAAAAAGCAAGCACGAAACCAGCCTTGTCCAGCCTCAGCTTGTCCTGCCAGTACCCCTGAGGGTCCTCTCAGTACTCGGAGCCCAGCTGCTCTCCCCAGAGGCCATCACAGCTGGCGGTTTCCCGCAGGTCCTTCCAGAGCATGTCCGAATCTGCACGCATACACACACGTGCATAATACACATGTGCACACACACAGGCACGGGCGTGCACGAGCTGCCCAGGGGTCTCAGAAGGCCATCTGTCTGGCAGGTGGCAGTGCGGGCAGTACCATGTCCATCGCTGTGAAGGCTGCCCAGGAGCTGCAGGAGGGCCAGCGCTGTGTGGTCATCCTGCCTGACTCTGTGAGGAACTACATGTGAGCTGAGGTTCCTTCTTCGTCTCGGGTCCTCCTCCTCCTTCCATGAAACCTTCTGTTTCTTTGGGTGCTGTCACTTGAGGTTCTGACAGCAGAGAGAAGGGTCAAGGGGCCCCACAAGCTCTGCCTTCACCCTCCTGGCCTTCAGGGTCCTCTTCCAGGTCTCGGGAACTCCTGCTTCCTTGGCTGCCTGGTCCCCGTCTTGGACCTTCTAGACACAGTGACAGCCCCCACGTGACCAATGAGCTCTTCCTGCAGGGGGCCTCTCCCTCCCACCCTGGGTTCCTCCCTGGCCACCCCATTCCTGCTCCCTCCTTGGGCCTAAGTGATGCCCCACCCCTACCCTACCCCCTTACTGCACTTGCAGTTTGCTGGCCCTCAGCAGGTGTAGACCAGGGACAGAGCCCTGGCTGGAGCTAGTGGCCCCGGTCAGTGGGCTCAGCACAGTGTGACTGCACAACTCTTCAAACTTGGGTTTCTTGGGCCATGAGATGTTTGACCAGCAGCCTCTCTGGCCCCTCCTCAGCTCTGGTGTGGCTCAATGTGTGTGTGTTTGTGTTGGGACACACAGACAGCCCTGGCTCCCACATGGCAGGTCCAAGCCTCCAGCTATGATTTCTTTCCAGGGCTCACACCCCCCATCCCACATTCATGAAGCCCCACCTGGGGTGTGCATATTTGCGGTGACCTCAGATGCCCTTGGTGCCAGGCATGGCTGTGAGAGCTCAGAGCTGGATTCAGGCGTGGGGTGACTCACGTCTGGGTGCTCACTGCCAATGACCTGAGTACAGCTTGCCCCTCCCCTGGCTGAGGGTGAGAAATGTCTGTCTCCATCCACTGGGCTGCCTGCTATGCGTATGTACGTGTGTGTGCATGAATGTGTGTGTTGTGTGTATGTGTGAGTATGAGTGAGTGTGTGTTGGCAGCGGGTGGTGGGTCACTCTTTCCTCCCCCCATCCTCTGTCCCTGGTCTGTTACTTTAAGGCAGGTTCCCAGCAGTCCCAGGGGCATACTCTTGTTCATTCTGGGTGGGAGAGAGGCCATAGGGGAGCCCACAAAGGGGCTTGATCACAGAGGTTTCCAGAGAGGATGTCCTGAGCTCTGAGCTCATTCTGCCCCAGACACATAAGCCCAGGTTGACATCTGTGCCCCAGACACATGTACTCAGATTGACACCTGTGCCTCAGACACATGTTCCTTGGTTGACCTGATGCCGTATCAGTCCACAGTTCTCAACGAGCTTTCTGAAGCCTGGCCCTCAGCCTCTCCCCTGGAGCCTGGATGCAGTGTATCCCAGGGGTCTGGGAGATGGTGCTGGGCCCTCTCTGAGCACAGCCACATTGCTGACAGGGGGGCATGGGGGCAGAGACAATGGTGAGGGCCGACACCTTGGTGACTGCCCCTTGGGGTTTCAGGTCTAAGTTCCTGAGCGACCGCTGGATGCTGCAGAAGGGCTTCATGAAGGAGGAGGACATGGTGGTGAAGAAGCCATGGTAAGGGCCTCCCGGCAGAGAGGCCGACTCCAGCACAGCCACCTCCCATGGCCTGTGGGGCCTCCCCGGGGCCCATCCACGCCTGACGGGGACAGGGCAGGGAGGGCAGCCTTGGTGGGCACTGCCCTGTGGGCCTTCTTGTGTGGTGTGGCCTCAAGTAGGACCCCCTGGACCTTGCCTGGGATGTCCCTGACTCAGAGCTACCACGCCTGCTTTCCCCTCAGGTGGTGGCACCTCAGAGTCCAGGAACTGAGCCTGTCGGCCCCACTGACTGTGCTGCCGACGGTCACCTGCGAGCATACCATTGAGATCCTTCGGGAGAAGGGCTTCGACCAGGCACCCGTGGTCGATGAGGCTGGGTCAGTCTCAGCTGGCGCCCCCCCACCATCAGACTCTGCACCAGCCTCACATTCCTCCCCCTCTCCCTCCTCAGAGGCACTGGCTGGTGCAGCCTTGAGGACCTATAGCTGATGGCTGACCTCTGACCCTTGGTCACTTTGCATATGATGTCCAGAGCATGACCCACCCATTGGAAGTCTTTTCCCTGAACCTGGCTGGAGCAGTGGGCTAGGCATATTGGCTCTCTGGGCCTTAGACCCTATGACCCACCCATCCACCCCCCATTTCCATTGCACCCAGGCTGTCTTTGGCCCCTGTCTGGGAGGCAATTAGAGATAACTGTCTTAGACTCCCAGGGGTGCCAGAACCAAGCACCACAAAGTGGAGGGCTTTAAAGAACCGGAATCTATTGCCTCACAGCTCTAGAGGCTGGAAGTCCACTCTAGAGGAAGGGCCTCCCCTTATCTTTTTCAGCTGCAGGTGATTTTCAACTCATGGCAACCCCATGTGACAGAATAGAACTGCCCCACGGGGTTTCTAGGCTGTCATTTTTACGGGAGCAGATGGCCAGGTCTTTCTCCCTTGGCGCTGCTCGGTGGGTTTGAACCACCAACCTTTCAGATAGCAGAGTGCTTAACCATTCTACACCAGGGCTCCTTAGCCCCAGGCATTTCTTGGCTTGTAGATGCCTCTTTACATGGTGTCTGTCTTCCCCTGTCTATCTGTGCCTGTTTCCCATTAAGACACCACTCAGTTAGGATCAGGACCCACCCTACTCCAGTATGACCTCATTAATTAACTAATAACAAAGAAAAACCAGATTTCCAATCTGGGTAAGGTCCTATTCACAGGTACAGGGGTTAGGACTTCCACATATCTATTGTGGGGGCACATTCGACCCACAATAACCAACATCTGGCTGAGGATGTGTCTGCCAAGGGGATTCACGTCAGACACCAAGGCGGCCACCCGTCCCACAGCCCAGGCAGATTCACGTCAGACACCAAGGTGGCTACCCGTCCCACAGCCCGGGAAACCAAGTGGCTGGTTGCCCTAAATACCTGTCTTGAACCTTCTTTCAGGAGGTTTTCAGGACAGAAAGGTCAGCTCCGAGCAGGTCACCTGCTGTATTCCCTTGACATCGTGGGCAAATGCTTGTTCAATTCTAAGAGGAATTCAGTGTTTGGCCCAAGGGCCAACTCTGTGGCGTTAAAGGTGGCTCTGGGCATATTCTGTGGTCTGGGGGAGGTGGTGAGGTATATGCTCAGACCTCTCACCCCTACTCCCCGTCTTCTTCCAGGATGATCCTGGGGATGGTCACTCTAGGGAACATGCTGTCATCCCTGCTGGCCGGGAAGGTGCAGCCTTCAGACCAAGTCCGCAAGGTCATCTACAAGCAGTTCAAACAGGTGAGGAACGTGTGGTGGGCTGCGAGCAGTGAGGCCAGGTGGGTCCTTGTCTCATTGGCCATTCGGTGTCAGCCGGGCCAATGCTGACATCACTGTGGGCCCTGGGAAGCTGAGGCTCGCTTCCTCCACAAGTGGGGAGCCGTCGCTGGGGAGGGCTACCCAACGATAACCAGATGATGGCACGACCTGGGGTCATTAGCAGCCCCCTTAGGCAGCACGTGGCTCAGGCGTGCAGGGGAATCTGGTCATTCTGGTAATCATCAGCCTGATTTCTTCCTGTGGGTGTGTTTGTTTAAGAATGCCTAGTGCGTTTACTTATTTTAAAAGGACTAGAACGGTCTGGGAGACACCCACGTGGCTCTTTGGCTAGTCAGCCCCAGCAGTTGTCCTGAGGCTTCTAGCCCCAGTGAAGAACACTGCCACCCTCCCATGAGCCTGGGCCTGCGTGGTGTCCCTGCAGGGGGCAGAGTCAGGGTACCCACGTCTCAGGTGGGCCTGGAGCAGCTGACATTTCACAGCACATCCTCATCCCAACCTTCCAGTGCATGGGAATGGCGTCCACACATGCTGCTTTACGTATTCTCTTGGTCATGTAGTGCTGCTATAACAGAAATACCACAAGTGGATGGCTTTAACAAAAAGAACTTTATTCTTTCACATAAAGTAGGCTAAAAGTCCAAATTCAGGGCGTCAGCTCCAGGGGAAGGCTTTCTCTCTCTGTTGGCCTTTTCATCAATCATCCCCTGGACTAGGAGCTTCTCCTTGCAGGGACCCCAGGTCCAAAGGATACACTCCGCTCCTGGTGCTGCTTTCTTGGTGGTATGAGGTCCCCCTGTCTCTCTGCTCGCTTCTCTCTTTTATATCCCAAGAGATTGCCTTAAGACACAATCCAATCTTGTAGACTGAGTCCTGCCTCACTAATACAACTACTACCCATCCTTCCTCATTAACATCACAGAGGCAGGATTTACTACACATAGGAAAATCACACAATACCCAGAATCGTGGCCCAGCCAAACTGATACACACATTTTAGGGGGGACATAATTCAATCCACAACACACATCAATGTTTGAGGGTTGAGCCCAAATCTAAGAATGAATTAGAATTTCTCTTTCCCGTCACACACATGCACATGCACACTCACGCTCACACATAGCCTCACACACACACACAGCTCCTGCGTGGACTCCCGGAGGCTCCCACCAGCTCTCCTGCCGCGTTAACACACTGAGTCTGCTGTCGGTGTGGCTTTGGCAGAATCTGGGGGAGCTGAAGGGGACCGCCAGTGCAATGCCTGACTCTGTGCCCTGTTCTGTCCTTTAGAGTCCACTCAGGCCCCAGTGACACCCCCACTCCAAAGGCAGTGGGGACCCGTGGCCCCGCTTCCTGCTGGTTGTAGCTTCTCGACAAAGCTTCTGGGCCAGGCTGGCAGGAGCAGGGCATCACATGAGTGTGGCAGAAGGCAGGACACCCTTCTCCTGAAGGCCTCCCATCCCTCCCTGGGGCCAGATCAGACGCCAGCCTGTCCTGAGGAGAATGTAGGGCACCACCACCTAAAAATTGTCAACTGGGTCCTCAAGAAGTTAAACAGAATCACCAAATGACGCAGCACGTCCACTCCTAGGTTTGTACCCAAACGACTTGTAAGCAGGGGAGCAAACATACTTGTATAGCAGTGTTCATTGTAGCACTGTTCACGATAGCCGGAAGGTGGAGACAGCCCACGTGCCCATCAACAGACAGATGGATAAACAAAACATGGTACATACATACAATGGAATATGACTCAGCCATAAAGAAAAATAAGGTCCTGATGCTTGCCGCAACATCGATGAACCTTGAAAACATCATGCTGAGTGAAAGAAGGCAGCCATAAAAGAAGTATTGTGTGATCCCTCTTATATGGGATTTCCAAGGTAGGCAAATGCCTAGAGATAGAAAGATTAGTAGTTTCCAGGGGCTGGGGGTGGGAAGGAATGGGGACTAATGGCTTAATAGGTGTCGAGTTTCTTGTTGGGGGTGATCTAAAGTTTTTGGAAATAAATGGTGGTGATGGTTGCAAATAATAATGACAACGATGACAAACGTGGTGGCTCCCCTCTGCTGTACACACGTACTGCCCTGCCATAAAGCAGCCCTTCTCCAGCCTAGGGAGGTCCAGACACTTCGGTGCTCGCTGGGGATTTTCTGACCACCTGAGTCCCAGGGAC
Source organism: Elephas maximus indicus (assembly GCF_024166365.1). Lineage (NCBI taxonomy): Eukaryota > Metazoa > Chordata > Mammalia > Proboscidea > Elephantidae > Elephas > Elephas maximus. The sequence goes on along the minus strand of NC_064820.1, from coordinate 227,010,258 downwards.
GAAGTACACCCTCCTTTGGTCTTCTAACTGCATTTGGCTTTCTCTGAATGACCCCGACACCTGTGTCTGCACCCGGTCTGAGTCCAGTTTGCACAGTTATGCAATGGAGAGCAATGCTAGAGCTTTTCCTCTTGGACCTTTGAACTCACGTTTTTCAAAGGGAAAATGGCCTCCACTGCCAGAGTCAACCTAGAGGGCCACCCGGCGTGGGCCTAGGCAGTCACTGGGAGGGCCGCCCGGCATGGACCTGGGCAGTTACTGGGAGGGCCTCCTGGCATGGGCCTGAGGGGTGGCTGGGAGGGCTGCCTGTTGTCTGGCTTGGGTCTGGGTGTTGCTGGGAGCCAGCAAACGTCTGGTTTAGAGATCACCTTTGGGCTTGGTACTTGTGTCTGGTAAGTAACCCCCTCCAGGGAACTGAGGATGAGGAGGCTGCAGGTGGACTCCAAAGCGGTTTCCTAGAACAGGATCCCTTGTCCTGGGGGTGCCTTGGAAACATGCTCACCCCAGGTGAAGTCACAAGGGCTGGTGTTGCCTCAGGGTGTGTGTGGGGGGAACTTCCAGAGATGGAAAGGGCTTCAGGTGAGGGAGAGACTTCCCGTTCTCAGAGCTGATGGAGGCTGAGGCTGGATGACCCCTGTCCCCAGGCCCAGGCAGGCAGTAAACAGAGAACCCCACGCTTATTAACTAACACCAAGTAACACCTGGCCCCCGGGCTGCTAACACCTGTCTGTAATTAACCTCTCGATTTAACCAGGTGGTAAGAAAGTCCTATGGGTAGGTTCTAGGTGGCTCAAATGTTTCGAGTTTTTTTTTTTTTTTTAAATTGCTAAGAGTAGGTAAGCTTACCTTGCCCCCCGCCCATACCTCCTTACCTTACTGTTTTTCTCTCCCTTTTCTTTTGAAATTCCTGGATCATTTAAAACTAGAAAGATCTTTATTAATGAAATTAGGGCTTCAAATGAGACTGATTTACAGAGGCATCACCTCCTGTCTCCTCCAATCTGATTTCCCCAAGGAGGGGACAGTTTCTTCCTCCCTGGACTCACCTGACATCGAGCCATCTGACACCTGGAGTGCTGGAAATATGCTAACAACTCCCCATGGGTCAGGGAGGCTGTGTCTGCCTCCAGCAGGGCTCCCCCAAAATCATTGGGAAAGCTCCTTAAATAAGATTTCCAGAAGAATATGGAGAGTCCCTGGGTGGTGCAAATGGGTAAGCACTCGGCTGCTAACTGAAAGGTTGGAGGTTTGAGTCCACCCAGAGGTGCCTTGGAAGAAAGGCCTGGCTATCTACTTATGAAAGATCAGCCATTGAAAACCCTACTCTGGTACACATGGAGTTGCCATGAGCTGGAGTCGACTTGACGGCATTTTTAAGAATACGGAGACTTGAAGACTGGAGCAGGGTAAGCCTCTTGCCACTAGCAAACATTTTCCCCAGGCATCCTATCTCCATGCAACTGGGCAACAGTGAGGTCCTGGATTGGGCCCCCTTTTCCATTCTGCCTGCCTCATTTTCTGTCCCGCCGCCTTTGTCTTCTCTTTGTCCATCCTCATGACAGGCTTGTGGATTTAGTGATGGAGTGGGGTGACGGGACCAGTGTTCACACGAAGGTTCAGCCAGGGCAGGTTACTTGGCCCCCCTCCTCCTCCTCACCTCTCAGTGAAGGTCAAGGTCCCCGGTCTTGGCTGGTCTTTCCTATTCTCCCTTTCCTAATTTTCTCTGACCGTTCTGTACTGCCCGAGGTTTCCTCTCCTTCTGGGGAGCCATTCAAAAGTCCTTTATGTGAGGCTGCAGCAGAGTCCAGCTGTATCTGACTTGCAAAGATGGACCCTAAGTGTCTTCTTTTTCCTTAGAAATTATAATAATTTTTCTATTGAGCAGACAGTACAGAGGGTTCCCACATACCCCTTTTCCCTCCCCTAAACCCTGCACACTGTTGGCGCTATTATTAACGTCTTGCCCTCTTGTGGTACATTTGTTACAGCTCATGAACTAATATTGATACGTTGTTATTCACTACACTCCATGTTCACATTAAGGTTCACTCTTTGGGCGGTACAGTCCTGTGAGTTTTGACAAAACCACAATGCCCTGTGTCCACCATCGCAGCATCCTACAGAACAGTTCCACTGCCCTGAACATGCCCTGTACCCCCCCATTCATCCCTCCCCCGAGCCCCTGAAAACCACCCATCTTTTCACTGTCCCTAACATTTTCTCTTGTCCCCAACGCGTACAGTGGTAGTTGGAAGCTACAGTATTAGCTTTTTCAGGCTGGCTTCTTCCTTTTTTTTTTATTATTTAAGGTTTGTCTTTCTACCTGGGTGGTATTATCTCGATTCTTACTTTCAGCTTCTAAATCAGAGCAAAAGGCTGAAGGAGGAGTCTCCTGGGGCATTGCGGTGGGGCTGTTTCCCCTTGGAAGTTCCTCCTCCTCACCCCCCTTCCCTCCCCGGGCCTCCAGTGCAGTGGCAGGTGGCGGCCACCAGGGGCAGCAGACCTCAGGCTCAGGAGCAGAGGCCTGGTTCTCCCCGGGGGCAGGTGAGTGAGCCTGGCTGCCGCTTCTTTTGCAGATTCGCCTGACAGACCCGCTGGGCCAGCTCTCACACATCCTGGAGATGGACCACTTTGCCCTGGTGGTGCATGAGCAGATTCAGTGTGAGTGGGGCTCCGGTGCAGGCCCAGGCTGGTGGGGAGTTCAAGGGAGCAGGGGGGCACTGCTGGCCGGTAGAGGCAAGGCCGCGGCAGCTGGGCACGCTTGCCTCCCCTGTACCAGCCCCCATGATGTGGGCAGCGCCTCCAGCAGATGTAAGGTCTGCACAGCAGTGAGGCCCCTCCATCTGTCACTGAGCTCAACCTTCTCCTTTGATCTCCGACCCCAGGCCCTGGGTTGATGCACCTTTGTAATGAAGAGGCAGCCTGAGCTCTTGGGAGGTTCGGAGGCTGGGCTGTGCATGGGGCAGGGGCTCAGGTCACACCGAGGAGGGAGGGTCTTCTGCTCCGGGTGGGACTTATTGTGCAGAGTGCACAGACTCAGGTGTTGAGGCCCTTAGCTTCCAGGTGTTGAGGCCCTTAGCCTCTGGGACTGGAATAGTCACAAGTCTGGACACTGGTGATGTCCCTGTATCATCATCAAGGTTGCATGTCCTTCAGCAGCTCCCAGACTACTGGCCTCCTCCCTACTACCCCATGGTCAGGGCTCCAGGCTGTCTCTCAAGGGACTCCTGGGCTGGGTAGGTCTCAGAGGGCCCACCCAATCTCAGAGTGCTCCTGGGGCTTGTAACCAACTTGTGCTCATGAAGTCACCCCTCTCAGTCATCCTCAGAGCCTCTCCGTAGGCAGGATTCTCATTTTCTGAGAGTGGAACAAACAGCCTCTGCCCTTGGGCCCATGGTAAGGAATTGGGGGGCCCTGGAGCCCACCCACCCTAGCCCCCACCCCTGGCCTTGTGCACAGTGGGCATGGTGGGTGCGGCGGCTCAGCCCCGCTGAGGGCTGGTCTCCCTCTAACCCCCTCTCCTGCCCTTGGCTCCGCAGCGCAGGACCAGGCCTTGTCAGGCGTAGTGGGGGGGCCTGCAGGTACGTACGTGACCTTGCCCACACTTAGACATGGCTGCTGAGGACCAAGGAGGGTGTCTGGGCTCCCCAGCTTCTGTGGCTGACCCTCACCACTGGGCAGTTGTGAGCTCCCCTGGGGTGGGGGTCAGGGAGGGGGTGGGGAAGGAGGGAGGGAGGCATCCCTCCCCTTCAGGGGTAGATTAACCAGTGAGCAGGGTAGGTCCTTAATGTGTTTACCTACTAATCTGTAGTGCACAGTTTCACACGGGTGTCACACCGTTGACGTGGTGAAAAACAGGTGAAATTGTGCCCTACAGATTAGTAAGTATGCACAGGTAAGCCTGTGGGTACCTTGCTTACTGGGTAACCCGTCCCTGCTCCCTTAGCCTCACACTGACTTGAGGTTGAGCATCTCAGCCCTGGAGTCGCCAACGTTGCCCTCAGTGTCCTGATCTCTCTGCTCCCTGCTTTTTCCCAATGGGGAGTGCAGTCTCCCAGGTGGGGTGGGGGGAGCCTGCCTCTGCCCACCCCACACCACCCATGCCCAACTGACCTCTGCTAGCAAAGATAGGAGCGGGAGTGCAGGAATGGTCACAGTGCTGGGAAAAGGGATCCCACGGGTTGACCTGGGTATTTCTCATTTGCTTCTCTGCCCCGAAGAGGGGAGGGGTAGGGTCCTAGCCACTGTTTGCCCCAGGCCTGGGGTTCTAACCACCCTCTCTGCTCCAGGGCATGGAGGCCAGGGCAGGCGTTGTTCTAAACTCGAGTCACCCGGGAGGACTTGGCCTTGGAGGGCAGAATCGTAGGGCAGAACTTTGAGTTGCATTTTGCCCATGGGGCAGTGTTTGAATTTCATCCTTGGGCACAGAGATGCCCCACGGGCTTGTTCCAGGGTGATGTCCTGGATGTCTCTCTCACTGGGGGGAGTGGGCGTGGGGCAGGATGCTGCCTCGTCCTGGTGTAGGCTCTGCTCTGCAGCTTGGCCCAGATGCCGGGGCAGCCCCTGTCAGGAGACCACGTTTACTGTTGAGTTCCCTGAGGAGTTGCCCTGTTGTTCTGTGGTCCCCGGTGCTTGTGGGCACCCGGGGGGGCTCAGCAGGGAAGGGGCTCTGGGAGTGGGCACGACCATCTCAGGTCAGCTCCCAGCGGAGGCACCTTTTCACGGCCTGCCTCGCTGTTCTCTCTTCAGATCACAGCCAGGAGAAGTCCGGTAAGAAGCAGATGGTGTTTGGGGTCGTCACTGCCATTGACTTGCTGAGCTTCGTGGCTGCCCGTGAACGGAACCAGAAGACAAAGCTAAACCCAGGGTTGCCAGGCCAGCAGTGAATTCTCCACTCTTAGCCCTCTTCCTACTCAGGGTCCATTCTCTTGCTTTCGTAAACACTAGGCAAATCCGTGATTTCTCATTGCTTATCAACGACAGGTAGCCCGGAGCCGAGTCAGGCCAGCAGAAACGTTGCTGCTTCCCTTTTGTCAGTGCTTGTGACTGAAATGAATCTATTTATGTCTTAATCACTGAAAGGCGTTTTTCTTTGACTTTCTCTTAAAAACGATTTAACAAGGAAGTTGTATTAGAAGAGAAGATGGTCAAGTGGGTGAACACATACAAAGATTGGGGCAGAAGGATCGAGGAAGAAGAAAGTGCTTTTTCCGGAGAAGAATGGAGACAGGGGACAATAGAAGGGAGGCTGGGGAAATGTGGACCAGTTCATGCCCTTTCTCATGGGCAGCATCTCCCTTGGGGTGGGGTTGGTTCGTGGGTTTTGACCCTTGCTCATTGTGGAGCTACAACGAGTGCCTCCCCGCCATGCTTCCACACCCAGTGCCTTTGTCTCCCATTGTTGCTCTCACTGAAATACCACAAGTGGGTGCCTTTAGCAAACAAATTTATTTTCTCACAGTTGAGGCTGGAAGTCCAAATTCAGGGCACCAGCTCTAGTAGAAGGCTGTCTGTTGGTGCTGGGGGACGGTCCTTGTCCCTGCATCCTTGGTTCCTGGGCAATCCTCACCTGGCCTCTGTCTCCCCTGTTTGAGCTTGTCTATGTGTCTCATCCGCTCTTTTGATAACTCGGAAGTGATCAGGTTTTGGACACACCTGCACTGACATGGTTTCATAAACATAACAAAGAAAACCCTTTTAGGAAAAAGGGGTCAGGATTCCAACTCATGTTTCACAGGGACACAGTTCAATCCATAATACCCCAACTCTGTTTCTTCTTTCTCATCAAACCATGTCAGTCATGCCCATCATAATGGTAACCCCTGGGTGTCTCCGTGCCCACAAAACACTGCCCTGGACAGTGCTACGGCCATCTGGGTGCCGTGCCCAGAAACCCTTTCCATAGGAACTTCCGTCCACCCTGTTCTTAAAGCCAATGGCTCCTATCAGTTTCCTGTGACACTTTTTCTCTCTTTAAGCTTAGAAGTAGGCATTGCCTTGGTTCATACTGCAAACTTCAGTGATGTCGTGGTGTTGGAATTAGGACCTTCATGTCAGTGCTTGGTGGCGCAGTGGTTAAGAGCTCAGCTGCTAACCAAAAGGTCAGCAATTCAAATCCACTAGCCACTCTCTGGAAACCATATGGGGGCAGTTCTACTCTGTCCTGTAGGGTCCCTGTGAATCGGACACGACTCAATGTCAACAGGTTTTTGGGTGGTGCAAATGGCTAACGCACTCAGCTGCTAACCGAAAGGTTGGAGGTTTGAGTTCACCCAGAGGTGACTCGTAAGAAAGACCTGGCCATCTACATCCGAAAAACCAGCCATTGAAAACCCAGGGGAGTGCAGTTCTACCATGACACACAAGGGGTTGCCGTGAGTCGGAATCAACTTGATGGCAACTGTTTAGTAGATATTTTAGGCTTTACCACTCAGCTCTGCTGACGTAGCCTGACAGCAGCCCTGACAACATGTGAGCAGGTGTGGTGATGGTCCAATGACTTTTATTAATGAACACTGAAATATGAATTCCACGTAAATTTTTTTTTTTTTTTAAACCACTTAAAAATGTAAGCTTGTGGGCTACAGATAAGCAAGCGTTGGGCTGGATTGGGTTCATGGCCGTGATTTACTGACAGATGGTCTAGAGTCTTGGCCGTGGGTGGGTGGGGCGCCCCCCAGGTGTGAGGCCCCCTGCTGTGCCCCAGCAAGGTGAGGGTAAAGATCTGGGCCGTGAATGCAGATACATGAGGGGCTCTGGAGTCTGTGCTGGGGGGTGGTGGGGAAGGGGAAAAGGGCCGCTCAGCGTTATGAGAAGGAATGGGCCATCACCTTGGCCAGAGAGCACCACTGGTCCTGGATAAGAACTCCTGAGAATGGCAGAAGAAGGGAGAGACCAAGGAATCACTTTCTGGAAAGTTCAGAACCAGGAGGGTAAGGGAGTCCTGAGAGCTGACAGGTATAAAATCCCACAGGCTGCTCTTGCAGCACGTTCACTCCCTGAATGCGAAGACCTTTGCCTCAGTACCGCCTTGCCTCAGTCCTGGGGTGGACACCTGGCTGTTGTGTTGTTCTGGGGGGCGAGTCTGGAGTCCAGCTGACCCCCAAAGCCTTCCCTGCACCGTCTGAGTTCTCCTGGGGAAGCAGCAGCAGAACTGGGCCACACTGAGGGATTTTTTAATTTAAGTGTTTCCTTTGAATGCCCTCCTTCCTGTTCCGAGGGCAGGTGGCTGTGCTTCGGACAAACACAAACAGAAATTAGCCTGAGGGTGAGGGGACGGTGGTGGGGTCTGTTGTCACACATTTTGTGAACAGGGAACTGCTTCTCACTTGTAATTTCTGTTAACAAAAATAAACAGGAAATGAAAGAAAACTGCACCATGAGCGAAAATGATCTCAGACATCAAGCGAAGGGGTGATGGAGTTGGTGTCCGTCTCTGAAGGCGGTGGGCCATCGGAGACTGAGATGTTTGTGGTGTCTACTCCAGGGCTGGCAGGCGGGCAGGCAATGTGTTTCTGATATGCCATGGGTCATTTTGATTTAGCTGTAATTTTTAAGGGGACTCGTGTGCTGATCTGCCCCCAATGTCAGTGTCAGGCTCTCAGGAGTGGGACTTTTCTTGAACTGCCCAGGGTTTGGGGAAACATGCCAGCCAGGAAGGACCTCTGGCTTCCCAGGCCACCAGTCATGCTTTCTGTTAGTCTTCACGGAGACTGGGAGGTGGTGGCCTTTAGGAGCGGGTTTCGTTCTGCCTAAAAAACACCTGATTGAATGTGCTTATGAACTGGAGTCCCTATTTGGTGGTGTACTGGTTTCCTAGGACCACTGTGACAAAGTGCCACAAATTAGGTAGCTTTAAACAACGGACATTCATTGTCTCACAATTCTTGAAGCCAGAAATCCAAATTCAGGGTGTCCACAGGGCCATGTGCCCTCCAAAGGCTCTAGGGGAAGACGCTTTCTTGTCTCAGTTTCTAGTGGCTCCTGGTGTTCCTTGGCTGGTGGCTGCATCACCCCAGCTCTGCCTGTCTTCATGTCACCTTCTCCTCTGTGTCTGTCTCTCCTTCTACTGTAAGGACATCATTCATCTAGCATTAGAACCCACCCTACGCTGGTGTTACCTCGTGTTGACTAAGTACAACCGTGAAGACCCTATCTCCAAGCAAGGTCACATTCATAGGTACAGGGATTAGGACCTGAACGTATCTTTTTTTTTTTTTTTTCCTTGATGGTGGTGGAGAGGGAGGTTAAACAATTCAACCCACAATGGGGCACTGTGGCTTCCCCAACTGAAATGTGGCTTCAAGATCTGATGGCTGGCAGGAGAAGGTGCCCTCTGGTGGGTGTCAGTATGTGTTACAAAGGTCCTCACATCTGTGTTCATTCAGCGCTCTGGCCACATCACTCAGCCCGGGCCTCATCCAATCTTCTAATCCTGCTCCTTCAGGCCGCTAAGTCAGCCTGCCCACTAGCCACTGGCTGCTAGTCCTTGTTCTACACAAAGAAGGTGACAGATGCCCTGCCCACTGGCCAGGATGGCATTGAAAGACACTGTCCTAGGAATCTCTAAAGAAACAGAACCCACGATATATACAGAGAGAGAGACCCTAGGCAATGCAAATGGTTAACAAGCTTGGCTGCTAACCAAAAGGTTGACTGAGTCTGCCCAGAAAGGCCTGATGATTTATTTTGGAAAAACCAGCCATTGAAAACCCTATGGCACACAGCTCTGCTTTGACATACTTGGGGTTGCCATGTGTTGGGGTCAATTCAATGGCAACAAGTTCATATTGGGGGGAGGGAGAGAGTGATTACTTCAAGGAATTGACTCACACAGTTCTGGGGGACTGGTAAGTTCAAAATCTGTAGGTCAGGCAAAAGGCAGGAGACTCCTGCAGGCTTGTGTCCCAAAATCCAGAGGTCTGGCAATGGGAAAAACAAGGAAGTAACGGCAAAATGTCTATAGCCTGGAGGCAGAGCATACCATAGGGAAACTCTCTTTTTGCTCTTAAAACCTTCAACTGATTGGCTGAGGCCCACCCGCACCGTGGAGGGTGATCTGCTTTGCTTGAGGCCAACTGATCTGGGCCGTGCAGACGGTTAACTTGCTCGCTGCAAACCAAAAGGTTGGATGTGGGAGCCCACCTAGAAGTGCCTCGAAAGAAAGGTCTGGTGATTTATTTCTCAAAAATCAGCCATTGAAAACCCTCCAGAGCACAGTTCTACTCTGACACAGTGTCACCATGACTTGAAATCGACTCGATAGCAACTGGCAAGTAAAGTACTTCATAATGACATCTAGCGTTTGACAAAATGCCGGACTCCACAGCCTAGCAAAATTGACACATGAAATTAACCATCACACACAGCATCAGGTCTGTGAGCACTTGAGGTGGGAGGTCCAACTGCCTGCGCAGAGGGTTTGGGGTCTCTTCCCTGAGCCATTGGCGGTGGTTATGTGGTGCCCACTGCATGTCAAGTGCTGAGGTGGCCCTAGGAGGCAGGCAAGGAGCCCAGTGCCTGTCTTTGGAGCTGGTGTCTGGACAGCCAGCAATCGGCACATTTTAACAGTCCAGAGTCATGGGCTGGATTGCGGAAGAGGGGCAGGAGGGAGGGCAGGGCTGCTGGGAGCTCAGGTCCCGCTTCCCAGAGCAGGAAATGCAGAGAGGCAGGGTCCGGTGAGTCCACAGAGCCCCCAGGTGCTGGGCAGCACAGCCAGCACCGTCTACATGTGGAGTCCATGCCTGGCACCTCGCCTGGGCCAGACACCCCCTTCTCCTCCCAGGTCCCCACCCAGAAGGACTGACCCTCTGGACGCCAGACCCTGAGCTCAAAGGACAGAGAAAAAAATAAACACACGGGTCCTGTGACCTTCCTCAGTGGGTCTTGGTTTAGGGCATGTCGGGAACGCCATCACAGAAGGATGGTGCCATGGGGGGCCAGTGGCAGGCAGAGGGGAAAATGTGGTTCTCCCAGGAGTGAGCTTGCCCGAGGGAGACTCTTCCAGAGAACTGTTTGCTTTGCTTCTCCATGTGCCCCTGCCCCAGGCTTTTGCAAGTGGGCAGCTGCTCCATGCCTCCTCACCCCTGGGAAGGTTCGAGGCCAGGCAGAAGCCAACAGTGGTTTCCACAAACCCAAGCCCACTATGGCCAAGGGTCCTGGAGGTAGAGGTGGATCCTGAGGCCTGGGTTGTCACACCAAGAGGCAGAGCCCACAGGAAGGCTGCATCACCCCAGCCCAGGCAAAGGGCAGCAGGGCCCAGAGCTGAGAGGGCTTCAGGGGCAGGGCCTGCAGAGTTACATACAGCTGGGGGCTGAGGAGCCGGGGCCTTCTCAGAGCCCTTGGAGATCTCGGAACCCGACTGTGTTCCTGAGAGAATGTGCACAGTGAGTGCTCAGAGGGGAAATTAAGTTTGTTTAATGAAGAAGAAGGAGGAGCCCTTTCTTGCACGCCTGAGTTTGTAGTGAAGCATCAGACCTGCTGTGCAGATTCTCTGAGTTTGGTTTGGGTAATTTTTTGGACGGGCAAGGTTAGGGTTGGAGTCCCTGGGTGGTACCACACTTGGCTGCTAACCGGAAAGTTGGAGATTCAAGTCTATCCCGAGCTGCCTTGGAAGAAAGGCCTGGAGATCCACTTGTGAAAAATCAGTCATTGAAAGCACTATGCTCTGACACACATGGGGTCGCCATGAGTTGGAGTGAACTTGACAGCAACTGAAAAAACAACAAAGTTTGGGCAGGGGTAGGAGCGTGTTGCTCCTCCATTGTGAGGTGGGGGACCTGCTTCCATAAATCATTCTTATACTCCAGTCAATTTCTGGGATAAGTGGTCATTGAGAACATGAGGAGGAACCCAGGTCCATACCCTGATGTGGGACACTCAGTAGCTGCCTCTTGCCTCCCCTTCCTCCAGTTCCTTGTAAGGATCTGGTCCGCACACTGCTGTCTCCTCCTCCCCCTCTTGTCTCCTCTGACACCATTCTCTTCACTCATCGAGGTTGGCTTGGGGGCTCAGGTGGCAGATGACGCATTCAGTGGGACTTTCAGGAACACCTGGAAGGGTCTCTGTACACCAAAGGCTGAGGTCTTGGTTTCCATGACGTTTATCTTTTTTGTCAACAGCTCAGGTAAATGTCTGCCAATCAGACTTGAGGAAGCACAAAGCTGGGAGCAATTGCTGACACCGTGCAGGACACACAAAAAGTTCAGATGGACCTCAAAGACGGCAGTGGCAGGCCACGCCAATCGCAGGGTGGACCGGAGATCACTGTGAAGTTCATCTAGTGTTAAATGGTAAATCGCCAGGACCTTGCCTGCAACCATTTCTGAGAAAACCCTGGAAGGGTTACAGTACTCACAAGGTCATTCCGGGCTGACCATGTGACCCAGCTCCCAAAGCAGACCCCACTTTATCCTCACCTGTAGAAATAGCGAGTCCATAGCATGCGAGGTGACGGGGCAGGCACTGTGTCCAGTCTTAGCTGCCAGCTGCTAAAGGGGTTATCCTCACAGTAGAATTTGTCCAAAGAAGAGAGGCCAAGAGGTGGTGCACGTTCCTAAAACTGATCAGTTCACAGCCAAGCAAGTAACTGAGTTAACCAAGCTAACCGTTTGCACCACCCAGGGACTCTTGGCCTAGATCCAGGGGGAAGTAGGCTCTGCCTCATTGTGGGAGGAGCTGCACACAGACAGGTAGAGGAAGAACTGTAGATAGCCATCATTGGAAACATCAGCCTCAGCCAGCTCCAGACTGGGACCAGCCTCATGCTCTCAAAATGGCTGCCAGCTATGACCAGGCCTGACTTCAGAACCAGATCCCTAGAACCGGGTCAGTCTCTGTAGCTGCTTCATGATGGGGGAAGGAGGGGCAATACAAAGAGAAGCAAACAAACCTGGGTACACAGGGGATGGGGAAGAAGGGAATGGGGCAGAAGCCATTGGACAGAATGTGGACAGTTGCCTTCCAGGCGTGATGAGAGGAACCTTCTTAACCTTGAAATTCCAAGTGAGTTACTTCCCATGGTCTCCCCAACCCCCAGCTCTTTCCCTCCTCTGGATTTGAGTAGAAAGTTTCACAGTTACAGTGATGGCCGGTGGCGGGGGGGATGGCACATGGCCCATGGAGGCTCCATCGGTGTCACTTGGTGGGCCGTTGTGCCTCAGGGAGGTGTTGGCAGAACTCAACTGTGGGCTGCTGGTGTGATGGTTAATTTTATGTGTCAGCTTGGCTAGGCTATGGTTCCTAGTGGTTTGGCCAAACACTACTCTAGTTGCTGTTCCGTAATGTAATCTAAAGGCAATGTAATCACTTTCCGTAACGTAATTTAGTATAAACCAATCAGTTAATTAGGGAGTTTCCTTAGGGTGTGTTCTGCCTCCAGAATATAAGTAGCTATTTTGGAGGAACTTTACTCTGCACTATTCCTGTCTCCAGAATTGGGATGCAAGGCTGCAGGAGTCTTCAGCCTGTCACCTGACCTATGAAAGTAAATCTCTGTATATATACATGTATGCCTCATTGGTACTGTTTCTCTAGAAAGCCCTAAGATAGCTGTCTTTCCACAAAATTTGATTCAGAATCATTTACGTCTGGATCTAAGAGGGTGAGATGAGGAGTGGCAAGAGCTAGGTGAGGGCCAGACCGTAGGAGGATGACGGGACCCTAGGAGGGCTTCAGCACATGTGACCTTACTTCCCACTTTCCAAGTGTCCCTGGTGCCCCTGGTAGCAAGTGGGACAGACCTCCTTCCTGAACGGCTCCTGCACAGACACTGATTCCCCAAGGCAGGGGTCACAATCTGGAGTCATTGTGCAGCTCGCCTACCCCCCGGCACCTCACATATAACACTGCTGCATAAATAACGTGGGTTTATTTCATTTACCACCCATCTGTCAGTTTGTCATACAGTGGTGGCTTCTGTCTTGCTGTGATGCTGGAAGCTATGCCACCAGTATTTCAAATACCAGCAGGGTCACCCACGGTGGACAGGTGTCAGTGGAGCTAGCAGGCTGAAGAAAGGCCTGGGGATCTACTTCTACAAAGTAGCCGATGAAAACCTTAGGGATCACAAGAGAATGTTGTCTAATATAGTGCTGGAAGATAAGCCCCTTAGACTTCACCTGTTTTGTCCACTGCTGCAGCCCCAGTGCCTGCAACACACATTTGGCATGCGTTTGGTACTCGGTAAGAAGTATTTGTTAAAGGGATGAATGAATACAGTGGGTCGTCGCTTCCATGAAACGCCTCAGGATCCCCAAGCGTGGAGCAGGGTTAGGATCACCGTCCATGTCTCAGCCCTTCAGCACTAGCTAGCGTCTGTGTCCTTATTGGCCAAAGGCACTGTTCCCGGCCCAGCTCCCCCTGGACGTGAGTCCTCACTCTGCCACACGCTAGCCGGTGCCCTTGGGCAACCTATCTCCAACTCCATGGCTATAAGTTATCAGTTGTTGAGTCGACTCTGACTCATGGTGACCCATGTATGTCAGAGTAGACCTGTGCTCCATAGGGTTTTCAATGACTGATTTTCTTGGAATTAGATGGCCAGGCCTTACCTCCTTCCAGACAAGGAAGCTCAAAAAGAACTAGACTTGGACCCCACCAGTCTCTGTAACTAGTGTTGTCACATTCTCCCCATCTGCCCCTCCTTCCAGGCTTCACAGCACACACACACGCACACGCACAAGCGTGAACACATGCGTGTAGACACATGTACACACGCACCCACACATGTGCTTGCTCCCAGGACCTACATGCCATTTAGACTTACATCAAAATGTCATCTCACATATTGAACTCAATTCAGCCTCCACCGGGAGCAGTTCCAAAAGCTTGTTGTTTGAGGAAAGATTTTCTTAAACTCTGGAGCCTGAGATTTCAAAGTATCTATTCCTAAGACAACTTACTGTGTTCACTGCTCCCACTCATCATTAACAAATGGGAACCCAGGAACCCAGAATGTTCTAACCCAATCACGATGGATTAAGTTCTTAGAGAAAGCCTGCTTTAAAACGTGATCACCGTTAAGAGCAATAATTTCCATCTGTGTGAAGCAGCCGCCCCAAAACACTGCTCCTACGAACAGAGGGGCTCCTAAGGCGTGAACGGCTGCTCAGCGGGAAGAGTTCTGTGCCCAGAGAGGTTAGGCCAGCCCTGGAGGAAGCAGTCACATCTGCAAAGACCCTACTTCCAGACAAGGCCACATTCTGTTTGGGGGACACAATTCAACCCATAACAGTGGATAATGGAGTGGGGAAGGAGCCCTGGCGGTGCTCGGCTGCTAACCAAAAGGTTGACGGTTTAAACCTACCCAGTGGCTCTACAGGAGAAAGACCTAGCGATCTGCTCCTGTAAAGACCACAGCCTACAAAATCCTACGAGGCAGTTCTACTCTGTCCCATGGGGTCACTATGAGTTGGAACCGACTTCGATGGCACCTGAACAACAACAATGGGGTAGGAGGGGAGGGGAAGACAGCAGGGCCTCATGGGCCATTGTCAGGACTCGCTTATACACAGAGCACATTTTCAAAGGACCACCCAGGTGGCTTGGTGGAAGCAGGAGTGCAGGTGGGAAAAGCTCCGGCACCAGGTGAGGCTGACAGAGCAGATGGAAGCACCCAGATCCTAGGAAGCTTTTCCCACAGTGTCTGGGGTCCTTGGCCCTGGCAGTCTGGGAATGTTGAAAGCAGGGGAAGCTGAATATGTCCACCCTGGGGCACTGTATGTGTGGGCCCCCAGGTGGTAGACTCTCATGGGTGTGGTGTCTGAGTTTGTGCAGTCCACATCTCACACATCCATCCACAACGGCCTTGATTCCAGATGGAGCCAGGGTGGGCACGGACAAAACCCTCCTGTGCCTGCTCAACATGTCTTTCCCAAACCTCTGCAGCATTTGTGACTTTGCACCCCTTGGCTGTGGCTTATTGGAGAACAGGAAACCCCACAATTGACCCCACCCCCACCTTGAAGGATCTCCACCAAATGCCAGTGCCTGGCCAGCTCTGGGCTCCTGGGCCCTGAGTATCTTATTGTTGTTAGATGCCGTTGAGCCAACTTCGACCCACAGTGACCTTGTGTACAACAGAATGAAATGCTGCCTGGTCATGTGTCTTCCTCATGGTCACTGGCAAGTTCATTACTGCAGCTATTGAGCCAATCCATCCCACTGAGGGTCTCCGTCACCCTCACTGGCCCTCTACTTCACCGAACATGATGTTCTCCTCTAACGATTCCTCCTGATGACGTGCCCAAAGCAAGCCAGTTGGACAATGTTGTTGTGATCCATAAGGTTTTCACTGGCTAATTTTTAGAAACAGATCACCAGGCCTTTCTGAAATACCTCATCTTCCCAGCCCCATACCCACAAGCTGATCTAAGTCTACCTTGACCTCCACTTACAATGGTGATGTCCATCTTCTGAGCTCAGACCCTTTCCCTTCCCAGAACACCTAGTCTAGTGATGGCCTTTGTCTTTCACCTGCATCCTTCCCATTGCCCAATTTCTCAAAGCTCTCTCTCAAGCCTAACTTTTCTCACATCTTCCCACCCCAGTCAAACGGGTTCCCCTTTGGCACTCAGCTAAGAGCTCAGTTACGCATTCTCTGGGGCTCAGGACCCACCACCGGCACTGGTGTGGACGAGGCTCCGTTCTTGGTTAAGATTCCCTCTTGTTCCCCACTCTTAGTGGCCTTGCCCCCAGAGGCCTCCACCCTTGGACGTATAAATCTGTCCTGGACCAAGGAAGTGTACTGTGCATCTCTCATTTACCTGGACGGGACAAGGCTGTAGATCAGGCCCCGCTTCTTTTTTTCTCCACTCAAACCTATTTTAAAATCTTGTTTGTAACAGTCACTCTAGGATTTAGCTTCCGTTTAGGACGTAGAAAGCCGGAACACTGCTGCCCCACTAACAGAGAGAAAGCTGGACGGTCTACAAAGCCTTCACTGTTCCTCAATACAACATCAAGTAACAGGAGAAATAAGGACAAATGAAACCTATCAGATACCGGATGTACGGTGTTGTCAGCGGAGACCCACCAACAGAAAGGTGGTGGGAGGAGCAGAACAGGGACAGCTTTAGTATGTTAATATTGTCTGTTACTTGTTGTTTGTATGTTAAATGTTGTTGCAATTTCAAGTTGTGTAATATTTGTGGTAACCACTAAGAAAACACCTAGAAAAAACACTCAGAAGGAAGAAATCAATAAAGCTTATCGCAAAAAAGCAGCTAAAAACAGAATAAAAAGTCAAGGAAGATATAAGGCACTCAGAAAACAATAAACAAAATGAATGACACACTGTGAAAAATGTAACTAATGTCACTGAACAATTTATGCAGAAATTGTCAAATGGGAACCTAATTTGCTGTGTACTTTCACTGAAAACACAGTATTATTTAAAAACAAACAAAAAATCCTAACTGTTCCTGAACTCATCAGATAGCTGAGGTTGCAAGGGAACCAGGTGAACAGAATTCTTCCAAAGAGGGACAAGCCTTCTGTCTTAGTCATCTAGTGTTGCTGTAGCAGAAATATCACAAGTGGATGGCTTTAACAAAGAGAAATTTATTCTCACAATCTAGGAGGCTAGATGTCTGAATTCAGGGTGCCAGCTCCAGGGTAAGGCTTTCTCTCTGCTGGCTCTGGAGGAAGATCCTTATCTCTTTGAGCTTCTGCCACTGAGCCATCTTCATGTGCTGTGTCGTCTATTTTCTCCCACCTCTGCTGGCTTGCTTGTTTAATAATCTTTTGTATCCCAATAGAGATTGACTCAAGATACACCCTCCACTAACCCTGCTTCATTAGCATTTAACAGAGACAATCTGCTCTTCCCAAATGGGATTATAACCACAGGCATAGAGGTTAGGATTTACAACATGTATTTTTGGGGGACACAATCCAATCCATAATGCCCTCCAAGGAGGGGCGTGCAAACTGCTTCACCTTTGGCAGAGCACTGGAGGATGAGCAGTGGCCACAGCATAGGTAAAATGTTCACCAATTATTAACAGCCTAGTGTGGAAGCCGCGTTCTGGCCCAGCCTCTTTCCATAGGCCTCTCTGGATGCTCATGAGGAAGATGGAGAGCCTCCACAGTGGACCTCCTGTCCGCTCCCCCCCGCCCTCCCGCCCCGCCGCAGGTGAAGATCCACTGCTTCCAGGGAAGGGGTAGAAGCAAAAGTCATTTCCCCTGAGGGAGGGGCAGAAAACCTTTCAGAGCCCAGGATCCTGCGCTGATCCCAAGCACACTCCTAACCAAGACCCTACATAGAATTAAGGCATAGTTTGGCTGCAGCAGCAGGGGGTTGGGATGGGCAGAAGCACTGAGAAGGCTTGGCCTCTGAGGTCCGGGAGAACCAGCAACAGCAATCTCCTGCTGGGGAGGAGGTAGGAGCCCAGAGAGAGATGGCTTCATGGCTTCTGTGGCACAAGTGTGCAGGGCCTCCTGAAAGCTGGAGGTGGAGGGATGTGGAGAACTCTCTGACCCATCACAGTAAGCACGAGGTAGCAGCTGCCACGGCTGGAAAAATGGTAAGCCTGTGGTGTGCTGAAAGTAATGACAGCAACAACAGAACTAAACCCAGCTCATCTTTTGAACAGACTGTCTCACCCCCCACACTAATGGCCCATCAGAGGGGTGTGCCCATTTCTGGACACAGATACTATTAACCTTGGTCTCTACTATTCTACACATATCTGGCATTCAATCAAAAACTATGAGACACACAACAAAGAAAAAAACAACCTACTGTCAAGAGATAAAGCAGTCAACAAAACCAGACCCGCATGTCATCTAGTTCATTGTGTCCAAATGCTGCACAGTAATCGAGACCAATGCATCTACCGCATTGCTTATCCATTTCCCTAGTCATGGAAACTTAGGTTGCTTTTGTATCTCCAAGCTATCACAAACAACACTGCAGTGAATATCTTTGTTGCTGTTGTTAGTTGCCGTCGAGTTTGCTCCAACTCACGGCGACCCCATGTACAACAGAACAAAATGTTGCCCAGTCCTGTGCCATCTTCACGATAATTGGTATGTTCGAGTCCATTGTGTCAATCCACCTCATTGAGGGCTTCCCTCATTTTTGCTGACCCTCTGCCAACCACGACGTCCTTTTCTAGTGACTAGTCTTTCCTGATGATGCATACAAGTCCTCACGTGACCCTGTAAAAGAATTTCTCTGGGGTGAGATTTTAGGGCCACAGAGTATAAGAATACTTAATTTCATTAAGTACTATTATATGTACTCCAAAATGGCTGTAGCCTGTAATACTTCAGCAGTATGAGAGTTCCCACTTCTACAAATCTTCAATATCCCCTTTCTAATTTTTGCCTACTGGACAAAATGTGGTTTTAATTTATATATCTCTGTTCATAGTGAAGCTGAGCACCTCTTCATGTGCGTATTGGCCATTTCATTTTCCCTTGGAGTGAACTACCTAGTAATATTGTCGCTTTCCCATTGATTTCCAGTCTTTTTCTTGTTGAAGTGCAGGATTCCCTCCCGCTCCTTAATTCTAAACACTCTTTGTCAGCTTCAGATGTTTTTTAAAAAAGCAAACACTTCTCTCTCTGTTAATAGTCCATGGTGTCCTTCATTGAATAGAAATCCTTAATTTTCATTAGGTCAAATCCACCAATCTTTTGTCCTATGATTTATGCCTTTGGGGTCTTAAAAGAAGGTTGTTCTCACCCCAAGGTAACAACGAGAAGTTCCCCTATCACCTTCTACCAGCTTCAGAGTCATTCCCCCTGTGAGCTTCTGCCCTTACCACTTCTCTGAAATTGCTCTTAGCAAAGCCACGAATTATAGATTTCCTGGTTGCCTGATCCAGTGTCCAATCTTATCTGACCTCTCAGCAGCAATCCTCACGCTCAATTGCTCCCTTTTCCTAGAAACACTCCTTTCTTGGCTTATCTGGTACAGTCCAGTTGAGCATTTTCTCCAACTCCACTGGCTGCTCACTCACCTCTAACAGAACTCTACATATTAGTGGTCCTTGTGGCTCACACCTGAGCCACTTTCTTCCTCCCAAGGCAATCTCACCCATTCTCATGGATTTAATTTATGGTGAGGATGCTCATATTATATCCAGCCTATACCTCTCTCCCGCATAGCATCACAAATTCAGTGTTTACTTGTAATTTTTTTTCCTTCCAAACACGCTCCCTACTCCCTACGCCACCCCAATCATTCAGTCATCTCCTTATCAGCTAATGAGTTAATGACACACAGTCCACACAGATGCTCAAGCCCATCACCTAAGGGGCATCTTTGATTCCACCATTTATCTTAATCCAATCAATCAACAAATCCTGTTAACTCACCTCCAAAGTTTAGCTAAATTCTATCTGCTCCTCTCCACTCCATGGCTACCACTGTATCAGAGGATCCTGCTCACTAGTCATCATAAAGGCACAAAGCTCTTGTAACTCAAATTATGTAAAGTATAATTTTGAGATTTTGCATTAGCATATTAATAGTACTTACCCATTTATAAGGACTAGTATAAGGTAAGGTCAGGGTTCCCAAGTTTTCAGACATCCCAAAATTAAGCATCATTGAGACTCCAGCTTTCACATTTTGTTAAATGGAGTTACCAGTCTAACTTACAAGATAAACGTGAGATGCTTTAATAACTCGCCACTACCCTCAGTACTGTTAGGCTAAAACTGTGTTTCTCATTGTGTACATTTTCCTTAACATACAGAACTCTTAAAATATGGAGGCAGGCTACGTAAGCTTTGATTCCTGCATGAAGGACTAGCCTCTATGGGCTTTGCCCACCTGCCATAAATTAGAAAAATGGACAAACACATGAAGCTTTTCTCAGAATTAAACAAGCAGGAGAGTGGACCCATGCAGGAAGCAGTGAGGGGAGCCCTGCCGCTGCCCAGTGCACTGCTGGAGGCATCGCTAGGCTGCAGCTCAGGGAGGGGGACCCAAGCAGAGTGCACAGCTCACTGAGTTGAGGGGAAAGAGACTGGAGTTCCTGGAGCCTGGGATGCCTCGAATTTGAGTTCCAGAGGGTTCTGGGGAGGCAGAGTCCTATAGAGGGAGGAGCTGGCCAGAGAATAGCTTCAGAGGTTTGCAGTGGTGTCCACGTGAGTCTGGCTGAGCGGCTGATCTGTGCAAGCTTGACAGCAAACTCCTCCAGGCTGAGGAAGCTGCACCAAAAAGCAGTAGCCCAAGAATTTCCAGAGTTCACTCAGGGCTGGGAATAGGTCGTGTTCCCACCAGCCAGAGTGGGAGACCTTGTAAGGGACACATGGTAGAGTCCTCAGAAGCATCACACTTACTGGTGGGGGGGCTATATTAAGTCTCAGGATAAAACTGCTCTGCAAAGACTAAGAGAGATCCAATTTACCCACAAGACACTTGACTGTATGCCAGAGTAAATCCAGCACTGTAAAGGAAGGCAACAATGTAAAATCCACAATGTCTAGCTTTCAATCAAAAATTACCAACCATACAAAGAAACACTATGACCCAAAACCAGGAGAAAAAGCAGGCAAAAGAAACAAGCCTGGCTATGGCAGAGATCATGGAAGTAGTAGACAAAGATCCTAAGACAGGTATCATGAATCTCATAGACTTAAGCATGTAAAGGAAAACACAGCTACAAGGAGGAAAGAAACAGTGGGCTGTGTGCACCGCCAGGGCCTGTTAAAGAAATGATCAGTTAAGTGTATTTGGTACCCTTGTCATCCAAGCTAATGAATGTATCATCCTGGGAGTAATCAGCTGATTCAAGAGGACGGGGGTCAGTAACAATTGTGACTCTAACACACAAGGTGGAAAGAGCTATGGTTTTGAAAACTCGAGTCTACATTAACATATAAGATAAAAAAAAAATAGCACCAACTATTTAGGGCTCCACAACTTATTCTGGACATGGATTGCTGCGTTAAGATAATATGGGGAAAAAAAAATTAAGTTCATATAAAGCAAAATATTTTAAAATGTACCTCATTTTTTTCTAAAAGTCATTTTCTAAAAATGTCTATGTGATTAAGGCCATCAACATCATTAAAATACTCTATATCAAACATACTGGGATAGAAGAATTCCTGATATGATGGCTTTTAAAGAGGAGGCCTGGTAGCACAACGGTTAAGCATTTGGCTGCTAAGGGAAAGGTTGGTGGTTGGAACCCACCAGCCGCTCCACAGGAGAAAAGACCTGGCAATTTGTTTCCCTAAAGATTTCAGCCCAGGAAACCCTATGGCGTAGTTCAAATTCACACATACCACAATAAAAACAAAGAGCTGAAGTCTTGAGTTAATTTAAATAATAACATAACAGAGGAAACATTTGTGTTAGACCAAAAACCCCCCTGCCATCAAGTGGATAACACCTTGTAGTGACTCTATAGTACAGAGTAGCAGCTGGTGGATTCGAACTGCCGACCTTTTGGTCAGCAGCCGTAGCTCTTAACCACAATGCCTCCTAAACACTGTTTACATAGGAAATGCTTACTAAAATCATTTAATTCAGTAACACTGAGTCCTGAAGAGCTGCGTCAAGACAGTCTGTCTTCCTCACTGCAGAGGCAGGACGTGGGCCAAGGGACCAGTGTGATGAAGGGAAAAGGGGCGCTTTCCGTGACATGACTTATAAAATACAACATCCATAAAGCATGTTTCTATTTTTAATTTGTTTTTTTTTTTTGCTTTGATAAATCAATTGCTTCACAAAAATCCCTTTTAAAGACAACAATCCAAGAAAAACATATTGTTACAGTATTCACATTTTAAAGATTGTCAGTTTCATTGACCAAATGTAACTAAGCAAAGGAGGATGGTGGAATTACTGCCGTCACCAACTGCCAGAGACGGCCTTCCGCAGCTCGGGTAGATCACCTTACCGGGACCTTGGAGTTCATTTCAAAGGGAAAAGTGCTCCGATGCACAAGAAACAGATCATTCAACAGGCAACACGGAAATTATTCACCCAACCCTTAGGTATCACGTTTTAGCAACATTGCTTTGCAATCTGTGAGCCTGCTGGCTTCATACTTTACTTTGCCAACTGGATAAATATTTAAATTGATTTTACTATCTGGAATCAACAAATCGAAAGCTGAGTTAGTCCACTGGCTGGAGCTTGTCTAGCCAGTCTAGTGATCTGCTCCACCACTGAGCAGAAGAAAAAATAGCAACATGCTTAATATGGGTCTCAAGACACATTCAAAAGGATCCTTCATAAGGAAAGAATTTAATAAGAACAAAGCTGGGATTTAATTTGACGATTTAAAAATGCGAGTCCAATGGGAATGTACTTTCACAAATTCTCTTGACGGTCTGAGGACTGGAAAATCGGCGTCTTTAAGGTGCAAGCCTGGCAGCAAGCATGCCAGGAATGGTTTCATGAATCAAAAAGGGCTTGCCAGGGAGAGCTTACTTAAAGCACCTAGTTCTCCACTGGGGGAGGTTACAGGAACCTCGGGCTTCGTCCACCGTGACTTCTCTACATGATCTTTCTCCTAGTCCTCTGAATTTAGCAAGTGAGAACTGATGGCGCCAGGAGGCTGCCGTCAGCTGTCCCCAGCACACGCCTGTCATTCAGCAGGGGGCCAGAACGTGCACACAGCACAGGCCTCACTGCCGCCGGCGCCGCAGGGCGCCCTGGGGAACAGCAGTCTGCGAACATGATTCCTGGTGGGGGAGGTGAGTGGCCTGTACATGGGTGCCAGTCCAGTCACGTTTTCACTCATCCAAACAAGTGGGCAGGGCAGTGAAAAGGGGACAGAGGGAGCAAGGAAGGAAGGGAGGGCGGGCTGGCACCCACAGCTGCTAGTTATAAGAAGCCTAACAAAGTGGAATTTAAGTTAAAATGAAACATCACCTTTTAGACTTGTGTAGGCCCGACTTAAAACAGTAAAAACATTATAAATAAGGAATGCAATGGCTGGTTAAAAATGTTATTCTTCCCCCAAAGAGTTAGAGCCAAGTATCTCTTGTAGTTAAAGCTCCTGAAATTTTTAAAAACAACTTTCTATGTATTTCTTGCCCCATCTAAGTTATCTATGAAGTAATGTCCTATGACTAATTTTAATTAATATGTCTTTTGGGGAAAAAAAAAAATCATTTCCAGAAAAAAATCTGCGCTAGCCCAAAATACTCCTTCCCTGTAAACTTGGTCCAATAGTCAGTTACTATTGCTGAATCTCAAGAACTCATGACCTTCCAACCATAAAACCATCATTTATAAACAAACTGAAGTTGGGGCATTCCACTTAAGATTCCAGAAGGAAATTCTCTGTGAAACAAGGCGGCCTGTTTATTTTCTCGCAGAGAGAAGCTCCACTCCCCAGTAAACAAACAGAAGCAAGCCAAGGAAAACAAAACCCAGCACTCTTTTGATTTGTCTTGCTCTGGTGGAGCAGTGGTTAAGTGCTCAGCCGCCGACCATGAGGTCAGTGGTTCGAACTCACCAGCCACTCCGCGGGAGAAAGACGCAGCAGCCCGCTTCTGTCAAGGTGACAGCCTTGGAAACCCTGTAGGGCAGTTCAGCTCTGTCCTACAGGGTCAGTAGGAGGTGAAACCGACTTGACGGCAGCGGGTTTCCTTTGGTTTTGTTACCAGGAAAACATGGCTGTGAGATTACTCCAAATCCCGCATGGTCGTGTCAGAGCAGGGGACCCTGGAAATTCCAAAGCAAAAAATGCAAGGAAATAGTGACATCAAGGCCAGCAGCACGTGTGCGTGAGCCCACAGTGGAGGGGCATCTTCGTCACCCCGTCCAGCAGAGGGGCATCTTCGTCACCCCGTTGTCACAGCTCAATTCATCCCTGTCACTTCCTGGGTGTCTGTGATTGTGTGACAGTTTGGACATTTGTTACTTACGCCAGCTCTGAGTAGAGGACATTTCCTGTTACTGATTATAAACATTCTACGCGTAACATATGATTGACTTAAAAACTCTCAAACCACACGCAGTTAAAGATGACCATTAACTGTGGTCAGATTTAAATTAGACTGAAAGCGTATGAACGGTAAGAGCTTTGAACTGATTACTGGCTGCCATTTTCACTTACCTTACCTGCAGTCCTATTAGCAAATACCTTCAGAAACGTATTTACATCAAGTGAAAGACGCAGTCTGAGCGCTGCGTACAAACCGAAATTGGGAGAGACCGCAACTGCACCGAAGAGCGGTTTCTTTTCTGGCAGTAAATGTACGTCACTGCCAGGGAGAGCAGAGAACCGTGGAATGCTAGCTAACTTTAGGCAGGTCCATCAAATTTGGTCCAAATTGAAGTACTACACGTGTATTGTTTCTTCTCTAGAAATTTCATCCTCAATATAGTCATAATCCAATTCAAAGCGAATTTATAAAAATAGCTTTTTTTATCCAATAATTCCAGCAAGGTAAAAATAGGCGTTTCTTTTCATATATACCAAAGGAAACAGGCTCAGTGAATGCGAGAGAAATTAAACTTAGGCCGACCACCACGCGTTCACTGCGCGCTCAGGCGCTGCTGGTTGCTGGGTCGCCACCCACCTCGCTGGCCGTTCAGGTGCAGGGGCTTCTTTCACACAGGTGGGCACACAGGTCAGCACACGGCCCGGGCCAGGCTGCGCAGCTTAGGACGTGGCGGCACTTCCTTAATCTACGGGCCCGGGGTGTCTCATTCACCGCGTTCCTAGCGTTAAACCTTTAAAGAATTTTCTTAAAATTAAACACACACACGCACCCGCACTCACACACACACGTTTGAAAGAAGTCGCTGAACCAGCAAAGACGCTCTTTAAGCTTACTATGAAATACAAAAGTGCACTCTTCTATATCTACATATAAAACATATTAGAAATAAAACTTGTGTAAAACGTTTGCTGTGCAAACTATAAAAAGTCAGGCAAGTCTGCTCCTTGTCCTGGCTGCCGTGTGCCCCCCCGCCCCCGCCGGCCCTACTGCAGGGAGTCGCTGTTCTCCAAGACCAGGCCACTGATGTGAGTGGTGCTGAGCTCGCCCCCATCGTCCTCCGCGCTGTCCACAGACTCGTCCTCGCTCTGGCCCGCCATCATGACCTGCTGCACCGCCAGGGTGGCCCCGTCCGAGGACAGGGACTGCAGGCTGTCCACGTTCATGTTCACGGGCGTGGTGATCGTGACAACGGCTCCTGGCAGAATATAGGATGGCATCACTGCCACACATACTCGCAGAGAAAAACGTGACGTGACTGCCCTGGTGCTGTCTGCTTACCTGAGCTATCACCAAGGATGCTCAACAGGCATTTAAGAAACTAGCTCTAGAATTTGCCTCAGACCAAGCTCAGCCCATGGAAATAAGGTCTAGGTCTGACACTGTCTTTATTTTATTGTGCTTTAAGTGAAAGTTTACAGCTCAAGTTAGTTTCTCATACAAAAATTTATACACACATTGTTATGTGACCCTAGTTGCTCTCCCTATAACGTGACAGCACACTTCTCATTTCCACCCCTGGTTTCCCGTGTCCATTCACCCAGCTCCTATCCCTTTCTGCCTTCTCATCTCGCCTCAGCACAGGAGCTGCCCATTTAGTCTCATGCATCTACTTGAGCTAAGAAGCACTCTCTTCGTGAGTATCATTTTATGTCTTATAGTCCACTCTAATCTTCGTCTGAAGAGTGGGCTTTGGGAATGATTTCTGGGGGCCATGTCTTCCTGGGTCCTTCCAGTCTCAGTCAGACCATCAAGTCTGGTCTTTTTACTAGATTTTGAGTTCTGCACCCCACTTTCCTCCTATTCCGTCAGGGACTCTCTGTTGTGTTCCCTGTCAGGGCCATCATTGGTGGTAACCAGGCACCATCTAGTTCTTCTGGTCTCAGGCTGATGGAGTCTCTGGTTTAAGTGGCCCTTTCTGTCTCTTGGACTAATATTTTCCTTGTGTCTTTGGTGTCCTTCATTCTCCTTTGCTCCAGGTGGGTTGGGACCAATTGATGTATCTTAGATGGTCACTTGCTAGCTTTTAAGACAGCAGCCTCCACACAACCAAAATGGGATATAGAACATTTTCTTATTAAACACTATTATGCCAATTGACCTAGATGTCCCCCGAAACCATGGTCCCCAGGTCCCTGCCCTTGCTACTCTGTCCCTCAAAATGTTTGGTTGTATTCAGGAAACTTCTTAGCTTTTAGTTTAGTTCAGTTGTGCTGGCTTCCCCTGTATTGTGTGTTGTCCTTCCTTTCACCTAAAATAATTCTTTTCTGCTAACTAGTTAGTGAATACACCTCTCCCTCCCTCCCCGCCTTTGTAACCATCAAAGAATATTTTCTTCTGTGTTTAAACCTTTTCTTGAGTTCTTATAATAGCGGTCTTAAACAATATTTCTTCTTTTGAGACTAATTTCACTCAGCATAATGCCTTCCATATTCATCTATGTTATGAGATGTTTCATGGATTCATTTTTGTTCTTTATCATTGCATAGTATTCCACTGTGTAAATATACCATAATGCATTTATCCATCCACCTGCTGATGGGCAGGCACCTAGGTTGCTTCCATCTGTTTGCTGTTGTGAACAGTGCTGCAATGAACATGGGTGTGCATATATCTATTCATGTGAGGGCTCTGATTCCTCTAGGATATATTCCAAGGAGTGGGATTGCTGGATCATATGTATGGTACTTCTATTTCTACCTTTTTAAGGACACGCTAAATTGATTTCCAAAGTGATTGTACCATTTTACATTCCCACCAGCAATGAACACTGTCTTTTTATACAAAAAATGTGTTCCTTCTACATTCGTTTGCCAATCAAAATCCCTCCCTTCCTCCCCCTGCCCCCCGCCCCAGTGTATTTGTAAGTGTTCTATACTAATCTTTTTACATCGACATGTAAAAAAAACTGGCATAGTGGCACTTATGAAAATACCTTTTGGGGGAGGGTGTGGTTGGCAAACAAACGTAGAAGCCTTCAAGGAGGACAAAGGAAAGCAGTGCACACAGGAGAAAGACACACAGCGTGATGAGAGAGGGGACACTGGGAGCAGAAAGGGGACAATGAAGGAGTAAGGAGGGCAGAGTCAGACAGGACAAGGGTTAAAACCTTGGAACGTGCCAATTCCTGTCTTGCCCCTGGTCTGACTTTGGACAAAGGGTTTCTCATGCCAATTTTGACCACAAGACCCCATGCTGTCAGTTTTCAGTCAAGTACCAGGAGTGTCTCAGCAATGCTGCTCTGTCGGTCACTGATGGAGGGGCTCCCTGAATCCCCCCACCTTTCTTTAGGGAGGAGACGGATGCCAGCTAGATGCACTGAAAAAAGCTCCACACATGCAAGACTGATTCAGAAACGTTTCCCGTAAGACCAAAAAGAGGACCATCAACATTCTCAGCCAGCAGGGAGGCCAAAGAAGTGGATGCAGCCTTGGGGCTGGGGCTCTGCTCAGCAGAGGGAGGGCATCGCACCCCACCAGATGGCTACGTCTCTTTGCACGTCACTGTCACGAGAATCTTAGGCTGAACTCTGTCCATAAGCTCCTTAATAAAGCTAAATCTCATCAACCTAGCTTTTTCTGCCTCTGATGTCCACTGCAAGAATCCTGGAACCAACCTCTGTATGTAAGTTCCCTAATAAAGCCTTGTCTAATCAATCTGACTTTTTCTGCCTCTTTTTTCAGAATCTAAACTGTACTCCTTGCAGCCAGTCCTGCAGCTGGTACAGTGGGGCGTGACAGAGGGGGGCCTGCCAGGGAGAGCAGAGACGCCTGGAGCTGTCAGAGGTGTGAGGGGGACCCAGGTGATACTGATCTTGGGAATGGCATCAACCAGGCAGGGTCAAAACTTCTGTAGTGTTCTCAACTAAATGCATAAGTAGAAAATATAGGGGGAAAGATAGCGGTATCAGGAAAGGCTAAATCAATAATTATAACACTTGTGAAAAGATCAAATTCTTATATTAGCTCAATGGCCTCATGATTTGAGTTAAAAATTTACTAAAGTTGTTACCAAAAAACACACCCCAACTAAATGACAGATTAAGAATCTTGGTTAAAAATAAAAGATGAAAAAAAAAAAAGGTACGCCAGGAAATGCTGACATAGAGAAGTGAGGTGCCATCGAGTTGGTTCTGACTCATAGTGACCCCGTGTACCACAGAACGAAACACTGCCCGGTCCTGTGCCATCCTTACAATCGTTGTTAAAACACTTGAGCCCACTGAAGCAGGTGAGAAATAACAACCTCAGAGAAGAGGCAACTCCAGATGACAAGCACTAAAAGGGGCAAAGATGGAAATTTTATGCCAATACGGTCACAAATCTTTATGCACTTCACAATAAAATCTCTAAATACAGAAGGTAAAACTGGAAAAACACAGATATGTGCCACTACAATGGGAGGAAATGACACACGTCTGAGAAATGGGTCACGGATTAAAGAAATGAGGATTTAGCGAGGCTCCTGACAGAAACAGGCCACGGTACTCGGGAGCAGAACATGTGGTCTTCTAAAACGTACGTGCAACCTGCACAAAATGTACTACAAGTTGCAGAATTTTAGCAAATTCTAAAAAATGAAAATCATATGGGCTATAATGCAATTAAATCAGAAATTAAAAAAACCCATTGTCATAGCAACACTATAAGACAGAGAAAAACTGCACCATAGGCTTTCCAAGAGTGGCTGGTGGATTTGAACTGCCAACCTTTTGGTTAGCAGCCAAGCTCTTAACCACTGCACCACCACGGCTCCAGAAATTAATAAAAGGATAGTTAAACGGAAAACTAAACAAACTAAATCATCCCTCTGTCACCAAAAAACACACGTCTACTTGGAAATTTTAAAATGTTCTTCCAGGCCTGCAAAAAATGGAAACAATGTATAACAGCAGGAGACTAAAAAGTAACTAACTCTCCATGAACAGAGCACAAATTAAATGTGCTTTTAACAATGGGAACACTATGCAGCTATTAAGCGCAATATGGTAGGCAGATCTGCACGTTAGTTTGTGAAAGCCTTCACTGCATACTAACATGATGAAAGGAGACAGTGTCATATGCTACTATTTGGGTAAATTTTTGAGAGAGCTCTGCCGAGAATTTCACTGGAAGGACATTCTAGAAACTGGCAGCAATAACTAGAAGTCAGGATTTACATTTCACTAGTTATTCTTGTTTGAAATTCTTTCCCCAGTCAATAGGCATTGCCTTTTCCAAGAGAGAAAAAATAACGCCTTTCTAAATAATTGGATTAAAAGAGAAAACAAACACTGAGAATATAATTTATTTAAACATGGACACGAGACTATTACATCTCAAAACCCAAATGAAGAAGCCAAAGTAGTATTTGAGAAAACTTAGCTCATGCAGGGAGATTAAATGAAACAAGATGACTGGGACTCACAGCCCACCGTGAGCCAGGCCCATCCTCCCGTCACAGCCAGCACCTCCCCGGAAAGGTCTCCGCCAAGTGTAGGGGGGATCAGGACTGACCAGCACGCGCTGGAAGGACACTGCCTGCGGCGGGAGGGAGGCATCCCAGAGCATCAGAGAGAGCTGTCTGGTGCTTACGATGAGATGGGAAAACTCAAAACTCACAAGCCTTTGGGGGGAGGACTCAGGAAGTCTCACCTCGGCTATGGGGAAGCATCCATTCCCGAGGGAGCACTGCAGCCCAACACATCATAAAAGCAAGACCCGAAACGATCAGATGGTTTCTGAGTAACTTACCTGCAACCCAGAACAAAGATCAAGACACGGAAATACAAAAATAGCCAGCACCCAACCAGGTCAACCCCAGTGTCTGGGACAGAACCAAGGTTTAACCGGGCATAGAAAGAGGCAGGAAAGCACACCCCATGCTGAAGAGGAAAAGATCAGTCAACTGAAACCTATCCAGAAGCGACAGAAGCAGCAGCAAAGGACAGAAGACAGTTATTACAACCAAATCCTATCTGTTCAAAAACTTATGGAGACTTAAAGATATAAGAAAGACCCAAATGGAATTTCTAGCGATGAAAACTACAATGGCTGAGATGAAAAACAGACTGGATGGGTTAAGAGAGTAAACACTGAAGGAGGAAAGGCTAGTGAAGCGGAAAGAACAGCAACAAAAACTATCCACGATCAAATGGACAGAAAAGAATCTTAAAAAACGAGAGAAGACCAGTGAACTGTGTGAAAACTTTCTGGAAGGCGGGGGCGGGGGGAGGGGAGTGTCAGAAAATGTTTCACCCTTGTGCGCTTCCACCACGTGATGGGATGTATCCCTTCTCACCTGTGCGCTTTCACTACGTGATGTGACGTGCCCCTCTCACCGTGTGCTTCCACCACGTGACATGACGTGTCCCCTCTCACCATGTGCTTCTACCACGTGACGTGATGCGTTCCCTCTCACCCTTGTGTGCTTTCACCACGTGACGGGACATGTCCCCTCTCATCTGTGCGCTTTCACTACGTGATGTGACATGTCCCCTCTCACCGTGTGCTTTCACCATGTGACAGGATGTGTCCCCTCTCACCCTTGTCTGCTTTCACTACGTGACAGGATGTGTCCCCCTCACCCGTGTGCTTTCGCTATGTGACAGGACATGTCCCCTTTCACTCATGTGCTTTCACTACATGGTGTTATGTGTCTCCCTTCCCTGTGTGCTTTCATTACATGACAGAACATGTCCCATCTCACCCATGTGCCTTCACTACGTGATGTTATGTGTCCCCTCACCCTGTGCTTTCACTACTTGACGGGGCGTGTCCCCTCTCACCCGTGTGCTTTTACTACTTGATGGGACGTGTCCCCTTGCACCCTCATGCTTTCACTACGTGACGGGACGTGTCCCCTTTCCCCATGTGCTTTCACTACGTGACGTGACTCCTGAAACTGGGTCTCAGCCCTGTGCGTCCTAGCCCGTACCTTCTGACATGGTGAGCTCACTCGGTGGTGCCTGGGCAACTCCTGACGCAATGGAGTCAGGCCAGAACCTCTGGACTGGTCTGTTCTGAGCAGTTTTTTTCTTTGTTTTTGGAGTTTCTGAACAGCTGGAATCCAACATTGGCTGAAGAATCCGTCGTCTAGCATTGATGAACCTGAGCACCGACAAGGAAAACTTTACATTAAAGTGGCCTTTTACATGGCCCGCTGCAGGATCACAAATACATACCAGAAACAAGCTTAATAAACCATACTAAAAACAATAAGGGTAACTCCAATTCTCCAGCATGAGCATTTCCGAGTAAAGACAAGCATATAATCTAAATGTCCAGAAAAACAAGGCCGTGTTGTTTTTAAAATAATTCATTTAAATAAGGACCAACTCTTCCATGGTACCTTTTTTTTAAACCTCAACTGATTTATTCCATGACTGTGAATTTCTTAGAAGCTTCTAAGGAGAAAAATATCCAAATAGAAAAACTATATGTAGTCTCATCAGGTCTGACTGAGTATTTTTTAAGTGGCATTTCTCTGAAAAGCACTACCAGGGTACACCCAAGCCTGCCACAGCAATGTCTGATGGCTACCTCCAGGTGGGGGTTCGCCCCAAAGCAGGGATCTGAGTTAAGAGTTTCACCTTCTCAAAAACCTATTCCAAAATGATTAGCTGGCTCTTGGACACCCAAGTTGTTAGTTAGTCAACTGCCACAGATACCTGGCTAGCAGCAGGTGTACCTGTGCACCTGGCAGTAATAAGATCCTTCACTGGTTGTAGCTGTTTTCAAGGACTAGGAACTCACTTCTGTGATATGAACCCATATACAAAGACAGCAGGGAAATGGACAAGATACTGGCTTAGGCTGGACGTAGTTCTGTATAAACATAAATGCAGATAATAACCTTACAGCACGTTGAGAGAAGACTGCTTTCTTCAGCTTCCATCCCTCCCTGAGTCACCAGCTGCCGCCTCTGACTATGAGGACGTGAAGGACAGGGGAGGCAACAAGGGAGGCCCAAATGTTCCTGCAGCTACAGAGCACCAGAGAAAGTTCTAGACCTGCACACTCACTGTGCCCACTTGATCCACACCAGAGGGCTACTTTGCTATACAGGTGAACTCTGATGGAAGGAAAAACAACAGTCACCCCATAAAAGCTCCAGTCAAATCAAACCTGTTCATATGCATACATTATCCCTAACCCAGTGAAGAAAGAGCTTTACCAACCCAGCTTAAGACGTTATTGCTATGTTCTTTGTTCAGTAGTACTAGTGGTAAGCCAGCTAACTGCTTGCTAGCTGACCACATGCCAAAACTATCAAAAGCTGGGTCTTAGTGGAACACTGAGTAGCCATGTTTATGGTACAGTGGAAATAACAGTGTTGCTTTAGACTCAGTTCTACTCTAGGTTTGGTCACAGGTGGACAACCTCTCCATCCTTAGTGCCCTCCTCAGCAAAGTGAAGATCCAGAACCAGGACCAAGTCATCTCTAAGGCAGCTCAACTTTCAAGTTCAAAGATTCAAGAACATCTAAGATTTTAGTAGGATGCACTCTCATAATATAAACGAACTAAACTGATGTCACGATGCTTCATGTAGTGTAAACATTTGGTCCCTGGAGCGCAGGTCTGCAGTGGAGAACAGACTCTGGATGAAAAAAGTCACAGTGCCTCCATCTTCTGCCAGTGAGAGTCTGGAAGGCGAGTCCCACTGCTGGTTTCAGTATCTGTGTCTTTTTCCCTCGTTCAAGCTGCTACTAGCAAAGGCACAGCTCATGATGGTGGGTTCAGTCTCATTTCAAGACGTAATTTTTGTGAATATAAAAGGAAAGAAGGCCACAAAGGATAAAAGTTGCTGCAAATATTAATTAAAAGATTTTAGAATTTTGTAATTAAAATAAAGGAATGTCACTAAATTGTTAGTAATTTTAAAAGTTAACATATCTTCTAGATGAGACAGTTCTGTTAACACAACAAAGATGTCATAAAGGAGGAAAGGTAAAGACAATGCTGAACAGTGGCATCAGAATGACCAAAGACATCCCTCTGTATCTTCATTCAACCCCCCAAGCAGTCTATCAATCATGATTCTGACTAAACCAAAACATGAAGTGTCAGCATAAGACCACACGAAAACATCCAAGGACATGCTCAATATATCACCAGTATTTTTATCATACCACAATAGACTGGAAACCTGTACATGTTTGTTAATACTCTATTTAAAGATTTCACAGGAAACGGTTCAGCAGTATGGCCCATTATTGCTACTCAAATAACAAACAGTGGCCCTGACATCAGCTAACAGGAAGTTTTAATGCAATGCCAAAGCACACCTCGGCCGACATTTTTAACTGCACAAAGCATAGGTTTTATCATTTCTATCACAACTTACTCCACCTTCAGTAAGTTCACATTTTAACACAGTTAAAATAAAAAGATGATAATGCTTAAAAGTGGTACAATTTGTACCTTCCTTTTCTTTCAGGCATGTCAATTTTATTAAGCTTTCTACATATGAACAATAATAAAAATGAGACAAGTGGTCAAAGAAAAAAGCGTAGATCCATCTCCAAACCTGAATGCCAGTCATGATGGTTATAAACTCTTATTTAAGGAAAAAACCACGTGGTCACAGTCAAAGAGTCCACAGCAATGTCGGACCCCAGAACTAGGCCAAGACGATTTCTCATGGAGTGACTGTCCCCTGGGCACTTCCCCATAGGCTCCCATGCCCTGCCGCGAGCAGGAGCCCTGCACAAATGGCAGAGGCACTGCCCCTCCCTCCCCCATGCTAGGTTTCAAAAAGCGGGGGGCAGCAGAGGTCCCGGGGCGGTCAGGGCACAGCACTCAAGGCCCACCACCCAATGTGCACCCACAAGACAGCCCGTGTTTGTGTGACCATGGGGCCTGGCTGTAAAAGGCCACAGATGCCTTCCTAAGCAGGCAAGTGGCATGCAGATGAAAGGTCCATAGTGAGGTGCTGACAGTGGACAATGCAAGTTCAAAGTGTGTGTTGGT
Organism: Elephas maximus indicus; assembly: GCF_024166365.1. Taxonomy (NCBI): domain Eukaryota; kingdom Metazoa; phylum Chordata; class Mammalia; order Proboscidea; family Elephantidae; genus Elephas; species Elephas maximus. The sequence goes on along the minus strand of NC_064820.1, from coordinate 226,976,381 downwards.
TTATTCTTAGGTATCTTGGCACCAATTCCTGAGTGTTGCTAGTTAAAAGAACTCACACACTTTCTACCATGTCTTACTGTTTAATTAGTGTAATGGATTGAGCTGTGTCCCCCAGAAGACGTGTTGTAAATCCTCACCCCTATCCCTGTGGTTATGATCCCATTTGGGAACAGGTTTTGTTATGTTAATAAGACAGTATTAGTATAGGGTGTGCCTTTAATCAATCTCTTTTGAGATACAAAAGAGTAGATAAAACAAGGAAGGAAAAAAGCAGAGATGGGGGAAGACAGATGCCAGGCCACATGAAGATCGCCAAGAAGCCAAGGCACGGCAGCTGAAAAGACACAAGGACCTTCCCCTACAGCCAACACAGAGAAAGCCTTCCCTTAGAGCCAGCGCCCTGAATTCAGATTTCTAGCCTCCTTGTGGTTTTTGTGGTACTTCTGTTACAGTAGCACTAAGACAATTAGCGTCAATATTTCCAAGCGCTCTGCTATCAAGAGAGCTGGGCGTCTTACCAGTTGTTAACTTGGAGTAGTGTCAAATTGGTCTGAGCAGCAATCTGTTTTTTCTCATCCTCTGTAGGATAGGGGTGCTAAAAAAAAAAAAAGAAGAAGAAGAAGAAGAAGGGTCACTATGGGCTTCAGGTTTTAAAAAGGGAATCACAATTATCCAGGCAAAAGGGTATCCTACAGAACACACTCATGGTGTAGGAACCGTTAAGGTTGAGATGAGGTCCATCACACAACGTCTGAAGGCTCCTCGGTGGTGACAATGGCGATTGCATTGCTAACCCCTGAGGGCTGACTCTGTGCCAGGCACTGGTCTGAGCTCTTGAAACCAGCTAGACTGTATACACACACACACACACACACACACACACACACATATACTACTGTAGATGAAGGTTTATAGGACAAACTACTTTCTCATTAAACACTTAGCACACATAATGTTTTATGACATTGGTTAACCACCCTACGATATGTCAACACTCTCCCTTCTTGACTCTGGGTTCCCTATTACCAGGCTTCCTGTCCCCTCCTGCCTTAAAGCCCCTTTAGTCTCATTTTGTTTTATGGGTCTGTCTAATCTTTGGTTGAAGGGTGAACCTGGGGACCTCATTACTGAGCTAAAAGGGTGTCCAGGGGCCATATCTCCAGGTTTCTCCCGTCTCTGTAAGGCCAGTAAGTCTGGTCTTCTTCTGTGAGTTAGAATTTTGTTCTACATTTTTCTCTAGCTCTATCTGGGACCCTCTATTGCATCTATACTTTGTGTATCACTTTTATTAAGCTATAATTTGTTAACAAACTGCCTCCACTTCAAGTATACAAATGGATGAGTTTCTACCCGTGAAACCTCCACCACATCAAGACACAGCCCACTTCTACCAGCCCCGGGCCCACCACACTGGCCCACAGGTTCCTCACAGTCACCCCCCTGGATCCACACAGTCACCCCCCTGGATCCTCACAGTCACCCCTGCGGCAGATGCGGGCCCTCCACACTGACCCACTGGACCCTCACAGTCACCCCCCTGGATCCTCACAGTCACCCCTGCGGCAGATGCGGGCCCTCCACACTGACCCACTGGACCCTCACAGTCACCCCCCTGGATCCTCACAGTCACCCCTGCGGCAGATGCAGGCCCTCCACACTGACCCACTAGATCCTCACAGTCACCCCTGCGGCAGATGCGGGCCCTCCACACTGACCCACAGGTTCCTCACAGTCACCCCCCTGGATCCTCACAGTCACCTCTGTGGCAGATGCGGGCCCTCCACACTGACCCATTGGTTCCTCACAGTCACCCCTGCAGCAGATGGGGGCCCTCCACACTGACCCACAGGTTCCTCACAGTCACCCCTGCGGCAGATGCGGGCCCTCCACACTGACCCACTGGACCCTCACAGTCACCCCTGCGGCAGATGCGGGCCCTCCACACTGACCCACAGGTTCCTCACAGTCACCCCCTGCGGCAGACGCGGGCCCTCCACACTGACCCCCTGGACCCTCACAGTCACCCCCCTGGATCCTCACAGTCACCCCTGCGGCAGATGCGGGCCCTCCACACTGACCCACTGGTTCCTCACAGTCACCCCCTGCGGCAGACGTGGGCCCTCCGCACTGACCCACTGGACCCTCACAGTCACCCCCCTGGATCCTCACAGTCACCACTGCGGCAGATGCGGGCCCTCCACACTGACCCACTGGACCCTCACAGTCACCCCTGCAGCAGATGGGTGCCCTCCACACTGACCCACAGGTTCCTCATAGTCACCCCCTGCAGCAGATGCAGGCACCGTTTCACAGATGAGGAAACTGAGGCACAGAGAGTTTGCAGACTTTCCCCTGTCCCACAGCTGGTGAAATGGGTGGAGGTGGTAAACACACGAGGCAGCTGTTTCGGGCCTGTCACAGGGGGGTGCCACATTCCTATCATCGGTATAACAAGAATAAATTGACCCCTAAGTGTGCTCTCTGGAACAAGTCTCTGATAGGTTAGTGTGGCTGTCAGTAAAAAGCCAAGCTGAGGGCTGGGACGGGGTGTGCATACGTTACTTTCTCTTTTATATATGATTCAAAATATTACCAATGGAAAATAAAGTCTACCTACGGTAATAAACAGTTTCTCCAAGCTTTATTCTTGCCTACATGTAGCCAGCAGTAAGACATTGACTCTAACACCCACATGCACCAAAGTTCCTTGCTTTGGACCACGTGGACCCCAGAGAGTGAGCTCATCAATAAAATAAACCCACTGTCTTCAAGTCGATTTCAACTCATAGCGACCCTACAGGACAGTAGAACTGCCCCATAGGGTCTCCAAGGCTGTAATCATTACAGAAGCAGACTGTCACATCTTTCTCTGTGGCTGGTGGGCTTGAACCGCAGACCTTTTGGTTAGCAGCCAAGCACTAACCACTGTCCTATCAGGGCTCCTGACAAAATAAGGAGGAGCTGGGTTTGTCTTTAAGTGAACACTCAGTATGTCCAGAAAAAGTCACTGCATGTACCGTGGTAAACCTGGATTAGCAGTGGATTTATCTCAGCACCAATCTATTTTTCCTTTCAAACTGTAATTCAATGTGATTCAACAGATAGGTGCGTGGTCCCAAACTGGACAATATGGAAATATAAATATTGTTCCTGCCCCTTAAAAAGCTCATCAAACTGAAGACGGGGAAGCATAAGCACACAGCCCAGGGGAAAACAGAACAGCATGATAAATGCTGTCCTAGGGTGTTAGAAAAAATACAAGCAGGGATATTATTTCAAAGAAATGAGGTCAAGAAGAGAGAGAAAATGCGGCGTTTTAACAGAACCTCATGAGCAGGGTTTATTGTTCTAGAAATTAATACAACACTAAAGGAAACTTAAAAGGAAAAAGATTCACCCAATTTCAAAACTGAAACATCATGCATAAGCATCGATACCGTAGGCATTAGTGAGCTGAAATGGACTGGTATTGGTGATTTTGAATCAGACAATCATATGATCTACTATGGTGGAAATGACAAATTGAAATGAATGGCATTGTGTTCATCGTCAAAAAGAACATTTCAAGATCTATCCCGAAGTACAATGCTGACGTTGCTAGAGTAATACTCATACGCCTCCAAGGAAAACCAGTTAGTATGACTATTATTCAAATTTATACACCAACCACGAAGGCCAAGGATGAAGAAATTGAAGATTTTTACCAACTTCTGCAATCTGAAATTGACAAAACATGCAATCAGAACACGTTGATAATTACTGGTGACTGGAACACGAAAGTTGGAAATAAAGAAGAAGGACTGGTAGTTAGAAAATATGGCCTTGGTGATAGAAATGATACTGGAGATCACATGACAAAATTTTACAAGACCAATGACTTCTTCATTGCAAATACCTTTCTTCAACAACATAAATGGAGACTATACATGTAGACCTCACCAGATGGAATACACAGGAATCAAATTGACTACATCTGTGGAAAAGCTCAACATTATCAATCAGAATGAGACAAGGGGCTGACTGTGGAACAGACCATCAATTGCTCATACACAAGTTCAATATGAAGTTGAAGAAAATTAGAACAAGTCCATGAGAGCCAAGGTATGACCTTGAGTATATTCCACCTGAATTGAGACCATCTCAAGAATAGATTTAGTACACTGAACCCTAATGACCGAAGATCAGACAAGTTGTGAAATCACATCAAGGACATCAAACATGAAGAAAGCAAGAGGTCATTAAAAAGACAGGAAAGAAAGAAAGGGCCAAAATGGATGTCAGAAGAGACTCTGAAAAATGCTCTTGAACACAGAGTAGCTAAAGCAAAAGGAAGAAATGATGAAGTAAAATAACTGAACAGATTTCAAAGGCTGGCTTGAGAAGACAAAGTATAATGAAATGTACAAAGACTTGGAGATAGAAAACCAAAAGGGAAGAACATGCTTAGCATTTCTCAAGCTGAAAGAACTGCAGAAAAAATTCAAGCCTCAAGTTGCAATTCTCAAGGATTCTGTGGGGAAAATACTAGATGATGCTGAAAGAATCAAAAGGAGATGGAAGGAATATACAGAGTCACTGTCCCAACCAACATTCAACCATTTCAGGAGAAAGCATATGATCAAGAATCTATGGTACTGAAGGAAGAAGTCCAAGCTGCACTGAAGGCACTGGAGAAAAACAAGGCTCCAGGAATTGACAGACTATCAACTGAGATGCTTCAACAAACCGATGCAGCGCTGGAAGTGCTCACTTGTCTATGCCAAGAAATTTGGAAGACAGCTACCTGGCCAACCAATCAACTGGAAGAGATCCATATTTGTACCCATTCCAAAGAGAGGTGATCCAACCGAATGCAGAAATTATTGGACACTATCATTAATACCATATACAAGTAAAATTTTGCTGAAGATCATTCAAAAGCAGTTGCAGCAGTATGTGCCTCGACGGGGAACTGCCAGAAATCCAAGCTGGACACAGAAGAGGATGTGGAATGAGAGATATCACTGCTGATGGCAGATGGATCCTGGCTGAAAGCAGAGAATGCCGGAAGGATGTTTACCCGTGTTTTATTGACTCTGCAAAGGCGTTCGACTGCGTGGATCACAACAAATTACGGGTAACATTGTGAAGAACGGGAATTCCAGGACACTTAATTGTGCTCATGAGGAGCCTGTACTTAGACCAAGAGGCAGTTGTTTGAACAAAACAAGGGGCTACTGTGTGGTTTAAAGTCAAGGAAGGTGTGTGTCAGGGTTGTATCCTTTCACCATACCTATTCGACCTGTATGCTGAGCAAATAATCCAAGAAGCTGGACTGTATGAAGAAGAACACGGCATCAGGATTGGAGGAAGACTCATTAACAACCTGCGTTATGCAGATGACACAACCTTGCTTGCTGAAAGTGAACAGGACTTGATGCACTTACTGATGAAGATCAAAGACCACTTCTGTATGTATTACACCTCGACAGGACATGAAAACAGAGGGTAGAGAGAAGAAGTGTGCTGTCTCATTAGGGGAAGGGCAACTAAGAGTATATAGCAAGCTGTATATAAATTTTTGTATGAGGGACTGACTTGATTTGTAAACTTTCACTTAAAGCACAAAAAAGAAAAAAAAAAAAAAACCCTCACGACTGGACCAATAAGCAACATCATGATAAACAGAGAAAAGACTGAAGTTGTCAAAGATTTCATTTTACCTGGATCCACAATCAACACCATAGAAGCAGCAGTCAAGAAATCAAAAGATGCATTGCACTGGGCAAGTCTGCGCAAAGGAGGATCTCTTTAAAGTGTTGAAAAGCAAAGACGCCACTTTAAGGACTAAGGTCCACCTGACCCAAGCCATGGTGTTTTCAATTGTCTTATATGCACATGAAAGCTGGGAAATGAATAAGGAAGACTGAAGAAGAATTGATGCCTTTGAATTATGGTGTTGGCGAAGAATATTGAATACACCATGGACTGACAAAAGAATGAACAAATTTGTCTCGGAAGAAGTACAGCCAGAATGTCCATTAGAAGCAAGGATGTCAAGACTTCATCTCACATACTTTGGACATGTCCTCAGGAGGGGCCAGTCCCTGAAGAAAGATATCATGCTTGGAAATGTAGAGGGTCAGTGAAAAAGAGGAAGACCCTCAATGAGATGGATTGACACAGTGGCTGCAACAATGGGCTCAAGCATAACAATGATTTTGAGGATGGTGCAGGATCAGACTGTGTTTCGTTCTGTTGTACACAAGATTGCTATGAGTCAGGACCAACTGGACAGCACCTAAGAAGAACAATTTCACCACTTACTTGTGTTGCATTCTAATCATTCTATTAAGATACATTCATTGGTTGTAACCAACATATATATTTGAAAACACACATACTCTACTTTTTTCACTTAATATCATTTCCTGAAGTGCCCTGGTGCTGGCAGCCGTCGTCTATCATTTTAGACAGCTGTCTAATAGTCCATCAAGCTGAGATGCCCTAACTCACTGACCAATTCGTTTTCCATCATTATAACACACAGTGTTTTTTGTCTCCCGGTGAACTGCCTCTGAGGGCACATCCGTAGAAGGGTCGCACTGGCTCAGAGAGAACACTGGTCCTTCTCTTGGCACGCACTGTGACTGCCTTAGCTGATGGAGAGGAGAGGAAAGAACAAAAGACCAGAGTAGGGAGAGGAGAGAAGCCTGGTGCTGCCACCTCCCTGGGCCTTCGGAGACTCCTCTGTACGGTGTGGGAGCTGTGACTCCTCCTCCGTAAGCAGCTTACAGCCCAGGTAAGATCAGGTGCACACAGACGTACCCACTGAACCAGTCATTGGTATGACCTTCTGGGCCAGAGTAAGTTTCAAGTTATCAAATCATCTGCTGACCCTCAATGTCCCAACTCTACATCTCAGTCCTCAACGCCATAGCAGCTTCTTTTCTTACCGTTAACATTTTCAAGACTTTGGTCAAATGCTTCTTTTCTGTTTCCACCTCACTAGTCCACCTCTCCTCGCCCCCGCCCCTCTCACGCCAGGGTTTCTCTCACAAGTGTTTATGCATTAGTAGGAGATATTCATTCCCTGCTCACTAGTGGTCTTCCTTGCTATATATTTCAAGTTTCTTGAGACAATGTCCTCATTTTTGATGACCCTCCCTCTGATCTTGCTCCACAAACTATGGACATGCAAGAACACACTGGTGCTAAGATCACTGAGGGCCATCTTCGTGAGAGTTTCCCACGGTGCATGAGCCCAAGAGCAGCCTCGCAGGTCCTCAGCAGAGGCTGCGTGCACTCCTACCCCGATGTGCTGGAAGAGCCACGACCGCATCACGTTTGTGGCGTGCTTCGGCAGGACACCCCGCTTATTCTTAGACGAGCCGTCGTCTGGATGCAAGATGCTGAGATCTTGGTTTAACTGCAGCTGGAGCTGTTAAACAATGGAAGAATACTGTTAGGAAGCAACCGAGCATCACTACATGTCCAAGCAGCTTTTGACTTTAGCTGGAGCCAATGACAAGTACCTCAGGCTTAAATGACTGCCCACGTTCACGGCACATACGCCGGGACCCTGTCCAGGCTAGTTTCAGCATTATAACCTCTTACAGCAGTGCTTTTTGGCTGAAGATGCAAGGTTTTTGCCTCCACTTTACTCTTTACAGTAATTATTATCTTTTGATCAAGTTGATATATGTCACAACTCAAAACTGCAAATAGTACTGAAAGGCGTATAACAAACGATAACCCCATCTGGCGAGGGCAACGGAAGGGGATGGAGCCAAGGGAGCGTGGGAAAGTCTTGGGGCCCCACAGACAGAGGCCAGGCCCCAAGCAGACAGGTGCATCCCTGGTCCTGCCATTGACTGGCTACTCTGACCTGTGCTTCCTTTAGGGACATACATGATAGCCTCTCAATTCCCAGCCTCCAACAGACTCCACGCAACAAACGGGCAATGCGAGGGAAGCTGGAAAGTAGCACTAACTAGACTAAGACCTGCCAGTTGACAGGGAGGAGAGAAACAGAAAAACTACAAAAGCAGACAAAAAGGGGTTAAAAGGCAGAAGGGCTAAGGCTGACTACCTCAGTAGCCACTAAAGATATGGACTCCTTCAAGTCAATAAAAAAAACTAGATTACATGCTGTCAATCCTATTTGGAAAGGAAAAGACCTGGCGATCAGTTCCCATAAACACTGCAGCCTAGAAAACCCTGTTACATGGGGTCACTGCGAGTCAGAATCCATGGCACCTAACAACGCCATTTATACTTAGAAACATGGAGGTCATCAGCAGAAGGAAAGGCTGGAAGATTTGAGAGTGCTCACCTCAGGGCGGGGGAGGGGGCGTGAAGGGTGGGGCAGAGAGCGGTAATCATTTGTTATACGCCTTTCAGCACTATTGGCAGTTTTGAGTTACGACATTTATCAACTTGATCAAAAGATAACAATTACTGTAAAAAGTAAAATGGAGGCAAAAACCTTATGTCACCAGCCAAAACCATGGCAAAAACTAAAATACCTAAGTAACAGTTAGGTATTTTAAATAAGACCACTGGGAAAGGGGTGATAGGAAAGGAAATCAATGAAATCTCACCTCCCCCCCTCCCCGCAAATTTAATGGGTTTGTACTAGAAGTAGAATGAAACACTCTGCAATAAAGATGTACTACGTGGTTCTCTCCTGTGGGAGCATGACAACGCTGGGCTAGAAGCACCCCATGGAAGCACCCCAGTCCATGTGACTCCATGTGACCTGGCAAGACACTAGGCAGGGCCCCACCCTGTGCGGCAGGATGAGAAACGGTACACGGCCCCAGCTACCCAGGTTTCTTTATGGCTGCCACCCAGGCCACTGCCGCCACCAGTACTTCCACCCACACTTCCATCATCACTGCCACCATTACCGCCGCCTCCACCTACACACCTTCATCCCCACCACCACCATCGCTACCTCCACCTCTACCGTCACCACCACCGCCACCTCCACCCACACCTCCACTACCACCACCACCGCTGCCTCCACCTCTATCACCACCACCACCACCACCTCCACCCACACCTCCATCACCACTACCACCACCGCCGCCTCCACCTCCACCCACACCTCCATCACCACTACCCATACTTCCACCACCACCTACACCTACAGTGATGATGAGAGTCACCCGTGACAGTGCTCTAAGTTAAAGAAAAACTGACAGTGTAATCCATAATGGAGCACCACCAATTTCTTTGACAAAATCCAACCCTAATAGTTTCTGACACAAAAACATAGAAAGCTCTCATTATCTAAAACAACACATCAAGAACTCAAACCTTAGGCAGAAAGGGGAAGAGGAAGAGGAGCGAAGGGAAGGAGGGGAAGAAGGAGGAGGAAGTCACTTCACATTGCAGCCCTTAAATGATCTATGAGGTCCCCCACCCCATCAGCAGACCTGGCCCTGCCCCAGCTCCAGTGTTCTTTCAGGAGACTTTGTCCAGCTCAACCTGTGGTAAGATCAAAGACGGTCACCAGTCTGCCTGTTACGTTATTTTCTCTATTACCTTATTGAGTACAATGCCAACATTCCCAAAACCTGCAGTAAGGATGCAGAAAGATCCATGTGGGTCAAAGACAAAGAACTAGCATACAGAAGGAAGACAGATTCTTAGAACAAGAACAGGCAACATAAACATTGTCTTCCTGATGTGAGCCTCAAAGTATACACGTATATATGTACACACACGCACACATTCACACGTTATATATATATATATATATATATATATATATATATATATATATATATATATATATATATATATATATATATATATATATATATATATATATATACACACACATAAACCAGAATGTAAAGGGGTCTTAGAGACCTTGAGTGCACCTCCTCATCTGACCACAAAGGCAGTCAGAGAGGGCAGGACAACCCCAAGGCCACAGGCTTTTCTAGCCCTGTCCCTTCTGCTGGTGGGGCTGCCTCTTTGTCGTGTGAGACTCTTCCCATGGGTGCCCTTCTCTTACTGGTGCCTGACATCAGCCACAGGGTGGAGGGATGAGACCCTGGGCCGCAGCCCCCTGGAGCAGGGCTCCACACCCGGCCACATGAAAGGGGAAGGCTGAGAGTTACTACTTTAAACCTCCCTTCAGACTTCTTGATGAGAGTCTGTAAGCGCTTTAAGTGACGTGTTCTGGAAGATACCTAGGGCCAGCCCCTAGGCAGCTCTGGCTCAGGAGGGTCACATCAGAATGGCCTTGGGAAGCTTTGCAAGGCATGCAGGACTATGCCTACCCATATTCTCAACCCGTAGGTCTGGGTGGGGCCTGGCACGATTGGACAACTTTCCGAGGTGGTTCTCTGCAAGCCTCCAGGTGGGCCCCATAAAGAGCCCATTCACATGACCTTCAACATCCTGACAGACCCCAATCTAAATAACCACCCAACGCAGACAGGGATGTTTTATAACAGCGGTTGCTGCTGGGTAGTGGTGATTTTGTTCCTGCTTATTCAGGCTTTTCTGAACTCTGTAAATTTCTACAATGAGGAAGATGAAGAGTAAAAATGAAAAAGGGAGGGAAACGTTAACATTTAGATCAATGGAAAACTGCTACACGGCAGCCTAGTCTGAGATACGTGACCATCATGAGGAGGACATGGCTGCAGACCCCATACCTGTGCATGCTCACACCCTCAGGTACACATACATGCGCCCAGACACGAGCCCATAAAGATGGAGCACACACCTGTGAATTCTGGATCCTAACCGTTCCTGGCGACAGCGCCTGTGTCACTACTTGACCTTGTGGAGTGACCACTGTGACAGGCTGGTAAACTGTGCCACCTCAAAAAGAAAGCAGAGACAAACTAAATTACTTTTAAGCTACAGTCTTAACTACTTAAAACCATTCTTCTCGATATGCTTATGGAAGAAATAAAATCTCTAGTTTGATGAGCTTTCTTAATCATCTGACATGACCGACAACCCTCTTTGCTATTTGGCTCGTCACTGTAGGCTACTAAACAAGCACGTCTGACAAGCAGTGCTCAAGTGCCTACGATGGCCATGGCAGCACACATCACTCCTCATGGAGTCCTTTACATAACATACAACACAGGGAGCCGCTGATTTACACGGGGTTTTGGAATTTCCTTCCTTTTGCTCGCCTCTGTTTTCTATTTTTCCTACAGTGGGCACATATCATGTGTTAACACAAACAATTACATGAAAGGGATGGATTCCAGAGTTCCCTGGTGGCGTAGTGGTTAAGTGCTACGGCTACTAACCAAAACGTCAGCAGTTCGAATCTACTAGGCTCTTCTTGGAAACTCTGTGGGGCAGTTCTACTCTGTCCTATAGGGTGGCTAGGAGTCAGAATCAACTCAATGGCAGCTGAGAGCTGGTGCATCTACCCATTAACCCGTCGCCATCGAGTTGATTCCGACACATAGCGACGCTATAGGACAGAGTAGAACTGCTCCATAGGGTTCCAGAGAGCAGCTGGTGGATTCGAACTGCCAATCTTGTGCTTAGCAGTCGAGCTCTTAACTGCTGCATCACCAGGGCTCCCTGGTGCATCTAGAACGTTGCAAATATAAAACCACCATGAAAATGAAATGAGGGATGGAAGGAGGGACAGAAATTTACATTAAAAAAACATAATAGCAAAAAGGGAAACTCCACAGGAAGAAGAAAGTCCAGCTGATCGGAAAAGATAATTATAATAAAAGCATTTTTTGTCCAGCGCCTTTGGCCAAGCCCTCTAAGAGCCCATGCTTTCTTACCCAGTATCTCAGCTACCCCAGGCAGACCCCTCAGCCAGGCACACCTCTCTCCAGCGTTGCCACCCCATTTCTTCCTCCCCCTCCTTCACAGAGTCCCCGTTTCTTGATCATTTTGGCAGAGGAACCCCAGCACACTTTTGGGGCTGGGGAGGTGAGCCCACCCAAGATGAGAGGTGGCTCAGGAGATAAAGACACAACACAAATATTCCAAACCACAGGGACAGCCTGGAATCCCACGGAGTATCTCTCCCTGGGCCGTGCTCTTTAAGTGTTAACAACAATTGGAATACTAAGACTGCAGTTTTACGTGAGGGCCATCACATCAGTGAATGACACAGCTTGAGATTTTCCAGGGGCTATTACCAGCACAACTAAAAGACGTAATTTGAAAATTACAATTGGTTTTTGCTATATACTTTCCACTCTTCCATAAAACCTCCTCCCCTCAACATTTCTTTGGTAAGAAAAAACAACGGGCATAAAATATTTGTTAGGGAAAATTAACAAGAAACAGGCACTCAAAGAGTCTGGGATTCTGGTACTGCTATATCAGGAACTGAAGATCAAGGCAGCAACTAAAAATTATGTTCATGCACTTCTTAGTTCTAAGGGAAAGGACTTTTTCCTGCAAAAACTCAAGGAAAAGCTGTCTACTTTTTTTTCATACATACCTGCCACTGTTGCCATGGTTACGTTTCCCTGCTGCAGGGCGGACGCGGGCACCACGATGCCCTGGGGGCTGAGCGTACCCGTGATGGCACTCGGGATCTGCTGTAAGGTGGAGCACGCAAATACAAGTCGTTATTAGACTAAAGAAAACCCAGGCTTAAACTTCAAAGTAAGGGACATGATGATGTCATTAATAAAGAAAAGGTAACATTCATCATAAAGCATACATTGCAGATATGAAAATGGAGAGATGCAAACTTCACTGTGTATTAAACGCAACAGTCAATACTAAAAGGTTAGTTTGTGATGTGGCTTTCAAAAGATTATCTCTTACTTCATCACCATGGTAAGAACATCTCAAAGCCTGGGAGATGTAACCATGAAGATGCTGCTATCTGACCAAAACTGCCCAATTTGATCAGCCACCTTTTTCATTAGATTTGGCTCCAGGGACTCTGGAATTCTCATGAACCACATCTTCCTTTACAGGCGGGGTAAAGACAACCACTGAGCACATTCAAAGGCTCGGGAGGCAACCAAAAGCCACCAGATCTGGAAGGTCATTCCCACTGTCCCGGCCCTTTGTATCTGCCCTCCCCTCTACCGCGTGTCGTGCCCACATGTGGACCACCTACATGTTCACATCGGTGGAGAGGCTGAAACAGGGCCTGGCCTGCAGCAAGCTCCATGTCGGTGTTTGTAAATTTAACACTGGAGACTCTACCCACCTTAAGTTAGGCCCAAACGGGCTTGAGTCATCTATTTATTGTTACTGCTGGGGGAGGGGGCAATCAGCAGAGGCCTGGCACACTGCAGGCACTCTGAGCGGTTAAACGCTTAAATGCTGTAACTGGACATGAGTACTCTGCTGGCCACAACATCATGCTGGATGTTTGAGTTTTGATAGCTATGTTTTAAATCAGCTACATTAATTTGGTCATATTAAAAGTTAAGCCATTCAAATCAACGATCTTAACTCCCTCATGAAGAACCTAGGGGGAAAAAAAAGAGTAAATGAACCCAAAGTAAGAAGGAAGGAAGAAAATAATAAAGAGCAGAAACTGATGAGACTGAAAACAGAGAAAATCAACAAAACAAAGAGTTGGCTCTTTGAAAAGGTCAATAAAAATAATACGCCTCTCCCCTAAGACTGACAGAGAAAAAGATAAGACACAAATTACCAGTATCAGGAATGACACAGGAGATATCACTACAGATCCTGCAGACATCAAAAGGATAAGAAGGGAAATAGTAAGAACAACTCTATACACATAAATTTGATATCTTAGATACAATGGACCAATTTCTTGAAAAACATAAACTACCATAATTCATGCAATATGAAAAAATTTGACTATCCCTATAACTAATAAGAAAATTGAATTCGTAATTTAAAAGCTACCCCAAAAGAAATCTCCATGCCCAGATAGTTTCACTGGGAAATTCTACCAAATGTTTAAAGAAGAATTAACATTAATTGCTTCCAAAAAACAGAAGAGGAGGGAATACTTTCTAATTCATTTTGTGAAGCTAATATGACCTGATGCCAAAACCAGACAAAGACAATACAAAAAAGAAAACTACAGACCAATATACCTCATAAATTAGATACAAAAATGTTCAATAAAATATTAACAAATAAAAAAATAGAACTCAGTAATACATAAAAAGAATTATGTACCATGACCAAACCAAAAAAAAACCAAACCTGTTGCCACTGAGTCGATTCCGACTCATAGCAACCCTACAGGAGAGAGTAGAACTGCCCTATAGCATTTCCACGGAGCAGCTGGTGGATTTGAACTGCTGAACTTTTAGTTAGCTGCCAAGCTCTTAATCACTGTGCCACCAGGGCTCCATACCATGACCAGGTGGAGCCTACTCCAGGAATATAAGGCTGATTCAAAACCGAAAAAAAAAAAAAAATCAAGCAATGTTAACAAGTTAAAGAAGAAAAATCACACGATCGTATCAATCAATGCAAAAAAAGCACTTGGCAAACTTCAACACCCATTTATGACAAAAAAAAAAAACTCTCAGAAAAATAGGAATAGAAAGGAACTTCCTGCATTTGAAAAGAGCACCTACAAAAACATCATAATTAATGGTGAAAGACTGAATGTCTTCCCCCTAAGATATGGAGCTAGGGAAGGATCTCGACTTAGCACTCTTACTCAACATAGTACTGAATGTTCTAGCCAGTGAAATAAGGCAATAAAAGGAAACAGGAAGCATACAGATCAGAAAGGAAGAAATGAAAATGTCCCTATTTGCAGATGACATGTTTATCTAGGTAGAAAATTCCAAGGAATCTACAAATAAATTACTAGAATAAATGAGTTCAGCAAGGTCACAGAATACAAGACAAATATATAAAAATGATTTCTATGTACAATTATTGTATATCATGTCCAATGAACACTTGGAAACTGAAATTTAAAATACAATACCATTTTCAATCACTCAAAAAAAAAATGAAATACTTAGCTATAAATCTCAAAAACACACATGCAGACTTATATGATGAAAACCAGAAAATACTAATGAAAGAAATCAGAGATCTAAATACATGGAGAGACATACCATGTTCATGAATTATAAGACAACACAATAAAGACATCAATTCTTCCCAAATTGATATACAGGGTTAATGCAATTCCTAAATCCCAGAGATATTTTTGTAAATATAAGCAAGACTATTCTAAAACTTATATGGAAAGACAAAGGAAAACAATTTTGAAAAACAAAACAGCTAAAACAATTTTGAAAATAAAAAATAAGTGGGAGGAATCAGTCCACCCAACTTGAAGACTTATTATATAGGTACAACAATCAAGACTGTATGGTATTAGCAGAGGGACAGACACACAGGTCAATGGAACAGAAATGAGAAACCAGAGTAGACCCCACAAACAAGCCAAATTTATTTTTTTTATAATATTTATTGTGCTTTAAGTGAAAGTTTACAAATCAAGTCAGCCTCTCACACAAAAACCCTTATACACCTTGGTACACACTCCCAATTACTCTCCCCCTAATGAGACAACCCACTCTCTCCCTCCACCTCTCTTGTCGTGTCCATTTCGCCAGCTTCTAACCCCTCACCTCTCATCTCCCCTCCAGGCAGGAGATGCCAACATAGTCTCAAGTGTCCACCTGATCCAAGAAGCTCACTCCTCACCAGCATCCCTCTCCAACCCATTGTCCAGTCCAATCCAGGTCTGAAGAGTTGGCTTCAGGAATGGTTCCTGTCCTGGGCCAACAGAAGGTCTGGGGGCCATGACCACCGGGGTCCTTCTAGTCTCAGTCAGACCATTAAGTCTGGTCTTTTTATGAGAATTTGGGGTCTGCATCTCACTGCTCTCCTGCTCCCTCAGGGGTTCTCTGTTGTGTTCCCTGTCAGGGCAGTCATTGGTTGTAGCCAGGCACCATCTAGTTCTTTTGGTCTCAGGCTGATGTAGTCACTGGTTCATGTGGCCCTTTCTGTCTTTTGGGCTTGTAATCACCTTATGTCCTTGGGGTTCTTCATTCTCCTTTGATCCAAGTGGGTTGAGACCAATTGATGCATCTTAGATGGCTGCTTGCTAGCATTTAAGACCCCAGATGCCACTCTTCAAAGTGGGATGCAGAATGTTTTCTTAATAGATTTTATTATGCCAGTTGACTTAGATGTCCCCTGAAACCATGGTCCCCAGACCCCTGCCCCTGCTACGCTAGCCTTCAAAGCATTCACTTTATTCTGGAAACTTCTTTGCTTTTGGTTTAGTCCAGTTGCGCTGACTTCCCCTGTACTGTGTGCTGTCTTTCCCTTCACCTAAAGTAGTTCTTATCTACTACTGTCTAATTAGTGAATGCCCCTCTCCCAGCTCCCCAACCCTTAACCACAAAAGAATGTTTTCTTCTCGGTTTAAACTATTTCTCAAGTTCTTATAATAGTGGTCTTAAACAATATTTGTCCTTTTCCAACTGACTAATTTCACTCAGCGTAATGCCTTCCAGGTTCCTCCATGTTATGAAATGTTTCACAGATTCCTCACTGTTCTTTATTGATGCGTAGTATTCCATTGTGTGAATATACCATAATTTATTTATCCATTCATCCATTGATGGGCACCTTGGTTGCGTCCATGTTTTTGCTATTGTAAACAGTGCTGCAATAAACAAGGGTGTGCATATATCTGTTCGTGTAAAAAAGGTTCTTATTATTTTTCTGGGATATATTCCAAGGAGTGGGATTGCTGGATCGTATGGTAGCTCTATTTCTAGCTTTTTAAGGAAGTGCCAAATCTATTCCAAAGTGGTTGTACCATTTTACATTCCCACCAGCAGTGTATAAGTGTTCCAATCTCTCCACAGCCTCTCCAACATTTATTATTTTGTGTTTTTTGGATTAATGCCAGCCTTGTTGGAGTGAGATGAAATCTCTTTGTAGTTTTGATCTGCATTTCTCTAATGGCTAATGATCGTGAACTTTTCCTACCTGAATGTCTCCTTTAGTGAAGCGTCTATTCCTATCTTTTGCCCATTTTTTAATTGGTTTATTTGTCTTTTTGTAGTTGAGTTTTTGCAATATCATGTAGATTTAAGAGATCAGATGCTGATCAGAAATGTCATAAGCCAAATTTATTTTTAACAAAGGTGCAAAAGCAATTCAATGGAGGAAGGATAGCTTTTTCAACAAATGGTACTGGAGCAAATGGACAGTCAAAGACAAAAAAATGAACCTCAACCTAAACCTCACACTTTCCTACAAAAATTAACCCAAAATAGATCACGGATTTAAATGTGAAACTATAAAACTTTTAGAAAATAAACACAGGAGAAAATCTTTGGGATCTAGCGTTAGAGAAAGAATTCTTGACAATGAAAGCACAATTCAGGAAAGGAAAAGTTGATAAATTGGATTTTATCAAAATAAAAAACATCTGCTATGTGAAAGACCCTGTTAAGAGGATGAAAAGACACGCATAGGCTTGGAGGAAATATTCACAAGCCATAAAATTAGCTGCTGCCTAGTTGACTCCAACTCATTGTAACCCCATGTTTGTCAGAGTAGAATTGTGCTTCACAGGGTTTTCAAGGGCTGATTTTTCAGAAGTAGGCCTCCAGGCCTTTCTTCCAAGGCCCTTCTTGGTAGACTTGAACCTCCAACTTTACAGTTGGTACTCGAGCACATTAACTGTTTGCACCTACCTCCCAGGGACTCCCTGCAAACCATATATCCAACAAATGACTAATAATCTAGATTATACAAAAAACTGTCAAAATTTAACAGCAAAAAAAAATAAGCAATCCAATTAGAAAATGGGCAAAAGACATGAACAGACATTTCACCAAAAAAGGAGATACAGATGGCAAAAGAGCATATAAAAGGATGTTCAACATCATTAGCCACCAGGGAAATGCATATTAAAACCACAGTGAGAGCTCACTACACACCATCAGAACGGCTATAACACAAATGCTGACAAGGCTGTGGAGGAACTGGGTCAGACAGACATTGCTGGTGGGATGTGTAATGGTGCTGACTCTCTGGAAAACAGCCAGGCAGTTTCTTACAAAGTTGAACATGCAACCATGATGTACGTTCATAGCAGCTTTATTTCTAACAGTCCATAAACTGCAAACTACCTAGACGTCCTTCAATAAGTGAATGTTAAACAAACTATGGTCCATCCACACCACAGACTACTACTCAGCAATAAAAAGGAAGGAACTATTGATACACGAAAATGACCGAGATGGATCTCCAGAGAATTAAGCTGAGCGAAAAAGCCAATCTCAAAAGGTCACATACTGTATGATTCCATTTATATAAAGCTCTTGAAAGGACAACATTATAGAAAAGGAGATGAGACAGTGGCCCAGGGACTAAGGAGGGGGAGACAGAAGGGAAGTGGATGTGGCCGTAAAAGGGCAACGAGAGGCATCCTGTGAGGATGCAACTGCTCTGTGACGGTGTCACCATCGATATCCTGGTATGACACTGACTACAGTTTTGCAAGATGTGACTTTTGGGGGAAACTGGGTAAAGAGTACACGGGATCTCTCTGCATTATTTCTTATAGCTGCATGGCTGCCGGTCCCAGGAATCAGAGCTACAGTAACTGGGAAGCAGGGCAGACCCGAAACATAAATACCTGGGATTGTACAGGGGAATATGGACTTCCGGGTTCTCCACTCAACAGAGTTTCACTGTTCATTTTCGTTTTTAGACAAGCAATGTATCGGCTGCAGAAATCTTTGCAGAGTTCATTAACCTTTTCCAGCTCGAGAAGATGAATACGCAAAACCTGGATTGCTTTTACCATCTGGAAGCAGAGAAAATGAAGACTTTCAGACAAGAAAAATACAGTATTATCCGGGTTACATTACCTCCACATCACTATTCTTAGCTGAAATCTACACAGCCATGCCCTCTTCACTGCCACCAACAGATGTAGAGTGACATCTAAGATCAGACAAGCCAACATGTGGTCTGGTTCCTCGTTTGCATACACCTGCATGTGGCCCCGTCTGGCGTGCTGGAAACACGCTACTCAAAGGTCAGGGATGAAGCCCTAGGCTCGAGCCCAGCTCCACCCCAGATCCAATGCCTTGGACAAGTTATGCGGCCTCGCTCTGCTCTTGTTTCCTTCTCTATAACCAGGGGTCAGTCTGTTGCCACCTTCTGGGGTGTGGTGTGGATTAGCATGCTGGGACAGGTACAGCGCTGAAAAAGGAGCCCGCAGGGAGCACCCACTTGGTCTCTGTGAGCTCTGGCTGTGCAGGGTGGGGAGTGGTGGTAAGAACGACATGAGCAGACAGTGACTGTGTCACCACAAGCCCCCTTCCCAACTGCAGACCTTTTTGTGGCTCCACAGCCTCCTGCTAAGAAGGGTAGAGCCCTGTTCCACCTGGTCCCAAGGGCCTTGAAGCTCTTCTCCCATTTTACCCAGAGTTGGGGGGAGAACTAGTAATTGTTTAAAGCAGACGTGCCAATCCCTACAAGTCAAAATAAACCAAACTCCTGCTTATAGTCCCAATAAAGCAGATTAAATATTTAATAAATATTTTTAAAATAAATACTTAAAAGTTTAATAATAAATATTTAAAAGTTTCCTTAGAGAAAGGCACAAAACCCCCTACACCTAACGGGTCTACACTTGTCACAAGGTCTCACAGAGCATAACATGAAGAGCGTAGACAGGGGCAGGGCCACAGCTGCTTGTTTTTAATTCCCAGTGTGAATTCCTAAATAACGAATGGTCAGATCAACTATTGTGGAAAATGAATCATAAAATGAAACAAAATCAGCATATTTACTATGCCAATGTGTAAGTTCAGGTTGTTTTGTGTTTAAATTGTACTCAGGATCTAGACACCCTCCCCCACTCCATGCTGCTCACCCACTCTCGCTGTCACGGGGCACCTTGTGCACGCTTGTCGTCTATGATAATTTTACTCTGTTACTATCAGTTATGTCTCTTATTAATCACAACTAAATCATTCATCTATTGAAGACAAAAAATATTTTACATCCTAAATTGCCACAAAGTAAACGCAACTTAGATTTTATGAAAACTTCAAAGTCGTTCGTAAGAGTAACACTGTTAACAGTAACAGTGTTTAATAACAGAAGTTTTACAATGTTGCTAAGTGGGAACAACACGCTACCACTCTGCCATTACACCCACACCTGACAAGAGCCTCTTCCCTCTATAGGGTCACGATGAGTTGGACTTGACGTGATGGCAACGGGTTTGTGACTTCCCAGTGGCCTTAAGACATACTGCTATCGGGAAACACTCTCCGCCCTTCCATCCCTAATGACCTGACAAATGCTGTGGGGTTTTAGAATACATGCATGAGATTTTCTGACATTTCTCTGCTGATAAGGGCCCTGGCTAAGATTTTGACTGAGGACTACTAAGGAAGGCCCTCAGAGGCAAGCTGGTGAAGGAGCCTAACGTGGCTCCTCATGTTGTCAAGGGTGTTGACCTGGAGGAGGACACACGGTCACACCAGGTAGAGCCCGATGTAAGCTGGCGCCTCCAGACAAGGGGCTCACTGTGCTGCGCTGTGCGGCTGACCAAGGGGACGGCTCCTGTGAAGGGCATCATGATCTAACTTTCAAGAATCTTCTGTTTCCTCTGGAGAGCACTGCCAGCCACCTCCTGCTCAGTGCCCGCGCATGCTCAGTTACGCTGAGCACCCTCCTGCCCCCAAGTCTTCAGGAAAGCTTCGTCAACCCCCATATACAGGGGCCACCTAGAGCCAGTGTGCTCTCTCGGAGAATAAATCACAGTTTTGTGTCCAGGTCTAGGGATAAGCCTAGTTTGTCACAGACATGACAAGAGGGAGGCAGGGCCTGTGGCACCCAGCCCCAACAAACCTTTAGGAGTTCAGGGGGGAGATGGATTTCCCAGAGTCCACCTGGGAAGGAGGCATGCATCACTTCATTTGCATATTAAAGGCAGGGTAACTAGAGAGAGTGGGAAGACTTGAGACAGTCCGGTTACCCTCGATCCCGTAAACTGCACAGCAACAGCACCATTCTTCCTTCTAGAGAACTACCATCTGAAGTCTAACGAAAAGTCTCAAATTTCATGAGCAGGTTTTAAAGTGTAGAAGAAATAAAAAATAAAACATTTCCTTTACTTACTAAATTGTCAGTTTCCGGATCTTCACAAAAGAACGGTTTTCCTTCCTTCTCTTGCTTCCTTACGAAGTTTTCAATATCCACATCAAAACTGGCCGAAGTTGTGCCTTCGGAGCCCTGGGTAGACTGCTCGCATTTTTCAAACAACAAAGCTAACAGTGGGAACAGGGGGTGCCTGGGGGTGGGGAGGAGAAGAAAGAACGAATGTTTCGCCTTTCCGCGAGAACATTCCAGTACATGTGAATACACATATGCATGTACATGTTTATAGTTTTACTCGACAGCCCTGTTGAGATAAAACTTGCATACCGTATAATTCGCCCGTTCAAAGTGTACAAGTCCAGGGATTTCAGTATGTTCCCAGAGTTGGGCAATCACCACCACTGTCTAATTCCAGAACATTTGCATCATCCCAAAAAGAAACCCTGTACCTCTGAGCCGTGAACGCCAGTCTTCCCATTCCTCCTGGCCCAGGCAACCGCTAATCAACTGTCTGTCTCTATAGATTTCCCTATTCTGGATATTTTCATATAAATGGAATCATACAATATGTGGTCTTGTGTGTCTGTCTTCTTTCACTCGGCATGTTTTCAAGGTTCATCCACATTATAACATTCCTTTTTATTGCCAGATAATAGTCCATTGCATGCACATAGCACATTTTATTTATCCATTCTCCTGCTGGTGAATATTTGGTCCACGTTGTGGTTACTATGAACAGTGCTATCAACATGCATGTACAAGTCTTTGTGTGGACATATGTTTTCAATCATCTCTAGTTTATACCTACAAGAATTGCTGGATCATATGTTTAACGTTTTGAGGAACTGCCAGACTGTTTTCCAAAGCGGTTGCACTGTTTTACATTCCCACCAGCAGTGTTGGTGGGCTCCAGTTTCTCCACAACCTTGCCAACACTTGTTATTTTCTGTCCTTTTGATAACAGCCATCCTAGTGGGTATGAAGTAGTATCTCTGGTATTTATTATCAATTACACAAATAAAAGAATACAATCCTCTTGCAAAAAATTAAGACCATACAGATTAAGCATAAGTCCTCTGGGATACCACTCTGCACTCCCCCCCCAATCCTCTCTTCTCCCCTAAAGGTGATCACTGTTAATACCTTGGAGTGTATTCCCCTCCAGAGAACACTGTAGACTCACATGGTTCCATACTTTGCTTTGCTCTTCCAAATGCGTCATAGAAGCAGGGCTGGCTTCAAGAGTACAGGACCTGGGCAGTTGCACAGAGCCCCACACCTGGTTTAATGTCATCTTAAAATTCTTCATACTTTTTGCACAAGGAGTCCCGCATTTTCTTTTTGCACTGGGTCCCATAAATTATGCAGTCAGTACTGCTTAAGAGTTTGACCATATCAGTTCCCAGAAGTCTGTCGTTCTCTACTGCTGCATGGTACACCACAGTATGAAAGTGTCAGCAGGGCAGCCTCTCCCTACTCTTAACATCTACAATATTTATGTGTATATTATGCCGAGAGCCTTAGCATACGTATATATGCAATTACCTGCTGGGAGATACACCCAGAAACAACTGCAGGAATATTATAAAATTTCTTAGAGGGCCAAATTGCTCTCCGAAAAGGAATGTACTCTGGCCAGCACTGCTGTGACTCATCTTAACTCTGGGCGTGCTGATGGCCAAAAAATGGATCTCACTTCTGGGTTTTTTCATGAGCTTCATCATTCAATGCTCTCTTCAAGGGCTTGCCTATTGCTATCCTTAGTCCACTCTTACTTGGGGCTGCTTCTCTTCTCTTACTGACCGTTAAACATTCAGAGTGTTAATATGTTGTTTGTTACTCAGTTTTCCTCCCAGTCTGTCGTCACTTGTCTTTTAACTTGTTTTATGGTATTTTGTCTTATAAAAGTGGTGGGCTTTGTTTTTTGCTTTTCTTAGTTGTTTTTTGCTTGTTTTGAGTTACTTAAATTCATCAGTATTTTTTGTTGGTTTTTTTTTTTTTTTTTAATTTAAGAATGCCTCCGCAACTCAGAGTTGTGTGTATTTATCTTCTTCAGATCACTTATATACTTTTAATCTTATAAACATTTAGGTCTTGAATCTAACTGGAATTCATTTTTGTGAGCACAATGAGGTAAGGCTATCACCATCCTTTCTTCCCAAACAGCCAGCAGTACCCACAGCATGTATTGCCTAGATTGTCTTCTACCTATTTATTGATCAGCAATGCCCCCATTTCTCAGGGGGAAAGCAATCAGGCTTTCACCACTAAGTATGATGTTAGCTTTGGTTTTTGTAGGTGTCATTTAACAAGTGAAGAAAGCTCCCTTCTATTACTACTTTGTTGACAGTTTTTAATACAACTGGATGTTGAACTTTCAAAGACTTTTCTGTACCAACTGATAAAATCACTGACTGATTTTCAAGGACCGAACCAGCTTTGCATTCCTGGGATAAACTCCATTTGTTCTCATGTATTATCTTGTTATATATTCTTGGATTTCATTTGTTAATATTTTATTGAGGATCTTTATGACTATGTTCATGAGTGATATTTGTCTATGGTTGTCTTTTTTTGTACTGTCTGCCTGGTTTTAGTATCCAAGAGACATTGGGTTCATAAAATGAGTTGGGAGCTCCCTCCTCTTCTCTTTTCTGGAGGAGGTTGTGCTAACTTGCTGTTTTAGTATTCTTTACATGTTTGGTGGAATTCTTCAGTAAAACAATCCAGGCCTGAAGATTTCTTTTTCACAGTGTTATCTAAAATACAGATTTATATTCCAAAACTTAAAAAAAAAAAAAATTAGAGATAATATCTGCTCTGAGCAAATTTTTATCCAAGCACAGTTATCACATAACAGTCCCTTACCACTCCTGCCTAGTTAATAGCTTTCTTTCCTAGTTGCTATCGAGTCGACTCCAACTCATGGTGACCCCATGTGTGTCAGAGAAGAACTGTGCTCCATAGGGTTTTCAATGGCTGATTTTTCAGATGTAGATCACCAGGTCTTTCTTCCGAGGTGCCTCTGGGTGGGCTGGTACCTCCAATCTTTCGGTCAGCAGCCAAGTGTGTTACCATTTGCACCACCCAGGGACTCCAGTTAACAGCTCTAGTGTTGCAGTTAACAACGTCTTCTATTCTCTTCGTTCCCCTTAAAGTCCCACCGCGCCATGTCTCGAGAGCTACCTATAAATGGCCTGCTTGTCTGCGTCCATCGGCGTCTGAGATTCCACAGGAGGCGGGCTCACTCCTTCTGCATCAGGCTCAGAGCAGTTAGGATCTTGCTCTGTTTTTAACTCTGTTATTACTTGCATCTGTAAAAGGAGGGGGATAATTTTTGTTACCAAACATAAGATAAGCTGCCACTGAGCATCCTATTTTCAAAGAGAAATGCAACAGAAATGGTAACTTGACAGACAACTGTGTGACTGGTAACTATACAGAAAGAACACTGCCAACAGAATTGAATATGCTTTTAAAGTGGATAAAATAAAGGTCAAACTCTGAACCATCTAAGAACTGAGATAACCAGAATCAGTGAAATGTTTATGAATTTTAAAATCATAATAACTATGCACTATTTGAGGGATCTGCACATACGCAATCTTGCTCCTGTCTCCTCTTGCCATATGTCTTCTCATTTCGTGATATAACAATGGAAAGATAAATGACCTGAGCTTTTCCTATTTTGTCACACAGTTTTCAAAGTCAATATGCTGCATACTGGTGACAGGGCTGAAATTCTCTTACCTACTCTCAAACCTCAGGAATACACGTCTATAAAAAGGGTAAGAAAAGTTCTGGGTTCAGAAAGTAAAGGGCAGCTGTGTCTAAAGAAGCAGTATTTGTTAAAGTTAACGTAAGACAAAGCCTTAGAGATATGATCACTTAAACGGCTTTAAATAAGCTCTTTGCTACTGAGGTTAAAAATTAGTCAAATCCTTAAACATGAAGAGGATGTTTAGGCTCATAAAAAACAAAGCTGCTACAGTGAGCTTCTAATCATCGGCAAGCAGAGACTCCCCACTCGTTTCTCTAGGGAGGTGCCTCACTGCCTGCGAGGGTGTCAGGCACCCAGGCGGCCAGGCTCCTGCCCTCAAGAAAGCAGCCTTTTAGGGGAGCTCAATGTGGTGGGGGCAGGGGGAGGGCCTCACTCCAGCCATCTGTTCTCTTCTCCCTAACCTCTAGAGTAGCCAAGACGACTTCCATTCTGTGGTGGAGGAGGTGTCTCCTTTAAACTGTATAATGTACTTGGGAAACTGTTTTTCTCTCTCTTAAAAAACAAACAAAAAACCTAAAGCCCATCAAACACAACCTTTCTGGAGGGCGATCTGACCACATGTATAAAACAGCCTTAAAAGATTTATGTCAGTATTTTTTTAATGATCGTGAAAAAATATTCAACCTCAGAGGAATGGGTAAGTAAATATATCTATACTGTAGAATGTTAAATGTTTATTCAAAATAATGCTCAGAAAAAGTTTTCCATGTCATGGGAAAGCATTTAACTATATAAAGATGCATTTTTCTCGTGCTTGACACTGCAGGGGGCACTCAGCCAAACCAGAGACCAGCTTGGCCACAGCCCTGCCCTGGGGAGCTGATGTCCCCAAAGAAGATGCCAAAACCAGTAAGCACAGAAGATGAGCCTGAGACGGAACACATCACAAGGTGGTCCTTGCTGTGACAGAGAATCAGGACCTGAGGAGGGGGATGGGATGCAGGCTGTAGGGTGAACTGCGGGGGAAGGAGAGGGAGTGGTGGAGTCTTCACTGGAAGGTAGGAGCTAAGCAAAGACCTGAAGGCCGAGTTAATGCTGGGCAAAGACGAGCAGAGGGAGCAGCCAGGGCTGAGGCTGCACACCCAGGAGAGGTGGGGGCACACCCAGGAGAGGTGGGGGCACACCCAGGAGAGGTGGGGGCACACCCAGGAGAGGTGGGGGCACACCCAGGAGAGGTGGGGGCACACCAACGGCTGGAAGAGGGAGGAGGGCAGAGCTCCAGGGACTCCGGGAAAGTCACAGGACTGAACAGGCTTAGGAGTGGTGAGTGCTGAGCTGTGGGTGGTCAGCAGGGGCCCTGCAGGGTAGTGTCTGGACTTTCCCTGAGATCTATGCGGAGCCACTGGGGGGTTCAAGCAGGGAGGACATCATTAGATTTGCATTTTAAAAAAAATCCCTTGGATAAGAGGGGTTGAAACAATGTCAAAGAATCTCCTTCCCTCAATTTTTAGCAAAAGAAGCAAAAAAAACACAAAGTCATCAAAAATCTGTGCCACAGGGAAGGTATAAAACTGGCAAGCCAGGAAAGAAAGAAGAGTTGGGAGGCGGGGAGGCCTGGCTGGCTCCTGGCGCACCACCCCAGGACCACACAGGAATGGTATGCCGGTCAGAGCCAGTGCATCAGCCCCAATCCTGACCATTCTCACGAAAACCCTCAAGTATGGAGAAGAAAATTGTGTGGGCACCCTTTCATCCCATCCCCCTTCTGACTATGTAATCAACCCTGGTCCACGGGAAACAAACAGTGGGTGGCGAATCTCCCAATAGGAATGGGACTCTAGGCAAGAGGGGTAATGAGCCAAACCCCCTGCTGGGGAATGAACCCCGACTAAGAATTTCCTGGAGCATTCACCAAAACCTTGGTCGTCTAAGAAAGTCTGTGTGGTGCCTCCGCTAGGCTTCCCTTGTGGCCTCCCCTGCTCCCCAACTCCTCTAGGTCACGTAACACAGAACACTCAGGCTGCCACAGTGGCATCAAGGAAAACAAAGTCTCAGATCTGGTGGGAAGACAGTCAAGGAGCCACCCCCATGACATCAGAGAAAACAGACTGCCCAGGCCCAGCCGCCCAGGCACCAGCAAGGTAAAAGGACAGAGTAGTGAAAAGATGCTACCGGTATTACTGGAGGGACAAGGACATAGCTAGCAAAAGACAAACACAAAACAACGTTGAAGAAACCATACATGAAAAAGCAAATGAAAATTCCTCATAATTGCCTCATACTATCGGTATCCATGTTAAATTGATAAAAGAACTGATTGAGATTTAAAGGGGGGAGGTTAACAATTTATGGTCCTATGGAAAAAATGAAGTCCAAACATCATTCTAGAACTAACAGATAAATCAGACACAGGAAAAACAGAAGAGATACCAGTGAAAATTAAATTACTCACGCAGAGGAAAAATCTGATACAATCCAGAGATGAAAAAGTCAAAGAAATCAAGGCAATTAAAGAAAAGGTAGTTGATATAGAAAACAAACACATCGAACCTCAGGACAACTACGTCTAAGGCAGAGAACACAGCAAAGGGAACACAGCAGTTTCAGAGATACAGTGCAGAAGCTTCCTGAAATGGAGAAAGAATTAAGTCTATGGATCAAACGCATGCCACGCTCCAAGGTAATCTGATACAGAAAGTACAACGTGGGGCACAGCCCGGCTCCATACTAAACTTGAAGGATTAAAAAATTCCTTAGGCACCCACTCAGACAAAACTAATATTTTGAGGGAGAACTCAGTTTGGCCTAAACTCTCCCACGGCAGCTTTGCCAGGCGACGATGAGAGATGTCTGCAATGGTTTCACAGAAAAGTTTAATGTCAGCAAGTTACCCTCAGTCAAGATGTCAGTCATGTAAAAAAGCAACAGGAAGACATTTTTAAACATGAAAGAACTCAAGGAATATGGTACCCATGAGGCCCCCTTGAAGAACATTATTTGATAACAACACCCAGCTAGCCTCGTCTTTCTACCCTCTTATTGGACCGTGGAGAGCACTGTCTAGATACTGGCTGTCAAGGATGCTCCAGGGGGACCCTGAACTGAGTGGGGATGCTGAGCTCACAGATCCTTTGGGGCCTTTCTAACCAAGGAGCACCACCACGCCCCAGTGTCTGGGTAAACCCACAAGGCACCACTAACAAAGACCACAGTGCACCTCCCAGAGCTGGGCAACCAGCAGCTCGTCATGACTCAGGCTGATCTGTCTATAAATTCCAGAATGCAACATGATTTTTACTGCTCTGGACCTTTGGATGTGCTGTCCCCTCGCCCTGAGTGGTCAGCAGTGCCTCACCTGACCCTCCTCTACCTTAAGCCTAGTCTCCAGGACAACATCGCTGGAAACTTCCCTAAGTATCACCCACCCCCCCCACCTTAAGTAACCCAACTTTCTGGCAAGCTTCCCTGACTAATACTGTCCCCCCCCCCTTAACTAATCTAACTTTCTGGAGAGCTTCTCTGACTACTACTGCCCCCCTTAGCTAACCCACTCCCCTCAGGCTGGATCAGGGGTCCCCCTGCCCCTGTCTGCACTGTCATTATCACACTATCTGCTTGTCTGTCTCCCCTGGGTTGAGGGCTGTGTCTTCACCTTCAACACAAAGTCCCACACATTAGGAGAAATAAAGCATCTCTGCTGGATGAATCAATGAACAAACTGAAATAATATTAAACCAAAAGGCAAACACAATGGAGAAAACTCCTTTTTCTGCGATTGTCTATTTCTCTGTAAATGGGGCACCAGCAGCTCTCTACCACTAGATGCTCAGCACACTACAAGACTACAATGCTGCCCATATCAAAAAAAAATTTAACTCAGTTTTAATAGAAAGGTCTTCCTCCACAGGAACAAACATAACTCAGTTTTCTGGCTTCAGCCAGAAAATACGGTAAACAAAATTAATTTTTACAGATGACTAGCTACTATTGTACGACACGGGATCTCTGTGTGACTTGTTTTGTTCAAGGGCAGACAAAGTTCTCTAGATGGCAACTACTCCTCCAGGCCTGATGCCTGTCCCAGAACCCCAAAGTGGTGTCCGGTAGAGGGGCTCTGACCCCAACTTCACCCTGGCAAGGCTCTGGGCCCTTGGGCAGCTGTCTGAGCACCTTATTCATGAAAAGAAACATGTGTAATATACCCCACACAGTGCCTGGCACAGTTACTGAAAGAAGAGAAAACAAGAAGTTATTTGCCTAAGGTATGAAAACAAACAATAGCTCTATTTCTTAAATTATGCTAGCCAAAAACAAAAACAGGAACCAAAATTCTCTAGGCTTGAACTCCATCCAAACAGGTAAGAACAATTCCATCCTTCCCTACCACCCTAGATGGAAAGCACTCGGCTGTGGACGAAGGAGGCGTGTGGCTGTACCCTCCCCACCGTGGTTCCCCCGTGCTCACCAGGGAACACAGGAAACCTCAGGACTCTCGCCAGAACGTGATCAAGGAGGACACTCAGGCTAGCAGCTGGTCAATGTGAAAATCGTGGTTAGCAAAACATGCAGCTTTCCCTTAAAAGCAACAGTCCTCATTAACGCTGACATTAAAAAGATAAATTCCCAGGAAACTGTCACATAATTAGAGGAGTCAAAATTAGTGGCAATTGTGATATTGCTTAAGAAAACAATTTGAACAATCCTATTATCTTTCTGAACACCCACATACATGTTTAACACACTTTAAACTGAACCTCCAGTCTCAAGGAAACTGAAGTATAAACATACGAAGCATTTTTCATGTCTTATTACTATGTCTATTAACTGTGATTACAATTAAGAATAAAGTTAAGGCTCTCACTTGTTGCCCATCTTGATAGCTGTCTATACTTAATGTCTGTGTAGCCATCATGGTTAATGAGAGTGTTATTACAAGACATCAAATCATCTTGAGTCAAAAGCAAATGCGGTCTGGGAAAACAAAAGCAGAAAAACATCAGTTAATAGTTGTAGAGCATTTTTTGTCCCCCTTACTACTCCACAGCATCCACACAATTAAAAAAAAAAACACACATTGTCATATGGAGAGAATAAGCCATCCTTAAAACACGTTGATAAATCAAACCCCAATCCACAGTACCTCACTGATGGGCACTGTGCTGGTCCAGCCTTCAGGACGCCACAGTACAGTAAATGACCATCACCTGCAAGTGACCACCTGGGCCCTGGGACACTGCTTTCTGGAGTAGACAGGGGAAGGGGGAGCGAGACAACCAGGGAGATGCTAGGGAGTGCCGCAACAGGGGTGACAGGGTGGCCTCCCGGGCTGTGTGGTCAGGGCAGGCTTCGGTTAGGCTGGGGCTTGGGTGAGGCTGAAACGGAGGTTAAGCTGGGGCCTGGGTGAGGCTGAGACCTGGGCAAGGCTGAGACTAGAGTTAGGCTGGGGCCTGGGTAAGGCTGAGATGGAGGTTAAGCTGGGGCCTGGGTGAGGCTGAGACCGGGGTTAGGCTGGGGCCTGGGTGAGGCTGAGACTAGAGTCAGGCTGGGGCCTGGGTGAGGCTGAGACTAGAGTCAGGCTGGGGCCTGGGTGAGGCTGAGACCAGGGTTAGGCTGAGGCCTGGGTGAGGCTGAGACTAGAGTTAGGCTGAGGCCTGGGTGAGGCTGAAACCAGGGTTAGGCCGGGGCTGGGTGACACTGAGACCAGGGTTGGGCTGGGGCCTGGGTCAGGCTGAGACCAGGTAAGCCGGTATCCACAGAGAGACAGTGGTCAGTGCAGAGGCCTGGGACGAGAAGGATGATGGGTATGCTCATGGTAGCTGAGGCAGGCACACTCACAGCACCTCAACATAGTATAAATATGCACACAATGGCTTATTTGCTTAGCGGCAACACAACACTTCCATTAGCTTTAATGGGCCGGATGATGGGCAGAAGCTAAAACGGTAGGGATGACAGACACTCCTGCGGTGCGGATGCGGGCAGGGCACACACTGTCGCCGTGTCAGCACAGTGCTGGCACGGGGCAGGAGAGGTCCAGCCTGACCATACCAGGCCCAGACCGAGAAGGGTGACCCACCATGAGTGATACATCTGGGCTGTGCTGAGAGGCCTGTGCAGGCCCAGGACACTGCCTACCTGCTCTGCACCAGCAAGATCACCAACTGTCACCCTAGAGACCACGCTTCTCTGAAGCACACCCAACCCACGGTGAGCAGACGGGGAAGGAACTGGAAGCTCATCACAGGCAAAACAGCTCCCAGGACCGGGGTTATCCAGGCTACTAACAGCAGCGGGGGACAATGGCAGCAAATGCTGGGGGGTTGTCTGATTATGTTACATCCTAACTCGGGCCCTCCTCAGACAGCCCAGTAAGGACGTTCTCTTATAAGCCCATTTCAGACTGCAGAGCCTGAGGGACAGGCCAGGGCTGCAGAGCTAAAGACAGCAGAGCAGCTTTGACCTAGGTGTCATTCCAGAGCCCCCACCGCCCACCGGGGTTGAGCACTGCCCCACCTCTGAGGAGCTAAGACGTTGGAGGGATAGCCATGAAACTTCACAAAAAGACATGGAGGAATAAACTCATGCCTGCCTTTGTTCAGCAAATGTTTGAGGTGTCAGGTGTGGTCCCAAGCCCTGGGAACACAGCAGAAAAACACAATCCTAGGCCTGACAGAGCTTAGATTCAAGTGGGGAGACAGACGCAAACCTGTCAACGATAATCAAGTGAGAAGGTGATGAGATGAGGTAGCCGACGCAGCAAGGAGAGAGGATAACTGGAGGGCAGGGCCAAGGGGCCTGTGAGAAGGGACGCTGTGGGCAGGAGGGCTGGTATAGGCCCAGGGGAAGGGGGGCAATGCAGCTGAGGCACAGCTTGGAGACCAGTGAGGTGGAGCAGACAGGTAGGGGGACATGGGTGGCAGGAGTTGCAGGGGTGACAGTGGGGACCGTACTGAAGACTATGGGAGCCTCTGAGTTGGAGAGACTGTAAGCACAGCACTGACAGGCCTATGCTTTGGGAGATTCCCTGGCTGTTGTCTGAAGAACAGACAGCATGACTGGGGGGTGGGGCTGAGAATGGGGAGCAGGGGAGGCTGTGGATGGATGTCACAGGAATGAGGGAGTCACTGCCCAGAGGCAGAGCCACCAGGATTTGCAGAGGGACTGGAAGTGGGCTGTGGGAAGAGTCAGGAGGGCTCCACGGGTCCCATCAAGCGTCAGGGTAGAGTTGGGTTTCTCAAAGAAGAGCAGACTGGCAAAGAGAGACTCTGTGGCCTGGGGAGAAGGTAGGAGTCAAGACATTTTAGGAATATAAACCTGCTATTATTCTTTTAATCAGCTGAGTGTTCTTACCACATGTGGTGGGTTGAACTTTGTCTCAAGAAAAGATACGTCCAAGTTCTGACCCTCAGCAGCTATGAACGTGACCTTACTTGGAAACAGGGTCTTTGAGGATGTAATCACATTAAAGACCTTGAGATGAGATCGTCAAGGGCTTAGGGCGGACCCTAAACCCAATGACTGGTGTCCTCACATGAGAAAGGAAGGGTAGATCTGAGACACACAAAGGGAAGACGACCATGTGACAATGGAGGCAGATGTTGGGGTGACGCAGCTGAAGCCACAAGCCAAGGAACGTTTGGGATTAGCAGGGGCCAGGAGACAGATGTGGAACAGGTTTTTCCTCAGAGCCTCCAGAAAGAACCAACCTTGCCGACACCTTGCTTTCAGACTTCTGGACTCCAGAGCTGTGAGAGAATAAATTTCTGTTGTTTTAAGCCACCCTTCTGTATGGCAGCCACAGTGAACTCACACAGTGTGTAAAGGCCCAAACCTCAACGAGATCACCCAGGAAGAGACAGGAGGTAGACCACGCAGGAAGGCAGCCTGAAGGTCAGGAAGATTGGAGGGTCTAGCAAAGAATTGGCAGCAGTGGCCAGCTGGACAAGAGTAGAACCAAGTGGTGCCACTGAAGCCATTGGAGGAAGGAGTGGTCCGCCATGTAAATGCTGATGAGGGTCAAGCAAGAGGAGTTTGAGCGCCGCCTGCTGGTAACTTGGAGCGGTGTTGGCAGATGCAGGAGAGAACTTCCTTGACTCAACATTTCCACCTGCAGGAACTGATCCTAGAGATATACCCACATTTCACCCGCACCCAGGTTAAGCATGTCTCCCCTGCCTTCACATAGCACCCTGTACTTACTTAGCCCTGCAGCACCTTAAGTGCTTATTTAGACTAGATGTTCCTCAAGGGCCAAGGGCCCGTCTGGTTGCATCTCCAACAACTAGTGGAGTATCTGATGTCTGCTGTCATCAGGTGATGATGAGTGGTCCCCAACTCATGACAACTCCACGTACAACGGAACGAAGTGCTGCCTGTCCTGTGTCATCTCCATGATCAGCTGTGGATCAGACCATTGGGATCTATAGGGTTTTCATTAGCTGATTTTGGAAACAGATCGCCAGGTCTTTCCTCCTAGCCCATCTTAGTCTGGAAGCTCCGCTGAAGCTTGTTCAACATGCAAGTCTCCACGGGCAGACAGGTGGTGGCTGTACATGAGGTGCCCTGGCTGCGAATGGAACCCAGTCTCCTGCATAAAGGCAAGAGTCCCACCACTGAACCACCCCTGATGTCTAGTAGGCACTAAATAAGAATGGCTTTAAAAGAATGAATCATAAGCTTGACCTGAAACTAACCACTGATATATCAGATTTTCAGACACATGAATTATGACAGCTCTGCTTGCCTTGACACCCACATCTCCTTGTGCCACTTACAGCATTTTCTAATTTTTATTATTGTATTTAAATGGTTGCTGGAATGGAAGCCTCTTGAAGCCAGGGTCTGTGCCTGACCCAACCACGTATCTCCACAGAGAGGTTCGGCAGCTTGCTCAGAACACTAGCCCAATAAAAAAAATTTTTAGTTACTGAAAAATAGTCAGAAGAGGCTTGTGGAATAATCTGCAAGTCCTCAGTCTATTTAAGCAAAAAATAAAAAACGAAGTAAAAAAAAAAAAAAGGCATCTTTTCCTCTAAGTAAACATTTGAATAATAAGCAGACATTCAAAATACCTCACTGACCTCCTAGCTTTGCTTTCACACCTGAACCAGGGCAGAGGACAGGAAAAGTGAGGTTTCTCCAGCCCCTCTGTGCTGGATGGGCTCTTTTATACCTGCTATTTAATCTTGCAGAAAGGCAATAAGTAGGTGTGGAGTTTTAGAATTTAACTTAACCCAAAGAAATCTGGTCTTTGTCTTCAGTTCCTAAGACATAATCCCTAGAGCTCTGGGAATTTGATAA
The DNA here is from genome assembly GCF_024166365.1 of Elephas maximus indicus. Lineage (NCBI taxonomy): Eukaryota > Metazoa > Chordata > Mammalia > Proboscidea > Elephantidae > Elephas > Elephas maximus. The sequence goes on along the minus strand of NC_064820.1, from coordinate 226,942,300 downwards.
GGACTCCAAATCTGACAGGTTATGCTAAAGAAGCGCCTCTGGGCTTCCAGCTGGCCAGGCCAGAGGGACCAAATTCATGATGATTACCATGGTGACCGGGGCAGAGAGCCCCATCTAGGACACCTTCAGATCACCTCATGATAACCACTGACCTTAGGGGTACCTAGCAATGATTAACTCTGGTGGCCAGGGCAGACAACCCCACCTAGGATGCCTTCAGATCACCTCATGATAACCACTGACCTCAGGGGTACCTAGTGATGATTAACTCTGGTGGCCAGGGCAGTGAAGGCCATCTCGTGATTACCTCGTGACATCAGCCCACCTCAGGGGAGAGGGGCTGGAGTCCACATTATGTAATGAAGACCTCTAATAAAACTCTGGATACCAAATCGCCACCAAATTTCCTAGTTGGTGAAAACACCTGTTTCTCGGGAGGGTGATGCACTCTCTTTGGGATATGGAAGCTCCGTGTCGGGAGCCCTCCCAGAGCTCACCCTACGTGTCTCTTCCTTCTGCGGTCCCTGACAGGTGTTCTTTACGATACAGCTGTAATCATAGGTAGAGTACTTTCCCTCTGTGAGCCATTCTAGCGAATTGACCCTGAGGGAGCAGTGAAAGCCAGCAGGGCAGAGTGAGGGTGTCCTGTGGGCTCCCCAAACTTCTGACCGGCATCTGCCTGTTCAGTGTCCTCTTACCTTGTGAGATCTACCCTAGCTCCAGGTGGCTAGGGTCAGAGAAAGAAGTGCCACATGGGCAGCTGGTGTTAGGACTGAACAGAGAAGTAAAAGGAGGGCTTTTATGCTGCTTTGTTATCCTCGTAATAGATATTTTTAACTCCATTTTACAAAGCAGGCAGCCCAGGCCAGGCCAACCCGCCAGGAAAATGATGGCACCAAAACAGATCCTGGTGCTCTCGGCCACCAAAGGACTGGCTTTTCCAAAGCTGCACGGTGGAAAATGGCGGTTTCTGTCCATCAGCTATCCGGGCAAATCTTAGGAAAAGTCTAGAGGCTCTTCAAGATGGCAAAGAAAAATATTTTTAAAAATTTTCATTCAAGAAATGGCTACACTAAACAACAACAAAACGCACTAATTTACTCATATGGAGCAGCCCCTTCCCAGACAATGCTGAACAGAGTCCAAGTGATGAGTGCCTTCTATTAACCCCACTGATGTCATCTTCTAAGACACGGCCCGGCACTGACTTCACCTCTACGGTGCACAGGTCCACACCAGAAGTCATGCTGCCTAGCAACACCAGTGGCTGAAGAAGTCAACATCTCCTGGCTTTCTGGTTTCAAACGCTTATATTGGTTTCTTTGCAGCTGCGCTGTATCCCAAGCAGCTGCAACTAAAGTAGACTGGGAGCATAAGCACCTGGGCAGCCTAGATGGAGAAGACAGAGCCACAATAAAGTCAGAGTCCCTCTGTTGGAAGACAATTCTCTATAAATATCTTCAAGTCTCTCACTGCCCGGCTTTCTGACCAAACTGGGTTAGAGGATGACTGAGCAGCAACATGCCTGGGAAGCCAGAGCTAGTGGACTGCTCAGGAGCGATGGAGAGACCACCCCCAACCACATGTCCACACGCAGCAGGGAAGCTAGAGAAGACCTGTTTCCATTCCAGACTAAAGGACTCTTTCTCTCCAAAGGGGAAGATGGGCCCACAATCAGCTGTCCTGTACAAGCTCCAAGTCTCCTCTTTTCAGATCCTTCTCCTGTGGTTCAAGTGCAGGTGAACCTCTGGCCCCGAGCGCGTCGCCCCACGGGGGACTGGGGCATGAGGAACCAGCGCTGATGCAGACAGCTCGTGTGCCCTGTCAGGACACAAAGTCACCTGTACAGGCACACATCCACACCGCACCCCACACGGACCCCAGACACATATCCACTATTATACTGGAGGCAGACGTGATGTTCAACAGCAAAGTGAAAGCACGGAGGAACCTAGACAGCACTGCTTCGATTCTATGTCATCCCCCAACACACACGCAGGGCACGTCAAGCTCAACTCTGACATCCTTCCTTCTTAAAGTGAACAGGTTCGTCATTTCCTGCAGGCACTGAATCACAAATATGCCTGATGGACAGAACATTCTACCCAGGTGTGTCCTGGCAAGAACACCTACAGAGATCTTCCTACAACAATCAAGAGACTTGTAGATTAAAAAAGGGTATTTCCTTGAGTTTTGTTTTTAGTTTTTTAAAGGTTAAAATATGCAGATTTTTTGAAGACTGGGAGAGTTGTTCCAGCTTAATACCTAAGTATGTAGTGGATAGTGAGGGCCAGGGCTCTCAGTGACAGAGAAGGGAGTTACAAATATGTGAGAGCAAAGGTTAGAACTAATCCTGGGTGTTGGAATGAAGATGTCAGCAGGAATTCGTGGTTTTAATACATAGAGACACAGAGACAGATACATGTGTACATCTCACATATACGAACACACACATATATACTGTGTGAAAACACACACACACATGCGAGTGCACACAATTTCCCAGCTCTGCCCACTGAGAGGGCCTAGAAGCAATGACATCCATTAGCAGTGAGCACCCTGCACCTAAATCTTGGTTCTAAATATCGTTCTCCAATAAAAGGAATTAAGGCTCCTTAGAGAAATGGCCAGTTTGATTCCAGGGCTGGGCACAGAAAGTACAAGATGAGCCTGAAACTTGTTGTGTCAGAAAGTAAAGAAGTACTCAGAAGACAACAGGGGCTTGTTAAAAGGACAGAGGAACCAGCTTGCAGTGGCTCTCACTGACCAATTCTGGGACAATTTGAACAATAAGTAAATAACAGTAACTGGGAATAAAATAAGAATCCATGTGTTCATACTGATTTACACATATATAAATGAAAAAACACATGAGGGGAACTGATATGCAGAGAAGGAATGCTGGAAGTCCAAGGAACGCGACCCTTTGCAACCACCACGGGAATGACTGCTTCAGGCAAGATTCCTCAAGGGAGGCTGGAAGCAGGGGGTCAAAGTATGATGAGAAACAGGAAATGTACATAGTCTCAAAATATCTCCCCACAGATACCTATTAATCACAAAGGGAACCTGTAACATTACAGTGGAGAAACAAGGCAGGCAGAAAACACATTACCCAAAGGTTAAAGATGAACATCCGCACCAGTAAGGTGACAAACTCCCATCTTGGGTCTCCCAATCTGATCCACTGAAAAGGACACGGCATCGCCTCAGTGCCGTCCTGCCAAAAACACAGAACATCAATCTAATCCTGAAGATGCAGCCAATGACCCCAAATGGAGGGGCGTGCTACAAAATAACTGGCCAGTCCTCCCCATGAGTGTCAAGATCAAGACAAAAGTAAGCTAATGAACCTTTCCAGATTCAAGAGAAATGATGAGTGAACAGTGCGTGATCCTGAAGTGGGTTCTAGACCCCAAACACGTGATTGTTCCTTTCTCTATAAAGCTCATTAGTGAGACTACTGGAGCCCTGGTGGTGCAGTGGTTAAAACTCTGGGCTGCCATCCGGTTCTGACCCACAGCTGCTCTGCAGGAGAAAGATGTGGCAGTCTGCTTCCATGAAGATTATAGTCTTGGAAACCCTATGGAGCTGTTCTACTCTGTCCCATAGGGTTGTTATGAGTTGGAATCGACTCCACAGCAAGGGTTTTGTGTGTCTGTGTGTGTGTCTGTGTGTCTGTGTGTGTGCGTGAGAGAGAGAGAGAGAAAGAGAGAAGAGACACAACTGGCACGATTTAAAGAGGATCAGAAGATGGATAGTAATACTGTATGAACGTTACCAACGTTAGTTCCCTGATTTGGTAATTGTGCTACTGTTAACTAAGAGAGAGTCCTTGCTTTGAAGCACATACTGAAGTATTTAGCCAAAAAGGGCCATCATGTCTCCAACTTACTCTCACAAATGTTAAAAAAAAAAAAAAAAGATATATATGGAAAGAGAACATAAAATCTTGGGTAATAAAGCAAGTTTGATAAAATGCTAGCATTTGGGGAAGTATCTGTACAATTTTTGCAACTTTTCTGTAAGTCTGAAATTCAAAGTAAAAAGCACCTTGAAATTTAAAATGTTTAGAATTAAAAAGAAAGGTGAGAAAACTGCTTTGCGTTAAAAAAGGCTAAAGAGACAACAACCAAATGTAACATGTGACCTTCGATTACATACAGGTTTAAAAATAAAAAGGCTGGAAAAGGCAGATTAGGGAAATCTGGGGAGACATGAACATAAGGTTGACGTTAGATAATATTAGAGATACAGGAGCCCCTAGGTGGCACAAACTGTTAAGCTCTGGGCTACTAACCGAAAGGTTGGCAGTTTGAATCCACCCAGAGGTGCCTCGGAGACTAGCCTGGGGATCTGCTTCTGAAAGGTGACAGCCTTGAAAACCCTGTGGGGCAGTTCTACTCTGCACGTGTGGGGGCGCCATGGTCGGAACCAACTTGACAGCAACTAACAACAAAAACAAGTGCAATTTTTACGGTGTATTTTTTATAATGTTACACTTGTGGGCTATATTGTCATTTTGAGGAGCAGCTGTTGAGAATTTTAGGGGTAAGATCGTGACTTAAACAGCTTGCTTTAAGATGGGTCAACAAAACCACACACGGCTCAACAGTGGCCAGGTGTCAACAACTGTGGAATCTAGGTAGTAGCTAATCACCGTTCTACTCTTTCAACTTTTCCGTGTTTTAAAATGTTCATAATAAAGAACTAGGGAAAAGTCAAAAATTTTGTTTCAAATACTTCTACATACAGTCCTTCCCTCTACCCAAGCTGGCTAAGGCTTCTATGCTGCTGTCGTGTGCTGCTGAGCAGATTCCAACGCAGAGGCCCTATAGGACACTGGGTTTTCCTAGGCTGTAATCTTTCCAGAAGCAGATCGCCAGGTCTTGACCTTTCAGTTAGCAGCCAAGTGCTTAACCACTGCACCACCAGGGCTCCTTAAGGCTTCAATAGCTGATGTAAATTGGTACAATCTTTCTAAAGGAAAAATCTGAAATCTGCGTCAAAACCCTTGAAAACGTGTCTCCATCCAATGGAATACTGTGCAGGGAATTAAATTTAATTAAAAAAGAGGCAACTGTATATGACTCACATATATCAGTACCTTTAAAAAGGGGAGGGGCAGAGAACCAGGGTGGCCACCATTTCTACACAGAGATGGAGAAATGCGCCAGTAAATGCTGTTGTCCACTCAAGACGGCTGAAGGAGTGGCACGGAGTGGGTACAGGCGGGGTAGGGTACAGACATGGAAGGGTACCGGCGGGGACGGGCCACCGGCCAATTCGTTGCTCATACTGCAGAGGTCCTCTCTGAATTCCACTCTCCAGCAAAATGCTACAACGTTTTGTGGCAGGCAAACCGCACACTCCTGCAGCTGCCATCCTGGTATGACTTCTCAGGTTTACTGGAGATAATGTGTGTTCTGGCCAAGGCCTGGTCCATCAGCTCAGGTCTAGGTGATCTCAGGTCTCCGGCCACAGGTAGGCCCAAGATAGAATGTGAATAATTAAGTACAATTTTTATCATTAATTGGGAAACAGGTAAAAGCATCCAGCTCAAGGGGGAATGATCAGCAGGCTCATTTTTGTTTATCAAAAACTGTTTTATTAGGTATTATATAAAAACCAAAGGTTCAATTGAGAGCGAGAGACAATCCCTATTTTTTCCCCACTACACCAAAAGTAAGCATCTATTCAAAGTTCCCTGGGTAGTGCAAACTTTTTGTGCTCAACTACTAACCTAAAGATCGGCAGTTTGAACCCACCCGGTGGCACTGCAGAAGAAAGGCCTGGCAATCTGCTTCCATAAAGATCACAGCCAAGAAAACCCTAAAGAGCAGTTACACTCGGTAACACTTGGGGTCACCACGGGTCAATATTGACTCAATGGCAATGAGTTTGGTCTTTTTTGGTATTACGTTCAAAAGCAAGAACAGGGTGTTAATTTCTTAACATCACATGGGGCTCTAAAATCCAAGGTGAATAATTACCAACCCAATGTATACTGTGGTGTTTAAGTGTGAGGCATAGTTTTTGTTTACTTTAATTCTACAGTTCCACCCAATAAAGGAAAGGATGCATCATTTATTGACGTTCTTTGTCACTTCGGTATCCTTTCAAGAGTTCTATCCAGATTAATACAAATGAAGAAAACACAACTTTCCAGCCTCCATGTACACAAACTCACTAGCAATTAAAGAAATACAAATTTTAAGATATCCTTTTTCACCTCCAAAACCAAAAACCCACTGCTGTCGAGTCGATCCCGACTCATTAAGACCCTATAAGACAGAACAGAACTGCTCCATAGAGTTTCCAAGGAGCGCCTGGTGGACTTGAACTGCCGACCTTTTGGTTAGCAGCCGTAGCACTTAACCACTATGCCACCGGGTTTTCCTTTTTCATCTAGCAATTATAAAATTTGAAACAATGGTAAGGTACTTTACTTTAAGCAGAGATGAAGTAAAAACTAGAACTCTTTGTAGGATTACTATGACTTGTAAACCATATAACTGGTTTGGAAAGCACTTTAGCAATATGTACTGTTAGCCATGAAAAATGTTTTAAGCCAGTTGTCAGAGTTGACTTATGGCAATCTCCTGTATGTCAGAGTGGAACTGTGCTCCACAGGGTTTTCAGGGCTGGGACCTTTCCAAATCAGATCGCCAAGCCTTTCTTCTGCACCAGGCCTGTGTGGATTGAAAATGCCAACTTTTCAGTTAGTGGCCCAGAGCTTAACTGTTCTTGCCACCTGGGGACAAAAAAATGTTATACTCTCTCAAAATCAACCTAAGAATTTAACTTTAATGCTATGACCTTAAAGTCAAAGGCACAAAATATGGGCAGAATTGAGCAGGCTGGCACTTTAATATTCTTAAGCATTCTAGTCCTGGCAGACTGGAAGAACAGAAGTTTTTTTTCAGTGAAGAACCAGATACAAACAGACTGTTTGAATCCCTTAGGCGGTAAAGTCTTTCCTTTATTCAGATCAGATGGATGAACCTGGGAAAGGTTCAACTTAACTCCGGGATGTTGAGCTGGCTGTAAAGCCCCAGTAGGCGCAGTACAGGCCTGAGGCAGGAAGCAGGCCTGGTGCCAGTCCCAGGTCCACAGGGCCAAGGCTCCTCTCGCCCGACGCAGGCCTCCAGCCAACGTGTGCACCCGACACGGGAACCCTTCCTTGTCGGAGATGATTTAATCATTGCCTTAGTGGTGTGTTTACCCCTCTGGGGTCTAGAGTTTAATTTTGTGTGTGTGTTTAGCTTCAGAATAATTTATGTACTTGGCATTTAAGGTGTATGTAATATTTAAGAAAATTTGGCAAGTTAATTTTTGATTTTAGTCTTGATTCTGATTGAAAATGTCTAACTGAGCTACTATGGAGCCCTGGTTATGCAGTGGTTAAGTGCTTGGTTGGTAACTGAAAGGTCTGCAGTTTGAGCCCCCCAGCCACCCTGCAGGATAAAGATGTGGCCGTCTGCTTCCGTAAAGACTACAGCCTTGGAAATCCTGGGGGGCAGTTCTACTCTGTCCTGCAGGGTTGCTATGAGTCAGCACTGGCTTGATGGCAGTGAGTTTGGGTTTGGAATTGAGTTACTGATTTTAGGTACATTTTTTTCTAAGTTGAAAGGAGTTAAGAGAAGTCTACTAAGATTGCAATCATTCCTTCATTTATTCAAGTTTACTGACTGCCAGACACCATTCTAGGTGCTGGGAACAGGCAGTGAGCAAAAAGCCATGTTTCCTGATCCCACAAAGCTCACTTCCTGGTAGACAGGTTTGGAAGGTTTAAGAATTTGAGATTCACTATCCCTATAATCTTAACTTGTTAGATATACTAATTATTTAGCTACTTGAGAAGGTTTTAGTTTTTTGGTCAGATACTTAAAGTGCTTAGAAAGAAAACCAAATCTACTATATTTAAAACCATGGTTCACAATATGTAAGTGAATTTAAGCTGTAAATGAAATTGATCAGAAAAGATAGTACATTTAGTCTGGTCAACTTCAGGTGATCAAAGGTTGTCTTAAAGGTGAGGATTAAAATTTACTAAATTTACAAAAATAATAAGATTTATAAATCTTACATAAAAATAGAGAAAAACCAGGCCTAGAATTTGTAGCCTTAATGTCAATTTAAAAAGTAATCACCTCAAGTAATATCTTCTGTGCTCATAAGCCTCCCTTCAAAGGGTATTAAAAGCTCATGGCAAGAAAAGCTAGATGCTAAAGCTGCCTTTTATCTACAATAATAAAAAACGGAAACAGAAACTAGCTATAGAAACAAGGGACCAGTGAAATCAATGACAACCATCTACCATGCGATCACTAAACACAAAGGTTAAATCCAAAAACAGCATAAGAGTTCACGGTAACATGTCATGTAGGAAGGCAAGACACACAACTTTATGAGCCATCCCTCCATCCCTCCATCCATCCCACAAATATTTATTGAAGGTCTTCTCTCGGCCAGGCTTGGCTCTAAGCGCTGAAGGTGGAGCAGCAAACAAGTTGAAGTCCCTGCTGTCAAGAAACAACTTTATAATAGTTTTTTAAAAGTATCTGTGGATGAATTTGGGGAGAAGAGGCATCATTACAAAACCTGGGCCTCCCATCCAAGAGCCTGGGATCCTCGTTTGTTCAGATCCTTTCCTACATCCTTTATTAAATTCGATGGTCTTCTTCATGCAGCCCTTCTGCATTCTTGGTTAATACCTAAATGTTTTACGGTTTTTATTGTTGCTGTCAAAGATATCGTATTGTAATTACACTTTCTGGTGGACTGCTGGTATAAGAAATGCCACTGGTTTGTGCAGACTGCCCTTGCACCTGCCAACTTCGATGGACCTTCACATAGTTCTTAAGAGCTTAGGAAGATTCTACTGGGGTTCTCAGTAGATTATTAGTCATTGTCTACAAATCATGCAAATGTAATTCCTATTAAAATTACCCTGTTTTTTGAGAAACTCAAAAAACCTAGTCTAAAATGTTTATGGAGGAATAAAGGTCCATGAACAGCAAAAGTACTCTTAAAACTGTCAAGAAATAAAAATTTCAGAATAGTCTACAAGTCCACAGTAACAAAAAAGTGGGTACTGGCACAACAACAGATAAGCAGACCAATGAAACAGAATACATAAGACATTATAGACTTGCTAGGACTTGAAAAACATGCCAAAAATTCATGAAGCTATGGAATTTTGATACTTCTACAAAAATATATTTCAGAACACAATCAATTCCTGGAGAGCCTGGTATTTGGGGGCTGCTTCACCACCACACTGTAGGTGCCATCAGTCATGTTCTCTGTGGTCCACGGGGATAAATGAATTCTTCATAAACTGGGCTAGGTAAAGCAAAGAGCACTTGGAAAATAAAATCTTTAGAGATTTGGAAATAACATTGTTTCAAAGCTCTGTGTCATAGTTTTATTCATGTAGCCCACGCTAATGCAGAGCTATGGAAAGAAGTTTCTTCTCAGTGGTTCAGGCTTCATTTCATGCTGCCAGCAGAAACTCAGGACTTACTGAGGGGAGGGAAGAGAAATTGAGGGGAGAAATGGCTTCAGAGTCTTCTAGACCAATAATTCAGGGCACTTTGAAAACATGTCCAGAAACTCCTTGGCATGCCTCCCATCAAGATGTGGGTCATTGTCCCTCTTCTTGAATCTGGGGTGACCTTCCTGACTCACTTGGAACCAACAGAATGCAGTGGTAGTGATGGTGTGTGACTCCATGGTGCAGCCTCTCTCCTGTCTGCAGGGACACTCACTTTTGGAGCCCTGACCCTGCCTATGACGTCTGCCTACCAGGAAGCTGCCATGCTGTGAGGAAGTCCAAGCCACATGGAAAGCCGACACATAGGTGTCTGTTCAACAGCCCCAGATGACGTCCCAGCTGACAGCATCCACCACCAGATTTGAGAAAATGCCTCCAGTGGGTGGCAGTCCTCAGCCACAAGCCACCCCAGTCTCCAAGACTTCCCAGCTGAGGACCCAAACACTGTGGAGCAGAGACAGGCCATTCCACTGCGCCCTTTCCAAGTCCCCGATCTACAGAATCTGTGGGCATGATAAAATGGTTGCTTTACACCACTAAGGCTGAGGTAGTTCGGTTTACACCACTAACGTTGGGGTAGTTCGGTTTACACCAGTAGTAAGCAGGACAGCACAGCAGGTGCTTTGTAACAATGAGGTTGGGTTCATTCTCTTCATTTTACTGATGAGGAAACAAAGGTAAAAGGACTTTGTGAGGTCAGTCTGTCTGGCTCCAAAGCCCTGACATTTCTTGTATACAACACTATCTCTGAGAATGTTGTTACTATTTCTAAGATAACTGTAGAACTCAGAAGTATTGGCGCCTAAAAATGTCAATTTCATCCATTCAATTGAATTATGGTGTTATGCAAAACGTGAAACATCGTTTAAGAGATGCTGAGGAGCAATGTGATCCATCAAGGAAACACCATGAGTGACTTTCAGTCATGAAAAGGACAAATGTAGCTTTTATGTTGCACAAATGTGTAATTCTGCTATATAAACATTAACAAGAATCTACAGAAAATGATGGCCTGGTGCTTATTTGCACAAGTGGCATCTCCTGGTTATAGATATACGAGTTTTTTATGACTCCCATAACAAATGACCACAAACCTGGTAGCTTAAAACAACAGAAATTTATTCTGTCACAGTTCTGGAGGCTGGGAGTCCAAATTCAAGGTGTCAGTAAGGCCCCGCACTCTCTGAAGGCACTAGTAGAGAATTTTGTCTTATCTCCTACAGTTTTTGGTAGCCCATACTTTGGCCTGTGGCAGCATCACTCCAGTCTCTGCTTGTCTTCACTTGATTGTATTCCTTCTGTGTCTGTGTCTCTTCTCCTTTTATAAGAACACTATTCATATTGGATTAGGACCCAACCTACTCCAGTGTGGCCCTATGTTAGCTTAATTTCAAAAGCTATTTCCAAACAAGGTCACATTACAAGAACCAGGGGTTAGGACTTCAACATATCTTTTCAGGGGGACACAAACATCAACCGATAACAATGATGAAGGTTTAGAAGTCAGGCATCTCTCCAAAATACCATACCACAACTTAGTGAAAAGGAAAGGAGTCATCTTCCTTCATGCCCCATGAACAAGTATAAGAAATACATGAAGTAGCAAATGAATACTGATAGTATATTAAGAACTTCTGATACCACCCATGAGTATATAAGGGTTAAAACACTAGGCAACAAAGACACTGACTGCAGTAGTGAAGAGTATTTTCCACAATTACGCTTTGGAGAACAGTCATCTAAGTTTTAACAATTGATTTTGCAGAAAGACTCCACTGCATCATGGAAGAGTGGGTCAAGTCTCCCTCTCCTGCACCCCAGCATCACCTCCTGATCTTTCTCCTACAGCCTCTCTTCCCAACCACCCACCCAGCAAACCCATTCACCACAAAGGCAGCCCCAATGACTTGTTTTGTTAATGCCTGCTTCTACCCTTTGTTTGCCAGTGGTCAGAATAACATGCTGGTTCCCTAGGGTTCTCCTGTAGAGAGCAGCACATTACAATCTCATGGATTTGAACTTTTTTTAAATAAGCACGGTTCTATACATATGTATATATATATTTTTTTAATGCTCAAAATTATCCTATCTTTGGCCAACGAAAGCTTCTTCAGCTAGCTCCTATATTCTTTTAACATAACCCTAGTAATTCTTCACAGCTTCCTTGCTTTCAGGTAAAATGAGATATTCCAGCTCTGTTCATTGTCTGTTCATTACCTGCCCCAAACCTGGAAATGGCCATTTATTCAAGCTCGGATTCCTTTCGGTATGAAGTGGTATTTAGAAACCATAATCCAGGTGCCATGGATGCTCAGTACTACTAGTTGATCACTATTTCTATGTCTTTACAGTAAACTAAGGTAGGAAATAGTTTCTCATTAAAAAATCTTAAAATATAAGTTAACCACTGATATTTCCAATTCACATTTAGGATTACGGGGAATTTACCTAACTGTTTTGATTTCATATTTGTGCATCTTTTCTCTTACCCTGAAAATCTTCCTTCCTAAAGACAGTAAGATAATAACTTATTACTAAATATTACATAATAGCTTAAAAATAATAATACGAATATTAGTACTCATACCATAAGTACTAAAAACTGACTAGATTTCCCTGTAGTTCCTTCAACTTTAAGATGTATCCCAACAGGATGTACAATTCTTTTGGGTACTGAAGCCACCAACTCAATACCAAGTTATATTTTTTGGTTTCATTTTGCTTTCAATTTTTATGGACTACTTTTTTACTCTGTTCTGATCTAGCTGCATATTTAAAGTATATAAAACATTCACACGGTTCCGTGATCAACACTATATAAGGCACATTCATAAGTCTAGCCTGTAACACTATCCCCTCTGCCCCTCATGTCCTTCTTGTTAGATGCTGTCGAGTCGGTTTCAACTCATAGCCACCTTAGGTACAACAGAAGCAAAACAGTGCCCAGGCCTGCACCATCCTCACAGTCATTGTCATGTTCAGCATGCTGTTGGAACCACTGTGTAAATCTACCTCACTGAGGGTCTTCCTCCTTTTTGCTGACCCTCTACTTCACCCAGTATGAAGTCCTTTCTCAGGGACTGATCCCTCCTGATTACATGTCCAAAGTGTGTGAGATGAAGTCTCACCATCCTCACGTTTAAGGGGTATTCTGGCTGTACTTCTTCTAAGACAGATTTGTTCGTTCTTTTGGCAGTCCATAGTATATTCAATATTATTCTCCAACACCACAAGTCAAAGGCATCAATTCTTCTTCAGTCTTCCTTATTCACTGTCCTGCTTTCACATGCACAGGACGTGACTGAAAATACCATGGCTTGGGTCAGGCACACTTTAGTCTCCAATGGGTCACCTTAACACTTTAAAAAGCAAAGAGGTCTTTTGCAGATTTGCCTAATTCAATACGTTATTTGATTTCTTAACTACTGCTTCCATGGGTGTTGACTGTGGATCCAAGTAAAATGAAAATCCTTGACAACTTCAATCTTTTCTCCGTTTATCGTGATGTTGCTTATTGCTCCAGTTGTGAGGATTTGTTTTCTTTATGTTAAGGTGTAATCCATACCAGAGGCTGTAGTCTTTGATCTTCATCAGTAAGTGCTTCAAGTCCTCTTCACTTTCAGCAAGCAAGGTTAGCCTTAGCGATAGAAACAATACAGGAGAATGCATGATAGAACTGTCCAAGAACAATGACTTATTCTTTGGAAGTACATTTTTTCAACAGCATAATTGGTGACTGTACACATGGACCTCACCAGATGGAATACATAAAATCAAATCAACTACATCTGTAGAAAGAGAAGATGGAAAAGCTCAATATCATCGGTCAGAACAATGCCAGGGGCCGACTGTGGAACAGCATAAATTGCTTATATGCAAGCTCAAGTTGAAGCTGAAGAAAATTAAAATAAGTCCATGAAATCAAAGTATGACCTTGAGTATATCCCACCTGAATTTAGAGACCATCTCAAGAATATATTTACACAGTGAACACTAACAACCCAAGACCAGAAGAGCTGTGGGATGACATCAAGGGCATCATACATGAAGAAAGCAAAAGATCATTAAAAAGAAAAAAAAAAGAACAAAATGGATGTCAGAAGAGACTCTAAAATTGCTCTTGAATGTAGAGTAGCTAAAACAAAAGGAAGAAATGATGAAGTAAAAGAGCTGAGCAGAAGATTTCAAAGAGTGGCTCCAGAAGACAAACTAGAAGTATTATAATGAAATGTGCAAGGACCTGGAGTTAAAAAACCAAAAGGGAAAAACACACTTGGCATTTCTCAAGCTGAAAGAACTGAAGAAAACTTGAAGCCTTGAGTTGCAGTATCAAAGAATTCTACAGGTAAAAAATTGAACAATGCAGAAGCATCAAGAGAAGATGGAAGGAATACACAGTCACTATATCAAAAAGAACTGGTTGCTGTCCAACCATTTTAAGAGGTAGCATATGGGCAAGAACCTATGGTGCTGAGGAGAAGTCCAAGCTACACTGAGGGCAGGATCACTGCAATCTGTGTCTCTTCTCCTTTTATAAGAACACCACTCATATTGGATTAGGACTCAACCTACTCCAATGTGGCCCTATGTTAGCTTAATTTCAAAAACTATTTCCAAACAAGGTCACATTACAAGAACCAGGGCATTGGTGAAAGCAAGGCTCCAGGAATTGATGCAAAACCAACTGAGATATTTCAACAAAAAAGATGCAACGCTGGAGGCCCTCACTTATCTATGCCAAGAAATTTGGAAGACAGCTACCTGGACAACCCACTGGAAGAGATCCGTATTTGTGCCCATTCCAAAGAGAGGTGTCCCAATGGAAAGTGGAAAGTATGGAACAATATCGTTAATATCACATACAAATAAAATTTATGCTGAAGATGATTCAAAACAGACTGCCAAAAATTCAAGCCGGATTCAGAAGAGGACATGGAACGAGGGTTACCACTGCTGATGTCAGGTGGATTTGGATGAAAGCAGAGAATACCAGGAAGTTGTTTACTTGTGTTTTATTGACAATGCCAAGTTATTGGACTGGGTGGATCATAACAAATTATGGATAACATTCCAGAGCACTTAATTGTGCTCATGAGGAACCTGAACACTGACCAAGAGGCAGTTGTTCCAACAGAAGAAGGGGACACTGCATGGTTTAAAATCAGGACAGGTGTGCATCAGGGTTGTATTCTTTCACCATACTTATTTAATCTGTATGCTGAGTAAATTATCTGAGAAACTGGAGTGTATGAAAAAATGAGGCATCAGGATTGGGGGAAGACTCGTTAACAACCTGTGATATGCAGATGACGTGTGTCCCTCCCAGAGAACCACTTCTACTGGACACAACCTGTCCCTCACAGGGAACCATTTCTGCTGGTTTCGGGTTTAGCCTTCCTTTTTTTTTTATAAGCAAATATTCCTATGGTTTTCTTAAAGTGGCATGCTTCACCCACAGTTCTGAACCTTACTTTGTTGATGTATTTTACCCCAGAGACACTCTACAGCAGGGCTGAGAGAACACCATCGCTTCTGTCTAAAGCTGCACGGTTCTCCACTTTCTGGATGTACAGTTTATCCAACCAGTCCCCTGCTGATGAATATGGACTTGTTTCCTGTCTTTCAAGTGACTTTCTGGAAACCTGAACCTGCCACATTCCTGATTAAAGCCCTTCAGGGCTTCCTATTGCTTTCAAGATAAAGACTGTAATCTTCCTAGAGCCCAGGATGCTCACAGTGTCATGACTGGGCCCTTCTCTCTCCCCCATTCTCTACACTGCACCCATACCTCTCTGGTTCCTCCCGAGCTCTGTGCTCTCTGCCCCCACAAAGCCTTGGAACACACTGAGCCCACCTGTATCTAGGATGGCATTC
The DNA here is from genome assembly GCF_024166365.1 of Elephas maximus indicus. Classification (NCBI taxonomy): domain Eukaryota; kingdom Metazoa; phylum Chordata; class Mammalia; order Proboscidea; family Elephantidae; genus Elephas; species Elephas maximus. The sequence continues at coordinate 226,926,867 of NC_064820.1, read as the reverse complement.
CTGCATCTCATGGCCTAGAAAACTCCCACTCCCCCTCTAGAGTTGACATCAGCCAGCCATCCATGTCTAAAGAGAGCTTTTCCTGACCTCTGATCTACATTCTCAAAGCAAAAGCTTCTTCCCTTTTATAGTCCTTGGTACAGCTGTCATTTTACATCTACTCTGATGGGTATCTTATTAACCTGTTTCCTTTCCTACTTCTTGGCAGGCAAGAGCCCTGCCTGGTTTTATTCACTATTATCTTCTCAGCAGTTATCACAATGCCTGGTACAGCAGAGCTCAGGAATGTTTTGCTTAATAAATGGCTGCCATAATTTATAAAACACAGCAGTTACTTGTTCCACGAAAGTTTGACCTAGCTCACTCATCTGTGATTAGTGCCTTTTCTGAGATAAATCTTAGACTTCTTTCTCAATTTCACCTAAAGTTACTGGTCTATATAGGTTTTCTACCTTACAGATCAATTTTGGTCGTTTGTATTTGCTTCATAAACTTTCCATACATTCTCAAATTACAGTAAGCTGTACTTGGTGTGTTCTTATTTTTAGAATCTTCATAACTGTAGTTAAATTCTTCTTTTAAAATACTGTGTTCTGAGGGAGGGAGGGAGGGTGGGAGGTTATTTACTGATTAGATAGTAGATAAGAACTACTTTAGGTGAAAGGAAGGACAAGACTCAATACAGGGGAGGTCAGGACAACCGGACTAAACCAAAAGCAAAGAAGTTTCCGAATAAAGTGAATGCTTCGAAGGTCAGCAAAGCAGGGGCAGGGGTTTGGGGACAATGGCTTCGGGCGACATCTAAGTCAACTGGCAAAATAAAATCTACTAAGAAAACACTTCTGCATGCCACTTTGAAGTGTGGCATCTGGGGTCTTAAATGCTAACAAGCGGCCATCTAAGATGCATCATTGAGTCTCAACCCACCTGATCAAAGGAGAATGAAGAACACCAAGCTCACAAGGTAATTATGAGCCCAAGAGACAGAAAGGGCTACACGAACCAGAGACTACATCATCCTGAGACCAGAAGAACTAGATGGTGCCCAGCTACAACCGATGACTCCCCTGACAGGGAACACAACAGAGAACCCCTGAGGGAGCAGGAGAGCAGTGGGATGCCGACCCCAAATTCTCATAAAAAGACCAGACTTAATGGTCTGGCTGAGACTAGAAGGACCCCGCAGTCATGGTCCCCAAACCTTCTGTTGGCCCAGGACAGGAACCATTCCCGAAGCCAACTTGTCAGACATGGATTGGACCGGACAATGGGTTGGAGAGGGATGCTGGCGAGGAGTGAGCTACTTGGTTCAGGTGGACACTTGAGACTATGTTGGCATCTCCTGTCTGGAGGGGAGATGGGAGGGTAAAGGGGGTTAGAAACTGCCAAAATCGTCACGAAAGGAGAGACTGGAAGGAGGGAGCGGGCTGGCTCATTAGGGGGAGAGTAAATGGGAGTATGTAGTAAGGTGTATATAAGTTTATACATGAGAAACTGACTTGATTTGTAAACTTTCACTTAAAAAAAAATTATTAAAAAAAACAAACAAACAACTGTGTTCTTATTTCTTCTTAATCAGATTTGCCAAAATCTAAAAGATTTGGCTCCATTTCCTTTGGGTTATTTTTCTGATTTCTTGAGTTGAATTCATTTCTTTTTCTTATGCTCTTTTAAGTATATTTCAGACCATACACTTTCTTCTGAGAACCTTCTTTATGCCATCCCAAGAACTGTGATGTGTGGCTCTCTTACTGTCTTCCATTTACAGTGCCTATATACACCACATTGGGCAAATCTGTTGCAAAAGGCCTCACTAAAGTGTTAAAAAGCAAAAATGTCACCTTGAGGACTAAGGTGTGCCTGACAAGCCATGGCATTTTTAATTGCCTCATGTGCATGTGAAAGCTGGACAATGAATAAGGAAGACTGAAGAATTGATTCATTTGAATTATAGTGTTGGCAAAGAATACTGAACATACCACGCCTGCCAGAAGAACGAACAATGTCTTGGAAGGAGTACAGCCAGCATGCTCCTTGGAAGCAAGGATGGTGAGACTTCGTCTCATGTACTTTGGACATGTTGTCAGGAGGGACCAGTTTCTGGAGAAGGACATCATGCTTGGTAGTGTGTCAGCGAAAAAGAGGAAGACCCTCAATGCAATGGACTGACACAGCGGCTCCAACAATAGGCTCAAACATGGCAACAATAGTGAGGATGGTGCCGGACTGAGCAGTGTTTCGTTCTGTTGTACATGGATAGGGTTGCTATGAATCGGAACCAACTCGTCGGAACCAACTCGATGGCACCTAACAATAACACAAACAATCTATATATGCATTTTGATCTCCTCTTTAACTCAAAGATACAGAGAAGGGGGTCTTAAAATTTACGGGTTTATCTTTTTACCTATCCTTTTGCTCTTAAGTTCTAACTTCGTTGCACTGTGGTCTGAGACTCTAGCTGACAAGATGTACCTTTTGGAACCTGAGGTTTTCTTTGTGGCCTAATATACGGCCAGTTTTTGTTATATGTTGTTCCATGTCATGGAACTGAAACATTTTAGGTTTGCTGAGCACAAATTTGGTACACAAATTTTAGTCCATCATGTCCAACATATTAACCATGTTATTTAAACCCTCTATATTTAGTGGTTCTCAAATGGAACAAATTTTGTCCCCCAGGGTACATGTGGCAGTGTCTGGAGACGTTTTTGGTTATCACTGTAAGGGAGATGGGTAGCTACTGGCATCTAGTGGGTAGAGGCTGGGGACGCTGGTCCAGATCTTACACTGCGCAGGGTAACTCTTCACAAATGACACCAAACGATCAGTAGTGAGAGGACTGATCCCAAACGTCAACAGTGACAGAACCGAGAAATGCTGCTCTATGCCTTTACTTCTTTTTGGTCTACACGGTTCGTATATCACTGAGAGTCACATTAAAGTTAAGTCGGAATCAGCTCGATGGCACTGGGCTTTTATATGTACTAAACTGTCAATTTCTCTTATGTCTATCAGTGTTTTTGTATGTATTTCTAAGTTTTATTGTTAGGTATATAAAAGTTCATGATTATTAACTGTACCTTTGAGTAATATGAAACACCTATTTTACTTAATGCTCTTAACCTTGAATTCTGCTTTGTCTGATAATATTACTAAACATTTTTTTTGTGGTTGTTAGGACTGATACATTTTTCCATTCCTTTTTGTTTTGCACCTTCTTGTGTTTCAGATGTTATCTCTTATGCATAACATTTAGCTAGACTGTTTTTCTACTAAATCTGGGAATTTGTATTACCTAGGAGATTTAGCCTTTTCATGTTTATTGTGGTTACTGACACAGCTGGGCTTATCCAGGCCTTAAAAAAAAAAAAAAAAAAAACTTATCTACTTAATGTCTATGTCAAACCTACAGTTTTCTTCTTTTTGCTTACCTCCCTTTTGCTGAAATGATTAACTTTTTCTTTGTTCCATTTTCCTCCCTCTGGTTCTTTGGGAATTACATATCCTATCTTCACTGTAGTGTTTACTGACACTACCTAAAATTGACACAATGCCTATATCCAAAGCAGTTTCCATAACAATCCCTAAATGTTCAATTAAACATCAAATCACATGTATTATACTCCTGAACTTGAATTTGAGCTCCTGAACAGCAGGAACCGTAATTTATTCATCTTTCTATGTTAAGTGCTAATAGTGCACAACAATTTGGGAAGGCAAACACATCTAGGGTCATTTTAGAAAATTTTTTAAATCCTTAAAATGAATTTCAGGACACTATGTTACATGAAATTTTTTTTTTTTTTTATGTTACATGAAATTAGCCAGACAGAAAAGGACGCATATTATGTGATCTCACTTATACAGAATAGGCAAAAATTACATTAAGACAGAAAGTAGATCAGTGGTTATCAGGAGCTGAGGAAAGGGAGGAATGAGTGACTTTGATGGGTAGTTTGTTTGCGACGATGATAAAACTTTCAGAAATGAACAGCGGGTATGGTTGCACAAGATTGTAAATATAACTTATGCCACTGAATTGTACACTTAACAATGGCTAGAATAAAAAAGAATAGAAGATTTTATAATTCATATATTTTACCACAATAAAAAAAATTTAATTTTAGGGCATTTAAGGGTTAAGCATTAGTATCTGTGCGTTCACTTAGCTGTAATGCTTCACTCCCAATGACAGCATACAGCCTGTGAAGTACCACACACTGTACACATTTGATACCCAATACACCCATCCCACCCACACATTAGTATGACTCCTCCCTCTAACAGGGGTCTGTGTCCAACTAACCAAGTTGTTTTTTAGCATCCGATTATTTTGATTAGTCTAGAAAAGAATTTGGATAATTTTAATAATATCCTATCAGGAATACAGCTAAACAGGGAAATCATTAAAATGGTCTATTTGTACCACAGTCGTCATTTTCAGTATTATCTGAGAAAATTTCATTAGAAAGAATTTTTAAGTTTCGAAGGCAGAGATACTGGGAAGATTCCATGGTATGTATTCTACTCCATGAAAACAAATGTGAACGTAACTGACATAAAATATCTTTTTTTAAAAAAAGGAAAAATAATATACATAAAAATGGAGGCATTTTCAAAGTTTAAAATAGTTACAGGTTATATTCTTAGGATGTATTGAAGTGACATTAAAATTGAAACAGAGAAATGAATATTTAAATAAACAAGAAGTCCATCCCCAGGCAAGTTAACTAAAACATTATCCTGAAAAGCCAAAGGGCTCAGGAGAGAACAAGAGTCTCAAAAAGAATACTGAAAAAGTGAGCAGTCTTTTTTTTTATTTTATTCCTTTTACTGAAGAAATGCTGAGGTTGGTGGGAGGGAACAGGAGATTCTAGAACTAAAGAATGCAGCTCTGATGCCGTCCCTACTGGAGCCCTCCCACTCTCCCCTCCCCCCACTCCTTCACCTTATCCCCCCCCCCCCGCCCCCAGCCCCAGGCAGGGAGCCCACGGGAAGCTTGGGAAGAGCAGCTGCAGGCCCCGGCCCTCCTTGCTTACGCAGCGGCATCTGGGGTGTCCAGAATAAGTCCCCCTGGGTGAGGTGTAACCCCTACGAAAAAATCTAACCCTACTGCGGACTCCAGCAGCAAAGCAGAGCTTGCCAGAGCTCTGCTCCAATGCCAAGAAAAAGCAAAAAACAAAAGAACAATGAGCCAATGGGAACCACGCATGCACTACAGCAAAGATTTCCGGGTTTAAGTTTTAGCGTTTATTCACAGATACTCCTTTGTAATTCTACTTATGCTTTTTAATGGCTGTGTACAAGCTCTACAAGCCCAACACGGCAAGGTCTGAGTTCACTGAGGGAAAACCTTACCTATTCCCCATGTATTATTCATTCACTGAGGGAAAACCTTACCTATTCTCCATGTATTATTCATATCATTCTCCCAACAGAGCTCTGCGTATTTGATCCCACTTAGGTTCCAGATCTACTTCAATTCGTTTAAGATCTGAGCAGGGGCCAGAGAGTAAATAGTTTAGGTTCTGCAGGCCATATACTGTCTATTGCATACTATCCTATAAAAACAAAAAAGCTTTAAAAATGTATAAAGCATTCTCTGCTGGAAGACCACACAAAACCAGGCAGCAGTGGGATTTGGCCCGTAGGCCTGTAGTTTGCCAACCCCTGGCCTAAAGTATGGCTGTTTAAAGAGACATGTTATACTTCAAAAACATAACTGTACTTCTTTTAGTCCACTTAAAATTTGTTCTCTGACCCAATTTTGGTGCTATCAAGTCATCTACATTTTTAATATATTAAATGCTGCCTTGTCTGCTGATAACAGTACTAACAGTTCCATCCAACTATCAAGCTGCCACACCTCATAAAAGGTTGATTTTCCCAGCAGAATAACTTCCTCATTGCTATCAAAATCTGCTCTAACGAGTGTTCACAATTCCACTAAGACAGAAATGCAGGAAAATTTAGGGTAATTTTAACACCTGTAGGGCAACAAGTAGCATCAAGAGACAGTTTTGAAGCCAGAAGAAGGACTGGAGACAATAAATTGCAAGACAGGTCAGCAGACACTGCAAACCCTTACCTCTAGACTTGGGAAGGCAAGGAGAGGAATGGGGGTTACTAATCCTCCTAAAAAGGGAACACTTGAAGATTCTTTCCCAAACTAAAACTGTTTATTAATAAACCTGAGGAAACTGTTAAAGTATTGAAAAAAGCCTCTTAAAATTCTATATTCAAAAAAGAGACCTTCTCCAAGATACCTTTCAGGCCTCTAGGTACACATCACCACAGTTCACAGAGTTGTCACCGGGGGTGCGATATCCCCGGCTCTGCTCTCAGGAACCTCAGCATCTTAATTGTCTTCTATCCACCTGCCCACCCCCTGCCCCAGAGAGACTAAGCCAGTAATTCATCCCGAGGAAATGATTGGTCAAGAAATCACTTTATTTTTTAAACAAGTTTCGGAGGAAAAGGGTGCCACCTGAAGCTTAGTATTTTAAATAAAATCACAGATACTAAATCCTGTTAAAACAAAATTTCTGTACAAGAAAAAAAAAATTTCCAAGCCCAAAGGTTGCACACATCCACTAATGACAAAGTAAAATTCTAGTAACAAGGATATTTTAAGGGTTTTAGAACCTGTCTTAACAACCTCTGAGCTGGACGGTCTGTTACAGCTGCTAGAATTTAAATTCCCACGTTGAAGACCTCTCTCAGTAACTCAAAGGTAACCAAACCAAAACCAAACCTAGGGCCGTCGAGTCGATTCCGACTCATAGCGACCCTATAGGACAGAGCAGAACTGCCCTATAGAGTTTCCAAGGAGCGCCTGGCGGATTCAAACTGCTGACCCTTTGGTTAGCAGCCATAGCACTACGCCACCAGGGTTTCCCTCGCAGGTAAAGGCATCATTAAAATCTGACACTCAAAACTTTCCGGATGCACTTGTTATCCAAGGTCAATGCTCACGTTGTATGGAAAAACAGGAACCTCAAGCCTTCCAGAATAAGGCCTGTTCACCGACAATTTTTGTTTCTAGCACTGTCTGCAGAAATTGACACCGCCAAGCCCTCTCTCCACCCAGCAGCTCAGACTTTTCCTATCTACTACCAAAAAAAAACCCCGTTGCGGTCAAGTGGATTCCAAGTCATAGAGACCCTGTAAGGTAGGGTATAATTGCCCCATAGGGCTTCCAAGGAGCACCTGGTGGATTTGAACTGCCGACCTTTTGGTTAGCAGCCCAATGCTTAACCACTACACCACCAGGGTTTCCTGTCCAAACACCCCGCCTAATTAGCTAGCGTGGAGCCTGGGAGGCCAGAGGAGACCAGCCTTCGGATGAAAAATAAACAGAAAAAGTCAAAATCCAAGTGTTCAAAGGCTGTCTGCAGCCTCTGGCATAGCCACAACATAATACAAAAGAACAGAATCACAACGGTGGTGTGAGGAGAAAGCTTAGAGATATTTTTAAAATGAGAAATGTGTGGACTATGTAAATACATGAAATATATATAAAGTGTAATATAAAAATACAACCCAAAACAGCTTACTAATTATATGCGTAAAAATGTAGGCCTCAGTACTTACAAATTTAGAAAAAATTAAAATTTAGCACAATTTAATGTTTATTACATTCATTTTTCCTATAAAGTTAAATTCCTAATTTTTAAACGCAAAAAAAAAAAACTTTGATAAAATATATCACACAACATGTAACAAAATATACAGAGTGCTTACCAAGCTCTTACCATTATTAAGGCATTATTTTTAGAAAAGTCTGGTCAGGTTGTTCTGGTAATGTCAATCACAGTGCCTACCAACCCACAGAGACTGGCCCACTGCTGAGAGGGCGTGGTGCAGGTGGCAGGTGTCCACCCTCTGGGGCACAGCTCGTTGGCCAGGCCAGGTCCCAGCCCACAGGCAGCACCTGGGAGGAGAGTGGAGGGACCGCAAGCTTAGTCACTCACTCTCTCTGCACTGAACGCAGAGGAGCAGGCAGGAGGACTGAGGGGACTAGGAAAGGGCTTCAAGGCAGAAGCAGGGACAGGGCTGTGAGGAGGCAGAGAACATGCAAGCTGAGCTGTGGAGAATAGTTCACTTTAACAATGAAGACCAAGACCCTGGTGGGCAGCTGGGTCCTTGCAGAGCCCAAACCTCTGCACAAGGCCCAGCGACGTGGCTGTCTCTGAGAGCCCACTAGATTCCCATTGTCCTTATTCCTGTGTGATCCCTACTCGGTATCTTAAGTGAGCCTGAAGAAAGGAGACACCACTCCTGGCCGCTCAGTTCTGGTCAGACTGCAGCCAGAGCAGCATTTCTAACCCTGCCCTCTGCGGCTCGCCTGAATGGAGGTTTGCTCTGTAAATGACTAGGCCTGAAAGGCGGCAGGATCACAGGGCACAAATAATGGCACAGAAAGGGACACCAACACTCCCACTGAAGAGCTCATCCCAGGAAGAAGGCAGGGGGCCTAGGGGCTGGACCTGGTGGGCCAACCACAGCGTTATCACCCTAGAAAGGCCACGACAGTAAGATGGACCCAGCATTTTTACTAACTCAAAGGCCATCTATCTCCTGACCTGCTACATCAGTGGTTTTCAAGTTTTTAAAAAGCTGTAGAACCTTTTCCCTGCAAACTCTTAATGTGGACCCTCATAGATATAAAATGGACCCGAGCGAGGAGACTGATCTGTCCCCTTGCCAAGTCCCTAACGCAAGTCTTCCTCAGAGCTTCAGAGAAAGTTTTAAACCACAGCGTCCGATGTCTGCCGTAATATCACGTTGCCTTTGGTGTGAATTTTCCAGCAGCAATGACGTTAAACCAGTGCCAATCCCAAACAAGGGACTAATGTTTGCTGAGGGCCAGGCAGCTGGCTCAGTACTCTGCATACACTGATGACAGATGACAACAGAGAAAACGCACTGCCGTCGAGTCAATCCCGTCTCATAGTGACTCTACAGGTCAGGGCAGAACTGTCCCACGCGGTTTCTAAGGCTGTAGATCTTTAGCAAAGCAGGCTGCCAGATCCTTTCTCCCACCGAGGAGTTGGTAGGTTCCAATCGCCGACCTTTTGGTCAGCAGCCAAGTGCTTAACCACTCCACCACCAGGACAGAAGGGCAGGTATAACTAGCCCCATTTAACAAACAAGAAAACCAAGGCCCAGGGTTGCATTTGCAGCCAGCCCTTAAGTGTTTTTAACAATTTCCAGATTGAACAGTTCCTAAAATATATTGCTGTTAGTTGCCACTGAGTCAATTCTGACTCATCGTGACCCTATGTGTGCAGAGTAGAATTAAGATCCATAGAGTTTTCAAGACTGTTACCGTTCAGAAGCTAATTACCAGGCCTGTCTTCCAAGCTGCCTCTGGGTGGACTTCAACCTCCAACCTTTTCAGCCAGTAGCTGAGCACTTAACCCTTTGCACCACCCAGGAACTCCCTAAAATATATCACCACTTTGCGTGGCTTCTTAAACACTTTATACAAAACATAACCTTGATGTGTGGTCGGTCACCAGTGGTGTGCTCTGGAAGCAGCCGCCGCTGTCCACCTCACCCAACGACGACCTGACTTGCTAAGCTTAAGTTTCACATACGCTTGGTTCCTACTTCCTGTCAACTCTGCCCGCTTTGCAATCGATATAATCATCTGAAGGAGGGAAAAAGCAGGGCACACACATATTCCTAATAACCCGTGGGCTGAGAGTAATCTGACTTCTAGTGCAGGTTCTTAACTCGGTATCTGTGAAACTGAATGAGAAAAAAAACATCGGCTCTGTATCTGCAATACCCTCTAGCCAAAATTCAGCATTTCTACCAGTATGAATGCAGGCAATAAACCCCGGCTTGTCAGTACCGGAATTTTATCTTATCAGTACCGGTGACCTTTTCCCCAATGGGCATCACACATATTTTCACAAAACATTACAGTTGTTACAGAAATCTCAAAATATCAGTTATTCTCATCACTACTTCAAAAGTACAGTAACTATTAGACCCGCTGTTAGCTAGCTCAGGTTACTCAGTTAATAAAGAGCACCATTATACTATTTTATCACCAATTTGTTTTCTGATATTTCGATAACTATTTCAATACAGTTAGCTTCCTCCTTGATTCTATTTTTATTACAAACATTTTTATGATTCCAGAGGTCAGAGGGCACAAGAAAGGTTAAGACTCCCCCAGGGCATACACTTCAGCAGTTTGCTGCCTTTTCTCCTCAACAGCTGCACACCGTTTACAGTTGTAACACATGTGAATGCTGTAAACAGCTACCACGGTATTCATGTGCAGTACTTCCCTTAAGAAGTATAATCCAGGGCCACAGAAATGTGTACACTGAACCAGACGACACAATTCCCGACTAGATACTTTTGCACCCTGTGTCGTCAACAGTGTAGCTTCTTCCACACTTAAGTCATCGGCATAAAACGTTACTGTTTCAAGCCCGTAGCATTTCCCCTCCCATCAACCCGAGCACAATGTGACCCGGGAAGCCTCAGTCCATTGCTATGCTAAAACAGCACTGTGTGGGTTAAAAGTGTGAGCACTTTGAGTGGCATATCAAAAGGTACATTTTAGATTCAATGAAACATTGTAACTAGATGATCCAGGTACCATTCTCCATGCTAATTAGATGTGCTGCTACAAGCTGGCAGCCAGAGGAGTAAATTAGGGGAAAGGAAAACAATGAAAGGCAAGGTTGAGTAGTCTGTCAGCTGTCTTCCAAACCAATGTACCTACAACTCGAGAATATCACCAATAACTATTCTGCCAAAGAGTTTTACATTTCACCTCAATGCTTCCCTGTAATACTTAGTGAAGTCCACTTTTCCAACATACCAGGGAAAACTATGAAATGATGCTTAAGATGCGTTGTTGTTTTTCCCACACTAAAGTGGAATGTATCTACTTCCTAAGGAAAGTCAATTTTACATAAAGCCAATTCTTACTATCTAAAAAACTAAATTATCACGCCCTTAAGAAAAAAAAAAAAAAAAGTTGCCATCCAATTGATTTTGACTCACAGGGACCCTATGGGACAGAGAAGAGCCGCCCCATAGGGTCTCCCAGGCTGTAATCTTTGCAGAAGCAGACTGCCACATCTTTCTCCCGCAGAGCGGATGGTGGGTTCCGGTAGGTTTGAACCTCCAATCTTTCAGTTAGCAGCCTAGCGCTTAACCACTGCACAACCAGAGTTCCTCTTCACGCCCTAACATGTCCAATATAGCCTGGATTGTTGCAAGTCCACCATCAAATGTATCGAATGTCCACTTGTTTATGTACAAGCTGGTGCGCGCACACACAGCCCCCAAGTATCTGTAACTTCTGCCCTCATCGCTTCTATCAATAAATTCTAAGTCGTATTTTATGAGTCAACCATGACAAATGAAGGGCCTAACGGGTCAAGTCTCAGAGCCACTGTCAAAATAGGGCATTTCCAGAGCCACTAGGAGGAAAGAAAGCAGACTTGATTTTTCTTAAGTGACTCATTTTCTCTAAAGGAATGTGAAAATCCTGCGAGCGGCCAGACCACGCCAAAGACTTCCAGCCATCTATTTCAAAATTGCCATTTAGTATAAACAATACACTTTTAACTAATTCCCTACAAACGGGAACCCCAGCCCTCCGCAAACAGCCCAGGCGCAGGCCGTCTGAACGCCGCGCCGGCCCCTCGGAAGTGGGCGCTCGGGTCCCCCGGTCACCCTGGGGTCGCCCCTTCACCAGCTGCGCGGTCGCGGGGCGCGGAAGCACGGGTCCCGCGGCGGGGCCGGCGTGTGGGACCCCGGGTCGGCAGGGCTCGGCCTGCGCCCCGCGAGCCCGGAGCAGCTCCACGAGGCCAGGGCGCCTCCGAGCGCCGCGCGGCTGGGGACGCCCCCTCAGCGCGGCCCGACCCCGCCTCAAGCCGGGCCTGCGCGCAGCCGCCATTTTCCCGCCTCCCGGACCGCGCGAGCCCCGCCGCCGGCAGCCCCGGAGACCCGCCGCCTGGTGCACCTGTCCCCCCGCGACCGCGACAGAAACCGGGGACCTCGCAGCCCGTTTCCGCCCGCGGCCGGCGCGCGCCCCCGCGGCCGGCGCGCGCCCCCGCGGCCCTAGCCCCCCCACTCTTCCGGTGCGCGCGCCCCCGCGGCCTCAAGCCCCGCCCCGCCCAGCGCGCGCCTCCGGTTCCCAGCCCCGCCCCTCCCGGCCCGCGCGCGCCCGCGGCCCGCTCCCCTCCCCCCACTGCCGCCCCCGCCCCGCGCAGGGGCGCGCGCCGCGCTCCGAAAAGGACGGTTAAGAGCGCGCGCCTCGCAGCGGGCCCAGCGAGGCGGCGGCGGCGCCTTCCAGAAATTTCCTTCTGCCTAAACCGACACTCAAAAACAAACTCGGCGCGACCCCGCGTCAGCTCCGGACGGACAGCGCCCCCGCCCCGGCAGCCGCCAGCTCCCCTCCCCCACCCGCTGCCCGCGCGCCCCCCTCCCGCCCCCTGCCCGGGGTGGCGGGTCAAGGGTGGGCTCCCCTCGGCACCGCCGGCCCGCCGCTACCCGGGCGGCGGCGCTGGGGTGGCGGCTGCGGCGGCTCGGCCCGCGTGATTGATAGGGATGGCGGCGGCGGAGAGCTGCGGCGGCGGCGGCGGAGCGGTTGAGTGACAGCTTACCTGGGTGCCAATCTTCATCACACTGACAAGCGGCTGCAGCAATCGGGACCCGCAGTGCCGCGCCCGCGTCCAACCGTCACGCCGACGCTGGGCCACGCGACACAGCCTCGCTCAATGGGAGGAGGGCGACGCCGACGCGCGCCACATCAATATTCAGCGCGGGGGCGGAGCCTGCCGGCCACGGGCCCCGCCCCGCGGCCTGCGAGGCGGGGGCTGGGGGCGGGGCCCGGCGCGGGGGTGGGCCAGCTGCCGGCTCCGCCCCGCCTCGCGCCCAGCCCGGCTACGCCCCCAGCTGGCCGCGCCCGGGCGCGAGGAGCGGCCCGCCCCGCAGGCAGGGATTCCTGGCCTTATGACTATGCAGCGATAGGCGTGGCCTCGGGCGCGCGCCACGCCCCCGCCGCGCCGTCCCTGCCACTGGAAGAGGCTCTGGGATCGCAGCTCCGGGCTGGGCGAGACCATGTTCCGCGGTCAGGCAGGGAGGCCCGGGCTGTACTATCCGAGGATGCAGCCGCCGACCCCCTCGGCCTGCAGGCACCGGGCCCGCCCAGGGTGCGCGGCTCCCCCTTTGTCTGCGGGGCGCCCCTCTACCGAGCTAGGATGAAACTGCGGAGCGCACTTGCGCGCGCCCCGCTTCGCCCCAAACCCGTGGCAGCAGGCTGTGCTCGGCGTCTGGGGTCGCTGTCGATGGGACCTGCGGCATGGGTGGCCCCCATCGACCCTCGGCAGAGGGCTTCCTTCCGGCCACGAGACTGGCGGCGTGGGCTGGGTGAAAACTGCAGGCACGCCCCCGGGTCCGCCGGGTCTCCAGTCCACATGGTGTCAGCGTACCTTTCCGCCCAGGAGACCCCAGCAGGCCCTTGTGTCAAGGTAACATCGGAGCTCCGCTGGCAGAGGACGCCTGTACTGTCAGGGGCCAGCCTCCCAGCATAGCCTGTTTACAAGGTACCGACCATTCCCACGGGCCGCAGCACTCCAGGAACCTAAGGAAAGGGCAGCTCCTTCCGCAGTGCGAATGCACATTGTTTGTCTGACTGTGAACGTTTTCTAGAACGGCCCACCCAGGACGAACCTCGATATTAAGTCCACACACAGCGGTAAAGAAGGGCAGCTCAGCTTGCACCCACCTCCTCCAGGGCCCAGAATGGGGAACTTGCTGGAGGATGACTGAGGTGGACCAGGCATGAACAGCAGGGATAAGATTCTTAATATGGCTGCATGGGTCCACAGACACCATGAAACCACATGCAGAATGCATTTTTCAGGGACAAAGTGTAGCAGAGCAGGGGCCAGGGTGAGTGAGGCAGGTGGAATACGCAGAGAGGCCCCCCGAAAACTCAGTAGTCAAGACTGGCGGCATAACTGTCAAGGTGCAGCGTAAAATGGAAATTCAAGGTCCCTTGTTCAGAAAATTAGTATGAATTCCAAGATGGCAACAGCAGAGCATTACATAAGCAAGGGGCCTTGTGCTGTGAGCCCAGCCTTGCCATCACCTGCCTCACCCTCGTCAGTAGCTTTTATTTGGTTCCCATCAAGCCTTTAAGGCAGTGGGGGCTTCAGAACCGCAGGACCTGGGTGTCTTCAGTCACCCAGAACCCAGTACAAACTATTGCTGGAAAGCCCAGGGGCCAGCTGAGGCCCAGGCCCAGTCCACCCCACCGTCTGGCCTCAGAGCTCTCTGGTATGTCCAGCAGGAGCCTTCTCTGGCTGCTGCGTCTTTTCTTTTCTCCCCATCATCTCCTGCAGATGTGGCCCCAGAGATGGTGGGGGAGGTGGCATGCTAGGTGAGAGCCGGCAGGAACACTGGTGAGCACTTTGAGGGAAACCACAGGAATGTGCCAGCCTTACTGACTGCCCAACCCTGCCTCAGGCTGGTAAGGACATAAAAGAGAGGTAAGACTCGGGCCCTGTGCAGAGCTGAAAATCCAGTGCAAGCGCCATCCGCGACCCCAGCAAGGCCCAGTACCCCCATGTGCTGCATCACAAGGTTGATGGCCTAGCAGAGTTCCAGGAATAAGGGCATGGCTTGTCCTTAACAGATGCTTAGGATCTGGAGAGGCTTAAAAACAACCACAAAAAACAAACGCATTGCCATAGAGTCGATTCCAGCTCATGGTGACCCTGTGTGTTACAGAGTAGAACTGCCCCGTAGGGTTTTCTTGGCTGTAATCTTTCCAGAAGCAGATCACCAGCCCTTTCTTCCACAGTGGCACTGGGTGGGTTTGAACCGCCAACCTTGAAGTTAGCAGTTGAGGGAAAACCATTTGCCCCACCTGGGGACCTTTTGGAGAGGCTTAGGGAAGAAAAATGAATGAGAAAGCCTCTTAAAAATAAGGGCTAGGTTTCTGCTTATCAAGATGGCCAGTTTGGCTGATGCTTAAACTGCTTCAGTTCGCCTGGGTCAGTTGGGGGGCACCAGCAATTAGTAGGGCATGATCCTTTTAAAAATGTCTTAGACTATCCCACTCCTCTCAACAACCCTCCTCCCCCCCAGGCAGAGCTCCCATCTCTTCACCATTAACCCATTGCCGTCGAGTTGATTCCGACTCATAGCGACCCTGTAGAGTAGAGCTGCCCCACAGAGTTTCCAAGGAGCACCTGGTGGATTTGAACTGCAGACCTTTTGGTTAGCAGCAGTAGCTCTTAACTACAATGCCACCAAGGTTTCCAGAGTCTTCACAGGAACCCCCAAACCCTATGTGATCTTTCCCTGCCACCATGCCTGTCTGACCTCAGTGCCCACACTACCTTCCTCATTCACCGGCTCGCATCAAATCAGTCCCCCTGCTGCTCCTTGATCACACCAGACCTGCTTTGCCTCAGGACCTTGGCACTGCATGTTCCCTCTGCCTGAAGCACTCTTCCCAGACATATCCACATGGTTCTCTCTCTCACCTCCCTGAAGCCTTTGCTTCAATATCAGTTTCTCAGGTTTAAAATTTAAGTCCCCAGTATAAATCCTATCTCCCTGTCTTAGTCATCTAGTGCTGCCATAACAGAAATATCACAGATGGATGGCTTTCACAAACAGAAATTTATTCTCTCACAGTTTAGGAGGTTAGTAGTCTGAATTTGGGGGCGGGGGAGGGCTGGCTTTAGGGCAAGGCTTTCTGTCAGTGCTTGGGGAAGTCCCTTGTCTATTTTGAGATTCTCTTTCACTCTCCATTTCTTGATTGCTTGTTTAATCTCTTTTATATCTCCAAAGAGATTGATTTAAGACACGCCCTACACTAATACTTCCTCATTAACATAACAAAGAAAGTCCATTCCTAAATGGGATTATAACCACTACAAAAACCAAACCAAACCCGTGTGGTCAAGTGGATTCTGACTCATAGCAACGCTATAGAACAAAGTAGGACCACTACAGGGTTTAGGGTTCACAGCACAAATGCGGGGCGGGGGGAGGGGGGAATGACACAATTCAATCCGTAATATTCCCTCAGCCTGCTTTCTTCTCCATGGGGTTTGTACAGGTACTTCTGACATACTGTGTAATTATTACATGTATTCGTTTTCTCGGGCTGCCTTAGCAAGTACCACAAACTGGGTGGCTTGTAGGAATGGAAATTTATTATCTCAGTTCTGAAGCCTTGAAGTCCAAGTCACCGTGTCTGCCATGTTGTTTCCTCAGAGGCTCTGAGCAAGAATCTATTCCGTACCTCTCTCCCAACTTCTGTTAAACCCATTGCCGTCGAATGGATTCTGAGTCATAATGACCCTATAGGATAGCCCCATAGGGGTTCCACAGGGCACCTGGTAGATTTGAACTGCTGACCTTTTGGTTAGCAACTGTAGCTCTTAGCTACTATACCACCAAAAAAAAAAACCCAAACCTATTGCCATTGAGCTGATTCAGACTCATAGCGACCCTATAGGACAGAGTAGTACTGCCCCATAGAGTTTCCAAGGAGTGCCTGGTGGATTCAAACTGCCAACCTTTAGGTTAGCAGCCAAGCTCCTAACCACTGTACCACAGGGTTTCCACTATCCCACCAGGGTTTCCTAACTTCTGTTAGCTCCAGGCACTCCTTGGCTTATAGATGCAGCACTCCAAATGTCTGCCTCCGTCTTCACATGGCCATCCTTCTTGTGTCTTTCTTTCTGTCTCTACTATTCTTTTATAAGGGCATCACTCATAGAGGATTAGGACCCACCTTACTCCAGTATGACTTCATGTTAACCTAACTGATCACATCTTCGAAGACCCTATTTCCAAATAGGGTCACATTCATAGGTACTGGAGATCAGGACTTCAGCATATCTTCTTGGGGGATACAATTCAATCTATAACGCTGTATAACTAACTTATTTGTTCCGTCTGTTGTCCGAAACAGCACACACACGCAGGCAGGCACGCATAAACACTAGACTTTACTCATCACATGAGTAGGAATTTTACTGTCATTCACTGATGAACATGTGGCAAATGTTTTATTGAACTCATTCTTTACATGGGAAAACTGGTAAGATGTTAGAGCCAGTTCGAAGGAAAATGCAAAGAACAAGAGTACTGGAACTAACTTGCAAATTGTGCAAAACTAGCTAGTGGAGGGTGTGGGGAAGGTTGTCCTTACCCTGTGCAGAATCCATTTACATGTCCATAGAAAAAAATCATTTGCATTGTCATTGTTATTGTTAGCTGCCCCCAGGTAGACCACTTACTCATGGTGACCCCATGCACAGCAGGATTGGACCATTGTGCCCCACACGGTTTTCACTGACTGATTTTTGGAGGCAGATCAGCAGGTCTTTCTTCCTAGTCCATTTTAGTCTGGAAGCTCCTCTGAAACTGGTTGAGCATCATAGCAACACACAAGCCTCCACTAACAGATGGGCGGTGGCTGCACTTAGTTTTTATTATGGATTGGATTGTGTCCCCCCAAAATAAGTGTCAACTTGGCTAGTCCGTGATTCCCAGTATTGTGTGATTGTCTACCGTTTTGTCGTCTGATGTGATTTTCCTACCTGTTGTAAATCCTACAACTATGATGTTAATGAGGTGGGATTAGCGGGCAGTTATGTTAATGAGGCAGGACCCAATCTACATGATTAGGTTGTGTCTTAAGTCAATCTCTTTTGAGATATTAAAGAGAGGAGTGAGCAGAGAGACAGGGAGACCTCATACCACCAAGAAAGCAGCTCTGGGAGCAGAATGCATCTTTTGGACCTGGAGTTTCTGCATGGATAAGCTCCTAGACCAAGGGAAGATTGATGACGAGGACCTTCCTCCAGAGCCGACAGAGAGAGAAAGCCTTGCTCTGGAGCTGGTATCCTGAATTTGGACTTCTAGCCTCCTAAACTCTAAGAGAATAAATTTCTCTTTGGTAAAGCCATCCACTTGTGGTATTTCTGTTATAGCAGCACTAGATGATTAAGATGACTAAGGCAGTTCTCTACAATTCATAGATTGTACAATAGCTCAAAGTTAATGAAAAGTTCGAATCAGATAACCTAAAAGGGCAAGTTCTCAAGAATGTATAGTTTCCCATTGGAGATGCTCAGTATTCCTTTTTGCTTGTCCTAAATTTCCTTACACTGTGAAATCTGGGTTTAGTTGTTGAGAAAATCCTAACCTAGAAACACAGCTGGCTGGAGGAATTGTCAGGGGAATCATAGGGCCTGAGCTCTGGTCCAGTCAAATGGCCCGGATCCTGTGGTTCAAGAATTCTCATTGTGCTCCTTACTCACCCACAGGTGAGGATGGTCCTCAGTCCACTGGGGAGCTGTGCTTCATGACTGGTCACCATGTTCCACCCATGTCCACCCACACCAAGGGATGGTCCTCAGTCCACTGGGGAGCTGTGCTTCATGACTGGTTGCCACATTCCACCCATGTCCACCCACTCCAAGGAATGGTCCTCAGTCCACTGGGGAGCTGTGCTTCTTGGCCGGTCGCCATGTTCCACCCATGTCCACCCACACCAAGGGATGGTCCTCAGTCCACTGGGGAGCTGTGCTTCTTGGCTGGTTGCCACGTTCCACGCATGTTCACCCACACTAAGGGATGGTCCTCAGTCCACTGGGGAGCTGTACTTCATGTCTGGTGGCTATGTTCCACCCATGTCCACCCAAACCAAGGGATGGTCCTCAGTCCACTGGGGAGCTGTGCTTCTTGGCTGGTTGCCACATTCCACCCATGTCCACCCACACCAAGGGATGGTCCTCAGTCCACTGGGGAGCTGTGCTTCATGGCTGGTTGCCACGTTCCACCCATGTCCACACACACCAATGGATGGTCCTCAGTCCACTGGGGAGCTGTGCTTCATGGCTGGTGGCTACTTTCCACCCATGTCCACCCACACAAAGGAATGCTTCTCAGTCCACTGGGGCGCTGTGCTTTGTGGTGGTCGCCACGTTCCACCCATGTCCACCCACACCAAGGGATGGTCTTCAGTCCACTGGGGAGCTGTGCTTCATGGCTGGTCACCACGTTCCACCCATGTCGACCCACTCCAAGGGATGGTCCTCAGTCCACTGGGAAGCTGTGCTTCATGACTGGTTGCCACGTTCCTCCCATGTCCTTCCATACCAAGGGATGATCCTCAGTCCACTGGCGAGCTGTGCTTCATGGCTGGTCACCACGTTCCACCCATGTCCACCCACACCGGGGCATGGTCCTCAGTCCACTGGGGAGCTGTGCTTCATGGCTGGTTGCCACGTTCCACCCATGTCCACCCACACCGGGGCATGGTCCTCAGTCCACTGGGGAGCTGTGCTTCATGGCTGGTTGCCACATTCCACCCATGTCCACCCACACCAAGGAATGGTCCTTAGTCCACTGGGGAGCTGTGCTTCATGGCCGGTTGCCACGTTCCACCGATGTCCACCCACACCAAGGGATGGTCCTCAGTCCACTGGCGAGCTCTGCTCCATAGCTGGTCACCACATTCCACCCGTTTCTACTGACACCAAGGGATGTTCCTCAGTCCTCTGGGGAGCTGTGCTTCATAGCTGGTTGCCATGTTCCACCCATGTCCACCCACACCAAGGGATGGTCCTCAGTCCACTGGGGAGCTGTGCTTCATGACTGGTCGCCACGTTCCACCCATGTCCACCCACACCAAGGGATGGTCCTCAGTCCACTGGGGAGCTGTGCTTCATGGCTGGTCGCCACATTCCACCCATGTCCACCCACACCAAGGGATGGTCCTCAGTCCACAGGGAAGCTGTGCTTCATGACTGGTTGCCACGTTCCACCCATGTCCCAGAGCTGCTGTCGGTTATACTGGGTACAGCTCATGGGGTTAAGAGAATGGCCTTGGGATTTGCAGAGTGCTTTTACTGTTTACAAAGCACATGGGCATGATCTCATTTAGAGATGAAAACCTAAGCCATTGCTCTCCTTAAATTTATCTTTTTTTTGGTTTTTCTAACTTCTGCTTTACAAACCCTGGTGGTGTAGTGGTTAAGAGGTACGGCTGCTAACCTAAAGGTCGGCAGTTCATATCCACCAGGCATTCCTTGGAAACCCTATGGGACAGTTCTGCTCTGTCCCATAGGGTCGCTATGAGTTGGAATCTACTTGAAGGCAGCAGGTTTTATCTTTCTTATTAAGAGAGAGGGGTTGTCTAATCCTCTGTGTGTTTGATAAATACTTGTTAGCAGAGAGTCGTTGTTAAGGATTGGATTGTGTCCCCGCTCCCCAAAATATGTGTTAGGATCTGAGCCCCTATACCTGTGGATGCGATCCTATTTGTCAAGTTAATGAGGCCATACCAGTACAGGGTGTGTCTAAAACCTAATCACTTCTGAGTGATAGAACAGCGTACACACAGAGACAAGGAAGCACAAATGGGGGACATAGAGGCCACGTGAGGATTGCCACGGAACCAGGGCTACAGAAGCTGAAGGAGACAAAGATCTTCTCCTAGAGCCAACAGAAAAAGACTTTCTGTAGAGCCGGTGCTCTGAATTCGAAATTCTAGCCTCCCAAACTGTGAGAAAAGAAAAAAAAAATTCTGTTCTTTAAAGCCAGCCACATGTGGTATTTCTGTTACAGCAGCACTAGGTAACTAAGACAGCCATTAATTTAAAATCTGTTCATCAACAATATGTTTATTGAGGGTGTACTCTGGAAAGGGAGCCCTGGTGGCACAATGATTAAGAGCTTGGCTGCTAATCAAAAGGTCAGCAGTTCAAATCTACCAGCTGCTCATTGGAAACCCTATGGGGCAGTTCTGCTCTGTCTTGTAGGGTTGCTGTGAGTTGGAATCGATTCACTGGCAGTGGGTTTACTCTGGAAAGGGCACTGAGGTGGCCTCTTGTCCCCAGTGCTCACATTATGGAGTTGTGATCCCTGACTGCACAGGACTTTGGATGATTTTTGCAGTTGGACCCATCCCCCTGCCCCAGAACAGCTGCTTTGATGGGGAGAAGTGCCTGCCTGCGTCTCCGGTTACACAGCAGTTGTTTCTTCCTGCCTTCGGCCACCAAGCCGCACCCCAATGGCTGTTCAAACCACAGTTAAAGGACAGGCCCATGAGGTCAGTACTGCCCCCGAGGAGAATGGGGCCAGACCAGAGCAGACCTCCCTGGGCTCCAGGAGCTGCGAACAGCAGAGCGACCTCACTGCTCTGTTGCAATCAGCAACATTTTGAAACGAGTTGCTGTTTCAATTTCCTTATGGTTAGCTCAGTTCTTAACTACACTCATAGTCAATGCACGTTGCCTATCCTGTCCTCTTTGTAAAAATCTTTTTCCCTCTGAAGTTACAAAAGTAACAACAACAAAAGCCTTTGCAGGGCCAAGCCAGCTTTTTTCTACATCCTGCAGACCAGCACAGGGAGTCAGGGAGGTCAGTAGACAGAGCCCTTCTCTCCTGGAAGCTCTGAGCAGTCGCTCCAGCCTGTGTGTGCTCCCACTTACTGATCTGAAAAAAGAAATCAATAAGCAAAGAGTTGAGCCACTCTTTGTTGTTTGCTACTATAAGCAATGCATTTTAAACATTGCTGAAGACCCCCTTCTGGAAAAGGATTTCTACACAGAAGGAAAGAAGGAAGACGATCAAGAGAGGGAAGAGGGTAGGAGCTAGGGGCAGGATGGGCTCCAGGGTCCAAGAAGCTAAAAACAAACAAACAAACAAAGTCACTGATTGCTGCTTGTAATGTGATAACCCAAGATGCTAAAAAAAAAAAAAAAGTAACTTAATAAATGGTCAGAGTAATGGGTTGAATAGTGTCCCTCCAAAATTCACATCCACCAGGAGCCTCAGAATGTAACCTTCCTTGGAAATAAGAGCCTTTGCATATGTAATTACTTAAGGTCATACTGAGGTAGGGTGGGCCCTAATCCAATGACTGATGTCTTTGTAAGAAAAGGAGAGGAGGACACAGAGACACAGACAGAAGATGGCCATGTAGAAATGGAGGCAGAGATTGGAGTGATGTGGCCGCAAGCCGAAGAATGAATGTTAGGAGCACTACAAGCTAGAAGGGACAAGGAAGCACCCTACCCTAGAGGCTTCAGACGTAGCCCGGCCCTGACCACACCTTGATTGCAGACTTCTGGCCTCCAGAACTGTGAGAAAATAAATTTGTGTGGCCGTAAGCCTCCAGTGTGTGGTGCTTCGTCATGGCAGACTGTATTAGGAAACAGGCAGCACCCCACACCAGCTGTGGGGCACCTCTACATGCCAGAAACCCACAGTCACTCACTAAAAATATCAAGGAAAGAGGCCTGGGCTTGAGATCGACAGCCTCAGACTTGGATTGCCCAGTTCATCCCATGTGACTCCACCAAGCCACCTCACCCCCCTGACCTCTGTTTTCTCAGTAAAATCAAACCACAGAGCTAGTCAACGGCCCTTAAGATCCCCTTTGGTTCCAAATTCCTTTAGCTCTCTCTCTTCCCTCTGTCACCTCCTGAAATACTCAAGAGGTTAAATTTATAAGGTAAGGAATTTCCTAACTATGAAGAACCGTGAAGCTCAGACTTAAATTCCCCAGAGGGCTGAAACAAGTCCCTCCGCAACACCCCGCTGTCACACTTCCCCGCTGGCTCTGGCGTGTGGAAATGCTGGGGCCCAGCTGCTGGAGTCACTTGGCAGCCGCGTGGCTCAGAGTGCCCCTCTCCTTAACAACAGCCTCGCACAGCCTGTCACCTGCCTCTGTGCTGACCGCTAAAGAGGACGTGGGAGGCTTCAGTGTGCTCTAAGAGAATCAGAAGCAGAGATGGTCCATGAAGCCCTCCTCTCTCATCAAAAGGCCTCGAGTGCTGATGGCTGAGGAAACTAGAAACATCTGCAAAAATTGGCAAAGCAGTTCATAAATCCCATGGCTGTTAGTAGCCAATAAGCTTAAAAAAAAAAAAAAAAAAAAAAAGCTTGCAGTATTTTAAATGCAGAAGAAAGGCTTACTTAAAAAGTCCATCTGTAATATTCCTGAAACTATGCACTACTACTGTATCTTATCCTTCACTCAGAAAAAAAAAAAATCATTTGTTGAACATTGTATTAGTTTCTTATGGCTCCTGGAACAAATTATCAAAACTCAGCGGCTCAGAACAACACAAATTTATTCTTGTACAGTTCTGGAGGTAAGAAGTCTTAAATAGGTCTCCAAAACAAACAACAAAGAAAACCAAGCCCGCTGTCACGGAGTTGATTCCAGCTCATAACAACCCTATAGAACAGAGTAGAACTGCCCCATAGGCTTTCCAAGGAGCAGCTGGTGGATTCGAATTGCCAACCTTTGGGTTAGTAGCGGAGCTCTTAACCACTGGGCCACCGGGGCTCCAAAATGAGTCCCACTGGGCTAAAATCAAGGGGTGGGCAGGGCTGTGTTCCTTTCTGGAGGCTCTAGATTCCGTTTCCTTGTCTTTTCCAGATTCCAGATGCACCTGCATTCCTTGGCTGGTAGTCCCTTCCCTCTTCAGAGCCAACACTGGTGACCGAGACCTCACCTCACATCATCCTGATCCTGACTCTACTTCCTTCTCTTCTCCATTTAAGGACCCTGTGATTACATTGGGCCCACATGGATTGTTGTTGTTACTTGCCATCAAGTTGTCTCTAACCCGTGGTGACCTTATGTTTAACAGAATGAAATGTTGTCCAGTCTCACGCCATCTTCATTATCATTGGTATGTTCGAGTCCTTTGCTGCAGCTATTGAGGGTTTCCATCATTTTGCTGACCCCCTACTTTACCAAGCATTATGTCCATTTCTAGCAATTGGTCTTTCCTGATGACATGTCTGAAGTACATCTAGGTTCCCAAGAGGAGCAAAACCAGTGGGATATACACAAACACACACAGAGAGAGAAAAAGAGATTTATTTCAAGGAAATGGCTCATACAATTGTGGAAGCTGACAAGTCCCAAATCTGTAGGTCAGGCAGCAGGCCAGAGACCTCTGCTGGCTCATGGGATTGTAGAGGCTGGTGACTCCAAAATCTGAAGGTCAGGTGGCCACCAGAAATTTCCACAGGCTTACTTCCCAGGAACCAGAGGTCAGGTGGATAAAAAAAGCATAGGGCAGCTGGGGGGAGGAAGAGAGAGCTTGGCCAGAACATCCGTTTATATACTGGAGACAGGCCACACCCCTTTCAACTGATTGGCTGATCACATCATGGAAAGTGATTACATTGTATTACACTATGTAAGAGCAACCAGTCCAGTGCCTGGCAAACCTGATAATCAGAGCTTAGCCAAGTTGGCACATAATATTAGCTGTCACAGTAAGCAAGCTGAAGTGTCGCCATTCTCACTCTTAAGGAGCATTTTGATCGCGTTTATCCAAAGACTGATTTGTTCTGTCTCCTGAAAGTCTATGGTTTATTCAAAATTCTTTGCCAACACCACAGTTCAAATGCATCAATTTTTCCTTCTGTCTTCCTTTTTCTAAGCAATTTGTTACTATTTTTTATTGCAATGTCTTTTTGTTTTATACAGTAGTGCATATGAATTGTTTAAAAATTATAGAAAGGTGTAATTTTGAAGGTACAAATCTCTGTAGTCTTACACTCACTCTGTCTCCTGCTCAGTAACAAGTGAAAACTACTCTTCACAATTAGATGTAAATGAGGTCATACATTTTTCTGTGAGCAATATTTTTTAAGCAACTACATCCTTGTTTGGAGCCCTGGTGGCACAGTGGTTAAGAGCTTGGCTGCTAACCAAAAGGTTGGCAGTTCAAATCCGCCAGCCGTTCCTTGGAAACCCTATGGGTTCTACTCTGTCTTACAGGGTCGCTATAAGTCAGAACCAACTTGATGGCACCTAACAACAACAATATCCTAGTTTGTTAAGGAACGATATTTATGAAACAAGTCAAAGGCAGCTAGAAAATCACCCTATAGCACTGGTTTTCAACTGAGAGGGCAGCTTTTCTCCCCAGAAGACATTTGGCAATGTCTGGAGAAATTTCTGTTGTCACAGCTCTTGTGAGTAGAGGCCAGGAGTGCCCTAAACATTCCTACAATGCACAGGATAGCCTGTCACAATAAGGAATTTTTTTTTTTAAACACCAGCTGCCGTGGCATTGATTCCAATTCATGGTGACCCCATGTGTATCAAAATAGAACTGTGCTCCATAGAGTTTTCAATGGTTGACTTTCCAGAAGCAGATCACCAGGCCTTTCTTCCTGTCTTCCTTTTCCATCATCCAGTTTTGGCATGCGTATCAGGCAATTTGAAAAGACCATGGTTTGGTTCAAGTGCACCTTAGTCATCAAAGTGACATCTTTGCGTGAAATGTGACTTTCATTTCATTGCTGTTAAAAACTTTAAAGAGGTTTTTTTTTTTTTTTTGTCAGATTTGCCCAATGCGATGCCTTGTTTGATTTCTTGACTGCTGCATCCATGAGTGTTGATGGCAGATCCAAGTAAAATGACGTCCTTGATAACTTCAATCTTTTCTCCGTTTATCATGATGTTACTTATTGGTCCAGTTGTGAGGATTTTTGTTTTCCTTATGTTGAGGTGTATTCCATACTGAAGGCTGTGGTCTTTCATTTTCATTAGCAAGTGCTTCAAGTCCTCTTCACCTTCAGCAAGGAAGGTTGTGTCATCTGCATAATGCAGGTTGTTAATCAACCCCCCTCCAATCCTGATGCCCCGTTCTTCTTCATGTAGTCCAGCTTCTCGGATTATTTGCTCAGCATACAGAATGGATAATTAAGGTGGAAGGATACCACCCTGTTGTACACTTTTGCCAATGCTGACCCACACAGTATCCCCTTGCTCTATTCGAACAACTGCCTTTTGATCCATGTACAGGTTCCAAAAAAAATTTTTTTTTTCCCACAGGTTCAGCTTGAGCACAATCAAGTGTTCTAGAATTCTCATGTTTCATAATGTTATCCACAATTTGTTATGATCCACACAGCAAATGCCTTTGCACAGTTGATAGAACACAGGTAGACATCCTTCTACTGTTCTGTGCTTTTATGCCTTATTTTTCTTGTTCACTGCGTCTTACTTTACTGTGCAGGCCAGCCATTCTCAAACTTTTTGGTCTCAAGACCCCTTTGCACTCTTAAAAATTATTGGGACCCCAAAGGGCTTTTGTTTATGTGAGTTGTATTATCTGTTGATATTTATGATATTATAAATTTAAAAAAAATTCTAATTTGTTTTATTCATTTAAAAATTATAATCACAAACCCACTCCATGTTCATGATAACATGAATAACATAGTTAAAGAAAAATAGCCATTTTCTAAAAAAAAAAAAAAAATAGTGAGAAAACGGGCATCGTTCACATGTTTGCAGATCTCTCTAATGTCCAACTGAATAAAAGATGGCTGGATTCTCATATCTGCTTCTGCCTTCAGTCTGCTGTGATCTGTTGTTTTGGATGATACATAATAAATTTGGCTTCTCAGAGATACATACATTAAAAAAGAAAAAAAAATGCCAGTGAGCCATCTCTGACTTGTGGTGACCCCATGAGTGTCAAAGTAGAACTGTGCTCCATAGGGTTTTCGATGGCTGATTTTTTGGAAGTAGATGGCCAGGCCTTTCTTCTGAGGCACCTCTGGGTGGACTGGAACCTCCAGCCTTTCAGTTAGCAGCTAAACTCTTAACTGTTTGTGCCACCCAGGGGACTGTACACTTGGAGAAGGGAGAAGTATTTACACAGGCCTTCACAGAATTTGGAGCCTTCGTGGGGCCAGTGGTTAAGCATTTGGCTGCTAACCAAGAGGTCGGCTGTTTGAATCCATCAGGCGCTCCTTGGAAACCCTATGGGGCAGTTCTGTTCTGTGCTATAGGGTCGTTATGAGTTGGAACCATTTTTTCACATAATTAGATACTTCACCACAACTCAACACGTGGATACTTCTTAAAGGTTTGTTGCAATGTGGACTCTGCCCCCACGTGGGCGAACTTCCTTCACTCAATTATATGACACCCACTGGCCTAACTGGCGCTTTGAATGGATCTTTTACCCACACCTAATTTTATAACACGGCTGCTTGGTCATTTGGGAAATACGGATTCACTAAGTTATACAGATCTGGCAAGTGTTGACACATTTCATTAGAGAAGATCACATTTGTTAATGTCACCGCCTGCCTCCTCAGAGAGGTCTTTAAGTTTGGGAAGCTGTCAGTCTCACAGTGACAGACACAAGTCTTCCAGAATTCTCATTTTCACTTGAAAGTTCAAATGTTATCATTGACAGCAAGTGTTGTCAGTTGTTTTCCTTAAAGTGACAGGCTCGCTTTGTCATTTTTGAGAAGTAGCTGCCAGCACCCAAGTCTGGATATACATAGTTTGTCTGTCTGTTGTTCTTCCTGGTAAAGATGGAAAAAAACCAACAGCTAGTTCCGCCCGCAGTTCTCACAGGGGCCCAAGGGCTTCTCCTTGAGCGTCCATCATACTTTGGTAGGCAGCAGAAGGACTTTATGGAATATTAAAAAGCTGCGCAGCCAATAGCCAAAATTTAATAAAATTAGTAAGCTTTAATGCTTCATGAAGGACATTCTCAAGTGAAACTGTCCCTTTTTTTTTTTTTTAACAGCATAAAGAGGAAGAGTATAGTGGCGCCTGGTAGTTTGCTATCACTGCCTTGATTTGTATGTGCTGATACCGGCAGTTTTATCCACCGTGGCTTTCAGACCATCATAGCAAATGCCAGCACAGTGAGGAAGGCGGATAACATCTTGGTATTACTATGAAGGAGGACTCTAGTGTTTCAGTGGTGGAATTCTTGCCTTCTGTGTGGAAGACCCAGGTTCGATTCCAGGCCAATGCACCTTATGGGCAACTATCGCCCGTCTGTTGTTGGAGGTTTGCACGTTGTTGTGATGCGGAACAGGTTTCAGGCTAAAACGGACTAGGAAGAACGTTCTGGTAATCCACTTCTGAAAATCAGCCAATGAAAACCCTGTCATGCATGGGGTCCCCACGAGTCAGGGGCCAACTCCACAGCAGCTGACAACAGTAACAACCATGTTAGGGAAAGAGCTTTGACCTTGAGGACTCCCTGAAAGGGTCTTGAGAACCCTCAGGGGCTTGGACCACGCTTTCAGAGTAGTTGGTTGAGGCCTTAATATTATACAGAAGAATGAAGCTCTTTGGGTTGATTCCTAGTTAGTTATTCCGCAGGATCTCTTTTTAGAGTCTTATTTTCTTCCTTACATCATTAATTGATTCATTAATTTGTTATTGAGAGCCAGTGAGGTGCAGGGTCCTGTACTGTGTTCAGTGCACACTCGCCTGAGCCGCCTTCTGTTTTTCATGTTAAGTGGAGTTCAATTTTACACACTCCTCCGAGGTTTCTTGCACACCATGTACCAGAAGCTGTTCAAATATTGTAATATAGTGAACACTCCACCAATTCACTAAATTACTCAATTCTCTACTCTGATAAAAGGCAGGTCCTTACAGATAAAATTTCTTGACAAGGTCAATGAGCAGTGGAAACCTGACAACTAACGTGGGACAGGAAGTCAGCCATGGAGAACAAGCTATAGCACAAAGGGCCAGGGGACAGTGCAGAAACAAAGAAAAGAAGGCTTGAGTCGTGTTTCCCCAAAAGAACATGTTGAAGTCCTTACCCCGAGTACCTGTGATGATGACCTTGTTCGGAATCAAGGCCTTTGAAGATATTATCAGCTAAATCAGCATGAGGTCTTACCGGAGTAGGCGGGTTCCTAACTCTATGGCGTGTGTCCTTATTAATGAAGAGACACATAGACACACAGAGGAAGGACAACCACATGAAGATGGAGCAGAGGGGCATTGCTGCAGCCACAAGCCAAGGAATGCCCGGGGCTACCAGAAACCTGGAGAGACAGGGAAGGACCCTCCCCTAGAGCCTACAAAGAGAGAGCATGGCCCTGCCAATACTCCGAATTCAATCTTCTGGCCTCCAGAACTGTGAGAGAATAAATTTCTCCTGTTTCTAAGCCACCTGGTGTGTGGTCCTTGGTCATGGCAGCCCCAGGACACTCAAACAGAGGCTTGAGGTTCGCAACAGAGAGACAACGGGACATGAACCTGGCGAGTACATTTTCCACTTTGAGGATGGGTGCTAAGCTGATACTCAGCCATGTTAAAAGAGGCACAACAAGCAAGAACTATGAGGTGGCATGAGGGTGTACAGCAGGCCCTGGACACAGCCATGGTAGCGCTGGCAGGATGAGATTTCCTGAGCTTTGGTCTCTGTGTAAGCTCTTAGAACGGCATAGTAAGGTGGTCACGAGAATGGCTATGAACCCTTTATATATGATCCAACTGCTCCTTCCCTGCTGTGCACAGCCAAGCTACCTCAGAAAGACCGTGGAAGACCATGGTCCAGGCTGGCCACATGCCCATGCTTCTTCCTAAGGGATTGTGCAGGTGAGGATGGGCCACTTAAACATGGTTTCCAATTTCCATCTGCCCACAGCAGTCCGCATCCTTGGGGAAGGTTACCTGCCTGACCCCACAGGGCCCTAGGGCCTGGACACTCTGACCTGGAAGGGCTCTGACCCAGGTCTGGCTTAGGAGGGATGGGGAGGGTGAGGAGAGATGGGGAGGGATGAGGGGGGGTAGGGAGGGCAGGGGAGGGATAAAGGGGATGGCGAGGGATGAGAAGGGATGGGGATAGGGAGGGGTGGGGAGGGATGGAGGATGGGGAGGGATGGGGGATGGGGAGGGATGGGGGATGGGGAGGGATAGGGGATGGGGAGGGATGGGGGATGGGGAGAGATGAGGGATGAGGAGGGGAGGGGAGGGGTGAGGGGTGGGGAGGGATGAAGAGGGATGGGGAGGGATGAGGAGAGTTGGGGAGGGGTGGAGAGGGCTGAGGAGGGATGGAGAGGGTTGGGGAGGCATGAGGAGAGATGCGGAGGGATGGGGAGGGATGAGGGGGGATGGGGAGGGATGAGGGGGGTTGGAGAGGGATGGGGGATGGAGAGGGATGAGGAGGGATGGGGAGGGATGAGGAGAGGTGGGGAGGGGTGGGGAGGATGAGGAGGCATAGGTTGGAGAAGGGAGGAGTGGAAAAGATGGGGAGGGGTGCAGGGGTGGAGATAGTTTCCCTAAGGGAGAGCCAGGGCCTGGCTGCAGGCCCCTTTCCCCGCCCACCTGCCCTCCACCTGGCCACCAGGCCTGCCCAGGGATTCAGACCTGCTCTGGTCCTCCAGGGAGGTGGCTGGACAGGGATGCTCAGCCGTGGGGAGAGGGAGGTGGAGCTGGCACGGATCCTTCCTGAGCTCTGGAAACGCACAGAATGAGCACAAAATGGGAGCGTAAAGCCAAAACCTTTCCCTCTCCTTGCCCTCTCATTCTTGGCTGTTTTCCTGATCTTGCTGAAACGAATGTTTGTCATCTCTCCAGACATCAAAGAACAGAGTTTCTCTGTCTGTAACATTTTTTTTCAAGGAGAAAAAAAAAAAAGCAACAGTCCGGGTGGGCCTGGGGGACTTGCTGAGGGCAGCGCCCCCCTCTGGCGGCCACCTGCTGTCCATCACACTTCCTGCCTGCCGCTCAGGACAGTATGCGCCGTCCCTGCTGTCATGTATGCTCAGGTATTTACAAATAAATGCACTTTTTATGTGTGCAAATATTAGTCAGGATCTGTGGAAAGATTAAAGAACAGAATCGTGAATGGAAAACAGAAGCGTTCAGGGGTTATAGAGCTGAAGGGAACCTCTGCAGGTCCTTTTACAGAGGGAAGAACTGATGCAAACATGTGCAAGACTAGCTCAGACCCACAAGGTCCCCCTTGCTCCAGGCTAGTGCCCTTCACACTTCACCAGGTAATGGGTTTATTACTTGCAGTATGAACAAGGAGGCTTGTTTAAGGCTGTATTCATTCCCTCGGGCTGCCGTAACAAAATCCCAGAGGCTGGATGACTTATAACAGCAGAACTTTATTCTCTCACAGCTCTGGAGGCTGGGACTCCACATGAGTGTGTCTGCAGAGCCACACTCCCTCTGAAGACTCCAGGGGAAGGTCCTTTCTTGGCTCTCCCAGCTTCTGGTTCCTTGGCTTGCGGTTACGGCATCGTTCCAATGACTGCCTTTGTCATCACATGGCCATCTTCCCTCTCTGTCTCTTTTCTTTTCTCTGGACACCAGTCACGTAGGATTAGGACTCACCCTACTCCAGTATGACCTCATCCTAACCGAAAATATCTCCAAAGACCCTATTACCAAACAAAGTCATGTTTACAGGTACTGAGGTTTAGGACTTCAATGTGTCTTTTTGGGGAGCACAATTCCATCCATAACAAATGACAAGGTGAATATAATTTATAATTAGCTTAAAAACCCATTGCAAAAAAAGCTTAGCACTTACTAATTATTTGTAAAAAGTTGGCAAAGACCTTTGAAAAGTATTTTCTTACTGTTGAGAGTAAATAAAGATTTACACCATCTTTATTATCCCAAGGAAAACCTGGTGGCATAGTGGTTAAGAGCTACAGCTGCTAACCAGGTCAGCAGTTCGGATCCACCAGGAGCTCCTTGGAAATTCTATGGGGCAGTTCTACTCTGTCCTATAGTGTTGCTATGAGCCAGAATGAACTCGACGGCAGGGGGTTTGGTTTTTTGGTTGGTTATTATCACATAACCAAAGAGTTTACTAAACAAAGATGAACACCAGTGGCTGTCTTGTTTCAATCATTGCCAGTTGAATTAACAAAACCAAAAACCAAACCGACTCATAGGGACCCTACAGGACAGAGCAGAACTGCCCCATAGGGTTTCCAAGGAGCACCTGGTGGATTCAAACTGCTGACCTTTTTGGTTAGCAGCTGTAGCACTTAACCAGGGTTTCCTGAATTAACAAGGACTTCCAAATATGCATGTTCTACATTTAGAAAAAGAAAATGGGGGTCAGTGAGCTACAGAATAATTTTTGGTATTTTTTTTTTTTTTCAATTGCAGCAAGATCTATATTGCCTTTTTTTTTTTTTTTATGATTATTGTGTCTCTAAACAATTGTGGTTTCCTAAAAGAGGCACAAAGGACTGAAACTTTCTTCTCCTTCCACTCTTAGCCAGTCCCCATGCTTATGCAGCCCACCACACAGCCACATTTCTGAGGGTCTTCTTCCAGAAAACGTCATTGACATGGCGAGGAAACCTCCTTTCCCTTTCTTGGTAGTCGTAGATTGAACTGTGTCCCCCAAAAATATGTGTCAACTTGGTTAGGCCATGCTTCCCAGTATCCTGTGCTTGTCCTCCATTTTGTGATTGTAATTTTATGTTAAAAGGATGAGGGTGGGATTATAACACCACCCTTATGCAGGTCAGATGCAAAGGGAGATTCCCTGGGGTGTGGCCTGCACCACCTTTTATCTCTCAAGAGATAAAAGGAAAGGGAAACAAGCAGAGAGTGGGGAGCCTCATACCACTAAGAAAGCAGCACAGGGAGCAGAGCGCATCCTTTGGTCCCAGAGTCCCCGCACCTGAGAAGCTCCTCAACAATGGGAAGATTGAGGACAAAGAGTTTCCTCCAGCGCTGACAGAGAGAGAAAGACTTCCCCTGGAGCTGAAGCCCTGAATTTGGACTTTTACCTACTTTATTGTGAGGAAATAAATTTCTCTTTGTTAAAGCCATCCACTTGTGCTATTTCAGTTATGGCAGCAGTAGATGACTAAGACATTGGCTTTTTACTGCAGATTTGTTGATTGGTCTTCAAATAATCCTCTTTACATGATTACAGACAGCTCAGTGGTTTGCAAAGAGCCAACAGTAATCTATTCTCAAATATACTTTCTTCCAAGTAAGGACAAGACCGTGGTTATTATTTTGTAATAACTGGCACACCATTACAAAACATATTTAGATGCTCTAGCATTCAATACAACTCGCACTCTGCCTTTTACAGTATAGAGTTCACAGTGTACTAGGCACAGCTTCCTAAATTTGTTGGCTTCTATCATTGACTCACTAATTCCCTAACCCAGTAAGCCGAAACATGTTAACGTGAGTCAAGAGCTTATTTTCATTCTGTGCTCTTCTCTGCCTCTGGAAACCAGTGATTTATAAATAAAAATTTATTATTTATCATTTACGAGACTGAAAATATTACACATATGGAACTCCAGAAATAAATTGTCAGCTATGGGGCAACATATTTTTGATATATTGCAAATTTATTTCCTACCTCACCCATTTACCCAGATGGACTTCCAGCTTTTCATACCCAGATTAAATTCTCAGTGCAGCATCCCATGCTTTGGAAGTCTTATCTTTCTCTTTCATAGCTGTTTCTTCCCATGGGTTCTAATCTATTTTCTGTCTCCTTGTCAACAATACCTCAAGGTGTGATGCAATAGTTCTGGGGCCACAGAGTAATGATATTTTATATTTATGTCACCTCCTTCTCCAAGGACCAAAAGGTGTTCCAAGGACAGCACTTAACGTGACTGCTTTCTTGGGAGGTAGGTGGGGGCAGGTATTATTGGTATTTTCAAAAAACTTTTTATTTTGGAAATTTTCACACTCAGAAAAGTAGAGAGAGGAGTATAATGAACCTCTGTGTGCCCATCATTCAGCTGTACAATTATTAACACATTGCCAATCTTATTTCATCTATTTCCCAGTTTTTCCCCCCCAGGTTAAGTATTTTAAGGCAAATCCCAGATACCATGTTATTTCACTTCAGTTGGGGTAAATATTTTAATTCCATTTTGTACGGAAATTGTTGCTGCTGTTGTTTGTTGTTGTGTCCTGTCAGGTTGATTCTGACTCATGGGGACTCTATAGGACAGAATAGAACTGCCCCATAGGGTTCCCTAGGCTGAAATCTTTAGTGGAGCAGGTTGCTAGGTTTTTTCTTCCACAGAGCCCCTGGTGGGTTTGGACCGTCGACATTTTGGTTAATATCATGGATTGAATTGTGCCCCCCCAAAATATCTGTCAACTTGGCTAGGTCATGATTCCCAGTATTGTTTGATTGTCTATCATTTTGTCATCTGATGTGATTTCCCTATGTGTTGTAAATCCTATCATTATGATGTTAATAAGATGGATTAGCAGCAGTTATATTGATGAGATGTACAAGATTAGATAGTGTCTTAAGCCAATCTCTTTTGAGATATAAAAGAAAGAAGCAGCAAAGAGAGATGGGAACCTCATACCACCAAGAAAGCAGCGCTGGGAGCAGAGCTTGTCCTTTGGACCCTGGGCTCCTGCGCGGAGAAGCTCCTAGTCCAGGGGAAGATTGATGACCAAGACCTTCCTCCAGAGCTGACAGAGAAAGAAAGCCTTCCCCTGGAGCTGACACCCTGAATTTGGACTTCTGGCCTACTGGACTGTGCGAAAATAAGTTTCTCTTTGTTGAAGCCATCCACTTGCGGTATTTCTGTTATAGCAGCACTAGATGACTAAGACAGTTCATAGTAACAGATGGGCGCTACTTTGTGACTCTCACCAAAACGTTATTATTATTAATATATTATTACGTTAAAGATGTTTTAATGTATCTGAAAATGTTTCTGTAATGTATTTTATGCATAGAAAGGTACACTGTATACTATATACTAAGATAAACATTTGACTAACTGTTAGATACAAACGGTAACTAAGTATTCCAACTTGCGTTCAAAAGGAGTGGAGCTCCATCATAATCCCAGGATTGCCTATATTGAAATCCTGCAAATATGATCCTGTTTAGAAGTAGGGTTTTCTTTACTATGTTAATTAGACCATACCGAGTAGGGTGGACTCTAAATATAATCACTTCTGAGTTACGAAAACAGCAGAATAGTCACAGGGATGTACACATGGGGGAAGAGAGACAGATGCCATGTGGGGATTTCCAAGGAACCAAGGAACACCTGGGGCTACTGACAAGGAAGGAAACAGCAATGTCTGAGAGATGATTTGGACTTTTAGCCTTCAGAACTGTGAAAAAAAAAAATTCTGCTCTTTAGAGCTACCCACTTGTTGTATTTCTGTTGCAGCAGCACTGGGTGACTAAGACTGGGGATTTCCCTGGGTCTGTGAGGACCTCAGGGAAGGCTGAGGGACCCAAGCGTGTTTAGCCCAGAGTTACCTGGTCGCTCTCAGTCCTACAACAGGGCCCCCTGGTCTCACCACAGTCTCCAGGGGCCCTTAGGTTCCCTCCCCTTGATCATGCAGGCAATGCAGAATCCCCAGCTACCCTTCTAGGGGAGACTGGGGACTGAGGGGACTCTTCCTCAAACTCGGACAAGCAGTGCGTGAATCAGGGTGCTGAGCTCTTCCCCTTTGGATGCACCTGAATGCCAGCAAGCCCTGAGTGAGACACAGACCATCAGCCGTTCTTGCGTTTCCCCCTTTATTACCACTTTTATGTATTTATATTCTAAAACAGCCT
The DNA here is from genome assembly GCF_024166365.1 of Elephas maximus indicus. Taxonomy (NCBI): domain Eukaryota; kingdom Metazoa; phylum Chordata; class Mammalia; order Proboscidea; family Elephantidae; genus Elephas; species Elephas maximus. Next base: position 226,891,480 of record NC_064820.1, on the reverse strand, counting down.
TATTAGATTTTATTGTCCAATAACACACTGATTGCTAAAAGTTCAAATATAGAAGCAAGTAAATATGCACAAGTAAATAAATGAAAAGTTCACATATAGATGCCAATATGTGAACACCCCCTCAGTCTCACTTTTAAGGTGCTCTGACTTTTGGGCAGAGACCCTGGGTGACGTAAACAGTGAACACGCTCGGCAGTTAATCAAAAGGATGGAGGTTTGAGTCCAGCCAGAGGCACCTCTGAAGAAAGGCCTGGCAATCTGCTTCTGAAGGGTCAATCTTTGAAAACCGTATGGAGCACGGTTCTACTGTGACACACACGAAGGCACCGTGAGTTGGCTTGATGGCAGTTGGTCTTTTTTTTTTTTAAATCAGTTTGAGGTGAAGGAGCAAGGCTGGCGCTGATTTCCACAGGAAAAGCCCATGCTCTAGGCCCACCTTAGCCCTTCTTCCTCTTGCTTTGTGCCCTGAGGGGCTGTCCCCTGGGCCCCTCTCTTTCTGTCTTCCAGTCCAGTTTGGCTGATGGGAGGCGCTTATAAGAATTCAGAGGGTGGGAGGAAAGTGAGGGCAGGGGTTTATCCCCAGCGCCCCATGGGTGCAGTGTCCCTCAGCTATCTCCCTGAGTTCTAGTAACTGTTCCCACCTTGGTAGCACAACAGTTAAACAGAAAGGTTGGAAGTTTCACCCAGAAGCTCTGCGGGAGAAAGACTTGGCGATCTGCTCCCACAAAGATTGAAAAAAAAACAAAGATTACAGCCTAGAAAACCCTGTGGGCAGTTCTACTCTGTCACATGAGGTTGTTATGAGCTGGAATCAATTCAACAGCACCTAACAACAACAACATGGATTCAGTTGTGTCCCCGCAAAAGGTATGTTGAAGTCTTGCTCACTACAATCGTGACGGAAATAGGGTCTTTGAAGATGTGATCAGTTAACATGAGGTCATACTGGAGCAGGATGGGTCTTAATCCTATATGACCGGTGTCCCTATAGAAGAGGAGATGAGACACAGACAGAGAGACAGAAGAAGGATGCCAGGTGATGCTGTCACAGCCAAGGAATGCCTGGAGCTACCAGAAGCTGGGAGAGAGGCATGAACAGGTTTTCCCCCAGAGCCTTGGAAGGAATCCACATGGTAACGCCCTGATCTCAGACTCCTAGCCTCCTGGACTGTGAGACACTTTCTGTTCTTATAGGCTCCCATGGTATGGCCCTTTGTTAAGGCACCCCCAGGGCACTCACACCCTCCTCTCCAGGTTCAGCAGGTGACCTCTGCTCTTCCTGACCCAGGAAACCTCAGCCTCCTTCCGCCCACCTTGGAAGCAGCTCCTGATTGAAGTGCCCTCAGACTGCTTGGCCTGCGTGTGCCTGCTGTGTCATGGGGCCCCTGACTGATGCATAGGATGGCAGAGAGGGAAGTAGCCAGGGCACCAGGAAGGCGGCCGGGCCTGGGAGCCGCTGCTGCCTGCCCAGCACTGATGGTTGTCACAGGGATACCCTCCTCCACCCCCAAGCTGGTTCTAGTCAGACCAACTCCAGGTGAAGGGGATTAGGCCAGGAGAGGTCACTGAGGAAGGAAGGCTGAGGCTGCTGGGCAGGGCAACAATACCCTCTGTGGACCCTTTATGTCCTGGGATCGCCAGGCTCTTCATCCATCATAGGATCAAGGTTTACAACATGAAAAATTAATATCGTGACTTCCTGCAGAAGGATCAGTGATGTCCAGGCATCCTGGTCATACCCGGGCCACACTTGGCATCTATGGTGATCTACCTGATGTCAACTGGAAATGCCAACAATGCTACCTGGGGTAACATGGTCAGGGCCTGCACCTCTTGGGGTACCCGAAAGCAGAGTGGCCCAGTTCTGCCTCCTCCTGGGTCACTGGGGTATTTGTCAAAAGTGCAGATTATTGGCAGATGTTGTTGAACGTTTCTGGAGCCTCGTGCTCCCAGAAAACAGCAAATACCTAATAAAAACCTCGAATCCTTCATTTTCTAAGATTCTCCATCCTTTTCAAAAATTTTGTTTTAGTTGTTGAGAATATACCCAGCAAAAATATACCCCAATTAAAGTTTCTACATGTACAACTCAGTGACATTGACTAAATTCTTGGAGTTGGGCAGCCATTCTCACCCTCCGTTTCTGAGTTGTTCCTCCCCAGTTAACACAAACTCACTTCCCCCTAAGGTTTCTATCTAATCTTTTGAGTTGATGTTGTTAATCTGATCCCTATAGAAAGATCTTAAAAGAGCACGATGCTCAAGGCTGACGTTCTCCACTAGTTCAGTTAAATTGTTGTTCAGTTTTCAGGTGACTTCAGGGGATTTTCTTTTTTTTTTTTTTTAGTAATTTTTATTGTGCTTTAGGTGAAAGTTTACAAATCAAGTCAGTCTGTCACACATAAGCTTATATACACCTTACTACATACTCCCACTTACTCTCCCCCTAATGAGTCAGCCCACTCCCTCCTTCCAGTCTCTCCTTTTGTGACGATTTTGCCAGTTTCTAAACTTCTCTACCCTCTTATCTCCCCTCCAGACAGGAGATGCCAACACAGTCTCAAGTGCCCACCTGATACAAGTAGCTCACTCTTCGTCAGCATCTCTCTCCAACCCATTGTCCAGTTCCTTCCATGTCTGATGAGTTGTCTTCAGGAATGGTTCCTGTCCTGGGTCAACAGAAGGTTTGGGGACCATGACCGCCAGGATTCCTCTAGTCTCAGTCAGACCATTAAGTCTGGTCTTTTTATGAGGATTTGGGGTCTGCATCCCACTGATCTCCTGCTCCCTCAGGGGTTCTCTGTTGTGCTCCCTGTCAGGGCAGTCATCAGTTGTGGCCGGGCACCATCTAGTTCTTCTGGTCTCAGGATGATGTAAGTCTCTGGTTCATGTGGCCCTTTTTGTCTCTTGGGCTCATAGTTATCGTGTGACCTTGGTGTTCTTCATTCTCCTTCGATCCAGGTGAGTTGAGACCAATTGATGCATCTCAGATGGCCGCTTGTTAGCATTTAAGACCTCAGACGCCACATTTCAAAGTGGCAGGGGATATTCCTGATTTAAGGCTTAAAGGTTATCTGAGGGCAATAGTTTGGGGATGTCGTCCGGCATCTGTGGATTCATAACGTCTGGATTCTGGGAAAATTTTAAATTCTGTTCTTCATTGCCCTCTTTTTGATCAGGATTCTTCTACAGAACAAGATTCCCCACCCTTTTGTGTTCCACCCTTCCCCCGATGAAGGTCCCTGGGTGGCACAAGCAGCTAGAGCTGGAATACTAACCTAAAGATTGGTGGTTCAGACCTACACAGGGGCACCACAGAAGAGACACCTAGACATCTGCTTCCATAAAGATTGTTGTTGTTGTTGTTGTTGTTGTTGTTGTTAGGTGCCGTCGAGTCAGTTCCGACTCATAGAGACCCTGTGTACCGCAGAATGAAACACTGCCTGGGCCTGTGCCATGCTCACAATCATTGTTATGCTTAAGCCCATTGTTACAGCCACTGTATCAATCCATCTCATTGAGGGTCTTCCTCTTTTTCCACTGACCCTGTACTTTACCAAGCATGATGTCCTTCTCTAGGGACTGATCCCTTCTGACAACATGTCCAAAATACGTCAGATGCAGTCTCGCTATCCCTGCTTCTAAGGAGCATTCCGGTTGTACTTCTTCCGAGACAGATTTGTTCGTTCTTTTCCATAAAGATTACAGCCATGAAAACCCTGTGGAGCAGTTCTACTCTGTAATACCTGGGGCCGTCATGAGTTCGAACTGGCTCCACAGCAGGGGGTTGGTTTTGGTTTTCTTCCCCATGTGACTTAGATAACAGTTGGTGCCCACTCTTTCTTAGGACACTCAGAAGACTCAGGAATGCTTTCTCGTTTCCTGTGACAAGACCAGACACAAACCATTCCCCTTTTGCCTGACTCTGTTCACAAGGCCAGACACAGACCCTCCAGCTTCCAGGTGTTATCTCATGAATGATTAGCTGAGATTAGGACTTTGTCCCCTTGAGACTAGCTAGACATAGAGATAAACATTTGCTGCTCAGTTGACTGAGACCCCCTCGCCAATTGCAAAAACAACCCCTACCGTACAATTATCCCATGTATACCTTGTCTATGATGCATTGGTGCTTCAGTGGTAGAATTCTCGCCTTTCATGTGGGAGACCTGGGTTTGATTCCCAGCCAATACACCTCATGTGCAGCTTCCACCTCTCAGTGGAGGCTTGTTTGTTGCTACAATGCTGAATGGGTTTCAGTGGAGGTTCCAGACTAAGGGTAGGAAGAAAGGCCTGGTGATCTGCTTCTGAAATTCAGCCAACAAAAACTCTAGGGATCACAATAGCCAATTCGAAACAGATGACAGGGATGGTGCCGAAGTGGGCAGCATTTCATCCCGTCGTGTACGGGGTCACCATGAGTCAGAGCTGACTAGATAGCAGCTAGCAACAAAACATGCCTAGTCTACACCACCTAGAAAAATCCAGGGTGAAACCACCCTGCTGAGAAGCCGGTCCTGGATCTGGGGTGCTCTCCCTACAGAAACAGGGAGAGTGAGACGCGCCTCCTTGCTTGTTGGGTGACAGCCTTCTCCCAGGCCAACTGACTCAGGAATCCGCAGTTTAACGAGCACCCTTGGGTGATTCTGATGCTCAGAGTTCTGACAGACCATCTTATGGGCGCACAGTTGAATCTCAGACAGCCCCTTTCTGTATCAGCAGGGAGGGCGTTGGGGACCCCTGGCTGGAGGAGCACTCCTCCAAACTGCGGTTCTACCTGAGAACTTGGGCCCACCAGCACTCTGATTTGCCTCGAGAGAAACAGACCTTGTAAACAGAAACGGATTTAAGTGATGGTTGCTGAGAATTTTGAGGGCAATGCATTTCTTTTCAAAGGCAGCTCCGAAAACAGCCTTCTCGATGTGCTCGGGGTGGAGCCTTCTTTCTTCACCAGCCTCCTCCTGGTTCAGCCCTTTATTGGTTTGTCATCATCTCCCCTGTGGGGGATGAATGATCTCCTCTCTGGGAATATCATGGGGACTGCAGTCACTGCCAGAATTCCTTGGCACAAAATCTCTCCCTGAGTCAGAGCCGAGCGCCGTTACCTAGTCCGGACCAGCTGCGCTGGCAATATGTCTGGGAGGCATTTGAAAATTTTATGATGAATAAAAATTATCCATTACACAGACTTCTGCACTGTATATTCATCTAGGACCTCTCCAGCTACACGACCAATGGTCTTCTGTTTATATATATTTTTTCAAACGACACTCTAACTACAATAACAAAATTATACATCTAAAAATTTGAACATCCAGTAACATTACATAAAATTTGTCATTCTATATGTTGTCAAATCTTTAATAATTATAACAATGAACACAACATTCACTGAACGGGCAAAAGAGAATGCTGAAATCGTGTAAAGTTGTTTTTTAGGTTAAATAATCAAAAGATTGAAAAAACAAAGAGAATGTTGAAAGACGCTGAACAATACAAATCTTTCAAGCCTCTTCAGCTCTCTAACCAAGTCCTTGCATGTAGGTGACCTTAGTTGACAATACCCTGTCTGGTGATAAAATCAGAATTTTTAAAGGACCCAGTGGCCCCATGAAAAGGGAGGGAGGGTGGAAACTGCAAGCACGCAAGAAAGAAAATGAACTCCTTTAAAGTGCCGTTTAGGGCCAGGCCAGGGCTCATTCATGCAGCGGCCTTCTCATGACAGCAGCACATAAATGCTACATGCTAATTATGGCTGGAGACGGTGGGGGCTCAGCGGCAGAATTCTGGCCTTCTGTGCAGGTGACCTGGCTTCAATTCCCGGCCAATGTACCTCATGCAAAGCCACCACCCGTCCGTAAGTGGAGGCTTGTGCGTTGCTGTGATACTGAACAGCTTTCAGCGGAGCTTCCGGACTGAGACGGACTAGGAAGAAAGGCCTGGCAATCTCCTTCTGAAAATCAGCCAATGAAAATTCCGTGGATCAAGAAGGTCCAAATCCCCAACTGATCATGAGATGGTGCAGGACCAGGTAGCATTTCGTTCCATCGTGCAGGGGGCCCTCATGAGTCCGGGCCGACTCTCATGGCAGTTGGTCCATTTTCACGAATGCCGTTTTTTCCCTTTCTCTCTGTCTTTTCTCCACGGTGTAAAAATTCTCTTCCTGAAAATAGCCTATGGTGTCATGAAGCTTGCCTAGTTTCACGTGATCGATGCGTTTTTCACTTTTGTACTAGAACGTTCTTTTTCTGATTCCTCCCCCGTTCTGGCTGCGGTGACTTTCCATACATTCTGGAGAAGCCTGATTTTACTTTGGCTTCCACTGGTTGGCTCTCCACGGAGAAAAGACTTTAAGTTCTGCACTTAAAAATAAAAACCTTGGCAAGGGTTCTGATGAATGAAACACAGCAAGATATACTTGTAAAAAAAAAAAAGATACACTTGTAACATGGGCTCAAATTAGCTTGGATTTCATAAGATTTTGAAGCCAGTGAGTAAAAGAAAAAAAAAAAAAAGACTGTTGGCTGCCCAGGTGGAGAAGTTAGAGTGAACCACTCAGCACGGTGCTGCCCATCCCCACAGGGCTGGCCTGGCAGTGGCAGAGAGGACGCCTGGCCTAGGAAGCTGCTGGCCCTTGGGTGCAGTTGCCACGGGAATTCAGGTGGCCAGGGCTCAACTAACCAGGAGAGCGCAGATGCATGCTTCGCCCCTCTCAACTGCTGGTCCTTCCAGTTTGCACCCTTTAATACATTTTGCCAAACACTGGTTGCCCGTTTTAGTTAGACTAGGAATGGCGTCCCTGGCCACACGCTCACCTCCCGATGTTCCACCTGCTGCATTCCCTCTGTGCTCAGGACTCAGCAGGCAGGGACAACGGAAGAGACATTTTCCACCTCTTGTGCTTAGAACCCTGGTGCCATAGTGGTTAAGTCCTACGGCTGCTAGCCAAAAGGTTGGCAGTTTGAATCCACCAGGCACTCTTCGGAATCTCTATGGGGCAGTTCCACTCTGTCCTATAGGTGGCTATGAGTCGGAATTAACTTGATGGCAACGGGTGGTAAGAAGGAGCCCTGGTGGTGCAGTGGTTACTAACTGAAAGCTGATGGTTTGAATCCACTGGCTGCTCCGCAGGAGAAAGATGTGGTAGTCGGCTTCTGTAAAGACTGCTTAGGAGTCGGAATTGACCCAATGGCAACGACTTTGGGCTTCTGGAGGTAAGAAGAGTTACTTCTCAACTGGAGCCCAAACAGCCCGCCTCAGGGACATGCTGTCCATCGTCTTCAGCCTCCCCCCAGCAGGCAGCCCCCTTCCATCCACAGAGGCCAAGGAGGGTGGCTCAGTTTACTATGCCCTTCCCAGCGTTACTTCGGTTGCAAACTTGCTTGGTAAATAGTCAAATCCAGTGTAAATGGATGTGCCGCAGCACAGCAGTCTTCAAGTTACACCGAGACTTTGGAAGGGACACAGAGAACAGGGGCGTGAGGTGCTAACTTTGCAGACGCTCATCTTCCACGTGTCCTCTTCCTTAACCAGGGATGTTCCCAGGATCCCATTCATGGCTGGTGGTCCCCGGCCTACCTCCCCTTTGCTCAGCAACCTACTCTCCCTTTACAGACGTTATGGATTGAATTGAGTCCCCCCAAAATATGTGTCGTAAATCCTAAACCTCTACACCTGTGGATGTGATCCCATTTGGGATGCTAATGAGACTGCCTCAGTGTAGCCAATCACCTTTGAGATATAAAAAGAACAGATCAGGCACAGAGAAGGAAGCACAAATGGAGAAATACTGAGGCCACATAGAAGTGAGGAACAGAGGCCAAAAAGAAACAAGGATCTTCCCCCAGAATGGACAGAGAGAGACTTCCCCTAGAGCCGAAGCCCTGAATTCAGACTTGCAGCATCTTGAATGGCGAGAAAACACATTTCTGCTCTTTAAAACCACCTACTTGCGGTGCGTCTGGTATAGCAGCCCTAGGAGGCTAAGACACTAGAGGAAATGTGTCACCCCACCATCTGGAATCTTACTGGGGGACATTTCAGGCAAAGGAACAATTCACAATACTGGGCACAGCTCCTTGACTCCAGGCACAGGACCCACAGCGGCCCTCCTGTCCTCCCAGGTCTTCCGTACGTTTCTGTGAAGACATTTCGGTCTGTGCTGGGATGTCACATATGCAGTTACACGGGTTGCGGAGAAGGTTCGAGCCAGAACAGTGTTCCACTCTAACCACGCCGTGCCTGATCCTATCCAGGTGACAACTTTTGGCAAGGTCGTGACCTCACCTAGCTGTCTGACTATAGTAAAAGTAGGACACTCAGTGTTTGCAAAAAGCATGATGCTAGCCCCTGGCCTGCTCTCTGCATTTTCACCCTGGGGAAGCCCTTGGCAGCGCTCTCGTTAGCTGGGTTTTAGCAGTGTATTTTACACAATTTCAAGGCACAAGGAAAAGCGTCCACGTTTACTTCCAACAGATCAATGCAATACCTTTAAGTAAAAGAAACACATAATAATGATAGCTAATGTTTTATGTTTCTTCAGACTTGTGGGAACAACCACACTCATTGATTTTTGTCACAAGGTGTTAACATTTTTATAGAGGCAAGAGTTAAAATGGCTTCCCTGGGCCAAGAGCCAACATTTACAGAAAACAACAGTTTTACACAGAATCCAAACTTGCACACGTTTTCCTTATCAGCATGAGTTGGCAATACTTACCAGCACAAGGATTAGCATTCAGTGACCAACCTTCCTAAATACAAAGGAAAATCAAATGTGATTAACCAATCAAAACAAAGGGCAAGATACTCATCTAAGCTTTAAAAAGGTGTTGTAACTCTACAAGGGTTTCTGAGAATAGAAACAAAGTTAAAAACAATACAGACTTATTATTCAGTCAGAGCCCTAGCGGCACAGTGGTTTACAGCTGCTAACCAAAATGTTGGCAGTTCAAATCCACCAGGCACTCCTTGGAAACCCTATAGGGCAGTTCCACTCTGTCCTATAGGGTCACTATGAGTCGGAATCGACTCAATGTATTTTTATTATTTGATCAACAATTCACAAATTGGGGAACACATAGCCTAAACCACGTGTTCCAAATAAATGTGGCAGCACTGGGGTTAATACAGTCAGAGAGGAACAAAGAAAGTCTGAGAAGTCTACATGATTTTAGCTGGGTTCTTTTTTTTTTTGGATTTCTGGCTTTTTTTTTTTCTTTTTTTTTTAATTGTGCTTTAAATGAAGGTTTACAGAGCAAACTATTTTCTCACTAAGCAACTAATACACATATTGTTTTGTGACATTAGTTGCCAACTTCACAATGTGTCAACCCTTTCCCTTTCTTGACCTTGGATTTTCCATTTCCATTCGTCCAGCTTTCCTGTCCTCTCCTGCCTTCTTGTCCTTGCTCCTGGTGGGGCGGGGGGTATGCCCATTAGTCTCATATATACGGTTGAGCTACCTATATTATTGTTTGTTTTATGGGCCTGTCTAATCTTTCACTGAAGGGTGAACCTCAGGAGTGACTCCAGTACTGAGTAAAAAGGATGTCCGGGAGTCATACTCTCGGGGCTTCTTCAGTCTCTGGGAGACCAGTGAGTCTGGTCTTTTTGTGTGTGTCAATTTGGATTTTGTTCTACATTTTTCTCCAGCTCTGTCCAGGACTGCAATCGTGATCCCTGTCAGAGCAATCGGTAGGAGCTGGGCACCATCTAGTTGTGCTGGACACTGTCTGATAGAGGTTTTGGTAGTTGTGGTCCATTAGTCCTTTGGACTGATCTTTCCCATGTGTCTTTGGTTTTCATCTCCCTTGCTCCAAATGGGGTGGGACCGGTGGAATACCTTAGACAACTGCTCACAAGCTTTTAGGAACCCAGATACTACTCACCAAAGTAGGATGTAGAACATTTTCTTTATAAACTATGTTATGCCATTTGGGCTAGATGTCCCCCGAGCCCGTGGTCCTCAGCCCTCAGCCCAGTAATTTGGTCTCTCAGGGAGTTTGCATGAGTCTGCAAAGCTTTCATGACCTTATCTTGGTCAAGTTGGGCTGACTTCCCCCGTATTGTGTACTGTCTTACCCTTCACCAAAGTTACAACGTATCTATTGTCTAGTTAGTGTTCCCCACCCCCCACCCCGTAACCATCAAAGATTGTTTCTTTCTGTGTGGAAACATTTTCATGTGTTTTTGTAACAGTGGTCTCATACTGTATTTGTCCTTTTGTGATCGACTTATTAAGCTCAGCATAATGTGCTCCACATTCATCGATGTGAGATGTTTCAAGGATTCATCACTGTTGTTCGTCATTGCATAGTATTCCACTGTGCGTATGTGCCATGCTTTGTTCAGCCATTCATATGTTGATGGGCACTTAGGTTTTTTCCACCTTTTTGCTATTGTGAATAATGCTGCAGTGAACATGGTTGGGCCTGTGTCCATTCGTGTGGCTGCTCTTTTTTCTCTAGGATATATTTCTAGGAGCAGGATTACTGGATCTTGTGGTATTTCTGTTTCTCGCTTTTTAAGGAAGTGCCGTATCATTTTCCAAAATAGCTGTGCCATTTTGCGTTCCCATTAGCAGTGCATAAGAGTTCCAAGCTCCCTGCAGCCTCTCTAACATGTGTTATTTTCTGTTTTATTTTTTTTTTTTTAATTAATGCCACTAATGTCGGGGTGAGACAGTATCTCATCGTAGTTTTGATTTGCATTTCTCTAATGGCTAGTGATCTAGACCATTTCCTTAAGTGTCTGTTAGCCAGCCGCCTTAATGTCTTCTTTGGTGAAGTATCTGTTCATACCCTTTGCCCATTTTTTTAGTTGGATTATTTGTCTTTTTGTTGTACAGGTGTTGAATTTTCCTGTAGATTTTAGAGGTTAGATCTTTGTTGGATATGTCATAGCCAATTTTTTTTCCCCCAGTTTGTAGGTTCTCTTTTTACCCTTTTGGTGAAGTCTTTTGATGAGCATAAGTGTTTAATTTTTAGAAGACTACAGTTATCTAGCTTATCTTCTGGTGTTTGTGTATTGTGAGTTATAGTTTGTATCATATTTATGCCGTGTATTAGGGCCTTCAGCATTGACCCTATTTTTTCTTCTATGATCTTTAGTTTTTGGTTTTATATTTAGGTCTTTGATCCACTTTGAATTAGTTTTTGTGTATGGTGTGAGGTACGGGTTCTGTGTCATTTTTTACAGATGGACATCCAGTTTTGCCAGCACCATTTGTTAAAAAGACTGTCTTTTCCCTACTTAATGGAATTTGGGCCTTTGCCGAAGATCAGGTGACCATAGGTGGATGGATTTACATCCGGGTTCTTATTTGTCAACGTGTCTGTCATTCACCAGTACCAAGCTGTTTTGGGTACCATAAGTAGGTTCTGAGGTCAGATAGTGCAAGGCCTTCTACTTTCTTCTTCTTCAATAGTGCTTTCTTATCCAGGGCCTCTTTCCTTTCCATATTAAGTTAATGATTGGTTTTTCCATCTGGTTAAAGAATGATGTTGGTATTTGGATACAGATTGCATTGTATTTGTAGACTACTTTGGGTAGAATTGACATTTTAACAATGTTGAGTCTACCTATCCATGAGCATGGTATGTTTTTCCGTTTATGTAGGCCTCTTTTGGTTTCTCAAAGTAGTGTTTTGTGGTTTTCTTTGTATAGATCTTTATGTCCCTGGTTAGATTTATTCCCTAGTATTTTATTTTTTTACCTTCTATTATATATGATATTGTTTTCCTGATTTCCTTTTCATAGTTCTCTTTATTGGTGTGTAGGAATCCAACTGATTTTTATGTTTATCTTGTACCCTACTACTGTGGAGAATCTTTCTATTATTTCCAGTAGTTTTCTTATGGAGTCTTTTGGGTTCTCTACATATAGTAACATATCCTCTGCGAAAAGGGACAGTTTTACTTCTTTCTTACCAATTTGGATGGCTTTTATTTCTTTTTCTTGCCTTATTGCTCTGGCTAGGACTTCCAATACAGTGTTAAATAGGAGTGATAAAGGGCATTCTTGTCTTGTTCCTATTCTCAGGAGGAATGTTTTCAGCCTCTTTCCACTGAGAATGATGTTGGCTGTTGGTTTTGTATAGATGCCCCTTATTATGTTGAGGAATTTCTCTTCTATTCCTATTTTATTGAGAGTTTTTTTTTTTTAAATCAGGAATGGGTATTGGACTTAATCAAGTGCCTTTTCTGTGTCATTTGAGATGATCATGTGATTGTTTTCTTTACCTGGTGGATTATACTGACTGATTTTCTAATGTTGAACCATTCTTGCATACCTGGTATGAATCCCACTTGGTTGTGGTGTATTATTTTTTTTGATATGATGCTGAATTCTATCAGTTAGAGTTTTGTTGAGAATTTTAGCATCTATATTCATGAACGATCTTGGTCTATAACTTTCTTTTTTTGTGGTACCTTTGCCTGGTTTTGGTATCAGGATTATGCTGGTTTTAGAGAATGTATTTGGAGCTCTTCTCTGAATATTTGGTAGAATTCTCCAGTGAAGCCATCTGGGCCAGGAGTTTCTTTTTTCTTGGGAGTTTTTTTTTTTTTTTTTTTTTTTTTTTACGTTTTCAATCTCTTCTCTTGTTATGGGTCTGTTCAGATTTTCTACCTCAGTTTGTGTCAGTTTATGTAGGTAGTGCGTTTCTAGAAATTTGTCCATTTCCTCTAAGTTTTCAAATTTGTTGGAATGTAGTTTTTCATAGTACTCTGTTACGATTCTTTTTATTTCAGTCTGTTGTAATGTCCCCCATTTCATTTCTTATTTGGGTTAGTTGCTTTCTATCCTGTTTTTCTTTGGTCAGTTTGGCCTGTGGTTTGTTGCTTTTGTTGATCCTTTCAAAGAACCTTTACATAGATCAAGAGGCAGTTGTTCAGGCAGAACAAGAGGATACTGAGTGGTTTAAAGTCAGGAAAGGTGTGTGTCAAGGTTGTTTCCTTTCACCATACCTCTTCAATCTGTACGCTGAGCAAATAATATGAGAAGCTGGACTATATGAAGAACAGGGCATCAGGATTGGAGGAAGACTCATTAACAACCTGCATTATACAGATGGCACAAACTTGATTGCTGAAAGTGAAAAGGACTTGAAGCACTTACTAAAGAAGGTCAAAGACCACAGCCTTCAGTATGGATTGCACCTCAGCATAAAGAAAACAAAAGTCCTCACAACTGGACCAATGAGCAACATCATGATAAACGGAAAAAAGTTTGAAGTTGTCAAGGACTTCATTTTACTTGGATCCACAATCAACAGCCATGGAAGCAACAGTCAAGAAATCAAGTGATGCATTGCATTGGGCAAATCTGCTGCAAAGGATCTCTTTATAGTGTTGAAAACCAAAGATGTCACCTTGAAGAGTAAGGTGTGCCTGACCCAAGCCATGGTATTTTCAGTTGCATCGTATGCATGTGAAAGCTGGATGATGAATAAGGAAGACTGAAGAACTGATGCCTTTGAATTGTGGTGTTGGTGGAGAATATTGAATATACCTTGGAGTGCCAAAAGAACGAACAAATCTGTCTTGGAAGAAGTACAACCAGAATGCTCCTTAGAAACAGGGATGGCAAGGCTGCATCTTACATACTTTGGACATGTTGTCAGGAGGGATCAGTCTCTGGAGAAGCACATCATGCTTGGCAGAGTACAGGGTCAGCGGAAAAGAGGAAGACCCTCAAAGAGGTGGATTGACACAGTGGCTGCAACAATGAGCTCGAGCATGAGAACGATTGTAAGGATGGCACAGGACTGGGCAGTGTTTCGTTCTTTTGTGCATAGGTTTGCTGTGAGTCCGACTTGATGGCACCTAACAACAACAAAAACATAGACCTGTCTAATCTTTGGCTGAAGGGTGAACCTCAGGAGTGACTTCAGTACTGAGTTAAAGGGTTTCTTCAGTCTCTGTAAGACCAGCAAGCCTAATCTTTTGTGTGTGTGTGTGTGTGTGTGTGTGTGTGTGTGTATGAATTTGAATTTTATTTTACATTTTTCTCCCACTCTGTCCAGGACCCTCTATCGTGATCCCTGTCTGAGCAGTCGGTGGTGGTAACTGGGCACCATCTAGTTGTTTTGGCCTCAGTCTGATAAAGGTTGTGGTAGTTGTGGACCATTAGTCCTTTGGACTAATCTTTCACTTGTGCCTTTGATTTTCTTCATTCTCCTTTGTTCCAACCAGGATGGGACCAGTAAATGGCCACTCACAGGCCTTTAAGACTCCAGACGCTGTTCACCACAGTCAGATATAGAACATTTTCATTATAGGCTATGTTATGCCAGTTGAGCTAGATGTCCTCCAAGACCATGGTCCCTAGCTCTCAGCCCAGTAGCTTGGTCCCTCGGGGTATTATATGTGTCTGTGAAGCTTCTGTGATTTTGTCCTGGTCAAGCTGTGTTGACTTTCCCAGCGTTGTGTACTGTCTTACCCTTCACCAAAGTTACCACTTATCTGTTGTCTAGTTAGTGTTTTTCCCTCCCCACCTCTCCCCTCTCTCTTGACCATCAAAGATTATTTCTTTCTGTGTGGAAACATTTCCATATGTTTTTGTAATGTGGTCTCATACAGCATTTGTCCTTTTTTAGTGATTGACTTATTTCACTCGGCATAGTGCCCTCCAGATTCATCCATGTTATGAGATGTTTCATGGATTCATCATTGTTCTTTATAGTTGCATAGTGTTACATTGTGTGTATGTAACATAGCTTGTTTATCCATTTATCTGTTGATGGGCACTTAGGTTGTTTCCATCCTTTTGCTATTGTGAATAACGCTGCAATGATCATGGCTGTGCCTGTATCTATTCGTGTGACAGCTCTTATTTCTCTAGGATTTATTTCTAGGAGTGGGATTGCTGGATCATATGGTATTTCTATTTCTAGCTTTTTAAGGAAGTGTCATATCATTTTGTATCCCACCAGCAGGACAAGAGTTCCAATTTACTGCTAACTTTTAACCCATTCTAGCCTTAAGTAATATTCATTTATGGATATATGAAACAAATTCTAAAGAGTTCTAATCCATCTCATTAAGAAATGCAGTGAAAAATTTTACTTTTAAAGTTTAGAAGTGTTCATCAAAAATTGACTGTATAAACAAATTAAATTTGTAAACTTAAAAGCTTTAAGAGTAATTTAGTTTTAATGAGATCGAATGTTAATTTTTTAAAACAGCCCCTAAACAGTCTTTTTGTACAAGAAGTCACTCTCACACATGACTCACTCAATAAATAAATAAATAGTAACTGGATAAAAGCATTAAATTATACATTAAGCTCAGAACTGAAGCCATTCCTGAAGCCCACTTTTCAGACAAATATTAGACAGGCCTATAAAACAAAAATAACACATGTGAGGAACATGCTTCTTAATTCAACCAAATATACAAGACAAATGGTCAGCTCCTGTCCAAAAGCAAGACAAGGAGGCAGGAAGGGACAGGAACTGAATGAATGGACACAGGGAACTAGGGATGGAAAGAGGGAGGGTGCTGACACATTGCAGGGATTGCAACCAATGTCATAAAACAATGTGTATACCAATTTCTGAGTCAGAAATTAACTTGAGCTGTAAACTTTCACCTAAAGCACAATAAACTTTCCAAAAAAAAAAGCCCTCCACTACCACCATTGACTGCTCTGACAAGGATCACAATAGAGGGTCCTGGACACAGCTGGAGAAAAATGTAGAATAAAATTCAAACTCAAAAAGGAAGACCAGACTTGCTGACCTGACAGAGACCAGAGAAACCCTGAGAGTATGACCCCTGGACACCTTTCAGCACAGTATTGAAGTCACTCCTGAGGTTCATCCTTCAGCCAAAGATTAGAGAGGCCCATAAAACAAAATGAGACTAAAGGGGCATTCCAACCCTGGGGCAAGGACTAGAAGGCAGGAGGGAACAGGAAAGCTAGTAATAGGGAACCCAAGGTTGAGAAGGGAGAGTGTTGACATGTCATGGGGTTGTTAAGCAATGTCATAAAACAATATGTGTACTAACTGTTTAATAAGAAACTAGTTTGTCCTGTAAACCTTCATCTAGTACAATAAAAATATGTATATATATTAATTATAGCTAAAAAAGTCCTCCATTACCAAAAAAATTATGCATTAAGTTATTATTTGTATCAGAAAAGTAATTGAAGTAAAACTGAAGGAACTGCTTATCTTCACGCAATGTTTTTTTCAAGTGATAGTGATCAGGCGGACCAGTTGCCGTTGAGTGGATTCCAACTCATGACAATCCACGTGTCAGAGTAGAACTGTGCTCCATAGGGTTTTCAATGGTCGATTTTTCACAATTAGATTGCTAGGCCTTTCTTCTGAGATACCTCTGGTGGACTCGAACCTCCAACTTTTCAGTTAGCAATGAGCACATTAGCCATTTGCACCACTCAGGGACTCCATCGCCTAGCAAGCATATCACAGACATTTTAAAAAAATGTTTATTACAGGCCTATAAGAGTAAAAATTATCCTAGAAGGAACAACACATTAGTGGTTGTTAATCTTTTATATCCTACTGTGTGTTTCAGGTTCCTTCTAGAATAGAGGTAATGGGAGGAGGGCGAAGGAGAGAAGGCTGTAGAACCAAGGGAGCTGAGTGCCTAAATCACCATGTATTTTAGCCTTCTTTATGACCGGTTACTTCATTAAATCTAGTGTTTACACTAAGGTCATAAACTATGGTTCACGGCCAAATTCTGCTTACTGCCTCTTTTTGTAAGGCCCACAAGCCAAGAATGGTTTTCACATTATCAAAGAATTGTAAACAAACAAACAAAAAGAATGTAAAACAGAGTGTATGTGGCCTGCAAAACCTAAAACAGTGACTCTTTGGACTTTGACATAAAGTTTGCTGAACCCTGCTTTAACAGAACAAGTAAATTTTGTATAATTTATATCTCATGCACCATCCCTGTAAAAACAAACAAACAACTTTGCCATCAAGTCAACTCCAACTTATAACTATCCCTGTAAAAACATAGTAAATCCTGTGGCATTAGTGAATTCACTTTACAAACTTTTGAAGCTTCCTGTGTTTAAGACCCGTATGTCAGCTTGTCATACTGCGGTGGCTGGCATGTTGCTGTGATGCTGGAAGCCATGCCACCAGAATTTCAAACACCAGCAGGGTCACCCATGGTGGAAAGGTTTCGGCAGAGCTTTCACAATAAAACAGGCTAGGAAGAAAAGCCTGACAATCTATTTCCAAAAATTAGCCAATGAAAACCAATGTTCATAACAGAATATCATCCAATACAGTGCTAGATGGTGAGTCCCCTAGGTTGGAAGGCACTCAAAATACACAGTGACACCCAAAGTGGACTCAAGCGTGCAAACAATCATGAAGATGGCACATGACTGGGCAGTGTTTAGTTCTGTTGTCCATGGGGTCACATAAGTCCAAGCCAATTCGACAGCAAATAACAACACAATATGAGTAAGTCCTGGTGCCACTGTCACATACCCTTGAGTGGTGGCTCACTAGTCAATGAGCACTTCTCAGGGTTTTTAATATAGTTGAGAGATGAGCAGAACATAAGCTATCAAAAAAAAAGCATGAGCTTGGAGGTGCAATCAGAAAAACCACACAGTAATCTGCCAATTTTCAATTATCAGCCAGCTGCCAGTAAACATCAGGGCAAGAGTCCTGTGATGGTTAAGGTTATGTGTCTACTTGGCAAGGTCATGATTATCAGTGGTTTGAGAGATATTATGTAATCATTCTCCATTCTGTGATCTGATGTAAGCAACCAATCAGTTGAAAAGGGAGTTTCCTTTGGGGTGTGGCCTACATACAAAATATATAGATGTTCTGGCAAACCTCACTCTCTCTGAATCATACATCCAACTCATTATCCTCTGACCTCTGGTTCTTGTGTCATCTGACCACCAATTTTGGGCTTATCAGCCTCTGCAACCGTGTGAATCAGGAGAAGCCTCCAGCTGGATGTCTGATGCAGATTTGGGACTTGCTTGACTCCACAACTGCATGAGCCATTTCTTTGAAATAACTCTCTCTCTGTGTATGTGTGTGTGTGTATGCGTGTGTATACTTCACTGCTAATCCACAGCATGAGGTGGCAATAGAAATATGCAAAATATCACCACCAATGAATCAAATATTTGAGAGAATCAAGGCTCTGGGTGACTGCATATTTGATACTATTCTACAATTTTGTCAGAATGAGAAGTATAGAGAGGCTGATTTGTTAGTCCAGCTTTTGCTGGAAAAAGTGGTGAAAGAGATGAGCTCAGGGCTTCAGAGTCACAGCTCAAGCACCACATAAACAATCTCAAAGTTGCCACTTGTGCCCTTATTGCTCGTAGTAACACAGCTGATGTTGCTGAAAACCAAACTCAGAGTCTTATAGGAGTGGCAGAATTACAACACCAACTGAATTCCCAAACTTGGACGGTGTCTGAAGTTAACGTGAGAGTACTGATCAGAAAAAATAGGATTCTGAAACTTAGGATGCGGACTTGTAAGCAGATAATAAGGAAGCTGAGCCCCTGGATACTGTTGAATCACTCTGCCAACAGAAGCAGCCAGCTTACTCCCATCTGAAGAGATTATTCCATCTTTGTCTGCTGAGCCATCCTTCCCAGTAAAACCATTATCCCTCCATCAGCACCTGATGAGAATAATCCAGCTGTGCCTGAAATGTCTTCATCAGAGATATTACCTGGGGCAGCACCTGGGGCACTGTCTGGGGGATCACCTGGGGCAAATGTCTTACAAGGTATTGCTAAATGTCCCCAGGACTCAACTCCACCATCTTTTTTTTGCTTCTAGATCTATAAAAAAAACTAGACTTAATTCCCAGCGAGCCTCAAGACATGAAGTACAAAGTATGACCCAGGAGGAGGTACACTACATTCCAAAAGAACTGTTTGATTTTTCTAATATATACAAACAGAAACCTGGGGAATATGTGTAGGTATGGTGATTAATGGTGTGGGATAACGGCACAAGAACATAAAGTCGAATTCAGTCTGAGTTTATTGATATGGGCCCATTCAAAAAACCAAACCCACTGCCGTCGAGTCGATTCCGACTCATAGCGACCCTATAGCACAGATTATTCATTGAATGTTTTAGTTCGAGATGTTAGAAAGGATCTAATAGTTTATTTGGTTGCTCCAGTGAAGCTTGGATTAAGTGATGGCCTACACTAAATCAAGCTGAAATGCCAGGCCTGCCTTGGTATACGGTAGAGGGTATCAAACGACTTAGGGAAATTGCCATGTTAGAGTGGATTTATCAGGTTAGACCTACACATTCACACATAGAGTGCCCAGAGGACACACCTTTTACCACAATGGCAAGGAACGAATTTGAAGACTGCTGTGATTGCTGTTTTATGTAAGTCTGATTTGACAGTGGGAACTGCCCTAACGGAATTAAGACACCTAACTTCAATGGGGCTGATCGGACCCTGTGGGGGTAGGGGCCAGGTTGTGGCACTCAGTTGACAAAGACCAGGTGGCATGGTTACCTTAACAGACAGCAGAGTCAAAGCAGTAATCAGAATAGTCTGACTCATACAGACTTATGGTGTTGTCTACTTAGTTAACCTAGGAGTGAAATAGATGGGAAATATGCTAAATATTGATCTGTATCAGAATTCTAGGTCAGTGAACAGAAGTCTAACTTGAACTGCCAGAATAGAGTCATGACCCTTCATTAATTCCCCGACTTGAGCCAGTTTACAGAGCCACAACCTCTTGAATGAAGGGGAGGCTTGGTCCGCTTGAGGAAGTACCCCACTACATTGCCGAAATTTTATACTGTTAAATCTTTCTCCTAGCCTTCCCCAAAGGGATCTACGGCCCTTCGCTAAAGTGATTGTCCATTTGGGAAAAGGAAATAGACTTTTTGCTGATTACTGGCTACTGAATCTGAACTGACACTAATTCCATGAGACCCAAAACATCACTGTGGTCCACCAATTAGAGTGTGGTGTATGGAGGTCAGGTTATTAATGGAGTCTCAGCTCAGGTCAGTCTCACAGTGAGTCCAACAGGCCCCCGAACTCATCCTGTAGTGATTTCCCCAGTTCCTGAATAATTGGAACAGACGTTCTCAGCAACTGGCAGAACCCCCACATTGTATCCCCTACATGTGGAATAAGGGTTATTATGGTAGGAAAAACCAAGTGGAAGCCATCTTGAACTGTCCCTCCCTGGGTGGGTGGGTGGGGGAACCATTGCTGTAGAGTTGATTCCAATCACAGGGACCCTATAGGACAGTTCTACTCTGGAAAACTATTGCAACCCAATTCTGCCACGTCTAGTGGCCCAGACCTTTCAGGAATGAAAGTTTGGGTCACACCAGGCAAAGAACCATGACCAGTTGACGTGCTTGATGAGGGCAAGGGGAATACAGAATGGGTGGTGGAAGAAGAAAAAAAAAAAAAAAAAAGCGGCAGCTCTAAATACCAGCTACCACCACGTGACCACTTGCAGAAATGAGGACTATAATTGTTCTCAGTATACCTCACTTGTTTTATGTGTATGAGTGTGTGTATATATACCTATTGCAAATATCTTTGTTTTCTTCCTTCCCCTATTCCATTACTTATTATAAAGTATATGGTGTAAATGGGGCTCAAGCGCTTTCAGTTGTACACATTAGCTGTATCATGTTAGGTTCGAGTATGACTTTATAATTTTTATTTAGAGATTATGTATGGTTTAAGGAGATGTGTACATGTGCCACGCTGACAATGGGTGGACTGTGATGGCTAAGGTTATGTGTCAAGTTGGCTAGGCCATGATTCTCCGCGGTTCGGCAGATACTGGGTAATCGTCCTCCATTTTGTGATCTTATGTGATCAACCAGCTGAAACGGGAGTTTCCTTGAAGGTGTGGCCTGCATCCAATACATATAAATGTTCTGGTGTAGCTTGCTCTCTCTGAATTGGGCATCCAACTTGGCATCCTCTGACCTCCAGTTCTTGGGACGTGAGCCAGCAGCCTAGCAACTGACTTGCAGATTTTGAGATTTGCCACTCACACACCTCTGTGAGCCAGCAGCATGGCATCTGACCTACCAATTTTGGGTTTGTCAGCCCCTACAATGCAGTCAGTCAGAAGCCTCCAGCCTGATATTTGCCCCAAGGATTTGGGAATTTCCAGCCTCCACAACTGGCTGAGACATTTCCTTGGAATCTCTCTATATTTATACACCCTTCAATGGTTTGCTCCTCTAGAGAACCCAGCCTAAGACAAATCCACAGTAAGTTAAGGGCTGGGTTTAGGATTTACAAGCAATTGTCCAAGGGTATTTGTAACAGGTAGAAGAGAACAAACACCTAGAAAGATGCCAGAGTTTAGCTGATATGAAATATATAAAAGGTGGTAAAATAATTATCTTGTTTTACTTAGAGGTATAAAACTAGTTTCAAAATCTAGTAGAAATGCAAGCAGTAAACATCTTCATTCCCTGTGACTCATCGGATCAGTTTCTGGAAATCTGTCTTAGGAAATAATACAAAATACGTTAAAGTCACACAGATGTTTCTCGCAGCACTCTTTGAAAGAGAACATTAGAAGTCTTGTAGATCCACAAAGACTTGGTGGGTAACAATGGCATCTCCAGCAGATGGCACATGAAGGAGTCATCAGCAATGAGGATTATAAAATGCAGAGCAGCACCTGGCTTCATCACCGCTCCCAAGCCTTTTCTTCCCTGGCAGAGACAAAACCAAGCTCCCTGGGAGACTGGAAGACTAGCCCAACTGGAATGGCTCCAAGAGAAAATTTTTATGCACATCTCATAATGTACCTTAAAAACACATACAAATTAAAATATATTCATATTCATTCTAATACATAAAAAGTCATTCTATGTGGCATGAGTGGCCCAAGGAAACACAGTCTGTGGCTTCATGCCCCCATGCAGGGCCTGTCTGGGAAGCAGGTTATCAATGACAGGCAGGCCAGAGAACTGTATGTACACCAACCCTTAAACCTCACTAAAACGACCATGGCAAAATAGTGGGGCATTTAAAATGTGAATAGTGGTTGAGTTTGAGTACTGGGTTTTAGCTAATTTTATTATTTTCCATTTCCTTACTTTTTGGTAATGTGGTTTTATTACTTTGATAATAAAAAATGTGATTAGAAAAATCTTGCTGAGTTGCTAAGCCCCTTGGGTAGTAACAAAACCTGAGGCAGATGCTCACTAGTTTTCAATTCCATGCTGTTTCCCGTTTTGGTACTCTGACTTGGACTGTTTTTAAGAAATGCAGGATTAGAAATGTGAATCAAAAGTTACAAACACACTATAATGAGTCTGCTGTAAATAAGCTGACTAGAGGCCAAAGACCAAAATTCAACAAGTTTTGACACAAGTCAGACAACAAAATTAAGCAAAACATGAAGAAAAAATATCATGCTTTCGTACACTAACCATTTCTATTTTTGGCCATAACACATCACCTCGGACGAATGGGTCCAGGTATTGTATCTCAACTCACATAACTCTATAATAATTACATGTAACTCACCAGCAAAAGGAAGCCCTTACTATTTGTCAGTTTCTCAACATCAGACTAACATGTCCCCACTGGGGACGCGGTGCATGGACACCCTGTGATGCACTGAAGCCTGCTTACTCTGCAATAGGCAACATAATTATACGTCCCCAAATTATCACAAGTGATAGAAGGTCATTCAGGCAATTCAGAAATCCTTAACAGCTAAATGAGTTTAGGCTTCACGTGGCCACAGGAGCAAAGTTTTCACCCCTCCCTAATGAGCCACCGAAAACTTCCCGAGTTTTACACCAAATACGTAATACAGGCTAATAAAGGTGATTCTGTTCCATGATAGTAATTAAAAAAAAAAAAAAAAGGAAGGTATAATGCTATTCCTTTGTCACACATTAGTTACTTAAAGTAAAACTTCCATCTCTAATTTATCTGGAACTAGATCCTGAAAATTAGAAAACCTGGTGCTGTCTAGCCGATTTCAAGAAGTCACCATTATATCTATCAACACCTAGTTAGTAAGTCAGATCATCACTAAACTGACTAGGGCTCAACGCAGTAGCATCACACCACTGCAAAGCACTTAGAATTCTCTAATTTTACGGATTTGTCCAGTTAGGCATAACTTTATAATTAAGGAATAACTCCTTGCACATAGCAGGTATTTCTAAACATATGTTGAATAAGTAAGCAATAGTACAGTTGCTAACTGACCATGCTCTGTAAGAGGCGTGGAAGGTCAGCTAATTATACACAAAGGCCTCCTGACTGCGGAGCAGATTTTATTTGTGCAGCAAGAAAGCAGCAAAGACAAGGTATAATCTTTGAGCTCTGAGCTCTCAGTGTCGTGGTGACTCCCGTCCTGACGAAGGCTGAGGCATTCTGAATTTCGACAGCTCTAGGTTCAGATCTATGAAGGTGTACGCATTGTAGTCGTGGTGCTGGAGGTTCTTGTAGGTGGTGGTGTCAGACGGGCTGGCAGGTGCCGCTGCTTGCTCAGTCTCTGTGGAGGAAATACGCAGCACATGAGAACAGAGACAGAAAGTTCTTTGTAAGTTAGCTTGCACACAGTGCTCACAGACCAAGCACTTGTCTTAAACCCTATCTTTTTTTTTGGAGTGAATAACTTGTCACATTAGGAGAGTGAAGCCTAGGAAAGCAACAGAATCTTCACGAGCAGAATAAAGGTATTAGTTCAACAGGTGTTTTAAAACAGACACCCTTAGCAATTTAAGAAATGAAAGTTATTTTGAAGTGTCTTAACATCTTTGGACACTTCTAGGCCTAGGGCTTGTCAGAATTTTTAACCTCTGTTGAACAACTATGGAGGAACTTTCAGGTCACTTAAAGATGCAGGAAAAAAATGAGATCTATTAGAAATCTGTCTATAATAGAAATCAGCCATTTATACAAGAACATTTTCAGAAGTAGAAACTAAATGAGCCTTCCGGTTCTATAGACAGAAAAAAATTAGAAAAATTCTGACTTTTTAGTTGTGTGGAGCAACAATGTTGTCTTCTCTGGAAAGCTGACATTTTCCCAATCTCACCAATTAGAATATCTTCAATGTGGTGGTGCGCCTTCCAACCAGACCATATTATACCTTATATGGGGGAGGGGATGCCTGAAGGAAGCCATGGATTTAGAAAACTCATCAAAAAACTAATCTACCTGGAAGACAAAAAAATCAGGTAGCTGACGCGTAGAAACTTGAATTGGGTATGTGTTTTTGCTGTATTTTCAACGATGCCAACAACAAAATAAATTATTAAAAAAAACCCCGAAAACCAGGTGACTGGGGGCGGGAGGTCTGCTTGGTGGACCTCAGAGTCTACACCGCACAGACAGGGCCCCTGTAACACGGGCTGCACTCTTGGTTGTCTTCTTTAGCCTTTCCAAGGGGAAAGAGGATATTTGAAAATAATACATCCACAAAAAATTAAGTAACACATTCATGAAGAATTGGAAGCTTTTCCCCCCACAAGTTTTATACTTTGGAACCCCCAGATTCTGTGTGTTTTATCCTGAAGGCTTTGGTTTTTCTCTCCCACTCAGAACACAATGACTGGGAACAGCAGCAGCAGGAAAGGCAGGTCTCAGAGCCTTGAGAAGTCGGGCAAGCGCTGGGACTGTGCATATTAATGAAAGAGGATAAAAATGGGGAGGGAAGAAAACACAAATTCTGTAGACACACTGCAAACGGTTACATTAACAGGCCAGGTAAAGTACACGAGGCAAGGGAGAGGCTTCCAACAGAAGAGCAGGCACAAGAAGGAGCTAGACGCGTTAGCCATGATGCAGTTTAAAGAAGTCTTGAGGAGGCAGAGTCTAAAATGGAAGAGCGCCATCCACGTTTGCCAGGACCCACGTAAAGCACATTACATTTTATAAGGTTCAAGAAGATGGTAACAACAGGAATCAACACTGTTCCCCTTTAAAAATCCACGGAAACAAAAAAAGCCCTTTGTAAGAATTCATCATAAAAAACAATAGCAGCCCACTGTGTGGTTCAGCTGAGTCAGTGGTAGACCTGCTGCCCAGTGACAAGGACACTTAAGCCATCCATGGCTGCCTGTGGATAACACTTGCTATTCTAATTCCTCAACTGCCCGTTTTCCCTTATGCACAAAACCCAAAACAAACTAAATCCACTGCCGCCAAGTCGATTCCGACTCATAGTGACTCTATAGGATAGAGAACTGCCCCATAGGATTTCTAAGGAGCAGCTGGTGGTTTAGAACTGCTGACCTTTTGGTTAGCAGCTGAGCTCTAGGAAGCTAAATTAAAGTCAAAATCTAGTTTCGCTCACCTGAAGACTATAATAATACCAGGTGTAACTATTGTTCTTCAATTTAGTTAACCAGGAGACTCCGCCTTCCTCACATGGGGCAATACACCGCAAGTTCATGAAATGAGCACCTGGACACCTTCAAAAGCTAAGGGTGATGGTGTTAGACTACCAGCTTTCGAAAATTATACTGGCCGAGAAACAACCAAGAGAGCCAAGGGCATACTCTTTCATTTTAAAACAAATTTAAAAGGTTTTAGGGGTTTGGTGTGTAAAGATGCACATCCTTCGCAACTAAGATATGCCTCCCTGCTTATTTGAGACAGTGTGATAAGTCACGTTTCTATTACAGAAAAATCTGACTCACTGCAATGCTCCTATATAATCAGACAGATGCTAAAAATAAGTCTTTAGAGTCTAACCACCCCAGAGAGGACCAAGAAAAGCTCTCAACCATTAGTTAAGGTATCTCCTGGCCACCCCCTAAAAGACCAAGAAAAGCTCTCAAGCGTAAGTTAAGGTATATACCCTGTATGTTGTCTGGGTCTTCCAGTTGAGTTGCGGAGTCTTGACTTATTTCGCCCTTTTCCTCAAGGGTTAGTGCTGGGATCTTTTCACTGGAAACGTCTTGGTTCTGAGCAGGAACCGTCTTCACACTTCCTACAGGTACCTGATCTTCCAAAACTACTTCTTTAGTCTGAGGAGCTGCCTTCATGTTCCCTACAGCCACCTGCTTCCTCAAATCCTCTTTTCTGGAGTGGGGAGAAGCCTCCTGCCCTTTCGGTTCTGGCACTTGCTCCTCCTCCATGTTTTTTCCCCTGGTCTCAGGAGGTGCTGCGTGCAGCTGTCTTTCTGCCCCTGTTTCTTCTGCCAGTGGCATCAGCACTGGGCTTGGCGGTACAGATGATCCCGAATCTGTGTGGTCAGGTAAGCTGTGTTTCAGTTCGCCTGGTTTTTGGCTTTTTTTATCCATTTCATTCACTCTAAATACTTTTTGCGATTGTTTTTCTTTAACATATTGCTTCATAACACCTTCACCCACTTCTGCCTGGGGCGCTGTTTTCTTCTCTGGCTGACGGGGTTTCTCTGGATATGTGCTGTCCGTATGTGGCGTCTGGGACCAGGTCTCCTCTTTAGCCGCTATCACAATTTTGGGGGTTCTGTCTTCAAAGGAAGCCTTGGATTTTGGAAACTTTCCTTGGGCTTTGCTTGCCACTCGAGGACCAACTTCTGAGACATCCTCCTCTTCCTCAGACTCTGAATCAGAGTCGCTGGACGAAGATGAAGACGAAGACGAATCCTCAGCCGCTGTCCTGCATCCCTGCTGAGTTCCTAAATCAGAAGCCTGCTTTCTGAATGGAGAAGCAACTTTCTGAGGAAACTCTACCAAAGTCTTCCTTGCCAGAAATCTCGGCCCCCCGTCATCTGTGAGCAGTGTGAGGTCATCAGGGTCAGGACTAGCTACCATGTCGCCTTTATTCACAACTGACGGGTAAGAACTGGGTGGAGAGGGCTTTTTAGACAGTCCAGCTGCTGGGTGGGAGGCTAGGAGCTTGCCCCTCGCCTTTGGTTCCACTACATCTAGGAAATGGCATAAAGAGGAACGTTATTTCTAACACTTGATAAAACAACCTAAACTCATCATAGTCACAGACATTTCATTACCCTCAGCTTGTCATTTATCTGCCTTCAGTGAACTCATCCTAAGAAACCTCCTCCAGAAATCCACTCTTCAGTGAAAGCCGAACCACGTGAGAGAGAACATAGCAAGGAACGTAGGTATTTTTCTTTGTAAACATTTAAAAACGTGGCTTGGTACCAACAGGAATATTGGTATGAGATGTTTCCATATTTCACAACGGCTTCTTTGATGATTATTTCTAAACTACTATTTTACCCAAATGTGAGACAAATTCAACTATGATAGAAAGATATTCTCACATGAGTATGTTACACTAATGTATAATTCCTTAAATTCCTAAAAAAAAAAAAAGCCCTGGAATATCTCAAATACTAAAAAAGTTAACCATTTTGGATGAACCTACACTTTCTGAACCGAGCAGCAAGGAAAATGTTTTCGGTCAAAAGTAGGGACGACAGTCTGAGAGGGCATGGGGTGGTGGGCACATGTGTGTGTCGGGCGGGGGTAGGTAGGAGAGGAATAATGTAGCTGAGGCAAAAGTGCCCTCGGGAGGAAGATAAATCCTTCAAAACCACACAAGTCATTTGGGGATTTCTTCCGTCAGGAAAAACAAAACTATTGCAATACCAAAAAGTCTACAACAGGGTGCTGGTCCGGCCCTGGAATCTGCATTGCGACACCCGCAGGGCGGGTGCTGATGCAAGTGGAACCTAGAACTCACAAGGAGACACCCAAGCTCTGACAGCACGGTAAACAAGAGAGTAGTTAAAATGGCTGATTCTTCTAGAATCTTTTGTGGATTTTAAAATTTTTACAAGAGTTATTAAACAATATTATAGGTTGACCCCCTATATTATCTAGTGAAAAAAATTCGATTGAAAATTATATAATTTAGAAATTGGTTGAAAAGGAAACCTTTGTCTATCACACAAAATAAGGATGGTTTAAAGTTTCTTTCGGTCATGCTACGGTACTGGGAACATCCACTGGAAAGACTAAGTAATTTAAATGCGCTTTGCTCTTTACTGAGAGGCCAGTTTTTGAGCCTCTGCAGCACAGGCCTGGCCTCCTTCTGCTGACCCAGGAAGGAAGCTTGCCTTGGTGATCTGTCACAACCACAAGTACCTGCTGTACCAAAGCAACAGTGTCCACACCAAGTCTGCATCTCATAGCACAGAAACGATGTCACCTGGAAGAGAACGCTATCCTATCAAGGAAAAATGGCTCACAGTCTGTGTGTAAGAAGCCTCTGCCTATTTATTTTCATTAAGGCATTTGTCTAGAAGTAGGATGCCAATATATTCTCATAATGTTTTAGTTCGATGGTGACTTCCCTTGAAAGACAAATATAACGAAACATGACACTACTTAAGTAAGACTAGTCTGAGTAGGCATAGCTCACAGCATTAGATGGGGAATTTCAGGGGCTATTCCTACTCTCAGAGACCATCTAAGAGCCTACCTAAAATTCTCATCCCACAGGTGGGGAGCAGATTCCTGACACACAGGGACCCTACAGGACAAAGCTGAACGGCCCCATAGGGTTTCCAAGGTTGTAATCTTTATGAAAGCAGAGTGCCACATCTTTCTCCCATGGAGCGGCCTGTGGGTTCAAACCAAGGCTTTGAACCAGTTCATTCCTGTTTGACCCCTGTTGAGAATGTGCATTTCCACCTTAGATATACTGAATCAGAATCTACATCTTAACAAGATCTCCAAGTGATTCTTCCGTACAAGGCAAATTCTCAGCAGGGGGTCGAACTGGAATGAGCCCATTGGAAGCACCGGTACCTGTCACTGACCTTTCAGTCAGCCAGTGCTAGCCTCTGTGCCACCAGAGGTCTAGAAACACTAGGAAACGGCACAGAGAAAGGCACTTCTCCTTACTGCTTCTTTACCTCCTCTCAGAATAGAACTTAAATTTCATAAATCTCTTTTCTGCTCTGTTGAAAAGCATGACCGAACTTTTAGTGGTCCCCAGAGCCAAAGCAGACATGGCGATGGTGTTGGAAATAGATCAGCAACCTTAAAATATTTCCGTATTTTGTCAATGTCATGAAAACTAAATTTCAGAAACAAAGCACATTCAGAAACAGAGGTACATTTAAAAATAACATGAAAGAATATAGCTATTCAATTGTTAAATGGTAATTTAAAAGTTCTGTTACAAGGTTGTGACTTTTTTTTTTAAATGAATGCATAAGAATCAAGATTTTTCAGGGCAAGACGGCATACGGATTAAAACCTGGACTCTGGAGCCTGGTTGCCTGGGTGCAAATCCGGGCGTTAACATCTGCAGTCTGTGTGACCCTGGGCAGCTCGCTAGTCTCTCTGCAGCTCCACTGTCCCATCTATCAAATGGGGACAGTAAGAGCATCTGCTCGGCGTTGTTTGTGGGCGGCCATGTCATATATGGGAAGTGCTTACAACAGTGTCTGGCACTGTTTCCTATAATTAAATATATCAAATCCCTATTTCCAGAGACTGCTCACTTTTAAAACTGAAATGAAGACTTGAAATAGATAATTAACTGTGGCTTCCTGACATAATCTTTAAATAGCTATGCAGAGATTATTTAGTCAACAAAGTATTACTGATAGTAGCAAAACTGAGCCTAGACCCTGGGTTTAAGAGATCAACAAATGCTGGGAAGCCAGATGGTTCTCCCAGCAGGTACACCTGTGAGAACACCGGGCTTCTGAGATCAAGCCGGCCTCTTTTCCCGGGAAGGAAGCATGTGCTCCAAAGAGCTGGAATCCCAAACGGAACCCTGGGGTCCTGCCCCTGATGGCAGGCCCTCTGACCAGAGATGTGGCCCCAAGGCGAGCACTGAGGATGTTCCCATTTACAGACAGGAGGTGTCAGGGACTGAATTGTGCCCCCCACCCCCCAAATATCTGTCAATTTGGCTAGGTCATGATTCCCAGTATTGTGTGACTATGCACCATTTTGTCATTTGATGTGATTTTATTTGTTGTAAATCCTATCTCTGTGATGTCGATGACACGGCATCAGCAGCAGTTATGTTGATGAGGCAGGACTCAATCTACAAGATTGGATTGTGTCTTGAGCCAATCTCTTTTGACATATAAAAGACAGAAGCATGTAGAGAGACAGGGGAACCTCATACCATCAAGAAAGTAGTGCCAGGAGAAGAGTGTGTCCTTTGGACCTGGGGTCCCTGCACTGAGAAGCCTCCAGTCAAGGAGGAGATTGATGACAAGGACCTTCCTCCAGAGCCAAGAGAGAGAGATAGCTGTCCCCTGGAGCTCTGAATTTGGACTTCTAGCCTACTAGAATGTAAGAAAATAAACTTCTGTATGTTGAAGCCACCCACTTGTGGTATTTCTGTTATAGCAGCACAAGATGACCAAGATGGGAGGCTTCCACTAGAGCTTCCCAAGCCACCCATAGCTGAGAGGGGTTCACACCTGGCAGTTTCCCATCAGGAGGTGAAGGCACTCGCCAATCACTAACAATTAGGGGAAACACAAACGCCTGCACATCTCCACTACAGAAGCATCATTTCCTTTTTTTGGAAAGATTTTTTAAATTACACCCTACAAAGGTAAAGTGTGCTATAGACAATTAGTGCGCCGTGCACTGTACAGAGCACGTACACAGGTCTCCTCCTAGTCAGCCTGCACTGTCCCCACTCCAGCACGAAGGAACCAAGGCTCCGAGGCCTGAAGCGCTGGCCACGCTCAGGGGCAGAAGCTAGTCAACAGCCCAGGCCAACTTCAAGCTCAGTGTTCTCCTCCCACAACTGCACACAAAACTGCCGCAGGATGAAGCATCCTGTTGCCACTCGAGTACATTTCCATAGGGTGACAGGGAACCTTGGGCTCTGCTGTGATATTTTAAAATCCATTTAATGCAAATTCATACACCTGCAACATCAAATAATCATGTAATCAAAGAGATCTGCAATGAAGCAGGACTGTAGATACGATTAAAGTTCACCAAGGGGGAGAATAACGTAACAAAATTCAACAAATTATTCACAAGTAAACTTTACAACAATGCCGAAAATATGCCATGTATGATACAGAAATTCACTTTTTCTTGATAAACATTAAAAGATTATCAAAAAACAGGCCAGGTAACAATTGATGATATTAAGGAATTAATGTTCATTTTTCAGTGGGATAATGGTATTATGGTCATGTTTTTAAAGAAAGAGAGTCATTATGTTTAAGATACATATTGAAATATTAATGGGTGAATGAAAAAGGAAAAAAAAAAAAAACAGAAGCAAACTGGACGTGAAGACAATGGAGAAGTACAGAATTAAATAATCTTTCCACCACATTGGAGGCCACCAGGATGGTGCCTTTGAGAGGGCGTGAAAGGGGTCTGGGGGCTGGGACTCTCAACAACCCACCGACAGGTAATCTAGGGATGTTCTTGCGTGCAGAACAAGGGGCAAAAACCACAGAATCTAAATACTTTCAAGTATTCAAACGGAGCAAATGTTATTTTCATGAAAATAAAACCAAATATGAATCATTCTAAAACCCCATATGAAGACTAAGATTTACAAAGAGACTGCACAAATATTCTCTCAAGAGTTAGCTAAGGTTCCATTAAGTAAGACTAAAGCAATGGACTTGGATCATGGTCAATAACTAACAGCAAGGAGTAGAAAATAATTCTCAGAAACATTTAAAATACACTGCTAGAGTTCCCATCTCCCTCTAATGAGAATATTCTCCATTGGAATTCAGGAAAAAAAAAAAAAAAAAGTAAAAAACCCGGTGATAAAAAGTTAAAATGACTGTGGAAAGAGCTGGAAACAGATCAGACATCACGCATCATCAAAGTGAGTCTGGATGGAAAATTGCCTGCGCCTAACTCCCTCTCCCTAAGCTCATAAAAGGACGCCTGTAATCCCGGATTGTGACCGAGCAAAGGGTGGGAAATCACAGAGGCATCTCAGAGACGCTGACAAAGTCGAAATCGGAGGAAAAGCAAGGTGGGATTCACATCCACCCCTACTAGCACAAGACCCCATTAGGGCCACACAGAGTCCCTAAGTTATGCAACTCACAGACTCGTAGCGACCCTATAGGACAGAGCAGACCCTATACGGTTTCCAAAGAGCGGCTGGTGGATTCAAACTGCCGACCTTTTGGTTCATAGGGTCAATACAAGTTGGAACTGACACGAGCACAATGGGTTTGGGATGATCAGGTAATGCAAAGAGTTAACATGCTTGGAAGGTTGGTGATTTGAGTCCACCTAGAGGTGCTCTGGACCCCTGGTGGCACAGTGGTTAAATCAAAAAGGTTGGCAGTTCAATTGCAGGAACCGCTCCCTGGAAACCCTATGGGCAGTTTTACTCTGTCCTATAGGGTTGCTATGAGTCAGAATTGACTCGACAGCAATGGGTTTGGTTTCTTTGGGGTAGAGGAGCACCGGAAGAAGGCCTGGCAATCTACTTCCAAAAAATCAGCCACTGAAAACCCTATGGAGCTGTTCTACTCTGAAACACATAGATGCCACGAGTCGACTTGATGACAACTGGTTTGGTTACGGTTAAATGCCATATGGCCTTTATACCCTGCATCACTTGTTCCATGTTATAGTTTGGCATTTGAAAACACAGAAAGACTCAGTTCGGGCTAAATTATGAGTCAAAGACTATTACATTTGTGACGTGCTGGGTCTAAAATCTGTTAGACCTGGGCGCTGTGTGAGCCCCAAGTCACGCAGCTGGTACAACTCCTTTCCAGACTGGGAGGCTGACCGATTGACTGACTCTGCATTTTCTCGCGCTTGTTACCAACATTAGAATCTTACGTTTTGGTTTACTCTGCTTCTTGGGATTTGGTGGCAGGCCCTTTTCACTCTTTCCCGATTCTGCAGACAGAGGAATCGTAGAAGCAAGTCCTCGAAGGAACCCTGCTTGGAGCCCAGTCTGACAAGAGAATGACAAATACGGACATTTTAGAGCAACACCGGTGAGAACAGCTATTACTATTGTTTTCCATTCAAACGACATATTTAATGGTTATTACAATTTTCCCAACATATGTGTATAACGAAAAGCTGACACAACACACTTGCATTCAAAGACAGTCACTGTTAACATTTGGGTACTTTTCCTACCAGGTTTTCTTCTACACATACTTTTTACTCATCTCCAGTTATTTATTAACCTACAAAATACTCTATTTCGTTGGTCTGTTTTTTTGTAAAATGTTTTTTCTATACTTAGAAAGTAGAAGAAATACTACTCAGCCGTTAAAAGTTACGTAGCTGGGTAATTGCTTCAAAAGTGCATACGACATAAGTGAAAACGCACTATATAAAGCGTTAAGACACTCAGTGTGTATTTTCTAAGGTCTATTATGTGCCGAGCACTGTTCTAGAGGCTGAACGTAGGTAACAGAGACCTGTGACATACACGTGTGACCGTAAAAACACATCTTCATGTTTATGCCTGTAAGCATGTGTATCTGTACATACAAAAGTGGGAAAAAAAAGTTTGGAGTTAGATACTTCAATGAGTAAATAGTGGACTCTGTTTTTTTTTTTCCTCATCTGCACTTTAAATTATTTTGCAACGAAAAGTGAAGACTTTTGCACTGAGAGTCCCTTTCAGTTATAAAAAGCTAACCGGCTCTAGCGTTTTGTATACGGAAAAAGCCTCTTTCTTTCCCTCCCTTTTTACAGGTCAGGCAGTGTGAGCCGGCTTCCCAAAGGCTGCCAGGGAAGTTACCGGGTCAAACAGGTACCTAAAACTTCCCTCACTCCCTCTCTTAAGAAATGAAGCTGCTGTACTCGGAGAAACCGTGAGATACTGGCTGGAGTCATGGCCGTACCGCGCTCGCCCGCCCCTGCTGCCTGGCAGCGCCACCTGGGGTAACTCCGGCCCCCCAAAGTCTCCCCAGGTGAGCCGGGCACCTGCCGGAGGTGGACGCCACTGCGCAGGTGTTGCCCCTTCCACGGCGCGTGCCCGGCCTCGGGCCTGGGAGCGGCGGACCGCGCGGGCGTCCCCCGGGACGAGCCGGTGTCCCGCCAGGTGACCGGAGCGGAGGTCGCCGGGAGTAGCACGGGGCCGCGGCACAGGTGCACCCCAAGGGCCGCTGGCCGGCGCCGGCCAGGCCTCAAGGCCGCCTGCGCCCGGGGGCCGGCTCGGCTTCCTCCTCCTCGGCCCAGGGGTCAGCGGTCTGGACCGGCCGGCCAACCCGGGCCCGGCCGACGCCGCGCACCGTCCCCGCCTCTTCGTGGACCCTGGCCTCCCTGCCCTGCCCGGCTCCTCCTTTACCTTCAGCGCCCCAGCCAGTCCTTGCCGCAGCAGAAGAGGGGGAGCCATGGCTATAACACTGGGGCGGGCTACGTAGACGGCCGAGGTCGCACGGGGCAAAGACGCCAGCTTTGCGCGCGCACCACCTCCCCTAGGCCCCGCCCCTTTGTCCCGGCCGCCAATCACAAGCAGAGACGGCAGCAAAACGAGGCGAATGACTTGCCAGGCCGGGGAGCGAGCATCTGCGCGCGCAGCCACACCAGCCCCCGGGCTCCCAGCGCTGCGCCTCGAGGCCCCGCCCCTTGGCCGAGGGCCCCAATCACAAGCAGGGACGCGAAATGGGTCCGCCCCTGAAGGTCCCGATCTAGGGGGACAAAGAGGGCAGGGCTTGTCTGCCAGGAGAGTATGCACTGTCTCAGAGTGAGGGTAGTGGAGATCTCGAGTAAACACCGAGGGGGTTTTACCATGTTCTCAGAGTCTGCGGATGGCGCGCCTGAGTGATCCCCATGACTGCTTCTCGCCTCTTTGCCCCTGCCTTCTCAGCCTCACATTTCTTTTAACCTGTATTTTTTCTTTTTTTAATGTGCCTTAAGTGAAAGTTTACAGTTCAAGTCAGTTTCTCATACAAAAGTTTACATACACATTGTTATGTGACCCTAGCTGCTCTCCCTGTAATGAGACAGCACACTTCTTTTCACCCTGAGTCTTCCTGCGTCCATTCAACCAGCTCCTGTCCCCTTTTGCCTTCTCATCTCATCTCCAGGCAGGAGCGGCCCTCTTAGTCTCATGTATTTTTTTATCTACTTGAGCCAAGAAGCACAATACTCACCAGTAGCATTTTATGTCTTACAGTCCAGTCTAATCTTTGTCTGAAGACCTGTCAGCCTTACATTTGAAATCTCCTCGGGTGCACAGCCTCACAATCCAAGCCTTAGCATTTCTGATCATAATTGATTGTCCTCTATATTTTGGGTGTGTTTAAGGTCCTCCTTCTATCTCCTCTGGATCTACACCACTCACCCAGCCCCTCTGCTTGGCTACAGCCGGGGTGTCAGATCACTGCCCACCTGCAGCACGGCCTCAGGCGGGACCTATAACGCCAGTACCAGAGTTAGATTGAACATTGACGCTCCATTTTACTCGAAGGTTCGTGACTGTTAGTACAAAGATTTTTTTCCCCCTAGCCTGGCCTTCACTGGAAAAGTCAGGCATAATTGTGGACTGAACATGGTTATCAGCTTTCTTCTCCCCCTGTTGACCATGCCCCCTCCCGCCACCCCAATGCTGATGCCTAGGGCCCCATACATATTCCATTAACAATGAACAGCTCCAGCTTCTACATGGGAAGATATTCTTCTCCCACAACTAAAATGGCTTGAGAGAGGATTTCCGACTGGAACCAAGGGAATCCTGTGGAATCTGCCATCATCTACCCTGGAAGGCCAAAGGAACAACTTCTGGCACTTAGTTACATGCTTCTCAGAGTAACAGTGGGAAAAGAGAGTGTTTTCTCTTGAAAAGATGAAGAAAAAAAAAGAAGAAAAATTATCCTTTGCTCAGCACCAGGTTATCTCTGTTGACTCTAGGGGAAAGTTCACCCTTATCCTTGGGAGGTGTTATAGATTGAATTGTGTCCCCCCAAATATGTATTGACGTCCTGGCCCCTGTACTTGTGGGTGTGATTCTGTGAAAATACAGGTAGTCTCTAAGGTATAACGGAGGTTCTGTTCTGATAACTCTGTTGTAGGTTGGTTCTGACGGAAGTCAAATATCTCCTTTTTTTTTCCATTTCATTATTATTGCCTTTTATTATCAGTATTTTTATGAATCTAATTTTCGTTTGCCTTTGGGGTTTGGCATGAGAATGACAACATCAGCAAATTACCCACTGCTTTTTTTTTTTTTTTACATTGTATGTAGTGCATATTACTAATGATAAGATGTACAAAAAGAAAAAAATAAAGGACCATGGTCATTGTGGTTCTCCTAACTCAAATACATCTATAAATCGGGGACTACCAGGTGAGTTGTGGGATGACATTAAGGACATCATACATGAAGAAAGCAAAAGTTCCTTAAAAAGACAGGAAAGAAAGCAAATACTAAATGAGTGTCAGAAGAGACTCTGAAAATTCAGCTTGAATTTAGAAGTAGAGTAGCCAAAACGAAAGGAAAGAAAACAGCTGAACAAAAGGTTTCAAAGGGCAGCTTGCAAAGACAAAGTAAAGTATTACAATGAAGTTTAGAGAGACCAGGAGTTAGAAAACCAGAAGAAGACACTCAGCATTTCTCAGGCTGAAAGAATTGAAGAAAAAAATTCAAGCCTCGACTTGCAACTTTGATGGATTCTATGGGCAAAATATTGAACAATGCAGGAAGCATCAGAAAAAGATGGAAGGAATATATAGAGTCACTGTATCAGAAAGAATTGGTTGACATTCAACCATTTCAGGGCGTAGCATATGATTAAGAATTGATGGTACTGAAGGAAGAAGTCCAAGTTTCACTGAAGACATTGGTGAAAAACAAGTCTCCAAGAATTTACAAGAGTATCAGTTGAGATGTTTCAACAAATGGATGCAGCACTAGAAATACTCACTTGTCTATGCCAGGAAATTTGGAAGACAGCTACCTGGCCAACTGACTGGAACAAATCCATTTGTGCCTATTCCAAAGAAAGGTGACCAAACAGAATGCGGAAATTATTGAACAATATCATTAATATTATACACAAGTAAAATTATACTGAAGATAAATCAGAAACATTTGTAGCAGCACATTGACAGGAAGCAGCCAGAAATTCAAGCTGAATTCAGAAGAGGATGTGGAATGTAGGATATCATTACTGATGTCAGATGGATCTTGGCTGAAAGCAGAGAATACCAGAAAGATGTTTTATTGACTATGCAAAGGCATTCGACTGTGTGGATCATAACAAATTATGGATAGCATTGCAAAGAATGGGAGTTCCAGGACAGTTAATTGTGCTCATGAGGAACCTGTACATGGATCAAGAGGCAGTCATTCGTAAAGAACAAGGGGATGCTGCATGGTTTAAAATTAGGAAATGTGTCTATCAGAGTTATATCCTTTCACCATACTTATTCCATCTATATGCTGAGCAAATAATCCAAGAAGCTGGACTATATGAAGAAGAACATGACATCAGGATCAGAGAAAGACTTATTAACAACCTGTGATATTCAGATGACATAACCTTTCTTACTGAAATCGAAGAGCACTTACAGATGATGATCAAGGCATTTACTAATGAGGATTACACCTCAACGTAAAGAAAACAAAAGTCCTCACAACTGGACCAATAAGCAACATCATGATAAACAGAGAATATATTGAAGTTGTCAAGGATTCCATTTTGCTTGGGTGCACCAATCAATGCCCATGGAAGTAGCAGTCAAGAAATCAAACGATGTATTACGTTGAGCAAATCTCTGCAAAAGACCTCTTTAAAGTGTTAAAAAGCAAAGATGTCACTTTGAGGACTAAGGTGTGTCTGATCCAAGGCAGGGTATTTTCAATGCCTCATATGCACGAGAAAGCTGGACAATGAATAAGGAAGACCAAAGAAGAATCGATGGTTTTGAATTATGGTGTTGGTGAAGAATATTGAATATACCGTGGACTGCCAAAAGAACGAACAAATCTGTCTCAGAAGAAGTACAGCCAGAATGTGCCTTAGAAACGACAATGGCAAGACTTGGTCTCACGTACTTTGTATACATTATCAGAGGGACCAGTCCCTGGGGAAGGACATCATGCTTGGTTAAGTAGATGGGTCAGTGAAAAAGAGGAAGACCTTCAACAAGATGGATTGACACAGTGGCTGCAACAATGGGCTAAAAAATAACGATGATTGCGAAGATGACGAAGGACCACTCGGTGGATCATTCTCTTGTACATACGGTCGCTATGAGTCGGAATCGATTCGATAGCACCTAACAACAAGTACAACATTGTCCAATTTTATGACTTCTTTGGGGAATAGTTTATTCAAATCCTTTGATCATTTCTTTATTGGGTTAGTTGCCTATTTATTGTTGAGTTGTAAGAAACTCATTGCCATCAAGTCGATTCCAGCTCATAGCAACCCTACAGGACAGATTAGAACTGCCCCATGGGGTTTCCAAGGAGCAGCTGGTGGATTCAAACTTCCGACCTTTTTGTTAGCAGGCAATCTCTCCTGTGTTGTAAGAGTTCTTTGTATGCTCTGGATTCAAGTTCCTTGTCAGATATATGAATTATCTTTCATAGCTGTTTTATAATTATGCTTCTGCAAAAACTCCTGCAAAGTTAAAAAATTATTTGTCTGTCAATAGAAAAGAGTCCAAAATAACGCTACTAATACCGACAATATTAATGAAACTTCTGGACGATTGATGGGATTTAAGATTGCAGCTGCCTTTCCTTGGAATGCATATCATTAAGGAGGGAAGCCAGCTTACTGAGGTCTAAAACCACTTGTTATTCCCCACTTGATGTGGTGTTGCCATACGTTTTCATCTTGAGGACATTGATGCTCTGACGGAGTCCCTGGGTGGTGCAAAGCGAATGTGCTCAGTTGCTAACTGAATGGTTGGAGATTCAAGTCCAAACAGAGGTGCCTCAGAAGAAAGGCCTGGCGACCTACTTCGGACAGACCAGCCATTGGAAACTCTACGGAGCACAGCTCTGCTCTGACACACACGGGGTCGCCAGGAGACAGTCAACTTAATGGCAGCTGACCCGTTACCCGTTGCCGTCAGGTCGACTCTGATCACGGCAACTAGTACGTGGTAATTCAGGGTCCGTGAGCGCTTGCTATCCTACTCACGTATCTTTGATACATGTGAAATATCTCATAATTATTTTGATGCATTAAAAAAATCCTCAAACAAATGTTTTGTTTCATTTGGTGCCCCAAATTTGTAAGCAATAGTTTTAGATACCTCCAATATTTTCTTTTGAAAGAAATATATTTCCAGTGCCCTTCTCCAGAATGCCAATAATCGAGTAACTCCCTTAACAATTC
Source organism: Elephas maximus indicus (assembly GCF_024166365.1). Classification (NCBI taxonomy): domain Eukaryota; kingdom Metazoa; phylum Chordata; class Mammalia; order Proboscidea; family Elephantidae; genus Elephas; species Elephas maximus. The sequence goes on along the minus strand of NC_064820.1, from coordinate 226,852,258 downwards.
TAATGCCTTTGAGTGCTGCTTCACGGAAAATTAAAATACAGTTCTTTAAAAAGGACCCCAGGAGTGGCAAAATGCTGTCATAGCTGGGTGATGCAGATGCTCACTTTTTAATGAAAAGATGTTGTTGTTGTTAGGTGCCGTTGAGTTTGTTCCAACTAGTAGGGACCTTACGTACAACAGAACGAAACACTGCCCGATCCTGCACCATCCTCACGGTTGTTGCTATATTTGAGCCCATTGTTGCAGCCGGTGTGTCAGTCCAACTCGTTGAGGGCCTTCCTCTCTTTCACTGACCCTCTACTTTACCAGGCATGATGTTTTTCTCCAGGGACTGGTCCCACCTGATAACATGTCCAGAGTACATGAGACAAAGTCTAGCCATCCTCACTTTTAAGAAGCATTCTGGCTGTACTTCTTCCTAGACAGATTTGTTCGTTCTTCTGGCAGTCCATGGTATATTCAGTAAAAATCACACCTCAACACAGAGAAAACAAAAATTCTCACCACTAGGCCAATAAGCAACATCATGATAAATGGAGAAAAGGTTGAAGTTTCGGGGATTTCATTTTATTTGGATCCACAATCAATGCCCCTGGAAGCAGCAGTCAAGAAAACAAATGACGTATTGCGTTGGGCAAATCTGCTGCAAAAGGCCTCTAAAGTGTTAAGAAACAAAGATGTCACTTTGAGGACTATGGTGCGCCTGACCCAAGCGATGGTGCTTGCAGTCACTGCCTGTGCATGTGAAACCTGGACAATGAATAAGGAAGGCCAAGGAAGAATTGATGCCTCTGAATTACGGAGTTGGCAGAGAATATTGAATATACCGTAGACTGACAGAAAAAATATAGGTTCCCGCAAGACTGCTAGGAATTCTATATTCCTCAATACTGAAAGGCAGAATGGGTTTGTCCAGCAGAACCTTGCGTACATAACCTTACTCTGTGTCATTCTGGATGGACCAACAGCGGCGGAATAAAGCTTGCATCCAGCTTTGAAAATCTGCCTTCATGTTTCTCCCATCTCACAAAGTAGACTGTTACAGAAGACCGCCCTGCCTTCTAACAGCCTAGTATCACTACTAGTGCTGAGAGCTGCCTTAGAATAAAACCTGTTAGTTGCTAGAACATCCACTATCCATCCCCAGTTGCCATCGAGTCAACTCCAACTTATGGCAACCCATGTGTGTCAGAGTAGAAATGTACTTTATAGTGTTTTTGATGGCTGATCTTTTGGAAGTAGACCTCCAGACCTTTCTTCCAAGGCACCTCTGGGTGGCCTCAGACCTCCAACATTTAGGTTAGCAGCTGAGTGCGTTGACAGTTTGCTCTACCCAGGAAGTTCTCATATAGTTCATTTTCACAGTGATGCATTATTCTGCTGATGTAATTAACATAATTCTTACATCCATTCTTAGTCTCATAGACATTTAGATTATTTCTAGTTAGGTACTACTTTTAACAATGTATCTACAAACACTTTGTACATGACTCTCAGATGTGGGTGTGAGAATCACATGTATGGAGTGGATACCTAGGAGCAGAATTTCTGCGTCATAGTATGTTTGCTTCTTTAGCTTTGCTAGATGTTGCCAAAGCAATGTGATATTCCAAGTAGCAAAGTGTGAGAAAGCCCACTGTCCCATATCCTTAATGGTATCCAGTATCGTCCGATATTTTCTTTGCCAAATAGACGACTAGGAAATCAAATCTCATTGTGATTTTAATTCACACTTTTTAAAATTGTATGTGATGTTGAGCTTCTGTTTTATCAGCTAAGCATTGTCTGTTCTTAATTTTTGACCATTTTTCTATTGGGTGGCTTTTCTTTCTTGTTAATTAGTAGGAAACTCTTAATATATTTTGGATACTAATTGTAGATCAATTGATGTCCTAGTCTGTGACTTCTCTTTTACCTTTTTATAGTACCTTTTTTTAAAAAATATTTTTTATTTGCTTTAAGTGAAAGTTTACAAATCAAGTCAGTCTCTCACACAAAAACCTATATATACCATGCTACACACTCCCAATTACTCTCCCCGTAATGAGACAGCCCACCCTCTCCCTCCACTCTCTCTTTTCGTGTCCTTTTCACCAGCTTCTAACCCCCTCCACCCTCTCATCTCCCCTCCAGGCAGGAGATGCCAACACCGTCTCAAGTGTCCACCTGATCCAAGAAGCTCCCTCCTCACCAGCATCCCTCTCCAACCCATTGTCCAGTCCAATCCCTGTCTGAAGAGTTGGCTTCAGGAATGGTACCTGTCCTGGGCCAACAGAAGGTCTGGGGGCCATGACCACCAGGGTTCTTCCAGTCTCAGTCAGACCATTAAGTCTGGTCTTATGAGAATTTGAGGTCTGCATCCCACTGCTCTCCTGCTCCCTCAGGGGTTCCCTGTTATGTTCCCTGTCAGGGCAGTCATCAGTTGTGGCCGGGCACCATCTAGTTCTTCTGGTCTCAGGATGATGTAGTCGCTGGTTCATGTGGCCCTTTCTGTCTCTTGGGCTCGTAATCACCTTATGTCCTTGGTGTTCTTCATTCTCCTTGGATCCAGGTGGGTTGAGACCAATTGATGCATCTTAGATGGCCGCTTGCTAGGGTTTAAGATCCTAGATGCCACTCTTCAAAGTGGGATGCAGAATGTTTTGTTAATAAATTTTATTACGCCAATTGACTTAGACATCCCCTGAAACCATGGTCCCCAGACCCCCGCCCCTGCTACGCAGGCCTTCGAAGCATTCTTTATAGTACCTTTTGCTAAATAGAAATTTCAGTTTTTTAAGTCAGATAGATCAGTGTTTTTTTCATTATAGTTTCAGCTTTTTGTGTCTTGAGAAATGCTTCCGTACTCTATGTTTATAATGAATTGTTTTCCTCTTGTAGGTCTTTAATTTAGCAGGAATTGATTTTTATTTAAGGTATTAAGAAGGAATCCAATTTTATTTTTTCCATATGGACGATCAACGATACTGGCACAATTTATAGAATGGTTTGTGTTTTCTTAAGTGAGCAACAATGAATCCTCTGTAGCGTATTAAGTTTCCATATGGGCGTGCTTTCTATCAGGATCTGTTGCACTTCTATTGTCAGATTGTCTATCTTTGAACGGATACCATACCATACTGATCGCCATGTTGTTGTATGTAATCACTATAGCAGCATATTAAGTTCGTTTACTAGGGTAAGTCTTCACACCTTTTTTTTCTTCCTCCTTCTATTTCTTCTCCTCCTGCACTGTTTTGGTTATTCATGGGCTTCTCTTTTTCCCCTATAAATGTTATAAATATGTTGTTAATTTCCAAAAAAAATCCCTCCTGGAACATTGATTAGAATTCAATTGGATGTATTAGATTATTTTTTGAAGAAAATTAACATGTTTACAATATTTGTTGTTAGCTGCCATTGAGTCAGTTCCAACTCATAGTGACACTGGGTACAACAGAACGAAACACTACTCAGTCCTGCACCATCCTTATAATCCTTTTTATGCTTGAGCCCATTGTTGCAGCCACTGTGTCAATCCATCTCATTGAGGGTCTTCCCCTCTTTCGTTGACCATTTAGCAAGCATGATGTCCTTCTCCAGGGCTGGTCCTCCCTGATAACATGTCCAAAGTATGTGAGAGGAAGTCTTGCCATTCTTGCATCTAAGGAGCACTCTGGCTGTATTTCTTCCAAGACAGATTTTTTCATTCTTCTGGCAGTCCCTGGTATGTTCACTGCTCTTCACCAACAGAATAATTCAAATTATCAATTCTTTTGAATTCTGTCCAGCTTTCGAATGCACATAAGGCGATTGAAAACACCATGGCTTGGGTCAGGTGCACCTTAGTCCTTAAAGTGACATCTTCGCTTTTTAACACTTTAAAGAGGTCTTTTGCAGCAGATTTGCCCAATGCAATACTTTGATTCCTTGACTGCTGCTTCCATGGGTATTGATTGTGGACCCAAGTAAAATGAAATACAATATTTAGGAGCAGCTTTTCATTTATTAATGCCTTCCCTTTATTGTCTTACAGTAAAAATTTATCATTTATATTTAGTGAAAATATAGGGGTTTGGGCTAAATTAGATCCTTTTAAAATTGAGTTGCTTTTAAAATTACATTTTCAGTTTCTTGCTGATGTAAGAAATACAATTTATTTTTGTAAATTGTTCGCACACCCAGCATCTCACTGAATTCTCTAATTCTGACATTGTTAGCTGCCATCCAGTCGTCCCCCGACTCCATGCCCAACAGGATCAGATCACTGAGGTCTATAGGGGTTTCACTGGCTGACTTTTTGGAAGCAGATTGCCAGGCCTTTTTTCCTAGTCTGTGTTAGTCTAGAAGCTCTGCTGAAACCTGCTGTGTATCATAACAACACACGAGCTTCCACTGACAGGCGCATGGTGGCTGCCCGTGAGGTGTATTGGCTCAGAGTCGAACCTGGGTCTCCCGCCTGGAAGGTGACAATGCTAGCACTGAACCACCGCTGCAGTCTAATTAATTCTCATAGTTTTGCTATATATTCTCTTGGGCTTTGCTTGCTGAGACAATCGGTTTGCCCCTTGTGCCAGGGCTGGGGCTGTGTTCTCAGATACTTTCCCAGCCCTTCCCCTGCTCTGGTCTGTGTTGTTCTGGAGGGAGAGATGTTCCCTGTGGGCTGTATTTCTCAGGTTTCCAGGTCAGCCACTGCCCAGGCGGGTGTGATCAGTGGGAGATCCCGGTGGGAGCTTGGCAAGCAGAAAGGAAAGAGCGGTAAGGGCATTTCTCCTCTGTCAGCATGTGTCCCACCACAGCTCCAGCTCCTGCTGGACAGACCCACAGGTGCCCCAGCTTCCACAAACGACAAACCCATGCGCTGTGTAGCACCTCCTTCTTCCTGTCTTTCTCCATCCCAAGGGGGATAGTGGCTTCCTGCTGTTGCTAACCTCTGAGTTACCTCACTCTTCTCTCAGTTCCTCAACTCCTCCACCACCTGTGTAACAAATTCCCTGCATTCAATTCCCTCTTCTGTAAATACCTACCTTGGGCTTCTATTTTGAGATCTGTCTGGCACATCTGTCCAATCCCTGTCCAAACCCTCATCTCCCTAGCTACCGTCAAGGGATGCAAGGGATGGCCATTGGGTACAATTCTGGCCAATGAGATGAAAGCAGGCATCCACCGAATGAGGCTTATGGGAAGACTTGTTTTCCCTGTAAGGCAAGACAGACTCAGTGGTTATGACAACTTTCCTACTCCTTTTTCCTGCCTGGAACAAAATGTAAGGCTACAGCAACCACCGTGTACCCTAAGGGGCCAGGCACAAGGACAAGTCCCACCGTGAAACAAAAAGATAGAAAGAGTCTTATCAATGGCATCATTGAATCACCGACTTAGTTTGGGACTGGAGTTCCTGGGTGGTGCAAAGGGTTAACACACTCAGCTGTTGACCAAAACAGTGGAGGTTCGAGTCCACCCAGAAGAATCTCAAAAAACCAGCCTTTGAAAACCCTGTAGAATGTAGTTCTACTCTGACACACATGGAGTCACCATGAATCAAAATTGACTTGATAGCAACTGGCTTAGGTTGGTACTGCCAAGTCCTGGAGTTCTCATATGTTGTATTCTTAGTTACCTGCGAGTTGATTCTGACTCATGGCGACCCATGTATGCAGAGTAGTTCTACTCCATAGGGTTTTTAAGGCTGTGACCTTTTGGAAGCAGATCACCAGGCCTGTCCTCCAAGGTATCACTGGGTGGGTTTGAACTGACAACCTTTCAGTTAGTAGTAGTCCAGCACTTAATCATAAATCTCTCTCTTTTAAGGCACTCTAAGTCACGTTCCCTGTTGCCCGAAGCCAAATATATTCTCAGTGGGTACAGTTACAATCATATCACTGGTGAATTTTCTTACTCCCTTTCTAACCCATGTCTGTTTGGTTTTTTATGTTTTTTCTTGTCTTACTGTGTTAGGTATGACCTCAAATTTGTCTTTTACCAAATGTGGGAGCATTATTTCTTTAAGTATTTGTCTGCCTCATTATCTTTCGTCTCATTCTGGGATTCCAAATACAGAAGTATCAGACCTTTCGACATTGTCCACAGGTTGTTTCTTCTTCTTCTTCTTTTCCAATCCTCTTTCTTTCTCCAGACTGGATCATTTCTACTGGTCTGTCTTCAAGTTAACTGACTCTTCTATTGCCATGGATTGATTTGTACTCCCCCAAAATATCTGTCAGCTTGGCTAGGTCATGATTCCCTGTATGACTGTATTATTGTCTATCATTTTATCATCTGATGTGATTTCCCTGTGTGTTCTAGATCTTATCCCTATGATGTAATGATATAGATTAGGGGCAGTTATCTTGGCGAGGTCTACAAAATTAGGTAGTGTCTTAAGCCAATCTCTTTTGAGGTATAAAAGAAGTGAGCAAATAGGCATGGGGATCTCATATGAAGAAAGCAGCATGGCGAGCATGCGCAGAGAAGCTCCTAGTCCAGGAGATGAGTGACGAGAAAGACTTTCCTCCAGAGCTGACAGAGAGAGAAAGTTTCCCTGGAGCTGAAGCCCTGAATTTGGACTTGTAGCCTACTAGACTGTAGACTATCATCTACAATCTTCTGTTAAGCCCATTCAGTGCATTTTTAATTTGAGATTATTCTTCAGTTGTAGAATTTCAACTTGGTGCTTTTTACACTTTCTGTTTCTCCACTATGGGGGCGTTGGTAGTTTGTGGTAGAATTCTCACCTTCAGTGCATGAGACCCAGGTTTGATTCCCGGCCACTGCACCTCAAGCACAGCCACCACTTGTCTGTCACTGGAGACTTGCATGTTGCTATGATGCTGAACAGGTTTCAGCAGAGCTTCCAGACAGACTAGGAAGAAAAGCCGGGTGATCTACTTCCAAAAATCAGCCAGTGAAAACCCTGTAGATCTCAACTGTTTGATAAGCAATCAATCACAGGGTTGATGTGGGACCAGGCAGTGTTTCATTCCATTGTGCATGGAGCCACCACGAGCTGGGGGCTGACTTGACAGCAGCTAACGACAAAACAACAACATATCTCTACTGAGACTTCTCATCTGTTCATTCATTATGAGCAAAGTTTCCTTTACATTCTTCACTTTAGTTTAATTGCTTTTTTAAAATCCTTGTCTACCCCATGAGCCACCTTGAAGGGGATCTCACTGGCCAAATTTTGGACAATCTGAGTATGATAATAAAAGTTTACAACATATTGAATAAAGTTGCAATTCTGTCTTTATGCACTTCAATCTAGGTGATTTCTTCTCAAAATATCATCTAGGGGCAAAACCTTTCTTTGCTGTTGTTATGTGCTGTTGAGTCGATTCTGACTCACAGTAACCATAAGAGTTCTAAACTTCTTTTGGTTCCATCAAATTTGCTCTTTAATTATTCTAGGATTCTTAAATTTATTGACTGTATTTTTTTTCTTTTCTAGAATGTCTCTTTGGTTCACTTCCAAATCTGTTTCTTTTTTATATAGTTCCTTAATTTTCGTGTTTTTTGTTCTCGCTTCTCTTATTTATTTGATCACATTGGACAAACTTATTTTATTCCGTATCAGTTGTCTGTTGTTTCTGCTGACTAATGCATACGGTTGATTCTATCCTGATGTGCCATGTTATGTTGCACTTGAAGATCATGTCTTTCTGGGCTCTTATCTGTGGGAATCCCCAAGGCCTGGGTTGAGGGTGCATTGGGTTTTTGTGTCTGCCAAGCACTTCTGAGTGTTGCCTATCTTGATCCAGTGTAATCTTTTTGTTTGTTTCATAGCTTGGAATGTCCTGGACCACCAGAAGTGTGTGTGTGTATTGTTGTTTGTTTGTTTTTGAACTCCAAGTTCGAGTGTGCATAGGCCTTGAGGCAATTTTTCCCATCCAAAGCCCAGGATGAGATACACTTATTTCCTGTGGCGTTTCTTTGCTAGCAGGGAGTTTGTCCAGGTTCACCCTATCACCAAGGTCTGCAGATTTCTGTAGTGATTTCCTCCCCAACTCCCAAGTTTTCGCAGCTCCAAGGTCTTGTCTCTTGTTCTTGGATGTCTGTTAACCAAGGCACTGCCTTACTGAGATCAGCAAAGGCTCTTAGAGCAGCTGTGGCATTTCGTGGTTTCTTGCTTCTTCGTTTCTTGGTCCCTAGGGATTTCCTTTACTTTCTTATAAGATCACTTGCAATTATGCTTGTAATATTTTATCCAGCCTTACAACATGCAGCCGAAGGATTTTTCATAATATCTGGTGGCCAATAAAACCAGAACCAAACCTACTGCCATGGAGTCAATTTCGACTCATAGCTACTGCATAGGGTTTCCAAGGCTGTAAATCTCTACGGAAGCAGACTTGCCACATCTTTCTCCCTTGGAGCTGCTGGTGGTTTCAAACCATCAACCTTTCAGTTACCAGTTGATCACTTTAACCACTGCGCCACCAGGGCTCCTTGCAGGTTCAGAAATAAAAGTCATTCTATGTTGCGATGCAGTGGGTTTCCCTTATATAGAGCCTTCTTGGCCTTGGGTTTATAATTCTGCCAAAACAATTGGCTAGGTCAGAATCTTGCAAAGGAATTGGTTAGTCTACTATGCAAATAAAGTGTGTAAAACCACCCAATAGGATTAAGTAACCTTGCATGAATTAGTCGATTACTACGCAAATTGAGTTGGTCGTGGTCAGCCAAGTGGATTATTCAGATCATGGTCCGGGTGGGAGGGCCCTGCCTTGAAATCAACAAGGCATTTCCTTACGTAAGAGCCAATCTCACAGAGGTTGAGGAGAACCTCACCACCATCAAGAAGACACTGGAGCAGAGCACCTCCTTTGGACCCAGGTCCCTGCACTGAGAACCTCCTGGACACAGGAAAGAAAGAGCTGTAACACTGGAGACGGCACAAGATGACAAGAAACAGTGGCAACCACACCAGAGCCAAGCAGCAGAAAAATGGTGGCAGTAGTATGAGTGGGGGGAACCAGGAGGCTGGTGTGAGATGGCTGCAGTGGACTTGTTAGCCCACAGAGCAAGACAGAGCTGAGCACCTTTGGGCAGCAGGCTTGCTGGCAGAATGGGATGCCTCTGGGCACTTGTCACTGGAGCTAAAGAGCTGTAACCCTTGCCTGAGCAGGGCAGAGGTACAGAGAAGGGCCTGCCTGTGGACACAGCTGACAGTATGGTTAGAAGCTGTCTTGATTCAAGAACTGTATCTTGTCTCCTGCATTGTATCCTGTTACTTCCAAGTTGACCCTGATCCTGAGTTTAGCCTGTTGTTGTTGTTAGGTGTCGTTGAATCTCTTCTAACTCATAGCAACCTTATGTAAAACAGAACGAAACACTGCCCGGTCCTGCACCATCCTCACAATCGTTGCTATATTTGAGCCCATTACTGCAGCCACAGCGTCAATCCATCTCATTGAGAGTCTTCCTCTTTTTCTCTGACCTTCTACTTTACTAAGCATGATGTCCTTCTCCTGGGACTGGGGGCTCCTGATAGCATGTACAAAGTACGTGAGATGAAGTCTTGCCATCCTCACGTCTAAGGAGCATTCTGGCTGTACTTCCTCCAAGACAGAATTGTTTGTCCTTCTGGTGGTCCATGGTGTATTCAATATTCTTCACCAACACCATAGTTCAAAGGTATCGATTCTTCTTTAGTCTTCCTTATTCATTGTCCAGCTTTTGCATGCATATAAGGGGATTGAAAACACCATGGCTTGGGTCAGGTGGACTTTAGTCCTCAAAGTGACAGCCCTAATAAACTGCATAAATGTGAGTATGGTCTGTGAGTTTTGTGTGGCCATTGCAACGAATTATCGAGCCCAGCAGAGAAGTATAGAGTGCCATGCGGAGGACAGCTGGTATCAGAAATAGTGAAAAAGTTGGAGAGTGAAGATGTGTCTGACTTCCGCCTCTAGGGGACCAGCTTTATGCTGATCTTGATTCTCCTCCCTCCTTCTAAATGTAGGCAGATTCTGGTGGTAGTAAATTACACATAGGTTTTGAAAAACCACAGTTTTAGGTGTGTGCAATTTCACTTTATTAAGTCTTTTCTTATTTTGTCTTTTAAATTTACTTGCACTGTTGTAGAACTTACAGTTTTTATTATCTTTTATTTGAAATAAAATTCTTACTAACTTAGCAAGGCATGCTATATATGGTTTTCCTAAACAATATTTTAAAGCAGCAGAATTATTTAAAGATTTAACATTGTTTAATTTAAAGCACATAATTACGTTTTATTTATTTAGATAGGATAATATCATGATATACTGGTTATATCACCGTTTCCTTTGGGGCTTATAAAGAATACGTGTTTGAGGCCAGAATGCGGAGCTAGGTTATCTGTGTGGGTGGTTTGGTAACAGCATTTTTGTTTTCCTTTTTGGCTCAAATGCCTAGGAGTTAAACTCACGGTGTGAGCCCAAGTGATCCTCCACTCTACTGTTGTTTTAACACAGAACCAGTTATTTTAGGACCATAAGGAGGGATTTCTGCTGCTAACCTAAAGGTTGGTGGTTTGAACCCATCCAGCAGCTCTGAGGAAGAAAAATCTGGCAAACTGCTTCTGTAAAGATTATAGCCAAGACGACCCTATAGAGCAGTCTACTCTGTAACATGTGGGGTCGCCACGAGTTGGAATCACCTTCATGGCAACGTGGACAATTTATACCTATAAATATGATGCTGTCTGGATTTTTTATGTCAAATAGGTCTCATCTGAGTAGGGCCAGTTCTAAATCTAATTACTTCTTGGTTATAAAAAGAGCAGAATGGACAGAGTCACACACGTGGAGAAAAGTAAGACAGATGATGGAGACGGATGTGTCTCCAGGCAGTCTGCTGTTACTAACTACAGAACTACAACCTATTATATTAAAAATTTGAGGTACCTACAATGGTTCCTAATAACAAATAGGAGCTACTTTGCAATGCACATCAAAACATTATCACTATTATTACTGTATTATTATGTTAAAGATGTTCTAGTGTGCCTGGAAGTGTTTCTTTAACTTTTTTTTTTATGCATAGAAAGCTACACTATGTGCTAAGACAAACATTTGACTAACTGATGTTAGATAGGAGCCTACCTAACTGTTCTGACTCATGTACAAATTCCACTTAAAGACAGGCTTAGGAACGGAACTCGTTTGTAATCCAGGCCTCCCTTTATAAGGACTGCAACAGCTCCTGGTAGCTGAAATAGACAAAGACAGCCCTTCTCTTAGAGCCACACTCTGAATTCAGACTTCTAACTTCCTGAAATGTGAGAAAGTAAATTTCTGTTTTTTAAAGCCACCAATTTAGGGTATTTGTGGTATAGCAGCACTAGATAACTAAGACACCATACAATGGAATATTATTCAGTCATAAAAAAGAATGAAGCACTGGTACATGTTACAGCGTGGATGAATCTTCAAGACGTTATGCTAAGTGAAAGAAGCCAGACAGAAAAGATCACATACTGTGTGATTCTATTTGTAAGACAAACAAAATGTAGTGTATGCCCCAGTGTTATGGAAATGTCCAGAACAGGCAAATCCATAGGGACAGAAAATAGATTAGTGGTTGGTAAGGTCTGGGGAGAGGGGGCGATGGAAAGGAATGACTAGTGGGTACAGTATTTTTGCCTGAGTAGGGTCTGTGCCTTGGAGCAGTCAAGCCAATAAAACGTACCCCCATCAGAGAGAGAGAGAGAGAGTTTATTTAGGTGGTGTCACCAACAGTGAATCTGACAGCAATGCAGGCTGTCTTTGTGGAGTTCTGAAAGGCAGTTTTATATTGGAGCTTATATATGATTTTTACAAGGGTCAGAAGTGTCTTTGTAGCCTGCAGATGGCGTGGCCAAATGAGTTATTCCTTACAAAATAACTACAAGAGACTCCTTATCAGACTAAAGAGATACATGCCAGACATCTCCTTATCAGGCTAAAGATATACACACCAGACATCTGGGCTCTAGTCTTCCCTTGGGCCTGACAGAGCAAAACAAAGTCATTAACAAAGCTATGTGGAAAGGAGAAGGCAGGCAGGGGAAAACAACAACAACAACAAAAACCTCATAGATTCGTCATGGCTTTAGTCATGTCAAGTTCTCAGTTGCCCATTTTGAAAAGGAGAAAACATGCTGAGTAGTATTAGGGTCACAGTATTTTTGTTTTCCTTTTGCAGTCTTGAGAATATTCTTAGATTTTGGTCATGTTTGGACAAATCTGTGAATATACAAAAAAAAAAAAAATCACTGAACCGTACAATTTAAACAGCCAAATTTTATTATACATGAACTATATCTCAATAAAGCTGTTAAAAAACAAAACAAACAAACAAAACCTAACATGCAAGAAAAGAAAAAAAAATGGTTAAAGAAAGCAACTATAATTTGGGTGATAGAGTAACAATTTCGGTAGGTATGTTGTAGGGTGATGTTAGAGCCCAAATGGAAATATCCATATGGGTGTACTGGGTTGAATAATGCCCTCTCAAAATTCATGTCCGCTTGGAACCTCAGAAGGTGACCATATTTGGAAATAGGGTCTTTGCAGATGGAATCAAGTTAAGACGAGGTCATACTGGATTAGGCACCAATACAATGGCTGGTGTCCTTTGTAACACGAGGGACATTTGGACACCGGACATAAGACACGCGGGAGGAACGCCATGTGAAGACAAAGGCAGAGACTGGAGTGATGCAGCCACAAGCCAAAGAGCACCAAGAGTTGTTGGCAACTAATAGAAGCTAGAAGAGTCAAGGAAGGATCCTCCCCTAGAGTCTTTGGAGAGAGCGTGACCCTGCTAAAACCTTGATTTGGGACTTCTAGCTTCCAGAACGGTGAGAGAATAAATTTCTGTTGTTTTAAGCCACTGACTTTGTGGTGCTTTGTTACGTCAGCCCTGAAGCAGGCCTTTCAAAAATAAATGTTTGTCGTACTGCTCACTGGAGTCCTGTGAACGATATTTGCAGCAGCTCAGTTCAGGAATATACCCACAGGGCCAAGATCTTAGGCCTTAGAGCTCCTTCACCATCCAGCTATCTTTGGAAAATTGCTGATTTCGTGGTTTGTAGTAAAGAAAATTCAAGATGTGCCTGGGATTCTTGTTGCCAGGGAGCCAGGATGCTTTCAGAGGTCCTGGATGGTGTTGGCAAGACACAGGATCTTACTAAAAGCGGCTCCCACCGGCCAAGCTGTGAAGAGAATAATAATCATGGTTCATTAAAGCAATTTAGCTCGTGACCAAGCCATGAATCCATAATGATAATCAAAAAAGGAAACAAAGATTTCTTTTTCCTTTTCACACATTTAATATTATATTCAGGTTGATTGTATGAGAAAAGTGTTGTTCATTTTAAATGTACATATGTTCTTAAGATGGGTGAGAGCCTTCTTAGGTACAAAGATTAACACAGTCACCGCCAGCAAAGACTTTAAGGGAATTTCATCCTTATTGTCTGTTGATAGTAGTAAGGACACACAGCTGACCTGCAGAGTGTGCAGGAAATCTACAAACCCTTAGAGATGCAACAATATTTACACTGTTTGCATCATGCCAAATCACCATGGAGAGCAGAATGCTAAAAATGAGATTTTGAAAAAGCAAAACCAAAATGAGATTTTGAAAAAAACAAAACCAAAAAAACCAAACCAAAACCTGATGTGTTTGTTCATAAAATCCAGTCCCAAATGGCCAAAAATTGCCCAGAGCTTTTATGAACGCTAAATCTACTGTGTTCTGGATGGAATCGTGTCCCGCCAAAGATATGCTGAAGTCCTAAACCTGTGAATGTGACCTTTGCAAATAGGGTTTTCTTTTGTTATCAGTTAAATAAAAGGAGGTCCTACTGCAGTGGGTCAGACTGAGTTGTCTTATAAAAGGGGAGAAAAGACATAGAAACAAAGACAAATGGAGAAGACAGAAGCCATGTGAAGGTCCATTTGTAAGCAGCAAAAAACCCGTCAAGGACTTCCAGCAGCCACTAGGAACACTAGTGGCACAGTGATTAAGTGCTTGGCTGCTAACCCCCCCAAAAAATCAGTGGTTCTGAATGTAAGACGGGGAACAGAGGGGCCCCCAAATCTGCAAACAAATTATCATGAAATGGACCAGGGTGCAGAAACAAAGCCATTCCTCTGAACAATGGGGCAGGATATCAGAAAATAGCCCACAAACTTCTTTAGGGTTGCCTTTCAGAAGCAGCTGGAGAAAACCAGCTCCAGGAACATATGCAGCACATCCACCTGTGACCGCTGTGTGACTTTCCACCAGGGGCAATAAGGGGCTACAGCAGCAGCCAGGGAATGGAACCTGGGGAGCGAGAGACTGCGCAGGCATGACACCCCATAATGAGTACAGCTACGAATCCCAGAGGCCTCCAGGACAGGAGCCATCTTAGAAAGCTGCTCCATGCCTGTGGCTATGAATAAACATGAATCTTTCCCCACCGAAGGACTTTTAAAAACCCAGGCCCGTCTGTTCTGTGAGACGGAGGTAAGCATTGCTTTAGGCCCTCCTTTTCTCCGTTTGCAAGCCTCTTCAATAAAGCACTTCAATAAAGCTTTGCTCGTGTGGAAAACCGTATGTGCCTTACCTGCTCATCCTTGACCAGTAAGAGGCAAGAACCTTATTCTGGTAACAAACGCACCAGCTGCTCTGTGGGAGAAAGATAAGGCAGTCCGCTTCTGTAAAGTTGACAACCTGGGAAACCCTGTGGTGGAGTTCTACTCTGTCCTACAGGGTTGCCGTGAGTCGGAATGGATTTGATGGAAATGGGTTTTGGTTTTACTAGAAAGTAGGAGACAGGCGTGGAACAGTTCCTCTCTCAAAATCCTCAGAAGGAATTAATCCAGCCGATACTGTGATTTGGACTTCTACCATCTAGAACTGTAAGACAATAAATCTATATTCTTCAAAGCCACTCACCTTGTGTGTTTTGTTATGGCAGCTGTTATGGATTAAATTGTGTCCTCCAAAAACGTGTGTCAATTTGTCTAGGCCACCATTCCCAGTATTGTGTGATTGTCCACCATTTTGTCATCTGATGTGATTTTCCTCTGTGTTGTAAATCCTGCCTCTATGCTGTTAATGAGGTGGGATTATTGGCAGTTATATTAATGAGGCAGGACTCAATCTACAAGATTAGATTTTTGTCTAAAGCCAATCTCTTTTGAGACAGAAAAGAGAGAAGTGAGCAGAGAGGCAGGAAGTACCTCATAGGACCAAGAAAGCAGCGCCTGGATCAGAGTGCATCTTTTGGGTTCAGGGTTCCTGTGCAGAGAAGCTCCTAGACCATGGGAAGGGTGATGACAAAGACCTTCTTCCAGAGCAGAGAGAGAGAGAGAAAGCCTTCTTCTGGAGCTGGCACCCTGAATTCAGACTTGAAGCCTCCTAGGCTGTGAGAGAATAAATTTCTGTTTGTTAAAGCCACCCATTTGTGGCATTTGTTATAGCAGCACCAGGTAACAGAGCAGCCCTGGGAAATTAAGACATGTGGTCAGAACCATAACAACACCATAATGGAGTTCTCCATAAATATTGACAGACCCACAAGATGTCCTGTTAAGTGACATTTTGCTAGATTATTAAGGAAATTTTCCTGCTTTGTACTTAACAGATCTGCAAGGCCTAACAACTTGGCCCAGCTCAGGCAAGTGATACTTGACAGCTTGGAGATATTATTCACTTCAACTTGCATATCAAGGAGGTGGAGCAGCTCTGCTTGCCACCAACACTGCAGTAAGTGGCCAGGCCTCCAATGTGGATTCACACCTCTCTCCTCGTAAGAAAACATTTACCTACAACAGTGTGTGTGAATATTTTGTCAGGTCTATAGTGTCCTCCCACCAACCATCTGTCACTGTGTTGTCCTGTGGTGGCTTGCATGTTGCTATGATGCTGCAAGTTTTTGCCGCCAGTATCTCAAATACCGGCAGGGTCACCCATGGTGGTCAGGTTTCAGCAGAGCTTCCAGACCAAGACAGACAAGAAAGGAAGTCCTGGTGATGTACTTCCGAAAATTAGCCAAAAAAAAAAAACTCACCAGTTTTCAAAGAGAATTTAAAGGACATACTGGGTTGGAGGGAAAATTTCATCTTTAGACTCTGTAGCTGGGAAAAGATTCTAACATTAAATCAAAACCTGGGGGAAAGATAAAATCCACGTTGGTGCCAGTAAAATATAGCCTGAAGATAAAAATCAAATCGAAGGTAGTTTGAAAGTTTTAAAGCAGTGCCTAGTAGACCCTCTCAGTGATACAGAAGGGTTTCTAAGAATCTTGAAGAACAGAGGTGCCTGTCTCAAAAAGAACTATGGCGTTTTCAGTGGCCACGGAGTCATCCCTGACCCCTGGTGACTCCAAATGTGTCAGAGTAAAACTGTGCTCCATAGGGCTTACAGTAGCTGACTTTTTGGAAGTAGATCAGCAGGCCTTTCTTCCAAAGCACTTCTGGCTGGACTCGAACCTCCAACCTTTCTGGTAGCAGCCAAGTGTGTTAACCATTAGTACCACCCAGGAACTCCTATTAAACATTAAACCCAGGTCTTGTCGAGTCGATTCCGACTCATAGCGACCCTATAGGACAGAGCAGAACTGCCCCATAGAGTTTCCAAGGAGCACCTGGCAGACTCGAACCACCAACCCTTTGGTTCGCAGCCATAGCACTTAACCACTACGCCACCAATGGCTTCGTATTAAACATTAGTAAAGTTTAACTTTTTCTTGGTTTTTCAAAGAAATTTTTACAGAAGTTCTGATCTTTTCCTCCCATACTTCCACTTCCTTATCATGCACACCTCTAGGGTGTGTGCACCCCACTTTGGTGCTCACTGGTCCCTTAAACAAGACATGCACATCAACTGCTCTAATAGCAACGCCAATATTTATGAAGTGCCCCCATGTGTGTCAGGTTCCATGATCATGCCATGAAAGAAGGAGCGATAAAGGGAGATATTCAGAGAAGGAAGAGTTTACATCCAGTCAAGGATTTTGGAAAGACCACAAGCAGGAGAATTCAGGAGTGTAGAAATGAGGGTAAGGGCAATCCTAACGGAGCAAACCCAGGGACACAACAGCATGGCTGTGCACAAGAGCAATGAAATAGTTCATAGGGCCAGAGTGATGAGTACTCTGAAGAAAGTGCTAGAAAACAAATCTGACGAGGAATTGGAGGAGGAATCAGATTGTGTGTCTGGTTACCTTCTTTTGCCCTGAGACCAGAAGACATAGATGGTGCCCAGCTACCAATACTGACCATTTTGATCAAAGATTCCATAGAAGAAACCTGATCAAAAGGAGGAAGGATGTGAAACAGAACATCAAATCCTCAATGGAATCCAGAATTTCTGGAGCCATTGAGGCTGGATGAATACTTGAAACTATTGCCTTAAGATAATCTTTAAATATTAACCTTAAACTAAAACTATCTCCTGAACTAAAGGGGCACGCTAGCCCTGGGGCAAGGACTAGAAGGCAGGAGGGGACAGGAAAGCTGGTAATAGAGAACCAAAGGTTGAGAAGGGAGAGTGTTGACGTGTTGTGGGGTGGTTAACCAATGTCATAAAACAATATGTGTACTAACTATTTAATGAGAAACTAGTTGGTTCTGTAAACCTTCATTTAAAGTACAATTAAAAAAAAAAAAAAAGAACTGTGGCTTTTGAGCATGGCGTGAACCTGAATCAGACTCATGAGAAGCTCACACAGTTTTCAAGAGACTTGTATTGAACAAAGCACTGCCAGGCTGGTTTAAAATAGAATGGACAGATTAAAATGAAAAAAGGCCTCTGGGCCCCTAACTTTCTAAGGGCAGGAAGTAGACTGAGAAAGTTGCTCAAAGGGCACTGTTATGAATAGAATTATGTTCGCCCTCCAAAAAAATATGTTGTAAATCCTAAACTCTATGCCTGTGGCTATAATCCCATTTGGGAATGGGTTGTCTTTGTTATGTTAATGAGGCAGAATTAGTATAGGATGTATTTTGAGTCAATCCCGTCTGAGATATAAAAGAGGCCAAACAAGCCAGCAGCGCAGAGATGGGGGAAGAAACATTCCAAGCTACATGAAGACCACCCAGGAGCTCAAAAAGAGACAAGGACCCTCCTCCAGAGGTGACAGAGAGAGAAAGCCTTCCCCTAGAGCCAGCATCCTGAATTTGGACTTCTAGCCTACTAAACCGTGAGAATAAATGTTGGTTTGTTAAAGCCATTTACTTGTGGTATTTCTGTTATAGCAGCACTAGATGACTAAGACAGTGCCTAATAGTAGAAGCCTACCTTTCCTTGAAGAGACTGGTAGAATTATGGACGTCAAAGGCAATTCTGACAAAGGCTCAGAAGGAACTGAGGAGAGTTATAAAGTCTCGTTCATCTTAGAGAATACATATGGCGCCAGTAACAGAATGTTGGTAGACACGTGTAGGTTAAATGTGCTTCTGGTGAGGCTTTGAATGAAAATGAACACTTGATTGGACAATGGAGGAAGGGTGATGCTTTTTATGCAGTGGCAAAGAACTTGTCTGAATTATGTTCAAATGTTTAGCGGCAGGTAGAACTTGGAAGTGATGAAGTTGGCTATATGGTTGAGGAGATTTCTAAGCAAGATCTTAAAAGGGCTATGTGGTTTCTCTTTGCTGCTTATAGTAAAATGTGAGAGAAAAAGGATGGATTTAAAAATAAACTGTGCAAAATGAAAACAGAACTTAAAGATTTGGAAAATTTTGTTGTGCAAACTCAGGATATGTGTGGTAGAATTTTCACCAAGGACATGGACTTCTAGCTTCCTAAACGCTGAGAAAATAAAATTCTGTTTGTTAAAGGCAATCACTGGGTAGGTAACTAAGAGGCACATTTTTTTCAAAGTGGCCAATTAGGTGCTGGAAAAGGAGGAACATCCAAGAGGACAGAGGCAGGAGTCATGTTGAAACATAGATTGGGGAGACACTCCCAAGGAACAGAATTTAGGCCTCCATAAGGAGCATTCCCAACTCCTGGGGGACCTGGAAACAATTCCTCAGTGGATTTCAGATCTGCTATGGGTCAGTGAGGGGATGGGCCTCCCATTCTTCTCCTTTTCAAACAGAAGTGTTTATTATGGACCTCCTTTCCCATTTTACCATTTAAAGTTGGGTGTGTAGAGGGCAGATAACTCATCTTTTCCGTTCGTAGGTCTCTGGACCAAGAGGCACTGCATCTGCAGAGACTCATCCAAATCTAATATAGATCATAAGACCTTGAATTCTGATCCTGATGCTGTGGTTGGATGAGGCCTTTGGGGATCTTGGGAAGAGATGAATCTTTTTCATGTGGACAGATGCGAATAATTTCTGCCAGATAACGGCCTTTTGAAGACATGATCACAATAATGGCCCGAACTCTCCACCCTTCCCTTTGTCCATGCCGTTTACAATGTGACTTTGCTGCTTTTGCCATGAAGATGGGGAGTCTATTTTTCCCAGCCCTTGAATCCTGCTGCCCTCGTGACTTGCTTTGACCAACAGACCATGGCAGAAGTTATCAGTGCACCAGTGAGAAACAGAACTATTGATATATATATACTTACTCACCCACTTACACACACACACACACACACACACACACACACATATATGGAATCCCTGGGTCCTGCAAACGGTTAAGCTCTTGCCTACTAAGTGAACAGTTGGTGATTTGAAATCACCCAGAAGCCACACACATGGGGAAGGTGCACCAAAATCCGCCTGTGCGAGTAAGGAAGAAAATGCTTTTTGCGCATGCCCAAAGCTGGGTCCTCCGCGGGGGTGCGGACCAGGAAGATTACGTCACCGCCCGGCGTCTTCTGGTGACGTCACGGCCCGGCGCCGAGAGGAAAAAGCGCCCTCGGTGCGCACGTGGGCAGCAGCGCGCCGGGTCTACACATGGCGAGTTCGGCGGGGCTGTCGCTGTGCGGGCAGGCGCTGGTGGTGCGGGGCGGTAGCCGGTTCCTGGCCACCACTATTGCAAATAGGTGAGCAGAGAGCCCAGGCTACAGGCTGGGTCGGGGACTAGCGACCCCATGCCCCTGCACCCTTGGTCACCCCAGGAATCTCCACGTGCCGGGACAGTGGAGCCTCCCTTCTCCGCGCCCCCTCTCAGGACCTTCCCAGGCCTTTTTGCGCCCTTAGCCGCCTAGCCCTTGGCGGGGTCAGCTCAACTCCGGCGCCTTCCGGACTCCGGTGGCGGCTGCTCGCGGACTGGGCAGGGCCGGGTCACGTGGGGTACGGGGGCTGGGCTGGGCCAGTGAGGGGTCTCTGGGGTGCTGCCACGACCCACCCTGGGGCGTGGGTGGAAGGCCGTTTTGGTCGCCCGGCTGGAGCGGCTTTCAGGTCTTTATTCTTAGCGAACTGGTTCGATTCTCGTCGTGCGCTGAGCTCACTCCCTCTCTTTGCGGTCGGTGGTGCATGCTCCCTCTTTTTTTTCTCTCCCTCATCCACCGACTGCGCCCTAATTGCTTTCAGGCCTCGGAGATCTTATCCGACACATTATCTTCTTCCTTGCACCCCGAGCTAGCAGCTCGCCCCTGCATTGCGGCCTTTCCCACGGTACTGCCTTTGCTTGCTGTAATTTCATTCTCCTTTAACGTCTACGCAGTGCCTAGATATCGGCCAGAGTTTCAGAACAGCAATGTCGATCGAACGGCCTTAACCCATGAAACTGGGGGTATTAATAGTGGTCCGTTTCGCTCTCTTGTTTCCTTTCCCAGGGGAGTTGTGATTCTCTTTCACACTGCACGTAGACGGTGTGTTGATCAAATGTACTCTGCTTGACAGCTGGTTTCAGAAATCCTATTAGATGTTCATTTTAAGTTTTACAAAGAATTATTCACAGAGCTGTCTTGTATTCCAGATCTTGTTTTAGAGACACGCAGTCTCTAGTATATGTTGCAGTGAGCCATGGGGATATTAGACCTGTTCTGTGTGTTTCAGTCTAGGCTTTTTGAGGAAAGCCAGTGGCTGGCAAGGTTTCTGATTTTGAAGAATGCTTTTTACTTTACAGTATCTACCTATAAGTGGACAGTCACTTCCAAGGGTATAGGTACGTGTGAGATGTCTTCCTGTGTCAAGGCACTGGGGCGCGGGTGGGAATGGGAGAATGGAGAGGTTAGGGCCTGACCAGGAAGGTGGGTGATTCCTGTGATGGTAAGTGCTTGGGAGTCTTGAGAGCTTTTTCAGGTAGGCGAGGGTATGTAAGACACTTTTCTAAATAAGCAATGGCAGTTTGAAATTTGGCTACAAAAAAAAAAAAAAAAAAACCCACTGAAAATTCAATATCAAAACACAGTTTCTTTTCACAGAATCATGTTGCATTGATTTCCTAGCACCTGGAAAAACAGCATTTAACTTCTATGGAGTTTTTTCCTCCTCATTTATTTTAGGGAACTGATGTTTTTGGACAGAACCATGCCTGTTTTGTGTGGCAAATCTAAATAGGAGATGAAAGAAATGGAATTCTTTAACTGTTCCCTGAATCTTTCTTGTTGGGGATAATTTAATGAGTATGCAGATATTTTCTGTCTCAAGAATAAAATATAAGAACTTTTAATAAAAACCTATTAAATCCATTTTTTTTTTTTTTTTAGCAATGATGACAGCATCTTCATATATGATTGCAGTACTGCTGAGAAGAAGCCACAGGAAAATAAAGGGTGAGATGCCTAGAAGTCACCTCAGGGCCTGATCAGTGGTTTGAATTAATAGGATCTGGGGAGCAGAAGATGAAATTGTTCTTATTGCTGAATTCTTAGTTTCCGTTACCCTACTGTGGAAACCCTGGTGGCGTAGTGGTTAAGTGCTGTGGCTGTTAACCAAGAGCTCAGCAGGTCGTCCTATAGAGTCGCTCTGAGTTGGAGTTGACTCGATGGCAGTGGGTTACCCTACTGTGTGGATAAGGAGCCCTGGCAGCGCAGCGATTATGTGCTCAGCTGCTAACTGAAAGGTTGGCGGTTCAAACCCACCCAGTGGCTCCTCCGGAGAAAGACCTAGCAGTCCACTTCCGTAAAGATTACAGCCAAGAAAACCCTCTGTGGCAGCTTTACTCTGTCACATGCGGTCGCCATGAGTGGGAATCAACTCAGTGGTAACAACAACAGCAACACTCTGTGGGTAAAATAAGTACCGCTTCAGGAAAGAAACAGAGTGCACTTTCAAATCAGGCATTAAGAATGTTGGGACTTTTCTACATACTTTTAATTAGTTTCAACCAGAGTAACTATCTCTTTGACTTGTTGAAATAATGGTATACATTTAAAATGCAGGGAAGGCCCCAAAAAAACCCCAAATCTGTTGCCATTGAGTCGATTCCGACTCACAGTGACCCTATACGACAGAGTAGAACTGCCCTATAGGGTTTCCAGGGAGTGGCTGCTGGATTCAAACTGCTCACCTTCTGGTTAGCAGCCGTAGCTCGTAACCACTGCGCCACCAGAGCTCTGCATGGAAGGCAGAGGTAGGGAATTAACCTTACCTAATGGAAAGGTGGAAATGCTGGTGGCGTAATGGTTAAGAGCTGTGGGTGCTAACCAGAAGGTCAGCAGTCCAGATCCACCAGGCGCTCCTTGGAAACCCTGTGGGGCAGTTCTGCTCTGCCCTATAGGGTCACCATGAGTTGGAATCGACTTGATGGCAATGGGTAAGGGTGAGGTAATTGGAAGATAAGAAAAGCAGTGTGTGATGGCCTTAAATGGTGGCTTTCTTTAGCATAGTTGACCTGTGGCTCTGGATTAGTTCCTGTCTGTGAGAGGGTGGGTCCGTATGATCTGTGAGGGTCCTTCCAGCTTGGCTGTTCTGATTCTGGTGTGAATGCTGAGAGATTTTTCTGTTTAGTTAGATTTTACTCCTCTAACGTTAGAGCTATGTTGAACTCCCCCACCCATTTAATAACACATCCTTATATTCTGGCTGGAGTCCTGGGTGGTAGAAATGGTTTATGTGCTAACTGAAAGGTTGGTGGTTCGAGCCCACCCAGAGGTGCCTCGGAAGAAAGGCCTGGCGATCTGTTTGTGAAAAATCAGTCATTGGAAACCCTGTGGAGCACAGCTCTTCGCTGACACACATGGGAGCACCACGAGTCAGAGTTGACTTGACAGCAGCTGGTTTGGTTGCATATTTTGGGTACATGAGCCTCATGAGAGCGTGTTCTGCCTCTGCTTGTCTTGTAAACTACCAAGGCTGGTCGTGCGGGAGCGCAGCTTCATTTGCTCGGTGAAGGTGTAATTGTTCCCCTCTTCTCTTTCCCAGGGAGGACGGGCAGCCCGTGGAGAAGGGGAGCGACACGATTCTGGCTTCCACCTTCTCTGAGTCTGGCAGCTATTTTGCTTTGACCGATGACAGTAAGCGTCTGATTCTTTTCCGTACAAAACCATGGCAATGTCTGAGTGTCAGGTATGAAACGCTAGTGCTGAATAATTAAGATGTCATATGCAGAACTTATGTTTGCATGTCATTAACAACATCAGTGAAAGTAGTAATAAGCAACTAACATGTACCATCAGTTATGTGCCTGGCACTGTTTTTAGCGCTTTATCTGTGTTAACTAAGTCCTTATAACAGCCTTATGAGGGAGCTAGGGCCACTGTCCCTCCCACATCCTCTCAGGAGGAGGTGGCTGACCTCAGGTGAGTTGGCGTGGAGAGCAGAGTTGGGACCTGAACTTAGTTACTCTCCTCCAGGGGTTGGTAACTCTATCACAGATGGTGCGCGCTGGGCCTTGTGGTAGCAGAAGTAAACACCTTCAGCACATACCGTGAGGGCTGGGGTGTCTGTAAGTTCCGGCGTCTGTAGCATGGTGTGATGCAGGTGGTTTGTAAGTTAGAACACTTTTCCCCTGAGGATCTGAAGAATGGGAGGGAGCTCGATGTTGATGGAAAGCACCAGGTCAGTCACTCAGGCGGGAACACAGATAGCACCAGGCCTAGGCATTTGCTCTTACCCAGCACAGTCCCACACATGTTCTTTTACCTTCCATGCCTCTTTGGAATCTGTCTCTGTCGCTTTCTACGAGCGAGGGAGTGCTGCAGTTTTCTGCATCTCTGTTTCTGAAGACACCGTCTGGTCTCACTAGCACTGTATTCTTAAGGAGAGGCGCTGGAGTGATGTATGTATGGTACACCATGCTGGGCAGGTCTAAGTATTTATTGGTTCTGAAGGTCTTCGAATGTGACTCTATTTGCCTAATAAGAGTCAGGGCCAGAATTATTCTGATTTTCCTGCAACACTGATGTAAGGGTGGCTTAGAGCAAAATTGCTCCTGTGTGTTCCCTGAGTTTTTCCTCCCTGAAGCTGCAGGGTCTAACTGGCCCTTGGTGCTCAGAGAAAAACATACACAGGTTATAATATTTGAACTGTTATGGTTAAGTTCTTTCTGTTTGTAGTTGGCCCACACCTGTATTGGGGCCAGCCGCACTTTTTAGATTTGTTTCATCTTATTTTCTAAGAAGAGTAAAAAGCCAAAATCCAGGTGGCATCCAAAGCGGGGAACACCTCCTCTGCCCTTAGACCAGTCAGATTAAAAATAAACTGAAGGAACATGCCTTCATTTTTATTATATACTTGTTTATAGATGTCTGGTAGGTCATAGATGGACTTGATTCAAAGCAACAAAACAAACAACTGGGTACAGGGTGAAACATAAATTTTCCTCCACCCCTCACCCTCCAGTCCCCTTTCTACAGGCAATTACAGCCTGCTAGTAGAAGAATGACTTAAGTGTACATTGCCATGTACCTAAATGATAAAAAAAAAAAAAAGATGGTTAATAATAAATTGCTTCTTCTAGCTGACTCCCGTGAATTCATATCATGGTTCTTTTGAAAGCCTTTAAAGAAGTATCATCTTGTGAAAATGGCCAAAACATGAGCAAATCATTTAAGACATGATGTTGCTAAGTGTTTTTAGAACTCAGTGTAAATGGTACAAGGTGACCTTGAGGTTTTGACCTTTAGCCTTTGTAGCCCCAGATTCTGCATCCTTTTTACAGCCTTGGACAGTGGCTCCACTGCTTTCTAGTTGGTTGGCCTTGTTGTTAGGTGCCGTCCAGTTGGTTCCAACTCACAGCAACCCTGTGTACAACCGAAGAAAATATAAGATACTGCTGGGTCCCACACCATCCTCACAGTTGTTGCTACGTTTAAGCCCTTTGTGGCAACCACTGTGTCAGTCCATCTCATTGAAGGTCTTCTGCTTTTTCGCTGACCTTCTGCTTTACCAAGTGTGAATGTTCTCCAGGGACTGGTCCTGATAACATGTCCGAAGTATGTGAGACACAGCCTCCCCATCCTCCCTTCTAAGGAACATTCTGGCTGCACTTCTGCCAAGATGGTTTTGTTTGTTCTGGCAGCGCATGGTATATTCGGTATTCTTCGCCAACACCGTAATTCAAAGGCGTCAGTTCTTCTTTGGCCTTCGTTATTCATTGTATAACTTTCGCGTGCGTATGAAGTGATTTGAAAACACCATGGTTTGAGTCAGGTACAGCTTAGTCCTTGAAGTGACATTTTTTCTTTTTAACACTTTAAATAGGTGTTTTGCAGCAAATTTGCCCAATGCAATATGTAGTTTGACTTCTTGACTGCTGCTTTTATGGGCGTTGATTGTGGATCCAAGTAAGGTGAAATCTTTGACAACTTCAATATTTCCTTCACTTACCGTGATGTTGCTTATTGGTCCAGTTGTGAGGATTTTGATTTCTATATTTTGAGGTGTAATCCATACTGAAGGCTGTGGTCTTTGATTTCATCAGTAAGTGCTTCAAGTCCTCTTCACCTTCAGCAAGCAGGGTTGTGTCATCTGTATATCACAGGCTGTTAGTGAGTCTTACTCCAATCCTGATGCTATGTTCTCCTTCACATAGTCCAGCTTTTGGAATTATTTGCTCAGCATACAAATTGAATAAGTATGACGAAATGATACAACCCTGACACACACCTTTCCTGATTTTAAGCCACACGGTATCTACTCGTTCTGTTTAAATGACTTCCTCTTGGTCTGTGTATAGGTTTCAAATGAGCACAATTGAGTGTTCTGGAATTCCCATTCTCCACAGTGTTATCTATAATTCGTTATGATCCATACATCCAGACTGCCTTTGCATAGTCAAAAAAATACTGGCAAATATCTGGGATTCCCTGCTTTCAGCCAAGATCCATCTGACATCAGCAATGATACCTTTCGTTCCCTGTCCTCTTCTAAACCCGGTTTGAACTTCTGGCAATTCCCTGCTGAAGTACTACCACACAACAGTTTTTGAATTTTTTTTAGCATGATTTTACTTCCGTGTGATATTAACGATATTGCTGAGTAATTTCTGCATTCTGTTGGATCACCTTTCTTTGGAATGGGCACAAATATGCATCTGTTCCAGTGGTTGGCCAGGTAGCTGTCTTCTAGATTTCTTGGCATAGGTGAGTTTAGTGTTTGTTGAAACATCTCAGTTGGTATTCTGTTAATTCCTAGAGTCTTGTTTTTTGCCAGTGTCTTCAGTGCAGCTTAGATTTCCGCATTCAGTACCATTGATTCTTGATCATATGCTACCTCCTGAAATGGTTGAACGGCAGCTGATTCTTTTTGGTCTAGGGACTCTGTATTCTGTCCATCTTCTTTTCATATGTCTTGCATTATTCAACATTTTGCCCATAGAATCCTTCAGAATTGCAACTCAAGGCTTGAATTTTTTCTTCCGCTCTTTCAGCCTGAGAAACGCTGAGCGTGTTCTTCCCTTTTGGTTTTCTAACTCCAGGTCTTTGCTGTGTTGTCATACAGTGTCTTTTCAAGCTGCCCTGTGAAGTCTTCTATTCAGCTCTTTTTCTTCGTTATTCATTCTGTTTGCTTTAGCTACCCTAGATCAAGGGCAAGTTTCAGAGTCTCTTCTGACATCCGATTTGGTCTTTTCTTTCTTTTCTGCCTTTGTAATGACCTCTTTTGCTTTCTTCATGTATGATGTCCTTGAAGTTATCCCACAGCTTGTCTGGTCTTTGGTAATTAGTATTCAGTGTGTCATATCTATTCTTGAGATGGTCTCTGAATTCAGGTGGGATATACTCAAGGTTGTACTTTGCCTCTTGTGGAAGTGTTTTAATTTTATTCAGGTTCAAGTTGAAGTTGCATGTGAGCAGTTGCTGGTCTGTTCTGCAGTTAGCCCCTGGCCTTCTGACTGATGATACTGAGCTTCTGCATCATCTCTTTACACAGACGTAGTCGCTTTGATTCCATTTGGTGAGGTCCAAGTGTATACTTGTCATTTACGTTGTTGAAAAAAGGTATTTCCAATGAATAGGTTGTTGGTCTTGGAAAATTCTGTCATGTGATCCCTGGTGTCATTTCTATCACCAAGGCCATAGTTTCCAACTACTTGATCCTTTGTTTCCAACTTTTCCATTCCAATCACCAGTAATTATCAATGCATCTTAATTGCCTGTTTGATCAATTTCAGACTGCAGAAGTTGGTAAAAATCTTCAAATTCTTCATCTTTGGCCTTAGCAGTTGATGCATAAATTTGAAAATAGTCATATTAACTGGTCTGCCTTGTAGGTGCATGGATATTATCCTGTCACTGAAAGCGTTTTATTTCAGGATAGATCCTGTTAAATTTGTCATTCCCTGAATAGTAGCCTTTTGGATTGTTCAATTCAAAATGGCCAGTACCAGTCTGTTTGAGCTGACTGTTGCCTAGGATATCAGTCTTCAAGCATTCCCTTTCATTTTTGACAACTTCCAATTTTCCTATATTCATACTTCGTATATTCCATGTTCTGATGACTAGTGGACATTTGCAGCTGTTTCTTCTCATTTTGACTCATGCCATATCAGCAGATAAAGGTCCTCAAAGCTTGACTCCATCCGTGTCATTAAGGCTGACTCTACTTCTAGAACGCAGCTGTTCCCCTGTCTTTTGAGTGCCTTCCAACCTGAGGGGCCTATCTTCGCGCTATATCAGTGTTCTGCTGCTATTCGTAAGGTTTTCACTGGCCAGTCCTTCAGAAGTAGACAGCCGTATCCTTTTCCTAGTCTTAGTCTGAAAGCTCCACTGAAGCCTGTCCACCATGGGTGACCCTGCAGGTATTTGAAATGCCGGTGGCATAGCTTCCAGCATCACAGCAATGTGCAAGCCATCATTGTATAACAAACTGACAGACGAGTTGTGGCGGTTGGCCTTAGATTTTTTTTTCCTTACGTATACTTTATTTTTTAGAGAAGCTGTAGGTTTACTGAAAAATTGCGCAGTAAATACAGAATCCCCAAATGCCCTTATTCTCCCTGCAGTTTCTTCTGTTATTAATATCTTGGGTTTCTGTGGTACATTTTTTACAAGTGATGACTCAACATCGATACATTGTGTCTTAGTTACCCAGTGCTACTGGAACAGAAATACCACGAGTGAGTGGCTTTAACAAACAAATATATTTTCTCACAATTTAGAAGGCTAGACACCCCAAGGCTTTCTCTTTCTGTCTTCTCTGGAGGAAGGTTCTTGCTTCTTCTGAGCTTCTCTTCCTGGGTGACCTTTATGTAACTTGGCATCTCCCTTCCCACATCTTTGCTCTGCTCATGTGTTTGTTTGTTGTTGTTGTTGTTAGGTGCCGTTGATTTGGTTCTGACTCACAGTGACCCTGTGTATAACAAAATGAAACACTGCCTGGTCCTGAGCCATCCTTACAATCGTTGTTATGCTTGAGCTCATTGTTGCAGCCACTGTGTCAGTCCACCTCGTAGAGGGTCCTCCTCTTTTCCGCTGACCCAGTACTCTGCTAAGCATGATGTCCTTCTCCAGGGACTGATCGCTCCTGAGAATATGTCCAAAGTATGTAAGACGCAGTTTTGCCATCCTTGCCTCTAAAAAGCATTCTGGCCGCACTTCTTCCAAGACAGATTTGTTCGTTCTTTTGGCAGCCTGTGGTATATTCAATATTCTTTGCCAACACCACAATTCAAAGGCGTCAACTCCTCTTCGTTCTTCCTTATTCATTGTCCAGCTTTCACATGCCTATGATGTGATTGAAAATACCATGGCTTGGGTCAGGCGCACCTTAGTCTTCAGGGTGACATCTTTGCTCTTCAACACTTTGAAGAGGTCCTTTGCAGCAGATTTGCCCAGCGCAATGCATCTTTTGATTTCTTGACTGCTGCTTCCATGGCTGTTGATTGTGGATCCAAGTAAAATGAAATCCTTGACAACTTCAGTCTTTTCTCCGTTTGTCATGATGTTGTTCATTGGTCCAGTTGTGAGGATTTTTGTTTTCTTTATGTTGAGGTGTAATCCATACTGAAGGCTGTGATCTTTTTCATTAGTAAGTGTGAAGTCCTCTTCAGTTTCAGCAAGCAAGATTGTGTCATCTGCATAACGCAGGTCGTTAATGAGTCTTCCTCCAATCCTGATGCCCCGTTCTTCTTCATATAGTCCAGCTTCTCGTATTATTTGTTCAGCATACAGCTTAAATAGGTATGGTGAAAGAATACAGTCCTGATGCACACCGTTCCTGACTTTAAGCCAATCAGTATCCCCTTGTTCTGTCTGAACAACTGCCTCTTGATCTATGTAAAGGTTCCTCATGAGCACAATTAAGTGTTCTGGAATTCCCATTCTTCGCAGTGTTAACCATAGTTCGTTATGATTCAAACAGTCGAATGCCTTTGCATAGTCAATAAAACACAGGTAAACATCCTTCTGGTATTCTCTGCTTTCAGCCAGGATCCATCTGACATCAGTGATATCCCTGGTTCCACGTCTTCTTCTGAAACCAGCCTGAATTTCTGGCAGTTCCGTGTTGATATACTGCTGCAGCTGTTTTTGAATGATCTTCAGCAAAATTTTGCTTGCGTGTGATATTAATGATATTGTTCTATAATTTCTACATTCGGTTGGATCACCTTTCTTGGGAACAGGCATAAATATGGATCTCTTCCAGTCAGTTGGCCAGGAAGTTGTCTTCCATATTTCTTGGCATAGACGAGTGAGCACCTCCAGCACTGCTTCTGTTTGTTGAAACATCTCAGTTGATATTCCATCAATTCCTGGAGCCTTGTTTTTCGCCAATGCCTTTAGAGCAGCTTGGACTTCTTCCTTCAGTACCATCGGTTCCTGATCATATGCCACCTCTTGAAATGGTTGAATATTGACTAATTCTTTTTGGTATAATGACCCTGTGTATTCCTTCTATCTTCTTTTGATGCTTCCTGCATCACATAATATTTTCCCCATGGAATCCTTCACTATTGCAACTTGAGGCTTGAATTTTTTCTTCAGTTCTTTCAGCTTGAGAAACGCCGAGCGTGTTCTTCCCTTTTGGTTTTCCATCTCCAGCTCTTTGCATATGTCACTATAATACTTTACTTTGTTTTCTCTAGTGACTCTTTGAAATCTTCTGTTCAGTTCTTTTACTTCATCGATTCTTACTTTTGCTTTGGCTGCTTGACGCTCAAGAGCAAGTTTCAGAGTCTCCTCTGACATCCATCTTGGTCTTTTCTTTCTTTCCTGTCTTTTCAGTGACCTCTTGCTTTCTTCAGGGATGATGTCCTTGATGTTATTCCACAACTCGTCTGGTCTGCGGTCACTAGTGTTCAATGAGTCAAATCTGTTCTTGAGATGGTCTCTAAATTCAGGTGGGATATACTCAAGGTCATATTTTGGCTCTTGTGGACTTGCTCTGATTTTCTTCAGTTTCAGCGTGAACTTGCATTTGAGCAATTGATGGTCTGTTCCATAGTCGGCCCCTGGCCTTGTTCTGAATGATGATATTGAGCTTTTCCATCGTCTTTTTCCACAGATATAGTCAGTTTGATTTCTGTGTATTCTGTCTGGTGAGGTCCATGTGTATGTATAGTCACCGTTTATGTTGGTGAGAGAAGGTATTTGCCATGAGGAAGTTGCTGGTCTTGCAAAATTCTATCATTCGATGTCCGGCATTGTTTCTATCACCAAGGCCATATTTTCCAACTACTGATCCTTCTTCTTTTCCAGTTTTCACATTCCAATCGCCAGTAATTATCAATGGATCTTGGTTGCGTGTTCGATCAATTTCAGACTGTAGCAGCTGATAAAAATCTTCTGTTTCTTCATCTTTGGCCCTAGTGGTTGGTGCGTAAATTTGAATAATAGTCGTATTAACTGGTCTTCCTTGTAGGCGTATGGCTATTATACTGTTGTACTTGAGGACAGATCTTGAAATGCTCTTTTTGACGATGAATGCAACACCATTCCTCTTCAAGTTGTCATTCCCAGCATAGTAGACTATATGATGGTCCAATTCAAAATGGCCAATACCACGTGTTTCGTCTCTCTTTTATATCGCAGAAGAGACTGACTCAAGACACATCTTACACCAACCCAGCCTCATTAACGTAACACAGATAACCCATTCGCAAGAGTAGAGGTTACGGTTTACAACACGTATTTTGGGGGGGCACGATTCAATCAGTAACACATCGTTACTAACGAAAGTAAAGTACGCATTTCACTTTATGGCATACTCTGTTGTATAGCCCTGGGGGTTTTGAAAAATGCATGACGTCACGTGTCCACCATTGCACTATCGTGCGGGATAGTCTCACTGTCCTAAAACTGCTGTCGTTTGGCCTTAGTTCTGAGTTGCTTCAAAAACCTGTGGGGAAGGAAGGGCGTGTTTAAAGTAGGCAAGGTAGTGGCAGAGATTTCATCTCCTTTGTAAAAGAAGGGGTCCCTGTATAGTACTGAAAGGTTGGTGGTGTGAGTTCACCCAGAGTGACCTCTGAAGAAGGGCGTGGTAACAGACTTCCGAAAAGTCAGCCTTTGAGAACCCGGTGGAGTGCAGTTCTACTTTGACCCACGTGGGGTCACCGTGCGGCGGAGTCGACTCCACTGCAACCGGCCGGTAGTAGAGGAGGATGGTAGTGGCTCACGCCTTCCTCGCACTGGCTGCTCATTTCGCCTGTGTCAGGTTCCTTAGAATCTCAGGAGGGGCTTTGGCCCCAAGAAGACAGAAGGCGAATGAGCAGATGGGATCTGATGGCAGATCCTCTTGGTGAAGTTAAGAGTGGTATGGCAGTGCCTCTGAAATGCCCATGTCCAGGCTTCGCTGGGGCACCTTGTTCCAGTGTAAACTCTGACTCTTTAGTCCTGGGGGGCCCTGAGGGCCTGCATTTTCACCAAGCTGTCCATTGCTGTTGGGCTGTGGACAGCACTTTGTATGGCTCGGTATCACAGAACTCAAATTGCCCTCCACCTGTGACTCCCATGGGCTTTGTAAACCTGCAGCAGGCCACCGAGTCGGTGAGGAGACTTGGGGAATGATCAGAGGACCTAGGGGTGTTTGGCCTGGGTAGCAGAAGACTTGAGTGTCTTGTAGGCTTGAAGGGCTATGTTGGGATGATAACTAAACCTATGCTGTTGTGCCTCCTGGAGGCACACCTGGAACAGTGAGAGACTTGTCAGCCCAGGTAAAGACTTTCTGAAGACGGAAATGAGAGAGGCGATGTGGCTGTATGGGATCCCCTTATGTGGCTGTACAGTTTTTTTTTTTAACCATCCCAGTGTGGATGGACATTTTTTGCTTGTGTTTTGCTTGCTTCACTGTTTTACAAAGTGCTTCAATGAATAACCATGCAAAGGTATAATACTTTCTATTTGTCTGCTTATCTGTAGGAGAAATCCCGCAAAGTAAATAGCTGGTTCAAAAGATACATGTATTTGTAATTTTGGTGGATAATCCCAGATTGCCCACAGGGACTATGCCTGTTTACCGCCCAGAGTGTAAGGGTGCTGCCTTTCTCCACCCTGTGTCGACAGCACAGGGTGTTAGCAAGCAAACTTATCATCTTAGTCTCATAGAAGAAAAATCCTATCTTGTGTTCTTGTTTTATCACGAGTGAGGGAGAGCACTTTTTATATATATATATACATATATGTATGTATTTAAGAAACAGTAGTGTCTTGTGAGCTATATTAAAACCCAACATGTTGCTGCTGAGTCGATTCTGACTCATAGCGACGCTATGGGACAGCGTAGAACTGCCCCACAGGGTTTCCAAGGAGCGCAGGTGGATTCAAACTGCAGACTTTTTGGTTGGCAGCTGAGCTCTTAACCACTGCACCACCAGGGCTCCAGTGAACTGTATTATCTTTTTTTTTTTTTTTTTCCTGTTGATCGTTGGTCTTTTTTTGTTGACCGTAAGGAAATTCAGGGTTTTCCTGTTTGTTTTAAATATAAGCCTGTCTGCACAAACCACAGTTGCACATACTGTTTTGTAGCCCAGTTGCTTAAAGTGTGATAATTTGTAGCCCTGGGACATTGGGGTCCCATTTTCCTGGGTATCTGCTTCACCTGACAAACGTCTCAAAGGCCAGCCGAGGAGAACTGCAGCAGATGTGTGGCGTACTTGTTGATGTCATGGTTAGTGCCTTTTGCGGAATTGTACCTGGTATGCTGTCTGAGGGATGGAAAATTGGATCAGGGAAACCAAGGACGGGTTCCTCTGAGTACAGTTCGGTTACTGTTTTCCCCTTAATTTTATGGTCCGTAATCTGAAACCAGGGCAGAGTACACAGTGGGAATAAAAATCACCCTTAACCTCGCCACCCAAAGGTGTCCCCTGTGAATAACGAACATGGCGGTGTGTGTCCTCCAGCTTGTCTCTGCAGGCGTGGCATTTGCAGATGTTAAGTTGTAGCATTGGTAGCCCGGTTTCCCTCACGTGGTGTCTGTCATAGTGTCTGTGGTGAAGGTTATGTCGCCTCCGTCGTTGGACCCTTAGGTTGTCTCCGCTGTGAGCACTGTTGGCGTGGGCTCTCCCTCTGGGAGCCTGAGGCCGAGGGGTGTCCAGTGTTATGGCTGCTGACCGAGGAGCTGTTTGGAGAGGAGCTGCCGCCCTCGAGTGGGAACGGGGGTGGTCAGCGTGTCCCCGTGGAGGGAGAGGAGGCGAGAAGTCATGCCGTACCTGGGTGTGTGGAGGCCTGGCTGCGGTTAGGACTTCAGCACACACTTCAGGGGAACACAGTTCACCCCATAACGGACCTGAGCATCGGGCCATACAGCAGGCTGCACCCTGGAACCCCTGCCAGGCCACATTTACCCTGAGCTGCGGAAAGCAGCAAAGGGACCAGATAAGGAATTCCATTTTTGTGCCGAGCTAGATGTGAATGCAGGCGGGGAGGCAGAGACCAGGACCAAAGGGGGTGTGAGGGGCGCAGTGGGGGAGGGGTCGGGGGTGCTCAGACGTGGACAAGGTCATTGAACCCAGGGCCAGCGTTTGCTGTGGACTTCAGTCCCAGGCTGTCCCTGTTGATGTCGTGGTTGGGGTTTTGTCGCAGCTGCTTCGTTCACCGATTAGAACGCAGGGCCGTGTTGCTGGCACCTCACGGGCCGTTCGTTTCAGTGACAGCACGCTGCGGGTTTTGATAAATCTTGCCTCCTCCCCAGCTTAATCGCCTTTCTGTTGTCATTTTCTCCATATTTACTACATGACGGCCCCCCTCTGCAGTTCCATGGGCACCAGTAAGCTGGCGGGGGAGGAGTTTCAGCTGCTGAGGCGGCACAGCGCAATGATGGACAGGAGAACGAGCGGCAGGGCTTTGTCCCTTTCTTCTTTCGTCCTTTTGTCCCTGAGCTCGGGAGTGCAGGGTCTTGTCAGTCCACGTGTTGGGGACAGCATTCCTTTAAGCCCCAGGTTTCCTTTCTAGCTAACATCTGACGGCAGTCCAGCAACAGTGGGGTCTGCGTGTACGTTAGCTCTTTCCTGGGAATGCGGGCCTGCCTCCTTGGATGGGGCACGGAGGGACAGGACGGCCGCTGTTCTGTGAAGAGCTGAGAGTGTTACTTCTGGTATGTAAGGAGTGTCTTTGTAAAGTGAAGCCCAGGTCCCTTGCCTTCTGGTGAGCACATTATCTTCCTTTAGAGATGAGATGGCAGGTGATGACGATACACGGAGATGCCACAGACCCTGATCCAGGTTACCTCACGGACACTGAACATAACTTTGCTTGTTAGGGCTAACATCGTTATTGAGCCAGTTGATAAATGTGATGAAACGTGTGGGTCTGGTCAAGGGCTGAATTTGTGAGCACACTCACCCAGTGTGACCTGAGCTGGAACTTCTGGGTCTGGTCAAGGGCTGAATTTGTGAGCACACTCACCCGGTGTCACCTGAGCTGGAACACGTGGGTCTGGTCAAGGGCTGAATTTGTGAGCGCACTCACCCAGTGTGAGCTGAGCTGGAACATATGGGTCTGGTCAAGGGCTGAATTTGTGAGCGCACTCACCCAGTGTGAGCTGAGCTGGAACTTGTGGGTCTGGTCAAGGGCTGAATTTGTGAGCGCACTCACCCAGTGTGAGCTGAGCTGGAACATGTGGGTCTGGTCAAGGGCTGAATTTGTGAGCGCACTCACCCAGTGTGAGCTGAGCTGGAACATGTGGGTCTGGTCAAGGGCTGAATTTGTGAGCGCACTCACCCAGTGTGAGCTGAGCTGGAACTTGTGGGTCTGGTCAAGGGCTAATTTGTGAGCGCATTCACCCAGTGCGAGCTGAGCTAGAAGTCAGGCCTGTCCAGCTGTCAGTGCCCCTGGTTGGCACTTGCCCCTGGACCCAGGGAGTGGCCTCTGGAGGGTCACACGGTGCTTGTTCTGCCGCCTTGGGTCGTACTTAGCCCCAATGCTCAGGGTGTCAGAGACAGTCCCCTCTTCTGCGGGGGGTACAGCTCAGGCAGGATGTGTGGGATTCTGGGTCTCCTTGTGACAAAACAGGGGTCGCGGTCACTGGTGGTCCTGGTGGTGGAAGCTCTAAGGCGGGTCCCAGGTGGGGGTGTGCTTTTGTCTGTCTTTAATGGTGTCCCAGGGCTCACTTGACACTTGAGCTGACTGCTGTCTCCCCAGGTACGCAGCAGAGGTTCTGGGGTCCAGGAGCAATTTCCCCAACGTTTTGTTTTGGCAGTTTTCAAATACAGCAAAGTTGAAAGAATTTTATGTAAAAAATCCTGCATTCTGTCATTAGGAGCAATTTTTCTAGAGGAAAAACAGTAGAAGTAAAGTTTGTCTAAGGCATTGGCTTTGTCGCGGTTGTTTTGATGGCTTTACGTGTTTGGCACCGTCTTTGGTAATGGGGAAGGAAAACATACGTGAGGACCTGACGCATACCAGCTGAATACGTGATTTCGGGGTCTGTCAGGGGACTTTGTATAAATTTTGATAAATGACGTGGGATCTGTCTGGCTTTCTAGGACCGTGGTGAGGCGATGCACTGCCCTGACATTCACAGCCTCCGAGGAGAAGGTTCTCGTGGCGGACAAGTCTGGGGATGTCTATTCCTTCTCTGTGTTGGAGCCTCAGGGACGTGGAAAGCTCGAGCTGGGACACCTGTCTATGCTGTTGGATGTGGTACGTAGGTGATTGCTTCGCCGATGTCTGCTCTGCGTGTCTGCCACGCCCGTTCCCTGTCCAGCTCTCCTAGCACATTGCGTGGGTGCATTATTAGGATAACTCTTGGGAGGGAGCTTGCCAAATAGTCTTGTGTCAGTTTGGCAAAAAACGTGAGTGCTGGTTTTATGTAAGGAGTTGGGCTAGAGTTCTCCGCAAGATGGAGAGGATGGGGAAGACACGGCCCCCTTGTGGCGGCTCATGAGGCATTGGGAGAAGCAAGTAATAGCTGTGATGGTGGCAGAGCATAAGAACGATGCGGAGGGGGCAAAAAGAAGGACTGGTAGTTTAGGGCAGGGAGAGTGGTTCGTTTGTTAGTTAAAATGAAGATGCCCTATGTCCTTGCTGTTGTTAGGTGCCGTCGAGTCAGTTCCAACTCATAGCGACCCGGTGTACAACAGAACGAAACACTGCCTGGTCCTGTGCCATCCTCACAGTCGTCGTTATGCTTGAGTCCATTGTTGCAGCCAATGTATCAGTCCATCTCGTTGAAGGTCTTCTTCTTTTTCACTGACCCTCTACTTTACCAAGCATGATGTCCTCTCTGGGGACTGATCCCTCTTGATAACATGTCTAAAGTATGTGAGACAGAGTCTTACCATCCTAAGCGGCATTCTGGCTGTGCTTCTTCCAAGACAGATTTATTCATTCTTCTGGTAGTCCATAGTGTATTCAGTATTCTTTGACAACACCATAATTCAGAGGCATCATTTCTTCATCATTCTTCCTTACTCGTTGTCCAGCTTTCACATGCATATGAGGCTATTGAAAATACTGTGGCTTGTGTCAGACGCACCTTAGTCCTCAATGTGATATCTTTGTTCTTCAACACTTTAAAGAGGCCCTTTGCAGCAGATTTGCCCAGTACAGTGCATCTTTTGATCTCTTGACTGCTGCTTTTATGGGCGATGAAATCCTTGACAGCTTCACTCTTTTCTCTGCTTATCATGATGTTTATTGGTCCAGTTGTGAGGATTTTTGTTTTCTTTATGCTAAGGTACAGTCCATACTGAAGACTGTGGTCTTTGATCTTCATCAGTAAGTGCTTCAAACTCCTCTTAGCTTTCAGCAGGCAAGGTTGTGTCATCTGCATATCATGGGCTGTTAATGAGTCTTTCTCCAGTCCTGATGCCCTGTTCTTCCTCATATAGTCCAGCTTCTTGGGTTATTTGCTCAGCATACAGACTGGATGGAAAACTTGGTGGCATAGTGGTTAAGAGCTACAGCTGCTAACGAAAAGATCGGCAGTTTGAATCCACCAGGCGCTCTTTGGAAACTCTAGGGGGCGGTTCTGCTCTGTACTGCAGGGTCACTGTGAGCCAGAATCGACTTGACGGCAGTGGGTTTGGTTTGGTTTTTATGCAGATTGAATAAGTGTGGTGAAAGGATACAACCCTGACACACACCTTTCCTGATTCTGGGTCTTTACTTTTATGGACGTAAAGCACATGTGGGTCCAAAGCAATGCCTGGGTGCCCCAGGGACGTTGGGGTGCATTCCGAGCAGGGTGGGCAGCGTCTTTCCCAGTTGGGGCAGCACAGCGAGTCCTCGGGTTTGCTCTGTAATGTCGTTATTGCAGGCGTGTGCCACCGTGGCTCCTGCCCTGTGACAGTGTCCTCTGCCCCCAGAAAGTCTGCACAGCCTGCCCTTAGCCTGTGTGGAAATGCTGAGGGTCCGAGGAGCGTATGTGAGCCCCCTGGAGGCTTGCAGGGAGGTGGGAGAACCAGCGCCTGTACTTGAGGCCATGTGGTCTCAACAAGGCAGCTTCTCTGTGGAGACTGTTCGGTGAGCAGGAAGGGCCACAGCTGGAAATGCCGCCGCCTCCCAGGACCTGGGGGTGGAGGTGAGAGGTGAGCAGGACAGGCGGTGAGGGGTGCTACCCCTTTGCATCCTGCATGTCTGGGTGAGAGTGTGGCTCTCCCATAGTGGGAATGGCCCTCTAGGGAGAGCCCTGTATCCAGGAGACAAGTGAATGGAGGTAGGAAGTGGATAAGCGATTCCAGACGTGGGCTCAGGCTGGGTCTGGTGTTGGAGCAGGGAGCCAGCAGGAGCAGCGGGTCGAGAGCGCCACCCTGGTTTGGTCCTCACAGTAGGCCCTGAGCTGGACACTGTCCCATCCCATCTACAGATGACTGCCCGGGGTCCAGGGAGGGCCAGCGCGTGGGGGTGCCAGGGCAGGAGCTGAGCAGGGAAAGGAGATAACCAGGGTGTCTGAAGGAGAAAGCACCAGGCTTGGTGATGGGCGTGGGGAGAGTGAGAGGAAGACGGGGAAGTGACCCCACACTGTTGGAGCCGAGGGACTTGTATGTGGGGTATGGTGGGTGGGAACAAAGACTTCTGTAGGTGTGATGAGCTGGAGGAGACAGGGCACCCAGGGAAGTCCTTCACTGGTGCAGAGCTGAGGGTGGGGCTGGGGTGGGCTCGGGACCCACCCAGAGCAGGAGAAGGGGCTGGGTAGGCCTGGACACTAGTTAGACTAGGGGCGTCTGGAGGGGACAGGAGCTGGTCTGACGTACCCTAGGGCCACGTCCCATTCCTGATTGGGTGCAGGCTCCCTTCCGAAGGGCCTTTGGGGTGTCGATGGGGCCCAGATGCGGGATGAGAAGCGGGGCATTGTGACTGCAACTGGAGAGGTGCAGCCTTTGTGTCTTCCTTCATTTGTCCCCACAACGCAGGCAGTGAGTCCTGATGGCCGCTACGTGCTCACTGCAGACCGTGACGAGAAGATTCGCGTGAGCTGGTTGGCAGCGCCCCACAGCATTGAGTCCTTCTGCCTCGGACACACCGAGTGAGTGTCCTTCCTGGGCACTCCCTGCTCCTTGGGCTGCTCACACATCCTCAGCCTTGGCGCAAGCTTGGTTTTACAGCAGGTGGAGGTATGAGAGCTGGTGGGCACTGGGTGGCAGGCAGTCATGGAGCCGCTCGAAACCCTTCTGGCAACAAGACTCCCCCCAGTGCCATGATGGTGCTTCCCGGTGTGTGCTGTCACATCTGGTTGGTCACGTTCTCACCTTCGGCACCTACATTAGGGGGAGATTTTTCATTGCTCCTGAAGTGTTAGCCTAGGCTGACCATTTGTTTTTGCTGCCCACGAAGCCCAGTGTGACCAGAAGCGTGAGAGAAAGGCGTTTGCTCTGAGCCTTTTCCTCTGGTCTGTTACTCCATGTCAACCTCATGATGGGGTTTGTTCTGGAACCTCCTCAGTTCTCAGAGTTGAGGCCCCGGGTCTGCTGGGCAGTTTGGTAGTGATCGTGGTTTACTGATTGTAACTGTCAAAGGATTAAATAGCCTTGAACTTGGCCACCGCCCTTGCTCTTGTCACCTCTGCTTCCTGGTACATGAGCTGTCTTCTTCATGGAATTATGATGGATAAGGAAGGCATTTCTGAGGAATACGGCAATTCTCAGGCAAAAGGCTAGTAAGAGTTTTCACAAAGGAAGAACACTTAGTTTAATTGGCTGAAATGTTTTAAAATATATAACCTGAGGATGGGAAAGAAACAGAAGGGATTTACTTCAGCTCTGGGCTTGCTTGTGTTTTCTTGGTTTCTAATGGAAGGCAAACGTTGACCTCTGAGGAGATTGTTGGTCACTTGGTTGGTACCTCATGGTAGCTTGACTTTTATCTGGCTCCCTAGTAATCAGCAGCTTGGAGTCCCCGTGACCCACAAGCTCTCCAGCCTTTCCCCATTGCTCTGGGCTTGCTGGGGTCTTTGCTGCACCCGACACCACCAGGTATGCTGCTTTCAGGGCCTTTGGACCTGTTGTCCTGAGGAGGGCACTGGTTTTGCCCAGACAGCCCACACTCCTTCCTTCCCTTAGCTTTGGGTTTGAGGCCACCTGTTCTCAGCATGGCCTTCCCTGACTACCACCTCTCAGATGACTCCTGCCCTGGCCAGGCACTTCTTCTTGTCTGGCGCTGTCCATCATGGGAGCCTCGAGCCACACGTCACTTGTGGCTAGTCTGAGGGGAGGCGAGTCGTAAGTGGCAAGTACATACCCGATTTCAAAGACTTATTACCAGAAACCTGTGAAACGTATGGGTTGAATGGCAATATTTTGGATATAACGTGTTAAATAAAAATATATTGCTAAAGTTAATTTCAGTTTTTCTATTTACTTTTTTAATGTGACTTCTAGAAAATTAAAAGTGACAGCCATGCCTCTGTCTGTGGCTTGCCTCGTGTCTGTTGGACAGCACTGAGCCTGGCTCTAGCTCCCAGTCAGACATCTGTCTCCCTCTAGCGTCTGGTTGGAGGGGTTCTGGGTTTTGCTTGTTGCTGTCTCCCCACTCAGCGCAGTGCCTGGCCCGTGGCAGGTGGTCAGTAGATACTTGAATGAGTGATCGTTTCTCTCCTGTTGAGACCTTTGAGGGGACCCACGCCCTCGGGAATGAAAGCCCTGAGCCAAACGTGCGTTTTGTCTTTTCCACTTGGAGAAACAGACTGGGGCCCCAAGTATCTTCCTGGAAGGCAGCCCCTGGTGAGGGAGTGGGGTAGGCTGGGAGGGGTTCGGATAAGGGGAGGGCCAAGGTGGCCTGGCCTAAGGGACCAGCGAGTGAGCTTGACACATTAGTGGTGGCACAAGCCCGAGCTGGTGGGAATGAGGGTGCGCTGCACCCTGGAGGTGCTGAGACTGTGTGTGTGACTGATCAGCTGAGATGGGCTCTGGGGTCATGCTTCCCAGGGTCCACTGTCAACCGCCGCTTTGTCAGGAGAGCAGCCGCAACTTGGCATTCTGTGGCCGTTGCAGGCAGAGCCCTGCATGGGGGACTTGGT
Organism: Elephas maximus indicus; assembly: GCF_024166365.1. Lineage (NCBI taxonomy): Eukaryota > Metazoa > Chordata > Mammalia > Proboscidea > Elephantidae > Elephas > Elephas maximus. Next base: position 226,811,129 of record NC_064820.1, on the reverse strand, counting down.
GTGGTCCACCGAGCTGGCTCTCTGGCCGGGCCACCAGGTTTCTGGTGCCGAGGCTGCGTGGTGGCTGGGGAGTGACTGGGCTCTCGTTCCCGCTCCATGGAGGGAGCTTCAGGTGCCTGGGGCCTGGCTGTGAGGGGGCCTCCTATCTGCATGCTGCTTTCCTTCCCCGTGCTCTATCCTCTGGGTCTCACTGTCATCAGTGCCATCACTCGGCGGCAGGTGTGTAGTGACGTGTGGCTGGCATAAGTGAGGTGTGGGGGCGGTGAGATGGGTCCTTGGTGGCCGTGTCGCTGAAACGCTCTTGTGCTGTCGGCACAGGCCCACATACAGCACGTGTATCCCTGACCCCTGTTCACATGTGGCCTCTTTTCGGGGGCAGGCGAGTCTGTTGAGGTCGTGGGGAGGCTGGGGAGGCCTCTGCTTTCTGAACTGCCGGCTGCCTCCAGGATGCGCTGACACTGCAGAGTCTGGTCTAATTCCCCACTCCTCACCTTCCCACTGCAGGTTTGTGAGCCGGATATTCGTGGTGCCCGACCATCCAGAGCTGCTGCTGTCCACCTCTGGGGTGAGTGCTGAGCGTGCTGCCCTTCACTCTGGTTTCCTCGCAACGGAGCTGGGAGCCCAGGGGTGGGGTAGCGCCCTGGTGGGGGCAGCTCAGGTGCGGATTCTCAGGTGCACAGCAGCCCTCTGGGGTAGAAGTCCACGTGTCCCTTGGTGGCCACTAGATGGTGCTTGCTGATCCTGAGTGGCGGAGTGGCTGAGGCTTCCTTGTTGCTCACTGCCGGTTACTCGTGCATGTGTGAGGGGGTGTGTGTGTGTGTGAGTGAGTACATGCTTGGATGAGCCCATCAGCTGTGGTCTCTGACCTCCTAGAACAAGATGGTCTGGCTGTCTTGAGCCCTTGGCCTGCCCTGCTGTGGGGTTTGTGTGAGCTGCTACACGGTGAGACGACCAGGGAGCCTCTGGTTCACAGAGGCCATGCCCACTCTCACCAGCGTTGCCACAGACCACAGCCGGCCAGTCAATCGGGTACACCTGCCAGCCTCTGAACACCTGGTGTTTCTGTGAGCTGCCTCCCACGTCTGCATGTGACGTGGGCTAACCCGTGTCCTTGGCATGCAGGATGGTACCCTGCGGCTCTGGGAGTACCGGAGCGGGCGGGAGCTGCATCGCTGTCTGGTGACCAGCCTGCAGGAGCCGGGTGCGCCCCAGAGAGAGAAGGTAAGGTGCCACATGGCTCACCTGGACCTGTTGGCACGTGCCTGGGCTCCTGGGTTCTCTGAGAACTGTTGTTTCTATGTTAGGAACACTTCTTGACGCCAATGCCAGACTTCTTCCGGAGTGGAAGAGACTGTGTATTTCAGATGCTGAGGGCACCTCACCATGTCAGTGGGAGTCACACATGGGTCACATTCCGTGTGCGTCAGACATGTCGCTTACAGGAGGTCCTCTCTCTCTTGCTTGGAAATGGAGGACGTTGGTGCCTGGGCCAGCAGCCTGGCAGAGGTGCTGTGTGGGTGGGCGGGAGGGGCTCAGTGCCCAAGCAGGGCTCATTTCACGGCCCTAGGTGTGTGTGGCTGGCCCTGGGTGTTCGTAAAGTTTGTGTGAGATGGTTCTGCCATCTTACTGGGAAGGGTGCTTTTTTCTGGCCAGTAGGCGGCACGGGGTGGAGGTTCACCCAGGCAGGACACGAACCTGGTGGGGAGATGGGGGCCCTTGCCCAGGTTCCTGGCCTCCGATTTGGTCTGTGTTGCATCCAGGTCAGATGTCCTACGGCCCTTGTTTTCTTGGACAGGGTGCTGTCAGCTACGCTCCCTCTGGCTTCTTTCCTCCATGTCTGCTCTGTCTACGTGCACTGCAGGCCTCCTGGGGGCGGGTTCTGGTCTGTTCCGGGTGAGCAGCTCTCCTCCGGCTCTGGTGCCGCCTGTGTGCGTGCTCAGTCACCCCCCAGCTCTCCCTCATCCCTGCTTTCCAGGTGAGCTCCGCCCACCATACCACTCCCCGGCTGTGCTGGGGGAGGTAGCTGGCAGTTTGCCAGTTCATGCGGGGGTGGGGTTGGGGACACTGCTATGTAGCCCCCTGTCCTTCCTCACTGGCTCTGTGGGACATCAGTCTGTGCCTCCTCTGTACATGCCCGCCCACACATGCTTCGTCTGTGGAGGCCCTGGGTGTGCTCACAGCACCGCCTGCGCCCTTCCTCCCACGCAGTGCGCCTCAGTATGCTGCATGCTGAGGGCATCACTAGGTGCCAGCAGAGGCCACGTGCCCCTTCTCGGCTGCTCTGCACTGTCTGGGAGGCGTCCCAAGGCCTTGGGTTGTGATGGCAGTGCTGAGGCTGTTCGTGTTTTAAATGGTTAGCGCTTCCTGTGCTCCCTCTTCTTCAGAATAAACCCCAGTGAGGACAGACGAGTGCTGAGTGTGGGCTGCTTTGCTTTGGAAGGCACTGTGGTTTTTCCAAGCCCGTGTCTGCACGTCCCTCTGGAGCACGGCCCTTGGCCTTAGGAGGCTCGAGAACCTGGTGCTGTCTGTAGCCTTTCGTTACCTGCTTCGTTAACATTTTGGTCTCTCTAGTTTTTAAACACTAGAGGCCTTTTTTTTTTTTTCCTCCAGGGTGCCTCCTGTTGGGTTGCTCTGAACCCCTGCCCAGCCCTCCCATGCGTTCCTGGGGTCATGTCACCGGGGTCTTCGGTTGCTGGGGAGGTTTTCAGTTGAAAAGATGTAGCCGCCTTTTGGTTGCTCTGGAGTCCTGCGTGCTCAGGAGAGTCCAGTACTGGACACCAGGGTGTGGGGTGCTCCAGGGGGACCCGCACCGGCTTACTGCTGTGCTGCCCTGAGGTAGGCCTGGGCCTGTGCAGGGGGCAGGAGGGTTTGGCTTTTGTTTCTGCTCAGGCCTGCTTACTTAAGGATTGCATAGCTGGTGCATGGTGCTGACCTGTGGGCAGTTTCTCAGTGGCGTGGGTGCCCTACTGTGTGTCCTCAGGCTGAGATTTCTGGATTTGCCCTGGAGCTCCTCCTGGGCCCCTGCAGCCCTGAGGGATCAGCGTTCCACTGGTGTCCGGGATGTGGTCTGGGGGTGAGTTCTGGTTTAAGAGGGGGACAAAAAGAGAAGGACATTTCTGCTCATCCTCTGTGAGCTGCCCCCATTCCTCTGGGCCTCACACTGCCCTGTGGCCTCTGTTCTGTGAGCAGGTCAGGCCTGCCAGGTTGGGGCCCAAGGACCCCACAGGCTGTCAGCCTGGTGCTGGTCCTGACTGCTGCGTGCCCTCACTTAACCCCCACAGCCACCTGTGGGCAAGGCTGGTGCCGGTCTCGTTTCTGTCGTATGAGCAGGGTCCGTGGCAGAGCACGGCGGTTGCAGGGTCTGACTTACGTGGGCCAATTCACGGGTGCCTCGGCTTCCCTGTGCTGTGGATGGTCCCCACATCCTGGTGCCCTTGCTCCGCCCTGGGGCTACCCCAGGAGTGCACTGGCGTTCCTGCGTTTCTTGCTGGGCGGCCACAGCGAGCACCAGGCTCGTTCTTCCCGACTTCTTGTGACTCTGAGTTCTCATCACTTTCTTTATGTCTTAACGTTTTTTCCGCCTGGAAGTGTGGAGGCACTTTGGCTTCTTGTGTCTGGTAATTAACATTTTTTCTTTTCCCTCTGAGTGCTTAGTTCGCTCCTCTTCTTGCTCTTGGCCAGCCTGCTTTTGGAGACATTCCGCAGGCTCTGGGGCGGGGCCAGAGCCACGGGAAGCTTCTTCCTTTGGCCCTGGTGAGGCGGAATTGTGTGCGAAACAAATGGTCCATGGTTTTCCAGAAGGTCCCAGAACTCCCTTCTCTCCCCTTCCTTGGTGGTGTACAGTCCTGTGGGTTTGTTCGGGTCTCCTGGGTGGTGGTGGCAGCTAAGCCCCCCTCTTCTTGCAGAGGTTCACTGCGTCCCGGATCGCGTACTGCCGCCAGGATAGTTGTGTGGCCCTGCTGTGTGATGGGTAAGTGCTGGCAGCCCCGTGTGGCTTTTGTCCCAGGTGCCTGTGGCGGGGGGGAGGGTTACATGAATTGTTGAATGTTGTTGGTCCCCACCTGGGGTTTCTGATTCAGTGGGCCTGGGGGTGGGTCTGAAGATGTGCGTTTCCAGTAGGTTCCACAGGTGCTGAGGCTGCCAGTCTGGGATCCCACTGTGAGACCCGCTTCTCTGGAGCAGGCATGGGAGCTGGGGGTGCCGAGACTCGGCTGTGTCAGCTGATGCCCACACGGCTTGGTGGTGGCCGCAGTCCCTTCTCTCTCTGTGTGCCCAGGATCCCTGTGGTCTACATCTTCCAGCTGGATGCCCTCCGGCAGCTGCTGGTTTACAAGCAGCAGCTGTCCTTCCAGCACCGGGTGTGGGACGTCGCCTTTGAGGAGACACCGGGGCTGTGGGTCCTGCAGGACTCCCGGGAAGCTCCTGTGGTGCTTTGCCAGCCGGTGCAGGGGCAGTGGCAGGTGAGGTGTGCCCTTCTGGAATGTTCCGCCTCCTGCTGTCCTGTAAGCTGTGGGGGGGCGGGGGGGCACTCTGATGTTGGCTGTGCACCTGAGACCTTTCAGCTCTGTCACTTCTCCATCCCAGTGGAGTGTGTGTGAGGGAGCGGGGGCAGGCGAGGAAGCTTGGCTAGGGTTTGCGTAGGTCGACGGTGCCTGGAGATAGATTTCCTCCAGTTGGAAACCGGCCTTCATTTGGGGATTTTTCCTGTGGGTGTCCTCATCACACCTATCTTGTCAGCAGTGGGGCCGATGCTGGTGTGGCTTCGTTCTGTGTCCCTAATGCTGTCAGCTTAGCAGAGTTGAGTGCCTGGGGCCTTAGGTGGGGGTCTCAGAGCTGCAAAGGCCCTGGTGTGGTGGGGTGTAGGGGTGGGGAGGGTGAGCCCACGTGGCTCTGTCTCCCCATCTGTAAAGTGGGAGCATCCTTCATCACAAGATGTGGTGGGGATGAGTGAGATAAAGTGCATGGATGCTCCCTGTCACCTTTGCCAACGCTGCTCACACCTCTCTGGGGTTTTTATCTGACAAGCAGCAGTAAAGCACATTCCCCCAGGCTGGGTCTGCTGGCTCCTTGAGTCAGGGAGTTTTAGTGAGCCCGCTGGAGCGGGCATGTTCACGGCATGTGTCTGCGTTGCAACGAGCAGCAGTCCTGGCGTGCTTGGTGGGTGAGACCCCCGCCTGCTCCTCAGGTCTGCACTAGGAAGCTGATAGGGACGAGGAGGTTGCAGCGAATCTTCCCCGCCGCAGGCTTTCCCATCACGAGTGCTGGGCAGAGCCTGGTGGGTCCTGTCCTGCCTCTTTCTGAAAGGTTTTCACTTGTCTTCTTCAGCCTGTTTCTGAAAATGACGTGCTAAACAAAGTCTCCAGTCATCTTCACGGGAATTGGGCCATGTTAGAAGGTGAGGACGTTAACATAAACTGCTTCTCAGGAGCAAGTCTAAAATTGTAGGAAAATGCAGATTACAGAATGCCATACACAGTGGGGCCCCCTTGGTGAGTAAAATGTAGGGCATATGGGAGATGCATGGAGTCCTGGGTGGTGCACAGTTAATGCCCTCAGCTGCTAAGGTTAGAGGTTTGAGTCTACCCAGAGGTACCTTGGAAGAAAGGCCTGGCAGTCTATTTCCAAAAGATCAGCCATTGAAAACCGTTTGGAGCACAATTCTACTCTGACACATATGGGGTTGCTGTGAGCTGGGGTCGACTACATGGCAACCTGTCTTAACAGTCAGGTTGCCAGCTGGGGCACACCAAGGAGGGAGGAAGCATGAGTGAGTTCTCATTGGGGTAACTGGAGCTGCATCTGAACAGGAGGTGTCATGGCCCTTGTCCCACCCAGGCTCTGTTCTGTCTCTGTCCCAGGCTCCACTGGTGTGGGGGACAGCTTCAGCGGTCTGTACAAGGCCACCTTTGACAACATGACGACTTACCTGAAGAAGAAGGAGGAGAGACTGCAGCAGCAGCTGGAGAAGAGGCAGCGACGGAAGAGCCCGCAGCCTGGGCCCAACGGACACACCAAGAAGCTGAAGTCGGGTGAAGCGTCCTCGGGCTGCTGATCTCAGTGCCCGGCAGTGAGCTCACTGCCTGGAAGGAGCGAGCCATTTCCACGTGCCCCTCTCTCCCTGGCATTTCCTGGAAGAAGAACAAGGTGGACGTGGTTCCTGACTGCCATGCTTGGCGGCAGTGAGGTCCTGTCCAGGTCAGCTGGACACCTAGGGCCAGCTGGAGGCTGGACCTGCCCTCAGCTCTGAAGGATGCCCTGTCGCCAAGCCTCCTGTCTGGGTCTCATGCCGCCTTCTGGTTGAAGAGTAGCCATGCAAAACTGTGTTTGCACAGCTAAAGATGCTACAGGCTATGTGATGGGATCGCCTTCAGCATTTTATCTGGTCCTTCACATTGGAGGAAACCTGTGGACCTGTGTTTGTAGGAGTCTTTGATTTTTCTACCACCCACATAGTGAGTGTGTGCTATACCTATGAGCAAAATTTTTATGGCAGCATGATTCCTGTTTTAATACCTCTCATCCTAAATGGTAGTACGTTGGTCAGTAGGGTAGCCACTGGCTACGCGTGGCTGTTGAAATTTAAATCACATTACAAGTTCAGCCCTTCTTCACACTGGCCATGTATCAAGTGCTCAGTAGCCACGTGTCGCTGGTGGCTGCTGTTTTGGGTGCGCAGATAGAGAACGTTCCCAACCTTTCAGAGTTCTGTTGGGCAGCAGTGGTACAGAAAATGGACTCATCTCAAGACGCATAGGTGTGTAAGCCCTGGGGGGAACCGAATTCTAAAGGGGAATTGTTAGTAACTTCATGCGTTTTTTTTTTTTTTTTTTATGCGTATTATTTTGATTTAAGCTTTTGTTGTGCACTCACTGCAAAGCAACAGGGCCGTCAGCTGAACTCTTAATTACCGACCAATAAAGATGAGCTTTTGGCAGCTTTCTGGAACCCTTTAGCAGCAACACGCAGAGCTGATTTCAAAATGTATTGAGCAACACCATTTTGATGAGTGTACTGTTTGTGACTGAGAGGTTCGCTTCATAATCTGAAAAAAAATTTTTTTTTGATGCTTTGGCTGCGGACATGTCAGCTGATATGTCCAGCTGAGCTCAGGCATGGGGACACGCAGCCCTGCGGTTCTGCATGACCTTGGGGTGGGGTTTCTTGGGTACTTAGAAACCAAATCATTTTGAATATCAAAGCTGGGGTGCTTCATGTTTTCCTAAGTGCCTGTTTTTTCTTTACAAATTGGTCTGATCTGAACATGATGCTGTTTGTCCAGTGCTTTGGACCACCCCCACAGGGAAGAACTGAAGCTGCCAGAGGCTGTGGTTGGGTAGGATCAGTTCAGGGCAGCGGAGTGGGCCCCGGCCAGGGCCGTGGGAGGACCCTGACCTTGCTGGCACTGGGGAAGTGTCTGCTACGGGGAGTGTGTTCGTTAATAACCCACTTTGGAATTCTTGGGCTTAGGTAGAAATTCAGGTTTGGGCTCATCTATGTTCAGGGCTTGGCAGATACAGCCTGGAGGCCAAGTCCAGCCCACCACCTGGTAATGTACAAACTCCAAGGTAGGAATGGTTTCTGCATTTTAAAGAAGTAAAAAAAGAGCAAAAGAATAGTAATGTTTTGTGATGTATAAAAATCAGAGGAAATTCAAATTTCAGTGTTCCTAAATAAAGCTTGGGAGCACCATTCATTTACATACAGTCTAGCAGGTTTTGTGCTATGACAGAGACCGCCTGGCTGCAAAGCTTAGCTGAGTTCCTGTCTAGCCCTTAGAGAAGTCTGTCGACCCTTACCTCATGTCCCTCTTACCTTTGTGTAATTATTATTATTAATTTACTTATTTTGTTATTGAGAATATACACAGCACAGCAAAACATACGCCGGTGCTGCAGTTTTTCCGTGCACAGTTCGGCAGCATCGATTATGTTCTCTGAGTCGTGCGTCCATTCTCCCCCTCCTTTTGCAGATGTTCCTTCCCCTTTAACATCTCACTGCTGCCTAAGGTTGCTGTCTGCTCTCTCAAGTTGCTGTTGTCAATTTGGTCCTATACACACATATCTTAATAGAGCATAATGCTCAAGGCAGGCATTCTTTACAAGTCAAGCTAAACTGTCATTTGGTTTTTAGAAGACTTCAGGGGATATTTTTGGCTTGAGGTTTAAAGATTATCTCAGGACAATAGCTTTGAGGGTTCATCCAGCCTCCATGGTTCCAGAAAATCTGGATTCCATAAAAATTTTAAATTCTGTTCTGCATTTTCATACCTTTATCAGGATTCTTCTATATAATCTTTGATCAAAATATCCAGTAATGATAGCTGGGCACCCTTCAGTTCTTCTGATCTCATGGCAAAGAGGCAGTTGTTCAGGGAGGCAGTTAGCCACACATTCCATGTCCTCTTCCTATTCCTGAGGCTGGTGCTTCCTCTGTTGCTCCAGGCAGATAGAGACCAGTTGTGCCTTGAATGGCCATTTACAAGCTTTTAAGACCCCAGGCACTACACAATGAACCAGGAGATAGAACAGAAGCACTAAACATGTTATTAGGCCAATTTACTGGGATGTCCGATGAAACCATGACCCTAAACCTCCAAACCAAGGAATCAGATCCCATGAGGTGTTTGGTTGTACTTAGGCAGCCTCAGCAGCTACCTGTTTTTTTTTTTTTTTTTTGGAGGGGGGTCGTAAATACATCTACCAGACAACTTTTGCCAGTTCAACTTTGAGGAGCACAGTTCAATCCATCGCAGTCCCTTAGATAATCTCAGTTGAGTGTGCAGTCTGATTTTTGCTAGGACCCTGATTGATAGCCTAGTCTGTATGCACATGCCCCAGTTATTCCAGAACATTCTTTTACAGTCAAGGCCCACGCGTTGTATTTGGTTTTATATCTCTTGACTCTTCACCTAGAACAACATCATCACGTACTTCTTGTCCTCCATGACTTTAGCTTGTTGACAAGACTGAGTCATTTGTTCTGTAAAATGTTAACTGTGCCTTTTGGTTCATAAATCAGCCTCCTGATGAGTCAGCTTCATCTATTGCCCTCTTATTCTGGGAGTCCCAAGATTTGGCTTATAAACATCCCTTTCATTATTCTAATCTCCTACCCACCCTTCTTTCTGGTTTCTATAGGTTTTGCTTTTTGGGAGAGTCCTTGGATTTTGTTCCAGTTCTTTCATTGATTTTAAAAAGAAATTTGGTCATCACATTGCTTCATTCTAAGAACTTTCTTGTTTTTTGCTCATTTTGATTGAAGTATAGTATACAACTGAAAAGTGCACATAAAGTGCACACACTGAGTTTTTCACAAATAGAACATGCGTGTAGCAGTGCCCTTAAGAAATGGACCATTTACCAACACCTGCAAAGCCCCCCTTCTGCTCCCTTGCAGTAGTCGCCTCCCCGCTTAAGGGCAACCCCAGCTTGACTTAATAACATATGGTAGGTTGGCCTTTTGTTGTCTCTGGCTTTATTTACTTGATGTATTTTTGAGATTCATCCATGTTGTTGCATGTAGTTATGTATTGTTCCTTCTCATTGCCCTGTAGCATTCCCTTGTGTGAAAATGCCCCAATTTATCTGTTTTTACTGTTGATGGGTGTTGGGTAATGTCTTAGTCTTCCAGTGCTGCTTTAATAAAAAATATGACAAGTGGGTGGCTTTAAAGAACAGAATATTACTTTTTCACAGTCTCGGAGGCTGAAAGTCTAAATTAGGGTCCCATCTGAGACACAGCGGAGACTCTGTGGGCGTCTTCCCTAGTTTCTTGTGTCTTCTAGAAGTCTTTGGCATTCCTTTGCTTGGAGACTGTCTTAGTCATGTAATGCTGCTATAACAGAAATACCACAAGTGGATGGCTTTAACAGAGAAATTTATTCTCTCACAGTCTAGTAGTTTAGAAGTCTGAATTCAGGGCACCGGCTCCAGGGGAAGGCTTTTGCTCTTTGTTGGCTCTGGAGGAAGGTCTTTGTCATCAGTCTTCACTTGGTCAAGGAACTTCTTAACACAGGGACCCCGAATCCAAGGGATGCGTCCTCCTGGCCCTTCTTGCTTGGTGGTAATGAGGTCCCCCTATTTCTGCTTCTGTCATTTATATCTCAAAGAGATTGACTTAAGACACAACCTAATCTTATAAATTTGAGTCCTTTATCATTAACATAACTGCTTCTAATCCTACCTCATTAACATCATAGAGGTAGAATTTTCAACACGTAGGAAAATCACATCAGATGACAAAATGGTGGACAGTCACACAATACTGGGAATCATGGCCTAGCCAAGTTGCCACATATTTTGGGGGGCGGGGGGAACACAATTCCTTCTGTAACAGAAACAATCTTTGCTTAATGCCTGCCTTCCCGTTTGTTCCTGTCTATTCTGCTCTTTTTGTAAGACATCTCACAGAAGTGATTGGGTTTAAGACTCACCCTAGTCTGGTAGGATCTCATTAACATATGAGAAGAAAACCCTCTTTCCAAATAGGGTCATATTTAAAGGTACGTTTTTTTTTTTAGGTTAGGACTTAAATGTAACTTTTTGGTGGACACAATTTAATCCTTAACAGGCAGTTGCTGATTTTTATGTTAGGAACAGTCCTGCGATAAACGTTCTGGTATGTGTTTTTTGGTGAACATTTCTGTTGGGACTGGAATTACTGGCTCCTTGTTAACGCTTGTGTTTTGCTGTAGATGGCAACAGTTTTTCAAAGTGGTTGTACCAATGTAAACTCAGCGGTGCCCGAGAGTTACTGTTGCACCATACAGTCAACTGGAACTTTCTTTTTCACCTTAGCTGTTTTGGCAGATGTGTGATGACATTACCTCGTAGTTTTCGTTTGTATTTCCTTGATTAATGAAGTTGGGTTACTGGATGTTTGTATTGTTGGACATGAGCACACTTGGATGTGGTCATCACACTACTTTCTGTGAAATGTCTGCTCTAGTCCTTTGCCCATTTTTCTATTGTTGTTGTTGTTAGGTGCTGTTGGTTCTGACCCATAATGATCCTATAGGACAGAGTAGAACTGTCAAAGAGGGTTTCAGAGGAGTGGCTAGTAGATTTGAACTGCTGACATTTTGGTTAGCGGCTAAACTCTTAACCACTGTGCCACCAGGGCTCCCATTTTTCTATAGGGTTGTCTTTTTCTTACTTCTTTATGAATTCTCTAAAAATGGTAATAAAGTCCTTCACCAAGTTTTAAAAATAAACCCTGTATTTGTATGGCTACAGTATTTTGTCATTTTTATAGAAACACTAGCATTTATGTGAAGAAGAATATTGCTTTAAAATACCGTTTTGTACCTTTATTTTCTCCTGAGCCACATTTCTAAGAGGTGGTGGTGGTGGTTTTTTGCTCTGTTTTGACACAGAGTTAACTCTCTTTTCATCTTCCCCTGAAGTTTCCACTCCCACGCTGTAGGCGGAGTGCCTCTGACACAGTCTCACAAATGCCTTACTGGTTTCTGTCTCAGGGGTAGGGACTCCGTTCTTGCATGTCAGCCGCTCCAGATTCAGTGTTCTCCCGATAAGTCCACAAAGTCTCCCCTGGCCAGAAACCATGGACTTTAAAGGTGTCTTCAGTTTCTTTCCAGTGGATAGCACTAGCAATTCGTGGTCCTCGTGGGGGCCATTTTTAAAAGAATTTTTTTTCCTTCAGATTTTAATACCTCAAAGTGGTATGCTGCTATAACAAAAACCTAAAATTGGGCATGGCTCCGAAACCAGTACAAGCTGGAAGGACTTTGAGGAGAGTGAGTTGGCCCCTAACTATAGCGATCCCATCCCCGATGGAACAGAATGCTGCCTGATCCCACGCCATCCCCATGGTCGGTTGCGGATCGGACTGCTGTGATCCATAGCATTTTCATTGGCTGATTCTTGGAAGAAGATTGCCAGGCCTTTTCTCCTAGTCTTTGTCTGGAAGCTCCACTAAAACCTGTTCAACATCACAGCCACATGCGAGCCTCCACTGACAGATGGGTGGTGGCTGCACATGAGGTGGACTGGCTGGGAATTGAACCCAGGTCCTGGGAGGTGAGAATTCTACCACTGGACCACTAGCGTCCTCTGAGGAGAGTTTTAGTGAACATCTAGAGTGCTTCGAAGGGTCTTGGGAGAAGCCTGGTGGCCTCCGGAGGCTGCAGGTGAGGGCTCACTGGAAAATGAGGAGAGTGATTTTGGAAACTTGAGGACAGGGGACCCTTGTTATGCAGTGACAGAATGTGTAGCAGCCTTGTCACCTGCAGTAACATGGGAAGTAAAAAGTACTAAATTAACTGGGTGGTCTAACTATAGGGACCTCCCAGGCAAGTGTTGAAGGTCCTAGGTGATTTCTAAGGAGCCCTGGCAGTGCAGTGGTTAAGCACATGGCTGCTGATCAGGTCGGTGGTTCAGACCCACCAACTGCTCCGTGGGAGAAAGCCCTGGTGACCTGCTATGGGGCAATTCTGCTGTGTCCTACAGAGTTGCTGGGAGTCAGAATAGACCAATGGCACACAGCACCACCATCATCTGACTTCTTACTGCTGCTGAGAGTAAAATGTATTAGGAGAGAGAGAGAAGGTCAAGGAAGGTCTGTTCCATAAGGGAGCCAGGACTGGATGGCAAACAGTGCCAACAATGAGAAGAGGCTTCCGAGCACCTTAGACAGTGCTTTCATAAATCTTTTTATACATAAGCATTTAATGCTATACAATTTTCTCAAAACGTGAGTTCACCTTTCTTCTTTTTCTGACATAAGCATATAATGCTGTAAAGCTCTCCTGCAATGCTGTTCACCTGTGTCCACTATGTGTTGACACCCCTCTTTCTGACTTCCCTTGTGGTCTCCTCTTTGGAAGTGTGGTTAATTCCCAAACGCTTGGGTTTTCTCTAGATTTTCATTGTTCCTGTTACGTGATTTCTAGTTTAATTCCATTGCAGTCACAGAATACGCTTTGATTTCATTCGTTTTAAATTTATTGAACCTGTTCCATGGTCCACTGCAGTGTTCCATGTGCACTTGAGAAGAATGTGCACCCTGTGGCTGTCGGGTCAAGTGTTCTATAAACACCAGTTAGGCCAAGTTGATGGTAGTGTTGTTTACTATCAGCTTGAAGTTGCTAATACAGTAAAACCTGCAAAAGCCAGAAACTGTGTAAGGCAGAAACCTGTCAGCGAAGGAAAACTCAAATATTTCCCCCTAAAAGGAGAGATAGCAAAGTGATAAGACTGTATGCACCCTGTTGAAGCCAGAAGACCTGTGAGACCTGGAGAAACCAGGCAGCCCCGTCGAGTTCTGGCTCTCAAAGGTTTCACTGTAGTTTGTGTACTTCTGTCAGTTGCTGAAAAGATCCCTGGGTGGTGCAAACGGTTTGCGCTTCACTACTAACCTAAAGGTTGGCGGTTTGAACCCACACGGTGGAACCAGGGAAGGCCTGGGGATCTGTTTCCATAAAGATTGCAGTTCTTCTGTCGAACACGTGGGGTTGCCGTGAGTCAGATCCATTTCACAGCAGCAGGTTCAGCATTTTTTTGGTTTAACAATTACTGAGGGAGCAGTATTTAAAACATAACTAAAATAGTGAATTTGTCTAGTTTTTCATTCTGTTTTAGAAAATTTTGCTTTGTGTATTTTAAAACTCTGATATTAAGTGCGTACACACTAGGGTTATTATGTCTTTTTGACAAACGACCCATTGATTATTATGAAGTGCCTCTCCTTGTCCCTACTTGTAGTCTGTTCTGAAGTCTGCGTTGTCTGTTATTAATATAGCCACACCCACTTCCTTTTGATTAGTGTTAGTGTGGAATATCTTTTTCATCCCCTTATTTTTAACCTATGTGTTCATATTTAAAATGGATTTCTTGAAGACAGCATGTTTTGTCTTTTTATCCCATAAAGATTAGATTTCGATAGAAATATTACGAGTCACATATATAATTAACAAAAAAATTTTTAGTAGTCACTTTAAAGCTTAAGAAAAGCAGTGAAATTAATTCTGGTAATATTTCATTTAACTCTATGTAAAAAATATTATCGTAACGTAATCTTTATAAAAGTTAATGAGATATTTAACATTTTGTTTTTTATCCTCATCGTTAGAAGTCTGTTTTGTATTTTACACCACTTTTCAAACCGGGCAGCCACATTCAAGTGCTCAGTAGCCAGGCGGTGAGTGGTAGTTGTACTGGGCGCGTGGGTTTAGGCTATTTACATATAATGTAACCCTCAATACGGTTGAGTTTAAGCCTGTCATCTTGTAATTTGTTTTCTCTTCGTCCCCCCCCCCCTTTTTTTTTTTGGTTCCTTTCCCTCTTTCCTAGCTTTCTGTGGGATGAATTTGAATAGTTTTTTTTTTTTTTTGTACTTTAGATGAACATTTACAGAACAAACTAGTTTCTCATCAAACATTTAGTACCCACATTGTTTTATGACCTTGATTAACAACCCCACAACATGTCAGCACTCTCCCTTCTCAACCCTGGGTTCCCTATTACCAGCTTTCCTGTTCCCTTCAGTCTTCCAGTCCCTGTCCCAGGGCTGGTACACTCCTTTAGTCTTGTTTTGTTCCCTGGGCCTGTTCAGCCTTTGGCTGAAGGGTGAACCTCAGGAGTGATCTCATTACAGAACTGAAAGGGTGAATAGTTTCTAATGTTCCATTTTATCCTACTCTTGGGCTAATTAACTGTATGTCTTTGTTTCATTTTTTTAGTATTTGCAGTATACACCTTTAACTTACCACAGTCTGCCTTCAAATGACGTTTTACTCCTTCGTGCGTAGTATAAGAGCCTTACAACGTAACACCTCTTCTGCTTTGGGCTATTGTGTAGAAGAGACACTGCTATACTTAGCAACACCTGTGTACAAGGCTGGTCCTGGGCTGCTGTCTGGGAACTTGGCTGTTAAGCAGTTCCTACACTGATAGAAAACTTTCTCTAGCTGATAAGATGGCTCACTGTGCCTAAACCATTTGTGCAAACAATATGGTTCATACTGAAAATCAGCTTTCCTTCTGGGAGTTTGGCAGAGGTGCCCGCGTAACCAGCCCCCAGTGAAAAGCTTGGGTATCGAGTCTCTAATGAGCTTCCCTGTAGACAATACTTCACATGTGTTGTCACAGCTGGTTACTGGGAAATGAAGCTTGTCCTCTGTGGCTCCACTGAGGGCGGACTCTGGAAGCTTGTGCCTGGTTTTCCCAAGACTTCACCCCATGTGCCTTTTCCCTTTGCTGATTCTGCTGTGCCCCTTCACTGTAATAAGTGTTAGCTGTGAGTATAATTATATGCTGAATCCCGGGAGTCCTAGAGAACCCTAAACCTGGGTCTTAGGGACCCTGGAACAATAGACCTACATTTACTTGTACATATGTTTACAAGCAGCAATACACAGTTATTTTTTGCTTCATACCTGTTTTCTTAGGTTGGTTTCTCTAGAGAAACAAAACCAGTGAAGCATATGTATATGTATGTCTATATATACATATATGGGTGTGTTTTTTTTTTTATATATATAAATTTTTATATATATAAGAGCTGTGGTTGCTAACCAAAAGGTTGGCAGTTTGAATCCACCAGCCACTCCTTGGCAACTCTAAGGGGTAGTTCTACTCTGTCCTGTAGGGTCACTATGAGTCAGAATCAACTTGATAGGAATCGGTTTAGAGGCTGGCAAATCCCATGTCTGTGGGTTAGGTGTCAGGCTGAAGGCTTCTCCTGACACACGTAGCTGCAGGGACTGACAAATCCAAGATTGGCAGGTCAGACAGCAGGTCGCTGGCTCATAGGCTGCAGAAGCTGATGAATCCAAGATCAGCAGGTAAGATGGCAGGCTGCTGGCTCACAAGCTATGGAGGCTGATGAATCCCAAGATGGGCAGGCAGTACGACAGGCAGCTGGCTCAAGTCCTAAGAATGGGAGGTCAGATGATGAGCTGAATGTAGAGCAAGCAAGTGAGCTTTACCGGGACGGCCATATATATGTTGGTTGCAGGCCACACCCGAGAGTAAACAACTTTTACAACTGATTGGCTGATCACATCAGTTCACATCATAGAGGATGACTACATCATTATGTAACTGCCAAATTACATCATTACATAACTGCCAAACCACCGAGAATCATGGTCCAGTCAAGGTGACACACAACCCTAACCATCACACCCATGCTGTTCCACCCTGTAGACACCGGATACGTGTGGTTATTTAAAACACCTAAAACACAAAATTAAAAATTCAGTTTCTCAAACTAGCCACATTTCAAGTGCTCAGTAGACATATAAGGCTAGGGAAGGGCTGCCATGTTTGGCAAGGCAGAAATTGAATATTTTCATCATTGCAGAAAGTTTATTAGACAGTAATGTTTTTGTCATTTCTAAGGAGTCTGAAAGTGAGAAAAAAGTGGACATTTTCCCACACTTATCATTTCCAGTGTTCATACTTTTGTGTAGAACTTCTTGAAAAGCTTCTTGTAGGGCAGCTAGTGAAGAGTTTTCTCAGTCTTTTTTATTCCTGTTCTAAAAGAATAGTTCATCTTCATTAAAAACAACAAAACACTTTTTTTTTCCTGAGGTAATTGTAGATTCAGATACAGTTGTAGGAGATAATGGAGAGGTCCCGTGTGCCTTCATCCACTTTCCCCCAAGGGTAACATCTTGGATTACTAGTACAATGCCACCACCAGGATGTTGACCTGGCTACAATCCATTGCCCTTATCTGGTTTTCACCAATTGTACATGCTCGCATTTGTGTGTGTATTTAATTCTCTGCAATCTTATCACCTGTGTAGATGTGTGTGACTACCTCCACAGTCAAGATCAGCACAACCCATCACAGAGATCCCTCATGATACTTTCATAGCCACAGGCACCTCCCTTTCTCCTCCCTCCACTCCACTCTAACCCCTGGCAACCACTAATGTGTCTTCCATAGCTAATATTTTGTCATTTCAAGAATGATACATAAATGGAATAATACAGTACATAACCATTTGAGATTGAACTTTTTATTCAGTAGACTTCTGAAGATCCATCCAAGTTGTTATGTGTATCAAATACTTTGTTTCTTTTTAGGGCATAGTTGTATTCCATGGTGTGGTTGGGCCACACCTGTTTAAGCACAGCTTGTTTTCCTGGCTTCTGTGGTGTGTGTCTGTCAGCAGCACGCAAACATATATTTTGGGCTATTGTGCACAAAGCTGCTATGAAATTCATGTACAATTTTTTTTTGTGAGCCTAAGTTTTCATTACTCTAGGGTAGATCCCCAAGTGTGCAATTGATGAGTTGTTTAGTAAACACATGCTTAGTTTTGTAAGTGAAGTTGTCAACTTCATCCTACTTAATCAACAACATCCGTGGAAGCTTCAGTAAAGAAATAAACAACATGTTGTATTGGGGTAATCTGTTGCAAAAGACCTCTTTAAAATTTTATAAAGCAAAAAGATGTCACTTTTTTATTTTTTTTTTGATGACTAAGGTGTGCCTGAACCAGGCCATGGTATTTTCACCCGCCTCATATGCATGCTAAATTTGGACAGTGAAAAAAAACCAAGGAAGGCAGAACTGATCTGTCTGAATGGTGGTGTTGATGAAGAATATTGAATATACTGTGGACTGCCGAAACAATGAACAAATCAGTCTTAGAAGAAATATAACCAAAATGTTCCTTAGAATTGAGGATGGTGACACTTCGTCTTGCTTACTTGGGACGTGTGGTCAGGAAAGACCAATTGCTAGAAAAGCATGTCATGCTTGGCGTAATAGAGGGCCGGTGAGGGAAACCCTCAGTGAAATGGATTGACAAACTAGCCACGACAGCGGGCTCAAACATACCAATGGTCATGAAGATGGCGCAGGACTGGGCAACGTTTCATTCTGTTATACATAAGGTCACCAGAATTGGAGCTGCCTTTGTGGCAGCTCTCTTAAGTCATCTAGTGCTGCTATAACAGAAATACCACAAGTGGATGGCTTTAATAAAGAGAAATTTATTCTCTCACAGTCCAGTAGGCTAGAAGTCCGAATTCAGGGCGCCAGCTCCAGGGGAAAGCTTTGTGTCTCTGTTGGCTCTGGAGGAAGGTCCTTGTCATCAATCTTCCCTTGGTCTGGGAGCGTCTCAGCGCAGGAACCTTAGGTCCAAAGGACACGCTCTGCTTCTGGCGCTGCTTTCTTGGTGGTATGAAGTCACCATGTCTCTGCTTGCTTCTCCCTTTTATGTCTTAGAATGGCTTAAGACGCTACCTAATTTTGTAGACCTCATCAATATAACTGCCACTAATCCATCTTATTACATCATAGTGATAGGATTTACAACATACAGGAAAATCACATAAAATGATGGACAATTATGTAATCATACGAGGAAATCATGACCTAGCCAAGCTGACATATTTTTGGGGGACACAACTCAATCCATGACAGCAACTAACAAGAAAAATTTGTATGAAACTACAATATACTTTTCCAGAGTGGCTGCACCATTTTATATTTCCTCCAACAGTATATGAAAAACCCGGTTTCTCCACATTTTTGCCACATTTGGCGTCAATATTTTTTTGTTAGCCATTTTGATAGGTTTGTGGTGATCTCTCATTGTGGTTTTGATTTGCATTTCTCTTGTGGCTAATGATGTTGAGCATCTTTTCTTGTGTGTTGGCCATTTGAATATCCTCTTTGGTGAAGTGCCTGTTTCTGGTAAATTTTGATTGAATGCCTGATGTCTGTTTTTCATTGTTGAGTGCTAAGGTCCAGTGTATTCCTTTAAAGGATGTTTCACGCTTTCTGGCAGGCAGTTAAGCTACTTGTGGAATGATCTGATCCTTTCAGGGTTTGTTTTTAAGCTCAGTTAGGCAGGTCTAGAGTAGCCTTTAGCCTAGTGATAATTTGGTCCCACGTCTGTGGTGTGGCCCTCCTGGTGTCTGTTGAATGCCACCCTCTATGTTCAATGAAATCTCTGTGATCTGGCTGGAGGGAAGCAAGTGATTCCTGGAAATTGTCTTAAACTTGCGGGGATTTGTTACTCTCTTCCGGCCTCGTGGGGTTTCACTCACATGTGCAGGTTGGTATTCAGCCAAACTCTCAGATGTTGAGGTTGCTGCATACATTTCTCTTTATGTCTGTAGTTCCCCCTTTCAGGCACTGTGTCCCCCAAATTCTAGCTGCCTTGGCCTCTGTGAATTTTAATTTCTGTCTCAACTCAGGCTGTTGGACTGTGGGCTTCTTCCTGTGCCGTGGTCACAGGATTGCTTCCAGACACAAACCCTAGTGGATGGTAGGTCTCACCCCAAATGTGCCCCTTTTCCTAGGGATCTCAGACCTGTGCTGCCGGTTTCCCAGTTGGTCACAGTGGGGTGGTGGTGCTTCTGGACCATCTTACTCCCTCAGGGTGAGAAAGAGAAGTTTTTATTGGAGTTTTAAGGTGCACTTGCCCTATGACAAGTGAACAGCAGTGTCCCTTCTTTGAGTTCTCCCTGGATATTCTTTGCCAGGGTGCCTACAGTGTTTTTCTGGGGAAGGTGGAGGTTTTGAAGGTGATCTTCCCAGCCGTCCACCTATAATACGACTCGCAGTACAAATAATGTGATTCTGAATGTGCGGAATGAGCATGAATTTTCAAGTTTGTCTTTTGAGTTTTTAAAGGTTGTTTTCTTTTTAATAGCTTTTTTTTTTGTAGTCTAATCTATCAGTCTTGTTTTTGATTTCTGGGTGTCCTGTGGTATTCAGAAAGACTGTCTCCATGCACCCTACCTTGGGAACCGTCTGTTGAGGAAGGGGAGAAGTGTGGAACTGTAGACGGAACAAAATCCTGATGTGTGGGGAAGAGGGGTTGACGGGAAGTGACGGCGTGGCGGGGCTGTGACTTCCACTTCACAAGCCCTTTTTTTCCCCCCAAACTTCACTTGTTATCTGTGAAATGGAAACAAGGTGGTCTGCTCTAGGATTCACGGTGGGATTTGACAACTTCCGAAGCAGAAAATTGCAAGCCCTACATTTGGTGTTATGTTTCTCTCGTTCCAACTCCATGACAAAGAAATGAACAAACTAAAATAATAAAGCTGTTGTCCTGGCTCCTCTGGGTCGTTCTTTGCTGGCTGTGTGTCAGGAGGAAGCCTTCTGGGGGGTAAGGTCAGGATGGCTAGGAACACGTCTGTCCTTGGGCCCTCAAATGACCACCGTGGGCCAGTGGGAACAGGACGGCGACAGACGAGATAGAGTGTCTGTCAGCCTGAGTTCCAGGGATTCGCCATCACTGCAATCAGTGTTCTTTGAGGTTGTGGCTCATGCAAACCATTAGAGAAATCAAATGGAGACGAAACATCTGTTTTAGGCAGCCTGGCTGAGAGACTTCTCCTTTTGCCAAGTCTTCTAATGAAAGACAATTGAGGGGATTTGATGACTGTGGCAAGCTTAGTCTCTCCATGCGTCACGCTTTTTGGCACAAGCGACCTGCTCCACAAAGCAAGCAAGATGGACCCTGCCCTTGTCCTAGGACCACACAGTCATTTGCCTCAATTCTCCAGCTTTCTTAATCTGACCTCAAGAGTAGAGATAGTGAGATCCCCCACGTGGTGGCCCTGTGCCGAGTCAGACTCACCAAATCAAGGCTTTTGGCTATAGAGCACTGTGTGGACGAGTCCCTGTACTTCTGCAGTTGATTTCTGAGTGCGCACTTGCTTTGAACCTTAACAAAATCATGTATTCCAAATATCCATAAAGCTTCTACCACAGATGAGGAAAGGAAATGAGAGTCTCCACTCCCCTTTAGGTACTTGTTGAAAAGCTAAAACAAGGATATACCTAAACCAGATAAAAACAGTCCAAAGAGAAAACTATGTACCAAAATCACTCATGAGTATAAATACAAAGATACTAAATATTAGCAGTCAGAATCCAATACCACATTAAGAAAATAACATACAATGAACAAATGGAATTTATTCTAGGAATGCAAAGTTTGATCAATATGAGGAAATCCGTTAGTGTCATATATTAACAGATCTAAGGAAAAAATATAATTATTTCCATAGAGACCAGCTTTTTACAAAATTCAATATCCATTCATGATAAAAACACTCAAGGAAGTAGGAATTGGGGGTACTTTGTTAACACGATAAAATATATACACATAAGTCCTGTAGCCAGTGTCTCTATGAAGGAGCACTAGAGGCATTTCCACTAAGGCCAGGACCAAGGCAAGGATGCCCACTTATGTCCGCTGTTGTTGGGTACTGCCGGGGATTGAATCGTGTCCCCCCAAAAATATGTGTCAACTTGGTTAGGCCATGATTCCCAGTATTGTGTGGTTGTCCTCCATTTTATGATTGTAATTTTATGTCAAGAGGATTAGTTAGGGTGGGATTGTAAGCACCACCCTTACTCAGGTCACCTCCCTGATCCAATGTAAAGGGAGTTTCCCTGGGGTGTGAGCTGTACCACCTTTTCTCTGAAGAGATAAAAGGAAAGGGAAGCTAGCAGAGAGTGGGGACCTCCTACCACCAAGAAAGCAGCACCAGGAAGAGAGCACGCCATTTGGATACAGGGTCCCTGTGCCTGAGAAGCTCTTTGACCAGGGGAAGATTGAGAACAAGGACCTTCCTTCAGAGCTGGCACAGAGAAAAGGCCTTTTCCTGGAGCCGACGCTCTGAATTTGGACTTGTAACCTACTAGGCTGTGAGAAAATAAATTTGTTAAAGCCATCTACTTGTGGTATTTCTGTTATAGCAGCGCTAGATGACTAAGACGGGTACCATCAAATTGATTGTGACTCATAGCGACTCGATATGACAAAGTAAAACTAACCCATAGGGTTTCCCAGGCTGTACTCTTCAGGCAAGCAGATCGCCAGGGCTTTCTCCCATGGAGTCGCTGGTGGGTTCGAACTGTTGACCTTTTGATTAGCAGTTTAGTGCTTAACCATTGCACCGCCAGGGCCCCTTATTATGCCTGCTATAATTCCATATTATAGTAGAAGTATTAGCCGATGCTATTATAGTAGAAGTATTAGCCCTTATTATGCCTGCTATAATTCCATATTATAGTAGAAGTATTAGCCAAGAGGAATCAGTTAGAGGCACAAGAATGGGTAAAGAAGTAAAACCCTCTCTTGTCTGCAGATGACATGATGGTATTATCTTGAAAACCCTGTAGAATCAATGATAAAACTAACTCAGTAAAATAATTCAGTGAATTAGCAGGATATAAAGTTAACACAAATCACAGCCTTCATATATATGAACAATAAGCAGAAGACAACGGTAAAGAAAAATTCTAACAAATAAGATTACTTAGAAATAAGTTTAACAAAAATGTGCAGAAAGCAAGGAAAATTTTAAGCCAGGCTTAAAAGATGCAAAAGAAGACTTGAACAAATGGAAGATGTCCCTTATTCTTGGATAGGACAACTAAGCATTATACGTGTTCTCCTTAATTTATAAATTTAGTGCAGTCACCATAAAAATACCAGCAAGCTATTTTATGGAGCTAGGCAAGTTGACATTGAGGTTCATATGGAAAAAACAAGCAGACAACAAGCCAGGAAACCCTGAAACAGAAAAGCTAGGAAGGGGGTATAGCCTTACTAGATATTAACACATACTATCAAACCTCTGAAATTAAAAGTGTGGTCCTGGCACATGAATAGACCAGCAAAATAGAAAAGAAAACCCAGAATAGCCCCAGATATCTATAGAAGCTTAATACATGACGAAGGTGAATGTTTGGGATTGAACTGTAGTCAATATGTGTTGAATTCCGGGCCCTTGTTGTCATCCTGTTTGGAAGTAAGATGTTTCTTTTTTTTATGTTAATGAGAGTAGATTCTAACCCTAATCATTTCTGAGTTACAAAAAGATCAGAATAGGCACAGAGAAACATATGGGGGAAGACAGACGCCATGTGAGGACCCATCTATAAGCCAATGAATGCCCGACAAGGAAGGAATTGACGTGGCTGAGACCGTGATTTGGACTTTTAGCCTCCAGAACTGTGACAAGACTAATTTCTGTTCTTTAAAGCCACCCACTTGTGGTATTTGTGTTACAGCAGCACTAGATAACTGAAATCCTGGGTAAAGGTGGATTTTTTAAAAAAATTGTTGCTGGGATGGTTGGGTAGCCATTTGGACAAAGATAAAATGAGATCCATATCTCACTCCATACACAAGAATAAAATCCAAATAGATTAAAATGATTTAAAATAGATTAAAGTGAAACCAAGTAAGTACTAGAAAGAAATATGGATGACTTTCTTTGTTAACCTTGGTGTAGGGCAAATCTTTCTAGCTACAATAAGAGAAAGACTGGTAAGTCTGAATTCATACACATGAAAAAACTTTGCATGAGAGGAAACACCATAAAGAAGGGAAGGTCTGAACTGACAAACTGGGAGGAAATATTTGCAACATGTACCCACAGACGGAGAGATCATATCCCTAACATATAAAGAATTCTTAAAATTGAGGGACAAAGGACCAAAAATTAGAGAAATGAGAAAAAGATATGAGCAGATGATTTATTAAAAACACAAATATGACCCTCAAATATATTAAAAAATGTTCATACTCACTCATGATTAACCCAGTGCCGTCGAGTGATTAGAGAAATGCAAATTGAGACTGAGATGCCATTTCTCACTAAATCAGATTGCCAGAACTTAAAAAAAAAAAAAAAGAAACAGCACAGTCTGATGGCAAGGCTGTGGAAAATAGGCACTCTCATATATTGCTGGCAGGGATGCAAACTGGTACGTATCTTTTGGAGGGAGATTTGGCAATACCTAGTGAAATTACATATGCACTTTTTTTTTTAATATAACTTTTATTGTGCTTTAAGTAAAAGTTTACAAATCAAGTCAGTCTCACACAAAAACCCATATACACCTTGTTACACACTCCCAATTACTCTCCCCCTAATGAGACAGCCTGCTGTCTCCCTCCACTCTCTCTTTTCATGTCCATTTCGCCAGCTTCTAACCCCTTCCACCCTCTCATCTCCCCTCCAGGCAGGAGATGCCAACACAGTCTCAAGTGTCCACCTGATCCAAGAAGCTCACACCTCACCAGCATCCCTCTCCAACCCATTGTCCAGTCCAATCCCTGTCTGAAGAGTCGGCTTTGGGAATGGTTCCTGTCCCTGGGCCAAAAGAGGGTCTGGGGGCCATGACCATCAAGGTACTTCTAGTCTCAGTCAGACCAATAAGTCTGGTCTTGTGAGAATTTGGGCTCTGCATCCCACTGCTCTCCTGCTCCCTCAGGGGTTCTCTGTTGTGCTCCCTGTCAGGGCCCTCATTGGTTGTAGCCGGGCACTATCTAGTTCTTCTGGTCTCAGGCTGATGTACTCGCTGGTTCATGTGGCCCTTTCTGTGTCTTGGGCTCGTAATCACCTTGTGTCCTTGGTGTTCTTCAATTTCCTTTGATCCAGGTGGGTTGAGACCAATTGATGCATCTTAGGTGACTGTTTGCTAGCGTTTAAGACCCCAGACGCCACTCTTCAAAGCGGGATGCAGAATGTTTTGTTAATACATTTTATTATGCCAATTGACTTAGATGTCCCCTGAAACCATGGTCCCCAGACCCCTGCCCCTGCTACGCTGGCCTTCGAAGCATTCAGTTTATTTAGGAAACTTCTTTGCTTTTGGTTTGGTCCAGTTGTGCTGACCTTCCCTGTATTGTGTGCTGTCTTTCCCTTCACCTAAAGTAGTTCTTAAAAAAGTAGTTCTTATCTACTATCTAATTAGTGAATACCCCTTTCCCACCCCCCCTCCCTCTCCCCTCTCGTAACCACAAAAGAATGTTTTCTTCTCAGTTTAAACTATATCTCAAGTTCTTATAGTAGTGGTCTTATGCAATATTTGCCCTTTTGCAACTGACTAATTTCACTCAGCATTACGCCTTCCAGGTTCCTCCATGTTATGAAATGTTTAACTGATTCCTCACTGTTCTTTATCGATGCGTAGTATTCCATTGTGTGAATATAATTCATTTATCCATTCGTCCGTTGATGGGCACCTTGGTTGCGTCCATCTTTTTGCTATTGTAAACAGTGCTGCAATAAACATGGGTGTGCATATATCTGTTCGTGTAAAGGCTCTTATTTCTCTAGGATATATTCCAAGGAGTGGGATTGCTGGATTGTATGGTAGTTCTATTTCTAGCTTTTTAAGGAAGCACCAAATCAATTTCCAAAGTGGTTGTACCATTTGACATTCCCACCAGCAGTGAATAAGTGTTCCAATCTCTCCACAGCCTCTCCAACATTTATTATTTTGTGTTTTTTGGATTAATGCCAGCCTTGTTGGAGTGAGGTGAAATCTCATTGTAGTTTTGATCTGCATTTCTCTAATGGCTAATGATTGTGAACATTTCCTCATGTATCTGTTAGCTACCTGAATGTCTTCTTTAGTGAAGTGTCTATTCATATCTTTTGCTCATTTTTCAATTGGGTGGTCTTTTTGTAGTTGAGTTTTTGCAGTATCTTGTAGATTTTAGAGATCAGGCACTGATCAGAAATGTCATAGCTAAAAACTTTTTCCCAGTCTGTTGGTAGCCTTTTTACTCTTTTGGTGAAGTCTTTGGATGAGCATAGGTGTTTGATTTTTAGGAGCTCCCAGTTATCTAATTTTTCTTCTGCATTCTTAATAATGTTTTCTATACTGTTTATGCCATGTATTAGGGCTCCTAACATTGTCCCTATTTTTTCTTCCATGGTGTTTATCATTTTAGGTTTTATATTTAGGTCTTTGATCCATTTTCAGTTAGTTTTTGTGTATGGTGTGAGGTATGGGTCTTGTTTCATTTTTTTGCAGATGGATATCTAGTTATGCCAGCACCATTTGTTAAAAAAAGACTGTCTTTTCCCCATTTAACTGTTTTGGGGCCTTTGTCAAATATCAACTGCTCATATGTGGTTGGATTTATGTCTGGATTCTCAATTCTGTTCCATTGGTCCATGCATGTGTTACTGTACCAGTACCAGGCTGTTTTGACTACTGTGGCGGTATAATAGGTTCTAAAATCAGGTAAAGTAAGGCCTCCCACTTTGTTCTTCTTTTTCAGTAATGCCTTATTTATCCTGGGCCTCTTTCCTTTCCATATGAAGTTGGTGATTTGTTTCTCCATCTCATTAAAGAATGTCACTGGGATTTGGATTGGAATTGCATAGAATGTATAGATCGTTTTTGGTAGAATAGACATTTTTATAATATCAAGTCTTCCTATCCACGAGCAAGGTATGTTCTTCCACTTATGTAAGTCTCTTTTGGTTTTCTGCAGAAGTATACTGTAGTTTTCTCTGTATAAGTCTTTTACATCTCTGGTAAGATTTATTCCTAAGTATTTTATCTTCTTGGGGGCTACTGTAAATGGCATTGATTTGGTGATTTCCTCCTCGATGTTATTTTTGTTGGTGTAGAGGAATCCAACTGATTTTTGTATGTTTATCTTGTATCCCGATACTCTGCTGAACTCTTCTATTAGTTTCAGTAGTTTTCCGGAGGATTCCTTAGGGTTTTCTGTGTATAAGATCATGTCATCTGCAAACAGAGGTACTTTTACTTCTTCCTTGCCAGTCTGGATGCCCTTTATTTCTTTATCTAGCTTAATCGCTCTGGCTAGGACCTCCAACACAATGTTGAATAAGAGCGGTGATAAAGAGCATCCTTGTCTGGTTCCCAATCTTAATGGGAATGCTTTCAGGCTCTGTCCATTTAGGGTGATGTTGGCTGTTGGCTTTGTATAAGTGCCGTTTATTATTGGGTTGAGGAATTTTCCTTCTATTCCTATTTTGTTGAGTGTTTTTATCATGAATGAGTGTTGAACTTAAATGCCTTTTCCGCATCAATTGATAAAATCATGTGATTCTTGTCTTTTATTTATGTGGTGGATTACATTAATTGTTTTTCTAATGTTGAACCATCCCTGCATGCCTGGTATGAATCCCACTTGGTCACAGTGAATTATTTTTTTCATATGTTGTTGTATTCTATTGGCTAGAATTTTCTTGAGGATTTTTGCATCTATGGTCATGAGGGATATAGGTCTATAATTTTCTTTTCTTGTGGTGTCTTTACCTGGTTTTGGTATCGGGGATATGGTGGCTTCATAGAATGAGTTTGGTAGTATTCTGTCGTTTAGTAGTAGTGGTGTTAACTCTTCTCTGAAAGTTTGGTAGAACTCTGCAGTGAAGCTGTCCGGACCAGGGCTTTTTTTTGTTGGGAGTTTTTTGATTACCTTTTCAAATCTCTTCTTTTATTATGGGTCTATTTAGTTGTTCTACCTCTGTATGTGTTTGTTTAGGTAGGTAGTGTGTTTCTAGGAATTCATCCATTTCTTCTAGGTTTTCAAATTTGTTCGAGTACAGTTTTTCATAGTAATCTGATATGATTCTTTTAATTTCAGTTGGGTCTGTTGTAATATCACCCATTTCATTTCTTATTCAGGTTATTTGCTTCCTCTCCTGTTTTTCTTTTGTCAGTTTGGCCAGTGGTTTATCAATTTTATTGATTTTTTCAAAAAAGCAGCTTTTGGTCTTGTTAATTCTTTCAATTGTTTTTCTATTTTCTATTTCATTTAGTTCAGCTCTAATTTTTAGTATTTGTGTTCTTCTGGTGCCTGTGGGTTTCTTTTGTTGCTCTCTTTCTATTTGTTCAAGTTGTAGGAATAATTCTTTGATTTTGACTCTTTTTTCTTTTTGGATGTGTGCATTTATTGATATAAATTGGCCTCTGAGCACCGCTTTCGCTGTGTCCCAAAGGTTCTGATAGGAAGTGTTTTCATTCTCATTGGATTCTCTGAATTTCTTTATTCCATCCGTAATGTCTTCTCTAATCCAGTCTTTTTTGAGCAGGGTATTGTTCAGTTTCCAAGTGTTTGATTTCTTTTCCCTGCTTTTTCTGTTATTGATTTCCACTTTTATGGCCTTATGGTCAGAGAAGATGCTTTGTAATATTTCAATGTTTTGGATTCTGCTAAGGCTTGGCTTATGACCTAATATGTGGTCTATTCTAGAGAATGTTCCATGTGCACTAGAAAAGAAAGTATAGTTGGTTGCTGTTGGGTGGAGTGGTCTGTATATGTCTACGAGGTCAAGTTGGTTGATTGTGGCATTTAGATCTTCTGTGTCTTTATTGAGTTTCTTTCTGGATGTCCTGTCCTTCACTGAAAGTAATGTGTTGAAGTCTCCTCCTATTATTGTGGAGCTGTCTATCTCAATTTTCAGTGCTGATAAAGTTTGTTTTATGTATCTTGCAGCCCTGTCATTGGGTGCATAAATATTTAATATGGTTGTATCTTCTTGGTGTATTGTTCCTTTTTTTTTTTTAAATTAACTTTTATTGAGCTTCAAGTGAATGTTTACAAATCAAGTCAGACTGTCACATATAAGTTTATATACACCTTACTCCGTTCTCCCACTTGCTCTCCCCCTAATGAGTCAGCCCTTCCAGTCTCTCCTTTCGTGACAATTTTGTCAGCTTTCAACTCTCTCTATCCTCCCATCCCCCCTCCAGACAGGAGATGCCAACACAGTCTCAAGTGTCCACCTGATATCATTAGCTCACTCTTCATCAGCATCTCTCTCCTACTCACTGTCCAGTCCCTTTCATGTCTGATGAGTTGTCTTCGGGAATGGTTCCTGTCCTGGGCCAACAAAAGGTTTGGGGACCATGACCGCCGGGATTCCTCTAGTCTCAGTCAGACCATTAAGTATGGTCTTTTTGTAAGAATTTGGGGTCTGCATCCCACTGATCTCCTGCTCCCTCAGGGGTTCTCTGTTGTGCTCCCTGTCAGGGTAGTCATCGATTGTAGCCGGGCACCATCTAGTTCTTCTGGTCTCAGGGTGGTGTAAGTCTCTAGTTCATGTGGCCCTTTCTGTCTCTTGGGCTCTTAGTTATCGTGTGACCTTGGTGTTCTTCATTCTCCTTTGATCCAGGTGGGTTGAGACCAATTGATGCATCTTAGATGGCCACTTGTTAGCATTTAAGACCCCAGACGCCACATTTGAAAGTGGGATGCAGAATGTTTTCATAATAGAATTATTTTGCCAATTGACTTAGAAGTCCCCTTAAGCCATAGTCCCCAAACCCCCGCCCTTGCTCCGCTGACCTTTGAAGTATTCAGTTTATCCCGGAAACTTCTTTGCTTTTGGTCCAGTCCAGTCCAGTTGAGCTGACCTTCCATGTATTGAGTGTTGTCCTTCCCTTCACCTAAAGCAGTTCTTATCTACTAATTAATCAGTAAAAAACCCTCTCCCACCCTCCCTCCCTCCCCTCCTCGTAACCATAAAAGTATGTGTTCTTCTCAGTTTATACTATTTCTCAAGATCTTATAATAGTGGTCTTATACAATATTTGTCCTTTTGTCTCTGACTAATTTTTCTCAGCATAATGCCTTCCAGGTTCCTCCATGTTATGAAATGTTTCACAGATTCTTCACTGTTCTTTATTGATGCGTAGTATTCCATTGTGTGAATATACCACAGTTTATTTACCCATTCATCCGTTGATGGACACCTTGGTTGCTTCCAGCTTTTGGCTATTGTAAACAGAGCTGCAATAAACATGGGTGTGCATATATCTGTTTGTGTGAAGGCTCTTATTTCTCTAGGGTATATTCCGAGGAGTGGGATTTCTGGGTTGTATGGTAGTTCTATTTCTAACTGTTTAAGATAACGCCAAATAGATTTCCAAAGTGGTTGTACCATTTTACATTCCCACCAGCACTGTCTAAGAGTTCCAATCTCTCCGCAGCCTCTCCAACATTTATTATTTTGTGTTTTTTGGATTACTGCCAGCCTTGTTGGAGTGAGATGGAATCTCATCGTAGTTTTAATTTGCATTTGGTGTATTGTTCCTTTAATCATTATATAGTGTCCTTCCTTATCCTTTCTGATGAATTTAACTTTAAAGTCCATTTTGTCAGAAATTAATATTGCCACTCCTGCTCTTTTTTTGATTGTTGTTCCCTTGATATATTTTTTCCCATCCTTTGAGTTTTAGTTTGTTTGTGTCTCTAAGTCTAAGGTATGTCTCTTGTAGGCAGCATATAGATGGATCTTGTTTTTTAATCCTTTCTGCCACTCTCTGTCTCTTTATTGGTGCAGTTAGTCCATTTACATTCAGGGTAATTATGGATAGGTATGAATTTAGTACTATCATTTAGATGTCTTTTTTTTGTCACTAGATTTTATGTGCTGAGTAGATTTTCTTTATATATTGTCCTTTCCTCATATTTATTGTTGTTGATTTTGTTTCTGCTGAGTCTGTATTTTTCCCTTGTAAATTATTTTGATGAGTAGGATAGTTTGTCTCCTTTCTGATTACCTCATTATTTACCCCTATTTTTCTAAATTTAAAACTAACTTTTATTGCTTTATATCGCCGTATCTTCCTCTGCATATGGAAGGTGTAGGATTACATTTCTTAGTCCCTCTTTATTATTTTAATATTGTCTTCTTTTATATAATAACATTGCTGTTACCCTGTTTCAAGCTTTTTTTTTTTTTTAATAATCTTGCTTTGTTTTTTTGCAATTCCCTGTCTGGGTTGACTTCTGGTTGCTCTGCCCAGTGTTCTAGTCCTGGGTCCATACCTGATATTATTGATTTTCTAACCAAAGAACTCCCTTTAGTATTTCTTGTAGTTTTGGTTTGGTTTTTACGAATTCCCTCAACTTGTGTTTGTCTGGAAATGTCTCAATTTCACCTCCATATTTAAGAAACAGTTTTGATGGATATATCATTCTTGGCAGCCAATTTTTTTCCTTCAGTTTTTTAAAATATGTCATCCCATTGCTTTCTTGCCTGCATGGTTTCTGCCGAGTAGTCCGAGCTTATTCTTATTGGCTCTCCTTTGTAAGTGACTTTTCGTTTATCCCTCACTGCTCTTATAACTCTCTCTTTATCTTTGGTTTTGGCAAGTTTGATTATAATATGTCTTGGTGACTTTCTTTTAAGATCTTTCAATGAGCATCTTGGATAGATATCGTCTCATCTTTCACAATATCAGGGAAGTTTTATGCCAACAAATCTTCAACAATTCCCTCTGTATTTTCTGTTATCCCTCCCTGTTCTGGTACTCCAGTCACTCCTAGGTTATTTCTCTTGATAGACTCCCACATGATTCTTAAGGTTTCTTCATTTTTTAAAATTCTTTTATCTGATTTTTCTTCAAATATATTAGTGCCAAGTGATTTATCTTCAAGTTCGGAAATTCTACCTTCTACTTGCTCAATTCTGCTTCTCTGGCTTTCTATTGAGTTGTCTAATTCTGTAATTTTATTGCTCATCTTCTGAATTTCTGATTGCTTGTCTGTCTATGGATTTTTCTAGCTTATTAAACTTTTCATTATGTTCCTGAATAATCTTCCCGATTTCTTCAGTTGCTTTATCTGTGTGTTTCTTGGCTTGTTCTGCATATTGCCTCATTTCTTTCCTGATGTCTTGAAGGGTTCTGTACATTAAACTTTTGTATTCTGCATCTGGTAATTCCAGGAATGCACTTTCATCTAAAAGATCCCTGGATTCTTTGTTTTGAGAGCCTGTTGAGGTGATCATGATCTGTTTCTTTATGTGACTTGATATTGACTGTTGTCTCCAAGCCATCTAGAAGTTATTGTATTAGTTTATGCTTGCTTATTGTGTCATAGCTTCTTGCTTTGTTTTGTTTTGATATACCCCTGTGTGTTGCTTGAGTGAGCTAGCTTGATTATTTTCACCTTTGGAGCCCTGGCATCCTGTCCCCAGCTGGGTAGAGCTGTTATCAGGTATATCAGTCTAGGAGTCCATTCAGTTTTCTTGTATGAATTCAGCTCAGGTTTCCAGGTAGCTGATATCAAGTGTGTGGTATAGGCTGTGTCCTACAGTCTTAGAGGGGCAGCGGTGATTGGCGTATATACTATTACCTGATTGCAGTAGGGGGTCACGCTCTGAACAAGGCAGGGAGCTGAGAACTGACCCCTGAGTGTCTCTGAGGAAAACGTGTCCCCCTGTTCCCTACAGTGTGCAGGTGCATGGGCTCTGCAGACGGACCATGGGCACCCAAAATTTTTTATTGTAAGGACTGGGTGCTAGGTGATCTGAGTGGAGCTACCAGTCCTTAGGTCCCTGATGTGGGTAGGTGAGGACCTTGTTTAATAGGCAATGCAATGTCAAATATCAAACACCCACCTCTCCACCGCACAGCTGAAATGGTTGGAGTTTGCCAGCAAGGGCCTTTTCTCCTGAAATAGGCCCACACAGGTCCATGCAGAAGGGAAAGGTGCTCAAGATCCATGGCAGGCTTATGTCTGGACAGGAGCCGCTTCTGTCCTGAGCTCCCCCGGTTAATGGAGCTAGCAAATTATCTTTTCTCCCCAATTGCAAAATTTTTCCTTCCCCAAGGCCAGGAGGGTGGCTCTAGGTTAATGGAGCTAGCAAATTATCTTTTCTCCCCAGTTGCAAAATTTTTCCTTCCCCAAGGCCGGGAGGGTGGCTCTAGGTGCTCAGCAGGGCCTATCTCAGGCCCAGGGATTCAGCGGCTAAAGCCGGCTTGGGGGTGGAGGGGAGCGTGGTAAAATATACGCAAGTACTCACTCAGCTTTTGCCGAGAGCGCCATTCTTCTCAGGTCCCGGAGGTGTGAGCAGGCTGTGTGGCTGGCTGCTTCTCCCTGAGGAAACTGCGGCTGAACTCTAGTACCAGCCCGCTGCCTCCGCTCCGGGAATGGTACCTGAGGGCTCCCCACAGTTCAGGTCCGGTAACTTCTGTCCACTTCTGAACGGTCTCTTCCGCCCCCTGTGCCTCAGTTCATTGTCAAAGCTTGCCTTTGATGCTCAGGGCTCCCAGCTTGTCACAAATATACTCGTTTCACTTGTTTTTTTCAGTCTTTGTTGTAAAGGGGGCTCGATGGAAGTGTCTGTCTATTCCGCCATCTTGGCTCCGCCTCTGCACTTATGTTTTGATCCAGTCTTTCCACTTCTTCGAATCTACTCTGATGATATACCTCCAAGGATATGAAAATACATCGTTTTTGGTAACTGCTATTGAGCTGACTCCAACTCATGGCGGCCTTATATACAACAGTATGAAATGTTGCCTGGTCCTGTGCCATCCTCACAATCACCAGCATGTTTGAGTCCATCGTATGAAAATACATACCCACAAGATTATCCATTGCAGCATTGTTTGTAATTGCAAAATATGGGAAACAATGTAAATGCCCATGTATAGGAGAGTGGCAGAGTAGATGATGGGGCATCCACACAATGGAGTAATATGCAGCTCTAGAAAATGAATGACGATCTCCATGACTGATATGAGTGATTTCCAGGACACCCTGTTAAGGGCAAAAGCAGAGTGCCAAAGAGTATCTATAGCATGTTTCCTTCATGTAAGAAAGGTGGGCTAAAAGAAAATACATATGTACCTGCTCATTTGTGCAAAAGAATTACAGGAAGGATCAACCAGAAACTAAAGAGGTTGGTAACCTTCAGGGGGAGGGTGGGAATGGGATGGAAAGAGAGAATGGAAAAACAGTAGCAGGGGTGTTAGGGAAGTGACACTTTTCTGAAGATAATTTTTGGTAAAGCTCCAAGGATAGTCATGTGTCACATATGCAAAAAAATAAACAATGAAACTCATTTGGGAAACCCCAAATGGAATACACACAGTAAAAAATGAATAACATCACGACCTTCAAGTGGATGGGGAAGAACCAACTTAAGAAACTTTGGAAATCAGTAGTTTGATTAGATACTTTAAGTCCAAAGATAAAGAGAACTGTACAAAAGACTATACCCTAGATAGTAAATTCATGTGGGAGTATAGGTTAGTCATTCTGAAATTACTTCATGTGTACACTAAAAAGGAAACATTTGCCAGTCAAAATTATTTTATGTGTACATTAAAAAAGAAACTGTTGCTAGTCGAACCTATTCTATATGTACATTAAAAAAAACAAAAATAGTTGCTGTCAGTGTGTGTCAAGAGTAGAACTGTGCTCTACCCGGTTTTCAGTGGTTGATTTTTCAGAAGTAGATCAATGAGTCTTTCTTCCTCTGGGTGGATTTGAACCTCCAACCTTTCAGTTAGCAACTGAGTGCATTAACCATTTGCACCACTCAGGGGCTCCTATGTGTGCATTGTTGTTGTTGTTGTTAGTTGCCATTGAGTTGACTCTGGTTCATGGTGACTTTATGTATAATAGAATGAAATGTCGCCAGGTCCTGTGCCATACTCATGATCACTGGTATGTTTGAGTCCATTGTTGTGGCAATTGTGTCAGTCCTCATTGAGGGTTTTTCTTATTTTCAACAACCCTCAACTTTACCAACCATGACGTCCTTTTCTAGCAATTAGTCCTCTCTGATGACGTGTCTGAAGTAAGCAAGACAAAGTTGCTTCTAAGGAGCATTCTAGTCGTATTTCTTCTAAGACTGATTTGTTTATGCTTCTGGCCCAAACCAAACCCACTGCCATAGCGTCGATTTCGGCTCATAGTGACCCCATAGGGTTTGCAAGGCTATAAATCTTTATGGAAGCAGATTGCCACTTTTTTCTCCCATGGAGCCACTGGTGGTTTTGAACCATTGACTGTTTGGTTTGCATTCGAGTGCTTTAACTGCTGAGCAACCAGGGCTCCGTGTTCATCTGGCAGTCCACTGTATATTCAATATTTTTCACCAACACCATAATTTGAATGTATCAATTCTTCTGTCTTCCTTTTCATTGTCCAACTTTCACACAGATATGAGGTGACTGAAAGTACCATGGCTTGGGTCAGGTGCCCCTTAGTCATCAAAGTGAAATCTTTGGTCTTTAGACATTTAAAGAGGTCTTTCGCAGCAAATTTGCCCAATGCAATACATTGTTTGATTTCTTGACTTGCTTCCATGAGTATTGATTGTTGATCCATGTAGAGTGAAATTGTTGACAACTTCAGTTTTCTCACCCATTTATCTTAATGTTGTTTATTGGTCCAGTTGTGAGGATTTTCATTTACTTCATATTCCAGTGTAATCCACCCTGAAGGCTGTAAATAAATAAATATGTAGTTGGTAATGAGGTCTAGGTTTTTTACTATTGAAAGAAAAAGTTACAAACAAGGAAAGGCTAAAAGGAACAGGGTGGTGTTGAGTTGGAATCACTAGTATGAACCCATGGTTTTTAATATCTATATACAGAAAGATAGATACAGATATAAGTATACCCGTTGCTGTTGAGTCGATTCAGACTCATAACATCCCTATAAGACAGAGTAGAACTGCCACATAGGGTTTCCTAGGCTGTAATCTTTATGGGAGCAGATTGTCACATCTTTCTCCCACAGAGCAGTTGGTGGGTTTGAACCACCGACCTTTCAGTTATCAGCTGAGTGCTTAACCACTGCACCACCAGGTCTCCTTAGAAATAAGTATTGATGTGTGGATATACTTAGGCTATTTTCTAGCTCTGTTCACTGAAAAGACCTAGAAACAATGGCATCCCAACAACAGTGAGCTCACCTAGCACCCCAATCTTGGTATTTAAACACCATTCTCCAATATAAGAAACCAGGGGTCCTTGGAGAACCAGCTGATTCCTGGACTCAGGCAGGGAAAATACAAGTTGAGCCTGGAACATCTTGTGGAACCAAGGGTTTGAAAAACACGGAGGAGTTGTCAAAAGAACACAGGCGCCAACCTGAAGGACTGCCCAGTGGCCAAAGCTGGAATAATTTGAGCAACAAAATAAGTAACAATAGTGTTGGACTGGACAGTATTGGACTTACAGCCTAAAGCAAACATTCATGAATCCGTAACTGATACAAATTGTTGTTGTTGTGTGCCTTTGAGTTGATTCCAACTCATGACAAGCCAATATGACAGAGTAGAACTGCCCCATAAGCTTTTCCAGGCTGTAATCTTTATGAGAGGAGATTGTCAGGCCTCTTTTCCCATGGAGCCACTGATGGGTTCCAACTGTTGATCTTTAGGTTAGCAGCCCAGTGCTAAACAATTATGCCATCAGGGCTCCTTACTGATAGAAATAAATAATTGAATAAATTAATCATCTTAGACTGAGTTCTCTAGAGAAGCAAAACCACTGAAAAATATCTATCTATCTTTTTTTATAGCTATCTATATCTCTCCTTTATATATTTATGTATCCATCCATCCATCCATCCATCCATCCATCCATCCATCCATCCATCCATCCATCCATCCATCCATCCATCCATCCATCCATCCATCCATCCATCCATCCGTCCACCTACCCACCCACACATCCACCCACCCACCCATCCAGCCATCCATCTACCCATCCATCCATCCATCCATAGATTTATATCAAGAAAATGCCTCACGTGGCTATAGAGGCTGGGAAGTCCCAAGTCTCTGGGTCAGGCTGGAGGCTTCTCTTGACTCATGTAGTTGCAGGGGCTGGTGAACCCAAGATGGGTAGGTCAGCTGCTAGCTTAAGTCCCAAGAATTGGAAGTCAGATGAATAGGAGGCAGCTGCAGGATCGAGAGCAAGCAAAAGGCCACCAGCCTCGCCAGAAAGTCCACCTATATTGGATGCAGGCCACACCCCCAAAGAAACTCCCTTTCAACTGATTGGCTACTCACAGAAGATCCCATCATGGAGGTGATCGTATTGAACCAGATCTCATCATGGAGGTGATTACATCATTATACGACTGCCAAGCTACATCATAACTGCCAAACCACTGAGAATCATGGCCCAGCCAAGTTCACACGCAATCTTAACTATCACAGCTACAAAATACCTGGCCAGTACTCTTCGAAGTGTTTTGGCCACTAACGACAAGGAAGGAGTGAGAGTCATCTCAGCTTATGGGAGACTAAGGCAACACAACCACTTAACGCAGTGTGGGAGCCCGGCTTGGATCCTGGAACAG
The DNA here is from genome assembly GCF_024166365.1 of Elephas maximus indicus. Classification (NCBI taxonomy): domain Eukaryota; kingdom Metazoa; phylum Chordata; class Mammalia; order Proboscidea; family Elephantidae; genus Elephas; species Elephas maximus. The sequence continues at coordinate 226,774,282 of NC_064820.1, read as the reverse complement.
AAAAAGGGCACTGGTGGGACAGCTGGTGAAATTCAAATAAAGTCTGTGGTTTAATTACGTCCTACCAACATTAATTTCCTGGCTCTGATAATTATACCATGATTAGGTAAATTGTTAACATTAGGGGAAGCTGGGTGATAAGTATATGTAAACTTTTCTTCACATATTTGCAACTTTTCTGTATATATAGAATCTATTTCAAAAGAAAAAGAAAAAAATCAGTATGTGTAATATGGTTCTCTTTTTGTTGGGAGAGTGAATATTCATCAAAATATTATCAGACACTAGATAATGGGTAATGGGTGATTTTCATGTTTTTCATTTTGCTTATTTGTATTTTTAAATTTTTTACAAGTGAACATGTGTTTTTAAAGAAGTTTGGTTATTTTTAAGTTAACATTCAGTAGAATTTATTTTAAAAACTAAATTTAAAATTTATTTATTCAGTAAAATAACATTCAGTAAAATTTAATTTATTCTTAAAATTTATTTTTGTATGTGTCTATGAATTTTAAGGAGCCCTGATAGCGCGCAGTTGTTAAGAGTTAGGGCTGCTAACCAAAAGGTCGGCAGTTTGAATCCACCAGCTGCACCTTGGAAACCCTATGGGGCAATTCTGCTCTGTCCTGTAGGGTCGCTACGGGTTGTATTTTACTTGAGGGCAACAGGTTTGGTTTTAGTTTGGTTGGTGGCACAGTGGTTTCTGTACTTTTATGTGAATAATATGTGCCTTCTATGTTTGTTTGCCAACCACCCCCCCACCCAGGTTTTTTTGTAAGCACCCCATGCCAATTTACATGTTCTGTTAAAAAAAAAAAAATTGACATAGCTGGGCTTAAGAAAATACCTCGAAAGTGGAAAGGTGAGATTGGCAAACAAACATAGAAGATGCGTGTTATTTCCATAAAAATACAAGGGCTTGTCTGCTAACTGAAAGGTCAGCAGTTTGAACACACCAGCTGCTCCTCGGGAGAGAGATGTGGCAGTCTCCTTCCATAAAGATTTACAGCTTTGGAAACCCTATGGGACAGTTCTTGGGTCTCTATGTGTTGGAGTAGACTCGATGGCAACAGATTTTTGGTTTCTGTGGATTTTAACACCCGTAGAGATTCATGGAATCACTTCAGGATGCAAGAGAGTTCCGTCACCCCAAAAAACTTGCTTGTGCTACTCTTTGTAGTCGCATTCTCTCCCCACCCCTAAACCCTGGCAACCACTTTTTCCCATTATAGTTTTGTCTTTTGAAAACAGCAAATAAATGGAAACATAGTAAATAACCTTTTGAGCCTGGCTTTGTGTACTCGGCAGAATGCCTTTGAGATGAAGGCAAGTTCCTGTGTATAGTTCCTGTTGTTGCTAAGTAGCACCTCACTGTGTGATGACTACAGTTAGCTTCTCCACTCACCCACTGAAGGGCGCTTGGGTTGTTTCCAGGTTTGGTGATAATGAATAAAGCTGTAATAAACATTTGCACACAGGTTTTTGTGTTAACCTAAGTTTTCATTTCTCTAGGGTAAACACATAGGAGTGGGATCGCTGGGTTATGGTGTATAATAAGTGTCCAACTTCTAGAAAAGGATATCAAGTTTTGTAAAGTAGATGGTCAGTGGAAAATGAGAGAAAGCATCAACAAGATTGACACAATAGCCAAAACAATGGACTTGAGTGTACCAATGATGAATATGGCACAGGACAAGGCAACATTTCGTTCTGTTATACATAAGGTCGCTATGAGTTGGAGCCGATTTGATGTCAACTAACAACAACATGGTAAACATACATTTAACTTTGTAAGGATTGCCAAATTGTTTTCCAGAGTCGTTGTACCCTTTTGCGTTCCCACCAACAGTGTTTGAGAGTTCCCACTGCTCCATATTCTTGCCAGCTCTTGATATAGTCAGTATTTTATATTTTAGCTATTCCAACAGATATATTGTGGTATACCGTAGTAGTTCTAATTCGCATTTCCCTCATGGAAAATGATGTCGCATGTCTTTTCATGATAAGCTGAATAACCTTCCTTTGTCTTCTCTGATGAAATGTTTGTTTAGGTCTTTTAACCCATTTTCATATTGGCAATATGGATTGTTTTTGTATTAAAAAATAAGTGTTTTTCTCTTATTTTTTATGGTGGCATATCCTGGTCTTCCTTCATCTTCATATTTCCATGTCCCAATGAATGGCATGACCCAAAGCCAAGGTCTAGGTGTGGGAACTGCAGGGCCTGGTTAATGAGATGGGGGTCATTGATAACTAACTGCACCTCTTTTAAGGGTGTTCAGGGAGAAGACAGTTCTCTGCTCATTGTTTAGGAGTTGTGATGTGTCTGTTTTCCTAGGGCTGCTATAACAAAGTACCACAAACTAGGTGGCTTATAAGGACAGAAATTATATTGTTTCATGGTTCTGGAGGTTGAGTCTGAATTCAGGGCATTGGCAGGTCTATGCTTTCTCTGTCGGCTCTAGGGAAAGACCCTTCTTTTCTCTTCCAGCTCCTGGTAACCCCAGCTATTTCTTGGCGTGTAAATGCATCTTCTAATCCCCTTTTGGACTGAGATGGTCAGTCCTCATCTTTCCCATTGGGTTACACTCCGATTCTCTACCCTGCCTGCCATGTGGGGTCAACTAGCCCACCTCCCACCTTGGGCTTCAGTTGTGTTTGGGGGCCTGAGTTCACCTCGCCCTTTTGCATCCTAACTGTTGTGCTGCCTCCAATGTAAAGCATTCAAAGGCAGTGGGGGTGGTGGGCATCCTTTGCCCTGGGGACCCCATGGCTGTTACTCAGGATAGTCATCTACTCCCTCTGCAGGCTCCACACACCATGTTGGGCTCTCCTGTTGGCAGCCCCCATCTGCACAGAGGGCTTTCAAGACCATTGCTCCTCATATCTGTGACCTTTGTTCTTTCTTGCCCCTGATTGGGGTGGCCACTACATGCTCTCCTGGGTCAGTCTGTGGGAAGAGGGGCGGACCTTCCTTGTGTAAATGGGAATTCTCTTCTCCCTTCACCCTGGGGCCCTCTCCTACCCACCCTTCCTGCTGGTGGCATGTGTACAGCCGGGCTGTGGGAAACCTTGAGAGATCACGCTCTAGGAATGCAGTGATCATGGCTAAGAAGGTCAGGAGAGGGCATGGATGGAAGACGCCTTGTTTGTTTTTCACACTGTAAAATTGTGCATGTCAACACCAACACAACCAGAAAATGAATGGCTGGTTCAGTTTGCTTTTGTGGCCCTCACTGACGAAGCACAGCCAGTGGGAGTTGTTGGAAGCCAGTGTGGACCGACAGTGATGGATGAAGCAGAGTTCCGTATCACGACGAAGCCAGCATTAATAAATGGCACTGGGGACTGCAGAGGCAGGAGAATCTCAATGGTTTCAATGCAGACAAGTTCTGGGCAGCCACAGCACTGTGAGCAATGACAGTGATGCTGCCTTTGCCTTGCAGTGTTGTTGTTGTTAGGTGCCGTTGAGTCAGTTCCGACTCATAGCGACCCCATGCACGACAGAACGAAACACTGCCTGGTCCTGAGCCATCCTTACAATCGTTGTTATGCTTGAGCTCATTGTTGCAGCCACTGTGTCAGTCCACCTCTCTGAGGGTCTTCCTCTTTTCCGCTGACCCTGTACTCTGCCAAGCATGATGTCCTTCTCCAGGGACTGATTCCTCCTGACAACATGTCCAAAGTATGTAAGATGCAGTCTCGCCATCCTTGCCTCTAAGGAGCATTCTGGCCACACTTCTTCCAAGACAGATTTGTTTGTTCTTTTGGCAGCCCATGGTATATTCAATATTCTTCGCCAACACCACAATTCAAAGGCGTCAATTCTTCTTTGGTCTTCCTTATTCATTGTCCAGCTTTCACATGCCTATGATGTGATTGAAAATACCATGGCTTGGGTCAGGTGCACCTTAGTCTTCAGGGTGACATCTTTGCTCTTCAATACTTTAGAGAGGTCCTTTGCAGCAGATTTGCCCAATGCAATGCATCTTTTGATTTCTTGACTGTTGCTACCATGGCTGTTGATTGTGGATCCAAATAAGATGAAACCCTAGACAACTTCAATCTTTTCTCCGTTTGTCATGATGTTGCTCATCGGTCCAGTTGTGAGAATTTTTTGTTTTCTTTATGTTGAGGTGCAATCCATACTGAAGGCTGTGGTCTTTGATCTTCATTAGTAAGTGCTTCAAGTCCTCTTCGCTTTCAGCAAGCAAAGCTGTGTCTTCTGCATAACGCAGATCGTTAATGAGTCTTCCTCCAATCCTGATGCCCTGTTCTTCGTCATATAGTCCAGCTTCTCATATTATTTGCTCAGCATACAGGTTGAATAGGTATGGTGAAAGAATACAACCCTGATGCACACCTTTCCTGACTTTAAACCAATCGGTATCCCCTTGTTCTGTCCGGGCAACTGCCTCTTGATCTATGTAAAGGTTCCTCATGAGCACAATTAAGTGTTCTGGAATTCCCATTCTTCACAATGTTATCCATAATTTGTTATGATTCACACAGTTGAATGCCTTAGCATAGTCAATAAAACATGGGTAAACATCCTTCTGGTATTCTCTGCTTTCAGCCAGGATCCATCTGACATCAGCAATGATATCCTTGTTTCCACGTCCTCTTCTGAAACTGGCCTGAATTTCTGGCAGTTCCCTGTCGATATACTGCTGCAGCCGTTTTTGAATGATCTTCAGCAAAATTTTGCTTGCGTGTGATATTAATGATATTGTTCTATAATTTCCAGATTCAGTTGGGTCACCTTTCTTGGGAATAGGCACAAATATGGATCTCTTCCAGTCAGCTGGCCAGGAAGCTGTCTTCCACATTTCTTGGCATAGACAAGTGAGCACCTCCAGCGCTACATCTGTTTGTTGAAACATCTCAGTTAATATTCCATCAATTCCTGGAGCCTGTTTTTCACCAATGCCTTCAGAGCAGCTTGGACTTCTTCCTTCAGTACCACCGGTTTCTGATCATATGCCACCTCTTGAAATGGTTGAACATCGACTAATGAATTCTTTTTGGTATAATGACTCAATGTATTCCTTCCATCTTCTTTTGATGCTTTCTGCGTCATTTAATATCTTTACCGTAGAATCCTTCACTATTGCAACTCGAGGCTTGAATTTTTTCTTCAGTTCTTTCAACTTGAGAAACACCGAGTGTGTTCTTCCCTTTTGGTTTTCCATCTCCAGCTCTTTGCACATGTCATTATAATACTTTACTTTGTTTTCTCAAGCCGCCCTTTGAAATCTTCTTTTCAGTTCTTTTAGTTCATCAATTCTTCCTTTTGCTTTAGCTGTTTGACGTTCGAGAGCAAGTTTCAGAGTCTCCTCTGACATCCATCTTGGTATTTTCTTTCTTTCCTGTCTTTTCAATGACCTCTTGCTTTCTTCATGGATGATGTCCTTGATATCATTCCACAACTGATCTGGTCTTTGGTCACTAGTGTTCAATGCGTCAAACCTATTCTTCAGATGGTCTCTAAATTCAGATGGGACAGACCATCAATTGCTCATATGCAAGTTCAAGCTGAAACTGAAGAAAATCAGAGCACGTCCACAAGAGCCAAAATATGACCTTGAGAATATCCAGCTGCCTTGCGTTAGGAGATACAAAATTAGCTAGGGATGGTGCATTTGACAATAAAGAACTTGGAGAGATGGTGCCAGAATGCATTAAGGATCTTCACGTGCTCTGATTGAACAATAAACCTATTCTCATGCATGTGAAAGTCGGAAAGTGAAAAAGAAAAACAGAAGAAGAAAGGATGCTTTTGAACTGTGGGTTTGGCAAAGAATATTGAATATGTAGTGGACTGTCAGAAGAATAAACAAATCAGTCTTGAAAGAAGTACAGGCAGAATGCTCCTTAGAACCTAGGGTGGCAAGACTTCAGCTCACTTACTTCGGAAACGTCATCAAGAAAGAGCAATTGCTAGAAAAGGACACCATGTTTGATAGAGTAGAGGGTCAGTGAGAACAAGGGAAACCTGCAGTGAGATGGACTGACATGATTGCCTCAACAATGGACTCAAACATACTCAAACATACTGGCTTAGTTATCTACTGCTACTATAACAGAAATACAAGTGGAGGGCCTTAACAAAGAAATTTATTCCCTCACAGTCTAGGAGACTAGAAGTCCAAATTCAGGGTGCCAGTTCCAGGGGAAGGGTTTCTCTCTATATAAGCTCTGGGGGAGAGTCTTTGTCATCAATTTCTCCAGCTGAGGAGCTTCTCAGGGCAGGGACCCCAGGTCCAAAGGACATGCTGTTCTCCCAGTGCTTCTTTCTTGGCGGTATGAGGTTCCCGTTTCTCTGCTTGCTTCTCTCTTTCGTACCTCAAAACGGTCTGGCTCAAGACACTATCTAATCTTGTAGATTGAGTCCTGTATCATTAACATAAACCAAAACCAAACCAAACCCAGTGCTGTCGAGTCGATTTCGACTGATATATAACTGCCACTAATCCCATCTCATCAACATCATAGATTTACAACACATAAGAAAATCACATCAGATGACAAAATGGTGGACGATCACACAATACTGAGAATCATGACCTAGCCAAGTTAACAGATATTTTTAGAGGACACGATTCAGTCCGTGACACATACCAACAATCATGAAGATGGGGGAAGGACCAGGCAACATTTTGCTCTGTTGTACGTAAGGTCTCCTTTAATCATAGCTGACTTGATGCCAATTAATGACGACTACCTGATGTTCTACATCTTCCCCATCGATAAACCACTATGCCTCAAATGGGCCTATGTATTTTGTAATATATTTTTAACCAAATAATTTATGTAGTCAGAAGCCTCTGCAAAAAAATTTGCCAGAGGTCTGCATATCCAGAAGCATTCTTGTTCTGACTTCTGTCGCTACAGACTGGTTTGCCTGCTCTTGAACTTCTTGTAAATGGAATCATGTACTATGTAGGTAGTCTTTTGCATCTGATTTTTTGGCTTAGCGTGATGTTTTTGAGATTTATCCATGTCATTGAGTATATTAGTATCTTATTCCTTTTAACTGCTGTGCATATTGTATTGTCTGAGTATATCCCAATTTGAATTTTCTTTATCCTGCTGATGGACATTTGGCTTGTTTCTAGTTTTTGGCTACTATGAATAAAATTGCTATGAACATTTCTAGTCAAGTCTTTTTGTGGACATATGTTTTTCTCTGTTTTAGGTAAATACCTAGGAGTAAGTGGAATTGCTGGATCACTTGTGTGTTTAATTAACTGCCAGTTTTCTAAAGTGGTGGTACCATTTTACTGTTTCACATGCTATGTGTGACAGTTCCACCTACTCCACCTCCTGGCCAACAGGGGTCTTGTTCTGCTGGTATGTTTTTTAAAACAAGATTTTATCAGAAATGCATACTTATTGTGGAAAATGAGGAAATACAGAGTTGTTGGAAGGCTTCACTGAGATAACTTACTATGACCATGGGCAAGTTACAGAACTTCCCTGTGCTACAGCATCATCTATATGATGAGGATAACGGGAATACCAACCTTTCTAGAGTTGTGAAAATTAAATGAGAAAGAATATCCATCCATCCATCTATTTATCTAATCTCCATGTCCTTCTTAGAACAGTGATAAGCCACTAATAAATGTTAGTTTATCACATATAATATATATATTTGTATATACCAGTTGCCTTCGAGCCGACTCTAACAGTGCCCCGATGTGTGTCAGAGTAGAACTGTGCTCCATAGAGGTTTTTTGTTTTTTTTTTTAAATATTTTATTGAGTTTTTGGTGAAAGTTTACACAGCAAATTATGTTTCCATTTAACAATTTCTACAGTATTTTTCAGTGACATTTTTTATATTTTCCACATTGCATCAACATTTTCATTATTTCCATTCTGGTTGTTCTGTTTCCATTATTCTTTCTTCCCTGCCCCCACTCTGACCTTCTCATCTTTGCTTTAGGGTAGATGTTGACCGTTTGGTCTCAAATAGGTCATTTTTTTTTTTTTAATAAAAGGTGCATAGTACTCGCAGGTGGTTTTGTTTATTTTATGAGCCAATCTGTTATTTAGTTGAAAGGTGACCTCTGAGAGTAGTTCCAGTCCAAAGTTTAAAGGGTATCTCAGGACTACAGTCTTGGGGGTTCCCCAGGTCTCTGCTGGTCAAGGAAGTCTGCCCTTTTTATAAGGTTTTGAGTTTTGTTCTACAATTTTCTCACCATTCTCTCCTGGACCATCTCTTGTGGCCAGGGATAGACTACCCAAAAAGCAAGGTAAGCACATGTTTAAGGCATCAACAGAACAGAGGCAGCAGTTGTCCAAAGCAAAGACCCATATTTGCCATGCAGTCAGGACACGGGGAAGAGTGAGTGTTGCAGTGGAAGGGAATTGGCAGGGCACTAAGTGAAACTGATACCAGCTCCAGTGCGTGAGAATGTGCCAGCCGGAAATACAGTTCACGCAGGGTCACGAGGGCACCCACACACAGGTTGTTTAAGCTACGAGGCCGCTACCACTTCACCACTTTCGTTGACAGTCCCCTTCCATACAACTGAACCTCATTATCTCGATGGTTCTTTTGGTAGTATACTATTTCTTTCTAATAAATAAGGGGTAGAAGTCGGCTGTCAAGTCTAACTCTTGCTACATTGGCCCAATATGCAACTGGATCCAGCATGAGTGGTTAGTGGGCAAGGATGGATTATATTAATAGATAACATACCTCTGATCCATTTTGAGAGGACCCTCTTGTACACCCTTGTCTGCTGATCCAGCAACTCCAACCAGGAGGGATAGCAATGCTCTTTGCCATGATACAAACACAAGGGTACGATCTTGAGCAACCAATGGGAACTCCCATCCTAGATGGTACAAAAGTGAGGGAACTTGAATAAGTTGACCATTGCAATGAGTTCAATCAAGTTATTTTTTAAATGCATAGCATTTACGTAGAGTTTTGTCCTAAGTTTTGTAAGCAATAATATTTATAACTTCAGCTTTAAAATATGTTTGGTATACACACGGACGCAATTCTGTTGTTGTTAGCTGCCATCGAGTTGGTTCCAACTCATAGCGACCCTATGTACAACAGAATGAAACACTGTAAAGTCCTGTGCCATTATCACAATTGTTATGCTTGAGCCCATTTTTGCAGCCACTGCGTCAGTCCATCTCGTTGAGGGTCTTTCTCTTTTTTGCTGACCCTCTACTTTAACAAGCATGATGTACTTCTCCAGGGACTAGTCCCTCCTGATAACATATCCAGACTGTGTGAGGCACGGTCTCGCCATCCTTGCTTCTAATGAGCATTCTGGCTGTACTTATTCCAAGACAGATTTGTTTGTTCTTCTGGCAGTCCATGGTATGTTCAGTATTCCTTACCACCACTATAATTCAAAGGCATCAATTCTTCTTCAGTCTTCCTTATTTATTGTTCAGCTTTTGCATGCATATGAGGCAACTGAAAGCAACATGGCTTTGGTCAGGCGCACCTTAGTCTTTAAGGTGACATCTTTGCTTTTTAACACTTTAAAGAGATTCATTTGCAGCAGATTTGTCCAATGCAATATGTGTTTTGATTTCTCTACCGCTGCTTCCGTGGGCACTGATTGTAGATCCAAAGCAAAAGGAAATTGTTGACAGCTTCAGTCTTTTCTCCGTTTATCATGATGTTGCTCGTTGGTCCAGTTGTGAAGATTTTTGTTTTCTTTATGTTGAGGTGTAACCCATACTGAAGGCTGTGGTCTTTGATCTTCATTAGTAAGTGCTTCAACGCCCCTTTACTTTGAGCAAGCAAGGTTGTGTCACCTGCATAACGCAGGTTGTTAATGAGTCTTCCTCCAAATCTGATGGCTGCTTTCTCCTTCATATAGTCCAGTTTCTTGGATTATTTTTCTCAGCATACAGATTCAACAAGTATGGTGAAAGGGTACAACCCTGACACACACCTTTCTTGACTTTAAACCATGCAGTGTCCCCTTGGTCTGTTCAAACGACTGACTCTTTGTTTAAGTACAGGTTCCTCATGAGCACAATGAAGTGTACTGGAATTCCCATTCTTCACAATGTTGTCCATAATTTGTTATGATCCACTCAGTCGAATACCTTTACATAGTCAATAAAACACAGGTGAACATCTTTCTGGTATTCTCTGCTTTCAGCCATGATCCATTTGACATCAGCAGTAATATTCCTTGTTGCATGTCCTCTTCCAAATCTGGCTTGAATTTCTGGCAGTTCCCTGTCGATGTATTACTACAACTGCTTTTGAATGATCTTCAGCAAAATTTTACTTGTGTGGGATATTAATGATATTGTTTGATAACTTCCAAATTCTGTTGGATCACTTTTCTTTGGAATGGGTACAAATATGTTGGCCAGGTAGCTGTCTTCCATATTTCTTGACATAAATGAGTGAGCATTTCTAGCTCTGCATCCATTTGTTGAAACATTTTAATTGGTATTCCTTCAATTCCTGGAGCCTTGTTTTAAGCCAGAGCCTTCAGCGCAGCTTGGACCTCTTCCTTCAGTACCATCAACTTTTCATCATATGCTGCCTCCTGAAATGGTTGAATGCTGACCAATTCTTTTTGGTATGGTGAGTCTGTGTGTTCTTTCCATCTTCTTTTGATGCTTCCTGCATCTTTTAGTATTTTCCCTGCAGAATCCTTCACTATTGCAACTCAAGGCTTGAAATTTTTCTTCAGTTCTTTCAGCTTGCAAAATGCTGAGCATGTTCTTCCTTTTTGGTTTTCTATCTCCAGGTCTCTACACATTTCATTTATTTAATAATTTCATTACTTCAATCATTTCTCTCATTCACTGTAGCTACTCAGTGTTCAAGAGCAAGTTTCAGAGTCTCTTCTGACATCCATTTTGGTCTTTTCTTTCTTTTTAATGACCCCTTGCTTTCTTCATGTATGATGTTCTTGATGTCATTCCACAACTTGTCTAGTCTTTGGTCATTAGTGTTCAGTGTATCAAGTGACCTCTAAATTCAAGTCGGGTATACTCAAGGTCATACTTTGGCTCTCATGGACTTGTTCTAATTTTCTTCAGCTTCTACTTGAACTTGCATATGAGCAACTGTTGGTCTGTTCCCTGGCCTTGTTATGACTGATGATATTAAGCTTTTCCATTATCTCTTTCCACAGATGTAGTCATTTTGATTCCTGTGTGTTCCATCTGGTGAGGTCCACTTGTATAGCCACCATTTATGTTGTTGAAAAAAAGTATTTGCAATGAGGAAGTCGTTGGTCTTGCAAGCTTCTATGATGTGATCTCCAGTGTTGTTTCTATCATCAAGGTCATATTTTTCAACTATTGATTCTTTTTCTTTGTTTCCAACTTTTTATTCCAATCACCAGTAATTATCACTGCATCTTGATTGCATGTCTGATCAATTTCAGACTGCAGGAGTTGGTAAAAGCCTTCATTTCTTCATCTTTGGCCTGAGATTATATCCACTAAGAGTGCAATATAGCATAGTTTAGTATAATACTAACATGGTATAATACTAACATGGGTAAAAAAAAAAAAAAATTTGCTCAGCATATAGATTGAATAAGTATGGCAGAAGCCTGACTCACACCTTTCCTGACTTTAAACCAAGCAGTATCCCCTTGTTCTGTTCGAACAACTGCATCTTGATCTATATACAGGTTCCCCATGAGCACAATTCAGTGTTCTGGAATGTCCATTCTTCACAGCGTTATTCATAATTTGTTATGATCCACAGAGTCGAGTGCCTTTTCATAGTCAATAATACACAGGTAAACATCTTTCTGATATTCTCCGCTTTCAGCCAGGATCCATCTGACATCAGCAATGATATCCTTTGTTCCACACCCTCTCCTGTATCTGGCTTGAATTTTTGGCAGGTTCTTGTCCATATATTGCTGCAATCACTTTTGAATTATCTTCAGCAAAATTTTACTTGTGTGATATTAATGATATTGTTCAATAATTTCTGCATTGTATTGGATTACCTTTCTTTTGAATTGGTACAAATATGGATGGATCTCTTTCAGTCTGTTGGCCAGGAAGCTGTCTTCCAAATTTCTTGTCATAGATGAGTGAGCACTTCCAGCACTGCATCGTTTTGTTGAAACATCTCAATAGGTATTCCCATCAATTCCTGGAGCCGTATTTTTCACCAGTGTGTTCAGTGCAACTTGGACTTTTTCCTTCAATACATCGGTTCTTGATCATATCCTACCTCCTGAAATGGTTGAACGTCGACCGGTTCTTTTTGGTATAGTGACTCCGTGTATTCCTTATGTCTTCTTTTGATGCTTCCTGCTTTTTTAAGTATTTTCCCAGTAGAATCCTTCACTATTGCAATTTGAGACTTGAATTTTTTCTTTAGTTCCTTCAGCTTGAAAAATGCGGAGTGTGTTCCTTCCTTTTGATTTTCTGACTTCAGGTCTTTGCACATTTCAATGTAATTCTTTGTCTTCTTGAGCTGCCCTTTAATATAATACAAACATAGCAAACATCCAAAAAATGCTGGAAAAATTAATAGTTGTCTAACATGAAAAGTTTTAGTTTCTGTATCAAGTGGGTTTCAATTTTTTTTTTCTGTTGTGAGGGACATAGTGCTTGACATTACTCTGTACGTGCTAATAAGTGAGGTATTAGGCACATTAAAAGAATGCAAAATTCTAGGCCACATAAACCAGAGACTCCATCAGCATGAGACCGAAAGAACTGGATGGTGCCCGGCTACCACCAGTGACTGCGCTGACAGGGAACACAACACAGAATCCCTGATGGAGAAGGAGAAAAGTGGAGTGCAAACCTTCAATTCTAGTAAAAAGACCAGACTTAATGGTCTGACTGAGACTGGAGGGACCCCAGAGGTGGTGGCCCCCAGACTCTATGTTAGCCCAAAACTAAAACCATTCCCGAAGCCAACTCTTCAGATAAAGAATACACTGGCCTATAAGACATAAAATGATACTGGTGAGGAGTGAGCTTCTTAGCTCAAGTAGACACATAAGACCATGTGGGCAGCTCCTGTCTGGAGGTGAGATGAGAAGGCAGAGGGGGTCAGGGGCTGGTTGAATGGATGTGGGGAACAGGGTGGAGAGGAGGGGAGTGCTGTCACATTATAGGGAGAGCAACTAGGGTCACATAACAATGTGTGTGTAAGTTTTTGTATGACAGACCGATTTGAATTGTAAACTTTCACCTAAAGCACAACAGCAATGACAAAAAGAATGAAAAATTCAATAGTTGTTTATCTGGCAAAATGTTTCTGTTTTGCAACAGTGATGTGCTTTTAAATTCATCTTCCAAGAGAGCAACAAAGGGCATTTATCAGAACAATACATTTATATTTTTTCAGACTATTTACATATCTCTGTGTAAGGAAATTGAACAATTCCTTGAGGAAATAAATTATATGAATATTTAGATCATAAAAAATATTTAAATGTATCTTACTTTGATTTCCCTTCAGATTGACTTTCTTTTAAGAAATTGATATAGTTATGACTCAAAAAACAAACTTGCTCGTTGAGAGGTGGTGCTATTGGTATATCAATTATGTACATGTCTTCCAATATGGGAGTTGAACAAGTCCACAAAGGAATAAAACGTACGTTTTATAAATTTTGTGTACGGTAACAATGATCTTTTCCTTTTCATTTTGGACCAGTCTGGTATGACCTCACATTCAGTTCTCTCTTGTTGACTGCATGTGAACGTGCCAGGTGACTCACGATGTATCTGATCCTGTCCTGTGTGACACATCTTCAGATTGAGCATACCGTTGTATTTGTATCATACTCTTTACAAGCGCTCTCACCCCGTGGGGGTATCAGCGGTACTCCAACGAACTGTGAAGACACAGCATCCAAAGATGGAAAGTGAGTATGGAAGTTTTTAAGTATTATTTCAAGATGAAAAACACTCATGGAGATCTGTGAAGGGCCCGCCAACAAACATCATATGACAAATGAATGAGATTATTTCTGTCATGTAAGTCCTACTTCTTTTGACTATCTCAGACCTGAAGAACAAAATTACATGTTTCAAATCTCTTTTTTTACTTACTAATTTTCAATTATAAAATCGTGTGTTAACAACCAAATTCAAACGTAAATTTTATTTATTTTTTGTTTTTCAAATTGATTTGCTATGCCAGAACCAAATGTAAAAAGTGGCGTCATTTTATTCCAGGGAAAAGGGAACAGCAACAGCTAAGTGGAGAGCAAAATCAAAAGCTGGCAGAAGATAAAAAGAAAAGGATTTGTGAACCCCTCAAGAAATTCCAAAATTAACTTCCTTTTTAAAATGTGATGAATCAGAGGAGGCTTCGTCTGTTGAACACTCTAGTTTAACGGGTACAGATTGTCCCACTGGCACAGCTAGTGCTGAGATGACTAATTGCAATACAAATATAACAGAATTTGGAACAAATTCTGCATCCATTCCTTGCTGTCGTAAAACATTAATAGTAGTGTAGAAAGTGAAACTATTTGAGAATGTGAAATCATCGCATCTGCAGACCCCATAAGCAGCAGAAACACAGATCTTGCTTTGTGGAATACTTTCTCTTCTAGTGATGTAAATTATTAGATCGAAAGAGGGCCAAGTGATTGTCAGCATCACAGTGGACTGTTGAAAATTCGCATAGAAGATTTCTGGATGGTAAACAAACAAGGTTCTGTAGCCAGAATATATTTCTAGGGTGCAAAGCTAGTGGTGAAAATTACAGGAGGGAGTGCCTACTGTCTTCTCCATCAGTCGGCCCTGTATATTGTTTTGTTTGTAAACTATTCAGTCCTAAATCATTTAAGTCTTGACTTGCTACAGATGGATTTAGTGATTGGTGCAACTGCAATATGATTGATAAACCGAACAGTTCAAATCACAGAGATTGTATGTTCTTATTTTTAAACAGAAGACATAGTTTTGGCTTAACTCATGAACTGGAAACACAAATTAATGAAGAACGCTCAGTATCAGAAAGCTGTTTTGGAACGCACTGTTGCTGTCATAACAACTGCTGAACGTGGACTATCTTTTTGAGGAAGAAATTAAGCGTTTGGGTCCCCGCAAAATGGAAATTTTGGCAGTTTTCTTGAACTTGTTGCTCGGTTCGATCTATTCTTAGTAGGCCACATCTCAAAAACAGGAAAGGGCAACCCATTGTATATGTCTAAAACAAACAAACAAAAAAAAAGTGAGGAATTAATAAACTTAGTAGGTGATAAAGTTCAATCAACTATTTTCAGTGAAATAGGTATAGCTCGATATTTCAGTTTGTCCATTCCACTCCTGGTCTTTTTCGTACAGATTAGCTAAGTGTTGTTTTGAGATACGTATCTCCAACAGATGGTAAACCTGTCGAGCAATTTATCACATTCAGTGCCTTAAAAAGCCATACTGGTGAAGAAATTGTAATCAAGTACTTCATTATTTATATGAAGTTTGCAAAATTGATTTCTCTAAGTGCAGAGGCCAGTCCTATGACAATGCTGCCAGTATGTCAGGGCATCATCAAGGCACACAACAGAAAATTTTAGAACGTAATGAATATGCCATTTCCATGCTGCGTGCTGCGCGTTCACTTAATCTCATAGGACATAGTGCAGTAGGTTGTTGTCCGACAGCAGCTGATTTTCTTCTACTGTTTGGTTACTCTAAAAATTTTTGCCGCCTCCACTCACTGACAGGCAGTTCTTAAAACATATTTAGGCAATGATCAAGCATTAAGATGTCTTTCTAATAATCCACGTTGGAAAGTACATGCTGTAGCAATGAGTGCAATCCCGGAATCACACGCTCCGATTCTACATGCCTGAGAAAATAATGCTGAAGATCAGACGCAAAAAAGGAGATACCAGAAGAGAGGCTGAAAACCTCGCCAACAAAATGCAGATGCTGGACTATGTATTTATGTTGGTCATGTGGAAAAATATATTGCAGCAATTTCACGAGACGAGTCAAGCTCTCCAAGATTCAGAAGTAAATTTAAAGACATGCACAGATCTCTACCAGTCATTAACAGGGTATTTACATAACTTAAGAGAGGATTTTGAAAAATTTGAAAACACAATGAAACCAATAGTGCCAAATATTGGTTATCAAGCAGCTCACCGTTGCAGAAGCATTAGAAAGAAACAAACAAATGATGGAAGCACTCCAGAAGTAACATTGAGTGCCAGAGATCAGTTTCACGTAACCACATACTACAACCATCATTGATGCACTTGAATCTTGCATGAAAAGAAGGGCAAAAGTGTATGAAGTTCTTTCAAATACATTTTCCTTCTTAAACAATGTGGATACACCTGCTGAAGACCTCACGAAGGCATCCAAGAAATTAATGCAGGCTTATCCTGATGACTTAAATACAAACCTTTACGGAGAAGTACATCATTTCATTCTTACATGAGAACTAAGCTTACAGATTCAGGAAAGACAAATTTTACTCATGTAGGGAGGGGTATAAGACTCCATAATAGAAGATAAAATACACTGCGTATTTCCCAGTGTTGAATTGCTTTACGCATATTCCTAACTTTAATGATCACAAACTGCACAGCAAAAGGCTCATTTTTGTCCCAAAAGAGACTCAAAAGCCCCCAGCATACAACAGTGATTCAGGAAAGATTCAATTCATTATCCTTATTATGTATGGAAGTAGGTATTGTTTGGCAGCTTACTTGTGACAAAATTATTGAAGAATTTATAAGAGCGAAGAATAGAAAAAAATGTTTTTAATTATAACATGTTAGAGAGGAGACATCTATCTAAAGATAAAACATAGTGATTTGTTGTAATATTTGTTTTCTGATCATTAAATTTTCTTTTATGACATCTTTTCATTTGCTTATTTATAATTATAGCATTTATTACAAACAAGCATCAAAATTGAAGTATGAGCCATTTAAAGCAAAATTAGTGAAAGTCAATTTTTCACGTGGGAGATCAATAGAATTTTACATTGTTGAAACAACTAAGTTCACTGACTCATTCGTTGTGGAATATTCTTTTTGTAGAAAATGTGGTATATAGTAAAAATCGTAGCATCTCTGCAGGCACTAAAAATTTTATAACGCAGTTCATCTTCCTCTGCTAAAATCATATATGCCACTTTCGCATTCAATTGCTAATGTTATGGTCACATTTAAAAAGAAGTTACATTATGGATAGCTAAGACACACACACATACGCACACACGCATATGTATACATGTGTATATATATAACTCACATACCCGTTCGAATATGTAAGTAAGCAGAGGAGAAGGGGGCACCACAGATTATCAGCGTTTAGGGCCTTCACCTGCCTTAATCCAGCTCTGACTGTGGCCCCAGTCAGAACAGTTGGTAGCAGTAGCTGGGCACCATCTAGCTCTTCTGGTTTCTGGATAGGTGAGGATATGGTTGGTGTAGGCAAGTGGTCCTGTAGATTGGTTCCTTATTTGAGTCTTTGGTTTCCTTCTTTCTCTTTTACTCCAGACCAGTAGAGACGAATACTTGTATCTTAGATGGCCACTTGTAAGCTTTTAAGACCCCAGATGCTACTTACCAAACTAGGGTGTAGAACATAAACTTTTTAGACTATGTTGTGCCAGTTGACCGAGACGTTCCACGAGACTATGGACCTAAGCCTTCAAACCCAGTAATCCAGTTCTGTGAGGTGTTGGTTATGTCTGGGCGGTATCGTGACTGTGCCCCTGTGTGCTTTATATATGAATGAATACATGTGCAGCATTCACAGACACGTGTATAGATACGCCCACAGATCCACCTATACGTGCTCACGGATACACACATATACTTCCCTATACACATATGTGCGTAGATATTTATCTACATAAGCACTCACGTGCTTTTTGGCTGTTACTGCGGTTGTTACCAAATTGTATGTGTTACAGCATTTGGCAATAATGTCCCTTATTCTTGTGTATTTCTTTGTGTCATCCTTTACCTTGGTTAAGTTGTGCTCATTGCACTGACATCTGTAGGGTTTTTAATGGCTGATTTTTTGGAAGTAGGTCTCCAGATCTGTCTTCTGAGGTGCCTCTGGGTATACTCAAACCCCCAGCTGCTGGGTTAGCAGCTGAGCAACTTAACCATTTCTATCATCCAGGGACTCCTATATATGTTGTTGTTGTTAGGTGCCGTCGAGTCGGTTCCGACTCATAGCAACCCTATGCACAACAGAGCGAAACACTGCCCGGTCCTGAGCCATCCTTACAATCGTTGTTATGCTTGAGCTCATTGCTGCAGCCACTGTGTGAATCCGCCTCGTTGAGGGTCTTCCTCTTTTCCCCTAATCCTGTACTCTGCCAAGCATGATGTCCTTCTCCAGGGACTGATCCCTCCTGACAACATGTCCAAAGTATGTAAGACGCAGTCTCACCATCCTTGCTTCTAGGAGCATCCTGGTTGTACTTCTACCAAGACAGATTTGTTTGTTCTTTTGGCAGTCCATGGTATATTCAATATTCTTCACCAACACCACAAAGGCGTCAACTCTTCTTCGGTCTTCCTTATTCATTGTCCAGCTTTCACATGCATATGATGCGACTGAAAATACCATGGCTTGGGTCAGGTGCACCTTAGTCTTCAGGGTGACATCCTTGCTCTTCAACACTTTGAAGAGGTCCTTTGCAGCAGATCTGCCCAATGCAATGCGTCTTTTGATTTCTTGACTGTTGCTTCCATGGCTGTTGATTGTGGATCCAAGTAAAATTAAATCCTTGACAACTTCAATCTTTTCTCCATTTACCATCATGTTGGTCATTGGTCCAGTTGTGAGGATGTTTGTTTTCTTTAAGTTGAGATGTAATCCATACTGGAGGCTGTGGTCTTTGATCTTCATTAGTAAGTGCTTCAGGTCCTCTTCACTTTCAGCAAGCAAGGTTGTGCCATCTGCATAACGCAGGTTGTTAACTAGTCTTCCTCCAATCTTGATGCCCTGTTCTTCTTCATATAGTCCAGCTTCTCTTATTATTCGTTCAGCAGACAGATTAAATAGGTATGGTGAAAGAATACAACCCTGACGCACACCTTTCCTGACTTTAAACCAATCAGTATCCCCTTGTTCTGTCTGAACAACTGCCTCTTGCTCGATGTAAAGGTTCCTCATGAGCACAATTAAGTGTTCTGGAATTCCCATTCTTCACAGTGTTAGCCATAGTTTGTTATGATCCACATAGTCGAATGCCTTTGCATAATCAATAAAACACAAGTAAACATCTTTCTGGTATTCTCTGCTTTCAGCCAGGATCCATCTGACATCAGCAATGATATCCCTGGTTCCACGTCCTCTTCTGAAACAGGCCTGAATTTCTGGCAGTTCCCTGTGGATATACTGCTGCAGCCGTTTTTGAATGATCTTCAGCAAAATTTTGCTTGCGTGTGATATTAACGATACCGTTTCATAATTTCCACATTCAGTTGGATCACCTTCCTTGGGAATAGGCATAAATATGGATCTCTTCCAGTCAGTTGGCCAGGAAGCTGTCTTCCATATTTCCTGGCATAGATGAGTGAGCACCTCCAGCGCTGCATATACATATATGTATTTATATACTTGGAGCCCTGGTGGTGCAGTGGTTATATACAGATATGTATATATCTATATGGAAATGCTGGTGGCATAGTGGTTAAGAGCTACGGCTGCTAACCAAAAGATCGGCAGTTCGAATCCACCAGCTGCTCCTTAGAAACTCTTTGGGACAGTTCTACTCTGTCCCATTGGATCACTATGAGTGTATATATATATATATATATATATAAAACAAACCAAATCCATTGCTGTTGAGTCCATTCCAACTCACAGCAACCCTACAGACAGAGTAGAACTGCCCCATAGTGTTTCCAAGGAGCGGCTGGTGGATTTGAACCGCTGACCTTTTGGTTAGCAGCCATAGCTCTTAACCACTATGCTACCAAGTTTCTGTAAACTGTACAGCATTATAAAAATCATCCAAAAAATAATTACTGAGCTCCTGCTATGTCCAGGATCCAACAATACAAAGCTGATCATGAATACAAGCTTTATTATTACTACAGAAATTTCTCCAATCTGGCTCTGAGTCATGAGTAGGCATCAAGGGAAAGGACATATAGATCCTAGTAAAAAGTGAAGGGGCTCCACGGAGATGCAGGAGCTGAGCCCGTTTAGGCAGACCCATCCCCTTACCTTTCCCCTGACCTTCTTCTAGTGAGCCGAGATGGGGGCTAATGGGGTGATGCCAGGTGGCCAGGGGCAGCCTGCAAAGAGGTGGGAGAGCATCGACTGGAGACCAGCCTGCCGTTTCTTTTTATTGAAAGTATGCAGCAGCCCTTAGTGGAGGGCGATGCTCATCAAAAACACAGGCTACAGTTGCTTATTTGTTTCAAAACATCCTTGCGTCTAGGACTTGTGTCCAGATGAGCCACCTGCCCATTGATACTTCCCACCTCCGCAGGCGCCACCTGCCTGTTGCCTTCCGATCGTGAGCAGTGCCCCCTGGAGCCCGACTCCCTCGGGGCTGGTGTGCTCCTGACGCCCCGGGGGTGTTCTAGAACGGCTTGGGCAGGTCTCGGGCACAGCACCTGGGCAAAACGCTTCCCTCTTCCAGTTCATGACAGCTCGTGCTCATCAAACCCTGTTCACCAAGTCTTTTTTTAATTTGAAAATGTAAGTTTACTTGCCTGGGGGTGGGAGGAGGAGATGGACCATCAGCAGGTGTGTACTACATGTGTAAGCATGCACAATGGCTTTCCCCGAAGTGAACACACGTTTGGCCACAGCTCCCAAGTCAACAACTGGAACACCACCAGCCTCACAGAAGCCTTCTGGTCTCACCTTCTATTCACAGCTCCCCCCTCGCCCTCCCATTCTAACACCCTAGATTGTGTTGCCTGTTTTTTTTTTTTTTTTTATCGTGGTGAAAATATACACACGAAAACAATGTCCAGCTTCTGCACGTACGATTCAGTGACAGCGATTACATTTTTGAGGGCGTCGCACCCATTTTCATTTTCCTTTTTCAGAGCATTCTCCCGCCATTAATATAAACTCCAGGCCCCTTAAACAAAAACCCCACTTTCCCCTCCCTTCCACCCTTGGTAACCACCAATAAAAACCTTTGGCTTCTATGACCCATTGCCATCCAGTCAATTCCAACTCATAATGACCCTATAGGGGTAGTAGGGTAAAAACATCACAAAGTTTAGTAAAGCAGAAAGCAAGTTTTATTCGGCATATATTCAAAAATGTAAAAGTGGGAAGCTACAAGCATGCTGCAAGAGCTAATGTCTGCCTGAGTCCAAGGAAATATTACAGAACTGACAAAAGTGGGAAAACAGACAAGCATGTTGCTAGAGCCATGTCTGCCCAAGTCCAAGGAATATTACAGAATCATCAGTACATAGTAACATTACAAATGGGCAAAACCATTGAAAGCTTCACCTTTTCACAGATTGGCTAGAAACTGTGATCCTACATTTTGAATTGTCTTTCTTAATGGTCATTGGTACAGGCTTCAGTGACATCAGCTAGGAGGATCTTCACTGATCCAACAAATTTTCTATTCACTAAATGCTAATGGAAAAAGATAAGAGCGAAAGTCTTTTGTGTTCTGTTTGATTGGTTTATGTGAAACTAAAAAAACCCAGAGCCATCGAGTCATTTGATTCTGACTCATAGCGACCCTATAGGACAGAGTAGAACTGCCCCATAGAGTTTCCAAGGACCTCCTGGTGGATTCGAACTGCCGATGCTTTGGTTAGCAGCCGTGGCACCTAACCACTACACAACCATGGTTTCCAGTTTTTTTTTTTTTTTTGGTTTTAAATGCTAATAGAAAAAGTTAAGAGAGGAAAGTCTTTTGTGTTGTTTGATTGGTTTATGTGAAAGGTTCCCTAAAAGATATTTTCTAAGATTGTCCTAGCTATTGTCTTTATTCCTCAGGGCCCAGTTGAGTCCTTGTAAGTCCAGCTCCAGCTGGGTCACATTCTCTCTGCTCAAGGACAGGGAAAAATGACTCCAATATTATTTTCTAAATCATAGGACAGAGTAGAACTGCTCCATAGGATTTCCAGGGCTGTAATCTCTTTAAGGAAGCAGACTGCCACATCTTTCTCCCGCAGACCAGCTGGTGGGTTTAAGCCACCGACATTTCAGTTAGCAGCTGAGTGCTTAAGTAAGACAGGGCTAGAACCCTAGAGCCATTTTCTTAGCCTCAAGACAGCCCTCACCCAGCCCATTTCCTAGTGTTCTTTCTTTTCCTTCTCAGAACCTCCTTAAAGAGAAACAGTCACTGGCTAGCTGGAGTCAGCTCAGACAGGTCCTGCCCTCCATCCTGGCATTCCAGTTGACCTTTAGCTCATTAACTGCTTCATGCATGGTAAATTCTCCGCTCCTGGGTGGGGAGCTGACATGCTAATAGACAAAAATGACTACGTTCCTCTACTCGGGAATCAAACCTGGGCCTTAGAAAGCGCTGACGTATTCTAAAACACTCCATACCACTGAGCATGCCATTTTATACTCTGAAATTGATCCTGCCTATGTAAACCAGCCTCAACAAGCTGCCTGGGAGGCTGTCTTGGAAGGCACGAAGCCTGGTCTCTCTCTTTGCTAGACCAACCAATAAAGTTGTCTTTCTTTCTCCCCAACTATGTCTCTGTTTTTTTGGCCCTGACGGAGTTATGCTGAGCAGAACCCGGACTTCCTGGCAACATAAGCGCTGTGTCACCAGGGCTCCTTTTGGTTTCTATATATTTGTTTATTTCATATGAGTGAGATCATACAGTATTTGTCCTTTTGTGACTGACTTATTTCACTCTGCAGGATGTTTTCAAGGTTCGTTCATGTTGCAGCATGCATCAGGACCTCATTCTTCTTTATGGCTGAGTAACATTCCATTATGTACCACATTTTGTTTATCCATTCATCTGTTGATAATGTTGCTTGTTTCTGAAATTGAGATGAGTGGAGTCACTCAACCCATCTTTTTTTGTGTCTGGATTTTTCATTTAAGGACCATGAGATCCATGCTCTTGTGGGTCCTCACTGCCTTAGGGTTTGAGCTGCCCCCCACTTTGGGCTACTGCACAGACAGCCGCTGTGAATGTCGTTGCGAGTGCCATGTTTGGTGAACGCCAGTGCATGCCTGTCCAGGCACGATAGCTGAGTCCCCAAATGAATGAAGGAATGTAAGATCTGTGTCTTAATTATCTTAGGTATCTCAATACATTGTAAGGTTGGAGCAGTGTTCTCCAGGAGGCTGTATATGCTCTAAACCAGCGTCCAATACATGGTGCTGTTTCTCCCATAGCCAGGATTCATGGGTCCAGGAATCAAGGGGTGGAAATGCAAGTGGCATCATTCGCTATTACCCTCGTGCCCCACCTGCAAACTTTTTGCTTCCTCTCCCCTTGACCTTATACTGTGCAGGTTTAGAGCTCCTAGTTCCAAAGGGAGGAATGTTCCTACCTGGAGACACAACACATATTCCATTGAACTGAAAGCTAAGAGTGCGGCCTGGCCACTTTGGGCTCCTTATGCCTCTGGACCAACAGGCAAAGAAGGGAGTTACCATATTGGCTGATGTGATTATCCTGATTACCAAGAGGAAATTGGATTGATATCACATAATGGAGGTAAAGAAGAGTATGTCTGGAATGCAGGAGGTCCCTTACGGCATCTCTTAGTACTGCTGTGCCTTGTGATTAAAGTCAATGGAAAACTACAGCAACCCAATTCTGACATGACTGCTAGTGGCCCAGAACCTTCAGGAATAAAGGTTTGGGTCACCCCACCAGGCAAAGAACCATGATCAGCTGAGGTGTTTGTTGAGGGCAAAGGGAATATGGAATGGATGATGGAAGAAGGTAGTTCCAAATACCAGTTACGACCATGTGACCAGTTACAGAAACGAGGACTGTGATTGTTATGGGCATTTCTGCTGTGTATGTGTGCATCAAATATTTTTGTTTTCTTCACTTGCAAAATATAAGATGTAAACAGGGCTAGTGCATTTTTGGTTGTATGTGTGTTCCCTGTACCTTCTTAGATGCAAGCAAGTATGACTTTATAATTGTGTGTATCCAGAGATTACGTATGATTTAAGGAGATGTGTACAGGTGCCAATTTGACAAGGGGTGGACTGTGATAGTTAAGGTTGTTTGTCAACTTGGCTGGGCTATGATTCTCAGTAGTTTGGCAGTTATGATGTAGTTTGGCAGTCATATGATGTTGTGATCACTTCCATATGGGATCTGCTGTGAGTAACCAGTCAATTGAAAGGGAGTTTCCTTTGGCATGTGGCCTGCGTTGAATATAAGTGGACATTCTGGCAAGGCTTGGGGGCTTTTGCTTGCTCTAGATCCTGCAACTGGCTCTTGTTTATCTGACCTCTGGTTCTTAGAACTTGAGCTAGCAGCTTACCTGCGGTCTTGCCTGCTGATCTTGGGATTTGTCAATCTTCACGGCCTGTGAGCAAGCGCCCTGTTGTCCGACCTGCTGATGTTGGGTTCACCAGCCCCTGTGGCTACATGAATCAGGAGAACCCTCTATCCTAACCTACAGACTTGGGACATTCCAGCCTCTACAACTGCATGAGCCATTTCCTTGATATAAATCTCTTTCTCTCTATATTTATACGCTTTACTGGTTTTGCTTCTCTAGAGAACCCAGCCTAAGACAATCTAGAATTAGAATTTCAAAAGTGACATTTTTGGAACTCCTGTTAGTTTTTACTCTATGTTGGGCAGATCTGACTCATTGCTCCAGTAGCACCATGCCCACTTTACCCGTTAGCACTTGGGTCCCCATCAGAGGGGACCACAGCAGGGCTGAGACAGTTGGTTGTGAGAGGTAACTCTTTTTATGTTCACATTTTTGCAAGATTGCTTCTGAAGATGTAAAAGACCATTCCCATGGAAATGAGAAGAAAAATGGTATTTCCTGAGCACTGACTCTGTGCTAAGCACCGTGCTACGTGTTTCCACGTGCCATTTGGCTTAATTTCACAACCACCTAGGGAAGCAGCCGTTGTCATCATCAAGCTTTACAGATGAGGAACTTGAGGCTGAGTCACTCACCCAAGGTTACACAGCTGCAGGTGCCAGAACCGGGAGGTGAACTCATTTGTCTGCCTGCAAAGTCCATACCCTTCCTGCATCCTGGATTTTCATCTCCGTGAACTGAGACACTGCTTGGCCTCATATCCCTGCACCTTGTGCAGTTCCTGACGTATAAGAAAACCCCCAAAACCCAAACCCATTGCTGTCCAGTCAACTCCAACTCGTGACTACCCCATGTGTTACAGAGTAGAACTGAGCTCCATAGGGTTTTCTTGGCTGGAATCCTTATGGAAGCAGATTGCCAGGCCTTTCTTTCCTGGTGCCTCTGGGTGGGTTAGAACCACCAACTTTTCGGTTAGCAGTTGAGCACAAGCCATTTGCATTACTCAGGGACCTGTCAACATATAAGAGGTACTCAAAAATAAATGTTGAATGAATGAATGAGCACCTGAATGAATGAACATAATCTGAATGAATAAATGAGCTTACCACACTGCCTTCCGTGGCAGGAAGCCCAGTAAACTGGTCTGTCTGCAGACACGCCAGCTGAGACCAGTCTCTATGATTGCACTTGTTAAACCCTTCCACTGTGGCTGAGGATTGATCATTGATTGATTCATTCATTCACTCACTCACTTTTTGCAAGAATATAACAAGGAGCTCCCTGCCCCCAACCAATTAAGAGTAAGTTGCCCACATGATGTTCCATCCTGGACACTTAATGTGTGCATCCTACAAACAAGGACATTTTCCTACATAACCACAATCCGACACTCAAAATCGGCGATCGACTCTGATGCATCACTGTTATTTAATTGACAGGTCTTTCTCACAGATGTGGGGCCAGCTCCTGTCTGTGTTTCCTCACCCTGCTCGGCTCTGACACCCCTGCTGCTTGCTGACAAGCTGGGCTGCCAGCGTGGACTCCTCTCCCTGCATGGGCTCTGCCACCCTTTGCTGGGCTTGGGCCTTTGAACCCTCTCTTCTTCTCAACCCACCTGTGCTCTGACGCCTGCTCCAGGCCTGTGGTGTGGCCCTCCCCCTGCAGATGCCCTCTTTACCCGCCTGGGGCATCAATGCCTTGCATGGAACCAAAAAACCAAAACCAAACCCACTGCTCTGGAATTGACTCTGACTCATAGTGATCCTATAGGACAGAGTAGAACTGCCCCATAGAGTTTCCAAGACCATCCAGTGGATTTGAACTGCCGACCTTTTGGTTAGCTGCTGTAGCACTTAACCACTACGCCACCAGGGTTTCCTTGCATGGAACAGCACCCCTTATTTCCCATGCAGACCCCTATCTTGCTCAGCCCCATGTCATGGCTTTTAGACTGAATTATTAAGAAGGGAGAGAGGGAGAAAAGAAGCAAGCAAGGAAGGAAGGTGTTACGGGTTGAATTGTGTCCCTCAAAAAGATACATTTAAGCCTGAACCCTGGTACCTGTGAGTGTGACCTTGTTTGAAAATTGGGTCTTTGAAGATGGAATTGGTTAACATGAGGTTATACTGGAGTAGGGTGAGTCTTAATCCAATGTGAGTGGTGTCTTTATAGAAGAGGAGAAAAGACACAGAGAGACATACAGAGGGAAGACGGCCATGTGAAAATGGAGGCACAGATTGGAGTGGTGCGTCTGTAAGCCAAGCAACGCCAAGGCTTGTGGGCAACAGCAGAAGTTAGGAGAGCAGCATGGAACAATTTCTCCCTCAGAGCCCTCAGAAGGAACCGACACTGCAGACAACCTGGATTTGGACATCTGGCTTCCAGAACTGTGAGACAACGTTTCTGTCCTTGTAAGCCACCCAGTTTGTGGTACTTTGTTACAGCTGTCCTAGGAAATGAATACAGAAGGGAAGGAGGGCGGAAAGAAGTTGAGGATGTGTTAATTCCTTCTTGTTTTGGCTTTACGTGTTTTGACACTATTTTGTTTATGGCTCATAGGTTTGAGACTGGTCAGTCTTTCCAGAGGAATTGTTCCTTTTACTGATGTTAACATTGCGATATCAGCTTTCTTTTGGTTAATATTTTCTTGGTGTATTTTCCCCAGGCCTTTCCTTAATACTTCTTGTTTCATGATATTTTAAATGCGTCTCTTGTAAATAGCAAATGGCTGATTTTTTTCCTTCTACTTTAAGAAATTAGTCATTAATCGACAAGCTTAATATATTTATGAGAAATACAATTACTAATACATTCGCATTAAGTTTTGCCAATTTATTTTGGATTTTTTTTTTTTCCTAATCCCCCTTTCCTCCACTCTACTCTTTTGCAAGTTATGTATTCTATTTCCCTTCCTTTAGTGCCACGATCTGATAAAACAGAGCAGGACATTTATTACAGAAGAAAAGCTGCAGCGGTAGCCACCACCTCCTGGCAGTGAGTAATCACTCAGTCCCACCGAGCCTTGGTTCACCCTTAGATGAGGACAGATGAAAACCCTCTGAAGGACTGTTGAGATGGGACATGTGTGGCCAGGCTCCGCTTTGATGAGCCTCTCTTGCCACTGTGTCCCCCTCCACACGGAGAGGACTGTGGAAATGTTTCTTCTATTTCTCCTAAAGTTAACCCTGGCACTTGAGCTGTGGCGGATGGGATTTCTGTTCATGCACCTGGGGAGCCTGTCAGAGTGTGTAAGGTGTGGATGGACAAACTCCACTGTTGCTCTGGCATAATCTCTCTGGGGGCGGGGGGGCGGTGGTGGTGGTGTGGTGGTAAAGGAAACAAATGGCTCAGGTAACGAGGTCCTGATAAAGCGAAGATGGGAACTTATTATTGAGGAAAAATAACAGTACTGAGTGAGATGAATACATAGCAGTATGTAGTGAAATGAATATTTCTTTTCAGTTTTAGCTGGGCAAATTTTTGACCAGCCAGAAGACTGCATTTCCCAGTGAGATGGGAGAGGAAATTCTGTTTAGGACTCTCAGGAAGTCTTCTTTAAGGCAAGGACACAAGCCTGTCCTTCTTGTCATGCAGTTGTGATGCCTGGTGCCCTAGCAGCCATCCTGGCCTATGAGGCAGTGCATCAAGGATGGCAGATGCTCATTTACTAAACATATATTAAAGTTTATTATATGCTAAGCCTTGTGTTATAAATATTAACTCAGAGGAACCACATGAGGTAACAATTACTATTTTATTTTACAGTTGAGGAAACCGAAGCACAGAGTGAAGTTGAGTCACTTGCCCAAATCTATCCAGTGAGCAAGCATTAGTGCTGTGACTGAAGCTCAGGCAGTCTGACCCCCAGAGTCAGTGTTCTTGATCTCTACACTGTGTCACCTCCCTCAGGGAGAGCTGTGTGTCCTCATTCTGGCTTGGGACAGTCCACACCTGAACTTATTTTTACGAGACAGGAATAGAATTCTGGCTTATTTAAGCCACTATTGTTATTTTCTAAAAATGCTGTGTGCAGGGGCAATACAAATCAATCTCACCGCTCTGACTCCAAATGCAAAGACCAATGCAATCTATCCCATTTCTGTGACACCAGCCAAACAGAAAGAATTCCACTCCCATTCCAACCTCTTCCATTCTGTCCTGACGCCAGCTGCCCTCGCAGCTAGATAAGACCTCACAAGCTAAAGGGCATAGTCCTCCAGATGCCAAGTCTGCCCAAGACCTCAGATGCCAGCTGCAATCTTGGGGGTCCCAATGGCATCCTCAATTCTGACCTGCTGGCTACAAATTTGGAAGTTCCCTCTACTCACTCAGGATACCAGCCATAAGGTCTGGGGTCCCCAGGGTGCCCCTCACTTCTGAGCTGCTGGATCCCACTACTCCCTTGGGTTCGATAATTCACTAGAACAACTTAGGAAGCACTATATTTACTAGTACAGTTTATTATAGAAAAAAGGATACAAACAAAGAGATGCATATGGTGTGGCCTGGGAGAGTTTCCAACATGGAGCTTTCATGTCAAAAAGGGATGCACTACCCTCCCACGGGCATTGACGCCTTTCACCAACCAGGAAGCCCATGGAGCATCTGTGTCCAGCGCCTTTACTGGGGCCTCTTATGTAGTCATGATTGAATCAACCCCCACCACCCTGAGTCGGCTGATATCACTCAATGGGTTTTACTGGTCTGGCCAGCCCCACTCAAGTGGTACCTCATTAGCATAAGCCCCCCAAATCTGGAGCCCTTATAGGTAAAAGACCTCAATCACTGGAGAAATTCTAAGGTTTTAGAGGTTATCTCTCAGGGACCAAGAACAAAGACCAAATTCCTGGGTAAAGGTAACCTCATGAATTAGCGAACCTAATTCTTTATGGTAGAGAGAATCCACCCGGGATTGTAAATTCAAGTTGCCATTGGTAAAACCTGGTTAAAGGAGGAAAAATGACTGTGTGGACATCAGCATTCAGACAATATAAGCACAGGGCTGAGACTATGCTGATGACCATAAGGGAATAGGGATAAATAGGTTTCGCCCTGAGGATAGTTGGAAACCCTGGTGGCATAGTGGTTAAGTGCTACGGCTGCTAACCAAGAGGTCAGCAGTTCAAATCTGCCAGATGCTCCTTGGAAACTCTACGGGGCAGTTCTACTCTGTCCTATAGGGTCGCTATGAGTTGGAATTGACTCGATGGCAGTGGGTGGTTTTTGGGTCAGGATAGTTGAGAAGAAGAGGACCCAGACAGGTTCTCCGTGGATAATCTGGCTCCCTCATGTTAGTGGGTTTGAAGTGAGAGCAGACCCAAGCTGGGAGGTCAAAGAGGCTGAGCAGCTATGTCCTCGTCAGCACCTTTTCAGAGTGTGAGGGGCTTGTGTCATAGGCAGAGTAGGGTAACCTTCACCAAGCCCTCACTCACCTTCACCCAGGCTCAGGTAATGTTGCTTCTGTAGTGCTTGCTCTCATAATTTATCTCACTTTATTGTTTACATGTCTGTCTACATCTTTTCAAACTCTGGGTTCTAAAGGACTTTCATTTCCACATTCCCGGCACTTAGCCTAGAGCCAAATACATAGCAGAAGCTGGATGCATGTGTTATTAATGAGTGGATGGATGAATAGATGGGTGGGTGGTTGGCTGGAAGGATGGGTGGAGGGATGGATGGATGGATGGTAGTTGGATGGATGGATGGGTGGGTGGATGGATGGGTGGAGGGAGGAATGGATGAATGGAGGGCTGGCTGGATGGCCGGATGATGGAGGGATGGATGGATGGATGGATGGATGGATGGATGGATGGATGGATGGATGGATGGATGGATGGATGGATGAAGGATCTCACTCAGGGGGCTGCAGGAAAGAGCCTCTTCCATGTCTGATTTTATTGCTCATCTCCATACTTCCTTCTGTAGTTTCTCAGGGGTATGCCCACCACCGTAATGGGGTCTGCTCCACACTCAAATGTGAAGGCATGCACAAGAAGGTGTTAAAACTTAAAACGTGGAAGACACATGGAGAAGGTGAGTTTTGAAGGCTGTGGTGTGGGGACTATGGTTGACTGACAGTCCCAGCTGCCACCCTCTGGATCTACCATAACATTGGCCCAGCTTAGAGGGTGCCAGTCCTGAGGAATTCAGGGCTCCTCTGGGGGTGACCTTGGCTTGAGGGCTCCCATTGGGCAGCTGAGGCCTCAGAGCTGTGCCTAAGGCTCTACCCACCTAGCCCTCCTTCCTTCCCCCCTCCCTGCACTGGGGTCCAAACTGCACCAAGGCCTGAGGTTCCCCACCTCCTCCTGCACCCTCCCTCTTTCCTCCACTGGTATTTCTCATGATGAACCTCTTGCACATCTGCTCCTGTCTTGGCATCTGCTTTTTAGGTGATGTTAACAAACGCAGTTGTGACTGCTCTTCCAATTCCCCTCCTGACCCACATCTCCTTTGCCTTCTGGAAGAAGCACATCAACATCATCCCAAACAGATATGCGTCTCTCCTGCATTTCCAAACACAAGCTAGGGGAAGATCCATTATTTCCCAAAGCACCCACTAGCCTTTCTTTTCTATACAGCCCCAAAGCATTTACAATCTCCTTGAAGGCCGTGAGAGTTCATAGCCAGCAATGCTATGGACTCATCTTTAATTCTTAGAAAAAATCTATTTCCCTCCATGCCAATAACGTGTGTACCGCTCTGTCTTTGCGTGACTGACCTAAATCCAGCATTTCACAGATTCAGTGAGTAAGCTTTCTCTTGGGAGGCACGCTGATACACTACTTTGTGAGAAGGCAAACTCTCTAAAGCTAAGTGAGTATCAACAATGGCTAAAGTCACAGAACTAGAGCCTAAGTGCTGAAGAACCCTTTGGATCATCAATAGCAGCTTTGCAAACTCTGACAAGCCTACATGCTAGTTGGGCAGCCTGTGGGACACCGATTCTGACTCCACGGCCTCAGATAGGCCTGAGGCTCGGCCTTTTTGAGGCTCCCAGGTGATGCTGATGATGCTGGTCAAGGGAGCTCAGCTCGAG
This sequence comes from Elephas maximus indicus, assembly GCF_024166365.1. Lineage (NCBI taxonomy): Eukaryota > Metazoa > Chordata > Mammalia > Proboscidea > Elephantidae > Elephas > Elephas maximus. Next base: position 226,742,833 of record NC_064820.1, on the reverse strand, counting down.
TAGCAAATTCCTGGATCATTTCCTTTTTAAGAGGCAAATTCATTAAAAAAAAAAAGTCTTATATGGAAATCCAATACACAGAACAGATAAAAAGGGATGACCTCTTTCTTCAAAAAGTGGAAAAAGAGTGTGGAACAGGACCTTGGGGAAACCACATCTAAGAGCTGGGCAGAGGAGGGCAAATAGATGAGAAGATGCGATCTGTAAGGCCAAAGGCCCAGAGAGACCTAGTGAACTAAGAGCCAAAAAAATCTCTGTAGATTGTGGGTGACTTTGGGAAAAGCCACCTCAGTCAGGGGCCACGGGGCTGGGAGGAGCAAGGTTGAAGAGGGAAAGATAGTAGGGGAGGGGGAATATTCTCCCAAGAAGAGAGAAATACAACAGTAACTACAGAGGAGAGGGCAGTTGAAAAAGGATACTTTCCTCCCAGTGTTAGTTGTCTAAGGGGGGCCAGTGGTGGTTCGGTGGTAGGATTCTTTCCTTCTGTTTGGGACATCCGAGTTTGATTCCTGGTCATTGCACCTCATGCTCAGCCACCACCCGTCTGTCAGTGGAGGCTTGTGGGTTGCCATGATGCTGAGCAGGTTTTAGCGGAGCCTCCAGACTAAGATGGACTAGGAAGAAAGGACTTCAGAAAATCAGCTAACGAAACCCTTATGGACCTCAGTGGTCCAATCTGCAACCAATCATGTGTCTAACACAGGACCCAGCAGCATTTCTTTCTGTTGTGTGTGGGGTTGCCATGAGTTGAGGCTGACATAATGGCAGCCAACAATGTTAGCTATCTACTATGCAACAAATTGCCACAAATTTAGCAGCTTAAATGAACACACATCTCAGTTTCTGTGGTCCAGAAGTCCAGGTACAGCATAGCTGTGTCCTCTGCATAGGGTCTTACAGGCTGCAATCACAGTGTCTGCTGGGACTGCTGTCTCATCTGAAGGCCGGACTGAGGAACGATCCACTTTCAAGCTTCTATGGCTGTTGACAGGTCTCATTTCCTAAGGGCCTTGTTCCCTGCTGGCTGGAGGCTGCCCTCAGTTCTTTGCCGTGTGGGCTTCTCCAATATGGTAGCTTGCTTCATCAAAGCCAGCAAGAGAGAGCCTGCTAGTAAGACAGAGATGATAATCTCGTGTAACCTAATTATGGAAATGATGCCTCATTTCTGTTGCCGTATTGTACTGTTTAGAAGAAAGTCACCAGGCCAGTGAACACTCAGGGGGAGGGAAATGTATAAAGGTGTGAGTTATGGGAGGCGGGGATGACTGCGGTCATCTTAGAGTCTGCCCACACACTCTTATGGGAAAGAGGAACATGTGATAAGGTTCAGCCAAACAAAATGGGGTCTTGGACACTGGACACTGAAGAAGTGAGAAGGAGAAGGCACAGTGCTGGCAGGAGGAACACAGGAAGCAGAAGGGGCAGGGTCAGGAGCCTAGGTAGCTCGAGAGGCTTGGCCAGGTGGAAGGTTGGCCCTGTTCTGAGGCAACCCCAAGGCCAGAGGAGGGGGAGGGTGTTTGATCCCAGGCCCTGCTCTTAAAAACCTCCTGAATTTCTCCAAGGGAAACAAAGGTCACCATGTACATCAGGTGCACCTGAGAAGTACAAAGTGATGTTATAACTGGATGTAATCGTGATGTTTGAGATCTGGTAAGGTTGGATTAAAAAGCAGAGGTGATGCCATGATGAATTAGGTGCACCTGACCCAAGCCATGGTCTTTCCAATCACCTCATATGCATGTGAAAACTAGATGGTGAAAAAGGAATACCAAAGAATTGACACAGTTGAATTGTGGTGTTGGCAAAAAATATTGAACATACCATGGACTGCCAGAAGAACTAACAAATCTAAGAAGAATACAAACAGAATGTTCCTTAGAAGCAAGGAGAGTGAGACTTTGGCTCACTTACTTTGGACACATCATCAGGAAAGACCAACCACTAGATAAGAACATCCTGTTTGATGAAGTAGAGTGTTAGCAAAAATGAGGGAAACTCTCAATGAGGTGGGTTGACACAACAGCCACAATGGACTCAAACATGCCAACGATCATGAGGATGGCACAGGCCGGGGCAACGTTCCATTTTGTTGTATAAAAGATTGCCAACTCAATGGCAACTAACAGCATCAAGGTTGACTGTGAATCAAGATAGGGAGACCGGAAATACTTAAAAGCTTGTTATCCTACAGCTGCTAGTGCTCACAGCATGCCTGGCTGGGCCACACAGGGAACACACAGGGGACGATCAAAAGACGGGGGTGGAGCGGGACAACGAACAGCACTTTTATCGTGGTTTTTGAGGAAGTAGGTCAGGGAGAGGTTTTACTGGTTAGCTACATTTGAAAGGCACTCTTGGGACTGGGGCATTTACCAAAGGAGAAACAGCTTATTTCTAGGCATGAGGTTGATTGTGCCTCCTACTAATCAGAGGAAACAGCCTCTGCCCTGGGCTTTAATGGCTCAGTTTGTAGAGGGAAGGCTGCTTTCTGTATGGGAGATAATAATATAATCTTCCACACAGAAAGTTGTTTTTTTTAAAAAACTTCTTTCACAGAATTATCTTCAGAGAACCATATGCAAATGTCAAAAGCTTCTTTTTCATAAAAGTTAGCAAGCAATTTACGGACAAATACAAAATTCTATTTAAGCTCGGGAGAAGGCGAAGATTTCTTCAGTTAGTTGGAAATGAAATGAACGGAGCCAGCAGAGTTTTTCACAGGGCTTTGTTCAATCCTGGTTCAATCACGGCCAAAGAAGCAACACCGGAACAGACCCGAATTTTTAAAATCTGGGTGAACTGCAACCATAAGCGGAACACGAAAGATTACAGATCCAAGTCCTGATTGAAACTTAATCTCCTTATTAGAAAACAAGGGCAGCGTACACTTTGCATAGCAACCAAATCTCTTGCCCTTGGGATTTTGTGGAAAATTGGAAACAGCAGTGCTCTGCTCAAAGATGGCGGCAGACCACCCCACTTTTCAATGTGTGTTGCTCTCCACAGTCCTGCCAATAATCCAGTCTACTGCAGCAGGCTCCTGAAATGGCTCTCTACACCTCTTCTGAGTCTCCATTCCAGGGCTTCATCCTATAATTTTTCCCATTCTGGTTATGGTTCTGGATCACCCAAATTTAAAAGATCCAAGTCTATTCCAGTTTTGCTTCTTTGGCCATGACTGAACCAGTTCGAACTGGTTGGAAGCCCTGACTTTTCAAGAGCCCAGAGGAAATGTCCAAGAGTGCCTGCAGCCAGAGTTTCTGGAAAGCTAGCCTTTCGTCCCCCAGGTCCTTGACACTGGAAATGAAGCCCCAACTCCACTCTGGGGGTGGGGGGACTCATCTCCTGCCAGCTGTTTGCCCGAGCTTGAGAGCAGTGGGAGGGGACAAGGAGGAAAGGAATTCATGGGGACCTTTGGTTTGAACTTTTAAACGATTTTGGGTCAGAGTAGAGGAGTCCCACATAAAGGATCAGGATCAAGGCTGTTACCATGTATATCGGTGAGGAGGATGTGTTTAAATTACACATCTGTACTGTTGAGCCCTTCGAGGAGGGTCTCCATGTGTGGACACTTGGTATGGGGTCCCTTCTGGTATGGGATGCTGGCTATGAACAGTTACCACTGCTTATCTATCTGTCTAGTACTTTCCACATATTGTCTGTCTGGATTCTCAGAGCTCTATGGACTACGCATTTCTCTCCATTTTACAGATGGGGAAGCAGAGGCTCAGAGAGACAAGGTTAACATCCCAGCTTGGCAGGACTAAAGCTGTGCATGAGGCCAGGCCAGCCATCGTGCTGTGGTGGAGATTGCTGTGGACGCCCACCCATGGCCTGTGCCTGCTGTGGCTGCAATGACAAGCTGTGAGCCCCACGTGCAGCATGAGGTGGTACAGATGAGATTGAACGAGGACTTCCTGACATCCCTCGAGGGTCCAGGCATAGGGTCCATGGAGAGAGAGAGTTTGGGTGACAGAGGGTATGTTTTGGAGACCTTCAAGAAATTCAGACTGTATTGTGAGACTTTTCTGCTTTTTTGCAGAATTGTGCACGGCTCCTGTATACACTTTACCCAGATTCCTTCATTATTAACATTTTCGAACCAACCGAAAATAAATGAGAGGCATCATGTCCACTTACCTCCTTATATTTCAGTGAGTATTTCCTAAGTACAAGGAATTTTTCCTGCGTAATTTCAGGAAGTTAACATCGATCCCCAAATACTCTTTAATCCAAATTTTGCCTTTTGTTCCTTTGTAAGTCCAGAATCCGATCTAGGACCATGTATTTCTTCTACTTGTGAGAGCTCTTTAATCTTCTTCAGTATGGAATGATTCCTCAGTCTTATCTTTCATGAGGAAACCCTGGTGGCATAGTGGTTAAGAGCTACGTCTGCTAACCAAAAGGTCAGCATTTCGAATCCACCAGCTGCTGCTTGGAAACCCTATGGGGCAGTTTTACTCTGTCCCATGCGGTCGCTATGAGTCGGAATCGACTCAACAGCAGTGAGTTTCATGAACTTCTTATTTTTGAAGTATATGGGGCAGTTACTTGGTAGGATGTCCCTCCATTTGGGTTTGCCAATGTTTTCCAAAGATTAATGTGTTTTTGGCCCCAGAAATGATACTGACTTTTTCTCAGGGACTCAGGTCAGCAGGAGCATGGTAGCAATGCTAACTTTTATTGCTTTCCTTAGATGATGTCACTGCAAAGTGTATCAAGTTAATTACTGTGTTGTACTTTTAAATAATAAGCGACCGGTAAGTACCAATAGAAAATAAGGAATTTCTCCTTATTTCCTTTCTTTTAAGAATCATATCCCTTCTGGTTTCTGCCTGCTTTGGGTTTGCTTTACCGTCCTTCAAATTGTAATTTTTTATATCTTGTCCAGTTTATGAGTGCTGTTGGTAGGAGTTTTAGTTCAATGTACACTACTCTTCTGTTACTGGGGAGTCCTTGGGTGGTACAAAAGGTTGATGCACTTGGCTGCTATCCAAAAGATGGGGAGTTGGAGTCTACTCAGATGTGCCTTAGAAGAAAGGCTTGGTGATCAACTTCCAAAAAACCAGTCCTTGAAAGCCCTGTGGAGCACAGTTCTGCTCTGACACACATGTGGTTGCCAGGCATTGAAGGTAACCCGACAGCAACTGGTTTTTCCCGTTACTGGAAGTGAGAACCTAAATGTTGTTTAAAATTGAAGCAAAGCTGCCTGGGACGCTTGTCTCACATGAAGTGGGGTGTTCCTCGCCCCCATATCTCTGGGGTTTTCTGGAAGGTCTAGGGTTCCTCCTGGTCCCCTCGACCTTCTGGTTTCTTCTGCCAGCCAGTCCTTGCCCTGGGTTATGCCTTTTATCTCCTGGGCCGCTGCCCCATGTCAGCATCACAGTGTCCTGATTCCTTCCCTTCTCTCCGCAAATGCACCCACAACAGGGATGTGGGTATAGCCAGCTCCACTGCAGGGTTGGGTCAATGGAGACATCACAAATCTCCCTAGCCCAGGCCAGCAACCTCTCAAGAGTGAATGTTAGTCATTCTTGTTCGAAAAGTCCCCTGGCTCTTGCCAACATCTATCATTTCTCTTGGTAGTGTTTTTCCTGTTTGGACTCCAGCCTTCTTCCTTGCTGCAACCCCTCCCCTCCCACAGCGCACCCTCCTCCCAGCTCTCTTACCTCCCAAGCCCTCACAATCCATCATCTTTGTGTGGACCTGAGTGCCTCACCCCTTCCTAGTGGCCGTATCCAGAGGCTTTGTCTTCACAAGCAAGCACACCGTCAGGGTGTGGCCAACACAGAGGCAGTCCTGATCCTGAGTGGTCCGCAGCATATGGTCTACAAAACACCCTGGAGTTCCCCTCCACCCCGTGACACTCCTAAGAGCCAGTCTTTCTGGAGGTCCACTGATCCAGGCACCCTTGTAATAGCTGCAGTGTCTTATCTTACTTAAGCCTCACAACTCGACCAGGTGGATATGATTTTAACCCAGCTTTGAAAGAAGAGCAGAGAGGCCCAGGAGGTTAAGGCAAAAATGTTGTCGTTAGCTGCTGTCAAGGCAGCCCCCCACTCGTGGTGACAATGGGATGAAATGCTGCCTGGTCCTGTGCCATCCCCATGATCAGCTGCAGATTGGACCATGGTGATCCATAGGGTTTTCACTGGCTGACTTTTGAAAGCAGATTGCCAAGCCTTTTTTCGTTGTCTGTCTTAGTCTAGAAGTTCCACTGAAACCTGTTCAGCATCATAGCAACATGCAAGCGTCCACTGAGAGACAGGTGGTCGCTGTGCATGAGGTGCATTGGCCAGGAATCAGACCCAGGTCTCCTGCATGGAAGGCGAGAATTCTACCACTGAACCACCACGGCTTCACGAAGGCAAGAATGGATCCTGAATTTGGGCTCCGGCTGCTTGGCTTTGGAGGCAGAACATGCAGAGCCTCCTTGCCTGGCCAAGGGAAATCACTGCCCCCTGGGCCAGGTAAAGCTGAGTTTGAGGTCTTCGGCTCCCTCCCTTCTTTGCTACCCTTCTACCACGTGGTCTTCTCTTCACCCCTACCAGGTCCCTTTTCACCCCAAGTCAGCATTTTCCAAATGGAATCACCTCAAGGGCGTGTAGAGAAATGCAGTTTCCTGGCTCCCTCTGGGGAAGCCTGGGTGGCCCAGGTGGTTTGCAATTGTCTGCTAACTTAAAGCTTGGTGGCTTGAACCCACCCAGAGGCGCCTCAGAAGAAAGGCCTGGCAATCTGGTTCCATAAAGATTACAGCCAAGAAAACCCCATGAAGAAGTTCTACTCATTAACACATGGGGTCGCCGTGAGTCAGAATCAGCTAGATGACAGTGGGTTTGGTTTGTTTGTTTGTTTGTTTTTGGCCCCTTTTCCAGCTTTCTTCCTCCTTATTCCCGCCTTGAAACCCTTTCATGCCAATTGCTGTCAGAACTGATTAGAGGAGCTAATTCCCATTAAACTGTCAGAGATCTACCGACTCATCGGCGGCTTTTATCATATCATTACAAAGTTGCCAATCCACTCCTTTCCTGCTCTTCCTTGTACTCAGCTATTTAATCAAAGCGGGACCAGGCAAAACCTTCCTTTCCTTCCCCAGAGCTTTCAATTTTCTCTGATTCTCCGAGGGATTAGGGGGGTGCTTTCAATTGTTTCTCTGTCCCTGAAGTCAGCACGAAAAGCCCAAAGTGGCTTCCTTCTTCCCATTTTGCATTTTAATAATGGCCATTTCCTTCACAGAAGGAAATAAATTTCTGATGGAGGAATTAAAAAAAAAAAAAAAAGGATTGGCCTGAGGGAGACGTTGGGGCCAGTGGCTCTCCGCTTGTGCTCCTCGGGCCAGGCAGGAATGGGGCCTCACTTGGGGGATGGCAAGCTGTGCAAAGGGACTGCTTCCCTGCCAGTCTTAGCTGCAGGGCCTGAAAGCATCACGCAGAGATAAAATTGAAAGTGCCTTCTAATCCTTTCCTAGCAGCAGAGAAAATGGAAAACCCTAAGGGGGGAAAGGAAAGTGGAGTGTGTACGTGTGTGTGTTTGCTGCGTTTGGGCCCTTAACGGTGGGTCTTATTCGGTAAGAGCTTTCAATGCCCTGGATTAAAAGCCTCCTGCCCCGAGCTGCCAAAGGCTTTTAAGGCTGTCTGTTCTGCCCCTTCCCTCCTGGGAGGAGTGTTTTCCTGCAGGGCTCCTCCCGCTCCCCACCGGCGAAGGGTCCTGTCTTGAAAGCATGCTCGTGTCCCAGTGTGCACAGCCCACCACTCTGTTCTTTCAAAAGGTCATCTCTTTCCTGACTGCAGAGATTTTTCAGCTCAGGTTTTATTTTCATTTCCAGTACCAGTACTACTTGCTGTTGACTCGGACTCCCGGTGCCCTATGTGTGTCAGAGGAGAACTGTGCTCCAAGGGGTTTTCAGTGGTTGATTTTTGGGAAGGAGATTGCCAGGTCTTTCTTTCGAGGCGCCTCTGGGAGGGTTCGAACCTCCAACCCTTTGGTTAGCAGCCGAGCACGTTAACCATTTGCACCATCCAGGGACTCTTGATTTCCAGGGGATATAAATTATACCTGCCAAATTAGTGCTTGCTATGCAGGTGAGTGAAACCCTCCTGTCATTGGACACTTCCTAAGCCTGGGAGATGGGCCGCCACCCCACCCCTCCTGGGCCAGGTAAGCCCTGAGAGCCTGGAGCCCAGGCTTTCCTGGAAGGAGCCCACCTCCCATGGAGGGTTGCTTTAACTCACTCCCTTGGCTCCAGGACAATTACTAAATGCCAATTTTCTGAAGAGTCAGTTCGTTAAATGACCAATTCCCCAAATTTATCTGTTTCTTTGAACTAATTTATTTTAGTTGCAGTTTTCAATTTGTGCTCATATCAGTGTGTATGGACTGATTCTGTCTCCACCTCAGCGCCCTGGAGATTGAGGGACAAAGGGAGAGGGTTTGAGAAGGTACGAGGAGAATATGTTTTAAGCATATAATCTTGACAACAGTGAATTCTTATCAGAACAAATGGATGGAACTTATCAATTCTTTATTAAAATAATCTTCATAAAGCCAATATTTTGCATTGAAGAATAAACTCAAGACTATGTTTGGTCATGTGTTTTTCACGAATACCTTTTTTCTAATTGATATATTCTACATTTTCAATCTGAAGGTGGGAAAGAGGTTGCTGGCTACCTGCCCAATAGCCATTCTCCCCTTTTTCTTCCACACAACCCCTCCTTTTTGGGGAGCAAATTCTGCTCAATAAACAAATTATGCTTCCCAGCTTCCTTGGGGCTAAGGAGGGCTGGGGAGTAGAGCCTCATAAAAAAGCTCTGAAAAAGGCCTTGGCTCATTTGGGAGGCATCCTCTTTGCCCTTCTGTTTCCTCCTTTGTTTTGCCTGGAATGTGGCCACAATGGCTGGAGCTACAGTGGCCATGTTGGGACCATGAGGTGCCCCTGAGGATAAATGCTATGTGTTAAGGATGGTGAGAAGTTTGAGAAAGTCTCACCTACAAGGCCAGTGCTGCATGAGCCTAGCACTGAGTACAATGTGATAGAGGTCTAGCACATGGTAGAGACTCATCTCTGTGGTTTAGGCATGCAGGGACAGCTAAAAGCTGAGCGGGAAGGTTATCATGGGGGAGAACACTCCAGCATTCTAGCCCCCACTCTAAGCCCAGGTAGCAGTTGCCCCGGTAGAGGAATTAGAAGTCTCTGGTGCATCGAGGATAACCACAGCAACCACAGACCCCAAATGCAGCTCAACTCCTGGCCACATTGTCTCAGTTTCCCACATGAAGAGCCTAACAGAGAGAATGCATGTCCATTCCAGGCACAAGGAGTTCTGTCTGCTTGTTCTGTTGGTGACTGAGAGAGCCGTGTAGAAGTCTCCGCCTATAACTATGGATTTGTTCATTTCAACTTCTAATTCTTTTTGTTTTTTTCCTTCATGTATTTTGAAGCTCTGTTGTTAGGAACATGCACATGGAGGACTGTGATATCTTCTTGATGATGTGACCCCTTTATCTTCACATAATGTTCCTTTTTATTCCTGGGAATGTTCTTTATGCTAAAATCTGATGTTATCTGAGATTAATATTGCCACTCTCACTTTTGTTTAAAATTTGTGTCTACATGGTATATCCTTTTCCGTCCTTTAACCTTTAAACTAACTGTGCCTTTATATTTAAAGTGGTTTATTTTAGATAGCATATAGATAAAGAATAGCATCCTTAAACCATGACCCGTCGGTAAACCCACTGCCATCGAATTGATTCCAACTCATAGTGACCCTATAGGACACAGTAGAACTGCCCCATAGGATTTCCAAGGAATGGCTGGTGGATTTGAACTGCCAACCTTTTGGTTGGCAGCTGATCTCTTAACCACTGCGCCACCAGGGCTCCTAAACCATAACATATAAAAGAAGCAAAGCTTTTTTTAAAAAAGCAAATAAAAAATTTAAATACATTTATTATGATTCATTAAAATAAAAATGTAATATGTGAATTATACAGTAGACTAGATACAGCCAAAGAAAGAATCAGTGAACTGGAAGCCAGATATGCAGCAGAGAGAGATAAAAGTTGAAAAATGTGAAAGAAAGGTTGAGACAAGGAGCATAGAATAAGTTATAACATATGTCTTATAAGGAAGTAATAGAGTACGGGAGAGACAATATTCAAAGAGAAGAGAACTTTCTAGACTTGAAAATAAAACAAAACTATGCATTGGTTAGATATTGTGTTAGGTTGCTAATTATCAAAAATAAAAATACGAGTGATTTAAACATGATAGAGACTTATTTGCTCATAAAGAAGTCTGGAGATCATTTCAGATCCTTTTATGTTTTTTCTTCACTGTCTTTAACACATGGCATTCATTCTCAATGGTCCCAGTATGGCCACTACAGCTCTAGCCATCGTGACCACATTCCAGGAGAAAGAAGGAAAGCAGAAGGGCAAAGAGCACACACCCGACTGAACTAAGTCCCTTTTCAGGGCTTTTTGATGAGGGTCCATACAGACACATTTGCTTCCATCTGTGTTGTGCCCAGACTCTGCCTTCTGACTGTGGTTGATCTCAGATGGCAGTTCCCTGTCCCCCTTCAGCAGTAATGGATCTTTGCTTGTGTTCTGGGGGAGAGAGTTTCCTACCCCTTCTGCAGATTCAGATGAGTTCTGCTCCTTCTTCTCCCCCAGAATCCTCTTTGCTTGTGCCCTGGGGGCAAAAGGTTTGCTCCATCAGCAGCTTAAGTCATGTTTATCCAAGTCTGGGAAGCATGTGGGGCGTGTCCCAGTCCCCAGCAGCTTCCCATCACCTCCTGTGCACCTGGGCCACGAAGAAGGGCTCTCTCTGGTCTCCTGCCCTGCTCCCCATTTTTTTCTGTCTTTTTTTTTTGATGTCTATTCTTTTTTCAGAAATTTTTTTCTATGCATCTGCTAATGTAAAATGAATCTGTATACACACATGCACTTATATTTTATTTTAGGAATGATGTCATGCCATATTATTGTTTCATAATTAGGACTGAATGTCTAAAATAATAAAAGGTCAGTTTCCTTTTCTTTCTTTTTTTTTCATTGTGCTTTAGATGAAAGCCTACAGAGAAAATTAGTTTCTCATTAAACAATATATGTGTTGTTTTGTGACATTGGTTGCCAGCCCTGCAACACTCTCGCCTTCTCGACTTGGGTTCCCCATTTCCATTTGTCCAGCTTTCCTGTCCCCTTCTGCATTCTTGTCCTTACTCCTGGGCTGGTGTGCTCGTTTAGTCTCGTATACATGGTTGAGCTAGGTGTATTATTATTTGTTTTATAGGCCTGTCTAATCTTTGCCTGAAAGGTGAACCTCAGGAGTGACTTCATTACTGAGTTTAAAGGCTGTCCGGGGGCCATGCTCACGGGTTTTCTTCAGTATCTGTCTGACCAGTAAGTCTGGTCTTTTTTTTTTGTGAGTTGGAATTTTGTTCTACGTTTTTCTCCAACTCTGTCTGGGACCCTCTATTGTGATCCCTGTCAGAGCTGTCAGTGGTGGTAGCTAGGCACCGTCTAGTTGTGCTGGACTCAGTCTGGTAGAGGCTGTGGTAGTTGTGGTCCATTAGTCCTTTGGACTGATCTTTCCCTTGTGTCTTTGGTTTTCTTCATTCTCCCTTGCTCCAGACAGAATGGGACCAGTAGAGTATCTTAGATGGCTGCTCACAAACTTTTAAGACCCCAGACACTACTCACCAAAGTAGAACGTAGAACATTTTCTTTATAAACTATGTTATGCCAGTTGGGTGAGGTGTCCCCCGAGACCATGGTCCCCAGGCCTTAGCCTAGTAATTCAGTCCCTCAAGGAGTTTGGATGTGTCTATGAACCTTCCATGAACTTGCCTTGGTCAGGTTGTGCTGACTTCCCCAGTGTTGTGTACTGTCTTACCCTCCACCAAAGTTACCACTTACCTATTGCCTAGTTAGTGTTTTTCCCTTCCTCCCTCCCCTCCCTTGTAACCATCAAAGATTGTTTGTTTCTGTGTGTAAACCTTTTCATGAATTTTTATAATACTGGTCTCATACAGTATTTGTCCTTTTGTGACTGACTTATTTCACTCAGCATAATGCCCTCCAGATTCATCCATGTTGTGAGGTGTTTCTCAGATTCATCATTGTTCTTTATTGTTGCATAGTATTCCATTGTGTGTATGTACCATAGTTTGTTTATCCATCCATCTGTTGATGGGTACTTAGGTTGTTTCTATCTTTTTGCTATTGTGAACAATGCTACAATGAACATGGGCGTGCATATGTGTATTTGTGTGAGGCTGTCATTTCTTTAGGCTATATTCCTAGGAGCGGGATTGCTGGATTGTATGGTATTTCTATTTCTAGCTCTTTAAGGAAGCGCCGTATCGTTTTCCAAAATGGTTGTACCTTTTTGCCTTCCCACCAGTAGTACATAAGAGTTCCAATCTCGACTAAAACGATAAAAATCATGGAAGAAAAAATAGGATCTACCCTAGGAGCCCTAATACAGGGCATAAACAGAATACAAAACATTACCAAAAATGATGAAGAGAAACCAGATAACTGGGAGCTCCTAAAAATCAAACACCTATGCTCATCTAAAGACTTCTCCAAAAGAGTAAAAAGACCACCTACAGACTGGGAAAGAATTTTCAGCTATGACATCTCAGACCAGCGCCTGATCTCTAAAATCTACATGACTCTGTCAAAACTCAACCACAAAAAGACAAACAACCCAATCAAGAAGTGGGCAAAGGATATGAACACGCATTTCACTAAGGAAGATATTCAGGCAGCCAACAGATACATGAGAAAATGCTCTCGATCATTAGCCATTAGAGAAATGCAAATTAAAACTACGATGAGATTCCATCTGACACCAACTAGACTGGCATTAATTCAAAAAACACAAAATAATAAATGTTGGAGAGGCTGCTGAGAGATTGGAACTCTCATACACTGCTGGTGGGATTGTAAAATGGTACAACCACTTTGGAAATCCATCTGGCGTTATCTTAAACAGTTAGAAATAGAACTACCATACAACCCAGAAATCCCACTCCTCGGAATATACTCTAAAGATACAAGAGCCTTCACACAAACAGATATATGCACACCCATGTTTACTGCAGCTCTGTTTACAATAGCAAAAAGCTGGAAGCAACCAAGATGTCCATCAACGGATGAATGGGTAAATAAATTGTGGTATATTCACACAATGGAATACTACGCATCGATAGAGAACAGTGACGAATCTCTGAAACATTTCATAACATGGAGGAATCTGGAAGGCATTATGCTGAGCGAAATGAGTCAGTTGCAAAAGGACAAATATTGTATAAGACCACTATTATAAGATCTTGAGAAATAGAAAAAACGGAGAAGAACACATACTTATGTGGTTACAAAGGGGGGAGGGAGGGAGGGAGGGAGAGGGCTTTTTATTGATCAATCTGTAGATGGGAACTGCTTTGGGTGAAGGGAAAGACAACACTCAAAACAAGGAAGGTCAGCCTAATTGGACTGGATTAAAAGTAAAGAGGTTTCCGAGATAAAATGAAAGCTTCAAAGGTCAGCGAAACAGGGGCTGGGGTCTGGGGAACTTGGTTTGAGGGGACTTCTAAGTCAATGGGCAAAACAATTCTATTTTGAAAACACTCTGCATCCCACTTTGAATTGTGGCGCCTGGGGTCCTAAATGCCAACAAGCGGCCATCTAAAATACATTAATTGGTCTCAACCCACCGGGAGCAAAGGCAAAGGAAGAACACCAAGGTCACACGACAACTAAGAACCCAAGAGACAGAAAGGGCCACTTGAACCAGAGACCTACATTATCCTGAGACCAGAAGAACTAGTTGGTGCCCGGCCACAATCGATGTCTGCCCTGTCAGGGAACACAACAGACAACTCCTGAGGGAGCAGGAGACCAATGGGATACAGACCCCAAATTCTCATTAAAAGACCACACCTAATGGTATGATTGTGACTAGAGGAATCCCAGAGACAATGTTCCCCAGAACTTCTGATGGCACAGGACAGGAACCAACCCCAAAGACAAATCATCAGGCATGAAAAGGACTGGTCAGTGGGGGGGAGAGAGATACTGATGAAGAGTGAGCTAATTAAATCAGGTGGACACGGGAGAGTGTGTTGGCAACTCTTGACTGGAGGGGGGATGGGAAGATAGAGAGAGAGGGAAGATGGTAAAATTGGCACGAAACGAGAGACTGTAAGGGCTGACTCAATAGGGGGAGAGCAAGTGGGAGAAGGGAGTAAGATGTATGTAAACCTACATGTGACAGACTGATTGGAATGGTAAATGTTCACTTGAAGCTTAATAAAAAAAAAAAAAAAAGAGTTCCAATCTCCCTGCAGTCTCACCAACATTTGTTATTGTCTGTTTTTTATTTTTTTAATTAGTACCAGTAATGTCAGGGTGAGATGGTATCTCATTGTAGTTTTGATTTGCTTATGGCTAATGATTGTGAGCATTTCCGCGTGTGTCTGTTAGCCACCTGAATGTCTTCTTTGGTGAACTATGTGTTCATATCCTTTGCCCATTTTTTAATTGGATTATTTGTCTTTTTGTGGTAGAGATGTTGGATTTTCCTATAGATTTTAGAGCTTAGACCTTTGTCTGATTTGTAATAGCCAATTTTTTTTTCCCAGTCTGTAGCTTCTCTTTTTATTTTTTTGGTGCAGTCTTTTGATGCTTGCTCCCCATTTTTCTTGCCAGCAGCAGATGAAGGCCCATGGTGAGGAGCTTGCAAGTGAATGCAAATGTCTCTTTTATATGGGACCCCCCGCTCTTCCCAACTGTCATGCTAGTCTTTAAGAATTCCTAAAAATTTACCTGCATTTTTCTATCCACTTGCATGATGGCCATGTCTCTTCTGTGCTCTGACAAAGATGAAACAGCCTGTGGCTTGAGCTTTCCTTAGAGGGGCTCATGCCCCTTTGCAACACAGTTAACTTCGTTCCCTTGTGCCTTGTGTCTCGGATGGTTTTGAGGATTATCTGGCTGTTTTTGTTGTAGTGTGAAAGTGATGTCCTTTGTGGCTCTAGATTCTAAGTGGAATGGAAGTCTCTGTTAGGCATTTTATCACAGCCATAGTCCATTTCAGTGGGAACTTCTTCCGTGGGAGTCTTGGATAATGGTGGTAACCCTGTGGAGCACATATCATATGATGAGGCTGCAGCAGGAAGCAGATGGGACACGAAAACTGGGTCATGGAGGTAAGTTTCATAACAGGGCTATTTACAAAGCTTTGAGCAAGGGGTAGAAAAACTCAGGCTGGGGCTAGTAGAGTGGGGCACTGGTGCTGTCCTTAGGTCTGAAAAGTCAAGGGAGGAAAGAGTTACAGGGTCCAGAGAGGGTGCCTGGGAGGAACTGTGACCGCAGTAGAAGATCTCAGCCCATGTGTGGCCACCTGGCAGAGGACAACTCCCCTGAGATCACTTTCTTCTCAACTATTGATTGGCCAGTGCTTCTACTGGAAGGCAAGGGGCAAGGGAGTCTTGGGTGCAGGCCATATACATCGGGCTCTGGGGTGAGAGCAGGCTGGAGGAGGGGAGAAAGGGTTGGGGCTGAGAGTGGGCAGCAAAGGTCAGGGTTGCAGCATGGTGGGCAGGGTGGGCATCTGTCTCTGCTGGGTCTCTACAGGAGTCACTGGTTCTAGACACCACAAGCCTGTGCAAACCAGAACGCCATGCGTATGGTGGCACTGGTTTGGTCCCATTTTTTCAAAGGTGATACTTTTTCCACCCTTTGATCCAGAGAGGGTGCCTATTTTGGGCTGCTTCATGGAAATGGTACCAGTACCAGTTGCCATCAAGTTGACCCTGACTTACCTCAAATTGCTCCTCCCACCATCTTCCCCATCTCCATTAATGTCACCTTCATCATCTTGGCTCTTTTTTTACTCTTACGTTTGGTCTGTGAGAACATCGCATTGGCTGATCCTTCAAAACATACCCACAACTCAATCTCTTATCCCCACCTGTATTGCTACAAGCTTGTCTCATCAAGAGCATCTCTCACTGGGTCTCCCTGCATCAGTCCTGCCCCCTTCAGTTCACTTTCAATACACATCCAGAGGGGTCCTCTTCAGATCAAAGTCAGATCATAGCCTCTCTCTGCTCAAAACCCTTAGTGCTTTGAATTAAAAGCCATGAATTCTCCATGTTCTGTCCCTGCTACCACCCTGACCTCTCCTCCTTCTGTCCCCTTCTTCTCTTGGCTCTATCCACGAAGCCTCCTGTCTGTCCCTTAAACATGCTGGCACATTCCTGCCTCAGGCCCTTTGCATATGCTGCCTGTACTGGTCTTCTCCTAGATATCCAAAGGGCTCTCTCTCTCACCAACTTCAGGTCTTTATTCCCAATGTCAGTCTTTCTAGAATTTTAACCTGCTTGACTCTGCTGCTACTTTACTTGCTCATTTTAGTACTTCCCGCTTCCTAAAATACTATACATTTCACTAATTTATCTTGTTTATTGTCCACACATGACAATACATAGTATATATAAAGATATGTATCTATTCTGCATATAGCATATATAATACATAAACTTATGTATATTTATATACATATACATTTTATATTATTGTACATTATGTATATAAATAGTATGTTGTTGTTCGGTGCCATTGAATCAGTTCTGACTCATAGTGACCCTGTGTACGACAGAATGAAACACTGCCCAGTCCTGCACCAGTCTCATGATCGTTGTTATAATTGAGCCCACTGTTGTACCCACTGTGTCAATCCATCTTGTTGAGGGTCTTCCTCTTTTTCATTGATGCTCTATTTACCAAGTATGATGTCCTTCTCCAGGGACTGGTCCCTCCTTCTGACATGTCCAAAGTATGTGAGACTAAGACTTGCCATCCTTGCTTCTATGGCGCACTCTGGCTGTACTTCTTCCAAGACAGACTTGTTCATTCTTTTGGCAGTCCGTGGGATATTCAATATTCTTCACCAACACCACAATTCAAAGGCAGGGTTCTGGGGCAGCTGCCTTTTGTTGTCCACGCTACTGGGAAAAATCCAACGAGTTCTTCTTTACTGGGCGTTTCTCAAAATGTGCAGTGATCCCTGTAGACAAAACACAGAAAGGGAGACAAGTGACAGGAGCCTATCTGTACCTTGCTCTTCTCAGTAGGAGACACCGCTGGCCAAATTGACACCCCTCTATCAGGAGGCTCAGAAGTGGATTCTGGAAGCCATGGGTATCCTGAGAGTCCCTTTGGCTGAAGCTGATTCCTGATGCAGGAGGACCCCAGCATTGCCTCAGCTGATGGGTTCTGTCCCCAGGAGTGTCTGGCTCTGAGTTGCGACTGGCTGCCTTGCCCGTGCAAGGAAGAAGCAGGATGTAACACGTGTGGAAAGCTGATGTCTTTTACTCCTCATCCTGAAGGCAGTGTGAATACATTCGACATTGTCATGGAACAACGGCCTTGTCCAATGTGCTTTTTGTAGCTGAAAGGGCAGCTGAGGTGGCCAGGAGCCCTGAGCTGGCAGACATTGGATCCCCTGGAGGCACCCCAGGAGGGAGGCTGGATGGGAGCCGGGGAGGATGTAGGCCGTGTCCCACCTCCCAGTGAAAAACTTTAGGTGGCACCTGGTGTAAGCGTCTGTGCCAGCCCATGGGCGTGAGGTTCCTGTGGGCTGGGAGGGTGCCCTGGGGTGGTGGGGGCACCTGGGAGAGAGGAGGGTGTCCTGGGGTGGTAGGGCAGCCTGGGGGCTTGTTGGTCACTGGCCCTCCCTCACCCCCCATGATGATGAAGGCCTCCTTCTGCACAGACTTCGGGATAAACTTTCCCTGTGGGGACTTGAAGAAGAACCTTGAGTAATGCCTTCTCCTGCCAGTATGGGGCTGGGAACCACCCTGAAAGCAGAGACTCCCCTTCCTTCTCATATTCTGGAGGCCATCCTCACCCGCCCAGCTTGCTCAGATATTTTCTCAAGATACCAATGAAGGTAGGCCCGATTATCCAGAGATTAGCTGTTTAAGAGAACACAATTTTTCTTTTATGCTTCATGACTCTTGTTGGATTAATGTTATTATTATTATTATTTGCAATTAAACCAATGTGTTGACCCAGCCTGGTGTGGAGTCCTTGGTAGGAAGTCTGGTCCAATGTATTTGCTTACGCCGTGCGGGTTTGCGCCATCACAGCTAACGTGCAGGCTTAGACTTGAAAGGCGCCCAGCAGAAATGAAAAGATAAGGCAATTGTTCAACGACAAGTGCGACCACCACGGGTATTCCTGCAGATGCTCCACTTACCTCACTCTCTTCAAGTTCGTATCTGAGTCTGGGAAATTACATACCTCATTCTGTGCCATCAGTCTCAGAACTAATTAAGCTCCAAATACCCACTCCTAATCATGGTCTTGGAAACCCTGGTGGCGTAGTGGTTAAGTGCTACAGCTGCTAACCAAAGGGTCCGCAGTTCGAATCCACCAGGTGCTCTTTGGAAACTCTGTGGGGCAGTTCTACTCTGTCCTATAGGGTTGCTATGAGTCGGAATCGACTTGACGGCACTGGGTGTGTGTGTGTGTAATCATGGTCTCATTCAGGTAAGCCCTTGGGGAGTGCAGATTTTCATTATCACAGCTGGGGTCATTAGGTGGCTAGGCTGGTGGGGGCTTCAGGGGGCCCTGGCGTCTCTAGGGAGCTGGGTGCAGACGTCCCAGGCTGGGGGCTACTGGGTGACACCAATAACGTGTCTGCTTTTATATTTGAGGTGGTGGGTTTCTCTGACAATAAATATAAAGAGAAAAAAAAAAAAAAAAGAAGCCTGCTTAGAGGGTTTGGAAACATGTCTTGATCTATGGAGACAGCCAGCCAGGTGCTGGGAACAAACACTGCTGTTAAACATTTCTCTATTTCCCATCTTTGATCTGGTCTACGCTATGGACCCTGGGCTGTTGGTGTTGCTTTCTTGACCAAGATATCCCATCAAAATATTAAATATTCATTGCTATCTTCTGATTAAAAATTGTAAAGTTTTCACTGTAGAAAATGAGGTGGAAAAAAAATGTAATTTCAACCAGAAATGTTGTTGTTGTTGGTAGGTGCCGTTCAATTGGTTCTGACTCAGTGATCCTGTGTAAAACAGAATGAAACATTGCCTGTGTCAACCTCACAACTGTTGCCATGCTTGAGCACATTATTGCCGCCACTGTGTCAATCCATCTAGAGGGTCATCCTCCTTTTGCTGACCCTCTACTTTACCAAGCATGATGTTCTTCTCCAGGGACTGGTCCCTCCTGATAACATGTCCAAAGTATATGAGACAAGTCTCACCATTGTCACTTCTAAGGAGCATTCTGGCTGTACTTCTTCCAAGACAGATATGTTCGTTCTTCTGGCAGTCCATGGTATATTCAATACTCTTCACCAACACCATAATTCAAAGTCATCAATTCTTCCTTGGTCTTCCTTATTCACTGTCCAGCTTTTGCATGCATATGAGGCCATTGAAAATACCATGGCTTGAGTCAGGCACACCTTAGTCCTCGAAATGACATCTTTCCTTTTTAACACTTTTAAGAGGTCTTTTGCAGCAGATTTGCTCAATGCAATGTCATTTGATTTCTTGACTGCAACTTCTATGGGTGTTGATTGTGGATTCAAGTAAAATGAAGTCCTTGACAACTTTAATCTTTTCTCCATTTATCATGACATTGTTTATTGGTCCAGTTGTGAGGATTTTTCCTTTATATTGAGGTGTAATCCATACTGAAGGCTGTAGTCTTTGATCTTCATCAGTAAGTGCTTCAAATCCTCTTCGCACTCTGCAAGTAAGGTCGTATCATCTTCGTATCACAGGTTGCTAACAAGTCTTCATCCAGTCCTGATGCCCTGTTCTTCTTCATATAGTCCAGCTTCTTGGATTATTTGCCCAGCATACAGATTGAATAAGTATGGTGAAAGGATACAGCCCAGACGCACATCTTTCCTGGTTTTAAGCCATGCAGTATCTTCTTGTTTTGTTCAAATGGCTGCCTCTTTTTCTATGTATAGGTTCAGCACGACCAAGAGTTAAGTGTTCTGGAATTCCCATTCTTTCTATGTTATCTATAATTTGTTATGATCCACACAGTCGCATAACTGTACATAGTCAATGAAACACAGGTAAACGTCCTTCTGGTTTTCTCTGCTTTCAGCCAGGATCCATCTGACATCAGCAATGATGTCGCTGGTTCCATGTCCTCCTCAGAATCTGGGCTGAACTTCTGGCAGTTCCCTGTCAATGTTCTGTTGCAACTCCTTTTGAATGATCTTCAGCAAAATTTTACTTGCATGTGATACTAATGATATTGTTCACTAATTTCCGCATTCAGTTGGATCACTTTTCTTTGGAATGGGCATAAATATGGAGTTCTTCCAGTCAGTTGGCCAGGAAGCTGTCTTCCAAATTTCTTGGCATAGACAAATGAGGACTTCCAGTGCTACATCCATTTGTTGAAACATCTCAATTGATGTTCCGTCAGTTCCTGGATACTTGTTTTTCACCAATGTCTTCAGTGCAGCTTGGACTTTTTCATTCAATACTATCAATTCTTGATCATATGCTACCTCTTGAAATGATTGAACTTCGACCAATTCTTTTGGTGCAGTGACTCTGTGCCTTTCTTCCATCTTCTTTTGATGCCTCCTGCATCATTCAGTATTTTGCCTGTAGAATTCTTGGATATTCCAACTCAAGGCTTGAATTTTTTTTTTTTCCCAGTTCTTTCAGCTTGAGAAATGCTGAACATGTTCTTCCCTTTTGGTTTTCTAACTCCAGAAATAACCACTGTGAAATGCCTACTATTAACATTTTTCTTCAACAAAATCAGCACCGGCTTGTATAAGCCATTTTGTATTTGCTCTGCCCAACCTAACAGTATTTAAGAAAAAAAGCCCCATTTTCCATAAATTCATTTTTAATGAAACATCCTTGAAACACATGAGTTTTCTGGCTGCAGCTTGTCCCATCCTAGGGATGTGCCCTGATTAGTTCTAAGTTTCTCCCACTTGTGAGATGCTGGTATTCACCTTCCTGGGAGTTACCTGAAGATTCTAGTCTCCTTTAAGCTTCTCGGAAAATTGAGTGACTTCTTCTCCTGTCCTCACCCCCTGTCCATATGGGAGGTCAAATATGACACTTTCAGCAAGCACTTTGGGGCTCAGAATAAAATCTTGCATTCATTCTTTTTAAAATACACTCTCATTTTTAGAGCAGTTATAGGTTGACAGAACAGTTGTGCAGGAAGTCCAGAGAGTTCCCATACATCCCTCTCTCCCCTGCACACTGTTTCACCTATTATGAACATCTTGCATTGCTGTGTTACATTTGTTACAATTGATGAAACAATATCGATACACTGTTATTAACTACAGTCCCTCGTTTACATTGGCATTTACTCTTTGTGTTATAAGGAGCTTTGCGTAAGTTGTACAGTCCTATGGGTTTTGATAAATGCATAATGTGGTGTGTCCACACTTACAGTATCCTGCAGAAGAGTTTCACTGCCCACAAAATGCTGTGTTCCACGCACTCACCCTCCCGTCTTCCCTCTAAACCCCTGGCAACCACTGATCTTTTCACTGTCTATAGTTTTGCCTTTTCCAAAATGTAATATAGTTGGGATCATACAATATGTAGCCTTTTCAGACTGGCTTCTTTCACTTTGCATTTAAAGTTTGCTCCACGTCTTTTTGTAGCTTGATGGCTCATTTCTTTTTATGGCTGAACAATACTTGATTGTATGGCTGTACCACAGTTTATCCACTCACCTATTGTAGGACATCTTGGTTTACTCATTTTTAAGAATCCCTTCATCCTCTGCTTTTGCTGCAAGGTTAGTGTTTCAGTAAGTCTTTACATTTTTATTAAGTACTTCTGATGACTTGGCGCTTAATATATAAGTATGGATGCAAACCAGCCATCTTTTCCTGATCATGAGGCTTGGCAAGTTTGGTCCTGCCTCTTTTCCTGACTTCTCTGTGGCCGGGATGAACCAATCCGAATCAGCAACAGGTCTAGGGCATCCCCTCCAAGGACTGCATGGAACATTTGAAGACTCCCATAAGTTGAAAACTTTCAATGGGGCTTCTAGGACAACAGCATCAAAATATCATGACAACACTTTAGCTCCTCATTGTATGTTTTGTGATGTGCCTTGACACCTGAAATCGGGTACTCTTGAATATATCAGCATAGAAAAGAAATATATTAGCATTGATAATTGTTGTTATCGTCATTAGCTGCCATTGAGTCAGCCCCCTACTCATGGAGATTCCATGCACGACAGAATGAAAAACTGCCTGGCTCCATGCTATACCCATGATAGGCTGTGGATGAGACTGTTGTGATCCATAGGATTTTCACTGGCTCATTTTCAGAAGTAAATTGCCAGGCCTTTCTTGCTAGTCCCTAGAGGAGGTTAGGTTAACACGGGCATCTAGAGGAGGCTGAAGAATGGCCCCTGTTGTGTTTTTAAATTGTACTCTTCCTCACTGCAGTAGATTGCACAAAATGGCCATATATTCTTTGCAGCACCTTCCTCATGAAGTGGGGACTATTTTTCCACCCCTAAAGTCTGGGCTTGACCATATGACCACTGAGACGTGAACTCTGCTTAAGCATTGGGCCTGGTTGCTGGGAACCACTTGTCACCATGTGACTGAGCCGTGGTAGCCTGCCACATGACAAGAGAGATACACATGTGGCTGAAACTCCAGTGTCATCCAGCCAGTGCCAGACATGTGCTTGAGGCCCTCATAGACCAACCAGTGCCTGCCCAGACCAAACCATCTGCCTAGTCAACCCTTAAAACCATGAGAAATAATAAATCTTGTTGCAAGCCACTGAGTTTTGGAGTGGTTTGTTATACATCAAGAGCTAACTGATACACTTTCCATTCATACCCAGAAAGTCAAAGACACAATCTCAGGTTTGAGTTCCACCATGCAGGTTACTCAGCAGTCGTATTTTGTTTTCCTGGATTCTTCCTTCCTATCAGCCTTTTGTTTGAAGTAAGAATCAATGAAAATTGGAAATCATAAAAAATGAAATGGAACGATTGAAGATTGATATCCTAGGCATCAGTGAGCTGAAATGGACTGGCCTTGGCCATTTTGAATCCAATAATCATGTGGTCTACTATGCTGAGAGTGACAAATTGAAGAGAAATTCTAGAAAAGGACATCCTATTTGGTAAAGTGGAAGACTGATGGAAACCAGGGAAACCTTCAGTGAAATGGATTGACACAATGGCCACGACAATGGACTCGAGCATATCAGTGATCACGAAGATGGCGCAGGACTGGGCAGTGTTGTGTTCTGTTATACATACGGTCGCCATAGTTGGAGCCAATTTGATGGCGACTAACAACATTAGTGTTTTCCTTCTCACCCATTTCTACCCATTCTCTTCTCTCATGTCACACTGCACCCAGTGCCCAGAGCCATCTCACTCCTGGTCCTCTCAGAGAAGCCTCGCTAGCTATCCCTGTACCTGCATGCACACTCTGCCTGCTCTGAACCTACCACCCCTTCTGCCCCAGGTACCCACCTTCTCCACACCCCATTTTTCAGTGTGTCCTACTGTCATGACTTGCATGTTGCTATGAGGCTGGAAGCTATGCCACTTGTATTTCAAATACCAGCAGGGTCACCCACGGTGGACAGGTTTCAGCAAAGCTTCCAGACTAAGAGACTAGGAGGGAAGGCCTGGTGATCAACTACCAAAAATCAGCCAATGAAAACCCTATGGATCAAACAGAACATTGTCTGACTTGCTTGCTTTGGACACATCACTGAGAACCATCACTGGAGGAGGACACCATGTTTGGTAAAGTAGAGGGCCAGTGAGGGCGAAGGAGGCCCTCAGTGAAATGGTTGGACACGATAGCCTCAATGATGGACCTGAACATGCTGGTGATGGGGGAGGCGGCACAGGACAGGCAATGTTTCATTCTGTTGTACATAGGTCGCCATGAGTCGCAGTTGACTTGACAACACCCAACAACAACAATTAGACTTTCGGCCTTCCTCAGATTCTGGCTTCTTGTGGGGAGCCTGTTCAAGAGTAAACAAACAAACAAACAAAAAAACCAAGAGTAAAAAATAACAGAGCCACACCCCTGCTGGGCCAGGAGATATACGCCAGCAGGGGCCTGATGATGTCTTAATCCACAGGAGGGACTCCTGCGGACAGTGGCAGGCACCCGAGGGGTACCTGAAGTTGCAGAGAGCTGAGTGCCAGAATGCACTTGGCCCACACGACCTTATCTAGTCTTCACAGCAGCCCGGAGGGGTAAAAACTGACAGGTGGGAAAAGTAAGGCAATGAGAATAAGCACTCTTAGTAGAGAAATCTGGAAAGATTTAAAGCCAGACTCTTTGTGGAATGGGCAGCCTCTGGGTGGCCCTGCACCCCAGTCAAAGAAGCTGACCAGCTTGTGAGCGCAGGAGTGGCCGTGCCCACAGGTCCACAGAGAGGGAGCCACTGGAGGAGGCAGGCTGGGGCTGTGGGAGCCGGCAGGGCTTCCATCAGGGGGACTCCAAGGGGAGTGGTGATGCAGAAGAAGAAGGGACATTCCTGTGTGGTTTCTTCCCAGTGGGAAACTGTGGTCAGCACACTGCAGGCATCACGCCAACAGATGGCTGAGCCTGCGGAGCCAGAGCGTGAAGAGGTGGGGGAGGTGGGCCTGGAGGTGGGGGCTGTGGTGCCGAAGCCCCTTCCTGGTGGTCCCTGTGCCATGGTCCGCACATCGCCCACTGCACAGGCATCTCTGGGCGTCACCGGCAGTGAGAACAGGCAGCTGCTCAGCCAGCCATTGTTGTTAACGTTTCCTGCTGTTAGAGTCTAATTGGTACATCTAGTGCGTTTTGGGATTCATTGTAAAATTACTTCTAAGGAAAACAACAGTGTTAGTCAAAGCTCTCATTGTCCGGAATAATCGTGGGATGTCACAGGAGCCGGTGACACTGCAGCCCACTGTGCTGTGAGGACTGGCTGGTCACGTCTGCTGTGTACCCTCGCACCTGGTCCTTTGTTCCTTCCGGTTTTCACTCCGCTCACTGCCAGGGCTGAGAAATGGTGCCAAGGAAGAGTGCCAGCCATCTCTTCCTCTTTCTAACTTCCCTTCTCTGAGCTAGGAATGAAGCTCGTGAGTAATAATGTGTACATAGACATGGAAATGTACACATGCCCACACGAGGCACATACACACATACAGTACACATATCCACACACCACACACACATGGCCACAAGGACACCACACACATATGAAACATATATGCACATACCACACACATATGCATATACACATGCCACGCATACACACAACACATACACACCATACACATGTAGACATACACACCCACACATTTACACAGAGACCACATAATACACTCACACATCCATACATACGTATCACACTCACACACTCATACACACACTCACACACACCCCATACACATGTACACATACATACCCATACATCTACACACACCACGCACATTCACACACACAACACACACATCCATGCATACAGATCACACACTCATACACACACTCACATACACACATACCACGCCCGTTCACACACATATACACACATACCACACCCATTCACACACACACCACACACATCACATCCACACACATCATGCATCCACACACCTCACGTGAACTCACACAAATATACGTATTTGAAAAGGTAGCCATAAGGAGCCCTGGTGGTGCAATTGTTAAGTACTCGGCTGCTAACCAAAAGGTTGCCAGGTGGAACACTCCAGCCTCTCCGTGGGAGAAAAGAGCTGGTGATCTACCCCTGTAAAGATGACAGCCTGGGAAACCCTAAGGGGCAGCTCTACTCTGCCATATAGGGTCATATGAGGCGGAATAGACTTGATGGCACACAAGAATGACAACAAAGGTATCCAGTGTCTCTGGGTGAGGTAAACAGTTAAGCTTCCAGCTGCTGACGGAAAGGTTGGATGTTCCAGGCCACCCAAAGGCCTCAGAAGAAAGCCCTGTAAGGTACTTCCGAAAAACCAGCCTCCGAAAACCTGATGAAACACAGTTCTAATGACACACGTGGCTTGGGGTCAACTCAACAGCAATTGGTCTGTTTTTTTTTAATAAGGGTAATCCTGTCCCACCTCACTCCACCCCCCTCCACATTTTGCAATATGATTCTTTAGGGGGAGAGGTGACAAAGAGAGATCACAAACTCAAGTTCGTTCATTCATTGGGCAAACGTGCGTTGAGGTCTTAACATGTACCAAACAACAGAGCCACCGCCAGGGTATGCGCGGGCCTGAGAAAATATATTTTGCAGGCCCGTGTCTATATAAACAAGTTGAATCATGCCAAATCTGCATGCCAGCGGTGTCCTAGTGGTCGATGATCTGTGATTCCATGAAAGAAATGCCGTACTGGCTAGGGAGGGAGCGATCTGCTTGCCTGGCACCCCCCACGCTCAGCCATGGAGTGCCCCAGCCCAGGAGCTCCTGGGAGTCTGCCTGACCTCACGTGGGGGCTGGGTAGAAGGTTAGAGAGCGTCTGGAAGGGGAGAATCAGGGATGATACCGACGCCGGGCCTCGCCAAGACTGCCTGCCAGCTTGACTGGTCACAGCATCTGAGTGGGAGTTAAATATTTTAAAGGAGGCACCCCAAAGCTTGGGCTCCCCAAGTCGCCAGGCTCAGGGCAGGTGCCTTGCATGCTCAGACACAGTTCTAGGGGCCGGATAATGGTGAACAAAGCCAGGAGCAGGAGAAATAGAGAAGAGACAAAATAGGTGAGTGAAAGCTAGAGTATGAGAACCAGCGATGGCTGACAGCAGGCTGCCTGGGACTTTTCTGGATTTAGCACTGAAGTCCCTGGTCAGGGGATCCCTGTCAGCCCTGGGCCAAGGGGACGATTGGTCACCCCAGAGTATGACAAGGGCGTGTTGCCATTTCCAAAGGGACAGTCAGGGAAGATAACATGAAATTTGAGCAGGGTGGTGCACAGAGAATAGCCCCCAAAGAAGTCCCTGCAGCCTGTGGCTATGTTAGTTTACATAGCGTCTTAGTTACCTGGTGCTGCTGTAACAGAAATACCACAAGGGGAGGGCTTTAGGGACAGAAGTGTATTCTCACAGTGTAGGAGGCTAGAAGTTTGAATTCAGGGTGCCAGCTCTAGGGGAAGGCTTTCTGCCTCTGTTGACTTCGGGGGGAATTTCCTTGTCTCTTTTCAGCTTCTGCTCCCAGCTCCTTGGTGATCTTCGTGCAGCACAGAATCTATCTTCCTCCCTCTCTGCTTGCTTAACCTACTCTTTTTATATCTCAAAGGTGATTGGCTAGAAAGACACCCTGCCCTGATAGGGCCTCTTAATATAACAAAGAAAATCCATTCCCAAGTGGGATTATAACCACAGGTATAGGGGTTAGGATTTACAACACATTTCTGAAGGACACAGCTCAGTCCATAACACAAAGCAAGGAGGACTTTGTGGATGTGATTAAGTTATGGATCTGAAAATAGGGAGATTACCTGGGATTATCCAGGTGGTCCCAATGGAATCCCAAGGGTCCTTATAAGAGGAGAGCAGAAAGGGGAGCGGGGGAGGGGATGAGATGTGAAGATGGAAGCAGCACTTGGAGTGAGGTACTTTGAAGACTCAGGACGGGGCCATGAGCCAAGGGATGAGGGCGGCCTCTGTTGCTGTCGTTAGCCGCCGTTGGGTCGGCTCTGACTCATGCCAACCTGTGTATAACAGAACAAAATGCTGCCCGGTCCTGTGCCATCTTCATGATCATTGTTATGTTTGAGTTCATTGCTTTTGCCAAGGTGACAATCCATCTCATTGAGGGTTTCCCTCGTTTCACTGACTCTTTTTGCCAAATCTAATGTTCTTTTCTAGTGATTGATCTCTCCTGATAACAGGTCCAAAGTGAGACAGAGTCTCGTCATCCTCACTTCAAAGGAGCACTTGGTGGTATTTCTTATAAGACTGATTTATATCAGTCTTTGCCAACACCACAGTTCAAAAGTAGCGGTTTTGTTTGTATTCCTCCTAAGACTGGGTGGCCTCTTGAGGTTGAAAAATGCAAGGAAACGGATTCTCCCCTCGAGCCTCTAGAAGGAACCAAACCAGGCGATACCTTGACTTCAGCCCAGTGAGGCTGAGTTTAGATTTCTGATCTGTGGTCATTCGCTACAACAGCCTTGGGAAATGAACACAGGCAGAGAACCAGAGGAAGGGAGAGATGGAGGGAAGCCCAGCCCGGGCCACCCACTGGGAGGAGAAGATACAGAGCACGTAGTTCACCTCAGGGATCAGGACTCATAATAAAAAAAAGAACTCCTACAATCAACAAGAAAAGGACACGTCACCCAAGAGGAAAATGAGCCAAGGCTATGACTTCCCAGAAGAGGAAAATGGAACGGCCAGCACGCGTATAGAAAGATGCCGACCTCATCAGTAATCAGAAACATACAAATTAGCCAGCATGAGAGTCCCTTCACAGCCATGCATAGGCATAAGTGACAAAAGAGGTGGCAATATAAGGGACCACAGACTGACAATGGAGGATGACCAGGACATGGAGCAGCAGGGACCCTCACACCCTCCCAGTGGGAGGGAAACTTGGTACATGGCTTTGGAGACTGGTTTAGAGCCCTGAGGAGCTGTGAGAGTCAATGACAGGATGCTGAGAGGATGTTAACTCTCAGGAAGAACTGCCTCCAGTCAGGGTGTGGTAGTAATGAGATGCCCCATCATATTGACAACCGCCTTTTGAGAAGAGGGAAGAACTTTGTGGCAGTCATCTCAGAAATTCTCAGAATCCCTGTCGTGGGTGAGTAAAAATTGTTGAGTTGATTCTGACTCATGGCGACACTGTAGGACAGAGCAAACTGCCCCATTGGGTTTCCGAGGCTGTAGCCTTTGCAGAAGCAGACTGCCATATCTTCCTCCCACGGAGTGGCTGGTGGGTTCAAACCACCAACTCTCAGTTAGCAGCCAAGTGCTTAACCACCGTGCTACCAGGGTTCCCTCTCATAGTTGAGTAAAGGGCAGTAACTAGTTAGAGAGCACGTGTTTCAGAGAAAGCTGGGGGGGCCCCAGTCAGGGAGCAAAATCTTGCACCAAAGTAAATATATTGATTTTGTCCAAAGGAAAGGATAGTCCCTACCTATGAAGCACCTTTGACAACAGTCAGAGAAAAAATAAAGCTTTTTTTTTTTTTTTTTTATCTTTTTGTATTTGTAAGTCCAGAGTCAGATTTCCATGGTATCACAGGGTATAAAACTGACTTATAGGAAACGTTTTGAAATAAAATTTGTTTTCATTTTATTTTCTGAAGTCATTTGTTTTTAAAGTCTGGCCGTAAGATAATGTCTGAGAATACCTTCCCATTGTAATGGGCCCTGAAAAGCTCTTTGTCCCTGTATGCTGAGCACCACAGATGAACACAGAGAAGGTGGCCAAAACCCTGAAAAGCCAAACCCGTTGCCGTCGAGTCAATTCCGACTCGTAGTGACCCTACAGGACAGAGTAGAACTGCCCCATAGAGTTTCCAAGCAGTACCTGGTGGATTTGAACTGCCGACCTTTTGGTTAGCAGCTGTGGCACTTAACCACTATGCCGCCAGGGTTTCTAAGAAAGTAGCAGCTAGTCTTAATTTCTAATTTCTCAGCAACCCAAGGAACAATTAAATTAGCACCTTTATATAGTTTATGGAAAATTTTCTAGCCTTGCTATCCTAAAGTCTCCTTCAGAGAGACCACCAGATTTTAAATATCTACTAGGAAAATGCATTAGAAAAGGTGCGGGCTAGATAATAAATGAAATAAATTATCCCTATTACAAAATCATGGAAAATCCTGTGTGAGGGCTCACTTATTCCATGTAAAGTTGATTAGAACTAAATTCCAGAATAAAAGTAGAATTTTCTATCCATTTTGAAAGATGCGAGGAAACATAAAGCTAAGCATTTAAACATATTTTTTTTTTTTCTGTGTAAAATGGTGTTGAACATTTCTGGAAGTAAGATTAGGTTTGGCTATGAATTACATAACCAGTTGCCAACGAGTCTACTCAGATCATGGCGACCCTATGTGTGTCAGAGTAGAGCTGTGCTCCATTGGGTTTTTAGTGGCTGACTGTTTGGAAGTAGAACACCAGCCATTTCTTCTGAGGCACTTCTGGGGTGGCCTCAAATCTCTAACCTTTTGGTTAGCAGTTGAGCACGCTAACTGTTTGCACCTCTGAGGGACTTCATAGACCTCTAAGTAATAATGGCCTATTTGGGGCTTGTTTGGAAGTCTAAAGGTAGGTAGCCTAGGGGTTATCTAGGAATTCTCCTCAAAGTCTCAGGGAACCCAAATCCTTCCACCATTTTGCACTGTCTTGCATGGCTTCTATCCGTAGATCACTTCATGGTCCAAAATGGCTACCTCAGCTCCAGCCGTCTCATCCACATTCCAGCTGTTAAGGAGGAGGGGGGCAAAGGTGAAAGGACATAAAAACAGACCCTGCTCTCTCTTAAGAAGGCTTCTAGATGCTGCCATACGACACTTCCAGAACTTTTCATTTGTCTAGGTTCAGGCACATGGCCACATCTCGTTGCAAGATGGGCAGGGAGAGTCAGTCTTGATTTGAGGTACTTGTATGGCCAGCTAAGTGTTCTATTACTGCCCAGAAAGGAAGAAACAGCTCCTGGGCACAACAAGAAGACTGCCACAGGCGCCTTTATTTCATTTATAGAGTTAAATCCTCTAATGAATGTCTGGCCTTCTGGGTTGCAGAGGGGAATTGTAGCGGCCAGGACTGCTAAGAGTAACTAAGGGAAAATTTAGCCCAGCCCAGGAAAGGCAGGGAGGGGTGCAGCGGAGTGGCAACAGGCCCTGGGTAGTCATAGATTTTTAAGGCTAAAGATAATTTTTGCATGTTTGCAATGTACAATCACCGTCTTCAATTAGCTTTGATAAGAGAAAGCAGAACAAGAAGAAAAAGGCTAAAGAAACAAGTGCAGAGACACTGGGGAAAGTGCCTGTTGGGCAGGCAGGCCAGGAGATGAGCGGTATAAAAACAGCCGTGAACACTGTTGAACGTGGAGTCACGTCAGTTCGGGAGCCAGAGCTACTCGGTTGGTCTGCAGCTTATAGTTCTGGAAGTTTCCGACTCTGGCAAAAGACCTAGAGTTAGTTATATGGTATCTGTCTTAGTTTCCTGGGGCTGCTATGACCAAGTACCAAAAACTAGAGGTGTAGTGGGAGGTGGGGGGAGAAGGGGCACTTGTCCAAGGGGGTAACAGAAGAAGCACAGAATGACACTCCGAGGTGCCACAAATATAAAAGGTGTCTGACTGAGGCAGCTGGACAAGAGGGGGAAAGCGGTTTCTGCTGACACGTCACTGCATGAAAATCTATTCATCTTGAAATTGGTGAGGGGGCTACTTAGAGATTGTCCCTGGATGCTCATTACCCTCATTATTCCTCTGCTGCAAACTTGGTGGCTGAAAATGACAAAAATTTATTCTTTTGTGGTTCTGGAAGTCAGAAGTCTAAAATAAAGGTGTGTCAGCTGGGCCCTGCTCTCTCTCCAAAGACTCTAGAGGAAGACACTTCCTTGCCTTTTGCAGTTTCTGGTGGCCCCAAGGAAACCCTGGTGGCGTAGTGGTTAAGAGCTACAGCTGCTAACCAAAGGGTCAGTGGTTTGAATCCGCCAGGCACTCCCTGGAAACACTATGGGGCAATACTATTCTCTCCTGTAGGGTGGCTATGAGTTAGAATCAACTTGATGGCAACAGGTTTGGTTTTTAAATATGTGTTGGAGTCCTAGCCCCTATGCCTGTGGGTGTAATCCCATTTGGGAATAGGGTTTTCTTTGTTATGTTAATGAAGACATATCAGGGTGTGTCCTAAACCTAATAACTTCTGAGTTATAAGGAGTGGCACAGACAGAGAGACTAAACCAAAAAACCAAACCCAGTGCTGTCGAGTCAATTCCGACTCATAGTGACCCTATAGCACAGAGTAGAACTGCCCCATAGAGCTTCCAAGGAGCGCCTGGCGGATTTGAACTGCCGACCCTTTGGTTAGCAGCCGTAGCATTTAGCCACTATGCCACCAGAGTTTCCAACACAGAGACTATCGAGCGCAAATGAGGGGAAGATAGACGTCAGCTGAAGATCGCCAAGGAACTGAGGAACGCCGGGGCTACAGAAGCTGAGACAAGGGCTTTCCCCCAGGACCAACAGACAGTGAGTGTTCCCTGGAGCTGGAACCCTGAATTCAGCCTTCTAGCTTCCTGAACCATTAAAAAGTACATTTCTGTTCATTAAAGCTGCCAACTTGTGGAATTTCTGTTATAGCGGCACTAGGAGACTGAGGCACTGTCCCTTTCGTGCCCTTCTGTACGGTCCCCCACCCTGGCTTCTCCTTCTCTTGGCTCGTGTCCCTCCTGGGTGATAGAGTGACCTGAGCACATGCAGACTGACCAGGCTTTGCTGTGGCTTACAGCCCGCCAATGCACCGACTACCCACAGGAGAAGCCAGGCCCCCAGCCTGCCCACGGCCGCCCTCACCAGCCTTACCATGCCACCCTTTGCTACTTGTGAGGTGTCAACATCTGGCACAGCAGCTGGTGTCTGACCCTCCTTGCTTCTGTCCCCACCAGGAACTCTCGGCCTGGAGGGCTCTTCTTTCTCCTCTTCATCTTCCGTCAGTGACTCTTGCCTCCTTCCACCCACTCTGGTCCCCCGAGTGCCCGTGGCTGCCATGGCAAGGCACAGAACACAGGGTTTCCTAAAATTGCCTGCTTTTGCTGGTTTTCTGCTGGCTGGGGAGCTCCAAGAGGGCAGGGCCACATCCTGTTCACCCTTGGGCCCCCAGGCCAGCCTGGTGCCTGGTGAACACTGTAGATATCAAAACATATTTAAAGGCTGGAAGATGGAGGGAAGGGAGAAAGGATGGAGGGCAAGGGGCAGGTTGACACTGCAGCCGAAGCTGGGCCTTGTTCCCGCCCATCTCTGATGTCTGAGGAAGGCCTGGGTTTGAGCAAGGTGGGGGGTATGGTCCACAGTGCTCACCTTAGCATGGCAAGGGGACTGTCTTTAAAAAACAACAACAACAGGACATTAATCTGGGAAAGGATTCTTTTCTACTTATGATATAAAAAATTGGGAAATGCAGTTAGGCCCCCAAACCTTAGACACTTCTGTGACAAAGATGATTGAGCCCGATATTTAGAATCAGGGTGTCTTGGGTATCTAGTGCGGCTGTTACAGAAATACCAGAAGTGGATGGCTCTAACCAACAGAAGTTTATTTTCTCACAGTTTAGGAGGTTGGATGTCCGAATTCACGGTGCCAGGTCCAGGGGAAGTTTTTCTCTCTGTCTCTCTGGGGGAAGGTCCTTGTCATCAATCTTCCCCTGATCTAGGAGCTTCTCAGTGAAGGGACCCCAGCTCCAAAGGGTGTGCTCATTCTCGGCACTTCTTTCTTGGTGGTATGATATCCCTCCTCCTCTCTGCTTGATTCCCTTTTATGTCTCAAGAGATTGATGTAAAATAC
This sequence comes from Elephas maximus indicus, assembly GCF_024166365.1. Classification (NCBI taxonomy): domain Eukaryota; kingdom Metazoa; phylum Chordata; class Mammalia; order Proboscidea; family Elephantidae; genus Elephas; species Elephas maximus. The sequence goes on along the minus strand of NC_064820.1, from coordinate 226,709,270 downwards.
GCCCTAATCCCGTAGATTGTGTCCTGCCTCATTAGCATAACTTCCTCTAATCCTGCCTCATTAACATCATAGAGGTTAGGATTTACAACATACGGGATAATTACATCAGGTCACAAAATGGAGGACAACCACACAATACTGGGAATCATGGCCTGGCCAAGTTCACACACGTTTTTGGAGATACAAGTTAATCCTTAACACAGGGCCATTGCCAACAATGGTGTGTTCCTGCACTTGTGGAGGGGATGTCAAGACGCAGGAAGAGCACTTCTGCCCACAAATATCGTCATGGATTGAATTACGTCTCCTCAAAAATGTGTGTATAAGTTTGGCTGGGCCATGATTTCCAATATTGTGTGATTTTCCTACATGTTGTAAATCCTGCCTGTATGATGTTAATGAGGGAGGATGGGTGGCAGTTGTGTTAGTGAGGCAGGACTCAGTGCACAAGACTGGATTGTGTCTTGAGACAATCTTGAGATATAAAAGAGAGAAGCGAGCAGAGAGACAGAGGGACCTCCTACCTGTGCATAGAAGCTCCTAGCCCAGAGGAAAATTGATGAGAAGGCCGACAGAGAGAGAAAGCCTTCCCCTGGAGTCGGTGCCCGGAATTTGGGCTTTTAGCCTACTTTACTGTGAAGAAATAAGTGTCTCTTTGTTAAAGCCATCCACTTGTGTGGTATTTCTGTTATAGAGGCACTAGATGACTAAGACAAATATCTCCTACTTCTGGGCACCAAAATTTCCCCAAGGGAGAGTCATTCTTTAAGGTTAAATATCACCATTTCTATGACCTATCTTTAAGATAAGATAATATTTATTAATTTATTTTATTTGTAAAGGTAAAACCGATCATTGTAGAAAATTTGGAAACTACAGGAAAAAATAAGAAAAAAGAAATATGTCATAATGAATTTGGCCTTGCCCAAAGAGAGCTCCAGGCCTCAGCTTTTGGAAGTCGTCTCTGCCATACCTGACAGGGGTCTTTGTTTAGAGCAGAGCTGGCCACATCAGATCTTAGGCAGGGGACATCCACACACAATAGGAGTCCCTGGGTGGTGCAAACAGTTAAGCACTTGGCTGCTAACTGAAAGACTGGAGGTTCGAGTCCACCCAGAGGTACCTTGGAAGAAAAGCCCGATCTGCTTCCAAAAAAGCCAGCCATTGAAAACCTTATGGAGCACAGTTCTACTCAGACACACATGGGGGCGCTATGACTTGAAGCCAACTGACAGCAACTGGTTTGTTTTTTGACCCACTTTCAATAGTCTTAGGGTGGAGACAGGACTGGCCATACCAGAAAGACTAGCCATATAAGCTGGGGGTGGCGAGGGGGGCGCGGAGCTTTGGGTCACGTAAAAGGTTAAAGCTCTTGGCTGCTAACACAAAGCGTGGTGGTTTGACCCTACCCAGGGGTGCCTGAGAGGAAGGGCCTGGCAATCTGCTTCCAAAAAATCAGCCATTGAAAAACCCTATGGAGCACAGTTCTACTCCGACACACATGTAATTGCCATGATTTGGAGTAGTTTGTTCTGTTTTGGTTTGGTTTTGGGTCACATAGTATCCATCGGCCTGGAGACTGGGTTCAACCACGTGGTCAATCAATCATTCAGTCGATCACGTCTGCGTGGTGGAGTCCTGATAAAAACTCTGTACACCAAAGCTCAGGTGAGCTTCCCTGATTGGCAATATTCTGTACACGTGGATGTGCTAGGTGGATGACTCCATGGGGCAGGACATCAGGAGCTTCCAGTCAGCAATCCTCTCAGGCTCTGCCCGTGTGCCTCTTCCCCTGACAGGTTTTCATCTGTATCCTTTCTCTAATAAACTCTAACTGTGAGGACAGCAGCAGTCAGCGGTGAACTTGAGGGTGGCTTGAGGGACTCCTGACCTTGTAGTTAGCGTCAAAAATGAGGCTAAATTTGGGCAAAGAATTACGCATCAGTTGTGTTTTGGCTTAAACCCTGATTTGTCCTGGGTGGCCGAGGAATTGAGGTCAGAGGGTTTGGATTTTGGCTTGGTGGCCCGACCTTGGCTTGCTTTGGCTGTGACTGAGCCAACAGTATTTTCAGGCAGACAGATCTGCAAAAATTGAATGACACTTGACTTCCGGAGGTCCTTCTTACCACCCACATGTCCACTAGTTCCTAAGGTTTTCTGCAACGAGTGAAACTTTTCCACACCGTCTTACCTCACCTGAAGAGAGATGACATTTCTAGATGTTTCCTCAGGCTTCCTGTCCAAGTTCTCAGTTCTCATGGTCACTGTGGATTGGAGAGAACTCCGTGAATTGCTTCCTGTGATGGAGTATTGATTTCCTAGGGTTCCTGTAATGAAGTACCTCAAACTGGGTGGCTTATAAGAACAGAAATTTATTGCCTTAGAGTTCTGAAGACCGGGAGTTGAATTCAGGGTGTCAGCAGGGCCATGCTCTGTCTGAAGGCTCCAGGGGACGATCCTTCCTTGTCTCTCTCAGCTTCTGGTGGCCCCACGCATTCCTTGGCTTGTTGACACATCTTCACATGGCTGTAGTCCCTCTGTGTCTCTTCTTTTTTATAAGGACACCACTCATACTGGTTTAGGACCCACCCTACTCTGGTATGACCTCCTGTTAACTGATAATATCTGCAAAGACCCTATTTCCAAACAGGGTCCCATTCACAGGTACCAGGGGTTAGGACTTTAACATAAATCGTTTGAGGACATAAGTCAACCCAAAACAGATCGCATCTGTTGCTGATGCCTTTGCCTGAGGGAAGGCCCTTTAAGGAGGCTCCAGAGGCTTAGAAAGACTCCTCTCCCCAGGGCAAGGAGCGCTCCAGACAGAGGAGAGGCAGCTAAAGGGGCTACAGGTCAAGTTCAATATTTCTTGAGCATCTACTTTGTGCTGGGCTCCATGGCAGCTGCTAAGGGAGATGGTGATGAGAGAACCTATATCCTCACAGGGCCTGGCTCTTCCCTGAGGCAAATTCTGCCCCCATTTTAAGGCAAAATTCCCATCAAAGGCAAAGGAGGGCCCACCTCACCCCAAGGATCTGTGGGACCCACTGGCCCTTATTGGCAACCTCCCCTTGTGGGAGGATGGGAAGTCCAATGGTGGAAGTTGGGGAAATTTGCCTGATGCACAGGAAGACATTGGGCCTCTCAAAACCGTCATCTGGCCTCTTTTGGCTGATATTCCAGGGGCTCAGTAGAAGTAACCCCTCCAAAATCCAGGGTGAGGGTTTTACCTCTCCCTTAAATAGATTACACTTGAAATCTTTTGATTTGGATGTATAAAAAGTCCACCCACTGCAACATTGGAAGAGCAGGAAAACACAGCAAAGCCTTCTTGTCTAGCCCATCCGCCCTACATACCGCCCCCCTTCAGCTCTCTCCTGGGTGGGAATCCAGCCACAGCTGCTGCCTTTGGAGTGAAAATGGAATGTGCTGTCTTCTTGGGGACGGATATTTTTAAGATATTTTGTATGTTTAGTGTGGAATCCCAGGGTGGTGTAAACAGTTAGCATGCGCAGGCACTAACTAAAAGGTTGGAGCTTGGAGTCCACCCAGAGGTACCTCAGAAGAAAGGCCTGGCAATCTACTTCCAGAAAAATCAGCCATTGAAAACCCTATGGAACACAGTTCTACTCTCACACAAGTGGGGTCACCATGAGTTGGAGTCGACTTGGTGGCGACTGGTGATAGTTTATGCTTAGTGTTCACCAACCTTCATGCAGAATTATTTGCTTAGAAATTTACAGTTCTCTTCCCAAAGCACGTGTTTCTGATGTGATTTAATGGAAGACACCAGTGAGGGAGGCCTAGACTGCTATGTTAGTGTCAGATATTGTGAATGAAAGAGCTCTTTCAGGTGTTGTGGATTGAATTGTGTCCCCCCAAAATGTGTGCCAACTGGCTAGGCCATGGTTCCCAGTATTGTGTGACTGTCCGCCATTTTGTGATCTGATGTAATTATCCTGTGTGTTGTAAATCCTAACCTCTATGATGTTAACGAGGCAGGATTAGAGGCAGTTATGTTAATGAGGCAGGACTCAATCTACAAGATTAGGTTGTGTCTTGAGTCAATCTCTTTTGAGATATAAAAGAGAGAAGAGAGCAGAGAGACAGGGGGACCTCATTACCACTAAGCAAGAACAGCCAGGAGCATATCCTTTAGATTGGGGTCCCTGCGCTGAGAATCTCCTAGTCCAAGGGAAGATTGACGACAAACACTTTCCCTCAGAGCCGACAGAGAAAAACTTCCCCTAGAGCTGGCACCCTGAGTTCAGACTTCTAGCCTCCTAGACAGTGAGAGAATAAATTTCTTTCTCTTAAAGCCATCGACTTGTGGTATTTCTGTCATAGCAGCAGCACTAAATGACTAAGACAACAGGTAATAGGAAACAGGGTAAGACAGGGAGCATTCAGTCAAGGGGATCCCATGTGGGGTGTAGGTGACAGACCTTTCTTCTTATTTCTGTGAGGCACAGCCCGCAAGGTCAACGCTGAGCACGTAGGAGGCTGTGCTGCCTTTTTGCTTTTGGCAGAGGGAGACATGGGGGCTGGAGGCGGCATTTCTGAGGGTCAAATGTTGCCAGCCCTGAGCTCTCAGAGTGAATGTCAGGAGGGAGATTTGTCAGAATTTATCAGATTTAGTCTTCGACATATGCACGGTTCCTTGAATTGCTAAGTTATCGGAGGAGAAAAACAACAAAAACAGTATTTTATTGTCCCTTTGTTGAACATGGTCCCTGGCTGGCACAAACGGCTTGGGCTTGACTACTAACAGAAAAGTTGGCAGTTGGAACCCACCCAGCGGTGCTGCGAAAGAAAGCCCCGGAAGTCTGTTTCCGTAAAGATTACAGCCAAGAAAATCCTATGGAGCACAGTTCTACTCTGTAACACATGGGGTTACCACGAGCCGGAACGGACTCAACAGCAACGGCTTTGGTTTTTGTACGAACACCAGGCAAGGATGTCACGGCTGTGAATGGTAAATCTCGAGGGCCCACACATACCTGCCTGAACTTTGTGTTCTTCTTGGTGCCAGATGTCTTGCTACAACATGGTGTGTGCTGGGCAGCAGCAGGCTCCGACCCTGTTGTGAGAACCATGGGGCATTGACGTGTGTCTCCCCACGGGCTGCTCAGCTCCGAGCTCTTTATGCTTTATGCTGACTTAACGCCAACGGCCTGTGTAGAAGCTTCTCTAGGAGCCGCACCTGGGAGCGATGAACTGACCAGGGGCAGATGACCCAGTAAGCAAGGTACGCACGGACTTACATTAAGCAAGGTATGCACAATCCTGTGCACTGCAGGTTAGTAAGCAAGCACGAGTAAGCCTGTGCATACCTTGCTTTTTAGGTAATCCGTCCCTAAGTCACCCGTCACTTGGGAAGGGCGACTTGTTCAGTAGGTTGTGCTGGTCAGTGGTGGGGCCTTTCCTGGTTGCCTCTGAGACCAGGAGGCTCATCTCAGAGCACTCCCCCCCCCCCACCTTTGCATTCTCGCTGCTCCAGCTGGAGTTACCCCCAGACGGTATGGTTACTGTCTGCCTCCCCGGCTGTGCCAAGAGCCCCTCTGGGGCAGCAGCCACATCTCACTCAACCCTCCACCTCCGTTGCCTCATGTGGTGATTAATTTAGCCACCAGGGGACAGTCCTAGGCGCTGGCCATGCAGGTGACCAGGGGGATGAGGCTCTACCTATGGAGTGTTGGGTGCTGGTTCGTGAAGCAGGAAGGCTGGCTGGTGAGCTTCTCTGCAGCCTTACAGGGAGGGGACGGCCCCGAGTGGGAGATGAGCCAGGCTGGGCCTCTTCATCCCTGAGCACTCGGCAAATGGGGCGGAAATGACCCACAGTGTGTGAGCATCTTGGGGGAACCCACTGTCCCGGTTTCTAAAGGAACCCGGGCAACTATGGGCCAGCGCACAGGAATCAGGACACACTGGCAATGCTGCCAAGATGCTCTCTCCTTGGGGTCTTTTGTTGTTTGGAGATGGTGTAGTCCCAGGAATGACCCCATGTGTCCCAGGACAGAAGAACCACGTTGAAGCGTGTGTTTAGAGGTGTATACATGCATGTGTGTACATGTGATTGGGTGTAAATGCATGCATACATGTATGTGTATGTAAGTGCATGCATGTGTGTGCGAAATCTGAGGAAGCAGGAGTCTGATGAGAGATTGAAGTGTGATGACATAGACATTAAAAGTCCCTGCGTGGTGCAAACAGTTAAGTGTTCAACTACTAACTGAAAGGCTGGAGGTTCGAACCCACTCAGAGGTGCCTCAGAAGAAAGGCCTGGCAATCTACGTCTGAAAATCTGCCCTCAAAAACCCTGTGGAGCCCAGTTTTACTCCGACGCACGTGGGGTTGCCAAGGGTTGGAGCTGACTTTACGGCAACTGCTTTTTGTTTCTAGGTGTTTTGTCTGAAGGGCTCTTGTTGACGGAGGGAGAGAGAAGACGGTGCACTTTCTACGTAGGACGACCGGAAGGCCGATCTGCCTCTGTATCTGGGCACATGACAGGTACGTGTTGGCTGTATTTTAATCAAAGCTGCCTTAGGTATTGGCTTCAGCAAGGTTAAAAAAAAAAAAAAATCAAGAAGAGAGGCAGGATTCAAGGCCCCTATCCATACTTTTTTATCCATATTGGGCTCGATTCAAGAAGAGATGGAAAATTTTACAGGTCAAAGATGAATCACTCAAAGATGGGAAGTTATATTCCGGTATTTGCCAAGAGGGAATTAATTCTTAGAGGAAATCAAAATGCACAAATGAAATGCCCACGAAACTCAGATTATGCAAATGGACTTTAAAGGTCAATTTTTAGAGTAGAGGCTCTTTTGGAAGGTTCTCTTGTCCCTGGACGGGAGCAGAGATGGAGCCCACGTCCCAGGGGAGACATTCAGCTGCCTCTTTTCTTGCTTTTTATAAAGTGAGCATCTAGGAGTTTAAAGGAGTCCCTGGGTAGTGTAAATGGTTAACATGCGCGGCCGCTCAACCGAAAGGCTGGACGTTTAAGTCCATTTGGAGGTGCCTTGGAAGAAAGGCCTGGCAATCTATTTCTGAAAAGTCAGCCATTGAAAACCTTAAGGAGCACAGTTCTGCTCTGACACAGACGCTGTTGCCATGAGTTGGACTCAACTGAACAGCAACTAGTATACAGGTAGGTAGGAGTTTAAAGGCATGCTGGCTGTGGGGTGTGAGTGAGGGTTTAGGCATGGGGGACTCTCCCAGGCAAGAACTGAAGCTTGATCACCAACAAGCCTGGGACCTGGTCTTACTTTGTGGTTGCAATGACACCCAGAATGTCCCCAGTGTGTGCAAAAAATGAACCCCCAAATTAAAAAAAAAAAAGGGCAGCTTTCCTCTGCTGAGATAGAGACCCTAAGTATGCTGAATCAATGGGCCTCCTTTTCTTATCTGAAGATTTAGGGGGTAGATGACCTGGATAGGAGCATGCCAGCTGTTGCCTGGGTTATGTCCTGGTCCTGCTGTATAGTTCCATCTTCTGACACGCACTGCCCACAGTTGGTCAGTTCATCTCACTTCCACACCCCCCGTCCACACATCCCCATGTCTCAGCAACACGGGAAGCAGGGGGCTGAAGCCCGTGTACACCGGGCACCATCGGACGTTTAATGTGGAATTTATGAGGGGGTGTATGTCGTTTATCTGAAGTGCCCTGGGGTACACAGCCCTACCAAAGAAAAATACAGTACTCATTTCTGTATAAGAATATATTATTTAAAAGACAGTTTAAAAATAAAAATTCTGTACATTGTCATGAATTCCTTTTGTGTGTGTGTGTGTGTGTGTGTGTGTGTGTATGTGTGTGTGAGCGAGTAAAATGGTTCTTAGAAAACGTGGTCTTATGGTTTTAGGTGTTGAGAATGGACGTTTCTGTGCACGGGAGTCCCACGGAGCTCCGACCACCCAGTCCAGGAGTGGCTTCTGTGACTCCAAAGCTTCCCTCAGGCACAGTCTGCTGGAAAGAGGAAAAAGACTCTGGGTTTGTTGTTGTTGGAATTGAAACCGAGGAGGCAATACCACAAATGTCACAGAATTACACAGAGAACATTTCAAAATATGAGGTCGTTGGACATATTGTTGGACGGGTTTAGGCAAAATAAAACAATTTTCATCTTCCTTCTGGGCCATTCAAAAATACAATCTGATTTAAAAATTGAGCCAAACCAATGTCATAAAACAATATGTGTACTAACTGTTTAATGAGAAACTGGTTTGTTTTGTAAACCTTCATCTAAAGTACAATAAAAAAAAAAAAAGAAAAAAAAATTGAGCCGAAATTTACTGAGCATCTTATGCACAGGCGCTGGGTGATGGGAATGGTGGACGTGCTTGGCTGCTGAGTCCAACACGAGGTGCCTCAGAAGGAAGGCCTGGTGATCCCAGTTCTCCTCTGACACACGTGGGGTCGCCAGGAGTCACAGCCGGCTCAACAGCAATTGGCTGTTTTTTCTGATGTAGCGGACACTATGCTCCCGTGGTGTCACTGTGACGGGTGCAGACGCCGTCAGAAGGGGTGACACCAAAGTGACTGTCTATAAAATTTTTGTGTTGTGCTTTTTTTCAGCAGAAATTTATTATTTTTAATAAAAATATCCCTGCAGAGGTCATGGAAGCTCCATAGACACATCCAAACTCCCTGAGGGACTGAACTGCTGGGCTGAGGGCTGTGGGGACCATGGTCTCAGGGGACATCTAGCTCGACTGGCATAACATAGTTTATAAAGAAAATGTTTTACATTCTACTTTGGTAGGAAGCGTCTGGGCTCTTAAAAGCCTGTGAGCAGCCATCTAAGATACTCCACTGCCCTCACCCCTTAGGAAGTAAGGGAGAATGAAAAAAACTAAAGATACAAGGGAAAGATTAGTCCAAAAGACTGAAAGACCACATCTACCACGGCCTCCACCAGACTGAGTCCAGAACAACTAGATGGTGCCCGGCTACCACCACTGACTGCTCTGACAGGGATCACCACAGAGGGTCCCACACAGAGTTGGAGAAAAATGTAGAACAAAATTCTAAACCCCGGCAAAAGACCAGACTGACTGGCCTCACAGAGACTGGAGAAACCCTGAGAATATGGCCCCCCGACACCCTGTTAGCTCAGTAATGAAGTCACTCCTGAGGTTCCCCCTTCAGCCAAATATCAGACAGGCCCATAAAACAAGACAAGACTAAAGGCGCACACCAGCCCAGGGACAAGGACTAGAAGGCAGGAGGGAACAGGAAAGCTGGTAATAGGGGACCCAAGGTTGAGAAGGGAGAGTGCTGACGTGTTGTGGGGTTGTTAACCAATGCCATAAAACAATATATGTACTAACTGTTTAATGAGAAACTATTCTGTAAAACTTCATCTAAAGTACAATTAAAAAAGAAGAAAAAAAAAAATTCCTGCAGTTAGTTGCAACAACAAAAACAGTTTTCGTAAGCCCGGCTTACATGTATCAACATACCTACAAGGCTAAAACTCTATGCTAATTTACTTTTTGAACCTTCTAAGGCACTCTGGCCAGAGCTGTCATCATTACTCAGTTACAAAGACGCTTCAAATCACGTGGTTTCATCTTCACTGGGTTCACGGACACACGCTATTGCCTTTGTTGCTGCCAGTGTTATTAATAGTCGCTGATTTTGTTAAATTTTCTGGTGTTTTAGCTACAATATTTTGGTAATTAGCATGGGGAGCGGTGACACCATGAGTTATCAAAACCGGGTGACACCATGGCTAAAACAACAATACTGTTGTTAGGTGCCATCGAGTTGATCCTGACTCACAGTGACCCATGTGACAGAGTAGAACTGCCCCATAGGGTTTTCTAGGCTGTCATCTTTACAGGAACAGATTGCCAGGCCTTTCTCCCACGTAACTACTGGGTGGCTTTGCGATGCCAACGTTTCTGTTAGCAGCTGAGTGTTTAACTGTTGCGCCACCAGGGCTCCTTAAAAACAGCGACAATAATGATATTGTTACTTCTAGTTTCGAGATTAGGACTCTGACATTCAGCGAGGTTAGGACATTGGAGCATGGCACTCAGCTTGAAATTAGCAAAGCTTGGACTCCAGGTTTGTTGGCCACCAAAGCCTGTCTCTGCTTCTCTTTCAAATCCAGAGACCAGTTTCTCAACCCCTTTGCTGTGAATGCTTTGTAAACTAAGAAGATCTCAAATTATCCTTTAGACTGGTGTATGGTGTTGTTATTGGCTGCTGTCGACCCCGTGCACAACGGAACGAAACGCTGCCGGGTCCTGCGCCTTCCCCATGACTGGCTGTGCGTCACTGTTGTGATCCATAGGGTTTTCAACAGCTGATTTTCAGAAGTAGATTGCCAGGTCTTTCTTCCTAGTCTGTCTTAGTCTGGAAGCTCTGCTGAAACGTGTTCAGCATCATAGCAACAAGCAAGCCTCCACTGACGGATATGTAGTGGCTGTGCATGAGATGCAGTGGCTGGGAATCGAACCTGGGTCTCCCGCACAGAAGGCGAGAATTCTACCACGAACTACTACTGACCCACCACTGCCCCCAAAGACCTGTGTATGGTGTAACTTTGTTTCATGGAGGCTAACTGGGCTGCTTTTACATTCCACATGGATTAAATGAATGGCTCATATCAATAAGTACGTTGGAAGAACACGTAAAGCTAGAGAAGCAAATACTTAATTTTTTTGAAGAGCTTTAAGTACTTCCGTTGAACTTAAAAATGTAAAGCACCTTTCCCTATAAATCGTCAAGGATTTCATTTTACTTGGATCCACAATCAATACCCATGGAAGCAGTAGTAAAGAAATCAAAAGACACATTGCATTGGGCAAATCTGCTGCAAAAGATCTCTTTAAAGTATTAAAAAGCAAAGATGTCACTTTAAGGACTAAAGTGAGCCTGACCCAAGCCATGGTATTTTCAATCGCATCACATGCATGTGAAAGCTGGACAATGAATAAGGAAGACCAAAGAAGAATTGATGCCTTTGAATTATGATGTTGGCAAAGAATATTGAATATACCATGAACCGCCAAAAGAACAAACAAATCTGTCTTGGAAGAAGTGCAACCAGAATGCTCCTTAGAAGCAAGGATGGCGAGACTACCTCTCACATACTTTGGACAGGTTGTCAGGAGGGATCAGTCCCTGGAGAAGGACATCATGCTTGGTAAAGTAGAGGGTCAGCAGAAAAGAGGAAGACCCTCAATGAGACGGACTGACACAGTGGCTGCAACAATGGGCTCAAGTACAACGACGATTGTGAGAATCACGCAGGACTGGGCAGAGTTTTGTTCTGTTGTATGTACGGTCCCTATCAGTCAGAACCGACTCCGTGGCACCTAACAACAATAACAACGTGTATGCTAATTATTGATCTTTTTTCTATCTCTTAACTAAAACATGTCCCCTAGGGAAGCTTCAATTATCACAAGCGAGGAATAAAAGTTTCATTTACTTAAAAATATTCAGTAACTCAGGTTTCCTTCTGTTATGGATTCAATCATGTCCCCCTAAAATATGTGTTGTAAATCCTAAGCCCTGTAGTGGTTATAAGGAGCCCTGGTAGCACAGTGGTAAAACTCAGCTGCTAACAGAAAGGTCGCTGTCTGAACCCACCAGCCACTCTGCAGGAGCAAGATGTGGCAGTCTGCTTCCGTAGAGTTTACAGCCTAGGAAACCCTACGGGGCAGCTCTGCTCTGTCACATGGGGTTGCTATGAGTTGGAATCAACTCAAGGCACACAACAACAATAACATAGTGGTTATAATCCCAGTTGGGAATAGGTTTTCTTTGTTACGTTAATGAACTGTATTCGTGTTGGGTATGTCTGAAATCAATCCCTTTTGAGGTATAAAAGAGCAGATGAAGCAAGCAGCAAGCAAGCAAGAGATGAGGGAAGACAGGTGCCACACCACAGGAAGATCAATGAGGAGCTCAGGAACACCAGTTGAAAAGAGACAAGGACCTTCCCCCAGAGCAACAGAGAGAGAAAGCCTCTGCCTAGAGCCAGCGCCGTGAATTCAGACTTCTAACCTCCTAAAACTATGAGAAAATAAATTTCTGGTGTTAAAGCCACCCACTTGTGGTATTTCTGTTATAGCAGATAACTAAGACATTTTCCTTCCCCAGATTTTGAATACCTTCCCCATTTTAGTCTAAGTTACTGTATGTATCAAGAAACCAACTCAGAAATTGTATTACCTTCAGCTTTTTTGGCATCTTTGTTTTTTTCTCTTGGTTTTTCCGTGTTCCCAGGTGTCAGGCTCTCAGTCTGCTTCTGCAGCTAGGACAGAGTGACCAAAGGCAAAGTCAGGCTCCGGGGAGATAGTAGGTTATCCAGTGCTTGTCTTTTTAAGAGGTTTCTGTTGACTGAGAGGAATCCCTGGGTGGTACAAATGGTTAACATAGCCGGGTGCTGACTAAAAGGTTGGAGGTTCAAGTCCCCCTAGAGGTGCCTCAGGAGAAAGTCCTGATGACCAACTTCCAGAAGAACCAGCCACTGAAAACCCTATGGGGCACAGTTCTACTCTGACACACATGGGGTCACCATGAGTCGGAATCAACTTGACAGCAACTGGCTTGGGTGGGCCAGGATGTAAAGTCAAGAACAAACACAAGGGTGAGCTTTTCAGAGACTTAGTGCTGTGCACAAGCAACCTTCTCCACATCTGAGGCCTCACCTGAGCGATGACTGTCCTGTGCTGGTGGAAGTCCACACTGGGTCCAATGACCAAGCTACAGGGGACTGGCCATGGTGGCGTGGGGTCTGTCTAAAGGCTGTGCATTTGGACCTCTTGTGTGTCTGTCCTTTCTAGGGGCAGGAGGTGCCTGAGGAGTCTTAGTGTCCCCTCTGTGCAATAGGGCTTAATAGCAGAGGCTTAGCCCTTCCTAGGAGTGGCTCACCGGAGGCTGGGAGAGCCGGAAGCCATCTCAGCGTTGCTGGGAGGGGAGGCCTGGCCAGGCAGATGCCCTCGGGCTTAGGTCTGCTCTCTGCACACTTTGATCTCAGGCTTTTAGAGTTTGAGAGACTGCTCTGTGCGTGAATGTCTGGTGGAGAATCCAGCTAGGAGGGCGGATTGCTGATTGGGTTTTGAATCGGTTTGGAAGCTTGTACTGAGCACTCATGTGACCAGCATCACACACAGCAGGCTGTGAACGTAGTGTGGTGGAGAGACGTGAGGCCGACCTGAGGAAGAGGCAACGCCTGGAACACAGCTCATGGGGCAATGAGGCCAGAAGCGTCAGGAAACCGCAGACAAGAAAGACTCGGGGTGTGTTGTGTAGGGGGGACAAGTAACCAGGAGCCCTGATGGAGAGGGCATTCACTGCGGGTGGGGGTGGAGGTGGGGGTCTTGGGGGGGAAGCGTGCAGCTAGTGGGGAGACTGAACTGTCTACATCTGCAGAGAGTTGGGCAGAGGGGATGACAGAAGGGAGGTTGCAGAGGAGGGTCTCAGTTGTCCCACGGGGCAGGAAGCCTGACACAGAGGGTTGCACACACTGGCCTCCTGCCCTGGCCAGACAAGCTCATTGGGGCTGTAGGGACAGACCCCACATCTGCTCTGAGCCTGTGAACTTGACCTTTCTCTGAAAAACTGTCAATCACAACAGTCTCCCCTGATCCAGGAGAAGGGCTCTGCCACTGAGCCAAACAGGGGAGTGCTCCATGGTCCAGGGCCTGGGTGGGTGGCCGCTTTGTCCCCAGGCCCCAAGGTAGCGTCTCTCTTCATTCCTTCACATACACACACACACATCTGCCCCCCATAGAACCATATCAGTCTCGGGGCCAGGGAGGGCCAGGGTTCTATACTGTGCTGGTGACCATGATGCTGTCAGGGCGGCTAACGAAACAGAGCTTCTCAGTTAAACCCGAGGCTGTAGGAAGCTACTTGTGGTGGTTGTGATCCCCATTAACGGGTATAGGGCAGCTCAGCCTTTTATTTGGCATGTCTCATTTCGGTTTAGCGTACAGCTGGAATGGGATGTGCCCTTGTCCATAGGGAGTGTTATGGATTAAATTGTGTCCACCCTAAATATGTGTTGGAATCCTAACCTCTATATCTGTGGAGGAAACCCTGGTGGCGTAGCGGTCAAGAGCTACAGCTGTTAACTAGGTCAGTGGTTCGAATCCACTGGGCGCTCCTTGGAAACCCTATGGGGCAGTTCTACTCTGTCCTATAGGGTCGCTATGAGCCGGAATTGACTCGACGACAACGGGTGTTTTTATACCTGTGGATGTGATCCTGTGTGGAAATAGGATTTCCTTTGTGAGGTTAGTGAGTCCATATCAGTGTAGGGTGTGTCTTAAACCTACTCACTTCTGAGATATGAAGAGGGCAGAATAGACACAGAGATACACACATGGGAGAAGGCAGACGTCATGTGGGGATTGTCTACAAGTCAAGAACCAAGGAACGCCTAGGGCTACCGATAATGAAAGAATTGACGTGGCTTAGACTCTGATTTAGATGCCTAGTTTCCAAAACTGTGAAAAAATAAACTCCTGTTCTTTAAAGCCACCCCCTGTTGGTATTTGTGTTACAGCCCCACTGGGTCCCTAGGACAGGGAGTAACCCTCAGCCACGGCACATGCTCAGCATTGCCAAATCTCACAGTCCAGAGCCAGGAATGGGGCGTGCCCACTTTCTGCACACGTTTCACTTTACCTCTTTCACGGTGTCTTCAGTTTGCTTCAGTTCCTCGTAGTGATCTCTGGATTCCCAAAGGGGCTGGAGCATTATTTCTTCAACCATAGGGAAGAGCTACGAGAGAGGGGCAGAGTTGCTTCAACGTTCTATCAGAAAACGTGGGTGTGAACAAGTGTCTGCCCCTCATCACGTGCGTCTCAGTGGGTCAAACAGGAATTCACCCCCATTCAGGCTGCACAGCCTGATCCCCCCCGGGGCCAGAGCCTGCTCAGGTTCCCAGGGAACAGAGGTTCAGGTGTCATTTGGTCAGTTCTACCTCCTGGGACCCATGCGCCCTCTATCCCTGGGTCCTTCTTGGTGGCGAATTTGCAATTTTTCACGTGGGCACCAGCAAAAGCCTCTCCCTTGTCTCTGCCCCACCTTCTAACATGTACACCTCCTCCACTGGTCCCCACTCCCAGACCCTGTGTTGATAAGTGAAGGCCACCCCCCCCTGGTGTGGCCTCAGGGTCCCCTGAACCTCTCCCCACCCCCTGCCTTCACCCACAGCTCACACCTGTGGATCTGCACATGGCACTCTCTCCCTTGCAGCTCCCGTCCCGGCTGTCCACCTGGGGAACATTCACCAGCCTTTCGATACTCGGATCTGGTGGTGCCACCTCCCCCTGGCTCTTCCCTGACCCCAAGGATGTGACGTCCCATCCTCTTCCCCTGAGAACCCTGTGTACAGCCCTCTACGCCCATAAGGCTTCCCTGCCTCCTTCTGCAGGCTTCAGGGCCCCATTGCTGAGGTGCACCCCCAGTGATCAGCGTCCCCGGTGACGTGTGGGATGACGGCCACTCACCTTGGTCACAGTTTCAAACATTGGGATCAGAACAAACTTGATGAACCCAATCTGGGCTGTAGCTTTAGTCACTTTGTCCCTGTCCATAAACGGGGCCACAGGAAGCCCTTCCAACTTCTCACGGTCGCTCTGCAGGGAACACAATACCCGTTGCCGTTGAGTCAATTCTGACTCATAGTGACCCTAGTGGACCGTGTAGAACTACCCCGTAGAGTTTCCAAGGAGTGTCTGGCTGGTGGCTTTGAACCGCTGACCTTTTGGTTAGCAGCCGAACACCTAACCACTGTGCCAACAGGGCTGTGGGGGAGATAATAGATGGCGATATTAGAAAAAGGAATGCCAAGGGAGTCTGGAGAACACTGAGGATCATTGTTCTCAGAGGAAGAAAGATTTGCTAATTAACCAACAATCAACCAAGCCAAAAAAAAAAACAGTTGCCATCGAGCTGACCCCTACTCATGGTGACCCCATGTGTGTCAGAGTACAGCTGTGCTCCATGGGGTTTCCAAGCGCCTTTCTGATCACTAGAACTTTCTTCCAAGGTGTCTCTGGGTGGCCTGGAACCGTCAACTTTTGGGTTAGCAGGTGAGCATATTAACCGTTCGCACCATCCCACCAAACCATGTTATACTCCTATTAATGAGAACGAGGAAGGGTGGCAGCATCTTAAGTGCTGAGCAGAGCATTTGCTGGGCACGCATGGGCAGTGTGGGAGGACGTGCTGAGGGCAGGCGCCGTTGGTTACATGTGTCACATGCCGCTCTGCAGCAGAGGCAGCCTGCAGAGCCCTGTCTGGCTTGATCAGGCTGTTGTACTGCATGGTTTCTTGTCTTTTCCATTATTTTCCATTTTAGGCTGACTTCAGGTTTTGTATGTCTCAGCTCTTCCCCGTGGCTATAATACCGTAATAGAGATAATAGCTAGAGAGAGCAGGGGCGAGGTCCTGCGAAAGGGTGAGACTGCAGGGAGTGGCTGTGAACAGGGAGGGGAGGAAGCAGCCACTGGTCACCATAAGGGCAGGGTGAAGAGGGTTCTGAGTGTGCCCGTGTATGCATACGTGCAAGTGTGCATACATGTGAGTATGTGTGCACATGGGTACTCAGGTGTATGTGTGTATACACATGCATGTATATGTGTGCATATGTGCATAGGTCCTTCATCCTACCCATCCCTCGGGGCCCATTCCTGCCTCCACAGTCCTTGCTTTTGACTTTAAGGCAGTTTGCTCGACAAGTTCGCCCCTAATAGTGGCTCAATGAGTGGCCACAATGGCAGTTTCACATCAGCTTTTTGGGCTTATCACTGCCTTTGATGTCCCCAATTACAGCTCATTTCATTTCCGATGTACACCTGTTCAGAAACTGAAGAGTTTCTGGAGGCTGCAGAGCCTGTCCACTGCCAAATACGCTGTCCATCTTGGCACAGCCCTTCAAATGTGAGGCTTCGTGAAATGGGTGTAGTGAGAGCAATATGAGGTTAGAAGATGTCGCAGCGCTCTTACCTGCATAAAGTACTCTTCTAATAAGCAGTCCACCCAGGGTTCGGCCACTTCCATCGGACGGACCTCATTAGAGATATCACAGCACTTGATCAGAATCACCTTCAGCTGAAAAGACAGTCTGGCATTAGGCCCTGGACCACGTGATGTAACCCAACGCTGCTGGCCCTGTTTGTCTGGGCCTGACGGCAGAGACAGGAGCCGGTGGAGGCTCTCGGTGCTGGGCCAGGTGTGGCTGTGCTTTGCCGCCGAGAGAAGCTGTGTTCTCCCTGCCATGGCACCAGCATTGCCCTCTGCGGCGGGCACCCCTGCATCCGCTCTGGGATCCTCAGCCTCCCCGGGGACGATGGAAGCACCCCACACCTCCAGAGTGTCAGCGCCTTTTTCTGGAGAGGGTTTGAGTAGTTTGGAAAAGTCTGTTCAATGCACAGACATTTTGTAGCACAAACTATAAATCATAAAGTTCAAAAAGATCTTGACTGTTGGGGATACATGAAAAACATATAACAAAACCATTGTTCAAAGGCCTAGGTTAAAAAAGAGTCTTAAAAGAAATGCAGTGGGTTCGGTCGTACAAGGCCCCTGAGTGATACAGTGATGTGTCAGAGACTAAAGGTGAGGAAGGGGACCCTCACTTGGAGGACGGTCAGGGCACCTGCATTGGCACTCCCTCATCCCCAGTAGAAATGGCACCGCTGCCACTGACCTGGGGGGCGTCCACTGGCAGGATTGCCATTCCGTCCACCTCTCCAGCCTGGAGTGAGGAATTTACACAGATGCCGGAGGTGGCGTTGGCTTCTGCCTTCTGCTGCCAAACCTGTGTCGCCCTGTGTCTGACGAGCCTCTCTGGCCCAGGTCACCATTTATTCTCAGGAAGCAGAGCAGGGTGAATGGCTCTCACCTGTTTCTCTCCCTCAAAACTGGGAGGGAAGAATGAGTGAGGGGGCCCAACCTAGGGGCCTTCCCAGTAAGGGCTGTGGCCTTGGAAACCAGCTTTACTGACACCTCGCTCTAAAATCAGGCCCAAAATTTTGATGTCTTAGTCTCCAGTCTCAGCTGGGTGGTCTGACTCTCACTCGGACAGCCCCCAAAAGAGGTCAAGCAAACCTACTTACCAGGGTCATATGTTCCTCATTGCTGTAGTCAAAATTCTTCATTTTTTCTTTGAAAGAATCCATGATTTCTGCATGCCTTGCCATGTCAGTGGCCAAGATCAGTGTAATTATTCCCTGAAGAATAAAAGAGCAAAGTGTTAGCGCTACAAATAACCTCAATAATTATTTAACCTGCACCTGCTGTGTACAAACCCTCTGCATTCACCATTTCATTTGGCCCTCACATCAACTCTGCGTGTGTTCAAGAATCAGTCCTGATTTTACAGACAAGGAAACTGAGGCTTGAGGAGGTTGAAGGACTTGCCCAGGTGCAGTTGGGGAGTGGAAGGCTGGAGTTTCAAACCTGGATTTGGCGTGACCAATGTCCACATGTGACTTGAGACCCCATATGCTGGATCCTCAGAGAGGAGGGAGCCACATCCATGGGCTGCTGGGAGCTATTAACTTGTAGGCTGGCTTGTCGTTAGCTGCTGTGGAGTTGGCCCTTGACTCATGGTGACCCCATGCGCAATGAAATGAACTGCTGCCCAGTCCTGCACTATCCTCGTGATCGGTTGCAGATTGGACTGTTATGATCCATAGGGTTTTCATGGGCTGATTTTTAAAAGCAGAACACCAGGCTTTTCTTCCTAGTCCATTTTAGTCTGGAAGCTCCGCTGAAATCTGTTCAACATCATAGCAACATGCAGGCCTCCACAACAGATGAGTGGTAGCTGCATGTGAGGTGCCTTGGCCGGGAGTCAAATCTGGGTCTCCAGCATGAAAGGCGAGAATTCTCCACCGAACCATCGCTCTTCATGCAGGGTGGTTTAGCATTGTGCTCACTCGTGAAACTAGCAGATTTTGGCGGAGGACAAAAGTTTCCCCTGGATTTAATAATCTAGGTATATGGTTCATTCCTCCCAGATCTTGTTGGAGGTCAAGGATGAATTTTCTAAGAGTATTTTTTCTATTATCTAACCTATATGTGGTTATATGTATACATGTTGCTTGAGAATGATCAAAGTCAGAATATATTTAATAGCATTCTCCATTAACCAATGTATAAATAATAATGAAATGAGTTTTTTTTTTTTTAAATGTTAAGCATTTCATTACCTTTTTAACAAAATATTGATTTAGGAGAGGTAGCATAATTCAAAGCCATGGCCACCCATCTGTGTATACACCCATTCATCATCCACCCATCTGTCCATCCGTCCATCCGTCCATCCACCCATCCACCCATCCATCCATCCTTTCATCTATCTATCCATTTATTCCACAAATATTTAGAGAACACACTTCTTTTCCAGATATGTTCCACTTCTCAAAAATAGAAAATAAAACCACAAGCATCGAATATAAAACCCAAATCAGACAACATAAAAAACAAAAACAAGAACCCATTGCTGTTGAGTGGATTCCGACTCATAGTGACCCTATAGGACAGAGTAGACCTGCCCCATAGGATTTCCGAGGGCCACCTGGTAGATTCAAACTGCTGACCTTTTGGTTGGCAGCTAAAGTCTTAGGCACTATGCCACCGAGGTTTCCAACCAGCCAACACAACAACAACTGTATTCAGGGATGGATCACTGGCATTTTAAATTATATAATTTGTCTGTAGAGATTTCACGTCGTATCAGTGAAGTATTTATTCAGTTATCTCTCAAAATCTTCAGAGACAAAAGCATATTTTAAAAAATTGGAACAACTGATTTTATACTGAGAAGAAAGCCTTATTTTACATTTCAGTAAAACGTTTGAAGCAGGACAACCATTGTCTGCCCATGGTGGCTGGTATGAAGAGGTGCCATCTGTAGGGTGGCTATTCCTCTAATCAGGCACCTTGCTTCTTTTCCAGGTCGCTGCTCTGACACCTTTTGGGGCGAGTCATGCATGAAGGGGCGTGCAGCTTGCCCTGCTTCTCCAGGTCCTCTTCCTGGAGGACTTTTCACTGGGCAGCCACTAGGGGCAGCAGGGGCCAATGCCATGTTCTCTATGGTTTGCACCCTCACCTACTTCAGAAAAGGAGTTGCAACTGCTAATCATAACAACACATGGCACATGCTTGCCAGGTGGTTCCATAAACATGTCAGAGAGGCCAGAAGGCCTGTAGATAAAGAGGAGATAATTGTACCAGGAACTTGTGATTCAAAAGGGCTATAATTGAGTACTACATTTAGCTTTGAACTTCCTGGAAGTGTGGGAAACAATGGTTTATGAGGCTGTCGCTCTCTGATAAAGTGGAGCTTATCAGTTCTCCAGCAGGGAGATGAGTGTTTTCCTGGCACTGGAATCTAAGAGACTTTACCAGGTGCATCTTGAAGGAAAGCCATAAGACACAGTGTGGACAAGATTTTCAGCTGTGCGATGGTAGAACATGGCTCCTCAAAGAGATGGAAGATGGTTCCTTGTCTTAGTTTCTTGTGGCTACCATAAAAAATGACCACATCCTGATGGGTTACAACAACACAAATTTATTCTCTCGCAGTTCTAGAGACCAGAAGTCCAAAATCAAAACAATGGCGGAGCTGACTCTTTCTGGGGGCTCTGAGGGAGAATCTGCTCCACGCCTCTTCCAGCTTCTGATAGCTCCAGGTGTTCTTTGGCTTGTGCTTGCATTCCTCCAGTCTCTACCTCCATCTTCATGTGGACTTCTCATGCATCTGTGTCTTCTCCTTTCTGTCTCTTCTAAGGGTCTTGTCATTGGACTCAAACTCCACCTGGGTAAGCCAGGATGAGCTCCTCATGCCAGGATCCTTCACTTACATCTGCAAAGACCTTTTTTTCCAAATAAGGTTCCATTCACACGTTATGAGGGTCAGGAGGTGGACATAGCTTTTTTGGGGGGGGCCGCTACTCAACCCACTACACTCCTTAAAGAGATCACTCTGATATTTTCCCTCCCCTAAAAATGGCAGCAGGTGGGATGCTGAATTCAATGAGGACATCCTGTGCAGAAGGGTGACATTATTTTTGGTGAGTTGGAAGTGTTTGCCTCAGGACAGGTGATAGTTCTGCAAAATAATCTTCCTCTTGGGCAGGTGCCCTCCTCTCTTCCTCCTGGCAATGTGTTCCAATAAGAGGGAAGCTCCCTTATCTGAAGTGGGTGGCAGGGTACACTGGACCATGGGGTGGCAGGAGACAGAGGCTGGGGCTTAGGGAGCAGTGGTGAGGGCTCTGCTAGGTTGGAGGCTGTGGACTGCGTCTTCCCAGCCTGCCACGTACACACTGTGCTCCCTTAGGTGAGTTACTTAACCTTGTAAGCCTCAGTTTCCTTGGTTGCAAAATGGAGATAGGGCTTACCTTGAAGGGTGTTGTGAGGGTTAAATTAAACAGTGGATTTGAAGTGCGTGTCAACAGGATACTATCTAGGCACATCAAAGGGGACATCTCTTCTTGGGGCTCCACTATGGCCAGCAGCTTCTCCAGTTACCGGAGAGCGGGGTTCTGCTCTGTGGTTGTGCTTTCTGTCCTTTCCCATCCCCGAATGCCCTCCCCTAGCCGGCTCTGCAGCCAGGAGGCCCTCGTTACCACAGACCTGTCTGATCTGCCTGAACTCGTCTGGCTGTACATTGGAGAAGATGTTGCACTCAGGCTGGGCGAGGATCTGGAAAGCCACGGCACAGTGGTGGTTCTCTAGGGGTGAGATGTCGTTGTAGCGGACGGCCAACTCTGTGCGTGCATTGATCTGGTACCTGGAGATGCAGAAGAGATCCAAGGGAGGTCATGGGGACCCTGGCACCCACACTCAGAGGTGCGGCTGGCAGCGGAACTACTCTGAGTGTATAAGTGGTGCCTGTAGCGTACAAGACAAGTCACAATGGGGCTGAAGAAACAGACTGTAGTCTGCACCTGCCAGGAACTCATGTCTCATGTTCTTCCTCCCTCCGATAGCCAGAGTGTCCTTTAAAAGGAAAGGAAGAAGGGAAAGAAGGAAGGAAGGAAGGGAGGAAGAGAGGGAGGGAGGAAGGGAGGGAGGGAGGAAGGGAGGGAGGGAGGAAGAGAGGGAGGGCGGGAGGAAGAAAAACAAAAAGAAAGAAAAAGCAAAAATGATGTACGCACGTGTTGTTGTATCCTGGATGATCCAAATCATGGCAGATGGCTGCAGTCATCAGGATCAGGATGTCCATCTGGGAAAACTTCTCCTGGATGGGAAAAAATAGTTTAGGTTTCTGCCCTCTTTACTGTGGGGGTGTAGAATGGTTGGGAGGGGGTTGGAGTTGGTGGGCACTGAGGGAAACAGGTGATATGGGCAGGACGAAGCTTCTTCCAGCCATCATGGGCCTCTCAGCCTGTGGGAGAGAACCCACCTGTTCCCTGGGGTGCCTGAGGAGGTGGTCCACCTGCTCATTTAATTGTAGGAGTGACCTCAGTGCTGGCAAAGCTGAGGCCTGGAGCAGGTAGCTTCCCTGGCAGGTGGCGCGGGCTGCTGGGGAGTAAGGGCAGCAGGCTGGGTGGTGACTGGTGGCAGTGGGGGACCCACGCGAAGACCCACCTGGAGACCACAGAGCCAGACCATGCTGTACATCATCTGGGTCACGCAGAAGCAGTGCCGGAAGTTGTGGAACGGGTTGTTTCTGTAGTTGTCTTGCACACAGAGCTGCGGGAGACACCGAGGTCAGATGCCTGTTCCCAGGCTGCCCTCCACCCACAGCGGCTCAGGACGCAAGTTCTCCCTTGGTTCCCACTGGGACTGACCGCTTCAAGGCTCTCCAGCATGTCCCTACGTGAACCTGTGGCCAGTGGTATTCCTGGGCTTGCCAAGCGTAAGGGGATGGTGACCCAGGAAGGCCACATGTGGCCGCGGAAGGCAGGTGTGGGGATAGCCCTTCCCTGGGTTTCCACCTAGGGCCTCACAGGTGAGGTGTGCCTGGGGGTGTGTGAGGAGGCACTTGGGGACATGAAGCTGGAGCTGGGGAGATGGAATGTGAGGGGCTCTGGGTCCCCAATCATTGTGAAACCACTTTGATAAGTTTTTAATATTTGGCTCTAAGCAATGTTTTACTGTAAAAAGAGATCTCCTGCTACAAACACACATATGCACACATATACACATGTACATACATGCGCACAATATATATACAAGTACATGCACACACAATGCCTACGCACACATGCACACACACATACTCATAAACCTACATGCGTGTAGACATGAGTACACACGCGCACATGAAGAGGTGTACACACACACTGCTGCTTTGGAGCACATCGTTTCACTAGTCCCTCCTGGTTCCTATTTCTTTCTCATCAGGGCAGAAGCCTGGGAGGTAGAGAATGTTTTGGTGGAAGCACAGACAGGGAGGGGCGCTGTCCTCCTGGGGCGCCCATGGGAACGTCCCCTCCATCCGCAGGCAGCCCAGGGCCCCCAGGAAGGCGCAGACAGTCAGCAGTCAGCTCTCTTGTAACTCAAGGAGCCTGTGTTCCGGCAGGCTAGCAGAGGGTCTGGCACTTACCAACCACCTCTTCAGGGTGATGGGGTTGATGTTGAAGTCTCTGACCAGGCCGAGGTCATGGTACATGTGTTCTAAGCAGCTCAGCATCTAGGACAACAGGGAGGGATGCTTGACAGAGGGAGCAGTTAAGCTCAGCCCCTGCCCTGTCCTGCTTCATTCCCAGGTCCTGGGAAGGCCATAATGAGCTCAAGCCCTGGTGGCTTCTCCCAGGCCAGTCCCCTTCCCAGAGGCTCCTCCTGAGTGCAGAGGGGGACTGGAAAGGCTTGGGAGAAGACCTTGTTTTTGGGGTGTTATAAGAGCACCTGGGAAGGACGTGGGGGTTTGAAGGAGCAGTCAGGATCTTCTAGGATCGAAGAGCCAGATCAGAAGTCAATGAGAATTCATTGCGAGAAGCGACAGAGATTGGATGAGAAGGTGCACTCTACCTGCCAGTGACCACATCAAAATGATTGTACTTGTTTCTACACATGAAAACCACTCCCTGTCTGTCACTTGGTCCTACTGTTGTGGCTTGCATGTTGCTGCGATGCTGGATGCTATGCCACTGGTATTTCAAATACCAGCAGGGCACCCATGGTGGACAGGTTTCAGTGGAGCTTCCAGACTAAGAAAGACTAGGAAGAAAGGCCTGGGGATCTACTTCTGAAAATCAGCCAGTGAAAACTTTACGGATACTAATAAAACATTGTCCGACATAGTGCTGGAAGACGAATCCCCTACCTTGGAAGTCACTCAAAATTCACAGTGGCCAAAACAATGGACTCGAGCATACCAACAATTGTGAATATGGCACAAGACCGGGCAATGTTTTGTTCTATTGTACATAAGGTTGCCATGAGTCGGAGCCGCCTTGAGGTCAACTAACAATAACAAACATGCAAAAAACAATCTCAGAGGACCAAGGCCACGGCGTAAGGTTCTAGACACCACCTAATACAGACCTGGAGCTGGATGTCTTCAATTGCCTAAGTTGTCCTTACCATTAGCTGCTGCGGAGTTGACCCCTGACTCATGGCGGCCCCGTGTGCTACAGAGTAGAAGCGCTTCAAAGGGTTTGAGACTAGAGATCAAAAGAGCTTTGATGACTGGCATCTAGACATGCTTAGCTATGTTCCCAGGAGGGCCTGAGGCGCTTTTTACTGTCTTCATGTCTTCATTGCGGAGTCCTGAAGGTGACCCTCTGTTTGGGTGAGCTCTGCCTCTCTAGCCTTATTTCATGGAACTGATTTCTATAGAAGTCAGTGCTCAAGCTGAAATGGATTTTGTTTTTAGTCCCAAGGAGGCTTTACTGTCATTGTTGAGATCTACTTAAATATAGCTCAGAGCTTTGGGGCAAACTGAGCAGGAGAGGAAAAGATTAAGTGATTGAAAAAATAATAACAAAATATGAACTTGACAAGAGTGGTTATAGCTTTTTGGGAAAAGCAGGTCTTAGAGAGCCTAGGGATGTAGGGGCTCTGCAAAATGAGGACAGCTCCGTGTTCCTGGGGCCTGTAGCACGACAACTGAGCAGCCCCACCCGCCAAGTGCTCCCCAGCACAGGGCCAGTCTGCCCGTGTCCTGCCTTCCAGCCATCCCCAGTTGCCCTGATGCCCATCAGAGGCAACGGGCTGTCGCCTTGGAGCTTGGTCTTCACAAAATGACGTGCAACCCAGACTCCATCCTTACTTGTTACAGAATGTGAGAACTGGAAACGCTGTAAGTCAGCTGATATTTTGTAGACCCTATAATCAAGGCATTGATGAATCGGCTACAAAAGCAGAGAATCCTTTGGTATTGTAAAGAATTCATTTGGAAAACTAGATATCACCTTAGACGCAGGCTAGCTACTATTGGGATTTCACCTAGCGAATTTCCTTGCAGCATGCTCTAACCACACACTTGTCTTCCTCGAGGGGAGAGTGCCTATGCAGACTGGATAATGCCCCCTGGCAGAAGGCTCGGAGAATGGTGGCCCTTGCAGGAACCCCTTACAGAGTGGTAGGAATGGTAGGCGGGCTTGACCTAGAGGCTAGGAGGGCTGGCTGCTGGCCAGCTGCTGCCTGGGTTCCCCTAGCTTTGCGCGTGACGTGCATGCCTGGCTGGGGACCCACTGTCCAGAGTTGCTGGTCCCCCCCACTGTCCAGATGCTGGCCCTCAGGACCTGTTATGGATTGAGTCGTGTCCCTCAAGAAAGATTTGTTAAAGTCCTAACCCCAGTACCTCTGAACATGACCTTGTTTGGAAATAGAGTCTTTGAAGACCTTATGAGGTTAACAAGATCATATAAGAGCAGGGTGGGTCCCTAATCCCTTCTGAGTGGTATCTCATAAAAGAGAAGAGATGCAGAGAGAGGCACACACAGGGAGAAGGCACCACGTGAGAAGCTGCAAGCCAATGGGGCAAAACCCCCACCTTCCGCAGCCAATGGGGCAAAACCCTCACCTTCCGCGACTGTCAGAGCTGTCGCTGCTGCTGATCTTGCCAAAGAGAGAGGGGCCGGGGGCAACCTGTCTGCATTGCTTTGTTATGGAAAAACTGCGAGGAGTCCTTAGATTTTTGTGTGTCGAAAATAGCTAGGCCTGATGGCCGTGATGGACTTTTTATTTTCTTGGGGCTCAGAAAGAAAGGAGTCTGTCTCAGTCTGGCAGCTCTGTTGAAACCTGTTCAGCATCACAGCAACACAGGAGCCTCCACTGACAGACAGGTGATGGCTGCGCACGAGGTGCCCTGGCTGGGAATTGAACCCAGGGCTCCCGCATGGAAGGCAAGAGTTCTATCTCTGAGTCATCACTGCCCCTGCATTAGGTAATTAGGGTAAACCCCAAAAGTCTCCATTTTTGTGTTTTTAAAAAAATGTTTTATTGTGTCTTAGGTGAAAGTTTACAGTGCAAATTAGTTTTTTATTCAAAAACTTTATACACAAATTGTGACATTAATTGTAATCCCCGAAATGTGTCAGCACTCTTCCCCTTTCCCTTTCCAACCTGGCCTCTCTGTGTCCATCTAGCCAGGTTTCCTGTCCCTTCCTGCCTTCTCACCTTTGCTTTCAGGCATTTGGTCTCTCATAAAACCCAAAAAAACCAAACCCATTGCCGCTGAATCGATTCCGAATCATAGCAACCCTATAGGACAGAGTAGAACTGCCCATACCATTTCTAAGGAGTGCCTGGTAGATTTGAACTGTCGACATTTTGATTAGCATCGTAGCTCTTAACCACTACACCACCAGGGTTTCCCTGGTCTCTTATACTTTATTGAATTAAGAAGGACCACCCTACCCTGTGTTATTGTTTGTTTTATAGGCCTGTCTAATTTTTGGCTGAAATATGGACTTCAGGAGTGGCTTCAGTTCTGAGTTAGCAAGACATCTGGGCGCCGTGGTCTCGAGGGTTCCTCTAATCTCTCTCAGACCAGTAAGTCTGGTCTTCTTTTGTGAATTTGAACTTTGTTCTAAAATTTTCTTCCCGCTGTGCCCAGGGCCCTCTATGGTGATCCCCATCAGAGCGGTTGGGGGTGGTAGTCAGGTACCATCTAGTTCTTCCGGGCTCAGGCTAGTGAAGACTGTGGGTCATGTGGTCCTAAAATTAGTCCTTTGGACTAATATTTTCCTTGTGTCTTTAGTTTTCTTCATTCTCCTTTGCTCTGAACATGCTGGGACCAACAGATGTATCTTAGATGGCCACTTACAAGCTTTTAAGATCCCAGATGCTACTCACCAAAGTGGGATGTAGACCATTTTCTTTATGAACTATGTTATGCCAATTGACCTAGATGTCCCCCAAGACGATGGTTGTCAGTGCTTAGCCCCAGTAACTTAGTCCCTCGAGGTGTGTGGATGTGTCTAAGAAGCTTCTATGACTTTGCCTCGGTCAAGTTGTGCTGGCTTCCCCTATATTTACTGTGTATTGTCTTTCCCTTCACCAAAGATAACACTTGTCTACTATCGGTTGGTTTACCATCTAGTTAGCGATTTCCCCTCCCTGAACTTCCCCTCCCTCGTAATCATCATAGATTGTTTCTTTCTGTGTAAACCTTTTCTTGGGCTTTTATAATAGTGGTTTGATACAATATTTGTCCTTTTGTGACTGACTTATTTCACTCAGCATAATGCCCTTCAGATTTATCCATGTTGTAAGATGTTTCGAGGATTCATCATTGTTCTTCATTATTGAGTAGTATTCCATTGTGCATATTTACCACGGTTTGTTCAGCCATTCATACGTTGATGGACACTTAAGTTGTTTCCCTCTTTTTTGCTATTGTGAACAATGCTGCAGTGAACATAGGTGTACATGTGTCTATTCGTGTGACGGCTATTATTTCTCTAGGATATATTTCTAGGAGTGGGATTGCTGGATCATATAGTATTTTTATTTCTAGCTTTTTAAGGAGGTGCCATATAGTTTTCTATAGTGGTTGTACCATTTTACATTCCCACCCAGCAGTGCATAAGAGTTCCAATCTCCCCACAACCTCTCCAACATTTGTTATTTTCTGTTTTTTTTTTTTTTTTTTTTTATGCCAGTAAATGTCAGGATAAGATGGTATCTCACCATAGTTCTGACATTGCATTTCTCTTATGGCTGGTACCATTTTTGCATTTTCTCAGAAAAAAGGGAATTTTAAAATATTGCTGCAAAAAGGGGCTCACCATTCCCTAAGTTTGCACACATATTTATTCCTATGTTTCTTTTGATCTGGTTACGACATAGCCACCTGGGCCTTGCCACTGCTGAGAACCACTTCTCAGCAGAACATTCTGATTTAAGCCTCTTTCTTGAGGAAATGTTTGCTCCGAAGCATTAGAGTTTCGTGTTCTGTGTTTTCTTCTTCCACCTGTTGGCACAGCACCTGGCTGGCTCAGCAGGGTTGAGTCTGGGTGTACAACCAACAGCTGACCCCTGTGAAACCCAGGAGAATGTTCTGTCTCCAGGGCCCTCCCAAGCCTACACAGTGTAAGTCTGAGCTAAAAGCTGGAGAGTCAAGTTTTTTTTTTTTTTTCTTTTTAAAAGAATATAAAGGAGAAAGCACCAAGGAAGAAGAACAAGGGGCATGCTGGAGAGGACAAATTCATCATTCCCCACTAGCATTCCAGCCTTCCCAAATAACTTCTGGTGAGGACTGAAGCCAATCACCCCCAGGGATGCTCCCCACTTACCTCGTTGGGCTCCCAAAGCCAGACATCAAAGGTTGGCTTCCGTAGAGCATCAATGGTCTCCGGAGACAGCAGGTACTAGAAAGGAGAAGAGTCCGGTGTTAATGGGGAACCTGTGGGCTTTTGTCTCTGGGACAAAGGCTGGTGGCCTTGGACACGTGCAGTGGCATTTCCTCCACTTTCTTTTTGTTCTCCTTTCAAAAATACCTGCATCCAGACCAAAGCCTGTGTTCTATAAGGATTCTGGAAAGGGCAAAGCCATCGGGACAGAAGTCCAATCAGGGGTTGCCAGGAGCTGGGTGAAAGAGAAGGAAAGAAATAGCAAAGGGGCCTGAGGGAGCTTGTGGAGGGATGGGAATGTTTCAGGTCGATTATGGCAGAGATTCCATAACTCTCTCTCTCTGTATATATATACTAGTCGCTGTTGAGTCAGTTCCGACTCATAACAACCCCTTGTGGGTCAGAGTAAAACTGTGCTCTATGGGGTTTTCAATGGCTGGTTTTTCCGAAGTAGATCACCAAGCCTTTCTTCTGAGGTGTCTCTAACTTCCAAACTTTCAGTTAGCAGCCAAGTGCAGTAACTGTCAGCACCACCCTGGGACTCCATGTGACTATATAAATTGGTCAAAATTCACAGTATTCTGCACCTAGAAAAGATGAATTTTACTGCCTGTAAATTATATCTCAGTTGATCTGAGGGTTATGGGTTATTGTTAAACTGGTTAGCATTGTCTCCCATCCATAACCATTCTTAACTAGCTTTACCTTAACAGAAGCCAGGTAGCAGAGTGGTTAAGAGCTCGGCTGCTAACAGAAAGGTTGGCGGTTCAAATCCACCAGCTGCTCCTTGGAAATCCTATGGGGCAGTTCTACCCTGTCCTATAGGGTCGCTATGACTCAGAATCGATTTGACAGCAATGGGTTTGATTTTTGGTTTGGAAATTAGATCTCAGCAAACCTGACTTTAAAAAATGCAATTATGTGAATTCAAGAAAAAGAAAACCACTTGGCATACATTCAAATACCGGCTATGGAGCTATTTTGAGTTTCTGTCTTTGGTAACCTGTCACTGGTTCTGGCTGTGAGCTGACAGCATGGCTGGCTGATGGGGCTGAAGCCCGAGGCTGGTTGCGTGGACACCACAGTTTATGTTAAATTGTCATAAAAAGCACAAGGCTGCAGTTTTAGACAGGAGACAATGGCAGCATTGGAAATCGGATGCAGTCTTCTTCTAGGCCTCTTTGTTTGTTTTTTACAAAAGCGCTGCTATGGAGGACTGACCCTTTTATTTTGGACCTAGGCTGTGCACTATGATTCCCTGGGGCAGGATCATGAGAGAGTTGGGTCAGATTTTCTTACAGAAAAGGGCACCAGTCTCCTCCTGAAGACCTCAGACAAGGTTTAGCAGGCTGTTTGGAGCCGAGCAGGCAGGAGTGCTGACGAATGGGCACAGTGGCTGACAGGGGGTCCCAGAGGCTCTTTGCTGCCGGCTTGGACTGCAGGCAGTGGGAGAATCACCTTGTTCATGGCGTTCATTTCTCTCATCTGTGGGACTGGTACCACTGCAGGTCACACGCACGGAGCCCTCCTTTTTTTTTTTTCTTTCTAATTATGGTAAAATATATATCACAAGGAAACCCTGGTGGTGGAGTGGTTAAGAGCTACAGCTGCTAACCAAAAGGCCGACAGTTTTAATCTACTAGGCGATCCTTGGAAACTCTATGGGGCAGTTCTACTCTGTCCTATAGGGTCTCTACGAGTTGGAATGGACTCATTGGCATTGGGTTTGGTTTTTTTTTGGTTTATATATCCCACAAAACTTGCCATTTTTAAGTGTACCATTTAGTGACATTAATTATGTTCACTGTATTGCGCAACAATCACCATTATCTATTTTCGAAAGCTTCCCATCACCCAGGAAAAAACTCTATACCCCTTAAGTAATAACTCCCCATTCCTCCCTTCTCCCAGCCCCAGTAATTATTAACCCACTTTTTTTATGCATTTGTCTATGCTAGACATTTCATATAAGTGGGGTCATATATTCGTCTTCCTGAGCCTGACTTATTTCACTCAGCATATGTTTTCAAGGTTCATTCATGTGGTAGCAAGTATCTGGATTTCACTTCTTTTTATGGCTGAACAATACACCTTTTCCTCACTTATCGGCACGGTTAGGTTATGAAGACCAGGTAGTTATGCGAAATAGGCATTATGCAAAAATGGAGGATGACAGCATCAGATCACAGAAATGGAGGATGACTACATCATTACACTGCTGCCAAATTACATCATTACATAACTGCCAAACCACTGAGAATCATGGCCCCACCAAGGCGAAACACAGCCATCACAACCACCATTACTCTCACCTCTCACCTCGGCGTTCATTACTGCCAGATGTATGTTGTTAATGATCAAAAGAGTCTAATAGATTTTTTACTATTGTCGTAAATGAGAAATGTTGGATAACCAGGTAGTCGATAAGGGAGGAGAAGGTGTATTCCATTGTATGGATAAACTACATTTTTAAACATTGTGGCAAAAATATACATAACAAAACATGCCGACTCAACAATTTCTACATGGACGGTTCAGTGACATTGTTTACATTCTTCAAGTTGTACGGCCATTCTCACTATCCTTTTGCAAATCGTTTCACCAGCATTTACACAAACTCACTGTCCCCAAGCTGGACAGACGGCACTTTGTTTATCTATTCATCTGTTGATGGACACTTGGGTGGTCTCCATCCTTTGGGGAAGCCCTCCTGTGAGCTCAAGAGTAAATGAAATATGAAGTGGGCCAGGATCTTGCTCATCCATCAGCTGAAGGTATGTTTAAGATGGCCGGCCAAAATCGTGAGGCTCTTCTCTTAGTTGTTTGAAAAAAATCCCTCCTGATTCCCAGGGCATGGCCACTTTTGAAAAGGACTGGTTCTCTTACAGTTGAGAAATCTTTTATGCCAAATACCAAGATTTTTATAACTACAATATATGGTTAGACAAGAACTATATATCATTCAGGGACAGGAGATCCAGCGAAGCAGTCTTGAAAAAAATGTATTTAAAATTAAAGTTATTTAAAGTCACACTGGAGTGTAAAAACCATTTACGAGACCGCGGTGGGGGCTGGAGCAGCCAGCAGTGAGGAACTACAGTCTCCTTGCACAAAGTAAAGTATGGTTTGGGATCCCTTCTGCTAAACAAATGTCAAAGAGAAGAAAAACATTCTTCCTGATGAAAACAGGAGCCCCGGCAGCCCAGGGGTGGGGCGGGAGCTGTGTTTGCAGACAGCCGGGCTGGCCAGGAGGCCAGGGTGCCCGGGCATGGAGGGCTACGGTCTGGGGCTGTGGACGTGGAGAGTCGGTTGCTTCAGAGCCAGAATTTCAATTTTACCTTGGGATAAGGTGCGACGTCGCGTCTAGGCGTCGGCCTCTTGTTGTTATCCAGGAAACTATATTTACAGGGACAGTTGGTCCTGAAAAGAAAAACGAAGGTTAGTTCTGGTACGCTTGCTTCAATCTTCTCTTTTTTTATTGTGGTAGAGTAGACATAAGAAAACACTTGATATTTCAGCCATTTTTATATGCACAATTTAGTGACATTAATTACGTTCACCCTAGTGTGCAACTATCCTCTCCATCCATTTCCAAATGCTTCTCATTACCCTAAAGGAAAGCCAGTACCCCTTCAGCAATGACTCCCCATCTCCCCCTCTTCCCCGGCCCCTGGTCACCACTAATAACCTTTGGTCTCTATGCGTTTTCCTGTTCTAAGTTTTTCTTGTAAGTGAGGTTATACAGTATTTGTCCTTTCGTGCTGTGTTACTTTGTTCAGCCTGATGTATTCCAGGTTCATCCACGTTGCAGCACGTAGCAGAATTTTATATCTCTTTATGGCTCAGCAATATTCCACTGCCTGATGTCTTGGTCATCTAGTGCTGCTACAATAGAAATACCACAAGTGGATGGCTTTTACCAACAGAAATATATTTTCTCACAGTTTAGGAGGCTAGAAGTCTGAATTAAGGGTGCTGCTCTAAGACAGAGACCCTGGTGGTATAGTGGTTAACTGCTACATGCTGCTAACCAAAAGGTTGGCAGTTTGAATCCACCAGGTACTCCTTGGAAACTGTATGGGGCAGTTCTACTCTGTCCTATAGGGTCGTTATGAGTCGGAATCGACTTGACGGCAACAGGTTTGGTTTTTGTTTTGGCTCTAAGGGAAAGGTCCCCCCCCCCCCCCCCCCCCCGCTGCCCAGAAGGTCCTTATCTCTTCAGCTTCTATTTCCTGGTTCTTTGTTGACATCTCTCTTCCCCCCCTACTTCTTAGTTCACTTGTTTAATGTCTTTTATATCTCAAAAGAGATTGACTCAAGATATACTCTACACTATGTCTGCCTCATTAACATAACAAAGAACCCATCCCAAATGGGATTATAACCACAGGCATTAAAAAATAAAAAACAAAAATACCCCAAATATGTTGATTCCGACTCACAGCAACCCTGTAGGGGAGAGTAGAACTGTCCCATAGGGTTTCCAAGGAGCGTCTGGTGGATTTGAACTGCTAACCTTTTGGTTAGCAGCAGAGCTCTTTTAACCACTGCACCACCAGGGCTCCACCACAGGCATAAAAAAAAAAAAACCCAAAAAACCCAGTGCCGTCGAGTCGATTCCGACTCATAGCGACCCTACAGGCATAGAGGTTAGGATTTACAACACACATTTTTGGGGGACACAATTCAATCCATAACATGTGGATATATCACATTTTGTTTATCCATTCACACCTGGCTTGTTAGGAGAGGGGTGTCCACACCTGACTTGTTAGGAGACTCACAGGCTGATGGGCACTGGGGTGGGGCCATCAGTGCGTCAAATGTAGCAGAAGACACTGCCATTTGTCAATAATGTATCATTTCGGGGGAGAGCAATTTAATACCATATTGTTGTCTTCTGGAAAAATCTACGAGCTGTACGTTGGTTACAGTTTAATCTACCTATTGTTCTCAATGTAGCCAGTGAAAAGAGATTACAAAGCAGTATTTCTTTAGTTGTTTTAAAAAATAGACATCTATACATAAAAGAGCACCCGGAAGGTTTAAATTGGGCATCACCAAATTGGCCGTTCTCATTATTGCTGAGCTTCCCCCTCATGGACATATTCTGGAAGGTTTACAATGAGCCTATACTACTGTCAAACTCAGAGTAATAAACCTATTTATTCCCTTTTGGAAAAAAGAGCTTTTGGTATAATTTTCCTGGCATGCTGCTCTTCTTTTCCCCAACTCGCAGAAATCCTGACTTGTTTCAACTGTTTGCTGTGTAGAGGGGGATTTTAACACAAACTGAGCAAAAGAATAACTAAATGAATGATCCAGTAAAATGTACCCATAAAAGGACTTCCATCATCACCCCATAAAAAAACCCATTGCCGTTGAGTCGATTCCAGCTCATAGCGACTCTATGGGACAGGGTAGAACTGCTCTATAGGGTTTCCAAGGAGCAGCTGGTGGATTCAAACTGCCGACCTTTTGGTTAGCAGCGGTAGCATGCCATAGCTCTTAACTATTGCACGGCCAGGGCTCCCCAGTAAATGAGAAATCCCATTTATACATTTCTGAGCAGTGGTCACCTTGGTCTGTGTCATTAAAACATACCGCATTATTATTATTATGGCTTTTCTGCCTTTAACCTCTTCTGTATAAACATTTAGGAGTCTCTGCGTGGTGCATTAAATCGTTAAGTGCTTGGCTATTTACCAAAAGGTTGGAGATTTGAGTCCTCCCAGAGGCGCCTCGGAAGAAAGTCCTGGCAATCTACTTCTAAAAATCAGCCAATGAATACTCTATGCAGTGGCTCCACTCTGACACACATGGTGGTACCATGAGTCGGTTTGGTTTTTTGGTATAGACATATACACATGTGTGATCTACGTGAGTCTGCATTTCCCAGGGGGGTTATGAACACTTTCAACAAGTGACGTGGTTTCACTGATGGAATCCAGCCGTTTCTCTGAAATCCCAGTGTGAAGCTGCTCGGTGCCTGGCAACCCTGCCGAGGCCTTCTTGCCCCAGGCCACTGCCCCGGCTCCTGCTCCCTCTGCACCCCGTTGCCATGGGAACAGGCATCCTCCTCACTCACTGCCTAGCTGGCATCAGGCCTTTTCTTTTTATTGTATTTGGAGCTGATTCTTACTTTCATTTCCTGGGCTCCCTCCCCGTCTTTTCCTCCCTGGGGGCTCAGTCTGGTCAGGGGCCATCAGTTAGGGATGAAAGCAGAGATTACAGATTACAGCCCTCCGTTCCCATTCAGGCTACTGCATCTCTGTGCCCCAGGACACCGTGTGGGGGTGCAGGCGCAGTGCGTGGGCTGGAGGGATGGCCACCCCATAAGGCCTGGCCCGTGCCCTATATATGGGCAGGCAGAAAAATCATGAGAGGCATGTTTGGGGAGTCCGGGGGTTGTATCCTTTCACCATACTTATTCACTCTCTATGCTGGGCAAATTATCTGAGAAGCTGGACTATATGAAGAAGAACGGGGCATCAGGATGGGAGGAAGACTCATAACAACCTTTGATATGCAGCTGACACAACCTTGCTTGCTGAAGTGAAGAGGACTTAAAGCACTTACTGATGAAGATCAACGACCACAGCCTTCAGTATGGATTGCACCTCAATATAAAGAAAACAAAAATCCTCACAACTGGACCAATAAGCAACATCATGATAAACGGAGAAAAGATCTGACATTGTCAAGGATTTAACTTTACTTGGATCCACAATCAACACCCATGGAAGCAGCAGTGAAGAAACCAAACAATGCATTGCATTGGGCAAACCTGCTGCAAAAGATCTCTTCAAAGTGTTAAAAAGCCCTCACTCCAGGGCTCTCCTTCTCATGCCCTCTGAAGCTGTGGGTCCCTGCCCCAAACAGAGCCAGGTCCCTTCCTTATGCAGTGTTGGGAAGCTGTGCCAGGGACCTCCTGGGGTACGTGGTTCTGATGTGTACCATGCTGGCCCACCACCCTTCTGTCATAGCTTATTGGCTGCACACCTGGCCACAGCAGCTGTTCAGAGTCCATGGGAAGGTCTGGCACAGAGCAGATGGGGTCTAGCTAATCGGGCTTTCTCACTTGGGCATTAGGACTGGTTGTAGGGATGGAGGTCCAGCGCTTGCAGCAGGGACAAGTGGGAATCAGAGGGTGAGGCTGATCCTCACTAATGGGGCTACGATGGCCCTGAGACTGAGGGCTCCACGATGGTCAGGGGTCCTTGGGTCTGAGCATCCTTCTGGCTGCCAAGCCAGGTCCCAAGCTGGCCCCTGTGCAACTACGGGGCTCTTACTCGAGGTCATATGGGGGACCCTATCTCTCATCCTTTAAAGAGCTTCCTGCCATGGGGACAACGAAGATGAATTATTCAATCACAATTTCCAATTTTCTGTGGTCCCAAACTCCTTTGCCCCAACTCCCCCAAATCAAATGGGATGAGGCATCCCTAAATTCACATTGGCCACAAATAAAGTGTGATAAAATGTAGCACAGTCCACATAGGCCTCCTGACCTGGCTCGAAAAGCACGACTTCCAGTCAGCCTTCCTCCCGTCCATCTGTTACCTGCAGCCACCACTAGGCAGGCCAGCCCCGATGGGCTCAGTGGGAACCAAGCTCAGCATCAGCTTTTCCTTAGCCTCCCGCTCCATGCAAACCTTCCGTGGTGCCACGCTTTTTCTCCAACTGGCTTGCCCTCGATTTTATAAAGTCAGGAAATGATCTTCCATCTATTAAGTGACCCCAGGGCCTTCAAGGACATTTGCACAGGCTATTTTTATGCTCACTGGTTCCCATTAAATCCTGCTGTGTGCCAAGGATATTTCTGAGGCCTGCCAGGAACTTGAGCAGTGATTTAATAGCATGGAATTCTGGGGGGTGATGGGCCACATTAGAACCACTTGGTCTCCTGGATGATGGTAACTATGGGCATGAAGAAAAAGCCAGGATGTCAAAACAGTGTGAGATGATCCACGTAGAGCACTCAGCACAGCACCCGCACACAGGAAGTGCTCAACGCATGTACTATCACCACCGTCACCATCCTCACCATCATCATTGCTCTCATCAGCATCATGACCACCACCATCATCATCACCATCCCTCACCACCACCACCATCATCATTATTACTGTCACCATCAGCATGACCATCACCACCACCACCACCACCATCATCATCATCCTCACCATCATCATCCCTGTCATCAGCATCATCACCACCACCATCATCATGCTCACCATCATCATTGCTGTCATCAGCATCATCATGACCACCACCATCATCACCACCACCACCATCATCATCCTCACCATCATCATTGCTCTCATCAGCATCATGACCACCACCATCATCATCACCATCCCTCACCACCACCACCATCATCATCATTACTATCACCATCAGCATGACCATCACCACCACCATCATCACCACTGTTATTACCATCACCATCATCACCGTCATTTGTTATTAACACGCATCTCTCTCCTCAGCCCAAACACTGTTCATGCAAACAGCTTGTCTCCACATTTGCTTGAAGGTGATTTAGGTGGAGGGTCCTATGTACAGAAACC
Organism: Elephas maximus indicus; assembly: GCF_024166365.1. Lineage (NCBI taxonomy): Eukaryota > Metazoa > Chordata > Mammalia > Proboscidea > Elephantidae > Elephas > Elephas maximus. The sequence continues at coordinate 226,671,957 of NC_064820.1, read as the reverse complement.
ATAACTTTCAAAGGACACAATGAAGCCTGGGGCATTTTTTTCACCAATTATGGCAGCTTGAGCTGCCTGACACTGGCTCCCCAGGAGCACTGGTGAAGGGACACCTTGTTCCACCGGACAGGTGATTTCTGGGTCCAGAGTGGCTGCTACTTTGTGGTGTGGGGACTCCCACATGGGAGTGGGGCCTCTGGGGTACACTGGGACACTCTTCCCTCTAAGCCAAATGCCTTTTTCTGTCCCTTTTCTCTGAAAATCAGTGTCAACTTCTTTCGAGTGGCTGAGTTAATACTAATGCATGAAGACCATTTTGATCTGTGGGAGGGTTACTCCTCTTTTATACAAAGTCATATTCCTAACCTTAATGTGCCATAACCTCTCTTTTATTACAAGAAAGCTATATTCAGAAAGCAGATCCTAAGTAGATTGGGGCTGTCTCTAGACTGCTCGTACAAGCCAGAAACAGAATGGTACCAGCCGTTCTTTCAGGCAAAAGAAACTCCCAAGCTCTCCCTTCTGCCTGCAGGCTCACCCGGCAGACCTTACCTGTTGTTTCTGGCTGCCAGCTCCTCCCTCATCTTCTTAATGTCACTTCTGCATTTCTCAATCTCCACCACCTTCAGACTTTCCACTGGCAACAAAGAGAAACAAGGAGGGGGTTACCGTGTGTACACGTGGAGGGGCTTGCAGGGCTGGTACTTAGGGGCTAGCCCGTGGCTCAGTGCATCCTGGGAGGAAACCTGGCACTAAGCAGTGGTCCGCGTTCCTGCCCAGGATTCACCCCCTCACTCAGCTCAACCACAACTGGCTCTGTCATCGCAAGCAAGGCCATGGCCAACTTTGGGCCATCACACTCAATGGTGCAGTTTCTACAGGTTTGAACAGCCGCCTCCTCCTCCACTCGCCAGGATTCTCTCAGCCCTTCTTGTATCCACTTCTTGCTTTCTCTGTCTTACCCGTAAGCACCAGCTAAGGACATGGGACAAAGAAGTCTTTTATCCCAAAAGGAAAGGGTGGGGAAAATGGGGCCACACTGCACATTAAAATTCAGCAGAAGGCTCTGAAAAGCCACAAGGCTTCCCAGCAACGATTAAAATCTCATTAAGATAAAAGCATTTCATTTAATGGTCCCCCCACAGAGAATAGATAACCAAGAGAAACTGCTGACTTAAAATAGATGAGAAATAACCAGGCCAAGTTAACCTGGGCTTGATGACATTCACAGAGCCTTGTGGCAAAGCTGTGCCCCCAAAGTCATGATATTATTATTACTATTTTTTAATTTTATTGGGCTTTAGGTGAAAGCTTACAGTGCAAACTAGTTTCTTATTCAGCAAATTATATACAAACTGTTTTGCGACATTGGTTGAAATCCCCATAATGTGTTAGCAATCATCCCCTTTCCACCCTGGGTTCCCCGTGTCCATTCGTCCAGTTTTCCTGTCCCTTCCTGCTTTGTTGTCTTTGTTTTTGGGCAGGTGTTGCCCATTTGGTCTTGTATACTTTATTGAACTAAGAAACATGTTCCTCCCCTGTGTTATTGTTTGTTTGTTTTAAAGAACATAAACGTTATTACATGTGTAGACTAGATTGGTTGAAAAACACAGGAATCAAATTGATTAGATCTGTGGAAAAAGATGATGGAAAAGGTCAATATCATTAGTCAGAACAAGGTCAGTGGCTGACTACAGAATATACCATCAACTGTTCATATGCAAGTTGAAAGAGAAGCTTAAGAAAATTAAAACAAGTCCATGAGAATCGAAATACTACCTTGAGTATATCCTACCTGCATTTGAAGACCATCTTGGGAGTAGATGTGATGCACTGAATACTAATGACCGAAAACCAGATGAGTTGTGGGATGACATCAAGGACATCATACACAAAAAAAACAAAAGGTCATTAAAAAGACAGGAAAGAAAAAAAGAACAAAAATGGATGTCAAAAGAGACTCTGAAACTTGCTGTTGAAAGTCGAGCAGCTAAAGCAAATGGAAGAAATGAAGTAAAAGAGCTGAACAGAAGATTTCAAAAGGCAGCTTGAGAAGACCAAATATTAAAGTTACATTTGCAAAGACCCGGAGTTAGAAAACCAAAAGGGAAGAACATGTTCAGAATTTCTCAAGCTGAAAGAACTGAAGAAAAAATTCAAGCCTTGAGTTACAATGCTGAAGGATTCTATGGGCAAAATATTGAACAACACAGGAAGCATCAAAAGAAGATGGAAGGAATACACAGAGTCACTGTACCAAAAAGAATTGGGTGATGTTCAACCATCTCAGGAGGTAGCATATGATCAGGACCTGATGGTATTGAAGGAAGAAGTCCAAGCTGAACTGAAGACACTGGCGAAAAACCAGGCTCCAGGAATTAACAGAATACCAGTTGAGATGTTTCAACAAATGGATGTAGCGCTGGAACTGCTCACTCGCCTATGCCAAGAAATTTGGAAGACAGCTACCTGGCCAACTGACTGGAAGAGAGGCTTATTTATGGCCATTCCAAAGAAAAGTGATCCAACTCCATGCAGAAATTATTGAACAATATCATTAATATCACATGCAAGTAAATTTTTGCTGAAGATCATTTAAAATTGTTGCTGCAGTACATGAACAGGAAACTGCCAGGAGTTCAAGCTGGATTCAAAAGAAGTGGGATGAGGGGTCTTGGCTGAAAGCAGAGAATACCAGAAAGATGTTTACTTGTGTTTTATTGACTGTTCAAAGGAATTTGACTGTGTGGCTCACAATGAATTACGGATAATATTGCAAAGAATGGGAATTCCGGAACACTTAATTACACTCATGTGGAACCTGTACATAGGCCAAGAGGCAGTCGTTTGAACAGAAAAGGGGATACTGCATGGTTTAAAATCAGGAAAGGTGTGCATCAGGCTTGTATCCTTTCACCATACTTATTCAATCTGTATGCTGAGCAAATAATCTGAGAACCTGCACTATATTAAGAAGAACGTGCCATCAGGATTGGAGGAAGAATAATTAACAACCTGCAGTATGCAGATGACACCACCTTGTTTGCTGAAAGTGAGGAGGACTTGAAGCACTTCCTGATGAAGATCAAAGATTAACAACAACAGCAATCTTTAGCTGAAAGGTTAACTTCAGCGGTGGCTTCAGCTCTGAGTTAGTAGGGTGTCTGAGAGCCACGGTGTCAGGGGTTCCACCAGTCTCTGCCAGAGCATTAAGCCTGGTCTTTTTTGTGAATTTGAATTTTCTTCTACATTTTTCTCCAGCTATGTCAGGGACCCTCTATTGTGATCCCTGTCAGAGCCATCACTAGTGGTAGCCAGGGACCATCTAGTTTTTCTGAGCGCAGGCTGGTAAAGGCTGTGGTTTATGTGGTCCATTAGTCCTCTGGACTAATATTTTCTTGGTGTCTTTGATTTTCTTCATTCTCCTTTGCTCCAGACATGATGGGACCAATAGATGTATCTTAGAGGGTCGCCTGCAAGCTTTCAAGTAGGATGTAGAATATTTTCTTTACAAACCGTGTTACACCAATTGATCTAGCTATCTCCAGAGACCATGGTCCCCTGCCCTTGGCCCCAGTAACTCAGTCCCTCAAGGTGTTTGGATGTGTCTAAGAAGCTTCTATGACTTTGCCATGGTCAAGGTGTGCTGTCTTCCCCTGTATTTACTGTGTATTGTTTCCCTTCATCAAAGTTAACACTTGTCACCTATCTAGTTAGTGATTTCCCCTCCCTACCCCAACCTCCCATGTAACCATCAAAGATTTTTTTTTTTTCTGTGTGTAAACCTTTTCTTGGACCTTTGCAATAATGGTCTCATACAATATTTGTCCTTATGTGATTGACTCATTTCACTCAGCATAACACCCTCCAGATTCATCCACGTTGTGAGATGTTTCGCGGATTCATCATTGTTCTTTATTTTTGTGTATTATTCCATTGTGTTTGTTTAACCATTCATCTGTTGGTGGGCACTTAGGTTGTTTCCATCTTTTTGCTATTGTGAATAATGCTACAATGAACATGGCTGTGCGTATGTCTAGTCGTGTGACGGCCCTTATTTTTCTAGGATATATTCCTAGGAGTGGGATTGCTGGATCATATGGTATTTCTATTTCTAGCTTTTTTAAGGAGATGCTGTATCGTTTTTTCATAGTGGTTGTACCATTTTACATTCCCACCAGCAGTGAATAAGAGCTCTAATCTCATTATCTCTCCAACCCTTGTTATTTCCTTTTTTTTTTTATTGGTACCAGTTATGTCGGGGTGAGACGATAACTCGTAGTTTTGATTTGCATTTCTCTAATTTCTAATTGCTAATGATCGCGAGCATTTCCTCATGTGTCTGTTAGCCAACTGAATGTCTTTGGTGAGGTGTCTGTTGATATCCTTAGCCCATTTTTTAATTAGATCATTTGCCTTTTTGTTGTTGAGGTGTTGAAGTAGTTTATAGACTTTGGAGATTAGATGCTCCTTGCATATATCAGAGCCAAAAATTTTTTTTCCAGTCTGTAGGTTCTCTTTTTACTCTTTCATGAAGCCTTTTTTTGAGCACTGAATGTTTAATTTTTAGGAGCTTCCAGTTATCTAGTTTATTTTCTGGTGTTTGTACATTGTTAGTTATGGTTTATATTGTATTTATACCAAGTATTAGGGTCCTTAGCGTTGTCCTTATTTTTTCTTCCATGACCTTTATCATTTTAGGTTTTATATTTAGGTCTCTGGTCCATTTTGAGTTTGTTTTTGTATATGGTATAAAGTATGGGTCCTGTTTCATTTTTTTACAGATGAACATCCAGTTTTGCAGATGGACATCCAGTTTTGCCAGCACCATTTGTTAAAAGGACTTTCTTTTCCCCATTTAATGGACTTGGGTCCTTTGCCAAAAGTCAGCTGACCATACGCATAGGGATGTACATCCGGGCTCTCTCTGTTTCACTGGTTTATGTGTCTGTCATTGTACCAGTACCAGGCTGTTTTGACTACTGTGGCTGTATAGTAGGTTCTGAGATCAGAATAGTGTGAGGCTTCCTACTTTGTTCCTTTTCTTCAATAATGCTTTGCTTATTCAGGGCCTCTTTCCTTTCCATATAAAGTTGGTGATTCATTTTTCCATTTCGTTAAAGAGTGCTGTTGGTATTTGGATCAGGGTGGCATTATGTCTGTCGATCACTTTGAGTAGAACCGACATTTTCAGAATGTTGAGTTTTCCTGACCATGAGCATAGTATGTTTTTCCATTTCTGTAAGTCTCTTTGGTTTCTTGCAGTAGTATTTTGTAGTTTTCTTTGTGTGGGTCTTTTATGTCCCTGGCTAGATTTATTCGTAAGTATTTTATCTTTTTAGAGGCTATTATAAATGGTATTGCTTTCCTGATTTCTTTTTTGAAATTCTTTTTGTTGGTGTGTAGGAATCCAAGTGATTTCTGTATGTTGATCTTGTATCTTGCTACTCTTCTGAATCTTTCTATTAGTTATAATAGCTTTCCTGTGGAAACTTTGGGGTTCTGTATGTATAGGATCATATCTTCTGTGAATAGGGATAGTTTTACTTCTTCCTTTCTAATTTGGATGCCCTTTATTTCTTTTTCTTGCCTTATTGCTCTAGCTAGGACTTCTAGCACATTGTTAAATTGTTGTTAGCTGCTGTCAAGTCAGTTCCAACTCATAGCAACCCTCTGTACAGCAGAAGAAAACACTGTCCAGTCCTGTGCCATCTTCATGACCTTTGTTATGCTTGAGCCGATTGTTACAGCCACTGTGTCAATCCATCTCCTTGAGGGTCTTCCTCTTTTTTGCTGACCCTTTACTTTACCAAGCATGATGTCTTTCTCCAGGGACTGGTCCCTCCTGATAACATGTGAGAAGAAGTCTTGCCATCCTCGCTTCCAAAGAGCATTCTGGCTGTACCTCTTCCAAGACATATTTGTTCAGTCTTTTGGTAGTCCATGGTATATTCAACATTCTTTGCCAACACCATAACTCAAGGGTGTCAATTCATCTTAGGTCTTCCTTATTCATTGCCCAGCTTTCGAATGCATATGAGACGATTGAAAACACCATGGCTTGGGTCAGGTGCACCTTAGTCCTTAAAGTGACATCTTTGTTTTTTAACACTTTAAAGAGGTCTATTGATACAGAGTTGCCCAACGCAATATGTTGTTTGATTTCTTGACTGCTGCTTCCATGGGTGTTGACTGTGGATCCAAGTAAAATGAAATCCTTGACAACTTTGATCTTTTCTCTGTTTATCATGATCTTGCTTATTGGTCCAGTTGTGAGGATTTTTGTTTTCTTTTTGTTGAGGTATGATCCACACTGAAGGCTGTGGTCTTTGTCTTCATCAGTAAGTGGTCCAAGTCCTCCTCACTTTCTGCAAGGAAGGTTGCGTCATCTGCATATCAAAGCTTGTTAATGAGTCCTCCTCCAGTCCTGATGCCCTGTTTTTCATATAGTCCAACTTCTCGGATTATTTGCTCAGCATACAGATTGAATAAGTATGGCGAAAGGATACAACACTGATGCACACCATTCCTGACTTTAAACCATGCAGTATGCCCTTGTTCTGTCTGAACAACTGCTTCTTGATCTATGTACAGGTCCCTCATGAGCACAGTTAAGTCTTCTGGAATTTCTGTTCTATGCAGTGTTATCTACAATTTGTTATGATCCACACACTCAAATGCCTTTGCATAGTCAATAAAACACAGGTAAACATCTTTCTGGTATTCTCTGCTTTCAGCCAGGATCCATCTGACATCAGTAATGATATCCCTCATTCCACATCCTCTTCTGAATCTGGCTTGAACTTCTGGCAGTTCCCTGTTGATGTACTGCTACAACCGTTTTTGAATAATCTTTAGCAAAATTTTACTTGCATGTGATATTAATGATATTGTTCAATAATTTCTGCATTGAGTTAAATTACCTTTCTTTGGAATGGGCATAAATATGTCTTTCTTCCAGCTGGCTGGCCAGGTAGCTATCTTCCAAATTTCCTGGCATAGACAAGTGAGCAGTTCCAGTGTTGCAACCTTTTGCTGAAACATCTCAATTGGTATTCAATTAATTCTTGGAGCCTTGTTTTTCACCAATTCCTTCAGTGCAGCTGAGACTTCTTCATTCCGTACCATCAGTTCTTGATCATATGCTAACTCTTGAAAAGTTTGAATATTGACCAATTCTTTTTTGGTACAGTGACTCTGTGTGTTCCTTCCATCTTCTTTTGATGCTTCTGCGTCATTTAATATTTTGTCCATACTGTCCTTCAATATTGCAACTCTAGGCTTGAATTTTTGCTTCAGTTCTTTTAGCTTTTGGTTTTCTAACTCCAGGTCTTTGCAAATGTCATTATAATACTTTAGTTTGTCTTCTCAAGCTGCCCTTTGAAATCTTTTGTTTGGCTCTTTTATTTCGTCATTCCTTCTGTTTGTTTTAGCTATTTGACATTCAAGAGGAAGTTACAGAGTGTCTTCTGACACTCATTTTGATCTTCTCTTTCTTTCCTGTCTTTTTAAAGACCTTTTGCTTTTGTCATGTATGTCATTCCACAGCTTGTCTGGTCTTCGGTATTAATGTTCAATGCTTCAAATCTATTCTTGAGAAAAACCAAAATTGAGAGGAGCTCTAAATTCAGGTGGGATATACTCAGGTTCGTGCTTTGGTTCTCATGGGCTTGTTCTAATTTTCTTCTATCAGACCATCAATTGCTCATATGCAAGTTCAAGTTGAAGCTGAAGAAAATTAAAACAATGTTAAATACGAGTGATGATAAAGGGTGTCCTTGACTTGTTCCCATTCTTAGGGGTGATGTTGGTTGTTGGGTTTTGTATAGATGCCCTTTATTATGCTGAGGAATTTCCCCTCTATTCCTATTTTATTGAGAGCTCTTGTCAGGAATGGGTGTTGGACTTTAGCAAATTCCTTTTCTATGTCGATTGATATGATCATATAATCCTTTTCTTTTGTTCTATTTATGTGGTGGATTACGTTGATTGATTTTCTAATGCTGAACCAGCCTTGTTTAAAAAAAAAAACCCTGCTGCGGTTGAGTCGATTCTGACTCATAGCAACCCTATAGGACATAGTAGAACTACCCCGTAGGGTTTCCAAAGAGTGCCTGGTAGATCTGAAATGCCAGCCTTTTGATTATCAGCTGAACTCTTAACCACTATGCCACAAAGGATACAAGGCATCCTCGTATACATGGTATGAATCCCATTTGGTTGTGGTGAGGTTATTTTTTGATATGATGCTGAATTCTATTGGCTAGAATTATTTGAGAATTTTTGTATCTACATTCATGAGAGATATTGCCTGTAATTTTCTTTTTTTCTGGAGTCGTTGCCTGGCTTTGGTATCAGGGTTATGCTGGCTTCACAGAATGAATTCAGGAGTATCTCTTCCTATTCTCTGCTCTGAAATAGTTTGAGTAGTACTGGTGTGAACTATTCTCTGAATGCTGGGTAGAATTCTCCAGTGAAGCCGTCTGGACCACAGCTTTTTTTTGTTGGGAGTTTTTTTTTTTTTTTTTTTTTAATTACCTCTTCAATCTCTTCTTTTGTTATGGGTTCATTTTATCTCAGTTTGTGTGGGTTTAGGTAGATAGTGTGTGTCTAGAAATTTGTCCATTTCCTCTAGGTTCTCCAATTTGTTGTATTACAATTTTTTATAGTATTCTGTTGTTGTTGCTGTTAAGTGCCATTGAGTCGATTCCAACTCATAGCAACCCTATGTACAACAGAACAACAAAACACCGTACAACAGAACAACAGAACACTACCTGGTCCTTTTTATTTCAGTTGGGCCTGTTGTAATGTCCCCCATCTCATTTCTTATTTGGGTTATTTACTTCCTCTCCTGTTTTTCTTTTGTCAGTTTGGTCAATGATTTGTCAATTTTGTCGATCTTTTCAGAGAACTAACTTTTGGTCCTCTCCATGCTTTCTATTGTCTTTCTGTCCTGTATTTCATTTATTTCTGCTCTAATCTTTATTATTTCCTTTTTTGCTGGTGCCTGGGGGCTTCTTTAGCTCTTCTCTTTCTATTTGTTCCAGTTGTAGGGATAAAGTTTTGATTTTGGCCCAGTTCTTTGTTATGTGTGTTTATTACTATAAATTGACCCCTGAGAACTGCCGTTGCTGTATCCCAAATGTGTTTTCATTCTCTTTTGATTCTAGGAATCTTTTGATTCTCTCTTTGATTTCTTCTATTTCTCAGTTGTTTTTAAGCAAGGTGTTATTCAGTTTCCATGTGTTTGATTTTTTTTCCTTGCTCTTCCTGTTACTGATTTCTACATTTATGGTGCTGTGATCAGAGAGAATGCTTTATTTTGATCTTTTTGGATTTTATTGAGGATTGCCTTGTGGCCTAAAATGTGGTCTATTCTGGAGAATGTTTCATGTGCGTTGGAAAAGAATACATACTTTGCTGCTATTGGGTGGGCTGTTTTATGTATATCTGTGAAGTCAGGTTTGTTGATTGTGGCCTTTACATCTTCTGTATCGTTGAGTTTCTTTCTAGGTGTTCTGTCTTTTACCAAGGGTAGTGTATTGAAGTCTCCTACTATTATTGTGAGACTGTCTATTTCTATTTTTGGAGCTGTTAAGAGTTTTTTTTAAACGTATTTTGAAGCTCTTTTGTTGAGTGCATAGATATTTAGAAGGCTATGTCTTTTTGATGATTTGTTCCTTTAATCATTATATAATGTCCTTCTTTTATGGTGAATTTTGCCTTAAAGTCCATTTTATCTGAGATTAGTATTGCCACTCCTACTCTCTTTTGGTTACCGTTTGCTCGATATGGAGCCCTGGTGGCCCACTGGTTAAGAGCTTGGCTGCTAACCAAAAGGTTGGCAGTTCGAATCCACCAGTCTGGAAACCCTATGGAGCAGTTCTACTCTGTCCTATAGGGTTCTTATGAGTGTGAATTGACTCTATAACTATAGGTTTGGTTTTGGTTTCACTTGATATATTTTTTTCCATTTTTTTAAATCGTGCTTTAAGTGAAAGTTTACAAATCAAGTCAGTTTTTTCCATTCTTTGATTTTAATATATTTATGTCTATTTCTAAGGCATGTCTGTGACCTATCAACATATTGATGGGTTGTGTTTTTTAAATCCATTCTGCTATTCTCTGTCTCTTTACATGTGCACTTAAGCCATTTACATTCAGTGCAATTATCAATAGATATGAGTTTATTGTTGCCATGTTGTGCCTTTTTTTGTGCTGACGTTTTCTTTGTTCCTCCTACTTTCCTTGCCGAGTTTCTTTTGTTAGTGGATTTGGTTTTCATTTCTTTCATTATTATAGATTTTGTGTTTATTGCGTTTTTATGTCTTTCTTCTTTTTTATCTTGATGAGTAGGCTTGTTAACGTTTTTTTTGTGGTTACAGTCTTAGTTATCTAGTGCTACTATAACAGAAATACCACAAGTGGATGGCTGAACAAACAGAAGTTTATTCTCTCACAGTTTAGAAAGCTAGAAGTCCAAATTCAGGATGCCATCTCCAGGGGAAGGTTTTCTCTCTCTGTCGGCTCTGGGGGAAGGTCCTTGTCATCAATCTTCCCCTAGCCTAGAAGCTCCTCAGTGCAGGGACCCTAAGTCCAAAGGATGTGCTTCACTCACGGCTCTGCATTCCTGGTGGTATAAGGCCCCTCTCCTCTCTGTTCACTTTTCTCTTTTATGTCTCAAAAGAGATTGATTCAAGATACAACAGAAACCTGTAGATTGCATCCTGCCTAACTAACATAACTGCCTCTAATCCTGCCTCATTAACATCATAGAGGATTCACAACACATAGGATAAATACATCAGATCACAAAATGGAGGACAACTACACAATACTGGGAATCATGCCCTAGCCAAGCTGACACACATTTTTGGGGGACACAGTTCAATTCATAATATCCCATCCTTTGGGGCCCCAAATTCATGTCCTTGCCACATGTAAAACACATGCACCCCATCATATCATCCCAAAAGTCTTGAATCAACTCGAAGTTTGAATTCCAGCCTGGGGCAAAATTCCTCTTCATCTGTGAAGTCTAGAACACAAGTTATCAGCTTCCAAAGTCCAATGGTGGAACAGGCACAAGGTAGGTGTTTCCATTACAAATGGGAGAAATTGGAGGGAAAGAAAGGATAACAGGCACCAAACAAATTCAAAGCTCAGTGGAACACAGTACATTAGCTTTCAAGACTTGAAAATAATCCTCTGTTCTCTGAGGCCATTTAGGCAATGGCCATGGCCTCAGACTCTGGGTGTGGACTACACTCTCCAGGTTGTGGATGGAGACCCCTCAGCCTGGGCTTCGGCTTCGCCTTCCACCCACTGGGCCAGGAACTCTGCTCTCTCTGATTTGGGCAGCCCCATTCTTTTAGTCCGTCTGAGTGGCAGCTCTACCCCCTTGGCCCTGGCAGTCCCTGTTCTTCTGCCTCTTGAGCATGGCAGCCCCTCAGCTTTGGGCAGTAGACCTGGTCCCATTTCCCCGGCACTTGTGAATGGCAGCTCCACACTCTGGAACCGAGTTGATGAAGATCTGACTCTTTGAAACCTAGAAGGCTGTGGCCCCACTCTTCAGAAACCCAGCAGGCCATGGTTCCATCCTTTGAGACCCCAGAGGCCATGGTCATACCCTTTGAGACTGAGACAGCTCTGCTTCCTGTGCTCTTTGTCTCTTCAGCTTTTTCTTCCTGGTTCCTTGGCCTCTCGGCCCCTTGGGCCTCATGGGCCAGCCTGGCCTCTGCCCTGCTAGGGCAAGTGTTATAAAGCTCTTTAGCTCTACTAATAAGTGCCTGGAGGCACCCCACTCCACCAGTAACGCTTGGTTGGAAGGTGCTCAGCTCTTTTGCTCCATGGGTTGGTGAGCCTAGCTTCACATATAGGCACCTGACTCTGTCAGGAAGCCTCCTGCCCAAAGGCTCTCAGCTCTCTTGCTCTGTGGGTCGGCTCCTGTGCTGTCTCATGCCAGTTTTCTGGTTTTGCCGCTACCATTTCTCTGCTGCTGCTTCTCACCGTCTGCACCATCTCTGGTGTTGTAGCTCTCCTAACTTCCTTCTGAGCCTTCACCAGAATTGTCTTCAATGTCCATAATTCTACCAATAGTCTCTTCAAGGCAATCTAGGCTTTTGCTAATAGGCACCTAAAAACTCTTCCAGCCTCTACCCATTCACAGTTTCAAAATCACTTCCACAATTTAGGTTTCTGTTTGAGCATTACCCCACTCTCCTGGTACCAAATTCTGTTAGTTATCTAGTGATGCTATAGCAGAAATACCACGGGCAGATGGGTTTAATAAACAAGTTTATTCTCTCACAGTTTAGGAGGCTAGATGTCCAAATTCAGGATGCCGTCTCCAGGGGAGGGCTTTCTCTCGATGCTGGCTCTGAGGAGAGGTCCTCGTCATCAATCTTCTCCCAGTCTAGGAGCTTCTCAGCACAGGGACCCTGGGTCCAAAGGACATGCTCTACTGCCAGGTGGTCTTTCTTGGTGGTATGAGGCCCTTCTCCTCTCTGCTCACTTCTTTCTTTTATATCACGAAAGAAACTGACTCAAGATACAACCTAATCCTATAGATTGTGTCCTGCCTAATCAACATAACTGCCTCTAATCCTGCCTCATTAACATCATAGAGGTTAGGATTTATAAAACATGGGATAAATACATCAGATCACAAAATGGAAGAGAACCACACAATACTGGGATTCATGGCCTAGCCAAGTTGATATGTATTTTTGGGGGACACCATTCAATTCATAACAGTTACCTTGAAATTTACCCTTATCTTCCTAAATTTGAATGTCTTTTATTACTTGATATCATCTTGACTTCCTCTTCATTTTAAAGTTCTATACCTACCCATTTATTCCCCTTTTTATTGGTTTGACATTATTGTCATTTACAGATTGACATCTCCAGCTCCCTGTTTTAAGTATCTTAGCTTTGTTTTATTATTGAGAGTTCTTTACCTAGGTTGGTATCTGGCTGATGCCGTCCTTTCTCTTAGACTCAGGTTGTTGTCAGATGTTGTTGCTTCTCTAACCAAAGGATTCCTTTAATATTTCTTGTACGTTTGGTTTGGTTTTTACGAATTCTCTTAATTTCTGTTTATCTGGATGTGTCCTAATTTTGCCATCATATTTGAGAGAGAGTTTTTCAGGATATATTATTCTTGGTTGGCAGTTATTTCCTTCCAGGGTTTTATATATGTCATTTCATTGCCTGCATAGTTTCTGCTTAGTAATCAGAGCTTAGTCTTACTCTTTCCCCTTTGTAAGTCACTTTTCATTTTTCTTGAGCTGTTCTCAGGATTCTTTCTTTGTCATCGGTTTTGGCAATTGTGACTATATGTCTTGGTGACTTTCTTTTGGGGTCTATCATATATATAGTGTTTGCTGAGCTTCTTGGATGGTCAACTTTTCATCTTTCATGATATTTGGGAAATTTTCTGCCAGCACATCTTCAACAGTCTTCTCTGTTTTCCATTTTCTCCTCGTGTTCTAGAACCAATCACATGCAAATTTTTGCTCTTGATTTTGTCCCGCATAATTCTTATGTTTTCTTCATTCTTTTCTCTGACTTTTTCTCAAATAAAGTGGTGTCCATGGATTTGTCCTCAATCTTGCTGATTCTGTCTTCCATTGTTTTCAATTTGCTCCTAAAACTTTCTATTGAGTTGCCTATTTCTGAAATTTTGTGTTTATCTTTTGGATATCTAGTTGCCGTTTTTGTGTGATTCGTAATTGCTTATTCTGATGTTTTATTTTTGTATTATTTTCTTGAATTCTTCTACCACTTTGTCTGCATTTTCTTCTATTTTAGCTAAGTTTTTGTTGGTTTTGTCTGTTTTCCATGATTTTGACTCTATTTTTCCTTTTTTTTGTCTGTATCTTCCTCGATCTCTTTTCTAATTTCTTGGAGAGCCCTAAATATTATTCTTTTGAATTTCGTATCAGGTAGTACCCATGTCTTTTCTTCCTCTAGAAGGTTATCTGATTCCTTATTTTGGTTGCTTGCTGGAGCCATCTTTCCCTGCTTTTTTTTTATATGTTTTTATAGTGTCTGCTGTCTCTGAGACATCAAGGTATTATTATTTTTTTAATTTACTGATTATATGTTCGTTTGTTTTGTCCTGCTTTTTTCTGATATGTCAGGGCAGGTGGGCTGGGTATGCTTTGCTGCTTGCATGTCTGTGTGCACGACAGTTCTCACCACCTTATCCAGGTAGGCAGGGTAGCAGCAAGCAGGGTGAGTCTGCATCACTATATACTGGTTTGATGAGGTGGCTGAGAGTAGACTGGGTGGTTGCTATCTGCCCCTGATGTTGATCCAGCAGTGTGGGAGCAATCATAGCCCCTTGCCAGATGAGCATGGATATCAGACGGGGAGTGCTAGGTGCTTGCTTCCCACCATTCAGCAGCTGATCAAGTGGTGGGAGGGGAGGGTGGAGCAGGCCCAGTGCAGTGGTGGGTGTGAGTGCCCAGGGTGCTCAAGCTGCAGTGGTGTGGCGGGGGCTGTTGGGAAAGAAAAAAGAGAGAGAAAAAATTGTGGCGTGGTGGGAGCCAGTGGGTGCGGGCGGAGCAGACACAGGGGTTGGAGGGAAGGGGGGGATGTGGTATATGGTGCTAGGTAGGAGGGAGAAAAAAGAAAAATAAAAGATAAATGGTGAAGTGGAGGCAGGACAGACCTAGGGCAGTGGCAGGCTAGTGCACAGGTAGTACTCTATCCATGGTGGTGTGGCAGGGGCTGGCAGGAAGAGGGAGAGGCTGCGTACAGGGATAGATAAGAGGGAGAAAGAAAAGTAAGAAAGGAAAAAAGAAAAAAAGTGGTGGCACTGGAGGGGCAATGAGTGGGGCAGGGCCGATGCATGGGCTGGTGAGAAGGGAGGGGAGGTGGCTTATGGGGCTAGGTGGGAGGGAGAAAGAAAGAAAAAAAAATGGTGTGGTGGGAGCTGATGGGTAGGGGCAGGGCAGATCTGGGGTGGTGCTGGGCTGGTGGCTCTCTAGCCATCGTGGTGCAGTGGGGGCCACTGAGAAGGGGGGAAGGTGATGTATGGGGTTAGGTGGGAGGGAAAAAGTAAAAGAAGAAAGAGAAAAAAAATAGTGGTGCGGTGGGGGCCAGTGAGTGGGAGTTGGAACAAACCTGCGGGCTGGTGGGAAGGGAAGGGAGGTGGCATACTGGGGTAGGTAGGAGGGAAAAAGAAAAAGAAGAAAAAGGAAAAAAAAGCTGTGCGGTAGGAGGGGGTGAGGCAGGCCTGGGGGTGGGGGGGGGGTGCCGTATTGTGGACCCTGGGGGCTCCCGGGATGGGGGGGCTCTTTCTCCTACTCACCAGAAGGGTGAGGTGTGGGAAACTGTGGTTACCAGGTTGTCTGTCTCCTGTTGGGAGCTCTGTAGAAGAATCTTCCCATACTCCCCGTCTGTATCATTGCTGGCTGTGCTTCAAGACGGCCACGATGTGCCGTGTTAGTTGGTAGGGGACCTGCAGTCCATATCTCTCCTTGTTCTCTGTTTTCCATCAGTTTCTTCTTCCGTTTGGCATTTGATCTAGTTCTTTATTCCTTCCTTTGATGCTCAGGTTTCCAGGACTGACATTTGTTTCTGTTTTACTGAGTTTTATTGGGTCTTTGCTGTAGGCCTGGCGTGGGGCACCTGTCTAGGGCACCGTGTTGGCTCTGCCTCCATGGCGTCATTTTTCGTTAAAAAAGAAACTAGAGTTTATAGCCCCAATAAAGGTCAAACCTCAAGACATTTGTCCTGTACATTTCACTCAGAAAAGCTGCCACAAAGCAAGCACTTCAGAAAGGTCTTTAGATTGGGGTCAGTTCATAAGTCACAAAAAAGATTAGTTTTTTTTTTTTACTTTGTAATACACCTCAAGTTTTATGCAGAAGAATGCTACCCATGATGTCATTCTATTCTCCCTTTCGCCAAGCTTGGCTCTGAATAACTGCTGAAAATAAAATGAGAAGGATTTCTACAGGAAAAACAAAACAACCTGGTGGTTTTTGACTGTTTCTAACAATTTTCTCCCACCCCCAAGGAGCTGATGCCAGCTCTCTGTGCCCGTCCAGGGAGAAACTCTCCAATGAGGTGCCCTGGGCAGGATGGCTGGCATCAGGAGCTCTGAGCTGGGTTTTCTAAGCATCTCCAGTGTCAGGGGCCAAGCAGGGAACATGGCTGCATGGGGACATTGCTTCTTTCTGCCTAAAATGATGAGGAGTCTGATATTTGGGTCTGGTCTTGAGAACTTGTCCCTGTGCCACAGTGACTGTGTGACATTTACAAGCCCTTCTCTGCCTTCCACTAGGATGGTTGGAGGGCACAGGGATTGTTATGGGTTGGACTGCATTCCCCTAGAAGTTATGTTCAAGTCTTAACCCCTGTATCTGTGAATGTGAACTGTTTGGAAATAGGGTCTTTAAAGATGTTATCAATTAACAGGAAGTCATATTGAAGTAGGGTTGTTAGTTGCCATCCATTTGGCCTTATGCATAACGGAATGAAACACGGCCTGGTCCTTACGATTGTTGGTATGTTTGAGTCCATACTGGAGTAGGGTGGGTCCTGAACCTAAGTAGTGTCTTATAAAAAGAGCAGAATAGACACCAAGACACAAACAGAGGGAAGAGATGATGTGAGGAACCATCTACAAGCCAAGGAATGCCAAAGACTGCCTGTAGAAAGAGATAAAGATGGACCTTACCCCAGAGCCAATGCCCTGATTTGGACTTCTAGCTTCCAGAAGTGTGAGAAAATACACCAGTTTTAAAAGCCTCCCTCTTGTGGAATTTTTTTGTTACAGTAGCCCTAGGAGACTAAGTTAGGTGCCATCAAGTCGATTCCGACTCATAGCGACCCTATATGACAGAGTAGAACTGCCCCATAGGGTTTTCTAGGCTGTAATCTTTATAGAAACAGACTGCCACATCTTTTTCCCACGGAGCGGCCGGTGTGTTTGAACCTCCGACCTTTTGTTTAGCAGCCAAGCACTTAACTGTTGTGCCAGCAGGGCTCCTTAGGAGACTAAGACAGGGACCAAAGGCACAGGGCCTTCTGTGCATGTGATGGGGCCTGGGAGGTGCAGCCTGATGGTCGATGCTCTGCTCTGCAGGTGCACTGTTGTTTGGGGACTGCAGGGGACTTGAAGCGCTCACTAAGAGCCCACCACCCGCCTGCCAGTGGGTCCTGCTGTGGTGGCTTATGTGTTGTTATGATGCTGGAGGCTATGTCACCAGCATTTCAAATACCAGCGGGGTCACCCATGGTGGACAGGCTTCAGATGAGCTTTCAGACTAAGACAGACTAGCAAGAAAAGCCTGGTGATCTACTTTGGAAAACTTTTTTTTTTTTTGAAAACTCTACGGATCACAACAGAACATTGTCTGATATAGTGCTAGAAGATAAGCCCTTCAGGTTGGAAGGCACGCAAAATACACAGTGGCTGCAACAATGGACTCAAGCACACCAATGATAGTGAGGATGGCACAGGACCAGGCAGTGTTTTGTTTTGTTGTACCTGGGGTCGCTGTGAGTCAGAGCTGACTCGATGGCAGCTAACGACAAGAGTCCACACCCTCTTTGACAGCAGGTGTGCTGAGCGCTTTCTTGGATCAGGGACCCCTTTAGGAAGCTGATGCCTGCCATCAGCCTCTTCTGAGAAAAAGCTCGTAGCGTACACATGCTGCGATTTGCATCTGGACCACCGTGGCCTCCAGGGCATTCCTGGGATGCCCCAGACTAAAGTGGATGCCCCACTTTGGAGATACCATGGTGGGGTTGTGTCTGTGGGGTCTGCCACGAGGACACTGAAGTGAGCAAATGTAGATTCCAACATCCATAGCAAGAAGGAGCTCAGTCTTGTTGACACGTGAAAGCCAGAACATTCCAGAAAGTGAATGCGTCTGGAGAGTAGGGACATGTGGTATAGACTCTGATCTGAAGAGTGGATAGGTCTGGGGAAGAGACTAGGACACGCAGTGTACACTCTGAAAGGTAGCTGTGCCCCATCCTTCACAGATCCATGGTTAAATTAGGTACATTTGATATATTTTTTTCTGGATACAAAATAATATATGATAGAAAATATGGGAAATACAGAGCACCTCCAAGGAGAATATTTAAAAAATCATCTATCATCTTAAAAAATTATATATGTTGGTGTGTATCATTCCAGGCTTTCTCCTCCTCCTCTCATGTATTCTTTCTCCTCTCTCTATCTGCCCACCCATTCATCCATTCACCATCCATCCACTCATCCATCCACTCACCCACTCACCCATCCATCCATCCACCCGTCCGCCCACCCGTCCTTCCGTCCGTCCATCCATCCATCCATCTGCTCACTTACCCACAGACCCATCCATCCATCCTTAATTTTAAAAGACAAAATTGAGATCATGCTATCTATTCTGTTTTACAACTTGCTTTTTCACTTAATAAGTCACAGGTACCACCTCCCCTCCTCCCCGCCTGACTGCCCATTAGCAGCTGGCCTCTTAGCTCACGGTTTTTGATGGGTTTATGTGCATACTGTTTACTTGTATCAATATTGGGGTTCACCTTAGATCTGCTTTTCTTGTCATTTATTGGGTGATGTTAAAATTTAGCCTTTTAGGTGACACCATACAGTATCAGTAATATGATCCCAGAGATTCAGAATTTAGGGCAATTACGCTTATGAAGGGACTGTTTGCCAAGGACATGGACAGTGAGTAATAAGATGGCAGAAACTGTGCGTTAGTCAATGGAGGAGAAAAACAACATTCCATGGAACGATAGAGCTGGGAGGGACCGTAGGGGGCGTGAAGCCGGGAGATGCTGAGTCATCACAGGTAGTGCCAGACTGGGGCCTGAACCCAGGGCTCCTTTCCCTCCCCTTCCTCCACACCCCCTGCTCCCCCGTCCTTCCCTGGACACCAGCTGCCTCTCGGAATGTTCTACAGCTCACCCACGGTACCATGCCAGCCCCTCCCTCACCCACCCCAGAGGAAGGAGAACATCTGTGCCAGCAGCCGGGCCCTGGGGCTGCGTATGTGAAAAGTCCTGCCCAGACAGTGCCCAGAGGGCTCGAGAGTGGAGACAGGACACCAGCTTCACACAACGTGGCCCCACTTGTTTGCCTCAAACTTTAAACATAGGTAGGCACAGGGCAAGAGTCCCAAACTGGAACAGGGGCTCCCCATTCCACCCAACTCTGCTCCAACCCATGGCTGATCTGTTTACGTCCCCCAGCTGGGCATGGGCCCTCGGACATTCAGGCTTGAAGCATTAGAATCTTCTGGGAACCCTGGGCTGTCCTTTTTAGACTTTTTGCATGGGTTTCTGCAAGTCACAGGCCATTCTGAAGGAAAACCTTGAGAATGGTTTTCTAAGAGAGACACTGGTTTTGGGGATGGAGGCTCAGTGAGTAGGTGGCAGCTGAGCTGCTGGCTAAAGCCGCTCTTTGTCCACCTAGCTCAGAAAGCCACCCTGAACCTGGCAAGCCTGGTCCTTCAGCTGCAGAGCTAATGGCAGTCCTTCAAAGACACAAATCAAAAGAGCTGTGTTGCAGCACTTCCTCTAAGGATTTCATTAGAGAATTTGCATAAAGCCCATTTCCTGGTGAAAAGAGAAAAGCAAGGCTTGGTTTCAGCTTTCTGGGCTGTTTGCATGCTCCGGGGTTGAACTTTGCCTCCATGGGGTCACTTCTAGCCTGGCCCATGTGGTGTTTCAATTTTGGTCCAAGCCCAGGGCACGGGGACAAAGGGTGGATGGGGCAGGGCTGCCCTGTGGCCTAGCCCCACTGCCCTGTCCAGCGGCCAGGTCAGCCAACAAGGAAGGAAGGGAGTAAAGTTCCCCGGGCAGGTTTAATGTCCAACCAGGAAGTGAGGTGAGGCCCTGGGTGTATTCTTTGTTTTCCGAAATGACCTCTAACCTAAGGGAAACCCAGCCTCCTGGAAGCGAGCAGAAAATCTACATAAAAAAAAAGAAAAGCTTTGAAAGTGAATCCAGAGAAATGGAGACATGCACATTTATATTTAAGTTTATATTCAATTCCAAAGAATTGTATATTTGAGATGGTCAAAGAACACGCAGGAAATTCCATTAAAAACAAGTCAGACACGATGAATACAAAGTGGCTTTAAAGATGTGACTTCTAGTTGGATGCCTCCTTAAATCTGAGAAGCCAAAAACAGCTCATCATGGTTCCTGGGTACCAAATAAAGCTCTGTGGGTACATGCATGTGGGTTTCTGTGTGTATTTACACATGTGTGTTAGTGAATGCATGTGTACGTGAGTGCGAACGCACGCTCACGTGTCTCTGAATAATTACATATGTGCATGTGGGGTGTGTATGTGTGTCTATGCATGTATGTCTCTGTTTATAAGTGTGGGCACGGTTGTGTATTTGAATGTATATGCGTGTGTTTCTGTGTGTTTACATAGAGGTATTTGCATGTGTGTGTGTCTTTATGTATACACGTATACGTGTGTATACGTGCGGGCATGCATGTGCATGTATGTGCATTTGTCTCTGTGTGTTTATACGTGTGTGAGAGTGCATATATGAGTCACGTAGCCGGACCCTGGACGGTGGAGCAGCATGCGAATTGTGCCCACTGGCCTTCCCAGGGCAGTGGCCTGGTTCACTTGCCTCCAGCAACTATGCAGGGTCAGGATTGACCTGAGCAGCTGGGATAAGCAGTTCCCCAAGTGACCTGCATGAGGGGTCCAGCCACAGGACCTGCTCCCCTTTTTACCTTCCAAGGTCCCTGAAATGTCTGGCTACCTCATCTTGGGTTCCAGCACTGCAACTCCAGGCTGCCTTTTCAGAACTGACAGTGCCCAGTCCAGCCACCCTGGGCTAATCAGATGCTGCTGGGGACTGGGAAGCGGTCAGTCAGAAGTCCAGGAAAGGATGGACCTGAAGCCAGGTGGCCTTCAGGCAGTAGGAACGCCCACCTCCTGGGACACGTGAGCCAGCCGTGTTTATGGTGGGTGGCAGCAGCCAGGAGGAGGTGGAAATGCCGGGGCTGGCAGTGGGAAGTGGGTGTGGGAGGAACCCCACTGCCTAAAATCCCTACTTGGCCACTGCCCATGCCCCTCTCTTATCCCATAACCCCAGGGCTTTCCTCCTCTCTCCCCAGAGATGTCTGCTCCCTCGAGATCCATTCCTACAGAGCCTAGGCCTCCACCACTAGTCATTAGTAACACTAGTAATGAGTCCTCAGGTGGCACAAATGGTTTGTAATCAAAGTGAACCGAAAAAGTTGGAGGTTCCGACCCCCCCAGTGGCACAGCAGAAGAAAGGCCTGGTGATCTGCTTCCGTAGAGACTACAGCCGAGAAGATCCTTCGAGGCAGTTCTACCCTGTAACCCATGGGTTGCCATGAAGTCAAACTCCTTAACCGCAGCAAGTCTGGTTTTAGTCATTAGTAAAACCGGCGAAGATTAGTTTTACTAGTAAAAAGCTAGTAATCTTGACCCCTGCAATGAGCCCGAGCTCAGTGAGGGTAGAGGGGTGTGTAATTTTCCCAGTCAATACACGTGCATTGGCACCGGCCTCATAGGAAGAACGTTTCACCTAAGTGGAGTGAGTTCAGTCTGGAGGATTCCAGGGCCCAGGACAGGCGAGAGGAGAAGGTAATACGGATGCATCCTCAGATGGTCTTCAATTCACACACACACACTAGAAGCCAAAACAAGAATCCTTCTCGCCTGGTAGTTATCGCCGAGACCAGATATTCAAAGTTACACCGGCTCGTTATTAACCTTGCTGAGGTCAATGTATTTCTCCACAAGAAAAGTTCCGAAGATAAGCTGATGGCCTATTCAGCCTGGCTGTGTACATTTTAAGTGAACAATAACAGAGAGGGTGAAGCTGGCTTCATCTATTCTTCAGTGGGAGGATAGAGGAGGGCCCTGGAAGAAGCTGGTGGTGGGGAGCTGGAGCAGGGATAGCAGAGCAGCCAAGCACCTGCGCCCCAGGGCATTTGCACGCTTGGGTGTGATGCTGCGACTTTCCACATCTATAAATGCAGATGGTGACTGATTTTTGGCGAATGATATTTCCATCCTTGGCTGAACCCCTTCCCAAACTTGGAGAATTCCCCACTCTGTGGGTCTTGGCGGGAAGCTGAGCTAGCTGCCCACAACAAAAGATGGAAATACCAAAGACTCACTGTAGTGGGTTGAGTAGAACCTACTGCCATCCAACGGATTCTGACTTACGGAGACCCATGTGTTACAGAGTAGAACTGTGCTCTACGGAGTTTTCTATGGCTGTAATCTTACTGAATGAAGCGCGTCACCAAGACTTTCATCCATGGTGCTGCTGGGTGAGTTTGAACCAATAACCTTTTGGGTAGTAGTCAAGCACAAACTATTTCCACCACCCAGCATACAGACTGAATAAATATGGTGAAAGGATACAACCCAGGCGCACACTTTTCCTGACTTTAAACTACGCAGTATCCCCTTTGTTCTGTTTGAATGACTGCCTCTTGATCTACGTACAGGTCCCTCATGAGCACAATTAAGTGTTCTGGAATTCTCATTCTTTGCAATGTTATCCATAACTTGTTATGATCCACACAGTCGATATCCTCACATAGTCCATAAAACACAGGTAAACATCTTCCTGGTATTCTCTGCTTTCAGCCAGGACCCATCTGACATCAGCGATGATACCCCTGGTTCCACGTCCTCTCCTGAATCCGGCCTGAATTTCTGGCAGTTCCCTGTTGACACACTGCTGCAGCTGCTTTTGAACGACCTTCAGCAAAATTTTACTTACTTGTGATATTAATGATATTGTTTGACAATTTCCGCATTGAGTTGGATCACCTTTTTTTGGAATAGGCATAAATATGGATCTCTTCCAGTGAGTTAGAGGCTTGGCGGCTTAGTGGTTAAGAGCTTCACTGTTAATCAAAAAATCAGTAGCTTGAATCCACCGCCCTGTCCTTGGAAACTCTATGGGGCAGTTCTACTCTGTCCTATAGGGTCGCTATGAGTTGCAATCAACTCGTGGCAACAGGTTTTTTTGGTTTTCTAGTCAGTTGGCCAGGTAGCTGTCTTCCAAATTTCTTGGCATAGACGAGTGAGCACTTACAGGGCTGCACCCATTTGTTGAAACATCTCAGTTGGTATTCCGTCAATTTCTGGAGCCTTGTTTTTCACCATGCCTTCGGAGCAGCCTAGACTTCTTCCTTCGGTACCATCAGATCTTGATTCATATACTACCTCCTGAAATGACTGAATGTCGACCAGTTCTTTTTGCTACAGTGACTTGGTGTGCTCCTTCCATCTTCTTTTGATGCCTGCTGCATCATTCAATACTTTGCCCACAGAATCCTTCCACATTGCAACTCGAGGCCTGAATTTTTTCTTCAGTTCTTTCAACTTGAGAAATGCCAAGCATGTTCTTCTCTTTTGGTTTTCTAACTCCAGGTCTTTACACATGTCATTATAATACTTTACTTTTTCTTCTTGAGATGACCTTTGAAATCTTTTGTTCAGCTCTGTTACCTCATCATTTCTTCTGTTCACTTTAGCTACTCGACATTCAAGAGCAAGTTTCAGAGTCTCTTCTGACAACCATTTTGTTCTTTTCTGTTTTTTTTAATGACTTCTTGTTTTCTTCAGGTATGATGTCCTTCTACAATTTTTCTGGTCTTCAGTCATTAGTGTTCAACGCATCAAATCTAATCTTGAGATGGTCTCTAAATTCAGGTGGGATATACTTAAGGTCGTACTTTGGTTCTTGTGGACTTGTTCTAATTTTCTTCAGCTTCAACTTGAACTTGTGTAAGAACAATTGATGGTCTATTCCACAGTCGGCCTCTGTCCTTGCTCTGACTGATGATACTGAGCTTTTCTGTCACCTCTTTCCCCAGATGTAGTTGATTTGATTCCTGTGTATTCCATCTAGTGAGGTCCACGTATATAGTCCCTGTTTATGTTGTTGAAAAAAAGTATTTGCAGTGAAGAAGTTGTTGGTCTTGCAAAATTCTGTCATTCGATCTCCAGCATTGTTTCTGTTGCCAAGGCCATATTTTCCAACTACCCATCCTTCTTCGTTTCCAACTTTCACATCCCAATCACTAGTAATTATCAATGCATCCTGATTACACATTTGATCAATTTCAGACTGCAGAAGTTAGTAAAAATCTTCAATTTCTTCATCTTCCACCTTAGTGGTTGATGCATAAATTTGAATAATAGTCATATTAACTGGTCTTCCTTGAAGGCGATTGGATATTACTCTATTACTGACAGCATTGTACTTCAGGATAGATCTTGAAATGGTCTTTTTGACCATGAATACAACACCATTCCTCTTCAATTTGTCATTCCTGGCACAGTGGACCATATTCCAATTCAAAACTACCAATTTCAGCTTGCTAATGCCTAGGATATCGATGTTCATGTGTTCCATTTCATTTTTGATGATTTCCAATTTTCCTAGATTCATACTTTGTACATTCCACATTCCTATTATTAATGGATGTTTGCAGCTGTTTCTTCTCATTTTAAGTCATGCTACATCAGCGGATAAAGCTCCCGAAAGCTTGACTCCATCCATGCCACTAAGGTCGGCACTACTTTGAGAAGGCAGCTCTTCCCCAGTCATAATTTGAGTGCCTTCCAACCTGAGGGGCTCGTCTTCCTGCACTATATCAGACAATATTCCGCTACTATTCATAAGGTTTTCATGTGCTAATTCTTTTCAGAAGTAGACTGCCAAGGTCTTCTTCCTAGTCTGTCTTCGTCTAGAAGTTCAGCTGAAACCTGTCTGCCATGGGTGACCCTGCTGGTATCTGAATACTGGTGGTATAGCTTCCAGCGTCACAGCACCACGCAAGCCCCCACAGTATGACGAACTAACAGATGCATGGAGAAAAAGTATTAAAAAAGTATAAAAGTATAAATATTACTATAAAAAAAAAACAAAAAATGTAGACTTTGAATTGACTTCCCTTTGCTTAACTCGTAGGCAGCTCTACTCTGTCTTCTAGGGTCGCAATGAGTTGGAATTGACTCTGCATGTACTATTTTCCCAGTCTGCCCAGGAAGGGGCTCCGTGCCCCTGGCACACCAGCCAATGGGTTTGGTTGGTTTGTTTTTGCTTAACGCATAGCGTTTCTGCTTTCTGTTTGTGGTGTTTGGAAACCAAGAGGTAACAATTTAATGGACGTATTCCAGATACGAGTGAAATGGCAAGGTGTGGGCTGATGAGTAGAGTCTGCTGCTATTTATGTAAAAAGGAGACACACACACACACATACATGAGAACTTAACAGAAGCCCCTCCCCCAAGAGGCTGCCTTCAGGAAGCTTTCAATTTTCATTCTGGACTCTTCTGCACTGAAGAAATATTTTACTATGTGCTTAAGTTACTTTTAAACAAGAATAAAATGCTTAGGTTAGTCATTGTTCTCACCGCTGTTCACACAGCAAAGGCGATTTTTAAGCATTTCACAAAGAAAAGACATTGGCACTTACCTCCCACCTCCTTCGCTTCACCGCTGACCTGGTCACTGTTCTAAGTGGTTAATTTTAACAGAGGTTAGAAAACCTAGACACAAAAGGGAAGTGAAGGCCCACTCACATTCGACTCGTTTCTCTAGCACAGCTAGGTGGTTTGCAACTTCAGCTTTCAGCTCGTTGATTTTAAATGCTCTAGGAATTAATTAAAACAAAACAAAACATAATCCACAGAACTCTCAGAATTAAAATTGGCTCAGCAAAGGTCTATTGAATCCCTTCCAGGGTGAGGCCACAGGTGGGCTGCTGAGGGGTGGGTACAGAGGCCACCAGTTGCTTAGAAGGGACTTACATTGTTGTTGGGGGATGAGGGAGGAAGAGACACTCACCCCCAAGTTACACCAATGTTTTCCAGGAGAGAAGCACACAGCTGCTCTGCATCGGTGGGTGTTTTTACTTCTCTACACCTGAGGTGTGAGCGCATGCCCCCGGGGAGGACTCAGTTCCTCCTGGACTCTACCTTTCTGGGCACGGGCCATCTTCAAGGGACCTGTGTAGTCTCTCGAGAGGCACCAACTACTCAGTGAAACAAATCTTGGGCTTTGATTGTCCCCCTTTCCCTATTTTAATTACCAGGGGAGTAAGACGACACTGTAAAATTACCCTGAGAAACTGAAAATATTTACTTCAGAACTGACAAGATAACTCAGAAGAAGGAAGTCTTGTATCGATACAGAATCTCAGTGAGAAAGCTTATTTTTAAAATCTACTTTATTATTATTATTTTAAATGATGTCAAGTTTTGTAGGTTGTCCTGGGAGCCACAGAAGAGCCAGGAGAGAACATTTTTGCCTTATCCTCAAAGGGCCTGCTTGGCATGATCTTTGATACAGGTGAGCCTTTCCTGGGCCCCATCCAAGTTGGCTTAGGTATGGAAACAACGGAAAGTTTCCTACTAAAGGCAGTTTCTCCTGCCAGGCCTGGAGCAAGGCACCCACTTTGCCATCGAAATAAAAAACACACAGCTGTCATCATTACAGTACACATTTAAAATGCTCCGTTACCTGGAGAACTGCTCTGCGACCTGAGTCAGCACGCTCTGGATTAATTCTTCTCTCTCTGCAAATGGAAAACAGAAAGACAGACAGATGGATCACGAACAAGGGCAAGTATCTGTGGGCCTTCATGGGCCTACATCCTGTGTGTTCTGGGGACGTGATGCCAACGTATGGCTGAAGCACTTCCTGGTTACCTGGAGCGACACTCTGGGCTTGCTGTCAGGAGTCCGGGGCTCCCCTGGACCTGGGGTTTTCCTGTCTACCCTCAAATGCCCTTTCCTTCCTTGATTGCTCCAGCCTCACAAACCTGCACTCTCAACGGTCTCTCAGCAGAGTGTCCAGGGCTGATGTCCTTCCATTGCTGGCACCAATAAAAGCAGACAGGATGGGGTTGCTACATATGGGAGGTTTACATACTTGGTGCCTCGGTCCATTTTATGGGTGGCAATTGCCGTGACAAAGTAAGTTCAAGCCATATCTCAAGTTCGAAACACAATGTTCTCGTGGAAGGCCACAGAGAGGAAGCTGGCGGGGTTGAGCAAGTTTGTCCTTTTGTTGCCTGGCCTGTAAAACTGGGCTGGGCTGCTGGTTTTTCAAGGTTCATGTCCCAGGCTGCATATAGCCCTCCTATTTTCCTGTTGCCTGGTCATGCCTAATGCTGGATACCTCATGGTCCTGTTCTTTGCAGAAATCTTACTAAGATAGACTAGGAAGAAAGACCTGGCAGTCTACTTCTGAAAAATAACCACTGAAAATCTCATAATCATAACAGATCATTGTCCAATATACTGCTAGTAGGTGAGCCCCCTAGGTTGGAAAGCACTCAAAAACACACAGTGGCCATAACGATGGGCTTGAGCATGCCAACAACCATGAAGATGGGGCAGGACTGCTCAATAATTCGTTCTGTTGTACACAGTCAACTCAGTGGCAACTAGCAACATGACAACATGCTCTTGGGAAAAGAGACTTCTCTTCTTCGTTCCAGTTGGCCATTAGTTCATGTCTGAAAACACTGAGAGCCTATATAATGCTTAGTTCTAATTCTGTATATCATCTATGTTGACTCTACACCTAACCCTTCACTAGAAACACAACAAATTAAAACAAAACAAAACCCACCTAAGAAACAAAAGAATGTCATTACTACAATTTGGCAATTGGGGCTCAAAAGCTAGAAATATTTATAATCTTTGACCCAGTGTCTCTATTTCTAGGATACAATTATGTATGTACACAAAAGACGTTCATCATAATATTATTTAGCATAACGAAACTGTAACAACCTATATGTTCATCAAACGGGGCTTTGTTAAGTAAAGGATGGTCTATTTGTATTATGGAATCCTCTGCTGCTATTAGAAATTGTATCCTGGAAAATCTTCATGTCTGTTGTTATGGTAAAAATAATTACTTTAACAACATAAAAAATAAAGTAATGTGGATTCCACTTTTGAGAACATATTGGGAGGGTACACTATGAATTAAAAGTAGTTATCTTTTGGTTATAGGATTATATATGATTATAAATATGATGCCCCTAGGTGGTGCAAACACTTAATGCACTCAGCTGCTACCTGAAAGATGGGAGGTTTGAGTTTACCCAGAGCTGCCTTGGAAGAAAGATCTGGTGATCTGCTTCCAAAAACTCAGCCACTGAAAACCCTGCTTTGACACGTGTGGGATCACCATGAATTGGAGTTGACTTGATGGCAACTGGTTTGGTATAAATAAAATGATATTCTTATTTTTGTTTCTCCATATTTTATAAATTTTCTAGAAAAAGAAAAAACAATCTTAATTAATCAATCTAAACTAACCTGTTGGGATCTTATCCCTTCACCTGCCAAATGAAAGGGTGGAACTACACGACCCATGTTTCCCTCCAGCTTTCACATTCTGTCTTGAGTCGCAGAAAAAAAATTATGTTTTGTTATCTCTTTTAAAACTACATGTCAGCTAGGGAACTTTCATAGAGCCATAGGCTGAGCTGCTGGCTGGTTCACAGCCTGAGCCTTCAGAGAGGGCTCTACCTGCCAGAGAAGAAAAGCGGAGACTCCAGTGACAGGGACCACCAGTGAAAAGGCTTTACAGGCTTCCTTGTGGAAGTCACAGAGTAATTTTAGATCACTTATTCTGAACTCTTTGGCAAAAGAAATGTATCACATAACCTTCAAGAGCTAACCTCAAACTCTTGAGATAAATTTGAAACTCCATCAAACAACATTTATAGAATACTCCACCTAACAACAGCAGGACACACACTATTTTCAGGCACCTATGAGGGAGTGGTTTGGTTTGGGTTTATTATGAAGGAGTGGGTTTGGTTTGGGTTTACGAAGCTTCTATAAGATAGACTGTATTCTGGGCCACAAAGAAAACCTTGACAAGTTTAAAAGAACTGAAATCATATAGACTATGTTCTCTGACCAAAACAGAATCAAATGAAGAATCAATACTATAAAGGTAACAGGAAAATTTCAAACACTGGGAAACAAAAAAACATGCTTCTAAATAAGTCATGGGTCAAAGAGAAAGCCTCAGGGGAAATAAAAAATACATTAGACTGAATGAAAATGAAAATATAACACATTAAAATTTAGCTGCAGGAAACAGCTAAAGCAGTGCTAAGAGGGAAATTTATAGCACTAAAATGCTTACATGGGGTCCTGTTGGTGCAGTGGTTAAGAGCTTCACTGCTAACCAAAAGTCCGGCAGTTTGAGTCCACCAGCTTGTCCTTGGAAGCCCTATGGGGCAATTCTACTCTGTCTTATAGGGTCACTATGAGTTGGAATCAACTCGACAGCAACGAATTTGATTTGTTTTTTTAGTTTAAATGCTTACATGAGAAGAAATGAATTTTCAAATCAATCATCTAAGCTCCAACCTCAACAACAACAACAACAAAAGCAAAATAAATCAAAACCAAGCAGAGGAGAATAATAAAGATAAGAGCAGAAACCAATGAAACTGAAAAGAGAAAAATAAAGAAAACCAATGAAACAAAGAGTTGTTTTTTTAATAGATCAATAAATTGACAAACCTATAGTAAGTAATTGACAAAGAAAAAAAGAGAGAAGACATAGAGTACCAGTATCAGGAATGATAGAGATGATATTACTACAGAGCCTTCAGGCATTAAAAGGATAAGAAGGGGGATCTTATGAAAAACTGTATACATGTAAATATGACCTCTTAGATAGAATGGACCAGTTCCTAGAAAGTGTGAATCACCACAACTTACATGATATGAAGTAGATAATTTCAATATCCCTGTAACTATTAAAAAAATTGAATTGGAACTTAAAACATCCCCCGAAAAGAAATTTCCAGGCTTAGATGGTTTCCCTGGAGAATCCCACTAAACGTTTAAAAAGGATTAACATAATTCTTTGCAACCTCTTGCAGAAAATTGGAGGTAACATCCCTCAGTTCATTTTATGGAGCTAGTATCACCCTAATACCAAAACCAGAGAAAGAGAGTACCAAAACAAACAAAATAAACAAAAAACAGCAGAAAGAACGAAAAGGAAAACTACTGACCACTATCTCTTATGAACAGAGATAGAAAACTCCTATCAAAATATTAGCAGACAGAATTCAGCAACACACAAAAAGAATTAATCACCATGGCCAAGTGGAGCTTATTCCAGGAATGCAAGGCTGGTTCAATATTTGAAAACCAATCAATGTAATCTATTACATTAACAGGCTAAAGAAAAATCACATGATCCTATCAACTGATTCATACTAAGCACTTGACAACACAGCACCCATTCTTGGTAAAACTCTCAGAACACTTGAAACAGAGGAGAACTTCCTCAACTTAATAATCTACCAAAAAAAAAAAAAAAAAAGGAAAGAAAGACAAACAAAGCCTACAGCTAACATTATAATTAATGGTGAAAGACTGAATGCTTTCTCCCTGAGATCAATAACAAGGCAAGCATCTCCATTCTCATCACCCATTCAACACAGTGCTAAAGTTCTAGCCGGTGCAGTAAGGCAAAAGAAAAAGGCATACAGATTGGAAAGGAAAAAAATTAAAATGTCTCTACTTATAGATGACATGATTGTCTATGTAAAACATTGCACAGAATGTCCGAAAAAGAAAAGAAAAAAACTACCAGAAGTAATAAGTGATTCCACAAGGTCACAGAGTATAAGCAGGAAAACATACATAAATGATTGTATTTCTACATACTAGCAATAAACATGCAGCCACTGAAATTAAAATGCAATACCATTTACGATCACTGCAAAAAAAAAAAAAAAAAAAGAAATAGGTGTAAATCTGGGAAAACACACACCACACACAGAACTTGTGTACTGTAAACTACAAAATGTTATGAAAGAGATCAAAGAAGATCTAAAAAAAAGAGAGAGACAAACCATGTTCACAGACTAGAAGACTCAACAGAGCAAAGACGTCAATTCAGCCAAATTCATACACAGGTTTAATGTGATTCCTATCAAAATGGCAGCAGATATTTTTGTAGAAATAGAGAAGAATATTAAAGTTTATATGGAAAGGCAAAGGAACCAGGATAACTAAAACAATTTTGAAAAAGACTATAAAGTGGAAAGAGTGAGTTACCCTTTTTCAAGACTTACAATGTAGCTACAAAGATCAAGGTGGGAGGAGAGACAGATACATAGATCAATGGAACAGAATAAAGAGCCTAGAAATGTTGTTAGGTGCCCTTGAGTCATTTCCGGCTCACAGTGATGCTGTATACAACAAAACGGAAAATTGTCCTCTCCTACACCATTTTTACAATCATTGTTATGCGTGAGTCCATTGTTGCAGTTACTGATGTCAGTGCACCTCATTGAGGGTCTTCCTCTTTTTCGCTGACCCTCTACTTTACCAGGCATGATGTCCTTCTCCAGGGACTGGTCCCTCCTGATAACATGGCCAAAGTATATCATTTCTAAGGAGCATTCTGGCTGTACTTCTTCCAAGACAGATTTGTTCATTCTTTTGGCAGTCCATGGCATGTTCAATATTCTTCGCCAACACCCTAACTGAAAGGTGTCAAATCTTCTTCAGTCTTCCTTATTCATCGTCCAGCTTTTGCATGCATGAGGTGAATGAAAACACCATGGCTTGAGTCAGGGACACCTTAGTCCTTAAAGTGACATCTTTTCTTTTTAACACTTTAAAGAAGTCTATTGATACAGAGTTGCCTGATGCAATATGCTGTTTGATTTCTTGACTGCTGCTTCCATGGGCATTGATTGTGGATCCAAGTAAAATGAAATCTTTGACAACTTTGATCTTTTCTCTGTTTATCTTTCTTATTGGTCCAGCTGTGAACATTTTTGTTTTCTTTATGTTGAAGTGTAATCCATACTGAAGGCTCTGGTCTTTGATCTTCATCAGTAAGTGCTTCAAGTCCTCTTCACTTATGGCAAGCAAGGTTGTGTCATTTGCATATCGCAGGTTGTTAATGAGTCTTCTTCCAATCCTGATGCCCCATCCTTCTTCATATAGTCTAGCTTCTCAGATTATCTGCTCAGCATACAGACTAAGTATGGTGAAAGGATACAACCCCAATGCATGCCTTTCCTGATTTTAAACCACACAGTATCCTCGTGTTCCACTCGAATAACCGCCTCTTGGTCTACTTACTGGTTCATCATGAGCACAATTAAGTGTTCTAGAATTCCCATTTTTCCTAACATCATCCATAATTTGTCATGACACACACAGTCAAATGCCTTTGCATAGTCAATAAAACACAGCTAAACAGCGAAGAAGAGGAAGACCCTCAAGGAGATGGATTGACACAGTGGCTGCAACAATGGGCTCAAGCATAACAACGATTGTGAGGATGGCGCAGGAACGGGCAGTGTTTCGTTCTGTTGTACATAGGATCCCTATGAGTCGGAGCCAACTTGACGGCACCTAACAACAACAAACATCTTTCCGGTAGTCTCTGCTTTCAGCAAAGGTCCACCTGACATTAGCAATGATATCTCTCATTCCATGTCCTCTTCTGAATCTGGACTGAATTTCTGGCAGATTCCTGTTGATGTACCGCTGCAACCATTTTTGAATTATCTTTAGCAAAATTTTACTTGTGTGTGATATTAATGATCCTGTTTGATAATTTCCACGTTGCCTTTCTTTGGAATGGGCATGTATATGGATCTCTCCTCCAGTTGGTTGGCCAGGTAGCTGCCTTCCAAATTTCTTGGCATAGACAAGTAAGAGCTTTCAGCTTTGCACCCATTTGTTTCTGAAACATCTCAATTGATATTCCACCAATTCCTGGAGCTTTGTTTTTCATCAATGCCTTTGGTGCAGCTTCGACTTCTCCCTTCAATATGATCAGTTCTTGGTCATATACTACCATCTTCTTTTGACACTTCCTGCATTGTTCAATATTTTGCCCCGAGAATCCTTCGATATTGCTACTTGAGGCTTTCAATGTTTTCTTCAGTTCTTTTAGCTTGAGAAATGCCGAGTGCATTCTTCCCCTTTGGTTTTCTAACTCCGTATCTTTACACATGTCATAATAATATTTTACTTTGTCTTCTCAAGCAGCCCTTTGAAGTCTTCCATTCACTTTAGCTACACTACGTTCAAGAGCAAGTTTCAGAGTCTCTCCCGTCATTCATTTTGGCCTTTTTCTTTCTTTCCTGTCTTTTTAATGACCTTTTGCTTTCTTCATGTATGGTGTACTTCATGTCATCGCACAACTCATATGGCCTTTGTCTGGGCTAGAAATAGGCCTACACTAATAAGCCCAACTCCTTTTGACAAAGGTGCAAAAGCAACTCAATGGAGGAAGAATACCCTTCTCAACAAACAGTGCTGGAGCGACTGGAAATCTGTAGAGGTGGAAAAAACAAACCTCATCCTAAACCTCACCTCTTACTCAAAAATTAACTCAAAATGGACCATGGATATAAAATGTAAAACTATAAAACTTTTAGAATAAACACAGAAGAAAATATTAGGGACCCTGGGCTAGGCAAGTAGCTCTTAGACTCGACACCACAAGCATGAGCTATAAAAGAAAAGAAAATGATAAACTGGACTTGATCAAAATGAAAACTTTTTCTCATGTTTCGGGACTCTGGAGGCTGAAGACACTGAAGATGCCCAAGTAATTAGTACATCACTGCTATCAGGCCACTTCTGGTCACCTTCCCACCACGTCACTCACTTCCTCTAAGTTGTTTTTCAGACCCTCCGGAGAGCCCCGGAAGGGTCCAGATCTAACCAGCTCACACGACCCTAGGCTGCCACACATGCTCAATGACGCAAGAGAACTTATGTCAAGGAACCAAAAGACTCTCACCAAGGAGCCAGAATCACTGGAAATGCATCATCGACAACAGTTGAGCCCATTTCAAAAGTGTTTGGTCCGTTGGCCACTTCCATGCAGAGTCTTAGCCCCGCCTCGTAATAAATAATCAGTAGGAACTATGTATAGGTAAAACCTCTGATCCTGCCTACAATTCCCCTCTACGCCTAAATGAATATGTGTAAGTATAAATTCTGCATTGCTCGCACAGATGGGGGAACTCAGTCTGAGGTCGATACCTCTGAGGTCCCGTTTGCTAGCCTGCGAAATAAGCTCTTTCTTCCTCTCAAAACCAGGGTCTGAGAGTTTGGCTTCTCTCATGCTGGGCACGGACCCATTGGTCCAATTTCACCTGGAGAACAATCCTATTAATAGGTTGAAAAAACACACTATGGATGGGAAATATTTGCAAACCACATATCAAACAGATAATTTGAACATAGATTTAACAAAGAATTTAGCGAAGAATTGTTAAAACAGCAAAAAGCTAAACAATCCAGTTAGAAATTGGGCAAAAGACATGAACAGACATTTCACCAAAGAGAACATACAGATGGCAACTAAGCACTGGAAAAGACACCCAGTATTAGTAGCCATTAAGAAGTGCACATTAAAACCACAACGAGATATCACTACACACTTATGAAAATGGCTAAAATAAAAACCAAAAAAAACCTGACAATACAAAATGCTGGTAAAGATGCAGAGAAACTGGATTTCTCACATGTTGCTGGTGGGAATGCAAAATGGTGCAGTCACTCTGGAAAACAGTTTGTCAATTTTTAAAAAATCTAAACAAGCATCTATCATGTGACCTAGTGATAGCATCCTTCAGCTTTATCCCAGATAAATGAAAACTTACGGTCATACAAAAATCTGTACACGAATGCTTGTAGCAGCTTTATTCGTAATGGCCCTAAACTGGAAACCCTGGTGGTGTAGTGGTTAAGTGCTACGGCTGCTAACCGAAAGGTCGGCAGTTGGAATTTGCCAGGCTCTCCTTGGAAACTCTACGGGGCAGTTCCACTCTGTCCTATAGGGTCGCCATGAGTTGGAATCGACTCAACGGCAGTGGGTAACTAAACTGGAAACAACCTCCATGTCCTTCAGTGGTGAATGGGTAAGCAAATCGTGGTCCATCCACACCACAGAATTAAAAAAGAATAATCCAAACCCGTTGCTGCCGAGTCGATTTCAACTGATAGAGAACCTATAGGACAGAGTAGAACTGCCCCATAGAGTTTCCAAGAAGCACCTGGTGGATCTGAACTGCCACTACGCCACCAGGGTTCCCACACCATGGAATACCACTCGGCAATAAAAAGGAACGAACTATGGATACACGCAACAACTTGGATGACTCCCTTGAGAATCATGCTGAGTAAAAAGGCCAATCCCAGAGGTTACGTGCTATATGACTTCATTTATAGAACATTCCTGAACAAAATGAAATTATAGAAATGGAGATCAGATGAGTCGTTGCTAGGCATTAAGGAAAGGGTGGAGGCACAGAAAGAAGTAGGTGAGGCTTGGGGCATCTTTGTGGGGATGGAATGTTCTGGACCTGGACTGCGTCAATATCAGTATTCTGGAGTGGACATTGTACTACAGTTTTGCAAGATGTCACCACTGGGGAAACTGGGTAAAGGACTCACGGGCTCTCTCTATGTTATTTCTTAAAACTGCACTTGAATCTGCGATTATTTCAACATACAAAGTTTAATTTAATGAAAAAAATTATAGATAAAATGGAATAAAAAAGAAAAGGAAGGGTTTTCTTTAGGGCACTTGAGGGGACATCCTATTAACCTCATAGCATTTTTATGGCTAAGTTTTATTACGATGACGCACCAGTGGTATTAATACTTTGGGCCACTCCATTCCACACCTTCTCTCCTGCTGGCTCAGGGCTTGTTGTTGGTAGCTACCGTCAAGCCGGCCCCTATTCATGGCAACCCCATGCACAACAGAATGAAATGCCGCCCAGTCCTGCGACATTCCCATGATCGGTCGCGTCTCAGACTGCTGTGATTCATAGGGTTTTCACTGGCTGATTTTTGGCAGTAGAGCGCCAGGCCTTTCTTCCTAGTTCATCTTAGTCCGGAAGCGCTGCTGAAACCTGTTCAGCATCATAGCAACGTATGTCTCTACTGATGATGAGTGGTGGCTATGCATGAGGTGCACTGGCCAGGACTCGAACCTGGGTCTCTCACGTGGAAGGAGAGAATTCTGAACCACTGCTGCTCCCAGTGCTACGGCAGATGTTCATATTCTGATCCACGCTCTAGCTACACCTCAGTTCACATGTCATGCATGCCAACTCCTTGGTCATTCTCAAAAAGGGGACAGACGCAAAGCCGAGAGCTTCCAGTGGCAACAGCTGAGGGGCCACTGTCCAGCTCGGGGCACTTACAGGATGCAATCCATGTAGTTTAGCACAATGGGTTCCCTGAGTTTTCTATTTAGAGAATGCAAAATCCACATTCCTTTGCAAAAGGACAGGAACAAAATGCCAGTGTGCACAAAAGGCCGACCGCACCTACACCTCCATAAACAGAGCCCTGATCAGGAAGGGGAGGCCTCCCCTCCCCTCCCTAGAATCACTAGGATTCCAAAGCAGACCACTGTTTCCTCCCAGGGGATTTCAGAACTTAAGAGTGGATCGCCAGTTAATGTATGGAAAGCCCACAGCACAGTGCTTGGCTCATGATTAGCACTACTGGAGATAGCTATCGTTGCTGTTGTTGTCAGCGTTGTTATTGTATCACTAAGGGTCATTGTGTCTGTCAGTGTCTTGCACTGTGGAGGCTTGTGTGTTGCTGTGATGCTGGGAGCTATGCCTTTGGTGTTTCAAACGTCAGCAGTGAACAGGCTTCAGTGGAGCTTCCAGACTAACATAGACTAGGAAGAAAAGCCTGCCCATCTACTTCTGAAAATTAGCCGGTGAAAACCCTGTGGATCACAACAGAATATTATCTGATACAGCGCTGGAAGATAAGCCCTGTGCGTCGGAAGGCACTCAAAATACACAGTGGCCACAATGGACTCGAGCATACTGTGACCCTAATACTCCGCAGCATGTTTTCTCCTTTACAAAATGGGCGGCTGAGAGCTTGACATAACTAACGCCATAATGGATCTGTAAGTTTTCCTCCTTCCGCTGCCGGCCTCCTCCTTGGCATACCTCTGCTAAGGACTTTGTTTTGACCTAATGTTAATGACTTTGTTCTTTGTTTCAGTCTGATGCAAATAACTTTGTTTTGTTTTGTCTGACCACCTGTGACTTACAGATAAATCAGAGCCCAGGTGTCTGATATGTATATCTTTAGCCTGATAAGATGTTTGACAAAGAGTCTGATAAAGAGTCTCTTGTCACTATCTTGTAATGAATAGCCCCTCCAGCCATGCCATCTGCTGGCCACAAAGACACTTTTAACCCTTGTAAGAGGAAACCCTGGTGGTGTAGCGGTAGGTGGTGTAGGGTTGGCAGTTTAAAATCTGCCAGGTGCTCCTCGGAAACTCTATGGGGTGGTTCTACTCTGTCCTATAGAGTCACTATGAGTCGGATCGGCTTGATGGCACTGGGTTTGGTTTGGGTTTTTTTTAAGATTCTATATAAGCTGTAATGTAAAATTGCTTTCGGGGACTCCACAGAGACAGCCTGTGTTGCTGCTGGGTCCCCGGTGATGTATACATCTCCTGGATAAGCTTTCTCACTCTTTCTGACTTGGAGTATGTTTCATTGGCTCAGATGCTCCAGGGCACGGACCCTGACTGGGTAACAATACTAATGATGATGAAGATGGTGCAGGGCCGGGCGGTGTTTCATTCTGTTGTACGTGGGGTGCCTATGAGTCAGAATCAGTTTGATGGCAAGTAGTTTTTTGTTTTTTAGTGTAAGTAAGCAGTGGTAATTCTGTGGTAGAGTTCTCGCCTTCCATGTGAAGACCCAGTTTCGATTCCCGGCCAAGGAACCCGTCTGTCGGTGGAGAGCTGCGTGTTGCTATGCTGCCGAACAGGCTTCAGCGGAGCTTTTAGGCTAGGATGGACTGAGAAGAAAGGCCTGCTGACCTACTTCTGAAAATCAGCCAATGAAAATCCCATGGACCACAAGGGGCCAAGCTGCAATCAATCATGGGGATGGTGCAGGACTGGGCAGCATTTGTTCCGTTGTGCATGGGGTTGCCACGTGTCAGGGGCTGACTATTTTAACAACAACACAGTGTAAGTTAGATTGTCAGGGTGACATCTTCATCATATGACAAGCACTACCAGGTAGACGTTGGGCTGTGTCTCCTACATATTAGAGCAGAGTTTTGTCTAGTGCCTGAGCATTTGGAGTCAGCCTGAGTCTGGGTCCAGTGTTTAGGACGCCTGCTGAAATAGTCCTGCTAGGACTGTCTGACCGAGTGGTCCCCAGGCCTGCTCCCAGCCCACCTGGCACAGAATGAGGGAATGGAATGACCAAACCTCTGGAGGTGGCGAGGCATTACCTAGTAGGGCTGCAGCCTTAGGACTGTGCCTGTTGGGTGGCAGGCTGGGCACCCCCACCCTGAGGTGTTTGTTTACCCAGCTTTCGCACAAGGGACCAGGGCACAGTCTACCCTTGAGTCCCGCACTTCCCAGGTGCTAGGGGCTGCTGCCCACTCCACCTCGGGCTGCTGTGGACGATCCAAGGAGCCTGTCTCCACCTTCCCCACCCCTTCCAGAAATTGTTTACTTGTTTCAGGCAAATCCTGAGTCTGCCCAGCCCAGAATGACAGGAAAATTTAAGGCGGACACAGAATTCCGACTCTCAAGATTATTAGCGTGGTACACTAATTAGATTGGCTGGGCAGCTGGTTTGTATTATCTCCCCTTTATCTGGCACTGAGTTAAACAGTCACAACAACATCAATTCTTTAGTCCTCCACATGCCTGAGCATGCACTGTTCTCCCCCTGGGCAAACGCATGCCGATATGGCACTAGCAAGGAGCCCTGCTGGCGCAATGGTTAAGTGCTCTGCTATTAACGGAAAGGTTGGCAGTTTGAACCCACCAGCCTCTCCTTGGAAGAAGAGACCTGGAGATCTGTTTCCGTAAAGATTCCCGCTGCCATCAAGTAGATTCCGACTCATTACAGGCTTGGAAACCTTATGGGGCAGTTCTACTCTGCCCTGTAGGGTCGCTGTGAGTGGGAATAGACTCGACGGCACAACAGCAACAACATGGTGCTAGTAATATGCTGACCCCCACCCTGAGCACTCAGGGAAGGTCACAGGGAAATTAGCACGTGGGTTTCACTCCCAAGGGTTTTCTGTAGCAGTATTAGGATACGGGGGCAGTGGGGGGTCAGGGGTAGAATCCTTGCCTTCCATGCAGGAGACCCAGGTTCAATTCCCAGCCAAGGCACCTCAAGCTCAGTCACCATCCCATTGCGTGTCGCTATGATGCTGGACAGGTCCCAGCGGAGCTTTAAGACTGAGGTGGACTACGAAGAAAGACCTGGCAATCTACTTCTGAATATCAGCCAGTGAAAACCCTACGGATCACAACAGTCCGATTCCATTGTGCAAGGGGTTGCC
Organism: Elephas maximus indicus; assembly: GCF_024166365.1. Classification (NCBI taxonomy): domain Eukaryota; kingdom Metazoa; phylum Chordata; class Mammalia; order Proboscidea; family Elephantidae; genus Elephas; species Elephas maximus. The sequence continues at coordinate 226,632,560 of NC_064820.1, read as the reverse complement.
ATGAGTCGGAGGCAGGCCTATCAGACGGAAGCCAAAAACAGTGACAGTATTAGGATGCATCACAGCATACCAGCATAGGTGTGTGGCCTCGGAGTTCACAAGTTCGGTCCCAATCTGTCTTGACGTGTTGGCAACTGGTGCATCACAGCGTTGAGCTAATATGTAAATGCTATCGAGCATCCTCCAAGAAATACATAACAAATACTATTCCAAAGCTTTAAAAACAAACAAACAAACACACACTCTGCTACCCCTTCCAAAAGGGGTATCCTACTTCTTTGTTAGTGAAAACCCAGCATTACTTGGCCCCAAAGCGACAGATACCCTTGAGACCCTGAAGATTAAGGGGGCATTTGTTTCTGCCGTGGTCCAGCCCTCCCGCTCCCAGGCCTGAAGAGCCAGGGCTCTGTGCCAAGAAGGGGCAAGGAGGGTGGCTACATGTCCAGTCTGGACCCCGTGGGGCACCGCCACCATTTCTGGGGGTGTCATTGAGCCCTACTGTCTCGTAGGGTCGGGGAGGAAAGCAAGGGGGCTGGGACTCATCTCCTGACCCACTGTCTCTCTCTCCAGCTGCCCCGAGACTCTCCACAAGGTGAGGACGTTTTAACCCAGGGAATGGTCATTGGCAACCCACTGTTTATGGATGTCATAAAATAGATGTTCAAAATGAGGACGTTTCCTTTACAACCCAGGGGCATGATAAAGTTATGTGATTAACAGTGACCTCGCCTTGCTTCTTAAAGACACACGGGCCCTTTCTAGGGTTTGTTTTCACCAAGACATCACATGAGTTTATCAGCAGCCAAAGGAAAGAGCCCAGGTTGTTTGTGTTTTGACTTATGACGAGGTGTTTTCACCTTCTGTCTGTTAACCATTCAGATGTCACAAAAGACAGCAAAATGCAGCGAAGCACCCTGGTGACCAAATTTTGAAATTGTCTTGCCACTGACTTGGCTGAGCTCCAAGCAAGACTATTTCTGATCCTTGGCATCACAGCGGCTCCAATTAGACCGAGCTTTTCCTCTTTTAATTTTGGGGAATGGAATTTTACTTTCTGCATTGTTCAAATTTGATTGAGAATGTTTGTGTAAAATTTCTCCCCGTGCCCTCCTCCCCTTCTTAGGTTTGATTTGGAAACAGAAAAACACCTTTGGGACAACTAGCAACGTAAGTGTTCTTATTGCTTTGCACATAACAACAACCACAGCACCATTTATTGAGCCCTTACTGTGTCCCAGGCACTGTTCTCAGTGGTTTATGTATGTTAACTCAGTTGGTAGTTAGGTGCCGTTGAGCCGCTTCCGATTCATAGTGACCCTACGTACAAGAGAATGAAACACTGCCCGCTCCTGCTCCGTCCTCACAATCATTGTTATGCTTGAGCCCATTGTTGCACCCACTGTGTCAATCCATCTCATTGAGGGTCTTCCTCTCTTTCATTGACCCTCTACTTTACCAAGTGACTTCTCTTTTTCTTACCCACAGTGGCTGCGTGATATTGAGAATGTTGCTGAACCTGTCCCGTCCACCCCAAGCTGTGTTTCCATTCAGGTCTGCAAAGCCAGGCAGTGCTGCACTCATCCATGGTGGGAAAATGTTCTGCACACGTCTCTCCCCCCTGAGAAAATGACGAAAGACCTCCTTCGCCCCTTGTGGCTGCTTTCCCATAAGGGGCAAGTGGTGTGGTGCTTCCCACACTCTTGAAGATGCTCCCAGAGGACTCTGAATTTGGGAAGCAGCAGCTGATTGTCCCTGCTGGTGGGGCTTTGTCCCTTCTATGCCAGCCCATGAACGTCCCTGGGGACCTGGTGGAAAAGTTTAATTATGGTGCAGCCAAAGTGGACAGTCTGTTTCTCAGTATCTGCAAAACTTTGACTTTGTGCCAAATGATCCCACACACCCAGCTTCAGGAATAATTCTGTCAGAATCAATTCTGATTAAACGAATCAATCATTTACGGTACAAATGGAGTACCTGGGGGATGCAAATGGTTAACCCACTCCACTACTAACTGAAAGGTTGGTGGTTCAAACCCATCCAGAGGCACCTTGGAAGAAAGGTCTGGCGATCTGCTTCCAAAAGGTCACTGCCTTGAACATAATAGGGAGCACAGCTCTACTCTATAACACATGGGGTTACCGTGAGTTAGAATCTATGGCAATTGGTTTGGTTTCGATTTTATGATACAAATGACAGAACCTTTGCAAAAGTCTAATAAAGAACACGTCTTTTTTTTTTTTTTTTGCAAACCAAAGCTTTTGCTACATCTGTGGGCTTTAACATGTGCCCACAGCTGTAAAGGTTGTAGTAAGAAAAATAAAAGAACAGACAATTGGAAGTAAATCAATTATTCATGATAGGGGGCTAGTTGAATAAACTGTGGTATTTGCACAAAATGAAGAACTATGCAGTTGTAAAAGGAAAGGAAGAAGATTTCTATATTTTTCTGTGGCGTGATCTTCTGATGTAGGTTAGCTAGAACTGAAGCAGAAAATTAGTCTTATTGATTTGAGAGGACAGAAGAAAGAATTTAAGGTTGTCAGGAAGGATAGAAATAAAAAAGGAGCCCCAAAAGAGAGAAGCCAAAGAGGAGCTACCCAAATTATGTATAAACTACCTATTCCTTGGCTGACCGCTGTATTGTACACACATGAGGGTGTAGGAGGCTGTAAGAGCTTAGCAGAGGTTTCAGCTGTTGCCCACTGCAGGGGAGACAAAGTTTGGAGTGTGAGTCCAATCAAGTTAGAGAGAATTGATAAACACCTCAGGCTTTCCACTGAAACTCCAGAAGGACCAAACCTAGAGATCTACCCAATGAAGCACAAAAATGAGCGTCTACAAATTCCAGGTGATCCCCCAGCAATTTAACTGCCGGTTAGAACAAAAATCAACACCCTTCAGAGGACAATAAGAGAATCAGTGTCTCTACAATGCATTGTTCATAATGTTAGTATACAATTAAAAAAGACACATTCAAAGAAACAGAAAATGTGACGTATAATCAAGAGAAAATTAGCCAAAAGTAACTCTAGATGGCCCAGATCAAGACTTCAATGCAGCAATTGTAAGTACAATAAAGGACACCAAGAAAAAGATGCTAGTAAATAGTACACATATGGGGAATCTCAACCGAGAACCTACAGAAATGAACCATGAAAAGTCTAGAATTGAGAATTATAGTATCTGAAATAAAACATTCATGGGATGGTCTTCAAGCAGCTAGGAGTCAGGAGAAGAGTCAATGAAATTGAGGACAAATCAATAGAAATTATACAATCTGAAAAACAGATTAAAAAAATTAAAGAATAGTGCTTTAGTGACATGAGGAACAAGAAGAAACTTTTCATTCATGTAATTAGAGTCCCAGAAGCCAAGAAGAGAGAGAATGGGCCATAAAATACATTTGAAGAACTACTGGCTGGGAATTTTGCAAAACTGATGAAAAAAGAAATTTACAGAACCCAAAGCTAAATGAACACTAAGCAGAATAAATAAAAAGAAATCCAACCTAGGCCCATCATAGTCAAACTGCTGAAACCCAAAGATAAGAAAAAACAAACACACTTGAAAGCAGCCAGAGATAAAAGGTACATTCCACACAGGGAAATAATGAAAAATAAGCCCAACTTCTCGTTGGAAACAATGGAAGCCAGAAAAAAATGGAGTAACATCTTTAAACTTCTTCAGGAACACAAAAACAATAAACATTGAGGGTAGAATTCCATACCCAGGAAAACTATCCTTCAGAATGAAGAAAAAATAACGTGATCAGATAAGCAAAGGCTGAATTAGTCACAAGCTGACCTGTACTACAAGAAATGTTAAAAAAAAATGAAATATTTTAGGCTAAGGAGGTATGATACCAGTTGGAAACTGGGATTTACAGGAACAAATAAAAACACCAGAAATGATAAATTTGTAGGTAACTCCAAAAAAGTGATCTTTAAATTTATTTTCATAATTCTTCAAAAGGCAACTATTTGAAGCAAAAATTATAATATTGTACTGTGGGGTTTATAATGTATATAGCTATAAAATATATGGCAGCAATAGTTCAAAGATTGTGGGGTAAAATGATAATATGCTGTCACAAAGGCCTTACTTTTTATGTAAAATGGTGCAATACTAAATCTCAATAGATGGTAAAAAGTTAAGATGCATATTGTAATACCTAGAAAATACAACAACTATACATTTAGCATAAGTATAATGCTAAAAAGTATTGTTAAAAAGGGAGGAGAGGGAATAAAACGGAATAAGAAAATGTATTCCATTAACTAAAGAGAAGGGAGAAAAGGAGAAACAGAGAAACAAAGCTGGGACCAATAAAAAACCAAATAGTAGCATGGTAGACCTAAACCATATCAATAAATATATGAAATGTAAATGGACCTAGAAAGAAATAATACCAAAATTACACAAATTTTTCAGATAATAGAAAGTAAAATTTCCAACATGTTTTATGAGGCCACTATAACCCCAATATCAAACATGACAATGACATCACAAGAAAAAAAGTTACAAACCAACAGCCTACTTGGACTTAGACACAAAAAATCCCTAATGTATTATTAGAAAGTCAAGTCTAATAATATATTAAAAGAGCGTCATTGCCAAGTGGATTTATTCCAGGAAAGCAAGGTTATTTCAACATTTGAAAAGCAATTAATACAATTCACCATATTACTAGAACAAAGGAGAAAAATCATATGATCATGTCACTAGATACAGAAAGAACATGTAACAAAAGTCGACATTTATCTATGATAAAAGGCCTTAGAAATCTAGGAATAAAAGGAAATTTCCTCAACCCATCTCAATAGATGCATAAAAAGATTGACAAAATTTAACATCTATTCATAATGAAAAACTCTTTAAAAATCTAGAGTAGAGGGAACTTCCTCAGTCTGATAAAGCAATCTATGAAAAATTTGTGGCTAACATCGTACTAGTGGTGAAAGACTGAATGCATTTCCCCTAAAACTAGGGACAAGGCAAGGATCTCTGCTCTTACTTCTACACAACATTATAGTGTAGGTTCAGCTAGTGCAACAAGACAAGTAAAAAAAAAAAAAATCTACAAAGATTAGAACGGAAGAAGTAAAACTTTTTTTATTCTCAGAAGATACAATTGCCTTTATGGAAAATTCTAAGGAATTGATAACTACAAGAATTAACAAAGGAATCCAGCAACGTCACAAAATACCAGGTCAATATACAAAACTCTCTTATAGTTTAGCAGGAGATGAATGGAAAATTACATTACAGATTCCAGTTACAATAATATCAGAAAACAAAAACTTAGGAAAAGGTTTAATGAAGGACATGTAGGACCTCTACCCTGAAACTCTTCAGAGAGAAGTTAAAGAAGACCCAAACAGGTGGAAGGATATGTCATGTCTCTGGGTTGGAAGACTAAGTGTTGTTAAGATCTTAATCCTCTCCAGATTCACCTGTATGTTGAATGCAGTACAGTCAAAGTCACGGAAAGTTTGTTGTTTTTTTTTGTAGAAGTTGACTAGTTGATTCTAAAATTCCTAGGGAAAAAGACCTAGAGTACTCAAAGCAATTGAAAGAGAAGAGCAAATGCGGAGGACTCCCACTATCTGATTTCAGGCTCTAGCAATCAAGCCAGTTGTGGTATTTGTCTAAAGATAGATAAGTAGGTCAGAATAGAGAGCCCAGAAAGAGATTCATGCTTATAAAAAAGCCAAATCCATTGCCATCGAGTCAATTCTGACTCAGCGACCCTATAGGACAGAGTAGAACTGCCCCATAGTTTCCAAGGAGCACCTGGTGGATTCAAACTGCCAACCTTTTGGTTAGCAGCTGTTGCACTTAACCACTATGCCACCAGGGTTTCCACCTATACATTTAGAGGCAATTAATATTTAACAAAGGTGCCAAGGAGATTCAATAGGGAAAGGAAAGTCTTTTTAACAAACGATGCTATAATAACTGGGTACAGATATGCGAAAAATGAATATCAAACCCCTACCTCATACCACACACAAGTAAATTCGAATGGACCATAGGCTAAATTGTAACAGCCATAACTCTAAATATTTCAGAAATATATATCTTCATGACTTTGGGGTAGAAAAAGCTTTCTTAGACAGGATATAGGGCCCCAGTGGCACAGTGATTAAGAACTTGGGTGCTAAACAAAAGGTCAGCAGTTCAGATTCACCAGCGACTCCTTAGAAAGCCTATGGGGGCAGTTCTGCTCTGTCCTACGGGTTGCTATGAGTTGGAATTGACTCGATAGCAATAGATCTTTGGTTTTGGTTTAGAGAAGATATGGAAACTACTAAACATAAAAGAAAAACTTGTTAGACTTCATTAAACTAATAATTTATGCTCATCAGATAACCTCTTTAAGAAAATGAAAAAGGCAAGTCACAAATTAGGAGAAAAACAATTGCCATACACATATCTGACAAATGAATTGTATCCAGAATATATAAAGTTTTCTGCAAACAAGCAATTAAAAAAAAAAAAAAAAAGCACAAAAACACAAGGCAGTTAAATAAAATGGGCAAAATACTTAGAGCAGGTGCTCCATAAAATAAAATATTCAAATAGCCAATAAGCACATGAAAACATCATTGTTACCTGGAAATTGCAAAGCAAAACCACAGTGAAATAATATTTTACATCTGCTTGAATGGCTAAAATCAAAATAAAACTAAGAACATCAAGTGTTGACAAGGATGTGGAGCAACTGAAATTCTCATATATTGTTGGCGGGGATGTAAAATGTTACAACTACTTTAGAAAACAGTGTGACAGTTTCCTATAAAGTTAAACATGCACTTACCGTTTGCATCAGCAACTTTACCCTAGGTATTACCCAGGATAAATGAAAATATATCCAGAAAAAGACTTTGTACAATGTTTGTAGTAGCTTTATTCATAATAATCCCAAACTGGAAACAATACAACGGGAGAATTAATAAATGAGTTGTGGATTACTCTTGAATATTACCGGTTGCCATCCAGTCATTTCCGATTCATGGTGACCTCATGTGGTCCAGAGTATGACTCAGCAATAAAAACATAAACTATATGGATGAATCGCAGAAACACTGCTGAAGGAAAGACGCCAAACGCATGAGAGTACACACTGTACAGCTCCATTTACGTGAAATTCAAGAACAGGCAAAAGTAATCTTTGGGATTAGAGGTCACGACAGTGGTTTCTTATGGTGTGTGGGGGCTGACTGGAAAGAGGCACAAGGGAATTTTTCTGGAATGATGGAAATGTTCCGCATCTTATTTGGGGTGATGGCTACATGCAGGTATACTTTTATGCCACCACCCATCTGTCAGTCTGTATGTTGCTATGATGCTGGAGGTTATACCATTGGTATTTCGAATTCCAGCTGAGTCACCCACAGTTTCAGTGGGGCTTTCAAAATAACACAGCCTAGGAAGAAAGGCCTGGCTATCTACTTCCAAAACTTAGCCAATAAAAACCCTATGGATCACAACAGAATATCGTCCAATCTAGTGCTAGAAGGTAAGTCCCCTAGGTTGGAAGACACTGAAAACATAGAATAGCTGCAACAATGGACTCAAGCACACCGACTGTCATGAAGATGGCACGGGACTGGGCAACGTTTTGTTCTGTCAAACGTAGGGTCACAACAACGGCAACTAACAACAGCAATACTTTTATCAAAACTCATCAAATTGTCGACTTAAGATCTGGGCGTTTCACTGCACAGCTAGACAGGATGTGGCAGTGTCGGGGGGGGTCATGCTTTGTTCTCACAAATGCTTAGAGGCAGGGAGAGAGACCAGTCTGAATGTCTGCATCTTTGAGGTACTTGCAACAATGTTTCAATGTCATCATCTTTACTACACTAAATTCTGTAGCCATGATACACGCATTTGAAGGCCTTCTTATTATTGTTTAAGGAGCTCTAGTGGAGCAGTGGTTAAGTGCTTGACTGCTAACCGAAAGGTCACTGATTTGAACCGACTAGCCACTCATAGGCAGGAAGATGTGGCAGTCTGCGTCCATAAAGATTATAGCCTTGGAAACCCTATGGGGCAATTCTACTCTGTCTTAGAGAGTCGCTAGGCGTTGGAATCAACTTGAGGGCAATGGGTTCAGTTTTTATTTATCTTTTTCGGTACTTTAGTTCACCTCCCTCATCACCCACGATGGTATATCAAGTGCCACTGTCTACAGGCGAGTGCGCCCCAGGTGGGGATGTGAACACACAACTCCATACAGCCGAGGAGACAGAGAAAGCCTTGCAGAGGCATCACGGGAGAAACGGTTATCTTTCATGTTTATACACTGCACCCTTTTTGACTTGAAAATGATGCAAATAAGGATGACTCAGGCTATGATTATAAAGCTCTTTGGAATGAAATGGCACTAAAAATAGAAAATATCATTAAGAAGCATTATTATTTCTCATAAGCAACACACTTGAGCTCAAATTCCAAGCATTCACTTGGCTTCCAAATGAAAATAGAGGCAGCACTCTGTGTGTCATTTTAGACCTTGTGAAGCACTCTGGTCCTCTTAAAATTCAGCAAGTCCAGGGAGATTTCACTTCAGCCATTCAGAATTGCCCTCGAGGGCATTCAAAATGATAGCTTCCATTTATGGAGCAGGCACATCTGACTGACAGGCACCGTGCCAAGCATTTTGCATAAATTACTTCATCTGTCCTCCTAACAGTCTTGCAAGGTATGTATGAGGATTCTTATTTTGCAGGAGGAAGCTGAAGCTCACGGAGGTTAAGTAGTTTTCCCAAGGCCATTTCATCCAGCCGGCCAACGCAGGAGCTGGTCAGACGAGCCCTTCACCCACACAGTCCCCCTCGCCTAGTCTGAGGCTCCTAGTTGGGTTCACAAATGCAGAACCATTTGGGAGGCGGTCCTAGGAGGCCCTGGGAGGCAGCAGGAAATTGAGAAAAGGAAGCGAAGAAAGCCCACCATTAGTGAGCTAATGAGCAGGCTACTGCTGTGGACAACTGCCACTCACTTGCTCTGGGGGCGCGTAGAAGCAACTGTATGGAAGTACTTCTGAGAACTGTCCCACTGTGGGGCAAGCTAGCTGCCCTCATCTAGGGGGACGCTGCTTTTGGGGGCCTTCACTCCCTGGAACACCTGACCTGCCCCGCACGGAAAAAGTTCTCAGGCAGGGGATTCAGGGGCTGGACGTAGGAGCCGTTAGTGGGCAAAGGACCTTTCCATCCAAGGGCAGGGACCCTGGGTGGGCCAAGGGGGCCACAGAATCCATTGCCCTCTGCTGCTGATCGGCATTCATCCCAGGCCCTTCTCTTCCCTTCCAGGTGGCTGGACTTTTAATGCGATTGGTCATTCTTATTGATTCAATGGTGTCCTCGCAAAAAAAGATATGAAGTCCTAACCTCTGTAGCTGTGAACAGGACCTTGTTGGGCAATAGGTCCTTGAGGATGTCATTAATTAAGTTACATGGGGCCGTATGGGAGTAGCATGGGACCTAATCCTATATGACTGATGTCCTTATAAATGAAGCTGGACGGAGGACGGAGGCCATGTGATGCTGCAGCCACAAGCCACAGAACACTGGGGGCCACTGGGAGCTGTGAGAGAGGCTGGGAACAGATTCTCCCTCGGGCCTCAGAAGGAATCACCACGGCTGACACCCTGATTTTGGAATCCTAGCCTCCTCCGGAAGTGTGAGACAATGCATGTCTGTTGTTTAAAAGCACCTACTTTGTGGTATTTTGTCACGGCAGCCCTAGGAAGCTCAGAGCCCTAGGAAGCTGGTGGCACTCCCTAACTGGGGGCAGCCTGGTGGTCCCGTCACTGCCCTGAAGCCCTTTCAGAAGCAGCGTTTTGTGGCTTCGAGACTTCAGCAAGCTGCAGCTCAGGCACTAACTGGGACCCCTGTTCCCTCAGTGGAGCAGTAGGTCCGGGTGGGGTTTTTCAAAAAGACTTCAGGCAGACACTCCGGAGCCTGCCCGTTGGTGCCAGCAGCTCATGCAGCAAGAGGCAGATGGGCCTTTTGGCCCGGCCGCCCTGGAGCTAGAGGCAAAAGGACCTCCTTTACTCCAGCATGGGCCTCTGCAAAGAGCAGCCAGGGCCTCTCCCAGCGGAAAGGGGCTGGCGTGCCCACGGGCAGGGCTGCTGGCCTTCTATCGAGATCCGGAGCATCAGTCGATACACGGCCAGCCAAGCTGCCACACCCTGCCGGCCACCTGCCACCTTTGACTGGTAGAAGCACAAGCACGTGCCCTGTGGGTGCTCTGGAGGTGTCTCTATTGCCCACCTTTCATTGTCCTTCCTTGGAAACAGCAATAACAGCAAAGCCGCTGGAAACAGGGAGGCTTTGAGTCACTCATTATATCTGCCCAGTGAGACAGACTGTGCCAGCCACGTGCAGCCACGGCCCTGTGGCGTGTGCCATGGCGTGTGGCCTCCATGGGGCCTCCCGATAGACTTGGGCCAGGCCAGAGGCTGGCAAAATTGTGGCCGGGCAGTGGTGGGGCTACGATGACCTTGTCCTTGGTCCTAGGTAAGGGCAGGGGAATGGAGGAGAAAAATCAGAACCGCGTCCCTACAGCAGGGTCCTGTTTTCAGCTCTGAAGCCTAGGCTACTCTTCGTTAGCTTAAGTATGACTTAATGGCTCACTAGCTGCTGAGAAGCAGCGATGGTGCTGGGTCTTCCGGAGCAGATGCTGCCACGGGTGCTACGGGCTCGTAAAGGTGAAGTTCTCTTTACTCTTATTTCTACCACGGCAAGAAACGCAGGTGCCCTTTAGCCAAAAAAGAGGAATGAAATCCTTGAGGCCGTATTGTGCATCCCCAGACTAGAGCCTCAGAACTGTCGTGCCTCCGAGAGGCTTCTGCCCCTCGTCCCTCAACACAGGACAAAAAAAAAAAATATGAAAAACCAAAAACCTGTTGCCGCTGCGTCGATTCTGACTCATGACGCCCCCGTGTGTTACAGAGTAGAACTGTGCTCCACGGGGTTTTCTTGGCTGTAATCTTTACAGAAGCGGATCGCCAGGCCTTTCTTCCGTGCAGCCGCTGGGTGGGTTTGAACCACCAACTTCAGGTTAGTGATCGAGAGCAAACATTGGTGCCTCCCAAAAACCTTCAGACCAGGATGGACAGACCAGTTTATTCTCCCAGGGACTCATCCTTTCCCACGAAGCTCTGGTTGCAGTGGCTACTTAGTCAATGGTTAACTGGCAATGTTCTTGTTATTGTTAGGTGCTGTTGAGTCAATGTCAACTTCCGGCCATCCCATGGGACAGAGTAGAGCTGCCCCATAGGGTTTCCTAGGCTGTCTTTCTCCTGCAGGGCTGCTGCGTGGGTTTGAACCACCGACATTTCGGTTAGCAGCTGAGTGCTTACCCATTGTGCCACCAGGGCCCCTTTAATTAGTACCAGAGCACTATTAGGGCATGATTTCTCCCCAGTCAGCTCCCAGTAAGGCAAAGGGCACATGACAGGGGCACCGTAACTGTCTGTAGGCAGAGATAGTGCATTGCCTCGTTTGGAAAACAGTGTCATCTGAGACGCACTGCTTACCTGAATATAAATGATCCTTCAAAGGTTTTCAAAAGGATTCATACTAGCCTTATAAGCGGGTGCACACAAACCTGTCCCTTAGTTTTTGTAGCTGCTATTAATTTTATTTCATTCATAAAGGGGGAGAACAATCCATCAGCATGGTTATTTCCTGTGATTAGCTCGAGAGAATATTTTTCTAAAAAGGATTTTGGTAGACATGAAGCTTCGGTATTTCTGGGAATCGTTCAGTTTGCTTCATCCTGGAGAAATGGGGGCTTTTCCATCGCTCTTCCCTGGGGGGCTGTTTATGGCCCCCATGTGCCGTCTCAGTGGCTCACTGATGGTGCCTTCACAGGACAGCAGTTTGGGGTGCCCACTCCAGGAACCCCTCTCCACCCTTTCTATGAAAAGTCATGTTTTTCACAGGGCTCTTCCCTTTACTCGGTCCTGAATATCTACGCAGCAAAACTCTGGGCATTTCTGCATCGTCCCAGGGACAGAAGACTCAAAAAGTAAGGTATGCACGGGTTTACTTACTAATCTGCAGTGCATAAGCTCACCTATTTTCCCCACATCAAAGGTGTGTCAAAACCCACATGAAATTGTACACTACGGATTAGTAAATAAACATAAGTAAGCCCGTGTGTCCCTTGCTTACTGGTTAATCCACTCCTGTACTGTTTATATTGTTTTCATCAGGACATTTAGAAGCATTTATAGAGCCAGAGCCACCTGCAGGGTCAGCGAGGAGGGTGCGGAGCTCCAGGAAAGGCTGGGTTTAGGGGCTGTGTGGAGTTGGGCCCCAGAAGCTGTGAGTTTAGCCTGGAAACAGAGGGCTCCAGCTTCCTCCTCTGAGGTTTTGTTTATTGCCATTGTAAACACGGCCTGTTGACTCAAGGGCGGCTGGGGCCCTGCACAGGCCCTAATTCATAAGTGCATTATCAAGACAAATTGCTGAACTTGGGGAAATGCTCAGGGGCTCTGGGAAGCAAGGCCAAATGGATGAGAGACTGAAGGTTATTTCTCAGTGTCTTAGTCTTCCAGAACAGCGAAATACCACCAAGTGAGTGGCTTTAGAAAACAGAATTAATTTTCTCCCAGTTCTGGAGGCTGGAAGTCTGAATTATGGGTCTCAGCAGGGCCATGCTCTCTCTATCGGCTCTAGGAGAAGATGGCTTCCTTATCTCTTACAGCTTTTGGTAGCCCTGGGCATTTCTTTCTTTCTTTCTTTTTTTTTTTTTAAATTGTGCTTTAATTGAAAGTTTACAGCTCCAGTTAGTTTCTCATACAAAAATTTAAACACACATTGCTGTGACCCTAGTTGCTCTCCCTGTACTGTGACAGCACACTCCTCCTTTCCACCCCAGGTTTCCCGTGTCCGTTCAAGCAGCTCCTGTCCCTTTCTGCCTTCTCATCTCACCTCTGGACAGGAGCTGCCCATTTAGTTTTGTGTATCTACTTGAACTAAGAAGCACTCTTCACGAGTATCATTTTATGTCTTATAGGCCAGTCTATTCTTTGTCTGAAGAGTTGGCTTTGGGAAGGGTTTTAGTAGCCCTGGGCATTTCTTGGTGTTCCTTGGCTTATAGATGATTCCTCATGGGCTGTCTTCCCCTGGGTGTGATTCTGTTTCATGTCTCTTCTCCCCTTTTATAAGACACCACTCAGAAGGGATTAGGATTAGGGTCTACCCTCCTCCAGTACAACCTTATTAACGTGACTGATAACAAAAGAAAAATTTTGTTTCCAAACAAGGTCATGCTCACAGGTACAGGTCTTAGAATTTCAGCATCTCTTTGGGGGGAACACAGTTCAATCCACAACACACAGAGAGTGCTAAAGACTTAAGATTCCTAAAGACGATATTAAAATGCATTTTTCACTGAGCCATGGAGGTCTACCTGGCACAGTCTTTGTTCCCAAAAGAAACACCTGAAATAAGGTCACATTTGAAGAGAAGGAGCTCCCATGCACCAGAGCCAGGTGGCGTTAGCGTGGCGAGTGATGTGCTCAGAGGAAGGGAAGGCCTGTTGGATGTGGGGGTATTGACTGTAGGGGAAAACACAGCTTCTTTAGAAGCTCAGCTCCTTCCCACTGCAGAGATGACTGGGTGCTCCTAGCCTGGTTCAGAGCAACAGAGTGGACCTGAGGCCAGGTACAAGCCTTTCACTTGGCTATTGAGCATCTCTGAAGAGCCTAGTGCAGCTCAGTCCAGCAGTAATTTATCTGTTCTCTGTCCCTCCAGTCTGCAAACATACCATCCAACAAATGCAGTAAAGCCCTACTGTGCACAAGGCCTTGTGCTGGGGTAAGGCCAGGGGAGCTTGGGCCCTGTGGAAGTTCTCAAGTTCCTATTCCCAAGGGTGCTATCTTTGCCTCATGCTTCAAAACAGCTCCCCAACCCCCACTCCTCTTTTTAAACTCTGTGCTAAGGCTTGAGGCTCAGCAGTTTCCATTTTTTTTTTTTTTTTCTCATTTGGGCACATTTAGAAGAGCTGCTTCTTATTGCTCCTTCACTAAACAGATTCTGATGATAAAATATTAATATAATCGTTTGTACTCTGCAGCCCATTTTAGTTTTCAAACCTCTTTGAAGCTCCTAGGATCCCAGATTTGGGAGGGGCTGCAGAGAGCATGTGGCTCAGCTGTCCACTGGTGTCTCCCACGGCATGTGGCCACCCACCCCTGGCCTGAGCTCCTCCAGGAAGTAGGCAGTCAGTCCTTTCAAGCAGCCAGTGCCATTTACAATTGGCTCTAACTTTCGTTAAGTACTTACTAGGCCCAAGTCAAGCTCACATTGGACCTAGCTGGGTCCCAAAGTCATACAAAAGTCAATCTTTATTCTCCCTCTAGTGATAATCTTGCAATTATCTGAACATGGCTGTCATACCTAACCCTAATCCTAACTCTAACCCTGTTTTCATTTCCTTAAAATAATCTCTGTCCCTCCCACCCCCCTGATCAGCCTATTTGTTTCTTTGCTCCTTGTGGGTTTATTTTTATTTTTCTGATCACTCTGATCTGGAAGGTGACCAGTGTCCTTCAGGTGAAATCCTGCCTCAATGCTGGGGTCTTCTAGGGCTCAGCCCTTGACCCCCTCTTCTCTAACTCCATCCCTTCCTCATGATGTCATCAGGCCCCATCTCCAGGCTGACAACCCTCCTCATTTCCCATCACCAGTGGAGAGGGAACTCTAGGCTCCCCTAGACACTGTTTGCTCAACATCTTGATCTGGATATCTAAAAGGCAAACCAAGCTTAAAGTGTCCAAAACTGAGATTTTTTTTTATTCTCTCCAAACTTGCTGCACCCCCAGTTCCCTCATCTCAGGTAGTAGCATTCCATCCTTCCATTGTTCAGGCTACGTACAGCCCTGAAGGTATTGTTGTTGACTCCTTATGTCCCACTTCCACTCAGCCAGGAAATAATCTTGGCTTTCCTTTCAGAACATACCCGGGATCTGCCCATTCCCCACCAACTCCACTGCCCCACCCTTGCCCAAACTTCTAGCACCTCCCATTTGAATTACTGCAGAAGTCTCCCTGTGGATCTCCCTGCTTCTACCTTTGCCTTCCCCTACCCTGGTGACCTATTCTCAACACAGCAGAGTAAGCATGTTAAAATATAGGTCTGATTATGCCACTTTTCCGCTCATCCTTCTAATAGCTCCCCATGTAACTCAACATAAAACCTACAGTCCTTAGATGACATTTAAGGACCTATATGATCTCCTGGGCATCCTTTAATTTCATTTACAAATAGGCAGAGGGGAGGATGGTGTCACCCAGGAGTGTGGTGGAGAGCCCAGAGGGATCATGTCTTACCAGTAAGACTGAACATCACTGGAGGGAGGCTTTCTAGATCCATCCTAGAAAATCTTAAAGACAGGCCTCAGAAGCATAGAAGCAATTTGCAAGTAACTTAACTGCTTGTCAGGACAGAGTCCAACATTATTTAAAGGTGGAAAACCAAATTCAGATGCTCAACTATATAATATTCATGATTAGCCTTCAATCAAAATTTACTAGACATGTAAAAATAAGAAAGATATTACACACATTCCAGAGGAAATCAGTCAATAGAAACAGACTCAGATATGATAGAGGATAGAACTAGCAGACAATGATATTAAAACAGTATTATAACTATGTATAAGTTGATGGCACTGGGTTTTTTTAAATAAGTATTTAAAGAAAAACATGAACATAGTGAGGAGATTGATGGACGATATAAAAAAAAAAATCAAATTCCTAGGAATGAAAAATACAATATCTGAAATGAAAATTTCACTAAATAAGATTAACAGAACATTAGATACTGCAGGAGAAAAGATCAGTGAAATTGAAGCTACAACAATAGAATCTAACAAAAGTAAAGCAATAAGAGAAGAAAGACCAGAAAAAAATGAACAGCATCTGTGTGACCTATGAGACGCTATAAAGCTCTCTACTATACAAATAATTAGGATCCCAGAAGAAGAGAGAAAGAGAACAGAGAAGAAAAAATGTGAAGAAATAATGGCTCAAAATTTTCCAAATTTGATGCAAAATATAAGCACAGAGATCCAAGAATCACAATGAATCTCAACCAGATTAAACACAAATAAAACCACACCAAGGCCCATCATAATCAAATTCCTGAAAACCAGTGATAAGAGAAAATCTTAAGCAGATAGAGGAAAAAAGATATATGCAGAGAAGCAAAGATAAGACTTACTGCAGATTTCTCACCAGAAACTATACCACCTAAAAGACAATGAAGAGACATATTTAAAAACATGCTAAAAACATTAAAAGACATGCTGAAAAACTGTCAGAATTAAATTCTATAGGCAGAAAAAATTGCCCTCCAAATCTGAAGATTAAGTAAAATCTTTTTCAGACAAACAAAAACTTAAAGAATCTGTTGATCAGCAGTACAAGAAATGTTAAAGGAAGTTCACCAGGCAGGAGGAAAACAACAAAAGATATATTATAAACATAAATCTACACAAAGAAATAAAGAGTTCCAGAAATGGTAAATATAAAAAATTTTCTTTTCTCATTTTTAATTAAAAATATATAATTGACCTTCTAAAACAAACAAAAAAACTGCATTAGGGGATGTAAAACATATGTAGAAGTAAAATATATGACATAAATCACAAAGTACAGGATGGGAAAAATGAAAGTATACTGTTGAAAGATTTTTACAATGTAGTAAAGCAGTGTAATGTAATTTGAAGGTAGACTGTGGTCAGTTAAAGACACATATTGTAAAGCCAAGACCAACTACAAAGGAATAAAATATATATAGCTAATAAAACAAGAGTGGTGGAAAAATGGAATTCAAAAAACACAGTATTGAAAAGAAGTAGTAAAAGAGAGAAAAAAGCAATAAAGAACAGATGGGACAAATAAAAAATGAATAACAAGACAGTAAACACTTAACTGCACTCGTGCAGAATCTGTACATAGACCAAGAGACAGTCATTCGAACAGAACAAGGGGACACTGCATGGTTTTAAAATCAGAAAAGGTGTGTGTCAGGGTTGTATCCTTTCACCATACTTATTCAATATGTATGCTGAGCCAATAATCCAAGAATCTGGACTGTACGAAGAAGAATGGGGCATCAGGATTGGAGGAAGGCTCATTAACAGCCTGTGTTGTACAGATGACACAACCTTGCTTGATGAAAATCAAGAGGACTTGAAGCACTTCCTGATGAATACCAAAGACTACAGCCTTCATTATGGATTACACCTGTCATGGATTGACTTGTGTCCCCCCAAAATATCTGTCAACTTGCCTAGGTCATGATTCCCAGTATTGTATGATTGTCTACCATTTTGTCATCTGATGTGATTTCTGTATGTGCTGTAAATCCTATCACTATGATGTAGCGACATGGATTAGTGACAGTTATACTGATGAGATCTATAAGATTAGACAGTGTCTTAAGCCAATCTCTTTTGAGATATAAAAGAGAGAAGTGAGCAGACAGACACGGGGGCCTCATACTATCAAGAAAGCAGTGCCAGGAGCAGAGCATGTCCTTCAGACCTGAGGTTCCTGTACTGAGATGCTCCCAGACCAATGGAAGGCTAATGACAAGGACCTACCTCCAGAGCCAACAGAGACAGAAAGCCTTCCCTGGGAGCTGGTGCCCGGAATTCAGACTCCTACCCTACTGGACTGTGAGAAAATAAACTTCTCTTTGGTAAAGCTATTCACTTGCAGTATTTCTGTTATAGCAGTACCAGATAACCAAGACAACACCTCAACATAAAGAAAACAAAAATCCTCACAACTGGCCCAATAAGCAACGTCATGATAAACAGAAAAACTGACGTTGTTAAGGATCTCATTTTACTTGGATCCACAATCAACACCCATGGAAGCAGCAGTCAAGAAATCAAACAATGTATTGCATTGGGCAAATCTGCTGCAATTTAAAGTGTTAAAAAGCAAAGATGTCACCTTGAGGATTGGGGTGCACCTGACCCAACCCATGGTATTTTCAATTGCCTCATATGCATGTGAAAGCTGGTCAATGAATAAGAAAGACTGAAGAAGAACTGATGCCTTTGAATTACAGTGATGGTGAAGAATATTGAATATACTATGGACTGCTAGAAGAACGAATAAATCTGTCTTGAAAGAAGTACGGCCAGAATGTTCCTTAGAAGGGAGGATGGAAGACTTTGTCTTACGTACTTTGGACATGTTATCAGGAGGGACCCATCCTTGTAGAAGAACATTGCTTGGTAAAGTAGAGGGTCAGTGAAAAAGAGGAGGACCTTTGATGAGGTGGATTGACACAGTGGCTGCAACAATGGGCTCAAATACACAACAATTGTGAGGATGGCACAGGATCAGGCAACAGTTCATTCTGTTGTATACAGGGTTGCTATGTACTGACTTGATGGCACATAACAACAACAGAGTTAAACCCAATAACATCTTAATTACATTTAATATAGTTAAGAAGGAAACCTTGGTGCCATAGTGGTTAAGTGCTATGGCTGCTAACCAAAGGGTTGGCAGTTCGAATCCGGCAGGCACTCCTTGGAAACTCTATGGGGCAGCTCTACTATGTCCTATAGGGTCACAATGAGTTGGAATCGATTCGATGGCACTGGGTTTTTTGGTTATAGTTAGGAATCTCCGATTAAAAGGCTGAAATTGCCAGACTTGATAAAAAGCAAGACCCAAACTACAGAAAATCCACATCAAATATAAAGTCACAGACATATTAAAAGTAAAAAGATGGAAAAGGATATGACATATAAGCACTAAACATAAAACAGCGAGTGGCTATATTAATGTCAGATAAAGAAGTCTTTAAAACAAGGAATAGAACCAAGAATAAACGGCAAATTTTCATAAGGACAGAGGAATTGATCCATCAAGAAGACTCAATATTCCTTAGAAATACACACACGATAAGAGAATTTGATAATGTATGAAGCAAAAACTGTCAGAACTCAGAAAATAAACAAATCCACAATTATAGCTGGACATTTCAATACTCATCTGTCAATAATTGATTGAACAAGTAGACAAAAAATAATAATAGTAAGTGAAGATAGAACTTGAACACAAACTTGACCTAGCTGGCATTTATATAGTACTCCAACCAATAACATCAGAATACACATTCTTTTCAGGTGAACATGGAACAGTCACCAAGATATATCATGTGTTTCAATAAATTAAAAAAAAAGAAATCACACAGTCTTTTTTTTTTTTAATCACAATGGAATTAACTTTGAAATCAACAGAAATATATCTGAAAAATACTCAAATATTTGGAAATTAAATAATATATTTCTAAATAACGTGTGTCAAAGAAGAAACTGCAGGGCAAGTTAGAAAATGTTTTGAACTAAATGAAAGTAAAAACAGCATATCAAAATTTGTGAGATAATTTTTTATAGCTAAAGTTAGCTTAGAGAGAAATCTTTAGGATTAAACTACCACAGCATATAAAAAAGAAAGGTTTAAAATCGATGATCTAAGCTTCTATCTTTAGAAGCCAGAAAAGGAAGAGCAAATTAAACCTGGAGTGAGTAGAAAAAATGAAATAAGAAAAAGTAGAAATCAGTGAAACAGGAATTGGACAAATGATAGAGAAAACCAATGAAGCCCAAAGCTGGCTCTTTGTAAACAAACAGACAAACCAACAAAAACCAACTGATAAGCCTCTACCTAGACTGATTAATTTAAAAAAGGAGAAGATACAAATCACTAAATATTTGGAACGGGGCATGATTATGATCTCACAGACAAAGGATAACAAAATATTATGAACTACGTCATGACAAAAAAATTCTTCGATGAAACTTAGATGGATACAACTTCCTAAAATTGACCCCAAAAGAAATAGAAAAACTGAATATCCCTGTTGCTTAAATAAACTGAATGAATAATTAAAAACCTTTCCACAAAGGAACTCTTATGCTAGATGGATTCACTGGTGAATTCTATCAAATATTTAAGGAAGAAATAATACCAACCAACTCATTTTATGATGCCGGCATTACTATAATGCCCAAACCAGATGAACACATTATAAGAAAACTGCAGACCAATATCCCTCATTACTATATATGTAAAGATCCTTAACAAAATACTTGCAAATTGAATTCAAAATAAAAGGATAACATATGACCAAATGGAGTTTATACTAGAAGTGCAAGTTTGGTTTAACAACTTAAAATCAATTAGGACAGAGATAAAAAAGCATGGTCATCTTAATAGAGGCAGAAAGAACATTTGACAAAACTCAACATCAACTCATGATTAAAGCTCTTAGCAAACTAGGAATTAAAAAAAAAAAAACAACAACAACCCTCAACCTGATAAAGGGCATCTACAAATAAACCTACAGTTAACATCATAACTGATGGGAAAAGACTTCATGCATTTTTCCCAAGACTGAGAACAAAGCAAAGATCTCTGTTCTTACCCCTCCTTTTGTACTAGATGTCCTAGCCAGTACAATAAGGCAAGAAAAAATAAACAAAAGGCAACCAGCTTTAAAAAGAAGAAGCAATTCTCTATTTGCGGATGACATGATCATCTACACAGAAAATCATAGGGAATCTACAAAAAAAAAAGTGAGGCAAATACACAAAAACTGCTTGTATTCCCATAAACTAAAAACAAGCTATTGGAAATTGAAATTTAAATCCATTTACAATAGGATTAAAATATGAAATAAACCCATTGCCATCGAGTCAATTCCGACTCATAGAGACCCTACATGGCAAAGTAAAACTGCCCTACAGGGTTTCCAAGGCTATAATCTTTACGGAAGCAGACCTGCTACAGCTTTCTCCCAAGGAGTGGCTGATGGGTTCAAACCACTGACCTTCTGGTTAGTGGACAAGCGCTTAACAACTGCACCACCAGGGTTCCTTAAAACATGAACTACTTAGTGATAAATCTATCAACATATACTCAAGAACTTCACACTGACAACTACAAAACAATGTTGAAAGATATTAAAGGAAACCTAAATAAATTGAGAGATGTATCATGTTCAAGATTCAAAAGACTCAATATTATGGAGATTTCAAGATATAAATTCTTCAGAAATCATTATACATATTTAATACAATTTCCATCAAAATTATAAAAATTGACAGGCTGATTCTAAAATGTATTCAGAAATAAAAGTGATACAGAATAAGCAAAACATTCTTTAAAAAGAAGAAAGACATTGAAGGACTTACACTATCTGATTTTAAAACTTACAAAACCGACAGCAATGAAGACAGTGTGGTGTTGGCTTAAGGACAGACATGTCAGGACAGGGAGTCCATAAAAGACTCACACGTACGCGGGTGATCGGTTTTTGACAAAGGTGTCATGATAATTCAATGAAGGACACAGTGTCTTTTCAACAAACAGTGCAGGAACAAATAGATAGCTGTATAGAAAAAAATAAGCCTCAATTCTTCCCCCTCCCTTTTGAAGATGGGCTAGATTTAGTGACTTGCTTCCAAAGAGTAGAGTAAACCAAAAACCAAACCAAACCCATTGCCGTCAAGTTGATTCCAGCTTATAGCGACCCTATAGGACAGAGTAGAACTGCCCCATAGAGTTTCCAAGGAGCGCCCAGTGGATTTGAGCCATAGTTCTTAACCACTACCCCACCAGGGTTTCCAAAGAATAGAGTAAGGAGTGAGATAAATAGTAGCTTTACAGTGGAGAAGTCAGTGATGCCATGTGGCTATCATGTGCTCATGTATTCTTTCCAAAAGCCCATACCTCAGTCTGATCATGAGACAAACATCAGACGAACCCAGATTGGGGGAGATTCTACAGACTTTTCAGAGTACCAAGGTCATGGCAAACTAGGAAAGATGGAGAAACTGTCACAAAACAGAGACAGGGGAGACATAACAAAATGCATGTGGGGTTGGGGATTGGATCCTGGAACAGAAAAAGGACATAAGGAGAAAAAACTGGTGACATACAAATAAAATCTGGGATTTAATTAATAGTCATCTAAAAAAAAACTGTGCTATTAAGTCAGGCACTTAATAAGCTTTTTATGCTAAAAAGCTATTTCCATACTGGAAAAAGTTAGAACCCATATTTTACTCTAACATCTACCATCAAAACATTGAATTAATATCTTTCATTAAGAGCTACTCAAGCATTAAAAAAAAAAAAATTAAAGCAACTACTGTTCATGTGTACTGGAGCCCTGGTGGCGCAGTGGTTAAGAGCTACGGCTGCTAACCAAAAGGTTAGCAGCTCAAATCCACCTGCCACTCTTTGGAAACCCTATGGGGCAGCTCTACTCTGTCCTATAGGGTCGCTATGAGTTGGAATCAACTCAATGGCAATGGGTTTTAGTGCTCATGTGTAAATATTCCCAATTTAAAGACAAGCTGAGGCACTGAATCATAAATGCCTTACAAACACACCACCTAGCATAGTACGGATGCATCAAAATTTTATTCAGTAACCAACAATCTAACAAAAATCAAAATTATTTTTTTAAAAAGGAAACTAAACCTCGATTTTTATCTCATGCCATACACAAAAATTAACTCAAAATGTATCATAGCACTAAATGTAAAAGCTGAAAGTACAAAACATCTAGAAGAAAACTCAAGAGAAAACAACTACAGGATAAACTAAAATTTCATAGGTAGGACACAAAAAAGAACAAACCATGAAAGAACAAAATTGATAAGCTGAGCCTAAAATTTTTTTTGAACATTAAAGCACATCAATACAAAAGTAAAAAAGTTAAGTTGCAGACTGGGAGAAAAAAATATATAACTATATTTCCAGATATACCAGGAACACACATAGCTCAGCAACAAGAAGGAAAGCAACCTAACGACAGCAATAAAAATCACAAAAGATTTGAACAGGTATTCCATAAAAGAAGATACATGACTGGTCAATAAATAAAAGATTCTCACCATCATTAAACATTAAAAAAAAAATTTTTTTTTTAAATCATAATGCCATACCACTACACACTCACTAAGACGATTAAAAAAAAAACCAAAAACCTGACAATACCAAGTGTTGGTGAGAATGTGGAGCAACCAGAACTCTCATACAGTGTTGGCTGGAATGCAAAACGGTACAGCTGCTTTGGGGGAAAAAAAAAATGGGCAGTTTCTTATGAAGTCAAACATATACAAAACCATATGACCCAGCAATCCTAGGTGTTTATGCAAGAGAAATAAAAATACATGTCCCCACAAATACTTGTGTTTTAATGCTTATTAACAGCCTTATTCATAAAAGCCCAAAACTGGAAACAACCCAGATAGGTGAGTGTGGTCCATCCATACTAGTCAGCAATGAAAAAAAATGAACTATTTATACATGCAACAACATGGATAAATCTCAAGCACTTTACATTCAGTCAAATAGGAGTCCATATACCATGTGATTCCTTTTATATTAAACTCTAGAAAGGACAAGTCTAATCTTTAGTGTCAGAAAGTAGGTTGGTTTTTGATTGAGGCCACGTGTTGGGGGAGGAGGGGTTAACTGAGAAGGGGCACCAGAGAGCTTTTTCAGGTGATGTAAATATTCTGCCTTTTTTTTTTTTTTTGGTGATAGTTACAAGGATGTAGATAAAATTTTCAAAACTCATGGTAATATGCCCTTAAGTGGGGGTATTTTATTATGCACAAATCCCACGTAATAAAAAGTAATTAAAAAGTCCCAAAGGAAAAGGGGTTACACACACACACACACAGACACAGACACACACACACACACACATACCCTTGATGGTTAAGGCACCCTGTGGGCCAGGAGTTGTGGCTCCCAGTCTGAATGGGGAGAACACACTGGACCCAAGAAGACAAGACTGGAATGTCACCTAGCATCTGCTCAGTACTCGGGGACAGGGGCAGGAGAGGTGTCCCCGAGGGTTTCAGAACAGTCATGGGCAGAGCCTCCGCAGTCATATAAGGCTTTAGATTCTGTAGTCGTGTAGGGCTTTAGGGCTTTAGATCCAAATGCTTAACTAAAGTATTTTCAGTCACAGAGGTGGGCTCAAGCTTTATTTTGCCTTTTAATTTTGAAAATGATAGCCTTACCAGAGAGTTGCTTGATGGCCACAGGTCTCACTTTGTAGGGAGTGCTGCAAAAGAGAAGACAGTTCCACTGTAAGACACCGTCAAGGACATTGGCTGCAAGTCTGGTGGGAGAGATAAGCGCTTACGGATGAATTAAAATTCAGTGGATCCCTTTTTTTACATTAGCTTCTTTGGATGTTCTGAGCTTCCTCATGCAGAATTCTAAATACTTTAAATATATCATTTCAATGATACGCTTCCTCTACAATGTGCATATTTGGCCAACAAAACAAATTTCGGCTTCAGAAACTACTGCTGATCAAAGGTGTAGAATCAAGTTGCCACTGACTGATGTGGGTGGGCTCTCTCTCTGTTTCTCTTTGTTTGAGCTCATGGTAGCTGCATCCCCAGAATGAACAACAGAGGATGGTGTCAACAACTCAGTTGAAAATACTCATATCTTATTAGCGCTGCCATCCCCAATGATCATGAGACCCTCAGTGGTTGGGGAGAGAATATTGGCAACACAAAATGGACAAAAAAGTTACTATCTCTGATAGTCAAGACAAAGGGGTAAAAAAAGGCAACTAAGTCAATAGAAAAATAAGCAAAGAATAGGAACAGACAATAGCCAATAATAATCGAAAAAGAAGCCAGCTTCACGAAAGATGCTCTCTTTTCCCCCCTTAACCCAGTGGTTTAGCAAAAATTAAAAAAAACCGGTAACAGGAGTGATATAAGGCACAGAGAAACAGGCTCTCACGAATATGGCTAGTAGGGCTATCAACTGCCACCACCTTGGAGAAAGCAATCTAGCAATACCTATTAAAATTTAAAATACGAATTTGTCTCGCCAAATAAATTTAGGAAAAAAAGTATCAGAATTAAACACCAGTACCTAAGGATCCAAGGAGCCCCGGTGGTGCAACCATTAAGTGCTCGGCTGCTAACCAAAAGGCGGCAGTTTGAACCCCGCCAGTGGCTTCACAGGAGAAACACTCGGCAATCTGCTTCCATAGAGATCACAGCCTAGAAAACTCTATGGAATCGATCACATGGGGTTCAGAGTTGAAATCAGTTTAGTGGCCCTGATTATGATGCTGGTGAAGAATATACCATGGACCACCAAAAGAATGAATAAATCTGTCTTGGAAGAAGTACAGCCAGAAGGCTCCTTTGAAGGAAGGATGGCAAGACTAGGTCTCACATACTTAGGACGTGTTATCAGCAGGAATCAGTCCCTGGAGAAGGACGTCACGCTTGGTAAAGTAGGTCAGTGAGAAAGAAGACCTCAAAGAGATGGGTTGACACAGTGGATGCGACAATGGGCTCAAGCATAACAACAATTGTGAGGATGGCGCAGGACTGGGCAGTGTTTCGTTCTGTTGTACGTAGGGTTGCTATGAGTCGGAACTGACCCGATGGCACCTAACTACAACATGCTGTGAAAACATGTGTATTACCACATTGTTTAACTGTCTAAGCACTAGGAATACTCTGAGGACCTATCAACAAGGATGGTTGACACAGGTGCCATACCGTGGAGTGTTATTAAATTGCTAAAATGATGAAGGTAAGCATACAAGTATTGACCTGAATGGATGCCCGTGACATCTTATTAGGTAAAAACAGCAAGTTGCAGGGTACTTTGTAGAGAATGAACCCATTTCTGGAAAAAGAAAGCACAGAAAAATATTGAAGGATATCAGCACCGGTTGTGGAATTAACTCTGACTGATGGTGACTCCATGGGTGTTAAAGTAGAATTACGCTCCATAAGATTTTCAATGGCTAATTTTTTGGAAGTAAATCACCAGGCCTTTCTCCCGAGGCACCTCTGGATGGACGCAGACCTTCAGCCTTTTGGTTGGTGGCTGAATGTGTTAACCGTTTGCACCACTCAAGGACTCCAAACTCTTAGCAGTGACTAACTGGGGGAACATCTATGGTTTAATGGTTATAGGTAACTAATAAAGCATGAAAATAAAAAAGAACTAAAATTGCATGGTACTATGGATGGTGGACAGACAATCTATGGCTGTCTAGAGTTCCTGCCTTGCCCCACAAGGGACTCCAATGTGCACAGAGCATCAAGAAGTGAGTCCATGCCTTCCCTCTCCCCATATGAGTCCCCGGCCCCTGCCCAGGAAAAGGCCCTGTTTGAAAAAGGCTCTTGGATATAGATTATTTGGACCTGGGGTTCATTTGTTCACACACACTACATCATAAACAATGTTTGGGTCCTGGACTAGATAAAAAAAGACCTTATTCAGAACCACGTGAGTTTGAAAGATGGCACCAAGTGCAGAGCAGAGCTCCTCCAAGAAGCTGGTGTTCCATGGGTGGGGGTGTCCACTGCTCCCGCCCCTGGAGGGGTGCTCAGTCAATATCAACTCCTATGGCCTCCTTTAACTGCCTAACACCTGCGCTAAGCAGAGTTAACTCACCATTCCATTCGATTCTCTCAGCAACCCTCTGCCTCATGGGTTCACAACTACGAGCAGCTTAAAGCTAAGAGAGATCAGGGAACTCCTTGAAAGCCACATGCAGTGAGTGAGGGCTGCAGCTGGGCTTTGCACTCCAGTCCATGTCCCAGGAGGAAAGGAGTTGAGTGCTGGCCTGGAGAGGGAACAGGCATGAAGGGGTGGTGGAGAGAGATGGTGGTCACCTCTTCCTTTTCTGTTTCTTCTTTCTTTCCTCCCTTCACTTTCTCGCTGTCCCTCCTTCTCCCTGTCATAAACACCACTGATAGGGAGGAACAATGGGTGGAACGAGGAAAGCCCAGTAGTCCTGAGAAAGGGGATAGTAAGAAGTGGCTACCCTTGCCTCCTCCCTCCCCTTCCTCCACTGCCCTTACCTGTTTCTCCTCTCCTTCCCTCTTCTTAGGGGCACAGAGAACAAGTAAGGTCCTTCTCCTTCTCCTCTTCTCCTTCCCCTTGTTTCTTGACCCCTAAGTCAATGCTGGAGGATGGTGGTGACAAGAAGCAGAGAAGGTACAGGAGGACAGGCCAAGATAGGATGGAGAACCACACTAACTCCACATTGGAGGGGGTTAGGGGTGGTGATGGGGACAGAGGAGGAGAAGGTGTCCACCAACTCTCCCATGAGACACTGAGGACCAATACCCTGTGGACCTGACAAAAAGATAAGCTTCTGAAGAGACACTTCTATCATATAATGATCCTGGGATTTCTTGTCAACCTGAACAGAGCCAGAATTTCCCTACAAAGGTCATTTCAACCTGCTAAAGCCCAAGAAAGATAACTTAGCAGGATCTGGTGAGCTGAGGGATGTTAACAGCCAAATTAGCAACTGGGGCCAAGGTAGACTGGGCCTGGACTGGACTTTGAGACTGTCCCAAATGCTCCTAGCAGTTGCAGGAATCTTTCAGCTCTTGGGCCAAACAGTCCTGGGTTGTATTTCTTGGCCTCTCAAGCTTTGTCTTGGCCCTTATTTCCTTAATCCTCTTGACCCTGAATAGCAGCGATGTTTCTCAGAACGGGTATATTGATTCCACGATTGAGTGAACTCTTGGCTCAGTCTAAATTGAATTGCATCTTCATCATTTTCTTCTTCAGGAACAAAATTAATATAAACTGCCCCTCTTTGAAAGAGATAAACTTGTCTTGAGCTTTTATTGCATTTGTGTTTTTCCATCATTTAACTGCCTGGGCTCTAAGATCTCTTTAAAAACAAATTTTGTAGGAGGAGGAGGCTTGGAGGCATGCCAAAATCTAGGGAGCCTTTAGCCTAAGCTGAGGGGATGGGTCCGTGTGCCATCTTTGCACGTACAAACCCATTTTCAACCAGCAGAGAGTTGCATGTATCACGACTTGGCTAAAATCAGAAACAGAAGGGCATTTGTGTGTCACGAATGTGCTATGCCACTCTGGCCTTCTCCCTTCTCTGAGTGCCCTGCCATAAGCCCTGATTTTTCTCACACTATCTAAGCACCCACCACTCATCTGTCAGTTTGTCGTACTGTGATGGCTTGTGTGTTGTCGTGATGCTGGAAGCTATGCCACCAATATTTCAAATACCAGCAGGCTCACTCATGGTGGACTGGTTTCAGTGGAGCTTTCAGACTAAGATGGACTACGAAGAAGGACCTGGTGAGCTACTTCTAGAAAAATTAGCCAATGAAAACCTTATGACTAGCAGAAGAATGTTGTCTGGTATAGTGCTAGAAGATGAGCTCTTCAGATTGGAAGACACTCAAAATATGACCAGAGAAGAGCTGCCGCCTCAAAATAGAATTGACCTTAATGACTTGAATGGAGTAAAGCATTCGGGATATTCATTTTCTGACGTGGCTTGACTCAAAATGAGAAGAAACAGCTTGAAACATCAATTAGTAATTGGAATGTGGAATGTATGAAGTATGAATCTAGGAAAATTTAAAGTTGTCAGAAATGAAATGGAATGGTATTGGCCATTTTGAATTGGAAATCATATGATCTACTGTGCTGAGAATGACAAACTGAAGCGGAATGGCATCACATTCATTATCAAAAAGAACATTTCAAGATCTATCCCAAAGTACAATACTGCCAGTGATAGAATAATATCCATATGCCTACAAGAAAGGTGAGTTAATATGGCTATTATTCAAATTTACACACCAGCCACTAATACCAAAGACAAAGAAATTGAAGATTTTTACCAAGTTCTCCAGTCTGAAATGGATTAAACATGCAGTCAAGATGCATTGATATTACTGATGAATGGAATGAGAAAGTTGGAAACGAAGAAGGATCAGTAGTTGGAAAATTCGGCCTTAGTGATAGAAAGGACATTGGAGATAGCATGATAGAATTTTGCAAGACCAACAACCTATTCATTGGAAATACGGTGACTATAAACGTTCACCAGATGGAATATACAGAAATCAAATCAACTACACCTGTGAGAAGAGATGATGGAGAAGCTCAAAATCATCAGTCAAAACAAGGCCAGGGCCAACTGCAGAACAGACCATCAACTACTCCTATGTAAGTTCAAGTTGAAGCTAAAGAAAATTGAAACAAGTCCACAAAAGCCAAAATACAACCTTGAGTATATCTCACCTGAATTTGGAGACCATCTCAAAAGTAAACTTGATGCATTGAACACGAATGACTGAAGATCAAATGACATCAAGGAATGTCAGGATGACATCAAGGACATCATACATGAAAAAAGCAAAAGGTCACTAAAAAGACAGGAAAGAAAGAAAAGACCCAAATGGATGTCAGAAGAGACTCTGAAACTTGCTCTTGAATGTAGAGTAGCTAAAAAAATGGTGAAGTAAATGAGCTGAACAGAATATTTTAAAGGGTGGCTCGAGAAGACAAAGTAAAGTATTACAATGAAATGTGCAAAGACCTGGAGTTAGAAAACCCAAAGGGAAGAACACACTTGACATTTCTAAAGGGGAGAGAAATGAAGAAAAACTCAAGCCTTGACTTGTATTATTGAAGAATTCTACAGGGAAAATACTAGATGGCACAGGAAGCAACAAAAGAAGGTGGAAGGAATACACAGAGTCACTGTAGCAAAAAGAATTGGTTGACATTCAACCATTTCAGAAGGTAGCATATAATCAGGAACCAATGGTACTGAAGGATGAAGTACAAGCTGCACTGAAGGCATTGGTAATAAACAGAGCTCCAAGAATAGACAAAATACCAACTGAGGTGTTTTGACAATGGATGCAACGCTGGAAGCCTCCACTTGTCTATGCCAAGACATTTGGAAGACAGCTACCTGCCTAACTGACTGGAAGAGATCCATATACGTGCCCATTCCAAAGAAAGGTGATCCAACAATGCCGTTGCTATCACAAGCAAGTAAAACTTTGCTGAAGATAATTAAAAAGTGGTTGCAGCAGTACATTAACAGGGAACTGCCAGAAATTCAAGCCAGATTCAGAACAGGAGGTGGAATGAGGGATATCATTGCTGACATCAGATAGATCTTGGCTGAAAGCAAAGAATACCAGAAAGATGTTTACCTGTGTTTTATTGATTAGGTAAGGGCATTCAATTATGTGGATCATAAAAAATTATGGATAACATTGCAAAGAATGGGAATTCCAGAGCACTTAATTGTGTTCATGTAGAACCTGTGCATAGACCAAGAGGCAGTCATTTGAACAAACAAAGGGACACTATGTGGTTTAAAACCAGGAAAGGTGTGCATCAGAGTTGTATCTTTTCACCATACTTATTCAATCTGAGCAAATAATCCGAGAAGATGGACTATATGAAGAACAGGGCATCAGGGTAGGAGGAGGACTCATTAACAACCTGTGATATGCAGATGACTCAACCTTGCTTGCTGAAAGTGAAGAAGACTTGAAGCACTTACTGATGAAAATCAAAGACTACAGCCTTCACTATGGATTACACCTCAACATAAAACAAAAATCCTTACAACTAGACCAGGAAATAACATGATGATAAATGGAGAAAATATTGAAGTTGTCAACAATTTCGTTTTACTTGGATCCATAACCAAGGCCCATGGAAGCAGTGGTCAAGAAATCAAATTACGTATTGCATTGGGCAAATCTGCTGCAAAAGACCCCTTTAAAGTGTTAAAAAGCAAAGATGTCACTTTGAGGATTAAGGTGCACCTGAACCAAGCCATTGTATTTTCAATTGCCTCATATGCATGTGAAAGCTGGACAACGAATAAAGAAGACCAAAGAAGAATTGATGCCTGTGAATTATTGTGTTGGAAAGAATATTAAATATGCCATGGACTGGCAAAAGAATGAACAGGCCCACCTTGGGATAGGTGCAGCCAGAGTGCTCCTTGGAAGTCAGAATGGAGAGACTTCATCTCATGTACTTTGGACATGTTATCGGAAGGGACCAGTCCCTGGAGAAGGACATCAGTGAAAAAGAGAATGACCTTCAACGAGATGAACTGATACAGTGGCTGCAACAACAGACTCAAATGTATCAATGATTGTGAGGATGGCACAGGCCCAGGCGGTGTTTTATTCTGATGTACACAGGGTTGCTATGCATTGGAACTGACTTAATGGCACCTAACGACAACATCTAAGCACATCTGTTTTTGTCCTTTGACAAGGTCTTGAAGCAGTAGTGGCAGAAATAGAATGGGTAGAGTTTTCATGAAGAAATGTGTTTTTTTTTTTTTTTTTAAGCTGGACATCATGGTATTTGGAATGGACTCCTATTTAGAAAGAACAACTTCTACCAGACATTCTAGGCCTTTCTTAGGAGGAAAAATTGTAGTGTTATTTGGCCAAATTTAGCACACATCTATTTATATTTTGACATGTTATCAGGAAGGATCATTCCTTGGCAAAGGACAAAATGCTTGGTAAAGTAGAGCGTCAGGGAAAAAGAGGAAGACCCTCAATGAGATGGACTGACACAGTGGCTGCAACAATGGACTCAAGCATAACAATGATTGTGAGGATGGCACAGGACTGAGCAGTGTTTCATTCTATTGTACATAGGGTCGCTATGAGTCGGAACTGACTTGACAGCACCCAACAACATTTATACATTTTGGTCATTAGGAATCTGGGGTTGCTTAGTGTTGTGGATTGAATTGTGTCTTCCGAAAAGAAATGGGGAACTCTTAACCCTGGTATCTGTGATGGTGGCACTGTCTGGGAACAGGCACTTTCTTTTGTTAGGTTAATGAGGTCATATTGGAGTAGGGTGGGTCCTAAACCTAATTCCTTCTGAGTGGTGTATTATAAAGGGGAGAACAGATACAGAAACATCATGGGGCAAGACAGACCCCATGAGACGGATACATCTTTAACCAGCAAAGGAACACCCACGATTGCTGTCAGCCACCAGAAACTAGGACAGAGGGCCACAGAAGAAATTGACACAGCTCAGACCTTGATTTGGACCTCTAGGCCCCAAAACTGTTCTCTTAAGCCACCCACTTTGTGGTATTTTTTTATTAGGGCAGCACTAGGAAACCAAGACACTTAGTAATCAATCATCTTTCTTATCAGCTCCAAAAGAGAGTGGAAGCTAATAAGCCTATTGCTATATTCGAGTCCCTTTGACTTATGTAAGTAGGGCTCCAGATTATATAAAATACTGGTCTAAAAGTTGTCATGATTGGACTGAACAGCCCAGAAGACTAGGAAAAGTTAAGGAACCACCAGTGGATTCTGGTGGCAGGAAGAATAGCCTTTGGGTGAGTAGAGAGGAGAGGGCAGGAACACAGATGGTGCAGGAGGCCGGGAGGTACTTGGAATGTCTGCAGACAAGGAGTGACCTGTTTGGATGGCGTGGGGACTCATGGAGGCCAGCAGACTTGGAGATAAGTATTTTAGAATGGACTTGGGCCAGACAGTGAAAGACCTTATGTTCCAGATGGAGTGACCCGGACAATGTCCTATCACTCATGGCCATTGGAGAACATTGGAAAATGATGAGATGAAAGCCATGCTTGAGGCTGATTTTTCTGGAAGGCAGGGAAACCTCAAGGGAGGGGAAAGGAAAACTGGAGTGTTATGGATTGAGTTTTGTTCCCCCGAAAATATGTATTGGAATTCTAACTCTTATACCTACGGGTGTAATCCCATTTGGAAATAGAGGTTTCTGTTATGTTAATGAGGTCATATCGGTGTAGGGTGTGTCCTAAAGCAAATTACTTTTGACAATAAAAGGAACAGATTAGACATAGACAAGCAAGCACACATGAGGGAAAGATAGATGCCATGTGAAAATTGCCAAGGAACCAAGGAACAGAAGCTAAGAGACAAAGCTTTTCACCCAGAGCCGAAAGGAAGAGAGCCTTCCCCTAGAGCCAGTACCTTGAATTCAGACTCTAACCTCCTAAACGGTGAGAAAGCAAATTCATCAAAGCCACCCACTTGTAGTATTTCTGTTACAGCAGAAACTAAGACATGGAAGAGCGAAACAGGAGCCTGTGTGTTCAGTAGCCCAGCCATGAGATATGATGGCTTGAACCATGGGTTGGCGGGGACAGTCTAAAGGAAGGAGTTAAGTGAAGGAGGCCAGAAAGGTCAGTTAGTCCTCCTCATTGGTTTCAAATGATAAGCAGGGAAGGATCCAAAAGCTTCTAGGCATAGGAGATGGGCAACTGGGACCACCACTTCTGATGGACAGTGAGGAGCCCTTGGGATATGGTGAAGAGATCAAGGAAAGCCCATCTTGTGGGTGTGAAACTTAGAAGAAGCTGAGCATGGTAGACAATACCAGCTGCCTGCAGGAGAAGCCCTGCCCACAAGATGAACTGTAAGTCTGGGGATAGAGAGATGAGGAAAGGAGCAAGTCTAAGCAGAGTGACTTATAAGTGTCTTCAGAAGCAGAGGAAGATAAAGAGAGACATCTGGTCAATCGTCCTATTGACTTTGCTGCCTAGACTAGTGGGGAAGGACCATTGCTTTCTAGGAATAAACAAAGAGTTGGATAGCAGGAACCTGGAAATGTTTATCCAGCACTTTCCAAGAAGAATCCCTGTGTCGGGTAGACACGACTTTCTGCTCACTATAGGGCTGAGCCCAGCCTTCAACAGGAGTAGTTTCCGAGGTTTTTCCACATTTCGCATCAATTGTCCTCAATCTGGCTGCCTATTGGAATCACCTGGGGAGCTTTACAAAATTACTCAAAATTCAGATTTAATTGGTCCTAGGGTCGCCAACAGTTGAAATCGGCTTGATGGCAGTGGGTTTGTTTTTTTGGATCTAGGGTGTAAGCGCCTTTTGAAAGATCTCAGGTGGTTCTAATCTGCAGCCAGAGTTGAAGGCCACTGGTTTCACTGAACTAGTTTATGCTGAGGTGACTTGACATGATAGCTGCAGCAATGGACTGGAACATACCCACCCTCCTGAGAATGGTGCAGGACTGGGCAAAGTTTCATCTTGTTATACATAATTTCGCCTTGAGTCGGAGCCAATTCAATGACAACTAACAACAATGACATATCTATCCATATCTAAAACCATATGCATGTCTATATTATCCATATCACCTATACCTATTAAAAAAAAATTCATTGCCATAGAGTTGATTCCAACACTTAGTGACCCTATAGGACAGAGTACAACTTCCCCATAGAGTTTCCAAGGAGTGGAAGATAGATTTGAACTAACAACCTTCTGCTTGGCAGCCAAGCTCTTAACTGGTATGCCACCAGGGCTCCCTAAAGCCATCTTCATACCCATATCTATATCAGAACGACACCTTGACCTCTCACAAGTAGAGTGTTCTAGACTGTGGGCACAGGAAGGCACTTTGTCTGGTGTAATCTTATCGACAAGGCACCTGAGGCCAGAGATGTTGGTTGCTCAAGCTCGGTTATCCTTCTTTCCTGTCCAGTTTAAATACCTCTACAAATGAGTTTCATTG
This sequence comes from Elephas maximus indicus, assembly GCF_024166365.1. Lineage (NCBI taxonomy): Eukaryota > Metazoa > Chordata > Mammalia > Proboscidea > Elephantidae > Elephas > Elephas maximus. Next base: position 226,598,124 of record NC_064820.1, on the reverse strand, counting down.
AATTTAGGAAGAATAACGCCGTTTGGCTCAGTTACAGAGCCAGTCTGCCCTGACATGACATCTGGCAGACATTTTCCCATTCCACGAGACAATTTTAGCCATATGGAATGTCAGGGGACCACAGGCCACTGGCTGACTTTCCTTCTGCAGCAAGATCTGGGTCAGGCTGAGTTTGTGCTGAGATTATAAGAACCTCTGGAGTCTTGGAGAGCCAATTAGCACTGTCCCTTCAGGGGAATTGGAAGCCTATAATCAGAGCAAGGTGGGTAGGGGTGGAGGACGGGCCTCCTGGGGGAAGAAATGAGGGGGGTTGGTGAGCACGGCTGGGAGTGGGGGAGGCCTGGTGGGAGCGCCCAGAGACACAGGGCAGGCGGCTGACTAGGACAGCACTGGCTGATGGCCACTGAGCACGAGGACCATGGTGGCTGCTAGGACTTTCTAGAACTTTGTGCCCCCCACTGAGCTGGTCATTTGGCCAGCTCCTGGCCTGTTTTTTGGTACATGCCTGCACCAAAGCCTTCATTGACTTAACAGGATTTGTGCCCCTGACAGGGGCAGGGAGGGGGCAGGGGCTTAGGAACAGTCTGGCATCCATCCCCAGAACCCTGGTGGACTGCTGACAACAGGCTTCCAGGGCAGCAGGAGGAGGGACAGGTGTCCCACCCACCCCAGGTGCTCAGGTGTGCACACAGCTTGGGCTGGCAGCTTCTCAGCTGTCTGAGTGGGGGTCCCAGGCCATTCCATCGTGTGGAGTCCAAACACTTAAATGCCCCTGTTGAGCAGCCACAGCCTCGAGTTGCCGGGAAACGTGAGGGTCTGAGTGCCGCAGCTTCCTATGAGCTCAGCTGGGCTCGCTGTGGGTCAGTCGGGCAGGACACACTGATGACTGAATTTACAACGGTCAATCACATCTAGTCAGTCCCCAGAAGGGGAATCAGGGAGGAGCAGGGAACTGCAGAGCGGGGACCTAATGGCACCCCATGCCGCAATGCCTTACCAGACCCCAGCCTCCCCGAGAACACAACTTAAACTCCACCTTGCCCAACCAAAAATATTAAGCTGGATACGGCCAGGGGGTCTTCTGGGTCACTCAGCAAAGGGCAGGTCACAGATCTGAGGGGCCCTTGCTCAGTGTCCTTTCTTCAGCCACGCACGGCTGGCTTGTCCCACTTGATCTTACATATCCTCACAAACGCATTTGCTGCTGATGTCGTTTACTTTCTAGCCTCTCCCGCTTTTCTGTGCTCCTGGCTTTCTTTCTCCTCCTCTGGAGTCCTGGTGGTGCTACGGTTAAGTGGCTGCTAACCAAAAGGTCGGCAGTTCGAATCCACCAGCGGCTCCTTGGAAACTCTATGGGGCAGCTCTACTCTGTCCTATATGGTCACTATGAGGGGGAACTGACTTGATGGCAACGGGTACAGGTGCCAGGAGTACTTAGGCCTGCATCCCTTTATAACACGGTGCTTGCCCAAAGGGGTGAATGCTAAACGTCCCCCAGGGGCTCTGGAGAGGGCGTCTCCTGCAGCTTTTTCTGGGCAGACAGATCGACATTCACAGCAGGGGCCCTGGCACCTGGTTTTACTACTTGAACTTGGGCTTGGTCCCATGCCTCAGTTTCCCCATCTGTAAAATGGTAATAATAGTGCCGCCTCATAGGGCTCATGTTGCAAACTGAATATAGAGCCTGTGGAATGGCTCCTGGGGGTGCTGGTAATTACTATTATTACGGAAAGTGATTTAGTTCTTCTGCAAATGAATGAGCCTAATCAAGCCTCCTTCACACTGTTTCCAACTCTTACCCTTCCATGTTTGGTTGAAATTCAGGTTTTCCTGCAACAGTAAATGAAAAAAAATCATGGGAAACCCTCCTGAATTGCATAGCAAAGCAGACACTCCATGAGAAGAACAAGCTGAGGCAGCCAGTGGAAGCCTCTTACCGTTCCGAGTTTGCAGGCATGGTGGGGTCGATGGAGACCATGGCGTCGTCTGTGGTCAGGAGGGAGATGGTGGTGTTCCTGAAAGACATGCCGAGACAGCATTCTCACACAGGATGTTCTCTGGTCTGGGTGCACATGTGCGTTTGACAAAGGCCTTGGTGACACAGTTTCCCCCATTATTAACACCTGTCTCCCTGTGGTATATTTGTTACAATCAATGAACCAATTTTGATAGATTATTATTAACTAAACTCCATAGTTTACGTTGTTGTTAGTCACTGTGGAGTTGATGGAAGCTCATGGCGACTCCACACGTACAGAGTAGAACCGTGCTCTGTAGGGTTTTCAAGGCTGTGACTTTTCAGAAGCAGATCGCCAGGCCTGTCTTCTGAGGTGCCTCTGAGTGGGTTTGAACTGCCAACCTTTTGGCTAGCAGTGGAGCACTTAACCGTTTGCACCAAATAGCGACTCTATGTAGTTTACGTTAGGATTCACCATTTGTGTTGTACAGTCCTATGGGTTTTGACAAACGCGTAATGTCATGTGTCTACTATTATAGCATCATACTGGGGAACAAGGCCCTAGAAAGGGCAAGAACATGAGTACCAGGGACTATCGCGTTCAAATGGGGCTGGAAGGACACCAGTGAAGGTGGTCCTGAGATGTTTAAACTCCATTTGTCAGTAAATTACACAGCGGTGTGCAGTTCTAAGTGCTTTGTAGATTTTTAAATCATTGAAAATGAGAACTGGTAGAAGTCTAATTTATTGAGTTAGTAAATAACAAAAAAACTGTGGTAAAGTAAAAACAGACATTGACGTCAGCAGATGATGAATTCGGACTTTGCTTTTCTGCTCCCAGTTCCTTTGTGATCTCATCTAAAACAGCATAAAACTCTCCTACGGAAGGTTTCAACTGGATGCAATGAGTCTTCCTTCTCCAACCGCTCATCTTTTGGGTCCCCTTAGGAGCTGTGGTTACCTTGGGCAAGTTACTTGAGTGCTCTGATCTTCAAAAGATTTTTTTTTTTTAATTTGTGCAATAAGGGGTGACATTCAGACTCCAGAGATATATTTATAATATGTTACATAAATAATATTATATATAATATGTATTACATATATTATTTATACATATAATATAACATATGGGTTTTTTTTTATGGTTGTTGTTAGCCGCCATCAAGTCAGCCCCCCCATTCATGATGACATCATGTGTTACAGAGTTGAACTGCTCTGTAGGGTTTTTTTTGGCTGTAATCTTTATGGAAACAGCTCGCCAGGCCTTTCTTCCATGGTACCATTGGGTGGGTTTGAACAGCCAACCTCTAGGGTGGCAGCTGATAGCAAAATACTTTCACCACTCAGACTCCTCATATAATATATAACGTAATATAGTATAGTATAATACATGGAAACCTTGGTGGTGTAGCAGTTAAGAGCTACGGCTGCTAACCAAAAGTTCGGCAGTTTGAATCCACCAGCTGCTTCTTGAAAACCCTCTGGAGCAGTTCTACTCTGTCCTGCAGGGTTGCTATGAGTCAGAAGCGACTTGATGGCAGTGGGTTTTTTTATAGTATAATATGATATGATATAAACATTTCCTTGTGACTAATAAATGGTGCCAAAGATACCCCAAACCGTGGGCTATTTTGCTGCTACAAACTCAGCTGCTTGCTGTGATTTCAGGCACACACTTCATCCCCAGAGTCTTTCTATTCTCACCTGTCCATGAAGGACTTCTCATGTTCTCTTCTACCTCTCACCTTCTTTGACCAGGATCCTAACCTTAAAGTTAATTGCAGTGGGCACGTTTTATCCCTGGAAAGTCAGGGTGCTAATAATCAGAAATTCACTTGCTCAAACTATTTATTTAGGAAAAAGCAACTCTTACAGAATCCTACAATTCTATAAGGTAGAATTCCGGTCTCTTCAACTCATTTCTGGACTCTAACTTTTGCCAGATGGTGATCTATGTAGAACCCCCTGCTGGATTGTTTGGGACCGGGGGATCAAAACACAACTACCTTCCTTTCTCCTGTCTCCAAAAATGAATGAAGAAATGAGAAAGAAAGAATGAATGAACAACTGAAAGTATGAAGGAGGTAAAGAAGGAGGAAGGAGGGAGGGAATGAGGAAGAGAGGGAAGGAGGGAGGAAGAAGATCTTAAAATGATAGTTGTTGCTCAATTTTCCCCAATGGATTTCTTTGTGTGGACACAGTGATGCCTGCTGACATGCAGTGGCAGAAATTGCAGCCAAGCTCTCCCCAGGGCTTTACTGATTGACTTGAAAGGACTCCTGAAAACAAGGTGAACCCAACTGACCTTTCTACTCTTTTTATCCCCTGTGATGGTTAAGGTTGTGTGTCTACTTGGCTGAGCCATGATTCTCTGTGGTTTGGCAGTTATGTAATGATGTAATTTGGCAGTTATGCAATGATGTTGTCATCCTCCATGATGTGATCTGATGTGATCAGCCAATCAGTTGTAAGGGGAGTTTCCTTGGAGGGTCTGGCCTGTATCCAATATATATATGGATGTTCTGGCAAATCTTACTTCCTTGCTTGCTCTGGATCCTGCATCTGACTCCTCTGACCTCCAGTTCTTGGGACTTGAACCAGCAACCTGCTGTACTGCCTGCTGATCTTGAGATTTTAGCCTCCACAGCCTGTGAGCCAGCAGCCTGCCGTTTGACCTGCTGATCTTGGGTTCGTCAGCCCCTGCAGCTACGTGAGTCAGGAGAAGTCTCCAGCCTGACGCCTGACCCATGGATATGGGACTTGCCAGCCCCTACAACCATGTGAGCCATTTCCTTGAGATAAATATCTCTGTATATACACATACACTTTACTGATTTTACTTCTCTGGAGAACCCAGGCTAAGACATCCCCTATACGTGATGGCTCGCCCTTTTAAAGAACCTTCTTCTCAAGTGGAACCGGACAAGGCCTGGAGGCAAATGGTGGCCATCCCAACAAGGACACGTGGGAGCACTCACCGAGGCAGGCCAGTGGCGATGCAGAACAGATCCATGATGTCGCTGGAGTTGCAGTACTTGCTGAAGACTACCTACAAAACACAACGGCAGCATGCGGTGAAGAGCCGGCAGGGAGAGGGGCAATTAGTTTCCATGGAGATGCCAACCTCCATGTGCTTTCTCTCTGGTTCCCACCTAAAGGTCTATTTTAAAAAGAAAAATAATATCACCACAGACACTAGAATATTACAAGCACATCTTTTCATTTAGTCAATTTATATAGGTTAGGAAAACATCGTTCTTCTGTTCAGTAAAACCAGCTTGGAAAACAGAGGGGCTGACCACATAAACACATGCGTACTTGACATTGCTGCTCTGTGAGACTCACGTAAAATATTGGAACAAGTGACTGACGACCTTGGCTTAATGATATCACAGGAATCTCCAATTATCTCCTGGGGACTATTATGTTAAGAAAAATTAAGTTAACTAAAAAAAAAGAATTTAATAGATGTTTTTAGAGCAATTTCAGGCTTACAGAAAAATTGTGCAGGAAGTACAGAGTTCCTCTGAGCTCCCTTGTTCCCCTGCATACTGTTTCTCCTGTTATTATCATCTTGCATTCCCATGCTACATTTGTTACGACTAATGAGCCCATATTAATACATTGTTATTAACTGAAGTCCATAGCTCACATGAGGGTTCGTTCTTTGTGTTGCACAGGCCTGCGGGTTTGGACAAAGGCATGATGTCTTGTGTCCACCATTCCAGCATCCCACAGAGCAGCTTCACTGCCCTAAAAGTGCCCTGCGCTCCATCCGTCTGTTCATCCCTCCCCCTGAGCCCCTGGCAACCACTGATCTTTTTGCTGTCTTTATAGTTTTGCCTTTTCCAGAATGTCCTACAGTTGGGATCAGACAGTACGTAGCCTTTTCAGACCGGCTGTTTTCACTAGCGCTATGCATTTACCAACAAGTGGCTGTCAAGTAGACCCCATCTCATGGACACCCCGTGGGTGTCGCAGTGGAACTGCGCTCCACAGGGTTTTCAGTGGCTGATTTTTTGGAAGCAGACTGCCAGGCCCCTCTTCTGAGCTGCCTCTGGATGGACTCAAACCTCCAGTCTTTCAATTAGCAGCCGAGTGCTTGGCCGTTTGCATAGTGGAGGGTGGCCTCCGCGTGAAATTCCCTCCAGTTGCATCTGGCAGGAGGGCACCAAACCACAGGCTTCTCAGCGCTTGCTCTGAAAGAGGCACACTGGCCAGCATCACCTCAAAGGGAGGGTGTGGGTGGAGCAGAGAATCTCAGCTTCTAAAGCCTGGAATGCTCTTCTGATGCCTGCCTCTGCCCAGGAGGGAAGTGACCTTGTCAAGGCCACACAGCACACAGGCACTTCCTCAGCTCAACCTCTTCCGGTAGTAGTTTAGGGTTGTGGTTGTGGGAGCCAGGCCACCTGGGTTGAAGTCGTTGACTCTCTGCTTGTTACCTTTGTGACATGGGCAAGTCACTCAACCTCTTCGTGCTTCAATCTTATCTTCTGTAAAATGGGCACAAAAACGTTAGCTGTCATTTACAGCTTGTCTTGTGATACTCTGACACTGGCCTGAAAGCTCTGCAGTCAGCTACCAGTGAGAGTTTGTGACTTTAGTGACAGGCCTTCTCAGAGCCCTCTAGAGAAGGACTGCACCGGGCCCTTCACACCACTGCCTCTCCCAAGAACACACTCTTGGGGACAGGCTGCTGATGGCCTCCCTTGTATGGCTGCAGGCTGCTCCAGTGGGCTGTCAGCATCCCCAGACCTCTTTTCAGTTGGGCAACAGGCAGCTCTATGACCCTGCTAACCCAGGATTAGTGGAACAAGAACTAATTACACAGGACTGAACGAGCTGACAGGGAACATTTACCGCGGTTGGCTGGAATATTGTTGATGTTCTAATGTTTGGTTTTCTGAATATATTGTTGCTGTTAGCTGCCTTCAAGTCGACTCCAAATCATGGCAACCTTATGTACAACAGAACAAAACGTTGCCTGATCCTATGTCATCCTCACAATCGCCACCAGGTTCGAGTCCAATATTGTGGCTACTGTGCCAATCCATCCTACTGAGGGTCTCCCGTGCCTTGTGCTGTGTATATAAGGGAGCCAGCCTTTTCTCTTTCTCCTTAAGCTATCTGTAACTCTTAACAATCTGGGGGATTCTTTTGTAAACTGAAATGAAACATTGTTAAATAATGTCCGATTTTTACTGACTGCTCTCCTCCTTCCCAAATTCAGAAGTTTTTATTAAGTCCTTACTTTTCATTGAAATACAGTTCCTTGCAAAGACTCCATAAGAATCTGTCAGCCTTATTGCTAGGCTATAAATGGAAAAACGAGTTATGCAACCAAGGCCTTGCCTGGAAAATCATATTTGAGAATGATGCTCTTTACTTAGGTATGACCTGACACTTCTAAGGTGCTAAGGCTGACTTTATGAAGCCAATGCTTACAAAACACTCCCAGGAGAGCTGGCCAGGTACCTGGCTCTCAGGGTTCCCAGCTGGTGGTTAGGCTACGGCTTCCAGTGGTTTGACCAAACACTGGTCTCGTTGCTGTTATGAAGTTGTTACATATGATTAAATCCGTTAGCTTCTGTTACAGCAGATTACCTTGCATAATATAATCTAATCAAATGTAATGTAATCACGTTCCACAATGCAATCTGATGTAACATGATCAGTGAATCAGTTGATGTAGGGTATTTCATAAACCTAATAACTTCTGAGTTATAAGAAAACCAGAATAGACACAGAGACGCACACACAGGAGGAGACAGATGCCATGTGAGGATCACCAAGGAGCCAAGGAACACTCGAGGCTACTGACAAGGGTTTTCACTGGCTGATTTTTACAAGTAGATTGCCAGGCCTTTCTTCCTAGTGTGTCTTAGTCTGGAAGCTCTGCTGAAACCTGTTCAGCATCATAGCAACGCTGGCAGATGGCTGCTGGCTGTGCATGAGGTGCACTGGCCAGGAATTGAACCTGGGTCTCCTGCATGGAAGGTGAGAATTCTACCACTGAACCAGCACTGCCCTGTATCCACTTGCTACAACAGCAAATCCTTTCTGCTTCATGGAAACAAAGAGTACACAAAAAGCATTGGTAAATAGAAATTAAAGAACATGATATGGAGGCAGTAAGAATAAAAGAAAATCGAGGTTTTCTCGGAGTCCAGCTCTTAGTCCAGTTGGGGCCAGAGTTCCCATGGCATATCGCCCCAAATTCTTTTCTGTGGTTTGACTGGCAGTGCAGTGACATTCAACCAAGAGCAGAAAAGCAACTGAGAGCACAGAGGGCCTCTCCTTCACCAGATATTGATCACTACCACTCTCAGCTGAGGCCTGTGAAAGTCAGTGGGTATTTTCCTGTCTGGGAACTTCTATGCCGTCTGCATAAAAGAACAACTAATACTGGCCCAGTGCTTGCCACAAGCCAAGCATCCTAAGAGATTTACATAAGGAAACTGTTATGGGTGGAATTGTGTCCCCCCAAAAAGATATGTTGAAGCCCTTACCCCTGGAACCTATGAACTTGGCTTTGTTTGGAAATAGGGACTTTGAAGATGTTATTAGTTAACATGAGGTCATACTGGAGTAGGGTGGGTCCTAGTCCTGTATCTCCTTATAAAGGAGAATAGACACTGAGAGACACGGAGGGAAGATGGCCGTGTGAAGCTGAAGGCAGAGACGGGAGCGATAAATCTACAAGCTGAGTACCAGAAGCTAGGAGAGAGAGCATGGCCCTGCGGACACCCTGATTTCGGACTTCTAGCCTCTAGAGCTGTGACAGAATACATTCCTGTTGTTTTAAACCACCCACTTTGTGGTACTTTGTTATTTAAAAAAAAAAATTAAACCAAACCTTGCTGCAGTCAAGTCGATTCCAACTCACGGCAACCCTATAGAACAACGTAGAACTGCCCCCTAGGGTTTCCAAGGAGCGGCTGGTGGATTCAAACTGCTGACCTTTTGGTTAGCAGCTGCAGCTCTTAACCACTGTGCCACCATGGCTCCAGACTTTGTTATATAGCAGCCCTAAAAAACTAATACAGAAACTGAGTGCCTTAGTTATCTAGTGCTGCTACAACAGAAATACTACATACAAATGCATGGCTTTAACAACAGAAATTGATTTTCTCACAGTTCAGAAGGCTAGAAGTCTGAATTCAAGGCGCCAGCTCTAGGGGAAAGTGTCCTTTCTCTGTTGGCCCTGGGGGAAGGTCCTTGTCTCTTTAGCTTCTGTTTCCTGGTTCCTTGGAGATCTCCATGTGGCTTGGCATCTATCTTCCCACATCTCAGCTTGCTTAATCTGCTCCCTTTATATCTAGTAAGAGATTGACTCAAGAGAGCCCTACATTAATGCTGCCTTATTAACATACAAAGGCAACCCAGTCCCAAATGGGATTATAACCACAGGCACAGAGGTTAAGATTTACAACAATATAGTTTGGTGGGACGCAGTTCAAAGGTAACGCCGAGGCACAGAGATTTATGTAGTTCCCACGAGGCCCAGCCAGCGAGTAGTGTATCAGGATTGTACCCACACATGTACCGACTCCTAGGTTTTTGGACACATTTACTGTCTTTATTCAAAGTTCAGCAACATGCCCAGCTTCCAGACTAAGACAACTAGGAAGAAAGGGCTGGAAATCTAATTCTGAAATCAGCCAGTGAAATCCTATGGCTCACAGTGGTCCGATAGACAAGTGATCATGGGGATGGCACAGGACTGGGCAGTGTGTCATTCCATCGTACATGGAGTCGCCATGGGTCGGGGGCCAACTAGGTGGCAGTAAACAACAACCTCAATATTTAAGCCTTGTTCTAGAAACAGTGCTGTGGAAAGAACAGAGGACCTGGGACTGGAAGGCCTGGCTTACCCTCGTCTCTGCCAGAGACTCCTCTGTTCACCAACCCCTCTTTCATCCACTGTGGGCAAGCCCATAACCACTCAGAGTCTCAGTTTACTGTTCTGTGAATGGGGTTGAAAGTGTCAGCCCCACCTACTTCTGGGACCTTGATGAGCATCAAGGGAACATGCTTGAAAAGAAATCTTCAGAACACTGCTGGTATGGCATGAAATCCAACTTTGTTCTGTTTCAGTTGTCCACGAGCCTTAGCGTTCCCTGCTGACTCGAAAATCTGTGATTCTAGGCTCAAGCTTCTACCGGCCTCCAACTTGCCAAATGCACTAAGAATAACTTTTGCCATGTTTTGTTCACAGCCCAATTTTGTTTTAGTAGGAATTCAAATTTACAATCTGCAAAATCTCCAGAGCTGGAAGAAAGAACGTCCAGCCCAGCTACTCTGTTCCCGCTGCTTCCTGGGGAAGGCTGTTGTCCTTGACCACCAGAGAGGCAGGAGTGGAGGCCCAGGAGGGGACCCCCAAGATGCATACTCCCACCAAGATGGCACTTTGACTTGTTGGAATGGGTAAATGGCCAATCAGCTTAAAGAGAAGAGATCAATGCCCTGGCACACAAACAAGAGGGACCAAACTTTCCTGTCTAGTGCATTCTGTGGATTGGCCCATTCATCTCTGTCAGACAGCCACAGGAGGGCAGAAGGGGCCCACGTCTCTGGTCAGGGGTACACTCCTGTTTGGTAACCACCCTAGGAGGTTGAGTGGAGAGGGGTATCTTTGCCTTACAGGTGTGGACTCAGGAGACAGGCCCAGGGGACCACAGTGACCAGCCCTTGCCATCACGGCATGGGAAAACTCTACCAACTGCCTGTCCATCCCACACTCCCCAGAGCTCTGAACAGGCAGCCCTAGCTCCTGGTGACCCTGCTCCCCATAGGTGACAGGACCAGGCAGACACCTGGCTTAAGATGACCTGGCCAGGCCCATCACACTTCCTTGGGAGGGCTATTACTGAGTTTCGTAGCTGTTGGCAATTAGAGGTGGGCACAGGGTCTTGGAGAGTCCGTGCCTGCTGTGATGGTCACACCAGGCCACCTGTGGATAGGACAGCAGGTGGGGAAAGGGTGGAAGGAGGATTAAAGCATGGAGGGCAGTTGAGAAGACAAGAGGGGCAGCACAGAGATGAGAAGACCCCAGGACTCACCCAGGCTTCCTGGCACTCGGGATCCCAGGGCTTTTTCTGGGGATCCGCAGTATCCTTGCAGAGGTCCCCACAGGGCCTCCTTCCTGCATCCCTCAGTCCACAGCCCAAACTCGGACCTCTTCCTCCAACCTGCCCGTATTAGGGCCTCCTTCCTGCATCCCTCGGCCTGCCGCCCAAACTCGGACCTTTTCCTCCAACCTGCCCGTATAAGGGGTTTGCTGTGGCTTGAAATCAGGAGCCTCCACCAGTACACTTAGAAGAAGCAGGGCTGCTCTGTGCAGGCAGATGGTGAGAGGGCTGCTGACACACCTCTAGGGGCCTCTGGACTCAACTGACAGAGCAGAGAGCTGGGAGCCACTCCCCTTTGATTCTGCATCCATCTGAGGCCTCTTCCACGGACTTGACCCAACTGAAAGCACTGGGTGGCTCTGTTTTTTCCTTTCTTCTCCTGGAGCCCCATTCAGACTCATCTAAGTGGGTGTTATGAGTGGAATTGTGTCCGCCAAAGTATGTGTTGGAATCCTAACCCGTGCACCTGTGGATGTGATCCCGTCTGGGGTTTTCTTTTGTTATGTTCATTGGGGTCCCTGAGTGGTGCAAATAGTTGATGAGCTAGGCTACTTTTAAGTGACAGCTGGAGGTTTGAGTCCACCCAGAGGCACCTCAGAAGAAAGGCCTGGTGATCTATTGCCAAAAAAGCAGCCGTTGAAAACCCTGAGGAGCACAGTTCTACTCTGACATACATGGGGTCACCATGAGTCAGAACTGACTCCATGACGGCTGGCTACTGGTTTATGTTAATTAGATCATAAAGGGGAAGGGCGAACCCTAAATCTAATCACTTCTGAGTTATAACAAAAGCAGAATAGATATAGAGACATGCACACACAGCAGGGGACGGGGGACCGGAAGGACAGATGTCTTGTGAGAATTGGCTACCAGCCAAGGAACCAAGGAACGCCCGAGGCTACAACAAGCAAGGGATTGACGCGGCCAAGACCCTGACTTGGCCTTTTAGCCTCCAGAACTGTGAGAATTCTGTCTGTAAAACTAGACACTCATGGTATTTCTGTTACAGAAGCTCTAGGGAACCAGGACACAGGGGTGCAGCAAAAACCTGCTCACTGCTGTGTTCGAGCCACTCCCTGCTGTTTGCAGCCCGAGGCAGCCCGGCTGGTGGGATCTCGGGGCACCCAGGAGCTAGATCATCAGGTTTCCTGTTATCAGGTTAGCTGAGTGAAGATTCAATCACCGGCTCTCCAGCACCTACAGGACGCCTTACGGCCTTCCTGCAAAACCAAAGCCGTGAATAAACAGGGCTCCAAGTTCCTTCGGGAAACCCTGGTGGTGCAGTGGTTAAGGGCTGAGGCTGCTAACCAAAAGGATGGCGGTTCAAATCCACCAGGCGCTCCTTGGAAACTTTATGAGGCAATTCTACTCTGTCCTATAGGGTCACTATGAGTCAGGATTGACTCTCTGGCAACTAGTTTTTTTTTGGGGGGGGCATAACTTCCTGGGAGGAGCTTCCCCCAGGACTTGCCCACACCCCACCCCCCACCCCAGTCACTGCTGCGCAGGATTTCAGCACAGAGCGAGCAGTGAGGGTTCGAAAGGGCACCGCGAGAGCAGAGGGGACTGGAGTGAATCAGAAGGTGGTGGAGGCTTTTAGGAGTGGGAACGAGATGTTGATGATTCTCTGAATTCTCGTTTTCTAAATGAGAGGCAGGAAACAGACCCCAAGCCCGTAGTGATGTAGGCCCACTGGGGACCAGTGTTTCCCTGAGACCAGCATTCATGAAGACTGGGGCAGTACCATCGCCGGAAGGTTCTCTACCTACTGATGTGGCACCTGGCATCAGGGCCACCTCCCCTTTGCTGGTGGGAAGAGACCAGGGCTCAGCTAAGGGCTCCTCTCCCAACTCAGGGCACCAACCTCCTCTCACCATGGTTGTCTAAGATCAGTGGCTCCACTCTTGCTTCCCTGGCTTGCCTCTGTATGTTTCTGTGAATCCTGTCAGTTGCTGCCAAGTTGGCTCCGAGTCAGAGACCCCATGTGCAGTGGAATGAAACGTTGCCTGCTCCTGTGTCATCTTCACGATCATCGGTGTGCTCGAGTCCATTGTGGCAGCCACAACGTGTTTCGAGTGTATTTTGAGTGCCTTCTAACCTAGGGGGCTCATCTTCTAGCACTATATTGGACAATATTCTGTTGCGATCCACGGGGCTGATTTTCAGGAGATCTCTAGGCCTTTCTTCCTAGAAAAGTCTGGGAGCACCACTGAAACCTGTCCACTGAGGGTGACCCTGCTGGCATTTGACATACTAGGGGCATAGCTTCCAGCATCACAGCAACACACAAGCCACCTCAGCAGGACACACTGACAGACGAGTGGCGGGATCATGAATCTGAAAGGTACAATGTTAAGTCCAGAATGACTTCATTTTCCAGTTTAGGGGGAACTGGGCTAGTGAGATATCACTGGTGGCCAGTCCTTCAATTCAGTAGCAAAAGATCCCACAACGTGGAGAGCTGCCCAGACTGTGACAAGTGGGTGTTCTGCACAACCTCGGGCTCCATCCCCGGCACTGGGAAGGGAAAGGCTGCTCACCCTGGCCCCTGGCCCACGGTCATGGCAGCCACACAAACCTATCTCAAACACAAAGGCTGAGTCTTGCTTTGTGTGCCCAGAGCCTGGGTCAGGGTCTGGTGTGCGTGGGAGCTCAGGAAACATTGACTGCACGTCAGGTTTTCTATTCCATTTTTGCCCAATATCAGTTTTGATTTTTGGAACATGCATTTAAGGATGTATGCCTTCTTACTGAAAGGCTGGAGGTTTAAGTCCACCCAGAGGCACCTTGGAACAAAGTCCTGGTGACCTACTTCGGGAAAATCAGCCACTGAAAATCCCACGGAGCACAGTTCTAGACACACGTGGGGTTGCCATCAGTTGGCGTTTACTCCACGGTCACTGGAATTGTTGGTCCTTTACAAAACGTGGAGCCCTGGTGGTGCAGTGGTTAAGAGCTAACACTGCTAACCAAAAGGTCCAGAGTTCGAATCCACTAGGTGCTTCTTGGAAACCCTGTGGGGCAGCTCTACTCTGTCCTATAGGGTTGCTATGAGTCAGAATCGGCTTCTGGGTTTGGTTTTTTTTTTACATAGCTACTTCAAGTTCATACATGTATTCACATATGTGAAAACTCTTTTTTTTTTTTTAAGTTTTAAGAAAAGCTGGTTTTAATTTACATCATCTGCTTGCCTTTTGCTTCTTGCCTTTTCCCTTTCCTGAGGTGGTTTACTAATGAGCTGTGGGGAGGGTACCGGCCTGGAGCTGGGCCTCTTTGGTCCCAGGTTCACAGAAATGGAGAGGAGGGTAGCTCTCAGGAGGGCACTCAGCTAAGGTAAGGCTGGGCAGGAAGGCACCAGAAAGGGGTTTCACAGTATCCCTGTATTTGGGCCTCTGGTAGAAAAGTGATTTTTCATTGTCTCTGCCCCACTTACCCTTGCCTCTTTGGCATCTATTCAGTCCAAATAGGGTTGGCGGTAGCTGCTGCGGAAATGATTCTCTCTTCCGAGCAATTAAGAGCCCAGGCAGAAGGGCTGGTAATAACAAAGCAGAGAGACACAGCCAAGCCCTCTAGCCTCGAAGCTGAGACACTGTGTCCAGTCTTCTCACAGAGCCGGAAGGGGAGGGAAGACCCCTGCACATTCTTCTATTTCTATTTGGGCTCCTTCTTCCAGCTGCTACAAACATGTCTTGCTGGGTGTCATCAAATTCTGGCTTGGATTGGCACAAAGTCAATGCCCACTAGGAATGGTGGCTTTTTGAAAGAGAACTTTTGATACTATATTATGAAATGCTCCAAACCCTGGACAAATGAGTTAATTGAAGGGCAATTTAGGTTTGGGCTGAGTTTTGTAGCTTGGTGGGGAAAAACCACCACCGTCACTACAGAGAACTTCCATCTGTGGATGCTGTCGGGGGAGACATGGGGGCGGGTCAGGGCAGGGGGAGGGTGGGTGAAGCTGCCCCCAAGAAAGCATGAGGTCCCTGGAAATCTTTTCTGTGAGGCCAGCTACGATTGTTTTCATCAGGGAGACAATGCCTGACGAGTCAGGGAGCAGGATGGCCTTAGTGACCTTTCAAAATCCCAGAAAAACATCTGTGTTAGCTTTCAAACTCATTTAAAAAAAAGAAAACAAAACAAACTCTGGTAAGTTATGCTC
This sequence comes from Elephas maximus indicus, assembly GCF_024166365.1. Taxonomy (NCBI): domain Eukaryota; kingdom Metazoa; phylum Chordata; class Mammalia; order Proboscidea; family Elephantidae; genus Elephas; species Elephas maximus. Next base: position 226,582,877 of record NC_064820.1, on the reverse strand, counting down.
TGGGGTTAGTTGTAAAACATGCAGTTATGCCTCGCTGTCTGCCTGGTACAGCTTCTACCGACTGGGACATTTTTTTTCAATTGCCTTAGCAACAATTTGCATAGCATTTCTTTGAACCTGGAGTAACAAGTCCCAAGCAAAATTCTCCTCATTAGAATTCTACAATCTTTCTCCCCGGGTAATTTTAAGTGGCTAAATCTGAAGGGGAGAGCCCACATCTCTAGGTACCGCTATGCTGAACTTCTAAAGCAAGAAGGGGAAAAGGCAATTTTTCCCTCCATCAAATGTCCCTCCCCAAGGAGAAAGGCAAATGGGCTCCGTCTTTCTCCCTCTAGCTAATGAGGGGTGGACTCCTTTTCCAGGGGTGTTACCTTCTGACCTCCTTCTCACTAGATTCACATTGGCCATAAAAGCCATGGTCTTTACAGTCACCTCATATGCACGTGAAAGTCGGACAATGAAAAAAAAAAAAAGGAACTGATACATTCTAAGAGTGGTGTTGGTGAAGAATACTGAATACACCATGGACTGCCCCAAGAATGAACAAGTCTTCCTTAGAGAACGTGCAGCCAGAATACTCCTTAGAAGTGAGGATGACAAGACTTTGGCTCACTTACTTTGGACACGTCATCAGGAAAGACCAATCACTGGCAAAGGACATCATGTTTGGTAAAGAAGAGGGTCAATGGAAACAAGGGAAGCCCTCAATGAGATGGGTGGACAGAACTGCCACAACAATGGGCTCAAACATACCAAAGATCATGAGGCTGGGGCAGGACCAGGCAATGTTTCACTCTGTTATACATAAGTTGCCATGAGCTGGAGCTGACTCAACGGCCACTAAAAGCAACATCCATCTCAGCCCCTTCGGCGTCTTAAACTTCAGCGTTAGCAGGTCATCATCTTTTCATCCACTCTTGTGATTTAATGATGATGTTTATTAATTATAAATGACAAACTGACATCAGAAATCTCCTTTCCCAACCAAAGTAAGGTGTATTGATTTCTTAAAATAGCCACTTTGGCCTCCAAGAAATTGAAGACAAACACTAGAGGTAATCAAATTGGCAATAATAGAAAAGTGATGGATACCCCCAAACTGGACCACCCAGACATCCTTTGGTGTTACACAAACTGTGGTCCATCTGCCTGATGGAATACTATTCAGCCATGAAAAGGAGTGGATTACTGATACACATACAGTTTGGATGGATCTCAAAGGAATACTCTGAGTGAAGAAAAGCCAAACCCCATGGGTTATACAATGTGTAATTCCACTTCTATAACATCCTCTCAATGACAAAACTATAGATTAGTGGTTGCCAGGAGCTGGCGACAGAGGGATCAGAGGTGGATAAGGGTAGGGAGGGTAAGAGGCAGGTGAGTGGGATTATAAAAGGGCAACATGAGGGACTGAACTGTTCTGTATCTTGATTGTAGTGGTGGATACACGGCCCTACACATGTAATAAAATTGTATACAGCTAAGTACCCACATACAAAAGAGAACAAGCACAACAGCCATTGGAATGAGACTGGCGGATTGCATCAATGTCAATACCCTGGTTGTGATACTATACAAGATGCTAACTTTGGAGGAAACTGGGTAAATGGTGCACAAGCTCTCTCTATATTATTTCTTATAACTGCATGTGAGGAGTCTCTGGGTGATGCAAATGTCTGCTAACCCATAGGTTGGAGGTTCGAGTCTACCCAGAGGCACCTTGGAAGAAAGTCCTGGCAATCTACTTCCAAAAAACTAGCCACTGAAAACCCTATGGAGTACAGTTCTATCCTGACACACATGGGGTCACTAAGAGTCAGGGTCAACTCGACAGTAACTGATACTGTGTGTGAATCTACCATTACCTCCAAAAGTTTAACTAAAATGCTGGCATAGGGGTGGTGAGAGGGGCGCTGTGTGCAGAATGGGGATCCACACAGCCCTGGTGGGAGCTGGTTGGCTGTGTGTGTGCCCTTTGACCCAGAATTCCACTGCCAGGAATTGCACTTAGGGAAATAACAATTAAAAACAAAATAATAATGGCATTTATGAGGTGGCAGGCACTGTTCTTGGTGTGGCCACAGCTCCCCAGCATGTGCAAAGCAGAGGGAGGGCAAGGCAGAGCTGGGGAAACCTGAGCTCTCTGACACTCTTCTTCTAGCTGGATCCAGGGCAGGTTCCTGAACCTGTCTGAGTCTCTGACTCTTCTTTGACAAAGCAAGGATAGTATAACCTATTCCACGGGGTTATGGCATTCGTTAGGACATACAGAGGGCCCAGGGAAGAGGCAGCATGACTACAGCAGGGGGCACCCTCTGAAACTCATGACTGCCTTCCCTGGAGATGGGAGGATCCTCCTTGACCCTTTGGAAGCCATTTCACAAGCAGGAGGATCACACACAGATGACCCGAACTTCAAAAGGTCAGAATTTCCAATTTAGCCATCCTCAGACAGGCTCTGATTTCTCTAGTTGACGTCCACGTATTGACGATCAGCTTTATTCAGCTATATTCAAAGAGCATTGAAAGGTGGCGGTCATATCAATACAAATACACACTAGTTAATGAGACCAACCATCTAGCTTTTTTGTTTTAAGAGAAGTGGAGTAATTGATTTGACCTCAGTCTGGTTGGTGTTTTCTTTCTTTTACACACACTGGGAGTCTTTAGAAGGAGAAGTCGTTACGGGGGAGCAGTATCAGTTCTGTGGTGTCCCCAACATTGAGCATGGGACCTGTCTTTCAGCAGATGCCCAGGGAACACTGGTGACTATGCTTGGCAAAAGGTGAAATGGATGGAAATCTGACCCCCCAAAAGACATGGTAAAGTCCTACCTCAATGTCTGTGAATGTGACCCTGTTTGGAAAGAAGGTCTTTGAAGATATTATCAGTTAGAGTAATATGAGATCATACCGGAACAGAAAAAAACCCGTTGCCATCTAGTCGATTTCAACTCATAGTGACCCTATAAGACAAGGTAGAACTTCCCCACTGGGTTTCCAAGGAGTGGCTGGTGGATTCGAACAGCTGACTTTTTGATTAGCAGCCATAATGCTTAACCACTACACCACCAGGGGCAGGGTGGGTCCTAATCCCATCTGAGCAGTGTCCTTAAAAAGTAGAGAGGAGACACAGAGACAGACAGAGGAAGAGGACCATGTGCCGCTACAGCTGCAAGTCAAGGAATGCCTGGGGCTACCAGAAGGTGGGAGAGGGGCATGGAACATCTCCCTCAGAACCTGTAGGAAAAATCAGCATGGCTGACATCCTAGTTTGGACTTCCAGCCTCCAGACCTTCAAGACAACACACTTCTATTCTTAGAAGCCACCCAGTCAGTGGTATTTTGTTGGGCAGCCCTAGGAAGCTAGCCCCTCTCCCCCTCAGGTAAACCAGTTGAGGACGAATTTTGTGTTCAGTGGTTATATGTTATGTCACTAACAATGCTAACGCCGCCACCACCATTGCCACCACCACCAAAGAATGTTTATGGAGCCTACACTTGGGTTGGAACTGGAGCTAAGCACCTACAAGCTTGTGGCCCAGGTTCTCCTGAGGCCTCCTGAGCTTGGTGTTGTCATCTCCACTTACAATGAGGATGCTGAGGTGGACAGGGTATAGTGGCAGTGCGAGACACCGGCTTGGACCACCAGCTGAAAGGCTCAGGGATATGATTTGCCTGAAATCAGGACTTCGAGCTGGGGGTCTAAGTTAGAAGCAGAAGCTGCCTCTTGGTCTCTGCTGCCATCGTTTCCCTGCCCCCATGACAGAAAAAACATTCCCTGTTTTGCTTGTTCTCAAATTACCCGTCTTTCCGGTTGCATATTTGGAATGAAGATTGATTAGGCTGTCACAAAGGAAGATAAGTGAGCACCAATTCTCATGTTTTTGTCTATTGCGGACTCAAATTCAAGTCAATAAGGACAGTGCTTTTCTAAGGCTTTGTCCACCCTCAAACCAAACCAGAGTATTTCAATCTGATGCCTGAATCTCACTCTCTTCTAGCACAGGGTGCTAGAACCAACTAGACCTACGGCGGGTTGGCAGCTTCTCTATCTTTGGGGGAGTTAAAAAGCTAATTCTCCATTGCTTTCCCAGTGCCTGAGAACCACAAGCCTTTAATATAAAAGACAAACTAACTAAATAGAAACCAAGACCAAAACCCCACGTTTTATCATTGTTTTTTCTTATTACTCAAGAAATGCCTGTTTGCTGAAGAAAATACTGTTGGCAATTAATATATACAGAAAAATCATTTGCAATTCCCTCCTAATGATAAATTAGAGACAGAAATTTGAACACATCATTGGTTCTGTTCTGTCTCTGGCTTTTAAAACACGTAATAACAATCCCTATGAGTTGGAATCAGTGGGTTTTAATAACAATGCCACCTTCTGAAAGGGTTACCGGCAATCGCTGCTGTTTTGTTTTGCTAAAATAGAATCTGTATCGGGTCTCATTCCTTTTTCCAATTTAGAAGGCACTTTTCTAGTCGTTGCGTTTGGAGAAGAACAAAAAATAATAACAGCAACTGTCATTTATTACTCTGTGCCAGACATGTCACAGATAGTATCTTTTAAAAACCAAGAAACTTCATACTGAGAATACACAACAGTCTGAGGAGTGGCGTAATGAAGCCGTGGCTACCACCTCCCACCTTCAGCACTATCGGCACACGGCCGTCTGCGTCCACGGGCCCCACCCACCCCCACGTGTTAAAGCTGATTTCAGACTTCATCGGTGTATATCATCAGCCTGGATCTCTAAAATACAAGGGCTCTTTCTGAATTTTTAAGATAACCACAGTGGGATTATCACATGGAAAAAAATGAACAATAATCCCCTATCATCAGTTCTGTCAGTGCTCAGGGTCTTGCATGGTTTTATATATATATATTTTATACACACAGACACACACACATACACATATATACATACACACGTACAGACACACATGCCAACACACACACATATACACCACACGCACACATTTATACATGTACAAAGTATACACACATGCATACATATATACATGTAAGTACATGCATACACACATACACATACATGCATATATACATGCCTAAGTACACACACACCTATACGCATACTACAAACACACATATACACACACTCATACAGACTGGCCTGGCAATTTGCTTCTGAAAGGGCCCAGCCTTGAAAACCATGCGGAGCACTGTTCTCCTATGACACGCAGGGTCGCCATGAGTTGCAATCAACTTGACAGCAACCAACAACATATATACACACACATATACACACATCACATACACACACTTGTTTGTTTTCAAGCCAGGATCCAGACAGGCTCACACACGGCCTCTGCTTGCTGTGTATCCTTCTGTCTCTTTCCACCCATAGGTTTTATCCCCTCTTCTTTTCTTGCCATTCATTTGTTGAAGGGCACACATTTGAGCCTTGAAGGGATGTCATGATTCCTATTTTGAGCCTTGAAGGGATGTCACGATTCCTATTTTGAGCCTTGAAGGGATGTCATGATTCCTATTTTGCAGCTTTGAAGGCTCGGAGAGTTAAGTAACTTTTCATTCCAGAAGTGAGCGGAAGGGAAAAGGAAGGGGATGCCAGTGCCAAGTGGGACCACATTGGTCAGCGTGTGGAGAGGTGAGCTGTGGAGAGGTGAGCTGTGGAGAGGTGAGCTGTGGAGAGGTGAGTGAGCGGAGCCATGTCAATCAGTATGTGGGGAGGTGAGCGAGTGGAGCGATGGTGCTCAGAGCGTGGGGAGGTGAGTGAGTGCAGCCACGTTGGTCAGCGTGTGGGGAGGTGAACTGGCTGAGCTGCTGACATATTTGGGATGCAGCACACGTAGAAAGCCTCCTGGGATTGTGGAACACTTCGTTGTAGGCAAATGCAAATAAAGACCCTTCATAGAGTCCTCACTGCCCTTGCAGAACCTGTGAGGTCATTAAAAAGCAAAACCAAACCCACTGCCCTCAAGTCAATTCTGACTCATGGTGACCCCATGTGTTACAGAGCAAAACTGCTCCATGGGGTTTTCTTGGCTTTTTTTAAATCTTTACAGAAGCAGATCACCAGGCCTTTCTTCTGCAGCGCTGCTGGGGAGGTTTGAAAGGCTAACCTTTAGGTTAATAAAAAAAAAATGCTGTCATTGAGTTGATTCCGACTCATAGCGACCCTATAAGACACAGTAGAACTGCCCCATAGGGTTCCCAAAGAGCGGCTGGTGAATTTGAACTGCTGACCTTTTGGTTAGCAGCCAAGCTATTAACCACTGTGCCACCAGGTCTCCTTAGGCTAATAGATGAGCTCGTATTGTTTGTGCCACCCAGGGACATCACAGGGTAGAAAAGACAAATCCAACAAGCCCATCGAATGAATTGGGTGGTGGAAAAGGTTCTTAACTGAGGGTCTGAAGACTCTTTCTCTGACCAACTGTGCAGCCCCAGGCAAGTCTCTTAGCATCTGAGTCTCAATTCTCTCATCCTCGGAGTGTGGACAGCACCCGCTTGACCTGCCTCAAGGGTGCCCCATGGGGCAGTTCCTACCTGAGCCTGTATGCTTGAGATACCATCTCAGCCCATGGAGGTTCTCTCGCAGTGCGGAGGGGCACAGAGCCAGAAGCCAGGCTTCCTGGTCCAACGCCCAGCTCCTCCCCTCACTGACTCTGTGACCATGGGCTGATTCCTTAACCTCTCCACCCCATGGTGTCCTCATCTGCAACATGGGGGTGACACTAGCGGTCTCTGTAAAATACTGACAAAGACATCTGGTGGGTGGTAAGCACTGGTAAGTGTCTGCTAGGTAGACATTAGGAGCCCTGGTGACACAGTAGTTAAAGTGCTCAGCTGCTAACAGAAAGGTCAGTGATTCGAAATCACCTGCGGCCCTGTGGGAAAAAGACGGAGCAGTCTGCTTCTGTAAAGATTTACAGCCTTAGAAACCCTATAGGGCAGTTCTATTCTGTCTACTCAGTGGTACTGGGTTTGTTTGTTTGTTTGCTTGGTATTATCCCCATTTTACAGATGTGGAAACTGAGGCCCAAGATCATATAACCAGCAAGTGACACTGCTGGGATTCAAACTCCAGCCTGCTGATTCCAGAGCCCCTGAATAATCAACTGAGGGGCAGAGTAGTGTCTTAGTTATCTAGAGCTGCTATAACAGAAATGCCACAAGTAGATGGCTTTAACAAACAGAAATTTATTCTCTCACGGTTTAGGAAGTTAGAAGTCCAAATTTGGGGTGCCAGCTCCAGGGGAAAGCTTCCCCTCTCTGTCGGCTCTGGGGAAAATCCTTGTGCTCAATCTTCCCCCGGTCTAGGAGCTTTTTGGTGCAGGGACCGAGCTCCTGGCTCTTTTTCCTTTGCAGTAATGAGGTCCCTCCCTCTCTGCTCTCTTCTCTTTTTCATATCTCAAAAGAGACTGACTCAAAATACAACCTAAAGCTGTAGATTGTGTCCTGCCTCCTTAACATAACTGCCTCTAATCCTGCCTCATTAACATCATAGAGGTTAGGATTCCCAAGACATAGGATAATTACACCAGATCACAAAATGGAGGACAACCACACAGTACTGGGAATCATGACCTAACCAAGCCGGCACACATTTTTGGGGACACAATTCAATCCATAACAGGAAGTGTTGGGGTTTTGAAGTTGATGTCCTGAAGCATACCATGGCTTCCAAGAGTCATATCTTTATTAAACACCTTCTGTAGGGCTCGGCACACAGAAGGCACTCAATAAATGTTGGTTAGGTGAAAGGAGCTTAAAAGCCCATTTGGCTAGCATGGCATGAACTAACGTAACCAAAACATGTAGCAAAACTCCTTGGGGAAGTAGAGAGTAACACACAACAGGCAGGCAGGTAGGGAAGGCAACAATGTCAACAACAAACACAAAAATAAAGTGGGGTGTGATGGACGCTGTGAAAGAGGGCACTGCTGAGGGGTGGGGAGGCCACCAGGAGCAGGGTGGCATTAGGGGAAGGCATGATCTCCCCCCTTCACCCCCCTACACATACACTCATAGTCCAGATCAATACCCTGCTCGGTTTAGGACACTGATTATGTGAGGCTGAAGTGCAGAACCTGTGGCAAAGCTGAGGCTGGAAAATATGTACAAGTAAACGGTTAAGAGCCTTGTGGTCAGCTGAAAAATGCCGCCCTCCCCCACAGAGATATTCACGTCCTAATCACTGGAGCCTGTGCATGTTACCTATATGCAAAGTCTATGCAGATGTGATTAAGTTAAAGCTCTTGAGATGGGGAGATTATTCTGGGTAATGTGGGCAGGACCTAAATGTAATCACATGTTTCCTTATAAGAGGGAGGAGGGAGACATTTGATACAGACACAGAGGAGAAGGTGAAGAGAAGGTGGAGCAGAGACAGATTAAAGAGGCTGGCCTTGAAGACTGGAGTGATTCGGCTACAGGCCAGGGACTGCTGGCAGCCCTCAGGAACTGGAAGAGGCAAGAAAGGATCCTCCCCTAGAGCCTTGGAGGTTATGGCCCTGCCTGACAGTTGGATTTTTGCCCAGTGATACTGATTTTGGACTTCTGGTCAAACGAGCAAGCACTTCAACCCGTTTCAAGGTGGTGTGTGAGAATGACCGACGCCGGGCAAGGGTTAAGAGATGTGGAGGAAACTGTACAAATGCAAGACCTAAGACTGGGAGACAGAGGAAGGGCAGACAAAGGGAGAAACTGAGAGAATACATTTCTGTTGTTCACCCACCACCACTACCACCAGCGCCGTCTAGTCAATTCCGACTCACGGCATCCCCACATATGCTGACTAGAACTGTGCCCTTAGGGTTTTTATGGCTGTGATCTTTCAGAAGCAGGTCTCCAGGCCTTTCTTCCGAGGCACCTCGAACTGCCAATCTCGTGGTTAAAGCCCCGGTGTTTAGCCGTTTGGGCCAACCAGGGACTCCTTAAGCCCCTCAGTTTGTGGTACTTTGTTATAGCAGCCACAAGAGACTCCTACAAGCCTTGACTTTCATCTAACGTGGGGTTGGAATCTCTATTGCAGGTAATGGGAGGCCTTGAAGCTGTCGGAACAGTGGAGGGTCTACGTGATTGGCACCAAATTTTAGGAGGAGAGCCAGTGAAGAAAGAATTAAAGAAAGGAGACAATGGCAGCTCAGGACCCACTCTCGATCCTCACTCTTCTCATTGCCTGGCCTGCAGTTCCTGGGACAGAAGCCTGCAGAAGTCTCTGCCCTGCCACCTGACCTGAAGATTTTGGATTCATCCAGCCCCCAAAACTGAGTGAGCCATTTCCTTGAAGTAAATCCCTCTATCTCTAGAAAGCCCCTTACAAGGGCTGATGTGGGCCTGGGTGGGAGCATGGAGGGTGGAGCGGGAAGGTTCTGGCAATCCAGAGTGGAGCTCCTTTCCTGGGTGAGGATGTTTATTAACAGAACTCTGTTATCCAGGGGAATGCCTCAGGGCTGCGGGCTAGCCAGCAGAATTTCAGGGCTTCTTTCACTACACTTGCGTCTGTAGGGGACCTCAGCCCCACCTCCCAGAACCATTTGTCACGGCTGATCACTTGTCACTCATGTCACTTTCCCGAGTTGCTTTGTTTTTGCTTTTATCATTTCTGGCATCTGAAGAAGCCAGTCTCCCACATTATAAATAATGGATCACAGGGGACTGGAAATGCAAAAGGCGAGGAACCCACAGAAATAGAGCTATGCCAGGATGGAGCTCTGCTCAGAAGATTTTTCATGGGGGTTCAGTTGGAGGGCATTTCTGAAGACTTCTCTTCTGGTTCAAATTTGCATGACTGCCTGAAATCAGATTCAGCTTAGAGACAACCCTGGACACACAACCTTTTATTTCCCTGTCCCCCTGGGCCTTCAGCTTTCTCTTTGCTTAACTTCTGCCCATGTCTCCCCTGGATCTGTGTCTTGTCTTGGTTGCATCAGAACTTAGAGTGAGGTCCACAGTGACCCATCCCTGGGGTCAAGACTCCTCAGCACCAGGGACAAGAGGGAGGGGAAGGATGGAGGAGGAGGTTCTGGGGAGGATCTAGAGCCCAGCCTGGCCTGCGCCACACCAGACCCCCCAGGACCATCCATGAAGACACTTCTTCCAATGTGAGGCTGCTTTAACTTCTACTTCCATGTGGTAGGTGAGAAGGGTGGTGGCTGAACAAGGGTGAAAAGATGGAGAAGAAACTGCAAAACCAAGAGCCAAGACCGGAGACACGGGAAAGCAGACAGATGGAGGAGCACCGCTTTCCCCAACTTAGATCCTAGAGAAGTCTTAGGTCTGTTGAGTAAGCATCCTCAAGACCATCATCATCATTTGAAAATGAGAGTGAATTGGAGGAGTAGGTGATCACCAGAACTGCAGTGGGGCGGAAACTAAGGTCCTGTGCTGGGTCCTTGTCGTGGATTGAATTGTGTCCCCCCAAAAAATGTGCGTGTCAACTTGGTTAGGCCACAATTCCCAGTATTGTGTGGTTGTCCTCCATTTTGTGATTATGATTTTGCGTTAAAGAGGATTAACAGGTCATATCCCTGATCCAAGGTAAAGGGAGTTTCCCTGGGGTATGGCCAGCACCACCTTTTTTCTTCCAAGAGACAAAGCGAAAGAGAAGCTAGCAGAGATGGGGGCCTCATACCACCAAGAAAGCAGTGCCAGAAGGAGAGCACGTCCTTTGGACCTGAGGTTCCTGCACTGAGATGCTCCCAGACCAAGGGAAAACTGGTGACAAGGACCTTCCTCCAGAGCCGACAGAGAGAGAAAGCCTTCCCCTGAGCTGGTGCCCTGAATTTGGACTATGAGAGAATAAGCTCCTCTTTGTTAAAGCCATCTTCTTGCGGTATTTCTGTTACAGCAGCACTAGGTGACTGAGACAGTCCTCTCGGCAGTGGGCTTACAGGTGGGGATCTGGGCATCTGCAGAAGGCCTTGGTGGGACGGCAGGTGGTTGGCTCTGCCTTAGGAGGAGAGAGCAGCACAAGGACTCTCAGGGAGTTTTGCCTCTCAGCTCTTTCAGGTTGGATTCGATGCATCTTCTCATTCCCTTATACAAGGTGCAGTCATTTACCTCGTGGGGAATTTGTGGTTTGCACTGTCCCCTTATCTGGGCACTTTGGAGTTACCCTGGAAACACTTTACTGTCTTTGACCCTTGTGAGACGCCTGCTGGGGTCCGGCCTTGCATAAAACACAAAATCTGCAACTCCTGAGAGCTGAGATCACTACTACTACCAGTTGTCAAGTTGACTCCAACGCATGGCAACCCCACGCGCGTCAGAGTAGAACTGTGCTCCACAGGGTTTTCAATAGCTTTTTCAGAAGTGGATCTCCAGGCCTTTCTTCCAAGGCCCTTCTGGGTGGACTTGAACCTCCAATCTTTCAGTTAGCACCTAGCACGTTAACCATTTGCACCACCCAGGGACCCCATTCAAAGAAAGTCTGAGGCAGATTTGAGACATGGGGCACATCTTCACATCCTGCCTCCCTCTTTTCATCTTCCCTCTGGGATTCCCTTCCCTTTGCTAACCTGAGAAACAAATCCAACCTCCCGCTAACAGTGGCCAATAGCAGGTTCCTCCAAACCACACCACGCACATTATGGTGCCGCATTCTTTGTTGATTCATTTTAAAGAGACAAGACAAACACACAAGGCAGACAAAGGGGGTGGGGAATGTTTTCATTCAATATTCCTTTCCTTGCCACCCCTCAAATAAAACACAATTTTCAACCCCCCCATACAGTAATTGCAAACCACTAACAAAGCCAAGCAGGTTCCAGAGCTCCATCCCTATCAGCACCTCCTCACCGGTCTGCCCTTGCTGGAGCACAGTAGCTTCACCCTTTTCCTAGTCATTTGGCATCGGGATGGACAGGCTCGCTGAGCTGCTGGGAATTTTAGGGATGCCCCCGCAATCCAGCCTCGTCATTGTGCAAAAGGAAGTGGCCATGTGGTCTCAGTTTCAGAGTGCTGCTGTAACACAAATACCACAAGTGGGGGCCCTAAAAAAGAGAAACTGACTTTCTCACATTTCTGGAGGCTGTAAGTCCAAATCAGTGTCTCGGCCGGGTCGATTCCTTCTTTGTTGGTTGCCCCAGGCGTTCCTTGGTTCCTTGGTTTGTAGATGATTCTCACATGGCATCTGTCTTCCTGTGTGTCTCCGTGTCTGTGTGTCTCTTCTGTTCTTTTTATAACTCGGAAGTGATTTTATTTAGAACCCACCCTACTCAGGTATAATCTAATTAACATAACAAAGAAGACCCTATTTTCAAACAGGATTATATCCCCAGTTATTAGGATTTCAACCCATATTTTAGAAGACACAACTCAATCCATAACATGGGCCATTAGTCTGCTAAGCCCTTTGGGGTTGTTAGTGGTCTCTGCAAAGCAGCACTCTGTGGTGACCAGATGGGGCCAGGTGCTCCTGACGTACTGAGTGGAGTTGGGCATGGTGGTGAAAAGACAACAGCTCGGACACAGGGAGCAGGGGTCAGCAGTCACCAGACGTGGGACCTTGGGCACGCCATTTGCATTTCACCTCTTGGACTGTGATCTTCTGCTTTGTGACTTGATCGCCTTCCAGGTCCCTGCGGCTCTGGACTTTATAATTTCAGAGGCCAGTAGATAGGAATGGGTGATGGTTGTTTTCACTTTTCAAAAAGAAAAAAAAGGGAGGGGGGAGGGGAGAGAATGCAGATCCTAGAAGATGCAGACCCTCGAGCTGGAGGCTGATCCTTGGCACATTTCTGGAACTTTCTCTACATTCATGCTGAGTCACTAACCCGATGGTTTGGGTCCTCAGGTACTTAGGACACTTGGAAGCAGGGTGGGCTCTTGCAGAAACCAGCCAGCTGGCCTCTGGTTCTTTCTGGGTCACTCCTCCATGCTCTCGAAGGGATGCAGACACGGTCAGACTCCAGCACTGCTCTGAGGGCTCTCTCTGGAGACTCTCACAGACAAGGAGAAATGCAGTCAAATGACAATGATAGGAGGCGTGTGTAGTCCGCTGGCACTCACTGCTCACTGCACACCGCCTTCTCCTTCTGGAAAAGGTCATTGGTTTAGATTTCAGAGCCCGGAATTGACTTGATAAACAGTCAGCATGCTCTTCACTTGGAAGATGTAACCACCTCAAGAGGACGGGGACAGTTACTGTGTCTGAGCTCCCTTGGGCTGCCATCACAGAATGTCACACAGAAGGGTGGCTTTAAAGAAATGTATGGTCTCACAGTTCTGGAAGTCAGAAGTCCAAATCAGGGTATCGGCCATGTTGAATCCTTCTGGGGCTTTGAGAGAAGAACTGTTCCATACCTCTCTCCGAGCTTCTGGTGGCTGTGGCAATCCTTGGCATTGCGTTACTGCTTGTAGATACATCCACCTCCATGGTCACGTGGTGTCTGCCTCTCCCCTGCTGTGACCTCCTTTCATAATATGCCACTCAGAAGGATTTAGGGTTGGTTAGAATCCTCTACTCCAGTATGACCTCGTTCAACTTAACTGATAACGAAAGAAAAACCCTATTTCCAAACAAGATCACGTTCATTGGTACAGAGGTATGGACTTTGATGTGTGTTTTGGGGAGTCACAACTCAATCCCTAACAAAGAGACATGTGCCTGGATGTCATGGGAGGGAGGAGGCAGCCACAGAGCAAGGGTGACTGTGGAAAGGTGGCAGGGAGAAACACCTGTGCAGGTGCAACGAGATTGGGGAGTGGCTGGCAAGGCGGGCGCTAGGACGCAGTGACAGTGAAGGCGGGGTGGGGGTGGGGTTAGTCAAGGGGACCCTGAGGCTCTGTGGCGGTAACCTGGCAAAGGGCGGCCCCCTTGACTGAAGCAGGGGTTATCAGAGAAGAGACAGTGCCCTGTGTCCCACTGGCTGTGTGGAGTTGGAGGAGCCTGGGGGCAGCTTCCTCTTGGATGGAAAGTGGGAGTCAGGAGAAGTCCTTCCTCCCTCTCCCCTTTCATTCCTCTTCTTCTGTCCTTTTTAATTACCTTGAATTTCCATTAGGAACATTGAGCATGGTTTTTCCTGCCAGAAAAAAATGTCTGGGTGTGGTGGCTGGGGTCTCAAGCCTACAGCTGGCCCCACGCCTGCCTCCCCGCCCCACTGCCAGAGTCACCTTCCCATTGGCCCTACTACTCATCCATGCAACGCCTGCCACCCAGGCCATGGCCAACGTCAACTTGCCTTCATTGTTCCCTGCAACAAGCAACGCAAATCCAGGTGGCTATTCATGGCTGTTGGACTTTTGGGGCACAGCATGTTCCCTGTGATGGAGCATCGGCTGCAGGGGCCCCCTAGTGCCACACAGGGACTGGCACGGTGCTGCCTCCATGCCCCACGTCACATAGCCCACAGGGCACAGTGCCACGTGCTGCACAGCTGCACCATTCTGCCTTCTGCGAGGCCACAAAAGATCCCTTTCCATGCACTATTTTTAGTCCAGTGCCCGGGGGGTTCACGCAGTTGGCCAACGGCTGCTAAACTGTTGGCTTTTTCTTCCAGAAGCCAAGTCTGGTGTTTCCAAGGGGTAGGGTGCTGGGGATGCCTGCAGGGGCCCTGGGTATTGGTGCTGGATTGTCCTCTCAGGCTCCTGATCTGGAGGCTTAGAGAGGTCTGACCGCAGGGACTGAGGCTGAATCAGAAACTGCCCCCAGTCCCTGGGGAGAGCATAAAGGAAGGCTTGAGAGGGGTGGTGTTGGATGGAAGATGAGTTGGAGGAAATGAGGCATGGGGCCCGGTACTCATTACCACCGTTTTTGCAGCAACAGATGAGGGTGCCGGGAGCAGGTGTGCAGGCAGAAGGAGGCAGAACATGTGAGGTTTGGAACCTCAGCCTGTATCTGCTAGGGTGCCTAGCCCACACCCACCAAACCCATTCCTGAGGAACCCCTCGAAAATTGGGTGGTGACGATAAGGGGCTTGAGACTTTGGGCATCAGGGGGAGTAAAGCCTGAGACGTGACCACCAAGTCTGACATAAGGAGGGCCACCTGCGGGTCCTAGCCTCACCAGCTCTGCCGCCAGGTCTCATCCCTTCTCCACTCTTTGAAGCACCATGCTGCTTCCTGCATGTTCGTGCATATGTGTATGTACATGATTGCACGTGCATGTATGTGAGTGTGCGTGTCCTATCCGATGGCAAGCCTCTGCTCCCTGAGGCTGTGGACCCATCCTATTCACCTTTATCGCCCCTGTCCTCCCAGCACTGGTTCAAGAAGTATTTGCTGAGAAAATTCCTCTCTTCTACGTGCCCCTCCTGTTCGCCAGTTTGCTTCCTTGTAGCAAGCCCCTCTCCAAACCCTCCTTCTTTTGAATATACCAGGCTCTCTCTGAATGAAGGCATAGACGCCATCTCCCAGCTCCTCTATTTGGGGTTCAGCCTTCAAAACTGAAAAAAAAAAAAACCAGTTGCCATCAGTAGACTCCAATTCATGGCAGCCCCATGTGTGTCAGAGTAGACTCATGCTGATCCCGTGTGTGTCAGAGTAGAACCACGCTCCATAGGGTTTTCAATGGTTGATTTTTCAGCGGCGGATCACCAGGTCTTTCTTCCGAGGTGCCTCTGGGTGGACTCAAACTACCAACCTTTGGGTTAGCAGCAGAATGCATTAACCCTTTTCACCACTCAGAGACTCCAGCCTTCAAAACATCCCATGCTAAGTGGGACCCAGGTACTTATCAGGATGGGGCCCTGCACCTGGGTGGGCTCCAGGTCCGCATCTCCAGGGCTTGGAATGGCGATGTGTTCCCTAACTTTCTCAGAGTCGTGTTTTACGAAGGTTCCGCACCTTCTAAGCTCTGGGTTTTCCGTTATTCACAGTGATGGCGTGGCATTTAAAGCTTACATAGAAACTTCACTGAGAGATTGCGGAGCATATATGACCTCTAATTTAAAAAAAAATTTCACTGTGGTAAATATATATAACATTTGTCATTTTAGCCATTTTTACGTGTACAAGTCAGTGACGTTATTTACATTCACCATGTTGTAGAACCATCATCACTCTCCTTTTCCAAGTGCTTCCATCACCCTGAACAGAAACTCAGTGCCCTTTAAGCAACAATGCCCCTGTTCTTTCCTCTCCCCAGTCCCTGGTAACCACTAATCTACTGCTGTCTCTTTGCATTTGCTTCTTCTAGGTATTTCATATAAGTGGGATCATACAACATTTGTCCTTTTGTGTCCGACTGACTTTACTCAGCATAATGTTTTCTGGGTTCATCCATGTGGTGGCAGGTGTCGTTGGAATGTCATTTCTCTATCTGGCTGAATAATATTCCCTAGTATGTATAGACCACATTTCGTTTATCCATTCATCTGCTGGTGGACACTTGAGTCATTTCCACCTTTTGGCTCTTACGAATAAGGCTGCAATGAATGTTTGTGTGCATTTAATGGCCATTATTTTTTGAACCTTTAACCGCCCCTCCATCTGGCCTTTTCCCCTGTGAGACTTACATAACACAACCCCGAGGGGAATCTCTGAGGAGTTGTTCCCCAAAGCACCTGTGTGATGCTGAGAGCAGGGCTACCAGTGTGATTTCCAGTCCGCCCGCTGCCTCCGCCATGCAGTTAGCCTTTAAATAAACAATGCTCTGGGTGAGCTGTTATTGAGAATATAAATTCTAGGTAGAAAGAGTATTGCAGTTCTCTTGACGATAATGTCGAATGCACTGCCTCTTTTTTCTGTTACTTGTAAGGGCTATAAAAGTTTAAAAAATTCCCCAAAGGCAGAAGCTGCGAGGATACAGACAGCCTGAATCATCAAATTCTGTTAACTGTTCAGCTTGCAAAATAAATCATCACACTGTGCAACTGGCCACAGCGATGAAAAAAGGCCTCCGAGAGGACCAAACCCCATCTGGACCTGTCCTGGTTGCCCTGAAACCTGGTCTTTGGCCATGCCAAGGTGTCTTGGAGGACGACAGGGTGACAGCTTAAACTGAGTGGCAACTTTCTGGGTTAAAGCAGGCAGGAAATCTCTGAGTGGTGCAAACCGTTAATGCACTTTGTTGCAGATTGAAAGGTTGGCAGTTTGAGTCCACCCAGAGGTACCTCGTAAGAAAGGTCTGGCAATGTGCATCCAAAAAATCAGCCATTGAAAACCCTGTGGGTCACAACTGAATATGGTCAGATATAGTGCTGGAAGATGACCCCCTATTTTGGAAGGCACTCAAAATCCACAGTGGCTGAAATAATGGACTCAAACATACCAACGGCGGTGACGACGTTAGAGGACCGAGCAAGGCTTCATTCTTTTGTACATGAGGTTGCCAGGAGTCAAAGCCAACTCAACAGCCACTAACAACAACTACAATGACATTACTACATAATAACATAACAAGAATGGTTAATGTGCTTGGCTGATAACCAAAAGGTTAGAGGTTTGAGTCCACCCAGAGGTGCCTTGGAGGAAAGTCCTGGCAATCTACATCCAAAAAGCCAGTCATTGAAAACCCTAGGGAGCACAGTCCTATTCTGACACACATGCAGTTGCCATGAGTCAAGGTCAACTTGACAGCAACTGACTGGTAAACTGAGGAGACCGGCTGTGATGCATCCCACTGACCGCCCGCCATTCTCCCGTGGGCTCTGATGTTTCCACAAAGCCCCGCTGGGACTGACACCAAGTCAGGCTGCCCTTGGGGGGACTGAGGGCTTGAGGGGAGGTGTGATATGCAGCCAAGTGACAGAGAAAGCTCAGTGCTGCCGGGGCTGGAATGGCAAGCTACTGACCTCACTCTCTGCAGGCACAGCTTGTTCCCATTGCAAGGTTTATTTCGCCTGCAAAATTATGAAGGGCTGGCGGGTATCACTCCCATCCCCTCCAGCAGAGGGAAATGAACCTCACGCCTGGAAGCCCTAATGCAAGCGGAGAGCACCCGTGCTTGTCGCCGGGATGCTGTCAGAGGACACTTAATATCAGGGCTGCTCGTCCTACTTCATCTCCAAGCCTGTCTGTGGCTGAGTGGTCCTGCCTCCCTGCTTTCTCAAGGCCGCCCCCACAGAGCCCCATCTCTCTCCAGACGCTGCTCTGAAACTGGGGAGAAATGAGAGGCATGTGTAGGAAAATGGGTGAAAGAAGGTGCATCTGGGGCTAGTCTGAGAAACGCTGGGTCCCAGAGTGTCATCAGACCAAAAGCACAGGCAAGGCCACCCACACACACAGCTCTGTGAAGGGAGTGGCTGCAGAGAGTGGCAGTAGAGATGCCCGTGGCACCACCCGCCAAGGTGGGAGCGCAAATCTGGGGGTCTCAGCAAGGCCTCCCAGCCAGGCACTTACACCCCAAAACCAAAACCAAACCCATGCGTGTCACACTTTTTCACTGGGAACACAGTGGGGTTTCCACATTGCCATTGATTCCGACTCATGGTGACCCTATAGGACACAACAGAACTGCCCCATAGGGTTTTCAAGGAGTGGCTGGTGGATTTGAACTGCTGACCTTTTGGTTAGCAGCCAAGTTCTTAACCACTGTGCCACCAGGGCTCCCATGGGGATCCAGTCTTAAGTCTGTGACATGGATAAATAATAAATACAAATAATCATAATGACATTTATCAAGCACTTAGCACCTCACACGTATGAACTCATCTAATCTTCCAGTAGCATGTGAAGTAGACACTACCTCCATCCCCACTTCACGGATGAAGTACAAGGAAGTACGCAACTTGCCCAACGAGGTCACACAGCCACTGAGTTCAAACCCAAACAAAGCTGGCCCAAAGTCGATGCTCTCAGCCATGACATCAGAGTGTGCCCACAAATGAACTCAGTGTAACCGAGCCTGACCCCAATATATCACACTTCCACAGGCCTTCAACCTTCCTAGGTTAAGACAACTACGACCCAGACAATAGGGAAGAGTGTGAGGGAACGCACAAAGGTTTTCAGAAGACACAGTAACACACCCATTGCAGAGGTCTGCACTAGGCAAACTGAGGGCCTAATAAGAAAATGGTTGAGGTTTAAAAAAATCAGGTGGAGAATACAAAGTAAACAGAATGAGATGTTCTGGCTCTTCTCGTAATTATCTTGGCTGAGTTTTCAGGGTTTGCTGAGAGTTTGTTATGGGCGAGTACTCCCATTGAGGGGTTAGTGTTGGGATTTGGGGAGGAGACAGAGTAGGTAGTTATAAGGAAGGGGCGGGGGCTGGCAGATGCGGGCGGGGTCAAGGCAGGTAAACTTCACCCTCACCTGCAAAGACTTTGTTGAGAATGGAAATGTCTTGGGGCCACCTTGAAGGCCACTGGATGCATTTGTATGATGACCCACCGCATGGTGAGACCCCAATGTACCTTGAAACAGATGCCATGTGTTTTTCACTCCTGCACACGGCTCTTTAGGGGTATTGGTGGTTCAGTGGTCCTGGGGAAAGGGGACCAGGCAGGAAATAAAAAGGATTAAAAAAAAAACTCCCTTACGCTGAAAGGGGACAGTGGTGGTTCAGTGGGAGAATTCTCGCCTCCTGTTTGAGAGACCCGGGTTCGATTCCCGGCCAATGCACCTCAAGTGCAGCCACCACCCCCTGTCAGTGGAGGCACTCATGTTGCTATGGTGCTGAACAGGTTTCAGGAGAGCGTCCAGGCTAAGATGGACGAGGAAGAAAGCCCTAGTGATCTACTTTCCAAAACTAGCCAATAAAAACCCTATGATCACAACAGTATGATCTGCAACTGATCATGGGAATGGTGCAAGACTAGGCAGTGTCTCCTTCTGTCGTGCACGGAGTTGCCATGAGTTGAGAGCCGGCTCGACAGCAGCTAACAATAACAACATCTTAAACTATCTTCAGGTGTGCACCTTCTCAAAAGTTGGCAATGCAGACACCAAACCGCAGAAGCAGGAGGAAAACAGCCTGGTGAGCCGAGCAAGGGGCCGTGGCCTGTGTCTCAGCCTCGTTCCAAGCCAGGCTGCCATCTCTGGGACCCAGATTTCAGCTTCTGGAAGCAGAAGGGATGCCATGGTCAGGGGCGGGTTTCTAAGCTGGCAGCCTCTCCTCCTGATGCCTGTCCAACTGAGATGGGAGAATGCCAAGCACATGGGAGAATTCTTGTCTGGGGCAGGACCAGTGGGTGGGAAGCTACTGTCCACCATGTTTGGGTGGGCCCTTGAGGTCCCTCTTCACTCTCTGGGGACTCTCTAAGCCTTCCTTGCCAAGAGACCATCTCTAATTCCTCAGACCCGGTGAGCCTGGCCAGGTGACCTGCAACCAGGTAAGTGAGGGATAGAATGAGAAAGCGGTTGGGTGGTGGAAAGAGCTGCATGGCCAGTGCTGTGATCCCACAGGCAGCAAACGCAGGGTGGGGCACTGGGGCTCAGCCTCTCTGCGACCCAAGGCTCGCTGACCCCTGCTCACCTCCTGCTGGCCTGTGCCCAGAGGCAACCCATCTCGGGCACTGGGGCCCTCCCATTGGCGAGTTCACAGAGCTTCTGACAGGGACGTCACAGACTTCCTCTGCCCTTGTGTATCTTTCCTGAATGTGCGAGCTCTCTCTCCTATGGTTCTGTGGCAGGGTGGGCCTTGGTGAGCCCACGGCTCAGAGGTGGAAGCTGTGAAATGGCTCAAGTCCAACAGGTGTGCGTCCCCTAGACCAAGACGAAGGTGCCCAGGGCAGTGGGAGCCCGGGTTCAGGGGCCTCTGTGTGGCCTTCCTCTTTGTGGTCATTTCTAGTTCTGATTCACAGGGGGCTCACGGCAGTGTTGGAACAAGTGACACAGAGGTGCCTGCCAGGTCCAGGGCAGCGGGAGGGAACTGTCTTAGTTTGCTACTGCTGCCGTAACCGCAATATCACAAGTGGGTATTTTTAAAGAACAGAAAAGTATTGTCTCACAGTTTAGAAGTCCACATTCAAGGCACTGGCTCTTGGGAGGCTTTCTCTCTGTCCGCTCTGGGGGAAAATCTTTGTCTCAGCGTCTCATAGTCCTGGCGTTCTTTGACTCCTTGGTGAGCTCCATGTGGCATCTGTCTCTCCCCCATTTTGCTTGCTCGCTTCTGTATCTAATCTGCTCTTTTTATATCTCAGGAGCGAGCACTGAGGTTTAAGATACACCCTACACTGATATGGTCTCATTAGCATAACAAAGAAAACCTTATTTCCAAATGGGATTACATCCACCGGTATCCCAAAAAAAAACCAACCGACCGACCAACTCATAGCGACCCTATAGGACAGAGTAAAACTGCCCCATAGAGTTTCCAAGGAGCGCCTGGTGGATTCGAACTGCCGACCTCTTGGTTAGCAGCCGTAGCACTTAACCACTACGCCACCACCGGTATAGGAGTTAGAATTCCAACACATATTTTTTGTGGACACAAGTCAGTCCATAACAGGGGTGGAGGTGGGAGGCAGAGGTGACATTTCTGCAGCTTTTTTTTTTTTTCCCCATGTGCCAGCCTGCTTGAGGCACCTTATGACTGTCACTTAGGGTCATCTGTATAGCCACCCATGAGGTGACCACTACCGCATCCACTCACAGGCAGGACATGTTGGCACGAAGTGGTGATGTAACTGGCCCAGGTTTTGCAATTGGCACGACAGAGCCAGACACAGTGAGCCATCTGCCCCAGTGCCACGCTCTAACCCGTCCATGGGACAGCCAGCCCCTCTGAGACAGGGCCGTACTACATCGGGTGGGAGAAGTCTCTATGTCATTAATTGTCAACACTGATGACATCAGGGGTGGTGTCCAAGCCTCCAGCCACCCCATCTAAGACCTGTGGCTGTTGAAGATGTCTGATTGAGAGGTTTGCAAACAAAAACACAAACACAAACCAAAAAACAAACACATTGCCACTGAGTAGACTCCAACTCATGGCCACCCCACGTGTGACAGAGTAGAACTGCTTCTTGGCTGTGATCTTTCTGGAAGCAGATCGCCTGGCCTTTCTTCCCTGGTGCTGCTGGGTGGGTCTGAACCAACTTTAGTTTAATAGTCGAGTGCAAACTCTCTGCGCCACCCAGGGACTTCTGAGAGGGCTCTAGGCCCAGCAGATAGAAAAACAGCAGCTCCCCAGCTTCTCAGCACTCTGGGGCTAGAAGCAGGGAAAATGGCTGGAGGCAAACTTCAGAGAGACCCTGTTTCCACACAGTCTTTATTTGGACAGACTCTCCTGCCGTTAGGCGCATAGGAGCAATCTGCTTGTTGAAAAAGAAACAAAAATCACAAAGGTGATGGGAAACTGGACAATGGAGATGGGTGATCGCTGGGCACCATAATTCATGTAATCAACGTCGGTGATGTGCATGTGAAAAAATGTTGAATTAGCACATGTTGGGTTATATATGTATTTTTACCACACACTCACACACACATCAGCAACGCAGGAAATCCTGAAAGGGTGTGGGATGGTCCCCTTCTCTAACTTCCCTCGGTTGGAATTAATTTATATCGTTTCAATATCTGCTTGAGGATCTTAAATTATAAACACGTAAGAGGCAGATAAAGGGATTATACTGGAACTGGCGAAGATGGCTAGGAGAGCTGCTATCCCCATGGCAAAGAGGGGGACGGAGCAGCAGTGCCCAAGCCGAGAGAACCTGAGATGGGTCAGCCTTGCCCGTGGTATAAACCCAAAAAACCAAACCCATTGCTGTTGAGTTGGTTCTGACCGACGGCAACCCTATGTGTGGCAGAGTAGAACTGCCCCATAGGGTTTTCTTGGCTGAAATCCTACAAAACCAGATCGCCAGGCCTTTCTTATGTGGCACTGCTAGGTGGGTTCGAACCGCCAAAGTTGCACTGCCTGTATAGCCATAAATTATAAATGAGCAACACTCTATCCAGCCTACAGGAAGAGGACGCTATGAGTGTGGGGGCCACACAGGGCACACATTTTAAAGTCAAAGACTAGGTGGCAGAAACAGACACACTGTAGGAGAGGTGAATGGAGCCCACAACCAGGGTGGCAGAACAGCTGGACAAGGCACAGATGGACTCTTCGAAAATAGAAGATGGGAGTCACCTGAAGAAGAGGGGCATGTTGGAGACGCCTGTTCCTGTTTGTGGCAAAAGTTATAATTAATCAAGGCAGTGAGCCAGAAGCCCCTCAGAGGACACAGGGCCTGAGGCAGGCAAGGAAAAACAGGGAGGAATGGGCCGTGTGGAGGGAGGCTTCCAGGCCTGGCGACATTCAGGGCAGGGAGGGAGGCCAGGAGGAACATCCCAGGGGAGGCGGCAGCACAGGTCAGGGGCTAGGCAGGCCTGGAAGGCTAAGTGCCAGCTTCAGAGGACGTGCCACATGGTCAACACCACGGGGACGGCCTTGATCCCAGTCGGAACAGGGCCAGGCTGGGCCAGAGGCCGGAGCCCCATAGGCCTCCGGCCAGCAGCTGAGCATAAAAGCATGGCTCGAGCCAGAAGGGACAGCCCTAGGTCCCGCTTATCACGGAGGGCAAATCGTAAGCAGTAGGAGCAGTGTTTGCTGCATTTGAGCCGCCCTTCTCTTTTTTGCCTTTCTCGTGTGTTTCCTTGTTTTAGAGTAGAAACAGCTTAGAAAAAGTCCAAACCAAAAAAGGCAAGCCCGTTGCTGTCCAGTTGACTCCTACTCATGGCGACCCCATGTGTGTCAGCATACAACTGGGCTCCATAGGGTTTTCAATGGCTGATTTCTCTGGAAATAGATTGCCAGGCCTTTCTTCCAAGGCACCTCTGGGTGGACTTGAACTTCCAACCCTTTGGTTAGCAGTTGAATGTGGTAATCATTTGCACCACCAAGGGACGTAGAAAAACTCAAGCCGCTGTTTATTTATTAAGACCTAGGTTCCAGCCAAAGAGCAAGCTGGAATAAGAATGCAGAGCGGGCCTTGGCAAAATACGATGACAAAGGTCCTTGTCTTGAGGGTGCCACTAGGCTCATGGAGACTGCACTAATGAGAACTTTCCTGTCAATGGGTCTCTCAAGCTTCTGGGTATTCAGCACTGCCTGGATGTGGCTCTCACCAAACCCAAGCCAAGGGCTGGGCTGAGGGTTCTGCAAGGCCTCATTCTGGGCTCATTTGGAAGGTTGGCACACCCAAGCCTGGTGTTCCACCTGGCAGGAGCCCCCAAAACCCCCTGATGCCAACTGCATCCTAATCATCCCCATAACCCCTGAGGCATTGCAGCTCAGCACACTTTTCTCTGAGCAGGTGCTGATGCCAGGGGCTCGCCAATCTGTAAAAAAGCCAAACCCATCGCCATTGAGTCGATTCCAACTCATAGCAACCTATAGGGCAGCGTAGAACTGCCCTATAGGGTTTCCAAGGAGTGCCTGGTGGATTCGAACTGCCAAACTTTTGGTTAGCAACCGTAGCTCTTAACCACTGTGCCACTAGAGTTTCCAGGGGCTCCCCAGACTAGGGAAAAACCTGTCTGGGCAAAGGTAGTGGATGCCCAGCTTCTAGAGTGGAGTCTTTCTCGAGCAGACATTCCCAACTCTCCAGGTTTGGGGATTGCCAGTTCCTCTCCCTCAGTCTCCTCCTTCCAAAGTTCATCTGAGTGATCAGATGCAGGGGAGGGGGAGGGTTTCACTTGGTGCCAGGGTGGGGAGAAAAGAGGGACGTCAAGCCCTAATCTTCACTCCCGGGCAGGTAGAGGAGCAGTTGGTATGAGACAGGTGTGCGGAGACGCTGCCTGCTGGGGGAGGCTGTTCCCCTGACCACTCAGCAGTTCCTAACTTAGAACATTCCATTCGCTACCCACTCTGTGTAAAGGGCTCCTTCCCCACAAAGCTGGTCTTCATAGAGGAAGGGAA
The DNA here is from genome assembly GCF_024166365.1 of Elephas maximus indicus. Taxonomy (NCBI): domain Eukaryota; kingdom Metazoa; phylum Chordata; class Mammalia; order Proboscidea; family Elephantidae; genus Elephas; species Elephas maximus. Next base: position 226,558,141 of record NC_064820.1, on the reverse strand, counting down.
ACCTATTCACCAGGCCTATGCGTGGGGATGCCCCGGGCTCTCCCGCCCAGCCCCAGGCCCGGCTGTGCCCCTGTGCCATCACAGCAAACCCTGAAACAATGGCCACCGAGCGCTACTCCTGTCCCCTGGTGCACGCCAGTGCTTGGCTCAGGCTACGGGGTCAGTCTGAAAGCGGCCACTGCTCACTGGGCACTAACTGAGCATCCTGAGTGTCAGCCTCACACTGGGTCCCAGACCTCAGCCCATAGTGGGTGCTCACCAGACACTTTTCGGGTAACCGACTATGTGGTTCACCTTATTCTGCTTAATTTTTACAACAAGCTGTACTACTATCACGCCCATTTCACAGCTAAGAAAACAGCGGCTCAGAGCTTAAGTCACCAATCCAAGGGCACAGCGAGGGTAGTGGAGGGGTTGGGAGTGGAATCTCGGTCTGCAGGCCCCTGGGGAACATGCCTCCAGACACCCAGAGCCCTGCGCAGACTCAGGGGGACGGGCCACATCAGCTCTCTGAGATCCGTCCCCACAAGCTCCAGGAAAACCCTCAGGATGGGAAACTGGTCCATCATGGTGACACGTGGATCCACCAAGCCCCTACTGCTGGTCGCCACTTTGTGCCCTGGGCAGGTGGTGTGACCCTGTGTGAACCTGGAGTTTTCTTCTTTAAAAGAGGCATTGAATCAGCTGCCAAGGAAGCTGAGGCACTTTTTCTAAGTTCCCTGAAATTCTCATCATCAGCCAGTCCCCAGGCAGGGGATACGCTGGCACTTCCAGCCCACCTCCCTGCCATCAACTTTAGGCCTCCCCCCACGGTCTGCTGCAGCAGAGGGCATATCCAGAGGCCGCTGTATTGCATGTTCTCTTCCCCCACCCCCATCTTTCCACTTGCTGGGGGAAGGGTGAGATGGCCAGCAATGGGATGACCAAGGGACAAGGAGCACAGATAGTACAGGAGCCTTCAACCCCCTGTACCATGACTGACAGCCAGGCAGCATGACAACACAAGTGGCAGAAAGCTTTGCTGCTTTCTCCTTGGAAAGGTCCCTGGGTTACACGAAGGGTTGACACTCAACTACTGACCTAAAGATTGGCAATTTGAGCCCATTCGGCATACCACGAAAGAAAGGCCTGGCTATTTGTGTCCATAAAGATCAGAGCCAAGAAAACCCCATGAAGCACATGTCTACTCTGACACACATGGGGTTGCCACGAGTCGCAATCGACTCAATGGCAACCGGTTTTTTAGGTTTCTCCTTGGAAAGCAATGTGGATTTGCTTCTATGGTCTCTAATGGGAAGGAGATGGGGTGGATAAAAGGGAGGGAGGAGATGCCTGGGATGCTGGGAACGGGCCTCAGAAACCCAGAGCCTGGGTCTTTAAGAGAAGGAGACGCAGCAATGACAGCAGTACTGAAAGTGTCTTGGCCGAGAAATATTAAGTCCTCAGTGCTGCGGGTGTGGAGGCTGTGAAGGAGTGGGGGTCGTTTTCCAGCATGTGCTGGAAGCCCCAAATGGCCCAGCTCTTAACCAGGACTAAATGTCGGGCTCTGCCCACCCCAACAGTGTTGAGAGCAGAGGGCAGATGGCAAGGGCAAGGTCAAGAACAAGCAGTAAGAGTTATAGAGAGGGCAGAGGTATAAAGACCACGGTTTGCCTCCTTCTCTGTTCGTGTCAGAAACCCTGGTGGCGTAGTGGTTAAGTGCTTCGGCTGGGAATCAAAGGGTCGGCAATTTGAATCCACCAGGCGCTCCTTGGAAACTCTATGGATTCAGAATCAACTCAACGGCACTGGGTTTGGTTTGGTTTTGGTCTATTTGTATCAGCTAAAGGGTGTTTCTGGAATAGAGAGAATCAAGCCCATTGTGTTCCTCGTCTTTCAGGACTATTTACATTATCTCCTTGACTCCTCCCCACAGTCTGTAAGGGTTTTATTAGGATTCCTGCTAAGATCACCGATGTCTAAGAACTGCTGGCTTAGAAACACCGAGGAACTTGCTCAAGATGTCGGAAAGTGGGGAGCTGTGATTCAACATCAGACTCGCCCCCTCCCCAAGCCATGTCCTTCCCTCCCACGCGCAGGTGTCCGCCCTCTCCCAGGACTAGCCTGCAGGGCTGCCTTCCAGGAGGCCAGGCCAACTCAGTCTGTCCACTGTGAAAACCACCTGGCCACAATGACCGCGGTGTGGCCAGACCCAGCCCTCCCCTCCGCCCTCTCAAGCCCAGCTCTCCCACTTCCCACCCACTGCCATGTGAGCGTCCCCTGGGAGGTCCTCAGGAAGTGCATGGACAGGGCTGGCTTCTGTTTCACCGACTGCCAAAGTCTTATCTTTTTTTTTTTTCTTAATAAGAGAGCCTGATAAATTCTCAGCTGGTGGGGTGGGAGAAGTGGGGTGTGTGTGTGTGGGAGTGTGTCCTGTGTGTGTCTATGAGTGCGTGTATGTGCCTGCGTGTGAGCGAATATGTGTGTGTGTGGGTGAGTGTGCAGGAAAATATTCATCACAACCCCCACCCCCTTCCTGCCCTTGTGAGAGAATGGAGGTTGTTAAGCTCCTGGCAGCCCAGGTGCCTGGTCCTGGAAGTCAGGGAACCCGGTCTAGTCCTGTGTCTGCCATTGACTGACTGATCAACGCTAATGAAATGAGAAGGGTGGCCCACCTGACTTGAGTGCTCCCAGCTCCAAGTTACCTGACTCTATTAGAGCTGGTTCTAGGAATGAAGGAGTCCCTGGGTGGGAACAAAGGTTCACACGCTCAGCTGCTAACAGAAAGGCCTGACGATCTACTTCCAAAACATGAGCCACTGAAAACCCTACAGAGCACAGTTCTACCCTAACACGCAAGGGATCGCCATGAGTTGGAACAGACTCCACAGCAACCAGGGCTGGCTATGGGGGGTGGGAGAGAGGTCCATACTTTTCCTTTCATGAAATCAAGCTTGGGGATGGGGTGAGGGGCGGTTGGTGGCTTAAATCTCTCCACAGCAGAGGCTGTCTGTGCCTCTGAGACCCGGCGGTCTGAACCTGGTGGTGCCACTCTGAGGCTGGAGGGGACATCTCTCTAGCTGGCCTCCTTCACTTGGGGAGAATCAGCAGTTTTAGGGCATCCCTGAAAAGTCCACCTCGGTTGGGAGCAATGTCCTCCCATGGGCTTTTCTCCAGGGACTCAGGGGGAGCGAAAGGGCCCTCCATCAGCTTTCCTGTTGCCCCTTCCCAATATGAAGCCAGGGTCCAAGAAAGAGGCTTAGAAGGAGGGGCCACAGATAAAGGGGTCTGCCGTGGGCCCCTCTCCTGCGGGACACAAGTTGGTTAGGATACAGGACTTCATACCTCATACCTCCAAGGACAAGCCAGATGAGCCGCAGAACAGGACCAGCGACCACCACAGCCTCTGGGGAGGGGGGCGGGCAGGAGGTAGACCCGCCGGGAGGGGTCAGCGCTGACCCCCTGCAGGGCCGCGACCTGCTCCATGCTGGGCCAGCCCCGCCCCGAAGCACCTGCTCCCGAGAATGCACAGGAAGGTCCTGGGCGGCCGGGACCCCCCTCGGTGGCCGGTACACACGGGGCTGCCCTGCAGGCCGGCCCGCGGCTGGGAGGGGAGGTGGGGTAGGCCTGCTCTCGGGGTCCTTTCACCGGAAATTAAAGGCTTTACGTGACAGCCGTGAATGTAAAATCTCAGCCTTTTGTGGTTTTTAAAAAGAAAGCTCTGCCCACGAAATGGAAAAAAAAAAAAAAGAACACCGTCCCTTTGGGTGGCGCACCTTATCCCTGGGAGAAGGTGGAAGCCTGAGCGTGGGGACACCTGCCCCGTGGCTCCCCCGGCCGAAGTTATCCGCGCGTGCCTCGCAGCGCAGGAGGCCGCAGCGCCGGACCTACCGACGCGCGGACCGACTCACCGACAGGCGGCCTTCCCGCCCACCCCCCTCCGCCCCCCGACCCCACCGCGCGGCCCTGCGGGAGAGGGCACTGGGGGGGGACGCCGCAGGCTGGGCACAGCGGGGGGCGCCCGCCGAGCGTCAGGGGCGGCGGGGAAGACGAGGACGAGCGGGGAGGAAGGCGCGGGGGCTACCTTCTGGATGCGGCCATCGATGTCCAAGTAGATGGCCTTGGGCCGGTAGCTGGAGGAGCCGGAGCCCATCCTGCAGCGAGCGGCTGCACTTGGACTTTTCACGGACTTTCTCGCTGCCAGCCGCCGGCCGGGAGGGGGAGGGGAGGGAGGCGGTGCGGGCGGGGCAGGACGCGGCCACCAGCCAACCCGAGCCGGCCGCCAACGCTGCGCACCCGTGCGCACCGAGGCCACCGCCGCGCGCCGCCGCCTCCTCCGGCCGCCCGGCTCCGGCGCCCCCGCCGCTGCCTCCCTCCCTCCTCTTCCTCTCCCTCCCTGCGCGCCCTCCTCCTCTCCGCTTCGCTCTGCACCCTTCTCTCCCGCCCTTTCTCCTCCTCCCACTCTCCCTTCTCCCTCCCCGCTCCTTCCTCCCTTTTCAATTCACTACTGTCACCCTCCCCCCAACATTTGGGCACAACCCCCTCGACTCCCTCTGACTCCTGACGCCTTGGGGACAGTGACAAGTCAGCTTCCCACTGACTCTGGTCACCTTCCCACCTTTGGTCACCTTCCCACCGTTGGTCAGCAGTCCGCAAGCATTGGGCTGAGAGGGGAGCCCCTGAGCAGCCGCTGCGTTTGGTGCTCAGGGAGCCCGGGTGAGCAATAGGGCAATTCCCCTAGGTTGCGCCTCTCCCCGCTGCGATTGTCATGCTCGCTTAATTCGAATAGGAAACGGAAAAGTTCCTCTCATTCGCCACGTCCTCCCCCCACGCCCCCGAGCTTTCTGTACACGCCAGGGCTTGAGAGCCTGCTGCACTGGGAGCTGAAATGGCAGTTTTATGTCTGTGCTTTGTAGCTGGCCGAGGACGACCCAGCCACAAAGTAGCTGCTGGTTTCAGCACTGTCGACCCCTCTCCGGCCCCTTTGTGAATTGCTGCTGGGAGTGTGGGGACAGCAGGGGCGACAAGGAGCGACTTCAGGCATCTTCCAACCTGTAGGTCGAAGTGGGAGCTGTCTTCGTGGTCCCCTGTTCTCAGTGGGGACAAGCTGGAGAGTAATAAATGCATTTAGGGCTTTCAGTGCCCGCTGTTTGGAAGTGGAGTTGAAACCAGCTGGGAGAACGTTCTGATTAGATCTAAATGCATTCCAACCACCACTTTTCATTCTTTGGGTGTCTGCATTTTGCATATTGAGAGTACCTGGTGCACACCGGCTCCTCCCTAACCCGGGGCTGCTCCTTTGGGGGCCTCTGGGGCTGATCCCATGGCCAATGGTCACTGCTCTTCCCTTCTCTGGCCGTACCGGCCGCCCCCTGGTGGACAGCCATTGGCTTTACAGCCTCCTCCCCTGGAGCCCTGGTAAGGGCTGAAGCCCTGGGAAAGCGGGAACTTCTTTAGAGCAGGCGCCAGCTCCCTCCTGTCCAAGAGGGTGAGTCATCATTGTAAGGTGTCCTCAGCCTTTGGACAGTCCTCATGTCCTTTTTTGTCCCCCATGCTGGATCCAACACTGCTCTGATGGGGGGGGAAGGTGCCCTCCAAGAATGACAGTAGTTTGGCCACCCTGGCCACGCCTCTGGTGTCCCTGGGTGGTGCAAATGTTAAATGCTTGTCTATTAACCAAAAAGTTGGCGATTTGAACTCACCCAGAAGCACTTTGGAACAAAGGCCTGGTAATCTGCTTCCAAAAGATTACATTCATGAAAACCCTATGGGTACAGTTTCACTATGGGGTCCACGGGAACTGGTTTAGTTGGGCCCATGCCTCCAGCTGGTGGGGGAGAGGGAGGTGTGAGGCCATAGCTTGGGCTCCATGAGTTTTTCTTTACATATGACAGGGGCTTGAAGGAAGCAGCCCAGTGGGCTTTCAAAGTAGGGGAGAACCCAATTAGGGGATTACAGCTGGCCACCTGACTCACAATTGTGACAATGTGTTCCAAGAAAATTCTATCAAACACTATTATTATAGTTCAATTTCATTGTCAAATGCTCTGGAGCACTTGGGCTAGTCCAGTGGCTACACTCTTGGTGTTTCCTGTGCTGCCAGCATGGCGTCCTCACAGCCTGGCAGAAGGCTTATCAGCTAGATGTCTGCTAATTCTCCAGATATTGTCCTCTTGTCTTATCATCTCAAATCATTTCCTCCTAAACAAAAAAAAAAAAAAGAAAAGAAACAAAAACTCATTGCCATCGAGTCAATTCTGACCCATAGCGATCCTATAAGACAGCGTACAGCTGCCCCAGAGGGTTTCCTAGGCTGTAAATCTTTACGGAAGCAGATTGCCACATCTTTCTCCCATGGAGTGACTAACCCAGTGCCATTGAGTCGATTCCGACTCATAGCGACCCTATAGGACAGAGTAGAACTGCCCTGTAGAGTTTCCAAGGAGCGCCTGGTGAATTTGAACTGCCAACCCTTTGATTAGCAGCTATAGCACTTAACCACTATACCACCAGGGTTTCCATGGAGCAACTAGTGGGTTTGAATCGCCGATCTTCCAGTTAGCAGCTGCGCCCTTAACCATTGTCCTATCAGGGCTCCCATTTCCTGCTAGATTCCCCAGAAAGATGAGGGCCCAAACGTGGGGTATGACTGTGCAGGGTGACTTAGCAGAAATAGACGGGTGCAGATTTATGACCCTGGGCGTGCCCCAAGCCCTGACCTAGTGTCCTCCTTCGGGCCTGGCTGGCTGTGTATTCCAAGTAACATTCCTTTCTATAATTGCCGTATAATGGTATTCAATCTAGCAGACAGCCACTGCTGCCCCAAAGAGAAGACATGCGCTATGACCCTGGTTCTGTATGGAGCCACGGTTCTTCTGTTCATCAACGATTCCCTGACTGTGTGTTGGGTGCTGTTCTAGGGACTGGGGACAGGATAGTGAACACAATAAACAAAAATTTCTGCCCTTAACGCAAGGTCCCTGGGTGGTGCAAATGCTTTGCTCTCAACCGCCACCCGAAGTGTTGGTGGTTCAAACCCACCCAGCGGAGCCATGGAAGAAAAGCCTGGTGATCTGCGTCTGTAAAGATTAGCGCCCTGAAAATCTAATGGAGGGCAGTTCTACTCTGTAACACGTAAGGTTAGCTGGAATTGAAGCCGTGGTGGTGGGTTGGGTTTGGGGTTGGGTACTGTTCTAGGTACTGGGGACACGATTGTGAGCAAAATCAACAAAAATCCCTGCCCGTGAGCAGCTGGCTTTTCAGTGGGGCGGACAGATAAGACACAGGATAAAGACATACAACATGTAACAATGCTAGGTGGTAATTAGTGCAAGGAAGAAAAATCGCACTGTGGAGAGGGATACAAAAGGCGGAGTGTGGGAGACGAAGTTTTAAGAGTGGCCAGGGGTAAGGTCACATAGGAGCAGACTCGAAGGAGGTAACAGGGCAAGGAACCTGTATACACCGAGGGAAGAACATTGTATCAAAGGGGAAGCCCCTGCCAAGGTCCTGGGGCTGGAGGGTGAGCACCAGGAGGCCAGAGTGGCTGGAGTGGAGGGAGGGAGTCCACAGCTGGGGGACAGCAGTAGGAGGCATGGTCAGAGGCGACAGCTGGCAGAGCCTCTTGTCCGACATATAAGTAACAGGACTTCCCCTTGCAGGGTGTTGAACAGACAAGGGACAGGGTCTGGCTGGAGTTTTAGCAGGATTCCCCTGGCCACTCGGTGGAGAATGGGCTGAAGGGGGCAGGGCCGCCACAGGGTGATGGGTGAGGAGCTTGTTGGAATAATGGATGAAGACGCAAGGGTGGCTTGGACCAGGGTGTTGAGAAGTGATTGGACTCTGAGTCCAATTTAGAGGCTGTTTCGGTCTTTCATTTCTGCTCATTTCTTCCCCCCCCCCAGGAAATATTACTTTTTTATTACTGTTATTAGTAAGTCTGGTAAAACTCAAGCTCAAGTTTGATTGATTTCAAGGAAAGATCAAACAGCTCCAATTACCTTCTCCTTGGACTGCAAAAAAGAAACAAGAAACCATAACTTTTCCTCTTTTTTCTCCATCCCCCCCCCCATTCCTCTCTTCCTCCTGCCCCTGGTGACCACTAATCTCCTTTGGTCTGTACGCATTCACCTATTCTAGATATTTCAAGACCAAGTGCTAGAAAAGGACACCATGTTTGGTAGAGGGCCAGCAAAAACAAGGGGAAACCCTCAGTGAAATGGATTGGCGCAACAGGCACTAACAACGAGCTCAAACTCACCGATGACCGTGAAGATGGCTCAGGACCAGGTAATGTCTCCTCCTGTTATACATAAGGTTGTCAAGAATTGGAGCCGACTCCATAATAACAGCAACGACGACAGATATTTCGTACAAAAGGGGTCTTGCAATATTTGTCCTTTCGTGCCAGGCTCCTTTCATTCAGCGTGATGTTTTCGAGGTTCATCCATGTTGTGGCATGTATCAGAACCTTACTTCTCTTTATGGCTGGGTAATATTCCATTGTACGTATATTACCACATTGTGTTAACCCGTTCATCTACGAATGGACACCGAGTTGTTTCTACACTTTGGCTGTTGTGAATAATCTGCTTGTTTCTTACACTGACATTATTTCTATTTTTGGCTTTCCTTTCCTTTCATATAATGTAGTTCAGCCTGAATTTATGCCCTTCCTCCTGGGCAGCCTCTTTGGGGAAGGTTCTGGAGCCAGCCTCACTTTGTTCTCTCCATGCCTCTCCTCCACACCCACCACACCAGCCCAAGGGGATCCCTGGCATCCTCAGCCTGCGTACATTTCCTGACCTGCCCAACGGGTGTGCAGCCAATGGAATTCTTTGGAATCAAGATAAAAACAAGAGAACCCCCTATCTCTGCTGACTGGGCTAGGGACTGAGTGAGGAGCCCTGGATCAGAGGCCTGGGGTGGAGTCGTGCAGACCTGTGAGTCTTTGGAGAACTTGTGGACTGAGTTATAACCACAGAGGAAGTTACAGGTAGCAGACTTTCGAGCCGCACCTCAGAGCATGAGATCCTGCTCTGCATTTCCCAGGGAGGATTGAGAGAAGCAGCAGACCCTGGAGGTGCACAGCCACGGTGCGTGGAGGGCTTCTGCATGGGCTGCAGTTCCTTCTGGTACCTTCCAGCCTGCACCTGGGCTCACTCCTATACATAGACCTCAGCCTGTAATTTTATCAAAGGGGAAATTCAAATAAGGCATCGGAGCCAAATGGGAGATTATTGGGGCAGATCCATGAAGAAGGGTGTCATGGATTGGATTGTGTCCACCCAAAATATCTGTCAACTTGGCTAGATCATGATTCCGGTATTGTATGATTGTCCACCATTTTGTCATCTGATGTGATTTCCCTATGTGTTGTAAATCCTGTCACTATGATGTAATGAGATGGATTAGTGGCAGTTATACTGATGAGATCAACAAGATTAAATCGTGTCTTAAGTCAATCTCTTTTGAGATATAAATGAGAGAAGCAAGTGGAGAGACAAGGGGACCTCATACCACCAAGAAAGCAGTGCCGGGAGCAAAGCCCGTCCTTTGGACCCAGGGTTCCTGCATGGAGAAGCTCCTAGTCCAGGGGAAGGTTGATGAGAAGGACCTTCCTCCAGAGCCGACAGAGAAAGCCTTCCCCTGAAGCTGATACCCTGAATTTGGACTTCTAGCCTCCTAGACTGTGAGAAAATAAATTTCTCTTTGTTAAAGCCATCCACTTGTGGTATTTTTGCTATAGCAGCACTAGATGGCTATAAGACAAAGGGCCTAGACCACAGGACAGAATGCTGGCTGCTGGTTCTGGGGCCTACGCCAGCTCACCATCTGCAGCAGAAAAGAGGAAAGTACCAGTGAGGAGGAAGAGAGGAGTCTATACCTGTCCTCCAATGGGCTTCCTCCAATGAGCCGAGATTGGGAAGAAAGGTTGGAGCCCTCCAGGAAAGTCTAGAGGTGTGCTTAAAGGCATGGAGAGGGCCAGAGCCATGCAAAGCATCTTGGCGTATGACCAGCAGCTCCCAGGTGCAGCTCCCAGAGGCAGCATCATCTTCCAGCTGCAGTACCCTGCAGCCCACAGGACTGAGTGGGTGAAAGAAATGGGTCGGGGGATGCTGCCACACCACATCCTGGGGTGGGGGATATCCTCAGACAGTTCTCTCTCAGCTCTAATTGGTATTCTCATGTTTTAATGACTTGTCTGAAGAGAATCCAATCTCCTCTTTTGCCAGCTCTTCTGAACCAGGGGGAACAAAATCAACTTGCCAAACAAGAAAAATGTAAGTGCTTACAACATACAAGGAACTGAACAGGAGTTTGATAAAAGGGTTTAGAGTACACTGTTCTTGTTGTTGGAACCCTGATGGCGCAATGGTTAAGAGCTTGGCTGCTAACTGAAAGGTTGGCAGTTTGAATACACCAGCTGGTCCTTGGGAACCCTATGGGGGTAGTTCTCCCATGTCCTTTAGGGTCGATATGACTAGGAGCTGACTTGTCGGCAATGGATTTTTGGTTTTTGTTGTTAGGTGCCATCGAGTTAGTTCCAACTCATACCCCATGCATAACAGAACAAAATGTTGCTCAGTCCTGTGCCGTCCTCAACATAGTAGGCATGCTTGAGCCCATTGTTGCAGCCACCGTGTGAGTCCACCTCATTGAGGGTCTTCCTCTTTTTCGCTGACCCTCTACTTTACCAAGCATGATGTCTTTCTCCAGGAATTGGTCTCTCCTGATAACAAGTCCAAAGTACATGAGATGAAGTCTCACCATCCTCACTTCTAAGGAGCATTCTGGCTGTACTTCTTCCAAGACAGATTTGTTTGTTCTTCTGGCAGTCCATGGCATATTCAATATTCTTTGCCAACACTATAATTCAAATGAATCAATTCTTCAGTCTTCCTGATTCATTGTCCAGCTTATGGGGTGATCAAAAATACCATCACATGGGTCAGGCACATCTTAGTCCTCAAAGTGACATCCTTGCTTTTTAAGATTTTAAAGAAGTCTTTTGCGGCAGCTTTGCCCAATGCAGTGCATCTTTTGATTTCTTGACTGCTGCTTCCATGGGTGTTGATTGTGGATCCAAGTAAAATGAAATCCTTGATAACTTCAATCTTTTCTCAGTTTATCATGTTGTTGCTTATTGGTTCAGCTGTGAGGATTTTTGTTTTCTTTATGTTGAGGTGTAATCCATACTGAAGGCTGTGGTCTTTGATCTTCATCAGTAAGTGCTTCAAGTCAGCTTCACTTTCAGCAAGCAAGGTTGTATCATTTGCATATTGCAGGTTGTTAATGAGCCTTCTCCTATCCTGATGCTGTGTGCACCACACTCGGGAAACACTTTAGGGGGAGGATTTTAAAAAATGAATAAACCAAGCAGAGGTAAGGTGCTTTACCTTCTGAAAGTTCTACAGTTGCCATTTTGGACGGATCAGCTAGTTTGGTGTAATGAGAACGCACACTCCATAAGCTGCCCTCAGTCCCTGGAAAAGCTGTTTGGCAGGATGTGTCAAGAGGTAGGGGAAGGGTATGACCTTTTCTCTGCTCTGTCATAAACCGTAGTACAAAGGGAGACAGAGAAGAAAGCCTACACAAGGACAACCACCACAGTGTCAGTTTTAGGAGTATTTGATTCATACACACAACTTGTTTCTCTTTATTGCTCTAGGAGTTACAAAATTATTAGTGGTTGTAAATACTTCAAACGATATGGCAGAACAGTCAAAGTCTCATCCAGGTCAATAGAACATTGTCATGCCCACTCACTTTGGCAGGTCATCAGGAGGGATCCATCTCTGGAGGAGGACTTCATGTTTGGGGAAGTAGAGGGCCAGCAAGGGTGAAGGAGAACCTTGGTGAGATGGATTGGCAGAACAGCCACAATGGTGAACTCACACATGCTGGCAATTGTGAGTTCTTAGCTATCTAGTGCTGCCTTTGTGTGTTTCCAGGGAATTTATATTCTTTGCCCTTTGGTCTGTTTTTGAAATATTTTTATTATCGATTTTTATTAGCTCTTTATATATAAAGGATAGTACTGTTTTGTCTATTATTTATTTAACAAGTATTTTCTCCATGTCTGTGGATTACCTTTTAACTTCATTCATGATATCTTTGTAATGTGACTTTATACGTTTAAGTAATCAAAACTACCACTTTTGCTTTAGGTATCCTGGATTTCTTGTCAGTTTAGAAAGGAAGTATCATTTATAATAATAGAAAAATAAAAAAGAAAGAAAGAGGTGGCCTAAGTTCCTGAAGATTGTTGCTGTTAGTTGGTGTCAATTTGGCTTCGACTCACGGTGACCACATGTAAAATAGAATTGAACGTTGCCCAGTCCTGCACCCTCTTCACGATCTCTGGTGTACCTGGGTCCGTTGTTGCGGCTACTGTGTCAATATATCACATGGAGGATTTCCTTTGTCTTCATCGATCCTCTGCTTCACCAAACATAATGTCCTTTTCTAGTGACTGGTCTTTCCTGATGTTACATCCAAAGTCAGTCAGCTGAAGTCTTTTCACTTCTAAGGAGCATTCTGGTTGCATTTCTTCTAAGACCGATTTGTCTGTCCTTCTTACCTTGGGTATCTTGTCCATTCCCTGTTCTTCCCAGTCCTTCCTCCAGCCTCCACTCCACCCAAAAGGCACCAGACACCCAAGAGTCACATTTGTGACTTTGTACATCCTTTCATCAGCGAAGAATGCCCCTCCCTCTCTCCTTCCCTTGATCACTTAATTCTTTAATGGATCTTAAAGATACCTCAATGATACTCTCCCCGAGTCCTTGGACCAGGCCAAGGAGCTCCCTCCTGGGTCCCTAAGGCCCCCCCCCCCAGCACACAGATGTGATCCTTGCTGTGTGAACAAGTTACTTCCTGAGCCCCAGGTTCATTTGTCAAATGAAGAGAATGTTGTAATGGAATAATGCGTGAAAATCCCTCAGCCCAAGGCCTAGCGCATAGTAGGAGCTTGACACACGGGAGCTATTCTACTGTTATTCTCATTAGGAATAGTGGCATTACTCTAGCCTTTACCCTGTGAGGGGCGACTATTACTTTTCTTCTCCACTACATTATGAATTTGTTGAGGGAAGGATGGAGTCGGGCTTGTAGGTTCAGCCTTAGTCTCCCGGGGCTGCTGTAACAGAATACCACAAACTGGGAGAATACAACAACAGCTCTCGTGTCGGCTGGGTTGATTCCTTCTGAGGCTTTGAGGCAGGATCAGTTCCACACCTTTCTCTTAGTTTCTGGTAACCCCAGGCTTGCAGCTGTAGTATCACATGGTGTCTTTCCTCTATCTGTCTCTCTGATCCTTTTTTATAAAATACCACTCAGATTGGATTAGGACCCACGCTATTCCACCTGGGGACTGATTCTAACACCTGCCACGGGCAGTCTCAGCTTACAAACTAGCCCTCATCTCTTTAATCACCTTGTTTCCATGGAGCTCCTTGAGCTCTTTGGTGAGGTGTGTAATGCCGCCATTAGACGCCAACCCAATGGGCTGGTTTCACTTGGGGCCCTTCAGAGTGTCCAGGGAGAGTGTGGTGGGCGTCTGGTGCTACATTCTTAGCAGTCCCCTGCCTCCAGGATCTCCCCAAGGTGACCCCAGGGAGCAGCCACAGATTCTTGGCCAGTGCCAAGGCTGCCCTGCAGAATCCCAGTGATCCCCTTGGCGCAGGCTTGGCTCTGGAGCAAGTCGGCGTCCTAAATGGAATAAGCTGCAGAGAGATGATCTCATCTGCAGAAATAGGGCACAGAACCCTCATTCTCATGCAGGCCTGTACCTGCTGATTCTCTAGCAGCGTTTATCCCTAAATCCTATCCTTCCAACTTAATTGCAAGCTTTGTATAGGGAATGGTTGCATCCCTTTTATTTTGGGTGTCTTCTGCAGTGCCTAGGAATGCTAGTTCTAGGGGTCAGAATTGTATATATTTTAGTAAAAGAAACTCTTCTGTAAATTCAAAGTTCGACTGTGGCCATGGCCTTTGTAAATTTGTAATTAATTTGTCAAGCTCCCATCTGTCCAAATGAGCAGGAAGTTCCATACCCCATATGCCACTGGGGTCCCTCTCCCTCTGAAATGTCCCAAACCCAGTGGTTTATGTGACTCAAAGTGGGGGCTGTGACTCTCCCTTCCAGCAGGGAGCCCAGGGCCCGTCTAGGTCCACTTCTTCCATTGTTTTCCACCCACACAAGTGAACAAACACACCAAAACTGAGTTCACCCATGTACGTCAAAGGTTATATTTTGCAAAACAGAGGATGATACAAAAGAGATTTTTAACAGTAGGAAAACCCATGGCTCTTTTTTTTTTTTTTTTTCTATTTAGCAGTTGAGTTGTTACTGCCCTTTGCTCATTTAAATGATGTGGGGTCTGAAAGCCATATGAAATGGAGAATACTTCAGTATCTTCGCCGGGTGGCCCATTGCCTGCGTGGCTTTGGGAGTAGGGTCTCTGGGACCCAGCAGTAGCAGCCTCCTTTGGAAGGGTCCCTCTCACTGACGCTCCCAATAACCCTCCCAGAACTTTTATCATGATACACAGCCTTGAGGGACTTTCTCCCCCTCCCACTTGGTTCTCTCATTGTCCTGTTTGATTTCCATCTCTAGACCCCATCTAACTGTAGGTGGAGTTCACTGCTGCTGTGTTCCTCCCTCCCTCTGGGCCCAGGGGAGGCTCTGGGATTCAATCCTGAGCCCTCCAGGCCCCGCCTCTGGGGCAGGCCCATTCTCACCACCCCTCACATGGGGGAAGACACTTTTCTTGGCCACTGTAGACGAGAAGATGCTGGGGTTTTTCAAAGAAATGTATACTAAGAAATGAAGGTGAGGTGGGGAGGTGGGGGTTGAAAAGGATTTACAAAGGCCTGGAGACGTGAGCTCTAAGGCCTCTTTCTGACCAGAACTTTACTGAGGCCAACTGTGAAACAGGAGGACTGGCAAGACTCTGCAGGCCTTCCAACCTCTGTTGGTAGTGACTATCGTGTTGGCCCTGAGTCATGGTGGCCCCATGTACAATGGAGCTGAATGCTACCTTATCCTGCGCCATCCCTGTGATTGTTGCAGATCCGATTGTTGTGATCCATAGGGTTTTCATTGGCTAATTTGCAGAAGGAAATCTCCTGGGCTTTCTTCCTTGACCATCTTAGTCTGTAAGCTCTGCTGAAACCTGTTCAGCATCATAGCAACACGCAAGTCTTTACTGACAGATGAGTGGTGGCTGCGTATGAGGTGTATTGGCCAGGAGTCGAACTCAGGACTCTTGCAGAGAAGGGGAGAATTGTCCCCTATAACCTCGGAGCCAGGACCAAATCAACTAATGTCAAACAGACATTTCCTGAGCACAGATTAGGGTGAGGCACAGGGCCAGGAGCTGGGAGCTGACACTGGGCAGGAGTTGGGGCAAAGATATAAGTGGCTGGACCTGCTCCAAGGAGCTCACAAGCAGACAGAGGAGAAAATATATAAACAAGAACAAGTAGCCAGTTTCACTCTATCCCCAACACATGCCCATATGTGAAAGCTCTGTCAGTAAGACAAGCAGAGACCCACTTATGAGGGACTTGTATTCTGGTGGGGAGACAGAAAATAAACATCACCTGGGACTTATATTCTGGTAGGGAGACAAACAGTAAGCAAACAATAAATTCCTAATATAATGCTAGGTAGAGATAAGAGCTATGAAGGGGAAAATAAAGCAGAGCAGGGGATAAAGAATGCCTGGGCATCTCTTTTAGTTGCTGTAGTTAGAAAAGGCATCATGGAAGAGGTGACATTTGAGCAGAGACATGAATCTAGTGATGGAGAAGCCCTGTCTAAAAGGCTAGCCGTCCAGGCAGAGGAAGGGTGGCGGCTGTCAGCTCTAGGGCCAGTAAGATGGAAGAGAAGAGGCAGCAGAGCACCAGAGGTCAGCACTGGCTGGCTTTTGCAGGATTTGAGGCTTTTGAAAGGTACCACAGGGTCAACATCTGGGGAGTGACTCGAGCTGACTTAGATGCAGGTTACTTTTGCACAGAAGGCCCACATGGGGAGTGGCTGGGCCAGCAGGTCTGGGGTCTATGCCTGTGATTACAGTCCCATTTGGGAGTGAGCTGTCTGTTACATTAATGAGGCAGGATTAGGTCATGTCAGTGAGGATTACGGTGGGATGCAACGCCCTTACTCAGGTCACAGCCCTGATCTGATGTAAGGGGAGTTTTCCCGGGATGTGGCCTGTATCACCTTTTATCTTACGAGAGATAAAGGAGAGAGGAGTGATGGGGGGACCTACTACCGCCGAGAGGGAAGAGGCAGGAATGAAACACATCTTTTGGACCCAGGGTCCCTGCGCTGAGAAGCTCCTAGACCCAGGTGAAAATTGATGACAAGGACTTGCCCTCAGAGCCAACAGAGAGAGAAAGCCTTCCCTTTGAGCCAGGGGACCTTTCTGAGCCTCGGTTTTCTTCCCTGTAAAATGGGATAAGAGGGCCTTGCAGGTGTATTCAACGGAATAAGGTGTATAAAGCACTTAGCTCCCGCACAGCAGTTCCTTTGTACGTGTCTTCCTTCTTGTCCATCTGACTTGTCTTTCTTTTTTGCTTTCCAGTGTATGTCTAGAATTTAGAGTGGCCGTGGGATTGCCCTGTGAGTGGCAGCGGGATTGCCCTGTGAGTGGCCGCGGGATTGCCCTGTGAGGACTACTTCCTTCTTAATAGGCACCGGATCATGGTTACCACGGTGGTTGCAATCTTTCTCCCTCAGAAGCAAGAGCGTAGGTTTAAGGATTGCTGAAGACGCTGCTTTAGAGCGAGTTGAACACTCCAAAGAAAAATTTCCCGCCCACCTCAGGGGAACTGGGAACTGTTTTACTCTGAGACAATTCCAAATAATTGTACCCAGCTGTGGGGTGAGACATGCCCTGGGACAACATGAACCTTTAAGGAGAATCACCTGTGGTGCTGGGCGTCCCCCCTTTCCCCAGCCTTCCTGGCTGCCCCCCACAGGTGGAGGTGGTCCCGCTGACCTGCCAGTGAAGCGGCTGTTTTTCCTCTCGGTGCCCCTGTGTGCACAGAAACCGTCCGCTTTCAAGTGCTGTCTCCCTGGTGACCAGTCATCTGCATCCGTGCGATATTTGTTTTAAGGGTAGACCTGTCATCCGCAGTTATAAAACAGACCTGCGGTGTGGTGTCGTTGTTACTGAAATGTAATGTACTGGCTTTTTTTTTTTTTTTTTTTAAGCACAATGGTAGGAATAGATCTAACACACTAACAGCAAAACCTTCAATTGTTATCTTAGGGAAAACCGGTCCTCGGCCACATAATAAGCAAAGTACTTTGGGAGAAAACAGGTTTGAACTTATCATCTCTGGGGTGCCCAATCAAAGTTCCAATAAGCTGTGTGAGGATATAATACACTGTTCTGCAAATTCCCTTTAAAATACAGTTCTCGCAAATCATCGCCTACATCCAGGGTGTATTAGAAAGCTTGCGATTGCAAATGACAGAATCTCAATGCAAATAGACTTGAACAAAGGAAATGTTTTGACTCATAACTAAAAATTCTGGGGATTGTTCTGGCTTTAGATGCAGGTATATAGGGGCTCAAGACTTAATCTCTGTCTGTAGGGTTTCATCTCTCCTTCTATCCCTCCCTCCTTCTTCTCCCCCTTCTTTCTACCCTTCTCCTGCTCCTGTTTCTCAGCCTTCTCTCTCTCTCCCCCTAATACGCTTTCCCCGTGAGGCCAGGGCCATAGCTGGCTGGCTGCCCAGCTGCCCAGGGCTCAGATCTTACCAGTCTCTTAAGTGGAAACAGGGACTTCCTGGGAACTTACTGAGCAATGTTCTGGAGAGAACCCTGAGTTGGACTGGGCCCCACACTTGTCACTTCACCAGGGAACTGGGGGCTGTGATTGGTATGCCTGGGGCACATCCTAACCAACAACATCCATGAGTCACAGGCTCAATATATTCATCATATTTTTAATAAAATCCTTAATTTAGAACAGTTTTAGATTTACAGGAAAATTGCAAAGATAGTACAGCAACGAGAAAAACCAAACCCGTTGCTGTAAAGTCTATCCCCACTCACAGCGACCCTATAGGACAGGATAGAACTGCTCCACAGAGTTTCCAAGGAGTGCCTGGTGGTTCTAAACTCCGACCTTTTGGTTAGCAGCCATAGCATTTAACCACTATGCCACCAGGCTTTCTGAGATAGTGTACATGGTTCCCATATATCTCACACCCGGGCTCCCGTCTTATTAACCTCTCACGTTACTGTGGTACATTTGTTAGAATCATTGTTGTTGCTAGGTGTCATTAAGTCGGTTCTGACTCATAGTGACCCGGTATACAAACAGAACAAAACACTGCCTGGTCCTGCGCCATCCTTACAATCATTGCTATGTTTGAGCCCCTTGTTGCAGCCACTGTGTCAATTCATCTCATTGAGGGTCTTCCTCTTTTTCGCTGACCCTCTACTTCGCCAAGCATGTTGTCCTTCTCCGGGGATGGGTCCCACCTAATAGCAGGCCCAAAGTACGTAAGATGAAGTCTCGCCATCCTTGCTTCTCAGGAGCATTCTGGTTGTACTTCTTCCAAGACAGATTTGTTTGTTCTTCTGGCAGTCCATGGTGTATTCAATATTCTTCACCAACACTGTCCTTCAAATGAATCAATACTTCAGTCTTCTTTATTCATTGTTAACATCAAAATTGTTACAATTAATTCATTAATTGTTACAATCAACAAATCAATATTGATACATTGTTATTAACTGAAGTCCATACTTGATTCAGAGTTTCTAAGTTTTTACCTGATGCCCTTTTTCTGTCCCAGGGTCCCATTCGGGACACCACATTACATTTAATCATCATGTCTCCTCAGGCTCCTTTTGGCTGTGACACTTTCTCAGACTTCCCTTGTTTTCAATGACCTTAATGGTTTTGAGGTGCACTGGTCAGGGGTTTCGTAGAATGTCCCTCAACTGGGATTCGTCTGATGTTTTTGTCATGATCAGTCTGGGGTTACAGGTTTGGGGGAGGAAGAGCACAGAGGTGAAGTGCCATTCTCATCAAATCACACCAAAGGTGCGTTCCATCAACACGAGTTATCGTTGTTGATGTTGGCCTTGACCACCTGGCTGAGGTAGTACTTTGCAGATTTCTTCACTGTAAAGTGACTTTTACCCTCCTTCCCCCAGCCTTTTCCATACTGTACTCTTTGGGAGGAAGTCACTATGGACAACCCACATTTAAGGACTGGGGTGTTATGTTCCACCTCCTTCAGGGTGAAGTATCTACACAAATGCTTTGGAACCCTTCTGCATGGGAGATTTGTCTCTTCTGCACCCCACCCCTTTGCCCCTTGTATTTATTTTATATCATTCTGGGCTCATGGATACTCATTTCTACTTTGGGCCATAATCCAATATTACTTTATTTTGTTCCTGAAATTGCTCCAGCTTTGGCCATTAGGAGCTCTTTCATTTGGCTTCCATGTCCCTTTGACATCCTCATCAATATGGGTATTTGTTTTGTTTTTAAGCACGTCCTTACTTTCTGGCACTATAAGATGCTCCAGAGATTGGAACACTTATACGCTGCTGGTGAGAATGTAAAATTGTACAATCACTTTGGGAATCGATTTGGCGCTTCCTTAAAAAGCTAGAAATAGAACGACCGTACAATCCAACAATCTCACTCCTGGGAATATATCCTAGAGAAATAAGAGCCTTTACATGAACAGATATATGCACACCCATGTTCATTGCAACACTGTTTACGATAGCAAAAAGATAGAAGCAACCAAGGTGCCCATCAACAGATGAATGGATAAATAAATTATGGTATATAATGGAATACTACACATCGATAAAGAACAGTGATGAATCTGTGAAACATTTCATAACATGGAGGAATCTAGAAGGCATTATGCTAAGTGAAATTAGTCAGAGGCAAAAGGACAAATATTGTATAAGATCACTATTATAAGAACTCGAGAAATAGTTTAAACAGAGAAGAAAATATTCTTTGATGGTTACGGGTGGGGGGGGAGGAAGCGTGGAAGGGGGTATTTCACTAATTAGATAGTAGATAAGGACTACTTTAGGTGATGGGAAAGGCAACACGCAATACAGGCGAGGTCAGCACAACTGGACTAAACCAAAAGCAAAGAAGTTTCCTGAATAAACTGAATGCTTCGAAGGCCAGCATAGCAGGGGCAGGGCTCTGGGGACCATGGTTTCAGGGGACATCTAAGTCAATTGGCATAATAAAATCTATTAAGAAAACATTCTGCATCCCACTTTGGAGAGTGGTGTCTGGGTAAATGCTAGCAAGTGGCCATCTAAGATGCATCAATTGGTCTCAACCCACCTGGATCAAAGGAGAATGAAGAACACCAAGGACACAAGGTAATTATGAACCCAAGAGACAGAAAGGTCCAGATAAACCAGAGGCTACATCAGCCTGAGACCAGAAGAACTAGATGGTGGCCGGCTACAACCGATGACTGCCCTGACAGAGACCACAACAGAGAATCCCTGAGGGAGCAGGAGAGCAGTGAAATGCAGGCCCCAAATTCTCATAAAAAGATGAGACTTAATGGTCTGACTGAGACTATAAGGACCCCGGTGGTCATGGCACCCAAACCTTCTGTTTGCCCAGGACAGGAAGTATTCCCAAAGCCAACTCTTCAGACAGGGATTGGACTGGACAATGGGTTGGAGAGGGATGCTGGTGAGGAGTGAGCTTCTTGGATCAGGTGGACACTTGAGACTATGTTGGCATCTCCTGCCTGGAGGGGAGATGAGAGGGTAGAGGGAGTTAGAAGCTGGTGAAATGGACATGAAAAGAGAGAGTGGAGGGAGGGAGCGGGCTGTCTCATTACGGGGAGAGCAATTGGGAGTATGTAGCAAGGTGTATATAAGTTTTTGTGTGAGAGACTGACTTGATTTGTAAACTTTCACTTAAAGCACAATAAAAATTGGGGCGGGGGGGGGGGGAGATGCTCCAGGCTCAGCTTGTATAGTTCCTTTCCCAATTCGAGAACCAGTCATTTCTCCAAGGAGTCCTTGTTGTTTGCATTAGAAAATGGTATTTAGACACCAAGACTTGGACATTAAGTGTGCTCATTGCCACTGGGGAACAGGCCTTCTCAGCTGACAGAGTAGAGGAATACATGTGTGTATATACACAGAGCTATAATATTTCTATATGTAATCCCTGAGTCTATATTAAATTAAACATGAGTTCATACTGATATCTCTGACTCTAATCCATAGATCTTTCTAGCTTCCTCCAGTTGCTCCCATTCCTACAGTGTCAACCCTCCCCCTCTTACCCATTACCTAATTGTTCAATCCCAGTAAAGCCAGATCAGGCATGGGCTTCCAGGATCTGACCCCATGGATGTGGAGGTGAGGAAGGGCCAGATGGGGTGGTGTAGCCCCAAGTTTTCCAGTGTGGGAGTTTGGTGGGAAACCCATTATACACTCTGTGAGCCTCCTGCTGCCAACTCCCAGGACCCTGGCTGAGGAACTTGGGTCCAGGCTCCCCAACCTGGAGGCCAAGTCCCAGCAGAGTGTGGCAAGTCAACCCTTGGCCACGAATCATGGACAATCAAGTGGGTTCTTTGTGGAATGTATAAGGGGCTTGGGCAAACACTCATCCCCTCATCCTCTCCACACAGGCAGACACAAGGACTCTTCTGCAAGACTGAGATGGCAGGAAGGATATTTTCATGAGCAACAGTCATATGTAGATGGAGAATAGGAAGCCCAGCTCAACACGCTAATCAAATTCTACGAGGAAAGGGACAAAGACCCTGGGAAGGGGACCAGGCAGGGAATAAAAGGAATAAAGATCCCCTTATGCTGAAAGGGTCTTTGCAATGTTACATATAATTTGTTATGATCCACACAGTCGAATGCCTTTGCATAGTCAATAAACACAGGTAAACATCGTTCTGGTATTCTCTGCTTTCAGCCAGGATCCATCTGACATCAGCAATGATATCCCTTGTTCCACACCCCCTTCTGAATCCAGCTTGAATTCTAGAAGTTCCCTATCAAGGCACTGCTGCAACTATTTTTGAATTATCTTGAGCAAAATTTTACTTGTGTGTAATATTGATATTGTTTGATAATTTTCACATTCTGTTGGAACACCTTTCTTTGGAATGGGCACAATATGGATCTCTTCCAGTCAGTTCACCAGGTAGCTATCTTCCAAATTTCTTGGCATAGAGGAGTGAGCGCTTCTAGCACTGCATCCATTTGTTGAAAGATCTCAGTTGGTATTCCATCGATTCCTGGAGCCTTGTTTTTTTGAGAATGCCTTCAATGCAGCTTGGACTTCTTCCTTCAATACCACCGGTTCTTAATCATATGCTACCTCCTGAAATCGTTGAATGTTGACCAATTCTTTTTGGTACAGTGACTGTCTATAGTCTTTCCATCTTCTTTCAACGCTTCCTGCATCATTCAATTTTTTGCCATAAAATCCTTCAATATTGCAAGTCGAGGCTTGAATTTTTTCTTCAGTTCTTTCTACTTGAGAAATACCAAGTGTGTTCTTCTCTGTTGGTTTTCTAACTCTAGGTTGCTATAATATTCATACGGTCACTATGAGTCAGAATCGACTCAATGGCAACAGGTTTCTTTTTTTTTTTTAGTTATAATACTTTACTTTGTCTTCTTGAGGCGCCTTTTGAAATCTTCTGTTCAGCTCTTTTACTTCATCATTTCTTCCATTCACTTTAGCTACTCTACATTCAAAAGCAAGTTTCAGGGTCTCTTCTGCCATCTATTTTGGTTTTTTCTTTCTGTCTTTTTGATGAGCTTTTACTTTCTGCATGTATGATGCCCTTGATGTCATCCCACAACTCATCTGATCATAACAAATTGTGGATCACATTGTGAAGAATGGGAATTCCAGAACACTTACTTGTGCTCATGTGGAACCTGTGCATAGACCAAGAGGCAGTTGTTCAAACAGAACAAGGGGATACTGTGTGGTTTAAATCAAGAAAGTTGTGTGTCAGGGTTGTATCCTTTTACAACACTTATCCAATCTGTTTGTTGACCAAATAATCCAAGAAGCTGGACTATATGAAGAAGAACAGAGCATCAGGATTGGAGGAAGATTAATTACCAACCTGCCATACGCAGATGATGCAACCTTTCTTGCTGAAAGTGAAGAGGACTTGATGCACTTACTGATGAAGATCATCAAAATCCATAATCCATAGGCTCCAGTATGGATTACACCTCAAGATTAAGAAAACAAAAATCCTCACAACTGGACCAATAAGCAACATCATGATAAACAGTGAAAATATTGGAGTTGTCAAGGATTTCCTTTTACTTGGATCTACAATCAATGACCATGGAAGTAGAAGTTAAGAAATCAAAAGACATATTGGATTGGGCAGATCTGCTTCAAAAAACCTCTTTGAAGTGTTAAAAAGCAAAAAGTCACTTTGAAGACAAAGGAGTACCTGATTTTCCCCACAAAAACAGGTGAAATTGTGCATTACAGATTAGTAAGTGCAAGTATGCCCATGCATACCTTGCTTACTGTAAGTCCTTCATACCTTGCTTACTAGTTAATCCACTCCTGCTCGGAAGTGATTAGATTTAGAACCTACCCTATTCAGATATATTCTAACGAAGATAACAAAGAAAAGTCTATTTTTAAACAGGATCATATTTACAGGTACACTGAAACTTGTGAGAACCAGAACTTGACAGGACTGCCTTGTGTTTCTGGGTCTCACAAGTTTTCCACCTTTGAGGGGGTGAAGTCTTGTCCCTTTTCTATTGCTTGTGTTAGTAGAAAGTATTTGAGTTTTCCTTCTCTGACAGGTTTCCGCCTTACACAGGTTCCTGCTTTCACAGGTTTGACTAAGGGCCTGGATTTCAATACATATTTTGGGGGGCACAATTCAATCTATTAACATAGTCCAACACTAAACATCAGATATTATGGATGGAATTGTGCCTCCTACCCCAAAGATAATATGTTGAAGTCCTAACTCCTGGTACCTGTGAATGTGATCTTATTTGGAAATAGAGTCTTTGAAGATGTTGCCAGTTAGGTAACATGAGGTCATGCTGGAGTGGGGTGGATCCTAACCCAATCTGAGTGGTGTCCTTGTAAAAGAGAAGAGACACAGAGACACACAGAGGGCAGCCAGCCACGTGATGACACAGTTATCCTACAGCTATAAACCGTGGAATGCCTGGGGCTGCCAGAAGCTAGGAGAGAGAAAAGAAAGACCGCCCCCTAGAGCCTTCAGAGCGAACACGGCCCTGCTGACACCCTGAATTCAGACTTCCAGGCTCCAGAAGTGTGAGAGGATCAGTTTCTGAGCTTATAAACCACCCAGTTTTCCATACTTTGTTGCTGCAGCCCTGGGGAACTAATACATCAGGGAGTCTACAAAGTCTTTTTTTTTTTTTTTTTTAATAATTTTTATTGTGCTTTAAGTGAAAGTTCACAAATCAAGTCAGTCTCTCACACAAAAACCCATATACCCCTTGCTACACACTCCCAGTTACTCTCCCTGTAATGAGACAGCCCGCTCTCTCCCTCCACTCTCTCTTTTCGTGTCCTTTTTGCCAGCTTCTAACCCCCTCTACCCTCTCATCTCCCCTCCAGGCAGGAGATGCCAACATAGTCTCAAGTGTCCACCTGATCCAAGAAGCTCACTCCTCACTAGCATCTCTCTCCAACCCATTGTCCAGCCCAATCCATGTCTGAAGAGTTGGCTTCGGGAATGGTTCCTGTCCTGAGGCAACAGAAGGTCTGGGGGCCATGACCACCGGGGTCCTTCCAGTCTCAGTCAGACCATTAAGTCTAGTCTTATGAGAATTTGGGGTCTGCATTTCACTGCTCTCCTGCTTCCTCAGGGGCTCTCTGTTGTGCTCCCTGCCAGGGCAGTCATCGGTTGTAGCCGGCTACTATCTAGTTTTTCTGGTCTCAGGATGATGTAGTTGCTAGTTCATGTGGCCCTTTCTGTCTCTTGGGCTCGTAATCACCTTGTGTCCTTGGTGTTCTTCATTCTCCTTTGATCCAGGTGGATTGAGACCAATTGATGCATCTTAGATGGCTGCTTGCTAGCGTTTAAGACCCCAGATGCCACTCTTCAAAGTGGGATGCAGAATGTTTTCTTAATAGATTTTATTATGCCAGTTGACTTAGATGTCCCCTGAAACCATGGTCCCCAGAGCCCTGCCCCTGCTATGCTGGCCTTCGAAGCATTCAGTTTATTCAGGAAACTTCTTTGCTTTTGGTTTAGTCCAATTGTGCTGACTACCCCTGTACAGTGTGCTGTCTTTCCCTTCACCTAAAGTAGGAGTATATGAAGTCTTTTGACCAACTGACCCTGAGTATCCGTTGTCTGTTGACACACAAGCCGTCATTTCCAGATTGCCAAGAGAGTGAAAAGAGCTGCACGTCTCTGCATTCCCCTGACACCTCTCCGTGTGTAGTCGAAACACTACGTCGTCTGTCACCTGCTCCTTTTCTGATCTATTAGATGTCGCTTCTTACTCAGAAATCACTGAGATCACAGAGCTCAGCACTGAGATAACTCCGGGAAGGCAGCATGGGCCAACAGGGCGGCCGGCCTCAGCATACGTGTGTGTGTGTGTGCGTGTGCTTGTATGTGGTATGTGTGCACAGGCACTGTAAACGCCTATTTGTGAGCCCCCTTAGCCCTAAAGGGAACTCAGAACAAATTTCTTCTTACGGTGCACGCTGAGTAATGTAACTCCACCTATGAAACGCATACAACCTCCAAGGGTTATGCCTTCAAAATCTCACGATGGTTTCTTAAGAACACGCGTACACACACATACCAATTGCTGTCGAGTCGGCTCTGACTCGTGGCGACCCCGTGTGTGTCAGAGAAGAACTGTGCTCCATAAGGTTTTCAACGGCTGATGTCTCAGGAGATCACCAGGCCTATCTTCTGAGGCACCTCTGGGTGGACTCAAACCCCCAATTTTTCAGTTAGCAACAGACTGTGTTAACTGTTTGCACCACCTAGGGACTCCAGAACACACATAGTCCTTCGATATTTTAGAAAACCCATTGCCATTGAGACGATTCCAACTCATGGTGACCTTATAGGACAGAGTAGAACTGTCCCTTAGGGTTCCCAAGGAGTGGCTGATGGATTCGCACTGCTGACCTTTTGGTTAGCAGCCGAATGCTTAACCACTGCGCTCCCAGGGCTCCCAATATTTTAGAAATACTCATTTTTATTGTTTTGTAACTCAGAGTGGTTCTTCTAAAAGATGCTAGTATCAAGCACACGGGTTTGATATAATGATGTGCTGAGGTGGGCATGATAAAAATAATGCCAACCCAGGCTCGCAGCAAATGCCTTTATTTGTTTTGTTTGACAGGTTGGTTTTGTATACTGGCCTTCCACGTGCTTTCCAGCTTCAAAAAAGAAAAAGAAATTGTATATGAAATGGTGTAAAACTAGAAAAGGCAAACCTCTTTAGAAAATTAGGCAAGGCATCTTAAAAAGAAAAAAAAAAAAACCTTCCTTAACTGAGTTATGACGAGTGTACAGTGTTACTAATACTCCCAGGGCATCATTGCTGTGTTTGCATTATAGAATGAAAAAAACCATTTGCTTCAGTGGAAAAGTTAGCCGGCTTGAGGATTTATCCCTCTTGGACCAAATCTCTACTTATCTGACTGAATTTAAACCTTTCCACTGGCCGATTTGATGTTCTGTAGACAGAGCTTTAATGAGTCACTGTTAAATCTACTTAGCTGCCTCACAGAGGAGAGAAGGAAGCTGGCTTTGAGTAAACAAGAGACTTGAGAATCTGCTCTAAGGTTTTTCATGCTCATTTCTTGGCTTTAACTGAAGGGCAACTATGAGAAGCTATTACAGTCAATTCAGGCTTTCCAGCCTGCCCGCCCCTTGGTGGATGTTAGAGACAAGAGTTACCTCAATAAGAGGCCACTTCTGTCTTAACCCATGACACTTGCACCTCCATGTCCCTCTGGGTGTTTCCATGCGCAATCTCCCAGAAAAGCAGCTGGGGAGGAGGTAAAGATGACATGAATGTTTAAAGTCCCAGGCATGGGTGGAAGGATGCCGGTGCTGAAAGCCAAGAGCACATATGATAAATGGGTCAATGGTTACATGAATGTTCATTGCAGCACTATTCACCATCGCCGAAAGGTAGAAACAACCCAAGTGTCCATCAGCAGATGAATGGATAAACACAGTGAGGTACATCCATGCAATACAGTATTATTCATCCATGAAGAAAAATGAAGTTCTGATACATGCTACCACATGCAGGAACCTTGAAAACATTATGAAGGAAGTCAGACACAAAAGGACAAATAGTGCATGATTCCACTTATATGAAATATCTAGAATATGAAAACGCGAATAGACGTGGTCAAGAGCTACTTCTGCTAACCAAAACGTCGGCAGTTCGAATCCACCAGGTGCTCCTTGGAAACTCTATGGGGCAGTTCTATTCTGTCATATAGGGTTGCTATGAGTCA
The DNA here is from genome assembly GCF_024166365.1 of Elephas maximus indicus. Taxonomy (NCBI): domain Eukaryota; kingdom Metazoa; phylum Chordata; class Mammalia; order Proboscidea; family Elephantidae; genus Elephas; species Elephas maximus. The sequence goes on along the minus strand of NC_064820.1, from coordinate 226,530,625 downwards.
GAATCGACACGACGGCAACAGGTTTAGTGGCTACTAGGAGCTGGGGAGGGTGGGGAGTTTTAAAAAACAAAAAAAATATGTTTGTAAATATATTGTTATTAAAATTGAAAATCTTTTTTTTTGGGTCCAAAATCAGATTTTTGGTTTTGTCATTTGAAAATCTTAATTACATGACCATTGTCCATATAATTACTAAAAGCATTACATACTGGGTTAAAATAAAAATATTTAGTAACAAATTTTGTTATTTAAAAGCAGGATTAAAATATTCTTTTGTTATCTCATAACCTTATGTTACAATTGCTGTTGTTGTTAGGTGCCGTTGAGTTGGTTCCGACTCATAGTGACCCTATGTACCACAGAACGAAACATTGCCTGGTCCTGCACCATGCTTACAATCATTGTTATGCTTGACCCCATTGTTGCAGCCACTGTGTCAGTCCACCTCCTTGAGGGTCTTCCTTTTTTCCACTGACCCTGTACTTTACCGAGCATGATGTCCTTCTCTAGGGACTGATCTGTCCTGATGACATGTCCAAAGTATGTACGATGCAGTCTCACCATCCTCGCCTGTAAGGAGCATTCTGGTTGTACTCCTTCCAAGACAGATTTGTTTGTTCTTTTGGCAGTCCATGGTATATTCAATACTCCTCTCCAATACCACAATTGAAAGGCATCAATTCTTCTTTGGTCTTCCTTATTCATTGTCTAGCTTCCACATGTGTATGGTGTGATTGAAAATACCATGGATTGGGTAAGACACACCTTAGTCTTCAAGGTGACATCTTTGCTTTTCAACACTTTAAAGAGGTCCTTTGCCACAGATTTGCCCAATGCAATGTGTCTTTTGATTTCTTGACTGCTGCTTTCATGGGTGTTGATTGTGGATCCAAGTAAAATGACATCTCCGACTCCGACAACTTCAATCTTTTCTCCATTTATCATGATGTGGCTTATTGGTGAAGTTGTGAGGATTTTTGTTTTCTTTATGTCACGGTAAAGACAAAACAACAACAACAAAAAATCATGGATGAATGGGTGGACAGGCAGATGGATAGTTGGATGGAAGGGTGGATGAGTGGATGGGTGGGAGGATGGATGATGGATGGATGGGTGGATGGGCGGATGGGTGGGGAGATGGATGATGGATGGATGGATGGGTGGATGGGTGGGGGATGGATGATGGATGGATGGATGGATAGATGGATGGATGGATGGATGGATGGATGGATGGATGGATGGATGGATGGATGGATGGATGGATGGATGGATGGATGGATGGATGGATAATTGGGTGGGTGGGTGGATACATGGATGGATGAATTGGTAAAGATATTTGGTTTGGGGCAGGTAGATAGATATTGGCACATCCAGCAAGACATGTCCAGTAGATATGCATACATTGAGTATCTATTTTGTGACAGATGTTAGAAGTGTTAAGTTTCCTGCCTGCATGAAGCTTACCTTTTAGTGGGTGGGCACTATGGCTGTTTGTTGGGAAGGCCTCTGAGATTACATCTGACCTCAGCCTGAAATGATGAGAAGGAGCCAGACTTCAGCAGCTAGGGGCAGAGGAAACAACTAAGGTAGAAGAACCTGGTTTCTGTGTTGGGCGTTGCAAAAGCCTCCATGGCTGTGGCATTCTTGCGGGAAAGGTGGAGAAGTGCTCAGGGGTTAGCCCCCCAGGTCCACTTTGTATTCTTCTTCATCTTTCCTGGAGACTGACCTATATGGACACTTCAGGCCCCCTTGTTTCTGGCTCCTGTTTGGGTTCAGCCATAAGGAGCCCCATCAAGAGCTAACAGGGTAAAAAGTGAGATCTGGGTCTTTACTCTTTGGGAGGGTCTTTTGTCCCTGGGAGGTTGTCTCTGGCTGGTTGTGTCCATTGACCTAAGGTCACTGGTCTTCCCAAGGCAGCTCCTGAGCATGACCACCTCCTTTTATGTCTCATAACTACTCTCACCCCTTACCCTTTTGACTGAAGATGGTAATAGCTTCCTTAGGGGTCCCTAGCACCCTGCTCTCACCTTTATAAATACTGCCTTTGCAAATACCCCCCCACCAAATTATCCTAATTCTAGATCTATTTCCTTTTGGGATTTTGGCAGATAAGGCAGTTGGTAGGGCCCAGGATACAGATCCTCAAAATGGGGCCTGGGATGGGCTGGTAATATATTTGAGGACAAGGACAATCTTCATGCCAGGCGAATGTCACATGGGCAAACATGGGTAAAGTGGCATCTAAAAAAACCCCGTTGCTGCTGAGTTGGTTCCAACTCATAGTGACCCTATAGAACAGAGTAGAACTGCCCCATAGAGTTTCCAAAGAGCACTTGATGAATTCGAACTGCTGACCTTTTGGTTAGCAGCCATAGCATTTAACTACTACGCCACCAGGATTTCCAAAGTGGCATCTGGATGACTCAAATCACCACTGTGTTAGTGTGGAATGAAGTCCAGGTGAAAAGACGGAAGGTAAGCCAGAGTTGCTATGGCAATAATCATGGTTGAAGGAGTTTGGAGTCTCCTGGCATGACGATTAAGTTTGTGTGTCAACTTGGCTGGACCATGATTCTCAGTGGTTTGGCAGCTATGACATAGTTTGGCAGTTATGTAATGATGTAATAAACTCCATGATGAGATCTGCTATGAGCAGTCAATCATTTGAAAGGGAGTTTTCTTAGGGGTGTGGCCTGCCTCCAGTATATACACGGATGTTCCAGCAACAGTCTCACTCTGGATCCTGCATCTGGCTCATCATCATCTGACCTCCAGTTCTTAGGACTTGAGCTAGCAGCTTACCTGCCAATCTTGGATTCATCAACCCCACAGCCTGTGATCCTGCAGCCTGCCAACTGACCTGTTGATCTTGGGTTCATCAACCCTGCAGCTATACAAGTCAGGAGAAGACTCTAGCCTGACACCTGACCCACAGTCTTGGACTCGCCAGCTTCTACAACAGTGTGAGCCATTTCCTTGAGATGAATCTTTCTCTCTCTTTCTCCCCTATCTATATACTTCACTGGTTTTGCTTCCCTAGAGAACCCAGCCTAAGACACCTGGCTTCTTAAATACTAGGGAAAAAGAAAAATTAAAAATTAGTGGACTTGCAATTAAGAACCAGAGGGGTGCTTTGAAGGAGCCCCATGTCTCCTATAGTCATGGGAAGGATGTTGCTGAAGACTAAGACTAGGGGCTGATTGTAAAGGTTGAAAAGTTAAAAGTACCTTAACATGGCCAGGGACTCTAAGTGGTGGTCTCAACTGGTGGCAATTTCGTACCCAAGTGGACATTTGGCAGTGTCTGGAGACATTTTTGGATGTCACAACTGGAGTGGGGGCTGCTACTGGCACTTATTGATTGGAGACCAGAGATGCTGCTAAACATCTTTCTGTGCACAGGACACTCCCATCACAAAGACTTATCTGGCCCCTAACATCAGTAGTGTTGTGGGTGAGAATCTCTGCACTAAGGTAAGACCACTGGTGGGTAAATGATGGGCCCCTGAGACACGAGATGAAGACATTTGAGGATGTGAGCTGAAAATGTTGAACTTCCAAGTCCCTGCCTCTCCTTTGCCTCCAGAGGAAGCCCCCCCCCCTTGTCTGAGGATACCAACACCAGCTGTCCTCCACATAAAGCCCCTCAGCGATTGGACATGAGCTGACACTGGTTCTCCTCACCTCCCTCAACACCCCTAAATCACCTCCCATTCCCTCCTGTCCCATAATGAGGGTGAGATGTTTCTCAGACTGTAACACACCAGTCTCCAGGGGATCTCATGACAATGCAGACTCTGATGCTCCTCACCTTCTTCAGCACCCCCAAACCACCACCCGTTCCCACGCATCCCATTATGGGTGCTTTGCTTCTGAGTTTAGCACACAGTCACAGGGGATCTTGTTACGATGAAGACGCTGACTCAGTTAGTCTGGATGGGGCCTGAGACTCTGTGATCCTGCTGTCTCTGGACCTTGTAGTGAGTACCAAGGAGCTAGATGACATGGTCCTGATGAAGAAGGACACGGCCAGCTTGGGAAGGAGATCACAGTTCACTGAAAGGGCTCAAGACCTGCACCGGGTACATCAGCAGGAACCTGAGAAGCTTGTGTGAGAGGGATTCTAATGGTGTAAAACTAAGGGGGTGGGTACAACCCACTAAGGGGGTGGGTACGAGTCTCAAAAACCAAACCCAAACCCATTGCCATCGAGTCAGTTCCCACTTACAGCAACACCACAGGGTTTCCAAGGCTGTAAATCTCTATGGAAGAGACTGCCGCATCTTTCTCCCACGGAGTCACTGGTGGTTTTGAACCAAAGACTTTTTGGCTAGCAGTCGATCGCTTTAATGACTGCACCATTAGGGCTCCTGGTTTGAGGCTCAGTAGGGCCGAATCCATTGCATGGGTACAATTGCCAGGACTCTGGGTTTAATGCAGGGATTCTGCACTACTGGAATCTGCTCATTGGAAACACCTGCGGAACTTTATAAACTGCTGGTGTCTGGGTCCCGCCCCACCCAGCCCCAGAGATTCTGAATTAATTGGTCTGGGGTGGGGCCTGGACATTGGGATTTATAAAAGCTCCCCAGGCGAGTCTATTGGGCAGCCAGGCTTGAGAACCAATGCCTTAGTGTGTTGGCCTGGGCACCTGGGAGTGGTGTTCATGAGAGGATGCTAGGTTGGCTCATCAAAGCCTGGACCTGTGATGGCCTAGGGTGACCATGTGGAGCGTCTGGTGGCACTGTGATTCTACATGTCTGAGAAACCTGGGAGTGAGGGAGGCCAAGTGCTTACCCAGCAAGGACAAATGTGCACAACTTCCATAACAGACGAAAGGGCCAGTAATTGGAGTGTAAGCACCTGTCTGGGTTCATGGCCATGGCTAATTGATCATGGGCTCACTAGAAATGAAAGGGGGGAGCAGCCTGCTAGGACATGCATCTGTAAGGGTGGGGGGGCGAGTCAGCATATATGTAAAGAGAAGAAAATTCAAACTCTAAATCAATAGGCAGACGCCCAGCTCAAGTTGCCAAAGTAGGGATTTATGGCTCCTTATTCTGATCTATGGAAACCCTGGTGGTGTAGTGGTTAAGTGCTACAGCTGCTAACCAAGAGGTCAGCAGTTCAAATCCACCAGGCACTCCTTGGAAACTCCACGGGGCAGTCCTACTCTATCCTATAGGGTCGCTATAAGTCGGAATCGACTCGACAGCAGTGGGTTTTATTCTGATGTATAGGGTCACTATGAGTTGGAATTGACTTGATGGCAATGTTTTTTTTTAAATTCTGATCTGAGAGGAGCCTTGGTGGCAGAATGCGTGAATGCATGGCTGCTAACTGAAGGTTGGCGGTTCGAAGCCACCCAGCGGTTCCATGGGAGAAAGGCCTGGCAATCTGTTCCTGTAAAGATTACAGCCTAGAAACTGTATGGGGCAAGTCTACTCTGTCACATGGGCTCTCTATGAGTCGGAATCGATTTGACGGCACAGAACAACAACATTCTGACCTGGAGTCCCTGGCTGATGCAAATGGTTAAGCACTCAGCAGCTAACCAAAAGCTTGGCAGCTCAAATCCACCTCAGGTACCTCAGAAGAAAGGCCTGGCAATCTAATTCTGAAAAATCAGCCACTAAAAATCCTATGGAGCACAGTTCTACTCTGACACACATGGGTCAGAATCAACTCAATGGCAACTGGTTTTTTTTTTTTTTTGCTGTTGTTTACTCTGACTCCAGATCCAGAGGCGGTTCACAGGGAAACAGATTCCTTTAAACGAAAGATCCTGCAATGAGGCCATAGGTATATACCATGAATCTTCCCGCAGGCTTTTTCTAGAGGTAACTACGTTGGGGGATAAGCCAATAGCCAGACCTTCTGGGAGTTGTTAGATGTTGATTTGGAACTTACACCCGTTGCTGTCGAGTCAATTCCATAGGGTTTCCAAGGAACAACTGGTGGATTTGAGCTGCTGACCTTTGGGTTAGTAGCTTAAAAAAACCAAACCAAACCCATTGCCGTCAAGTCTATTCTGACTCATAGCGACCCTATAGGACAGGGTGGAACTGCACCACAGTTTCCAAGGAGCTGCTGGTGGATTCGAACTGTCAACTTTTTGGTTAGCAGCCGTAGCACTTAACCACTATGCCACCAGGGCTTAAACAAAACCCTTTGCCAAAAAGTCAATTCCAACTCATAGCGTTGTCACCACCCTATAGATTAGGAAACCCTGGTGGCATAGTGGTTAAGCGCTATGGCTGCTAACAAAAGGGTCGGCAGTTCGAATCCGCCAGGTGCTCCTTGGAAACTCTGTGGGGCAGTTCTACTCTGTCCTATAGGGTTGCTATGAGTCGGAATCGACCCGACAGCACTGGGTTTGGTTTGGTTTTTTTGGTATAGGTTAGCAGCATGTTGTTGTTGTTAGGTGCCGTCAAGTTGGTTCTGGCTCATAGCGACCCCACGCACAGCAGAAGGAAACACTGTCCAGTCCTGTGCCGTCCTCACAATCGTTGTTATGCTTGAGCTCGTTGTTGCAGCCACTGTGTCAATCCACCTTGTTGAGGGTCTTCCTCTTTTCTGCTGACCCTGTACTGACCCCAAAATTCCTTGGTGGTCCTCTAGCGGCTCTGGAGCCTGGGCAGTAAATGGAGCATCGTACGAGTCCATCTCACAGCCGGTATAGGGGTCTCAGGGGCCTGTCCTGCAGCACAACCGCCCAACTGACCCTCATCTGGGGCTCACTGGGCCCCTGTAATGGGGTGAATGTGATTTGCCTGTGGGAAGGACACAGTAGATATTGGGGAGGCTAAGGATGGAATGTTATGGATCGAATTGTGTCTTTGGAAATTTTGATGAAATCCTAACCCAGGTACCGGTAAATATGACCCTCTTTGGAAACAGGGGAGTTTCTCTTGTTATGTTGATGAGGTCATACTTGACTAGGGTGGATCCTAAAACTAAGCCCTTCTGAGTTATAAAATGACGAGCGTAGACACACACAGGGGACGAGGAAGACAGAAGGCAGAGACAGATGAATGAATCTACAAGGATTGCCAGCAGTTATTAGAAGCTACAATAGACAAGGAAGAATCTCCCCATGGAGCCGCGCCCTAAAGTCAGACTGCTAACCTCCTGAACTGGGAGACAATACGTTCCTGTTCTTTAATGCCACCAGCTTTGTGGCATTTCTGTTACAGCAGCACTAGGTAACTGAGACAGTTCCACATCAAACAGCTCCAGCCAAAGCTCCGACCCTTCTCCTCGAGACAAGAGCCAAGCCTGAAAATGCAAACTCTTCCCACAACACCTCAGTCTGGCTGGCCCTCTGGACTGGACTTCCTGAAGTCCAGGTGATGTCTGTCCTCCTGATATCAAACAGATGAGATGAAACCTGAGAAAATCTCTCACTTCACAGCCCACTTGGGAGAGGGAGACGGGCAATTTCACGTAAAATCACGCTGAAGTAACAGCTCGCGAATAGCTTTCAGATTTCAGCTGCTCCTCTGTTGAATTTTCAAGGACCCCTGTGAATGCCTCTTTCCTGATTTCATAAATTTGGCTCCAGGTATCAGAGCGAACAGATCCTGGAAATTGAATGTGGTAGGTGTGGCAGGGAACCCTCTGGGGTGACCTGCTCTGAGGCCCTCAATCGTACAATGAAAGCCAAACTCCTATAAGGACTTAGGTCTCCCTGCGAGCTCACAGCCTGGCTGTGAGAACAGTCCTCTGTGAAGGCCAATGTTTATGTTTGTGGTGGGTTGAATGGAGGCCCCCAAAAGATATGTCCACCCAGAACCTGTGAGTGTGAACTTCTTTGGAAAAAGAGTCTTTGCAGATGTTTTTAAGTTAAGGATATCAAGACAAGGTCATCCTGTGTTTAGGATGTGGTCCTAAAATCCAGTGACCAAAAAAACCCCAAGCCAGTTGCCGTTAAATCAGCCCCGACTCATGGTGACTTCATGTGTGTCAGAGTAGAACTGTGCTCCAGAGGGTTTTTTTTTTGTAGTACATTCTTTTAATTTTATTTTTTATTGTGCTTTAAGCAAAAGTATACAAATCAAGCCAGTCTGTCATACAAAAATTGATATACACCTTGCTATGTACTCCTAGCTGCTCTCACCCTAATGGGACAGCACACTCCCTCTCTCCACCCTGTATTCCCTGAGTCCATTCAGCCAGCTGCGGACCCCCTCTGCCCTCTCATCTCCCCTCCAGATAGGAGCTGCCCACATAGTCTCATGTGTCTACTTGAGCCAAGAGCTCACTCCTCACCATATCTTTTTCTGTCTTATAGTTCAGTCCAATCCCCATCTGAAGAGTTGGCTTTGGGAATGGTTCCAGCCTTGGGCTAAAAGAAGGTCTGGGGGACCATGACCTCCGGGGTCCTTCTAGTCTTAGACCATTAAGGCCAAAGGGTTTTTGGTGGCTAATTTTTCAGAAGTAGATTGCCAGGCCTTTCTTCCAAGGCACCTCTGAGTGGTCTCGAATCTCCCACCTGTTAGTTAGCAGCTGAGTGCCTTAACTGTCCCACCCAAGGAGTCCAATTCTAGTGACAGATGTCCTTACAAAAGAGAAGACACAGAGAAGACGGCCGTGTGAAGACAGAGGCAGAGGCTGGAGTGATGCAGCCACAAGCCAAGAAACACCAGGGAAAGCCTGGAGCTACCAGAAACTAAGAGAAGGACATGGGAGAAAATCTACCCTAGAGCCTTCAGAGGGAGTGCGACTCTGTAGGCACCTTGATTTCAGGCTCTGTAGTGGTTAAGTACTACAGCTACTAACCAAGTGGTCGGCAGTTTGAGTCTACCAGGTGCTGCTGGGAAACTCTGTGGGGCAGTTCTACTCTGTCCTATGGGGTCGCTATGAGTCGGAATCGACTCGACAGCAGTGGGGTTTTTTTTTTTTAAGCTTCCAGAGCTGTCAGAGAGGAAATTTCTGTTGTTTTAGTTCCCCAGTTTGTGGTACTTTGTTAGGGAAGCCCTAGAATGCTAACGCAGTGTCAAAAGGATTTTTAAAAACCCATCTTTCATTTACGACTTGACTTATCAGTTCTGTTGTAACCAGCAGGAGAGCAGTCATCTTAAATTTGTCGGGGACTCAAAGGCTCAGCCCTGAGAATGTTTGGGAGGGGAAAGGTGGGAAAGCATTGCTGGGAGGGGCTGAAAAAGGTGTCCTTAGGTGTAAGGAATGGCAACTGCAAGGGAGTCAAAGGCACTTTAAATCAGGAGTGTACAATTGCTCCTGCAGACTCAGGAGTGTACAATTGCTCCTGCAGAATCCCGATACAGACAAGCCTCTCTGGGGAAACTTTTTGAGGCAATGAAACATGCAAAGACTACTTTGACTTCCTTTCACACCACTCCTAACCTGTCAAGCAGACGCCTACTCTTTTCCTCCTAAAAATGTTACACACACAGGGTCTCAACGCTCCATCGCTTTCTCATCTCAGTTAATACAGCCGTGTACATGCAAGAATTCGCAAGGAATTCTGTTACATTGCACACATCAGCCAAAACATTTGCAGCTCATTAAAACCTAACCTAAGTGCTACCTACACCTTGGAGTCTGGTGGTACAAAGGGTTGGCACACTCAGCTGCTAACCGAAAGGTTGGAAGTTCAAGTCCACCTGGAGGTGCCTCAGAAGAAAGGCCTGGTGATCTATTTCCAAAAACTCAGCCACCGAAAACACCATGGAACACAGTTCTACTTGGACACACGAGTCAGAGTTGGCTCAACGACACCGGGTGAGGCTGCGCCTACTCCCACTGCTCAGCAGAAACTTTATAAAAGGCTCCTGGTAAGACCACATTTGCAGCTTACCGACATCATAAATTGCTGGTTTCTTTCTGCATTTTTTTCTCTCATGTTTAAATATGAGGATTTTGGCACTCTCAGGGTTGGCACTTATAGAGAAAAGATAATTCAGACATTCACTTCAGTTTTTAAAAAATAATCCTCATTAAATCAAAGACGAGAATTCTAATAACTAGCTCTTCCTTATGCTTTTCAGTTCAGCTTACATGTCTTAGAAGTCTGGTAAACTTTAATTATTCCTTTGAATAGACCTTTGGATAATAAAAATAAGTATTAAACAGCTTTAAATATTTTAAACAGCATATGTAAGTTTACTGTATTTGATTTTCTTGGTGAGTGTTTCAGTTCTTTGATTAGCAAGCCAAACTTTTCCAGTTACTTATTTATCTAAGTAAATTAATGTTATAAACATGATAATTCCCAAGTTCTCTTAAATGTTCCAATACTGAAAATAAAAATAGGTTTAGTAAAATTTCTATTTAACATCCCAGGTCTAACTCAATTATTCAATAACATACTTTAATAGAAAAAAAAAAAAAGAACAGGCAGCCTTTTACTATAATAGGCCAAATTATGAATATATAAAACTCCAAATATTCAAATTCCTCAACTTCAAAATATTAAGACTATGGGGATGAGTTTCACAAAATTTCTATACTTTATTCCAAGCATCCCTGGGGTTAAAAGGTCCTCACCCACTAGAAAAGCAAGGACATACTCTCAGGCTGCTTCGGGTGGATAAAATCTTGATTGCGGTTACGTGATGACGGTTGATACTGGCCGTGATGATAAGTGAATTACTACTGACAGCGCATTTCGGCATATTGAGACCTACTTATAGTCTACAAAAAGGGTGATTTCATAGCAAAAATCCCTTACATTCTAAAAGTTCCTTCTTGTTTTCATATTCCAAAAATTTAAGCTAAGTATGGCCTGATTTTTTCTGTCCTTTTACAGAAATCTTTGATTCTCACTAAGAGTGTTGCTAACTCCCCTCAAGGCTTCAGTGGGGTTTGCTTTTCTCTGGCACTCAAGATATTTCAATTATGAGTCTCCAAATCTGAGTAAAAGTAGAAAGTGCAATGAAACCCTCATCCCCAACTTCGATTTCCATTCTACTTCAGATATTTAAATATTTTTTCCTCTCTCTCCAACGACTTTTTTTTTTCTTTTTTCCTGCCTTTTTTTTTTTTTTTTCCACAACCCTTCTTCCTTCTCTCTTCTGGATTTTAAAGTGATACATGAATGAACTCTGGGTTTCTCCTGCCATTTCTATTTGGTTACAACTTATAAAAATGATTCTACCGATACCAGGGGTCATAATAATAATTTTAAAATAACAGTTCACTCTATATTTGAGAAGCTAACACATTTGCCAAATTGTGTGTCATGGATTGAATTATGTCCCCTCAAAATGTGTCAATTTGGCTGGGCCATGATTCCCAGTATTGTGTGGTTGTCCTCCATTTTGTGATTGTGATTTTATGTTAAAGAGGATTAGAGTGGGATGGTAACACCCTTACTAAGGTCACATCCCTGATCCAAAGTAGAGGGAGTTTCCCTGGGGTGTGGCTGCACCACCTTTTATCTTACAAGAGATAAAAGGAAAGGGAAGCAAGCAGAGAGTGGGGGACCTCATATCACCAAGGAAGCAGCACCAGGAGCAGAGCGAGTCCTTTGGACCCAGGTCCCTGCATGGAGAAGCTCCTAGTCCAGGGGAAGATTGATGAGAAAGCCAACAGAGAGAGAAAGCCTTCCCCTGGAGCTGATGCCCTGAGTTTGAACTTTTAGCCTATTTTACTGTGAGGAAATAACTTTCTCTTTGTTAAAGCCATCCACTTGTGGTATTTCTGTTATAGCAGCACTAGGTGACTAAGACATTGTGATACTCAAAACTTCCACGTAAGGCTGTGATGAAGCCTCTTGTAGCTCCTGCTGAAAACAGTGAGAAAAGCCAGATAAAATAACAACAAATGCGAAACAAATTGTGAGGTGGTAGACGTAAAATCCAAGTGTATTAGAAACTAATTAGATGATAAAAATCTAAACATTTAACAAAAAAATCACATAGGCATGATATGAACCAAAAGATAGAGGTTCTACTCCTTGCTTCACTTGTAACCAGCTCTGCAGCTTCTAGCAAGTTCTTCCTCTTTCCCTACAAATGGAAAGAGGGGTTAGATGAGGATCTTTCCATCCTTCTCAGCCTCAAACATGGCCTATGATTCCACCGGGAAGTCTCTCAGCTGATGTAAACACAGGGCAGCTCGTCAGTGCTTGTATGGCAGGCGTGCTGGAAGGCACTGGAGACAAAACACACTCAAGACTTTGAATAGAGTGTTTAGGAGGAAAGCAAAGTACCTGTCAGAGGGTGAAGTGTGTCTGAATGTCTATTCTTCCTGCCTACACCTGTCAAGTAATATCTCACTCGAGAAACAAAAGATGAGACAGGAAAAAGAAGACTTCAGAACTGGGAGGAACTAGAAATGGTATCCTGTGATCATTTTCAGGTGAAAAACCAATACCCAATGGCGTGAAGGGCCCATGAAAGGTCTCCTAGCTGATCAACACCCCTGTGGCCAACACAACCAACATCCTTCTCAAACCCAATTCACATTCATGAAGGTCAAATGGGGACACTTTTTTCAAGTCTCCTGGTTTGAATCCTTCTTAGGTTTCACAGGATTTTCAGTTGCATCTGCCTCTATGCTGTGATTTTTACTGCTTAAATTTCATTGCAGGGAACATTTCAATAAGACTGAAGTTGAGCTTGTCAGCCTTTCAGGAACAGTTCCGCCCTGGAAGATGGGACAGACCAGGACAGCAGAGCTGCCACCAATATAATGGTAAAATCTAGGGCTTTTTTTTTTTTTTTTTTACTACTTTATTGAAGTAGATATTATGTACAATAAATTGCAAATATCTAACTTGTACACTTTAGTGAATTTTTTTTTTTAATGTACTCCAGAGGAAGGTTTACAAACTGGTTTCTCATTAAACAATACACATATCGTTTCATGACAACGGTTGCCAACCCCACGACATGTCAACACTCATTCCTTCTTGACCTTGGGTTCCCCACTACCAGCTTTCCTGTCCTCTCCTGTCTTCTTGTCCTTGCCCCTGGGCTGGTGTGCCCATTTAGTCTCATTTTGTTTTATGGGCCCGTCTAATCTTTGGCTGAAAGGTGAACCTCAGGAGTGACTTCATTACTGAGCTATAAGAATGTCCAGGGGCCATACTCTCAGGGTTTGTCCAGTCTTTGTCAGACCAGCGTGCCAGGTCTTTTTTTTGTGAGTTAGAATTTTGTTCTACATTTTTCTCCAGCTCTGCCTGGAGCCCTCCATTGTGATCCCTGTCAGAGCAGTCAGTGGTGGTAGCCGGGCACCATCTAGTTGTGCTGGACACAGTCTGGTGGAGGCTGTGGTAATTGGGATCCATTAGTCCTTTGGACTAAGCTTTCCCTTGTGTCTTTGGTTTTCTTCATTCTTCCTTGCTCCAGACAGGGTGGGACTAGTGGAGTATATTAGATGGCTTCTCACAAGCTTTTAAGATTAGGGCTTGTTTTTGATGAAGCCTTAAGAAGAGGGAAGAGACTTCTTTTTAAAGATTGTTCTTCACCGCTTGTTGTCCTGCATTTCTTCTGTAACATGATCAACCGTTAGACTGTAGGTCCCAAGAGAACGGGGACTTGGTCAGCATCGATTGTCGCTGTACCCTGGGCATCCAGAACAGGATCTTACCAATACATTTTGGTTGAATAAATGAATAAATAAAACAAAAAAGGAATAAATGAGTAAATAATTCAAGGATTTAAGAAAGCAAAGTGTAGCTCAGATGGTGTAAAAACGGCTGGGGGGCCATGTCTGACCTCCTCTAACCCTGCAAGGGGGAAGGAGAACCAAGCTCAACACCGCACGGTTGACTCCCATGAGGCAGAGGCCAGATAAGCCTCCTCTCTCCACCATGTTTACCAACTCTGACACTAGCTGCCCCTCGCACAGCACTCTTTACTGGGTTCAATAACTCACTGCAGTGGCCACACAGAACTCACAGACCATATTCACAATTATGGGGTTTATCAGGGAAGTAACAGTTACAATTCAGGCTCAGGAACACTCAGGATACGGTTGTTTCATCAGGACAATTTCTTCCCAGCTGTGCTCACAGGCATGGCTCTCCCTGGCCCTCAGTCTCTGGCCAAAGTACTCAACTTTCTCTCTCTGTGGGCTGGGAAGCCCACCGAGCCACCTCCTGCTGCCGGGTCTCTGCTACTGGGTCTCCCCTGCTGGTCTCTCCTTCCTTAGTGGTGGTGGGCTCCTCCCTTCTGCTCTGGGATTGGCTCTCCTTTAAGGCAAAACTGACCACACCCCTTGGTAGGCCACAATTACCCTATTACACAATCACCTGGGCTAGAGTTACAAGACACTAGCTGGAAAGGCCACACACAAAAGTAATTGATAGCAAATGGAAACCTGAAATTCGTAGACTGGAGAATGGTTTCCAATACGTCCCTTATTAGGGACTCTACAGTGTAGAGTCCCCGGTTAGTGCCAACAGTTAATGCACCTGAATGCTGACTTAAAGATCGGAGATTTGTGTCCCCTCAGGGGTGCCTCCGAAAAAAGGCTGGCAATTTACTGAAAAATCAGCCATTGAAAACTGTATGGTGCACTGTTCTGCTTTAACACACATGGGGTCACCATGAGTTGGAATCAACTTGATGGCAACTGGTTTTAGTATAAAGAGAGCCATTGACCACGAGAGAGTAAAGTGGTCAGAGTAGTAATTGAGGAAAATCCACTGGGGCAGCAGCGTGGGGGAGCTAGTAGAAATGGAAACAAACATTTACTGAATACCTATTATGTACCAGTCAGTGTTGGGGACTTTGTATTCCTTTTAAACATAACCCTCATTGATTATTCTCCTTTTACAACTAGGGAAACTGAGGCCAGGGAAATGAAATAACTGTCCAGAGACATATAGCTTGTAAGCGGCAGAAATGAGAGTTGAACCTAGGGTTGTCCTAACAAAGCCTGGGCTCTCTCAGATGGTGGAGTGAACGGTGATTGGAAGGGGAAATGGCTAGAGGCAGATATACTGACTTGAAGATATTTTAGCTGGGCAGCCTGAGTCACAAGAAACAGAAAATCTTAGCTCGGGGCTAGATTATTATAAGGGCCCACATATGGAGCCCTGTTGGCCCAGTAGCTCAGTATGGCTGCTAACCAAAAGTCAGCAGTTTGAATCCACCAGCCACTCCTTGGAAACCCTATGGGGCAGTTCTACTCTGTTACATAGGGTCACTATGAGTTGGAATTGACTTGATGGCAATGGGGTATGGTACATAGGATATGTAAAAGGGGACTGTAGGAGAGTCAGGTCTCACATAGAGAGGGCTGGAGAGCAGGTCTGGACTGAATCTGTCAGCAAATGCTATGGAACAAACAGTGCCCAATCACAGAGCCATACAAAGATAGGCATTTATTTCTCATGTGTCTACAAGTTGGCTGGGGTGGCTCTACTGAGCTTAGCTCCTTGCTTCCTGTTGGGCTGAGGTCTGTGCCACCTGTGTTCAACTGCAAACCAGCTCAAGCAAACCAGCAACAGCCACCTGGGAGGCAGCTCCTTCCACAAAAATGGCAGATGTGCAAAAGGGCAAGCCTCACTGCCCAAGCACATCCCAAGGCCCCGCTGACATAATGTCTACCAACGTTCCACGGGGCAAACCAGTCACATGGCTGAACTCAACAAGGACATGTATACCTCCCAGGGTGGTAATGGAGTGGTTATGGATTGAATTGTGTCCCCCCTCCCAAGTATGTATTGGAGCCCTAATATCTATACCTGTGGATATAATCCCATTTAGGAATAGGGTTTTCTTTGTGATGTTAATGGGGCCATATCAGTAAACAGTATATCTTAAGTCTAATCACTTTTGAGATATAAAAAGAGCTATCAGGCACAGAGACAAGCAACCTCAAACTGGGGAAGACAGAAGCACATGTGAAGATCACTGTGATGGTTAAAGTTGTGTGTCCACGTGGGTGGGCCACGATTCTGAGTGGATTGGCAGGCACGTAATCATGCAGTTTGGCAGTTACACAATGATGTATGTCTTAGTCATCTAGTGCTGCCGTAATGGAAAATCACAAGTGGATGGCTTTAACAAAGAGGAATTCGTTTTCTCACAGTCTAGTAGGTTACGAGTCCAAATTCAGGGTCTCTGCTCCAAGGGAAGGCTTTCTCTCTCTGTCAGCTCTGAAGGAAGGTCCTTGTTCTCAATATTCCCCTGGTCAAGGAGCTTCTCAGGCGCAGGGGCCCTGTGTCCAAAGAATGCACTCTGCTTCTGGCACTGCTTTCTTGGTGGTATGAGGTCCCCAACTCTCTGCTTGCTTCCCTTTCCTTTTATCTCTTGAGAGGTAAAAGGTGGAGCAGACCACACCCCAGGGAAACTCCCTTTACCTTGGATCAGGGAGGTGACTGGAGCACGGGTGGTGTTATAATCCCACCCTAATCCTCTCAACATAAAATTACAATCACAAAATGGAGGACAACCACACAATACTGGGAATCATGCATGGCCTAACCAAGTTGATACACACATTTTTGGGGAGACATAATTCAATCCAAGTCAATGTAGTCATTCTCCATGATGTGATCTAATATGATCAGTCAATTAGTTGTAAGATGAGTTTCCTTGAGAGTGTAGCCTTCATCCAGTATGTATACAGACATTCTGGCAAAGCTAACTTGCTTGCTCTGGATCCCACATCTGGCTTGTCATCATCTGACCTCTAGTCCTTGGAATTTGAGCCAGCTGCCTGTTGTGTTGCCTGCTGATGTTGGATTCATCAGCATCACAGCCAGTGAGCCAGCAGCTTACCATCTGGCCTTTGAATCTTGGCTTCCTCAGCCCCTGCAGCTGCATGAGTCAGGAGAAACTTCCACCCTGATGTCTGACCCGCGGACTTAGGACTACCAGCTTCTACAACCGCATGACATATTTCCTTGAGACAAATCTCTCTGTCTCTCTCTGTATCTGTCTGTCTCTCTCTCTATATGTTTCACTGGTTTTGCTTCTCCAGAGAACCCAGCCTAAGATATTTGGTACAGAAAGTGGTTCTAGAGAAACAAAATCGTAAGGATGAGGTTTCTAAATTGGTTTTCAAGTCTGACTAGTCTTAAAGGGGCTGATGACTCTGCCTCCAGTAGTAAAGAGGGTACTGCTAATCCATGGTGTGAGGTAGAAATATTAATAGGCAAAATATCACTACAATACATCAAGTATTGGTGGGAAGTGAGGCGCTGGGTAATAGCATGTTGGATACCTTTCTACAATTCTGTCAGAATAAGAAGTATAGTGAAGATGATTGGATGGTCCTACTTTCACTAGACAAAGTGATGAAAGAAAGAGTTCAGTGCTCAAGTGCTGCATAAAAGACCTCAAAATTGCCACTCATGCCCTGAAAAAAAGCCTTAATTCTTTTAGTAACAGAGCTGATATTGCCAAAAACCAAATCCAGAGTCTTCTAGTAAGAGTGGCTGAATGATAATGCCCATTCAATTCCTGACCTTGAATGGTGTCTGAAGTTAAAATGAGGGTATTAATTGGAAATAAATGGGATCATGAAACTTGAGATGGGGACATATGGGCAGATAATCAGGAAGATGAGGACACTGAGCCCCTAATTTCCATGGAATCCCTCCTGCCAACAGAACCAGCCCTCTTACTCCCATCTGAAGAGATCACTCCATCTTTGTCTGCTAAGCCACCCTCCCCAGTAAGACCATTATCCCTTCTACCCCCATCTAATGAGATTAACCCAGAAGTGCCTGAAGAGTCTTTGCCTGAGATATCACCTGAGGTCCCACCTGGGGGCTGCCTAGGGCATTGCCTGAGGTAGACCCTTACAAGACATTGGTGAATGGTCCCAGGACCCACCCCCACCACTCATTTTTGCTTCTAGACAACTTAATCCATAAAAATCTATTGGCCAGTTTTAATCCAGAAGAAGGTCAGAGTCCCAACATAAAATAACTCACTACCCGAACATCTGTAAAATAATGTGACCCATTCCTGAGGATGAGGCGGTGAAGCCCTCTCATTGCCAAAGATGAGACATGGGGGGATGTCCCCTATCAGATTCCACTCTCAGCCACAGTGACCTGATTTCATATGTGATCCTCTCTCCCCCTCAGAGGCATTCAGTGTGATACGGTGACGTAGTCTGGATTCAAAGCAAGATGTTGCAGAAATCCCCTCCATCTCTGAATGGCTCCAAATGATTTTCCTGCAAGAGACATACCCCCTCCCTTCCATTTCCTTCACCCTTAAAGCCTCGAGAGCTATTGGGGCTGTCTACACCTTTTCCAACCCTATGTCCTCCCGTCTTTCATACAAATAGAACTTGAGTTCACAGGCTCTCTCCCTCCTGCAATTTGGAGCAATGATAACTTATTTAATTCACCAATTGTACTTTTTCCCTGTTCTAGAAAAGACATCATGTTTGGTAAAGTAGAGGGTCAGCAAAAATGAGGGAAACGCTCAATGAGATGGGCTGACCCAACAGCCACAACAGTGGACTCAAGCACACCAACGATCATGAAATGGTGCAGGATCGAACAAAGTTTCATTCTGTTCTATGCTAGGGCGCCGCGAGTCAGAGCTGGCTTGACAGCAACTAACAACAACAACTCCCTCCTTGTTTCTATGCTGCCAGATGACAGGAACAGAAACATTCCTCACCTCTTGCCCAAAGCAGGACACCGGTACCCCTAAAAGAGGAATTCCACAGAGGACTGGCTCTTTGTAGTAAAGGAAGTCATTTTTGACCTTCAGGCTCTTTTTGCCTTTTAGGAAGGGCTGTTTTGGGGTGTGCTGCCTGGTTTCAGTCTTGATTACCAAGTTCCATTGCCTGGGCACCTGTTGTCTCTGCCCTGGTGGCCCCAGAGATCAGCTGGCTGCACCTTCCCCTGGTGCCTTTCTGTTCTTGGTTGGGTTTTGTCCTGTTGATATTCCATGGTGGGTGGGCTGCAGAGGGGAGCTATTCCTGCCATTATCCCAGGCCTGGTAACGCACACATAGTTACAAGTGGAACAAGGTTTGACTCTGCTTCCCGCCTGACCTCTCCTCCTCTCTTTCCTGATAGAGCAAGAGAATCAGGTGGGCCTCTCTGTCCTCCACCACACGGTCCACTCTAGAGGGGTATGGGCAGGCTTGGACCCCTAGTGTGCTGGACAAAATCCAAGCTAGGGCACCTTAGAGTCCCCAGAAAGAGGGGCTTGCTTGGCAGGTCTCAGCACCGAATCCATCCACTCTGGCTTGCTAAGATCTGGCACCATTGTCTGTCCCTCTCTACATTGGCTGCTGGGCTAGAAGAAAAAGGGCCCTGGACCCCAGGCCCAGCACAGTTCTTCCACCGGCCACCTGTGTGACCTTGAGCAAGGTCATGGGCCCCCCTGGACCTTAGCTTTCTCAGCAACCACATCAACGGATGAAGGAAAATGATGTTGTAGGCCCCTTGCATCATGAAACATCTGCATTGCAATTTGTAAATGTATTTATAACTTTGCATGGGCATTGATATGAGACAGACCGGGGTGGAAATATTGACTCTGCTCTTGGGAAGTCACTTGACATCACTCAGGCTGAGTTTCCTAATCTCTAAGATGGCAATCAGAGTAGGACTTCTCAGTCCTCTGTGAGGATGCAGTGAGATGTCAGCTCAAATAAGCACCTCCCTCCTCTTTTTCTTTCCTCCTTCCTCTTTCCTTCTTTCTCCTCCCCTTCCTTCTCTCCCACCTCCTGCTCCCTCTTCCCTCCTCCTTCCTTCCTGCCCCTCCCCTTGTGCCTGCACTCCTCCTATATCAGTCTCAATACTTTTTTGTTGGCACCTTACTAGATCTCAGGGACAGTGTAAAACACCCTAAAGAGCAAGAGGAGCAAAGGGAAAGCCCAGGCTAGGCGTGGTGTGATGACCATCTCCAAATACAGGAGATTCTCTTTATTCCTGGTAGTTATATAGTCCCCATGAACACTCCCAAGTTCAGTTGCCTTAATGTCAATTCCAGCTCATGGCGACGTATCTGTGTCAGAGTAGAGCTGTGCTCCATAGGGTTTTCATGGCTCATTTTTCAAAAGTAGATCGTCAGGCCTGTCTTCCCAGGCACGTCTTGGTGGACTCGAACCTCCTACCTTTTGGTTAGTAGTCAAATGTGTTAACTATTTGTGCTGCCCAGGGACTCCTCATGAGCACTGCGTTAGGGAATACCAAATTAGCCTTGTTTGACTGCAGCTAGGAGTTTTTGCTGCTCTGTGAGTGCACATGTCTGAGAATGCCAGCTAGAGTCCCTTGAGTGTTTTTAGCAAATAGGCAAGTAATGAGGAAAATTAATAATGAGGAAGTTGTGTGGAAGAGAGAATAAACTGTTTCCTGGATGGAAGCTCCAGGGGTCAGATCTTATCTCAACATGATGAAGAACTTTACATTTGGTGTGGGCTGCATTGTATGCCTCAAAAAGATACGTTCAAGTCCTAACTGGGAACCTGTGAATGTGACCTTGTTTGGAAATCGGTGTAATTAGGTTAAGATGAGGTCATACTGGAGTAGGATGGGCCCTAATCCCATGACTAATGTCCTTATAAGAAGAGGGAAATTTGAGCACAGAGACTTACAGGAAGGTGGCCATGTGACAATGGAGGCGGAGATCAGAGTGATACAGCCACAAGCTAAGAAACGCCAAGGATTGACAGGAACTACCAGAAGCTGGAAGAAGCAAGGAAAGACGGACGGATCTTCTCCTAGAGCTTTCAGAGGGGGAGGACAGCCCAGCTGCCACCCTAAATTCAGACTTCTGGCCTCCAGAACTATGAGGACTAAATTTCTGTTGTTTTAAGCCACCAGTTTATGGTACTTTGTTATGACGCCCCAGGAAACCTATACAGCAGCCATCCAAGGCGGCCATCCTTGGTGGGATACATCATGAAGCAGACACACAGATTCCAGAGGGGCCCACCGGGAGCCTCATGTTACTCACCAAGTACGATGTCAATGACAAAGCACGTCCTCTGAATCAGCAGAAATCGGTGAGTCTCAGTTCCTCCACTCCTTGTCCGAGGGCCTGTGGGCAAACTACTTAACCATGCGGAGATTATTTCCTTTTGTGTTGAACAGCTAATGGTGCCTAACTTGCATGGCTGTAGTGAAGATTGGGGCTAAAGTGTGGGGAAGCCTAGTGCAATGCCTAACTCATTAATGGTAATAATTATCATTATTGTTACTGGCATTGGAGCCCTGGTGGCACAGTGGTTAAGAGCTCGGCTGCTAACCAAAAGGTCAGCAGGTCGAATCCACCAGCCACTCCTTAGAAACCCTATGGGGCATTCTACTCTGTCCAATAGGGTCACTATGAGTCGGAGTTGACTCGATGGCAATGGGTCGGGTTACTGGCATTATTGTTACTACCATAAAGAATCCTTCAATAGGGTAGAATATTAGATTTAATGGCATACAGTTTCTTTTCAACTCTTAGATGATGCAGTAGTTAGGGTGGCCTTCAGCTGCAGTCTCATACACGTGATGGCAGTGTTTCATACAAGTCAGGGATTTACTATTCCCATGCAGCTAGAAGACCAGCTGCACAAATTGGATGTTGGTTAGCAGCTCAAGCAAGTCATCATAATTCCTTCTAGTTTGCTGTTGTGGAATCTTTAGCAAGTTGCTTTGGTCCTTATGGCTGTGAGAAGGCTACTCCACCTTCCAACATCATGTCCATAATCTAGATAAGAATAAGGGGGAGACGAGGGACAAAAGGCACATGATAGCTGAATCTGGTTTTCTAGAAGCCCCAACAAGCAGACGTCTGTTTATATCTCATTGGCTAGAACTACGGCACATGACTCCTCAAGAAGCAAAGGAGTCTGGGGAGGTGGAGCGTTGCTGCCTGGACCAAAATCAGACTTATGGGCTATTGGTCAGTGAGCAGAAGACAAGCTGGAGTTCAGTCCCACCTGTCCCTATCACCAGGCACCCTTGTGTGGGTCACCACCTGCCTGACTGTACACATCAGCCCCTGTTGTGTTACCGTGAAAGAGTGGGAGAATGGATTGAGGGTGGCATCTAGCAGTGCATAATTCTATGAAATAGGAGCTTAATAAGTGTTCCTTGAAGATAAAGGAGTTTAAGGATTTTCTTTTTAGGAAGTTTTTCTTAAAGGCAAGACTCTATTGATGGCAGCTTAAGTGTTGACAAAGCCTTAATGGCTCAGAGGATAGGTCAGGATGTCAGTGCTCTGCAAGGCATGTGTCAGGGGCATCAGGCCTGGTATTATGGGTTAAATTGTCATCCCCAAAAGGACATGTTCAAGTCTTAACCACTGAATCTGTGAATGTGACCCTGTTTGGAAATAGTGTCTTTGAAGATGTTATCAGATTAATACGCGGTCATATGGAACAGGGTGGCTCCTAATCCTATGTGACTGGTGTCCTTATAAAAAAGGAGAAGAGACACAGACACAGAGACTGACAGAGGAATGATGCCAGTTGCAAGCCAAGGAACAGAAGCTACCAGAAGCTGGGAGAGACATGGGACAGACTCTCTCTCAAAGCCTCAGAAGGAATCAACACAGCTGACATACTGATCTAGGACTCTCAACCTCTAGAACTGTGAGACAATACATTTCTATTGTTTAAAGCTACCAAGTGTATAATATTTTGTTACAGCAGGACTTGGAAACTATTGGAGTCCCTGGGTGATGAAAATGGTTAGTGTGCTTGGCCGCTAAACAAAACGTTGGAGGTTTGAGTCCATCGAGAGGCACCCAGCAAGAAAGGCCTGGCAATCTACTTCTGAGAAATCAGTCATCATAAACCCTATGGAGCACATTTCTACTCTGGCACACATGGGTCACCATGAGTGAGAATCATCTTGACAGCAGCTGGTTTTAGGAAATCAATACATCTGGGCACTTGGATATTCAGTCATCAGATCTGAAGAACCAGCAGGACATTGAATCTGTCAGATCACAACAAGCATCAGTGAGTCAAAGGGGCACCAAAGGAAGCAGAAGCTAGCATCCAGTGTCTGGATGTAGACTGCCACTATAGAGAGAGACATTCGTCTCAGGATCCGGAAGACCCAGTGGGAGACTCCATCAATCCTCTTCCTTGGAGGAGGGCAGAATAAGCCCATCTTCACAGGTAAAGTGTTGCACTGGGGAGGGAAGTGGGGGGTGCACAGAACAACACACTTTATCTGTGCTTCTGAACCTTGTCAATAGACCACATGTTTCAAGTTTTTTTCCAGCAGTAATGATGGATGGACCTGATGTCCCTGGGTCAGCTTCCTTGTGACCAGGGCCACAGTCGTCATGAAGGATGATCAGTGTTCATGAATATCATCAACCAAAAAGAAGGAAGAAAAAAGAAACAAAAACAAATGATTAGGGACAAAGAGAAAGTCTTATCTGGGGCAGAAAGGAATCTTGAAGTCTTGCCACCAGGGATGTTCACGACAGGAACATCATAACATTCTAACATGAACACATAGTCCAGCTCAGAACCCAGTGGTCCTAACTGCTCCTTTTTACTTTAAGGCTTCATTACCTATGTTTGGAAGACTTCCACCATCAAAAGTGTATCAGTTTCTTTGATATGTCATGGATGCTGTGCTGGTCTGGGAGGATCTATCCCTGGATCAGGTTTTTGTAGAGTCTGTAGGAACTTAGACATTAGGGAAGCAAAAAAGGCTCCTCTGACCAATGGGATGGAGTGGTCCTCCCATTACCACATCGTGAGACCCAGATCTGTGGAAGAGAGCGGTTTCAGGTTCATGGTTTTGAGAATAATTGATTGATGTTGAGAATAACCACTAGGCACCAAGTGACTTGGTTAATTGCATATGACAAGTCTGAGTGTTTGTTTTGCACAGAATTTTCTTTTGTAAATTGGTGGATATGAAAAACAGCCATCTTTTTTTTGTTTGTTTTGGAAAAGAAGTCATAGCTTCTGATGTGAAAATAAGCTAAAGCATTTCAGAAAAAGCCAATATTTTAATTCAAGCAAAGATATTTTTAGGACTGTGCTTTAGACCTCAGAAAAGCTGAACCCAGGAGGAGCAAACGTTTTAGGGCTCTAAGTCCTCAATTTCGAAGGCTTCTTCCAGCAGAGCAGTGGTTCTCGACTCAGGATGCCATTGCTAAGGACCTTTAAAAAATACTGATGCCTGAGCCCCAACCTAGACCAAAGGAATCAGAATTTCTGAGAGTGGGCCTGGGAATTTGTATTTCTTCAAAAGCACCCCAGATGAGCTTTGGGAACCATTGCATAGAGCTTCCTGGTGGCTGCAAATTCAGAATCTAACTGGAGTGCCATAAGTTTGTGGATGAGCTCTGCTTACGGGGATGCTGTGAGGAGTGGGAGCTTCTTGCACTGTGGGTCCCAGCCTCCACAGCAAGGCTCAATGGGAAGCCCCCATTATCTGCACTGAAGAACCCTCAAACCAAATACTTCTTTGCCCCTTGAGTCAGGCTTATCCACACTACTGACAACCACATGACAAGAAGAATGTTTTCTACAGAGGGAGGTTATAAAGATGAAGAACACGAACTCGGATGACCCCATTTCAATAGCATCTCAAAGTAGACAAGCTCTCATTAATTCTTCTTCAGTATTAGTCATTAGTCAGCTGCCCCTAAATTAGTCTGTGCATATCCACATGCATTTAGGGGAAACAGTGACTGACAGCTTGTCCAAAAATGGAAATGAAAATGACAGAAGCTTAATGAAAATAGAATAGGCAGTATTTTTAAGACCCTACACTTTGAGGCACAGCTTGCACCAGAAATGAAGATGACAGGGCCTTCAATCAAAGAGTGAGTTGAGCTGCGAGAAACATGACTCAACACATATTGAGGAGACAGGCTTTGGCGGCATCTGCATTTCTCTCTGAGTTGCTCCACTGTCTCCTGCTATAACAGAGTCTAGACATAGAGTTTACCCCCTGCCCCCAGACTATAAACTCCTTGAGGGCTGGAACTATGTCTTATTCATCTTAGTAATCTCATAGCACTCAGCATGATGCCAGGCATATAATAAGAATTTAATTTCTTCTTTCCTTTTTTTTTTTTTTAAGATATGAGTAAATGAAGTCAGCGGTACCTGGGAGGTAGAAGGCAAAATGAGCCTCCCACAAGGTTAGTGGAAGGCACATCTCATTGGATATCGATAAACATCTCCTACCCCACATGAGAGCAAGGGAGAGAGGTATACGCAATTGGCATTTTCAAAATGGCGACCATCCTATACTAAGTTTAGTCACTGGCAGGTAAGGTCAAGAGAGAAAAGTCATTTCTTCAAGTTCAACAGGAATGGGTGTGTTACAATGGCTAAATCTTGAATCTAAGACCAATGTGCGATGCCCTCATGAAGGATGATAGCAAATAGCTTAAGGTATCATTTCTTCACTCATTCAGCAATGTTGTTTCAAATGCCAATATGTGCTGGGCACTGAGCTGGGACCCAGTGATCCAGGCTGAGTAACCACAACTCATGCTCACAGAATTCACAGTCTAGTGTGGAGACAGACTCGAAGACAGGGGCGGGTTAACTAGTAAGCAAGGTACGCATAGGCTTACAGTAAGCAATGTTCTCCAAGATTGTGTTTACTTACTAATCTGTAGTGAACAATTTCACATGAGGTTCACCATATCCGTGGTGGGAAACAGGTAAAATTGAGCACTACAGACTAGTAAGTAAGTACAAGTAAGCCCATGCATACCTTGTTTATTGGGTAATCCATCCCTGCTCAGAGATAACTCCAACCTCATGCAAGGGATTGAGATGGTACATGAGGGGCACGGAGACGCAGAGGAGAAGCATAAACCCTGCCCAGGGAAGAGGAGCAGCTCACATCCGGAGCTGATCAAGAGGAATTAGGGCAAGGATGGGAGGGGTCTTTCTCCTCCTTGGCATTCTGACCACTTAGCATTCTGCCTAAAAGGGGCTGATTTTAGAAGACAGTGGGTAGAAGGCCTGGAGTGAAAAAGTGTGTATGTTTGCTTTTAGGACATCTGTAAGGAGTCCTGGTGGTACAGCGGTTAAGTGCTCAGTTGCGCACTGAAAAGTTTGCGGTTGGAAACCACCCCGCTGCTCCACAGAAGAAAGGCCCGGTGAGCTTCTCCTGTAAAGATTACACCTAGAAAACCCTATGGGGCAGTTCTACTCTATCACAGGAGGTCGCTATGAGGTCAAAACCGACTCGATGGAATCCAACAACAACAGAGCATCTATGCAGAACCGAACCGCAGAATTGTCCAGCAAGAGTATTGGACTACCACTTATGATGGTGCAGAATAAGATGTCTAGCATCTACAGAACCACTTAGAATGCCATCTAATCAGTACTCGTGGGTAACAAGAACAAGTGGGTTTTTCCTGGTTCCTTTCAGTCGAGGATGGAGAGCATATGTCTTCCGTGATCGGTTTTTGACACCTTCAGTATCTAACCCACGCCTGGTCTACAGTAAGTTCTTAATAAATTGCTGGGGATCAACTGATAAGCTTCTTACCCAAGCATGTGTATATCCTGAACTGTGACAGTGGCAGCTGCCTTTGTAAATTTCTGTGTTTTTTATGGCACATCTTCTTATTTTTAGCTTTTAATTGCGTTTCATTAGGATACTAATACAAAAGAAGATGGCTTAAATTTTTGAACGTGCTCTAACTCGTCCATATGGGAGATCGTCTGCCTTGGAACAGATGTTTACATTTATTCCTGAAATCTGTTATTTCTGCCAGTTTTCTGCTGCCAAAGCCAGTGCCTTGTAATCTTTCCGCAGCAAGAATGCATACCATATTTTTTTCATCAGTATCACAAAGGACATACAAGTACTGGAGAGAAAAAAGCTTATTTGACTCAAAGGAGCACAACCATGTAATAATGGTCCCATTTTTAGGGAGGGTTGATATTAACTCTTTTTTGACAATTGTTCTGGTGAGTCACGGCCTAATCAACCTTCACCTCTAGATGACTTTGAAAAAAGAGACCAGGGCTTTTTAGAGTGTCTGCTTTGAACGAATCACCTTCACATTTGAGAATTTCTCCAGCAGGCAATTGGCTGTGACAACAGGTCAAAGCTGAGGGCTGTTCCTAAGAGAACAATGGACAGTGTGCTCTGCTGGCAAGGGGGCAAGCTGAGGGTTATTCTTTATAGGGCTCATGAGTAGATTTCTCTAATTTGAGAAGTCTGCACGAGTAAAGAAGCCCATGCGAGATCTTTATTTAAGTACACTCTGAAGAACTCTCCGTGAAGTTCTGGCTGGGTATGGTTGTTGTTAGTTACTGTGGACTTGGCTCTGACCCATGGCAACCCCGTGTACAGAGAACGAAACATTGCCCAGTTCTGTACCGTCTTCGCGGTCATTGGTATACTTGAGTCTTCTATTGCAGCCCCTGTGTATTTTGATGGAGCCCTGGTGGCATAGTGGTTAAGAGCTACAGCTGCTAACCAAAAGGCTGGCAGTTCAAATCTACCAGCCACTCCTTGAAAACATTATGGGGCAGTTCTACTCTGTCCTGTAGGGTTGCTGTAAGTCAGAATTGACTTGATGGCAATGAGTTTGGTTTGGTCTTTGAGTATTTTGAGTGCTATCCAACCTAGAGGGCTCATCTTCTAGCATTATATCAGATGGACAATATTCTGTTGTGATCCATACGGTTTTCACTGGCTGATTTTCAAAAGTATATCATCAGTCCTTTCTTCCTAATCTGCCTTAGTCTGGAAGCTCCTCTGAAGCCTGTCCACCATGGATTGACCCTCCTGGTATTTGAAATACCAGTGGCATAGCTTCCAGCATCAGAGTAACACACAAGCCGCCACAGTAGGACAAACTGACAGATGGGTAGTGATCTGGGTATTTACTATCAGCAGGCTGATTCTGACCCATAGTGACCCACATGTTTCGGTGGACTGTGCTCCAGTTTTCAAGGCTGTGCCCTTTCAGAAGCAGATCACCAGGTCTTTTTTCTGCGATTACCCTGGGTGAGTTTGAACCGCCAACTTTGCAGCTAGCAGCTGAGTGCTTAACCATTTGCATTGCCTGGAGATTCCGGTTTGGGTATTAGGTCCCACCATTTTGAAGACAACAACTCACAATATGCTAAAATGTTTGTTTTGCCTGGGTACCCCATGACAAGAAGTGAATTTATCAAAAAAGAGCATTGCTGTCTACGAGGATGGTGTAAAGTATAACTTACTTACTGAGGGAGACACTTGGAAGTCCCTAGAGATCTTGTACAAATAGACTTATGGTGGTGAAGCCCACTTTAAATTGCCACTTAAATCCTTAAGTCTTCTCTGTAAAAGTTTTTCAAGAGGTAACGTTTTATGGAGAAGATGCAAGCCTTTGTGCCAAGACACGCTGTGGCATTTATGCGCTGCAGGGGAGCCGTTAGCGCAGAGCACTGTATTGTAAAACAAGCAATGATTTGTGTCTAGAAAGCAGCTCCGGATGCAGCCTGTTTCTCTCCTTTTTAACAGACATCAGCAGGTTACCGCTTTCTGATGAGAAAAATAATCCATCGCAGGAGGGCCCCCACGTGACAAAAATCTCTCCGTACCGCATGCATTGAGGAGTAATAGAAGTTTTGTTGAAGTACACTCTAATGAATGCTCCGTGAAGTCCAGTGTGGGTATGGTTGTTGATAGTTACTATGGAGTCGGCTTTCATGGCAACCCCATGTATAAAGACCGAAACGTTGCTTGGTCCTGTGCCATCTTCATGATTGTTCAAGATCGTAAGGGTTGGTCTGAAACCTAGAAATAGAAACAGAACTAATTATTTCAACATGGCAAAAAGACTGCAGCTATGAAGAAAGTGTTCCAGTCAGGGTACCAGTCCAGTAATATACAAGACACATGTATTTGCCCAGTATACTATTAGGGGTACCAGTCTGTTATACAGCCAGGGGTACTGGCCCAGTGCATAGTAAGGGGTACCAGCCCAGTATATAGTCAGAGGTACCAGTCTGGATAATGTGGAGGGTACTAGCTTGGTGTACAGTCAGGAGTACTGGCCCAATGTATAGTTAGGGGCACCAGTCAGGGGTACGAGCCTGGAGCATTGTGGGGGGTACTAGCCTGGGATGCATTCAGGGAAACACTCAGAGTAACTCTTAGGTGGGTGCACTGGCAAAGAGGATCTGAGTGCAACAAAATAACACCTACTACAGTCCACCCCTTATGCTGCTCAGATACACTTGCTTCTCATGTTAAGTTCACTTCACTCTATCCAGTCAGAGGTTCTCCAATGTTTTAGCTGGTCAAACTTTCTGAGAAAACTTAAAATAGGAGAGTTAGAGTGAAAAACTACAGCTCACACTGCTGAGTTTATCCTGAGACTCTGGCTGACACTCATCATCTCCTTCCTTTTCCTCTGTTCTAGGTTCTCCTTGCCCTTGCTTAGCATTTCTGCAGGTGTAGGTGGCTTGATTGACCCTTATCAGGCCATGTTTGCTGTTCTTGTCTATTTACAATTAAAACTGGTCATGGGAAAAGGAAGAGATGCCCTAGGA
This sequence comes from Elephas maximus indicus, assembly GCF_024166365.1. NCBI lineage: Eukaryota > Metazoa > Chordata > Mammalia > Proboscidea > Elephantidae > Elephas > Elephas maximus. The sequence continues at coordinate 226,501,239 of NC_064820.1, read as the reverse complement.
AATCATATGGGTACCAAGCA